>NC_083640.1:9484652-10826318 GCF_963576545.1 Limanda limanda | reverse complement strand
GCAAACATATTCCGCTATAATGCGAGGAGAGAGGGGTTGATAAGCTAATGATATTAGACGTATAAAAATGGATAAGGCTTTAAGAGGGGCGAGGAGACTGGTTGATTGCAGCAGCTGATCATGGCAGATAGAGGGATGGCATGAGAGGACACAGACTAACAGATTGAACAGACACTTACAGGGACATGCTGGAGAGCTTTCAATTAATCCAGACTAATTCAGGAAGATGTGCGGCTCTTGCTCGGAATAATTAACCCAGCCTATCAGCTACGCAATCAACAGCTCTCGGCATCACAATCGTCTGCACATATCTATTAACTTACCTTGCTGGCTGTTGTGCCAATGAGCAAGTGAGGTATCGACCGACTGAATGGACAGATAGACGAGGGGGTGCACTGATTGATTAATGGATGCTATAAACACTGAATAATCAGTGTCGTTAGGTGCATGAAAAATCACAAATAATGCTTTTTTTCCTCTGTCACCGCAGAATAAATGTTGTGACTTTCGATTTGGTTAATCAAGTAACCCAACAAATAAATTCACATCGGAGAATTAAATGGTCTCATGTTGTTTACTCACAACTGCCGCGTTTGCACAGTTAAAAGTGGTCTCATAACATTTAGCTGATGTTCACAACAGTTGAAGCACTGTCGTTGCTTTCGGTGATCCTGCCGCTTGACTGTAAATAGGCTTTTAATAGGGCTCTCTGCTTTATGGCAGCCATAAATTAGACCCCACTGATAGCAATGTAGTGGATATAACCATCTATTCTTTCCGCACTCATAGCACGCACGGGGGGAAGACAGAGGGACGGAAGGAAATGAAGAGAAAGGAGCGAGAGGGAAGCAGAAGGGGTAAGATGTGAGATAGGAGACGCCTATAGTGAAACAGATGGAGAGAAACAGAGAGTTTCCTAAGACCTGTGTTCTCGTGAGAGAAAACACAGCAATAATGGAGTGGAATAATAAAAAGAGAAAGGGTGAGGTGAGGGAAGTGGACAAAGCACGTATGAATGAGGAGAAGTGGATAAAATGTTCACATTCAACGTATCTTGATTTTGATGCTCTTTTTTCCCAAAGAGTAAGGGATCCTATACTTCCCCTGTAATTGCTCTCCGTCAGCCTAATTTGAATTCTGCATTTCATATATCATCCCATACTCGAGGGACTCGTCGCTGCAGAGGGGAGTTCAGTCCAGGTTAGGAAGAGGTTCTTGGCTGCGGGTATGTTCTCAGTAATTAGGAAAGGTGCCAGAGTTTGGATTTAATACGGCCCTGGGTGAGTGTGCGAGAGCTTGTTAGGGAAGTCTTTAGTCTGGACCCTGAGGAGCATGTCAAGCATTTCAGTGTCAAAGGGCTCATCAGTCATTAGCTCTGTACTCTGTGTCGCAGCAAGGCTTCCAGAGGCGAAGAGGAGATTGCGCAGGATCTACAGCATCCTCTCCCGGAGCCTGATTGAGCAAGTCAGATGTGGGCCTCATCAGAGGAGGACCGGCACAGTTCACGAAGTCTTCTGTTCTCGGGGATCAGCGGAATTTTGGAGTAATCGGTGGAAAGATGAGCCGGCATGCAGATGAGAGAGAACAAAGGGGAGATTGACATGACGAGAGACGACTAAATATTTGTATGTGAGAGTAAAGGTGGGAAAAGCCCTGTGAGAAAGACTAACCCTTAAATTGCTGTGAACACACGCCTGAGCTGTTTGTGAGCATCCGCCCTTCAAGTTGTGCTTCCTCTGGGGAAATTCAAAGCCTGAGCATCTGCAGTTTCCCCCTCATGCACCCTGTCCATCTCCTTCAGCCGTCACAGGCAATAATGCACAACATATTGATATATAATCTACATGAACCTACAAAATATAATAATAACCGAACATCTACTAATCCATTGTCCTCGAACACCATGCTCAGTTCCAAGGATATGATTTGTTGGAGGAAGAGAACAGGGACAGTGAGGTCCTCCTCCACTGACCAGGAGTGGTCAGTTGGAGCCAGCTGGAGACTGGTGTTTGTAGACCATGGGCTTATGGTCCCATCCCAAATTGTCCCCACCACCACCCTTAGACCCAGGGTCGTCTTCTTCCAAGAATTGACAGTAACTTGGAAGGATGCTGTTGATGACCCTTATTAGAGAAAGATGCGTCAGTATGCCGAGATCTGAGGCAGAACAACGTGGCTGTAAATAGTCTGCCCAGCGGAGGATGGCTGCAGGTGTTTTATGGCAACATCAACCAACAGGTTGCTCACAAAGTGAGGAATACACAAACAAGCCGTGTGCTCGACCAAAAAAAAAATATCACGGACTGCAGAATGCAGCAGCTAATGGCTCTGGATCAGGAGGAAAGACCCCAGCTGGGCCCCAGGATGTTAGGGACACACACCCAGGTCTGATCAGCCTGGTGGGCCTGCCTTAGCAGAGCGGGTCTTGCAGAAACACCCGATGATACTGAGGTACACAACTGAAGATCAATGGATGGTGATCTTCTGGTGGTTGTCAACTTTTTGTCAAAGTAGTGTGGACGACTTTCATCTGTAGTGATATTCAGCATCTTGTCCTCTGTTCTAAAATAACCTGCCTCCCTGTTCATGACCAGCATGCGAGAAGCTGACCATACTAACAACCTAAAGAACTGTTATTCACTGCTGTATAATTCAAACTTTTTAGGAAAATGCTGACTATTACAAAGAGATGCTGTTTAGTGAGCTGTAAACAACCGGTCTCATTACTGACCCACAGAAAGACAATCTAAGGCACGACTAAACTGATCAGAAAATTCACACTGAATAATGAAGCACATAAACAAAGTAAGACAAAAACACGCAGGCACAATCACTGACATATCCACAAAAACAATATTGTGCAAACAAGCACACACACAGATAGAGCCAGGCTCCAAAAAAGCAAAGAAAGCTACTGTATGCATTCAAAGAAAAAAAGGTGGTGTTTGCCTAAGTAATAGTAATTATTATGAGGACAATGTGAAAATGTCAAACATTTCAGCAGCATGCTGAGCACGGCTCTTGCACTGTTCCTTTCCCCCCAGCAGAGGAAAGAGCTTTCTGGATTTAATTGGATGGTGGGCACAATGAGCTGAGAGGTGAGAGGCTTAGTGCGGAGAGTTAGAAGGTCTAACTAAGGAACGTTACACTTAATTCCTGCAGGGACCCCTGAATGAGGGACTCTATACGCTGCCCTCTGCTCCTAATAAGTTAATTAGCTCAGTGCTGGGTCAGGAGAACAGAATACATTTCACGTGGAGCATATTAACAATTACAGTCAGTCATATCTTTTCACGCCCGCCCTTGTACGTCAGTCATCAGGGCTTTGATAAGGGTTTAGGTGCAATGTGAAGGTTGGATTCTCGCCCACATTCTTCATACATGATGTCTTATTGATTTGAGCAGAGGGCTATTGACTCGTACAGCCTCTCTGTCCCGAGACGGAGAAGATAATGGTGATGCATTGTAACTGCAGCTCCACGAACACAGCCAGAACGCTCCGAGGTCCTGCACGCAGGTTAAGAATACTTCTTCTACTCGTGGATTGTTGGTTTGCACAGTCAAATTGCACTCTGAGGAGTATGGATGGGCTATTCCCCCATTTTCAGATATGTTCCTGGACCAAATGATTCATTAATTGATTAACTGAGGAAATAATGAGCAGGTTAATGTAATAATTGCAGCCTTGAAGCTTTTCGCCCGCATCAAACAAACTTGTACTACATCAAGCAGCAAAGGTGATTAATTTTCAAAATCTAACCAAACTTGGTGGAGCAGGGAGGTGCCTGTCATCGCAAGGTGTGGGACTGTAAACAAGACAAATGTGCCCTCCTGCAGCATCCTACCACACTTCATCTTTTGCTTGATTTTGTTAGATTCCCACTAGTGTTTGCTCCAAATTGATTAGAACAGGGAAGCTATGCATTATTGCGTTTTGTGCTCAGCTTTTACAGCAACTAAAGGGGTTCTGTGTAGAGAGCTGATTGTCAACAGATTTCCTCTGGGAAAGACTCACTCAGCACAATTCGGCACCGTTTGATGATTAAGATTCTTCCAGCGACAAAAAAAAAAATTACCTGCATGTGTTTTTCTTTTCACAAGCCTAAATGTTCCCCTTGTACCTGAGCTTAACGCTGTTAATGTTACAATTTGACTAAAGGGAGATGGTGCTGGTGGTTCAAGTTTTAACCTTGGGCGCAGATATTTTACACATGGATAAATAGGAGCATGCTAAAATACATTATTGTAACTTTCTTTTCGATTAGACTAGTGCAGTGCCCGTTGTAAGCCTGCCTGTTTGGAATGGGCTGTTTGTGCTGTGGTGATGCTGGTTGCAAGTAAAAACCAACTGCAGGACTCGAGTAGATACCTTACTGCTATTTATGTATTTATGTTAAGTTGATTCAGCCATAATGCACTGGACTGGACCTATTGAAAAACCAAGAATATGCATCAGCAGGATTGTAAAAAGAACTGTGTTGTGCTGCTCATGTTTTTAAACAATTCTGACATTGTGGGTGTAGTGTTGCTAAACAGCCATGTGAAGTTCACTTAATGCATCTTTATTTTGCTGCAAAAGTGTTTTTCATTCCGACGGTGTAACAGCTTAGATACTGATTATAACGGACAAAGATTTCTAATATGTCTCCATCGCACTGAGCTACTTGCTCAGTCGCTGAGAGGTTCTTTTTTGTGGTATTATTAAATCTTTCAACTTCCATTCACTTCTTGGTTCGCTTCCATTTCCAGTCAGCTGTCAGTGCTGTCCTGTTCACATGTTTACCCCGTGTAACCTCTGCTCTCTCTCCTCTGTCATCTCCATCATCTATCTGATAACCGTACTCTCTGCCCTGACACTAACAGGGGGACATGATAATAGAGTGTTACAGGTTACAGGACCGGACAGCACACAGCGATTATCTGACTTCTGCATGTGTACGAGGGAATGTAATTGCAATTGCGTGTGGCTGTGAAGGGTAGGGGTTGACCCAGCCTTTCAAGCACCTCTTCAACTGTCGAATCTGATGGACCCCCCTAAAAACCGGGTTAGGGTTAGGGTTAGATAAAAATGTGTTTAATCCAGGGGATACTTTATTTTAATACAGAAAATTAATTAATTAAAAGAAAATCGCTATTCAATCCGTCAAAAATCAATCTGTTTCTGTCCTGCAGTTGTCAGATGTGTAACTGTTGGTTGATAACAGTGGTTAATATAATAATGTTGGTTTATATTGTCACTGTAATAATTGTTTTTTGGCTGCTAATGACGTAGCGAGTGGTGCTCCAATTCCTAGGGGAGGATTTTCTAGCCCTCTCCCTTGTGGATCTGTTTGGGACACTCCCAGCAAAGGGCACTTCATACCTAGGGGTAGGGCCAAGGGACAAGAATTTGGACAGGGCCTATCTGTGTACAGGCACAAAGAGGAAAATTGGTAAACATATGAAACTCAGTGCTCAAACATCTCACACTGTGTTACATTGGATGATTGAACCTGTTTTTACTCCTGTATCTGATTGGACGCTGGAAAATCTAATCACAAAGCAAAGTCCAATCACAGGGCAGGTGGTTGTGTTACCTTCATCTCTGCTGCCGGCCCTTAAAGCTTTCAGAGATTTTGAAGAATCCACCTTAATCTCCTGCGATCAAGGTGGATTTGCATACATATAAAACACATTCAATGTTAACATAATTATATTTTCCATTGCATCATCACACATAATGAAGCCCGAATTCAGTGCAAAAGAGCCTGTGCCATCATCTGTCTTCAAAATCGTTTTATTAAAACCAGAACTTCCTGCTGGCTTCTTCAAATTGCTGCTTTCCAATTCAATAATATAAAGACTATGTTGCTTTTGTGCCTCTGCAGGCAGTCTCCCCAGCACAAAGCAAACTAACCCACCATCACCCACCACCATCCTTTAGGGGTGAGAGGTGTGGCACACTGAAGAAAAGGAACAGGGGGCTTGGGAGAGAGCCACCACACTGCCATCACAGCAGAGAAATTGCTGGGAAAAAAAGCCCACTGCTGTCAACGAGGAAACTGTAGTCAGCTCTCGATGCAACGGTGCTGAGCACTGAGGTGATGAAACACTGCTGATGCAGGTGCACAGCGCCGGCCCAGCCAGGGCGAGAAGAGCAGAACTCCTCCCAGTGTTTCTAACGAAGCTTCCTTAGCCTTATTGTCATCAGTGTTGCAGAAGAAAAGAGGAGGAAGCGAAGAATTGCCATTGCCCTTATTTAAGGGACGGATCCCAGGGGGGGTTAAATCTGCTCATTTTCTGTGTGTGTGTGTTTGTGTAGAGTGCATGCAAATTTTGAGTCTGAAGTTCTGCCAGCACTGTGCGGCTCAAACTACCCATTAGAGAGGCCTGTTTGAGATAGTTTTGCAGGTATCACTTGGGACAAGGCGGAAACACAGACTCCATATGCTCTGTTTCATTTCGACTTCAGAGTGTGAGTGCTTAAAGTAGAATAGAGTTATTTTTTCAGTTCTATCACAACTGCTGTCCCTTATCTTCCTCCCAGACAAAAACTTTTAAAAATAGGAGAGATTATTTTTCAATTTCCTACCTTTGCTCTTGGAGAGTATACATTCCCCTGTCCTCATCAACCAACCAGATATCATATACTCCCCGGGTCTCTATACAGTTTATACATTTATAGACGTGATTATGAATACTTTTAAATGGTTAGGTAAATGAAGTGAGAAGTATTTCCATGAAACAACTGCGTAATTACTTATCTGTTTGCCTGCGGTTTCCTCTCAGCGCCACAATCAATTACTCAGACCTCAGAAACGATAAATAATGAGGAAAGCTTGCGGCTAAACAGATTTCAGAGTGCAAATTCAATATTTCACCTTGGAGAGACTGGAGGAAACAGTTGAGGAAAATGGATACAGTAATGAGTCCCCTAATCTTATATCTTAATATGTAGGTGCACTGTACTGTTCTCCTTGTTTTAGCATGGCAAGTACTCTACACTGGTAGGCTGAACCTGAGCATCTGTACTTTTGATAATAATAACTTTTTTTACTTTTGATTATAATTACTTGATTATAACTACATAATTACATCTCAAAACAACTAAAGAGATGTCAATAACATTTTGGAAAATGTGGCCACCAGGGGGGATATTTTATCCAATAAATGTTTTTGCTCATAACTACCTACACAATTGAGGTTATATTGTCTAAGTTTGTCTGTTAGTTAGCACGAAACCAGGTTATCACAGAACACAGTGGAAGAAGGTGGTATGGGTCAGTGAAGAACCCAAGAATGTTGTGCTGATCTGAAGGGGGCGAATGCAGGATATATATATATTTTTTTACTGTACTTAACAATGTAAGGTCTTTAACATGTTGTTTTTCAACATTTTCATTAATTAAAAAAATCGTATTAATAAAAAACAGACATGTTTAGGTGATTTACATTTATGAGTGTTTGAAATTTGGTGCATATCCCAAAAAAATCTGGATGTGGTGATTTCATCCTAGCCTGTCCACTCCGCTCTCATCTGCCAATCGGCTTCCTGCTCCCTCACTGGGAGCTAACCACTCAACATAATCACGACTCTTTACTGTCCTGGCTCCTAAATGCTGGAGCGAGTTCCCGACTGACATGAGAACAGCAGAAAGTCGACACATCTTCTGCCGCAGACTAAAGACACATCTCTTCTGATTATACCTTGAATAAAAAAAAATAAACTATATATATATATATTTATTGAGTAGCACTTATTTGGCACTTACATATAGCACTGGCTCTCTTGAAGAAAATTGTTCTTGCTGTTCTGGGTTTGTTCTCTCATGGTTGAATGCACTTATTGTGAGTCGCTTTGGATAAAGGCGCCAGCTGAATGTAATGTCATGTAATGTAATGTAATAAGTGGACTGTTGGGCGTTCATGGCGGAGGACGGTGCTCTACTGTGTGACATTCTAGTTTTCTTGTGACTAGTTGCATATTTCTTGAAGCTCTGTTGAAATGAACTGCCATAACTGTTGATCTGTACAAGTCAACTCTGAGTGATTTGTAATACTTTAATTAATTTGGCAGTATAGCAACGTGATAAATGGCCACAACTCAGTGATAATGAGCCTCCAACACTTGAAAGTTTATCTTTGAACAAAGCCCTTATAAGATCTATCATAAATCAGCATATCGCCGACTTCAAATATTTTGGTGCAGATCACAAATTTGGATGCAACTTGTAAACATTCTCTATCTTTAAAACAACTAATTTGTGCGGATTGTGAAGCCCTGGCAGACGTATGCGCTCCCTGCACGAACGTGCACTTAAAATGACAAATGGCAGATTGCCATCATCGCTCAAAGAATTTCAAAGTACTCAAAGCCTGCACACTATCATATTTATTCTGGTACCCTATTCTTCTTTCCACATACCAACCAAGCGCATTTTCAAAAACAAGTGATACACTGCTGATTTCAAGCCAAGGAGATTATGCAAAAAGCTTGTCTTCCTTGAACCTCCCAGTTATAAGACAAAACAAGATACATCAGCCAAGAGAAAAGGAAAATGTGCTGTCTTCAGTGTTCGTGGATTGCTTTGGGCTTAAAAGAGCAAAAAAAAAAGTGGCAGAGAACATCATGTGGAAATTTCTGTTTGAGAAGGATGAAAGAAAACTATTGAATCTGCAGGTGACTGTAGCCTGTGGCTCTGGCAATGGACGAGTGTCATCCCTGGGTCCAATCACACCTTTTGTAGGATTCGCTTCTCTGGACCGCATAAAACATTGTAGCTGTGGCCTATAATAAGATCTGCATTGGTTAGTGATACTATGATGGTAATAACCAGTAAATGAAGGAGCGGTCTATAGCTCCCCTGCTGAGTGCTAGGCTGTTTGATTAGTAAACCAAAGAGGAAATCAAACTGAAAGCAAAATCAATATGTTGGGATAAAAAATGTGATGTAATACACTGAGACTGAATATGTTTTACCTCACAAGCCCACAGCGACCATTATACGTAGCAAGACAGGGATGGTTGGCTGGTAGTACGTGCCACCGAGATCAACACTTCAGACAAATGCATTGTTTTTATTTTTATCCCAAAGGAACCTTCATTTAATCTAAGATGAATATTTGCATTATATTTCCCCTCGGGTGATAAACCACCTCGTTTTCAGTGAAGAGCAAACCGACAATACCTGATGAGATGGAGGCCAAGCGGAACGCGTCAGGGTGTCGGTTTGGTGCCACAGGTTCATACGGAGACAAGTCTTCCGTGTCTCCACCTGAAACAGAGAGAGTGATAGCAATGATTTATTGTCACTCAGCAAATACAGAAAGGAAATTCAGTCCATGATTGGTTTATCAAGATGCGGTGGTTAGCACTGTCGCCTGGAGGCACGACGGTTTCCAATTGGAAACCCAGCTTGTGTGTGCATGTTTTTCGCATGTCTGTGTGGGTTTTCTCCCACAGTCCAAAGACATGCAGATTACGTACGAGTGTGGATGTGTCTCTGTGTGTTGGCTGTGACGTCCTCTCCAGGGTGTTCCCCGCCTCTCGCTGTCAGCTGGGATTGGATCCAGCTCCCCCCGAGACCATCAAAGTGTAAGCGGTATAGATAATGGACAGATGGATTCTTTTTTTGGCCTTGAATTTTCAAAACGTACACATTGAGCATTTTATCTTTCACTCGATTTAAGGCTGAATGGATGGCTTGGAAATATATGTAGTTTTATCTTGTATGTAAGTAATTTCAGAGTGATAGGTAGAAGCTTACCAACTAACGTGTGAGCGGTGGGGTATTTTTCTTGTGGAAAACTTGATGTTTGGCACTGTCACATCATTTACTTTTGGAGCGAGTGTTTGTTCCGGCTGCGGCTTGATTTGAGGGAACAGTTGACGGACTAAAACATGCACACTGCATCTTCCCTGCACACATTGTGTTGCCAGAGCTGTTTGTAAGAAATAAATATATTAAAAAAAAATCAAATTAGCACTCCTCTGACTGAGTCCCCCCCCATGCGCCTGCTCCTCTGTAGGCCCCTAATCCTGCATTTAAAATTCATAGCCATTCTGTGTGATTGAGACAAACCCTCCAGTGTGTAATAGCTTCACATTCTGATCCCAACAGAAACAACAGGGAGGGTGTTGTGAGGAAGGAGGTTGGAGGCCCGCTCCCGCAAATGAGAAAATCTGAAACCTGTTGGCACAAAACGGCGCCGCCTGGACAACCAATCAGTAGATCCAATCGATAGATACACTACGTTTTGTTTATCAACACGCTGCTCGGATTCTTTGGCAAAGATTATGCAAGCTGATAAAACGCTGTCTTCATGCTGCGGTGATAATAGGATGGGATGTTTTTGTGTTTGTGTGTGTGTGTGTGTGTGTGTGTGTGTGTGTGTGTGTGTGTGTGTGTGTGTGTGTGTGTGTGTGTGTGTGTGTGTGTGTGTGTGTGCCTCTGTTCACTGGCTCGTGCAGACCAGTGTTGTTAATGTCTCCTTGGGACATATCATCAAACAAGAGTCAAATATCAGAAATAAAAAGACACTATATCATCGGATATTTAAAGATAATTAACTACAAGTGGAATGCGAGTTACACAAGTTTAATTCATTCATTAAAGCTAGTCCAAAGCAAAGCGTATAGATCTACATGTTCACTGGCACACGGTGAAAAGGCATGACTAAACTCAGACAGGGAATTACTGGAGGGATCCTCTCATCGTAAATTGTCCACAGAGTAAATGTAACCGCCTCAGATTTGTGAACATGTGCCGAGTCAATACTTCATGTGTACTTCTGCATCTCCAACTCTGCATTCACTATTAATATTGACTTCTATAACAAGAATGAGCAGCTCGACCGGCCATTCTCTGAGCACATATAGCTATTGACATCTGCTGTGGTCGGGGATTGTGCGTGTGTTTGAGATGGGAAAAAGAGAGGCACAGAGGGAGAAAAAGAAATAACAGAAAATGAAAACGGAGAGAAGAAGAGCGAGGAGCGAGGCGACGGAGAAAATTACCTAAATCCTCCAAGTTACGAGTGCGAGCACTTTTCTAGTTTGTCTGTTCTAGTTTGCATGTTGAAAGATATGCAGGCACATGTTTTCTGTCTTTTTTTCAGTTTCCTTGGTATCGCCCACATCTCTATTCACGTTCTTTAAGGTTCTGTCGAGAGAAAGGTTCCTGGACTTGAGATTTCCCAGTATATCTAATTACCACAATTACCTTCTAAAAGCTTTAAGAGAGGGTCCAACACTACCACTTACTCAGCAAACAATCTCCTTTACCTTTCTTCCATGTCTTTATTGAGCAGCAACCTCCGCTTTAGTGTATTTTTAAACGAGTGCAGTGCCTGATGTAAACCTGCTGGGGCCCTGGTAATGGTTGGTTGTTACTTAGTTTATCTGCAACGTTGTGTGTCCGTGATCAACAGGATTGATCCAACGATTCGATGTCTTTCTTAAAATGAAACTGAATTTGTTTAATCACTCTGCATTTTTTCATACATTGCACGTCGACTATTTCAGAGGTCTGTTATGTAACCGACCCAATCTTCAAACCCAAATTCTCATCTCTTCAAAATAAAAGCTCTGTAGCTCAGCAACAAAATGAATGTTGTACTCATACTTTTTAGACAAATGCTAAAGAGAAGGGGTCATATGATGGAGATCGGCACCCATGACACCCGTGGATGTTTGTGTCAGTCTGATGTGGGAAATAAAAATAATGAAACTATCGAAATGACCTGGTCGGCCATATACTTTTGCCGACTGAGAAGACATGCTCAACTCGCTTCACAGATCGACTCTTAAGCCCCGCCCCCACTGACTACAATGCACTGTTTGCTTGTCTATTAATATGGAAAACATGGCGTCGCCACACCGCACTAAATTCGACACTGCACTTCCTTGGGCCCTTATCAATACACATGTCAAGTGTGAAGCTGATAAGATGAACGGTTCTCGAGATGCGTGAGTCACATACAGACAGGCAGAGACTTGTGGAATTAGAAGATGGAAAAGGCAGAACCTAGATTCTACAGAACAGCGTCAGGCTTCGCCGGGTTCACAAATAAAGATGCTGTACGGCAGAGAACAACACTGAATAAAGGATGCTTAAGGCACAACATCTTGTTATTAGGTTTCTCGCTATAATGGTCAGTGTAGCGAAGCCTCTCTGTAAGATCAGCCGGGAATCAAACAGGGATGAGGCACATTCAATTTCATAGGTCCGACTGTACAGCGTGCACTGTGGTCACCCGATAAAACTATAATGTCAAACTCCGACAGAAGCTGTGGTTGATGAATTTTTTTTAAAACTTACTTGCATGGATGGTTCAAGCTGTGTCGTAAAATTACGTAAAATTACAAAAGAGCCACTGCAATCCCACCCACCCTAGGGAGGTAAAAAAAACAACAACAAACACACAGCAGGGGCCCTTGTTGTACTTTAAGAAAAAAAACCTGATCTTTGACAGTCACCCCGAACCCAATTATGCATCCATCAAGTAATAGAAAATGCTTCCCAGCTGTTTAGTGATAAGATGTTTTTAGCTGCAGGGCAACAACTTATCGCTGTAATTAAGCCTTCGTTTGACTTCATTTGCTCTGACAGTGTGGAGCATGACCGGCACGGCTCAGACAGACAATCAGGCCTCTCCCCTGGTTCAAGCATGAGAAGAATAATGCTTTTAAGTTAATTCGCAGTCCTCTCCTTTGCCATGAGGGGTTTTATGAAGTCGTTAGTTGCCATCACTCATCCTTTTCATATCCATTATCAATGAGCTAAACTCCTGAGGTGATGGAAACTGTCCTATGGATTTTTGTTAGGGACATTCTTGGCAAACCGTTTATGGCTGGAAGCAAAGTCAATTTTAATAACTGTCATTCACCTCGTTGTGTTTTTTTAAAGGTGCCATGCGCTGATTGTGCTCGTGTTTAATATTGATTTTGTATAGCTCCCTATTCTTTGCTGTAGGCAAGTCTGGAAGAAGACCAAATACCCCTGTTATATATTACTTTTTATTCAAATAACAGCAATTTATTACAATAATAATTCTGTTTTATATTAATTACACACAAAGAGAGCTTAGCACAGCCTGAGCAGCCTGGGGCTCAGCCGGAGGACCTCTGCAGAGCCCCGCTGTTTGTTGCATGAACTCGGCGCCAGACAAAAGGTGAATGAGCCTCTGCAGCTCAGATGAGCAGAAGTACGTGTCACTGGAAACTGAATTTTAATCATTTATGTTCGAATTTGAACAATTGACTAAAGAAATTCATTTGAATAGCATAATTTGAAATTTAATTCATTTTTTGGAAATTAATTCTGATACACATATGATATAATGAAAATATAATTAATTTGCTTTGAAACTGTATTTGATTCTCTCTCTCTCTTTATACTTCCACATTCAGTTGTTCCAGTTTCAGTTTAAAGAGACGTACATCATTGAGGAAGAGCAATCAGGAGCTGAATCAGACCTGCCTCTTCCATTTATTCTGAAATACCAAAGCAACACTAGACCTTAAACTAAATGAATCAGTAATCTGTCCTCGAGATTATACTAACAATGTTATAATATGTTTAATTATTAATGATTTATTATATATTACTGATAATATAATGAATTGTTAAGTGGTTTCAACTTTCTCTCTTTTTCTTCTTTATGATACAGTTCTCATCTCACTTTCTTTCTTATATTTGGCTTCTTTTGATTAATAATTGCTCAACATTTAAATTGCTTTCTACTTTGTCCTGTAAAGCACTTTGTCCCTGGTTCTCAAAAGTGCTCGATAAATTAGGTTTATTAATATCATTATTCTTGCCGTCTTGCTGTGCTGTGCTGCTTAATCACATTTAACCTAACAACATTAATGCTGCATATGCCTTATGTTAATGGGTAAATAGATCTTAATATTGTTTGTAAAACATTTTTCAGCAACATGACTTAATAATAAAGCCTATTACCTGTTGCAAAGCCAACCAAGCACCAATTACAGCATTCATGCTCAAAAGAATTTCAGGATTATCCTCTAACTTGTCTTATTACCTTGATTTATCATTCCTTGGCTTTAACATGAGAATATTTTATAAAATATAAGTTAAATCAATGCCTCATACTTAATTGGTCATTTTCCATTTTCCAGAATCACAGTCGCAAAACTTGTAACAATACCAAAAATGCATCTCTCTCTGAACACAAGTCTAAGCATAAATTCAGTTAACGTCTCTGCTTTTGAAGTGATATTGACATTTTAAACTCAATTTCAAACCATACAAATAGAATATTGGATTAGCCCCGAATAATATTTGAAGTCACAATTCCAATCCAGTGTGGGCAAACACAGCAGAGAAAATGAGAGCTGAAGTTTCCTGCCTTCCCTTTGGCCATGTTTGAATGTGATGTTAATATAGTTACACACTCGCTACCCTTAAATCAGAATTTTAATACCTGGTGTCAGGTACTAAATGTTGAATACAGTGTAAATCCTGGAAAACTTTCAGTAAAAACTGCTATCATCTTTATGGCATCGCAGCATATTGGGGGAGAGCATTAAAACAGGCAGCAGCAGCACAAACCAATATATCTGCCTTTCTTCACCATCTTCTTTTTCAGATTGGCACGGATGAATAGAAAACCTCAAGCCAAACATCCAGTATTAAGCAACTAAAGTATTTTCTGTAAACATGATTAGTGCTGCGGTGTAAATAATCTAATTGGCTTTGAATTCCTCCTTATGGACGAAAGAGAACGTGGCCATCTCATTTCAACAAGCAGCGATTTCAATTAATGATGCAGAGAGCGAATGAGAGGAGGGAAAAGAGGGTCGCCATTCCGAGGAGACAGCCGCCACGGCCTGGCAGTTTGACTCCTGCGATGCACATTCACTCAGCATCACCGTGAACCTTCCTGCAAGGGGTGAGTCTTAATGCCCACATCATGACAGTATTCACTGAGCAGAATGGCCCGTCACTCTCTCCCCCCCCTCTGATAGAGAACCTGAGAACTCACTCGACTATAAAAGGCCAATCTCAACTCGCCGCTACCTGCTCCCCCCCCCCCCCCTGTTTCACTGACACACTCCATACGAGCCGCGCTGTGAATGGGAGTCATCTCGGGCAGTTCCCTTTACAGTATAGAAAATCATTAGATTTACATTAGACAGATTTACGAGGACAAACAGCTCCCGTTTTGTCGTCATATTTTCTACATTTTGGGATGAGGGATGAAAGGGGAGAAAGAGGGATGAAGAGGACGAAAGAGCTGAGAGACCGTATCGATCCCTTCCAGAAGCTATTGGCAGGTCCCTTCCTCTGGTGATGAAGTAGCCACCTAGCGAGCGGCAGCCCGGGTCTCCAGCGCAGGGAGGGAGAGAGCAAGGAGGGAGAGAGCAGGGAGGGAGAGAGCAGGGAGGAGGCATTCAGCATTCAGGAGCCTGCCTCCCTCCTCCCCTGACATGCAGGGCAGGCAGGAAAAATATTCTGCTTATGACAGTGGATGGCTAAGGTAATGACCAGTGACTGCTTCTATTGCTCATAGTAATGATGGTTTCACCCAGGAATACTGTGTACCTTTGCACCCCCACCCCCCCTTCCACCTCGCTGAATTCTCTGCCCGTGACTCTCTCTTTCTCCCTCTCGCTCTTTCAATCTTTGGTTTCTCCGTGTCTCTCTTAAATTTTCTCACCCCTTCATCATTTGTCCGCCGGCCTGTCCCCACCTCCTGTCTCCTCTCAATTTCCCCTCTCGCTGCCCAAGTGTCTTCATGATGTGCGCGGCATTCTTACTCACTGTCTGATATATGTGTAATGTCCCATATAGGGCCAACTTGTGGCATTAGCACGAGGCCGTATTGAGAGGGTGACCTTTGTAATGCTGACATTCGTGAAAATGGAGTAAATAAATCATTCCACCAAATTTTCCGGTGTTCCCCTACATCGTTATGTCTCCTTTCACAATAAGCTGGTGTGGTCCACTAGTGGAGCTCGCCCTCTTCTTTCTCTCCACATTCAAAGTTGCCTCGGCTAATTAAACTGCTCTGAAAGGTCCTCACAAAAGATCTTCGATTCCTACTTTGCGACCGGGGGCTGCGGTTTCAAAGCTGGGGACATGAAATAATGTATGTGGTAGGTGTGGAAGTTATCGTTTAAATTGCCAATTCTGCTGCGAACCTGCTGGCTACAGCCACATGATGCCTGGGGCCCAATTGTGAGAGAGCCGTGCAGCAGCCAACATCTCTTTCTTAGTAATTAGTTCTTTTATAGATTCAAACTGCTTGACGTTATTGCCTCACACTGACACAGTCCTATTCAGAAACCACCCATTATCCATCAAGAACGGCTGCATTGAGGCATTGAATTCAGCTGCCATTTTCTGTTAGAAAACATAATTAACAGGTCACCATTAGTAGCATTACTGATAGCAGACAGACTGGCATTAAAACGCCCTTTATTCGTGGTTTTTAAGCTAAACAGGGCAGGCAATAGCCTGGAGGCAAGCCGCACCGTTAAACGGTAAAAGGAAGGAATTTGACCCTGCATCATGTACCTTCAGGGCGTGAGGCAGATTCACACTTAATAAAAATAATGGGTTTTGAAATTTAAAAGGCTTCAGAGACGAAGCTGTCACCACCTGCAGAAATGTGTGAAAATGCTCTTTAGCTGATATTTCGAGAAGACACCTCAAGTTACACTTGATGACGGCGCTGAGTCACGTTGTGGTCACCTGGAAGCTGTGTTATATCAAGAGTTGCTCTCAGGAGCAGGACACGGGTCCAGCACTGATGTAGTTGACGCTCCACATCTCAGAGTTTCAAGGGCCTCTCCGTCAGAGCATCTTATGGGGTTTTTGGTCCGACTTGGCTAAAGGTTGAACGATTAAGTTTTCGGTCTCCAGACAGACTCCACAGTTTATTTTCTAATAGCGATGACATTTCAAGTTATGAAGTCCGAAGGAGCAGTGAACTTCCACAAGAGTTGTTCATGTAGGAGAGTTTAGCACAGAGGTTGGAAGCCAATACATGATTGTTATTTACTGGGTGACTCTGAAGTTCAAAGCAATACAAAATGACACCAGTCATCGACATCACAACACCCACACTGTCTACACCACACACAAGTGATGCTTGGTTGGTGTGTTGCAGCATTGATCTACACACACCGTTTGTCCTTCATCATTTTGACCCATTGTTTGCTATCCAAATGTTTCTAATCATGTTAAATTGTTGTACAAACAATATTTTTGAAAAATAGAAACATTTGAACATTTCAATTTAAAAAGTTGCATTCTTTTCTGTTGCTAAATGACATGAAACTTAATAAAAAATAACTTAAGGAGGAAAAACTTTTTCATTACCTGAGATTTTTTGTTTTTACCTCAGTCCAATGCTTTGATTTTAGGTTGATTTTTGTTTGTTTGTTTGTTTTGTCAGCAAGATTATGCAAAAACTGCTCAATGGAGTTCCACAAAACTAGGTGAAATGTGGGTTGTGGACCAAGAAAGAACTCACAAACTTTTGGGGCAGGACCACAAGATATTTCATTTCAATTTCATTTTCTTTAGCTTTGCGATTCAGGATTCATTTTTTTATTATTATATATTTCATGGTTTTGTTAGTGACCAGAATAAAAATCCAGATTTAGTGAATTTAAATGTGGTTTTATAAAGGACTGTTAAGCCTTGGTATGTGCTATAGTCGAATGACTAAGTAGGCCACTCACCTGATGTTAAATACGATAAAAGTGAACTTGAGGTATATCAATAATTTTTTGTATTAGGATATATTAAAATTATCCATCTCAAACCTAAAAAACAGTTTCAAATCACAAATTACATAACAAAAGGTCATAATAACTAATGTGGCTTTCTTCAATTGTGTTAGCTTTTAATTGTAATAAAGAAGCAGCAAAGTATTTGAAGATGCCAAGGTCAATTTGAATGTGATTTTATTCACATCAATGAAAGCATTTAAAGCCTCAAATTCACCTGGTGAATATGTCTGATGTATTGTCATTTAGTTTTCATCTAATGAATGAAGACCTTTGAGATTAAACATGCAATAATGGGCACATTTAAAAATAAACTCGGTTTCAAGTGCAAATGTCTCAGGCTTTGTGTGATGTTCTGGAAGTGTCCCTGCTTCAACTCACACGTCAAATAATGTGTTGTTTGATTATTAAAAAGTCTCAATTGACACTTATTAACTCTGAGCCTGAATACATTTTTATTATGCATATTTCCCCTTTATATCTAATTCGGTTTAAAAGCAACGTCCTGCCCATGACACAATCTGAGTGGTGACACATTGTAAGTGATAGCCGTATCAACACTAAAAGCCACTGTGTACACAGAAAGGCACAGAGGGAAGCATTTGCAGAGGATGTTAGGACGCAGATATCGTAGAAGTTGCAATAAACAACACAAGGTTATAAACAACCAGTCATTTGTTGGCCCAACACAGTGAGTAGACCTTAAGCAACAAAACACACAACCAGCAGAAACCAGAAACTGTAAATGAGACGATATGCAACACATCCCCAGGAAGAGTCTCTCACATCTTTTTAAGTAAGTGAAATGACTTGTCTAAGTTCAAATACAAAGTAAGTCCATTAAATTGTTTTGAGTAAATGTTAAAATATTATATTTTCTAAAAGGGGGACAGGAACATTATATGATGAAAATATATATGATAAACATATCAATGCAAATTGAAGAACATATTTAGGTTACCAGGCATATTTGTATTGGTATTTGAATGCGTTTACCCAGTCTGAATGTCGGATCACACTTAAAATCTTCACCTTTTAATAAAAACTTTTATTAAAAACTGTTAGAGAGCTGTTAGATCCAGCAGCACTAACACAGGATGCGTATTCAGCCTTCTCTCGTCGATACAAATGGGGGGGGACAAGCGAACACGAACACCTGGACACCACAGCAGGTGTCCATAGATTTTATGTAAATAGGGTTAATTTTATTCTTCATTTTTACACCAGCACTTACATTTGGAAAATAAACATATCTGTTCCAAATATTGGTTAACAGTCGCCTTGATTACTAAGAAAATTAAATGAAACAAAAACACATCAGTCGAGCCCTCGTCCTGTCTTCTGTCTCTACAGTTTTGTAAAAGCAACGGATTCTTGCCAATTTTTACTCTGGTTTCTTTCGATAGATCTGTTTGTATGAATGGAATTTCTACATGATAAGCTTTAAAATTGCAAGTACCCTCTTTCCCAGTGTGGAAGATGCCCTAGTTTCCTCTAATGTGTCACTGCAATGCACATTCATGAGTTTGGGGTCAGAGCATCTGAGGAAGCACTGAATGCATGGGTGTGTTTGTTCTGCAGTTGATTTCATATACACACTGCGGAATTTCTTACTCCACCTTCAAAGATAAAACATTTACTCAACCTCAGCCAGACCATTAACTTATAAAAGATGTGAATACACATACTAACTAAGATATTGTAATAACCTTGCCTGAGGCAGTGGAGTATCAGTGTGTGGTTAGTGTAGGGCTGGTCTGGGAGCATTGTTTCATCAGCTTTCTCCTCACAGACGCGGTGGTTTAGCCCTCGAGCTTGCCGGCCCACTCCCTGCCCCTGGCCAACCTGGGTCAACGGAAACATACCAAGTTCTAGCCGGGGTGAAATTTCAGCCAATTTTTTTGGCTTTATATTGGTCTTAGGTTGCAGCGATATGTGCAAAGTGACTGACTATGTTTGTCTTCAGCCATCAGGCACACAGCACCCACTCCACGCTCATGTAGGAATCAAAAAGTCGACAGCCTTTCATCAGTGTTTATATTTCTCCATCGCCCACACCTGCATCCTTCATCTCTCCTCATTAACGTCAGTAAAATGAAACTCTCAAAGTTACGTTACAACTTAACAACTACATAGAGACCTTCCTGTTTTGTCAACAAATGATTTTTAAAGTGGTTTAGCACCGTTTCAAGAGGGTCTGCTGGGATTCAGCCCCCTGTGTTTGTTTCCCGAGATGGATGTTGTACATAGATTGTTTCCAGTTAACAAAAGCCTGCTTGACTGCACAATGGATCGTGATTAGATTAAAGCTGCACTGTAAGAGCTTTTCGTTTGTGTTAAAGTGGGTTTTATCTCCGAGGGTGACAGAGCCAAATACGGGACACTGCTGAGATGCATTCTTTGCAAAGTAACACAAGCTCTGTGAAGGGCACACTGCAGGCACCGGAGGTCTCCATCCTTAATGGCCGGACAACTTACACGACGAATCTCAATAAAGAAAACACAGAGAGTGATGCGGCGATGTGAGCAGGAAAGGTGAGGGAGAGGCTTAGACGGAAAACAGACGGATCATTACAAAGGAAGAAAGTCAGTAAAGGAGAGGAAGACAGGATAGGAGACGGCAGGCCTGCGGAGCATCCATGTCATTACATTTCCCTTGAACTCATGTCAGGGACCCTCTGCTGCCATCAGTCTGATGAAGCGTAGCTGGTGCTATGAGCAGTCGGCCCGGCAAATCACTTCATGGATCACAACACAAAAGCCCGGAACGATCAGAGCTCAGAGACTTTGCAACGCTCCCACCACCGCCCCACGTGTCAAAACAGCTGAGTACATTATGTCCTCCATGTTTACACGGCGTGACACCGGAGTCACGGAGGGTTTGGCCGGCATTGAGAAATGTCGCTCTGGGGTTAAGGTCCCTCCTTTAACCTGATCTCAAAAGGCGAAGCATCTCCAGCAGCTCTGATCCGGTAAGATTTGTCTTAACATGAAACACTGTGTGCTTTTCACCCTTAAGGATGCAAACAAAAGTAATGACGGTCCAGCCGGACGCTTTATGCTTTCTGAATGTAGCGCCGCGTAAAAACCAGAAGGTTCCAACGTTACAACAAGAGTGCTATTTTATGTCCTGTGTAAGTGGACACATAAAGGGCACTGAGCTATACGATTATAACCTAATTACATGGTAATATGGAACACTTTAGGTGAAAACCAATAAGTCTACCATAACAGGTCTACCTAATGTAATCCTATTATAGCTCCATTACCTTCAAGAGGCTGAGCAAAGTGGGAAAGCATATATTTTTCATCAGGGGCTTCTGGGCATCACTATAAGAAGGCATCAGGGAATAAGTCCTCACCAGTGGGTGTTGTGCGTGTGTCTTTCTTGTCTTTGCTCCGTAGGTGCTCTGGTACTTGAGATTAGAGGAGTCATTTGGAATAGATTTCTGTAACCTGGCAGATTGAGACATTAATATCAACGGAGGTATGTTGCACTTGTACAGCCACATAACATTTCCTGCACCAGTGAACACGCCTCTCGTCGCACACGTCATGTTGTACGTGACCATGAGGCTCAGGTAGGGCTCTGCAATGCATACGCAGTTATAACACCAGTGAATGTGACGTGAGCTGAATTCACAAAAAGGGAACGCACTTTAATGGAAATGACACCAAAGACCTGCAGTCTTCACAATCAGCTGCCTGGTAAAAAAAAAAAAAAAAGACTTGAAAAAGCGGCTGCTAATTTCCCATGAATACATTTTCAGTTTTACAAAGAAATCGTGTCACTTTAAAGATGTGTCATTATAAAACAGGTCCTGGCATTTCCACGCAGCTCATTGTGATGTGAATGTTGTGAGGTACACTGAATCACAAAGTCCTCCTACCTTCGGTGAGTCCCATGTGGATGGTCCAGTAGTTCTGCAGACACTGCAGCTCCTTCTTCATGCCCCTTTTGCAGCGGCAGTCGTACAGAGGACTGACCAGCAGCACTTCCAAGGCGGCCTGGCACTCCCTGTTGTTGTCCAGCATGGCTTCCTTCTCCTTGCCCACGAGGCACTGGCGCATCACCCGATAGCGGGAGCTGCAGTACGGATTCTGGTTGCACATGTCACTGGCCTGGATGCAGTCCACCCATTCTGGCTGAGTGCCGGGCCCAGCAGACCCTGGAGCACTGGTGCCCAGGGCCACGGACAGAGCTGAGGGGCCTTCCCACGAACTGGCCTCCTCATCTAGGTGAAGACAGGGAGAGAAAAGGGGGGGTGACAAGATAAAGGGGGCTCAGAATCTGTAAATTAATGTAAGGGGATTTTGGGTGATTCACTGTAACATATCCTATATCATTTACTTGATTTCATTCATGAAACCGGTTGGATGAGGGGCCTATAAATAGGTTTGATGGCCTGTGCATGCCCGAGCATCTCTGACATTCAGTTACATTCTTGCAGATTCCCATTAGTCTTAGACATGTCAACATGGGGTCTTGTTATATCTTGTCTATGTTATATTCAGTGACTGACCTGTGTCTACCTGTAACCCGCTCACTTTAAAGCCGCTGTATCAGACTACACTGCACCTCGCACATTGGTTTGAGAATGATTCAGTCATTATCTCAAGACCCTTAATTCACACCCAGCAAACAGGGATCCACAGAGCACAGACACAGATGCTGGTGTTTGACATGAGTCAAGATTCAAACGCACCTTCGCACAAAAAAACCCACCAAAGTACAGAGGGTTCTGGTGGAATGACAAGAGAGACCCCTCGTGGTGATGCTTAGCATTGAGCTCGGAGGAGAGGAGGCGATACTGCATCAGTATCTGACAGCAACGGGTGAGGGAAGAGTGACATGAAGTTAACAGCGGATTTATTTTATCAGTCAGGTGATTTATAATGGGAGCCCTGGCGTTCGTGAAGGAGGAAATTGATCCTGATAATCGCGATGATGGTGATAATGGCAATGATGGTTTTTTCTTATATTCAATCACAAGTGTCTAAATAAAAATTTCAAATATATTTTCCATTTATTTAAAGCTGTTTTCTGCTGTTGTAAAAAATAAATAAAAAAACAGTATATTTATGTCATGTAAACTGTGGCTGTTTAACAGACCCAGCAGAAGTGATCACACAGACCAAGTTCAGTGTGCAGCTATGGTTGACAATTACTCATAATCTAATTAAACCATCCGAGGATAACATGAACACCCATCAGCATTTTTCTGAGCGTAAAAGCCTCTTCTTCTATTTTTTTTTAAAAACCACACACGGAATAACCTTGTGCCCTCAAACAACTCCAGCTTGACAAGTGCAAACACACCACAAAAATGCTCCCTGGGAATAATTACTGCTGTTAGAATTTAGATCTATGAGCCACAGAATTGCACGCTGTTGTATAAGCGACGTGTTAATTCTCACTTCTCACCTAAGAGCAGCAGAGAGATGTAGACGCACATCCACACAGGGACAGACTTCATATCGGCAGGAATGAGGAGTTGGGCTCCAAATCTGGGAGACAAATATTTCCACCTTGGGAGAAGGTTAATTCCACTCTTCAGCTCCTTCACCCGAATGTAGGATTAAATGAGGTGGGAGAAGTCAGTATCCTCGTTCAACTTCAAATTAAAGACCTCCAGAAAAAAAAATCCTTGCCTCCTCCAATAATAATAATAATCCACAATTCTTTTTTTTGTTTTTAGTAACACGACGCACACAAAATGCTCCTTATTTTGCGGCGAGGGGTGAGGGGGGATCTATCAATCTACAGTCAATCAATCCATGAGAGCAGCTTCTCGGGGTCCGTCTGCGCTCCGGTCATTACGCCAAACTACTGAGACTTGATCTCTCCGCATCCTCTGCGCGCTCCGGCTGCCCTGTGGAGACGATCTGTGCGTAAAACATCCCTCGAACCGGCGCGGAAACGGTGTCTCAGCGACGCAGGAATCTGGAGGAACTCATCTGGAAGTGCAACAAACCCGAGGACTCTCGCTCTGGCTCCCTCAAGGACGGAGAGAGAAGAAGCTGTGCGGTGCGCTCCTCTGGAGGGAGTGAACGCTTCTTACGCACTGACTGCATGCGTGTCGAGGCATCGCAGCACTTTATAAAGCGGAGTTTGTGGGAGCCAGCAGAGGGCGCTGCTGCAGATGGGGGCTTCTCATTGGAGAGCCATGTCTCTATGATAAATGCTGCTGTATAGAGATTACCTCCATAGTCATGTCATTTTTCCTGTTGGGAGCCAGGGAGGGGAAGATGCACCTGTGGTCCTGAGGAATGAAATTGTGGTGACCTGTATTTCCTCCTTCAGTTGCTATGTAGGAATTCGCGTGAAAGCCTAAACAATTTCTGTGCTTCATGTTGAATATGTCCTCCACACACCATCACTCCCTCTTTCATAAGGTGGTCTGCCTCAGAATGCACGTGTAGGAAGGAGCATGCCACAAACGCAACACAGCACGAGAAGAAATAATAAGTGTGTTGCTGACTTGCACTCGTCGCATGAATATCCGGTCATCCAGCAAATAGTGGATCCTCTCATCAAGTATTTCGAAAGGCCCCTGGGCCAATTAATTTTTGGCCGACTTCATTCCAACAACCCATAGAAATGTGTTTTTAAAGGGGCAGGGTTCAAAGGTGGCCTCAACGATGATGAGGAAAATGTCATCGTTCATTTCAGCGATATCCCAGCGCCTCACACAACATCTGCTTCCTGTAATTGAAAGAATGATTCAAAAAAAGAAATGGACACAATGTCTCGCATTATATTTGCGTTTGCTGGAAATCAGCCCACAACCCACAGAATCTGCCATTTTTCAAAGTGGCTTCACATTAAACAAAATGACTTTGTTGTGCATCGCTGCTTAAAAAAGGGCCCGGAATGTCATAAATCTTCACAAATCTTGAAAACAAAGTCTCTATTTAGAGGCGGTGACAGTGACAAACTGCGAGTCCACTGGCTCATAATGATGTTTGACTGTCAGCCCAGGCTTCCATCCAAGAGGGAGAAGCGCTCGCTCTTATAATGGCAAAAATCTGCCTCATTCTGCCTCTATTGGCCTGGGCTTATTCTCGTCTCCCCCCAGAGTTTGAAGCCGCTGTCATTATTAGGGCACTGAAATGCATCATCCACCGCAAATGTATTTGTCCAGCATTAATGCGGCGGTGGCAGATACATCCCAGTCTTTAAACACAAGTGTGTATTCCAACGCAGAATTACATCCTTCTGCCTTTTCAAGCAATGATTTTCAATACCAGACTAATTTTCATCTTTTATTTTAGGACATAACAATGAAGGCGTTAAGGGATTCAAAGTAATCATTCACTGAAGAGCTGTTGCATAAACTTTATGTGTTTTACAACCACCTGAGCAGCAGGCTCAGGAGGAAGGAATTTGTAATAACACCAGAAGGAATTAAATCAAGACAGAAACAGAAGCTTCAAATTCGGATAATAAAGCAGCTAAATTTGCATTGTGATTTTCTTTCTCTAATAGTGCAATGTGGGTAAATCCTCTCCTGACATTAGTTTAGCTTGAGCCTGTGTGGTCCACGGTGGGACTTTATTCTTGTTGACATTGCACGATTCACCCCCTCCAAGGGTCTTTTAATTGCTCCATTCTGACTTCATGAAGCATTTGCAGTGTTTTGCATGTACAATTAAGAGAGAGGCCCACAGAGAGCCGAACGCACGTGCACGGCTCCCCGCTCACACACTGCTCACATAAATCAACATATACTTATGTGCACAGGGGAGAGGGAAGCGCTCGCGGACACGCTCATGCAGATGCACATAATCTGTATGTCAGATAACTGTGCTCCCACAAGATGGCTCAAGACCGTGAAGATAGGGAGTGACAAATCTGGGTATGGGAGACATTGTTCCCACTATTGAGGGAAATCAGCGCGTGCCTCTTAGAAGTGTGTCTAATATGGTGAATATAGATGATATCATTATGAATTCATGGGATATGAAATAATGATACAACAGTCAAAGTTAAGGCTCGGCACAATAACTTGTTCTTATTAAGCCAGCGGGGGGGTTGGAATGTGAGCTCATGCTTACTCTCAGGTGTCAAATAAGAGCGGAGACAGTCTGGAACTGTCACCTTGAAAGCAGGGCAGACAAACCCGCATACAAATGCTGTGACGCACAAGTTTATTTGTGTTACAGTGTGTACAGATAGATTCCTGCAGCTACTGTGTTTGGCCATCAGTCAAACTCGTCTCAGGTGAATGCAGGAACACGAGTCTCCAGAGTGTGAACTATCTGAGGAAGCACCTTGATTCTAATGCTTCCAATAGCACTTTGGATTTAAAAGGGAGCAGGCCAACACTGATAAGCCGCTGCTCTGCAAACATACAATTTATCACGAGATTTTCCTGAGGGCAAAGGTCGCTGTATCTTTCTCTGCTGGTCATGCCTGTTCGAGAGGGTGCTAATGAACTTGCACATAAAATATATGCTTGCACACACATACAACCACACACACACACACTCACAGAGAGGTTAAGCGTGACTGATTAGATTAGGAATTATGGGCTAATTAATGTGTATCTTGGGAGACCTGTGCAGCATGCTTAATAAGACACACAGGTTCAGATGAGTAGAGAACATGACAAAAAACACAAGTGTTGCTAATTCCCAGTATAAGATTAATGTAAACTGTACACTAGGATAGCTCCATTACCTCCTTGTTGATTCAGTTCAGCGTAATAAGAGGAGCTAATGATAAAACCCCGGTCTGTGTCTCATAAATTATTGAAGGTTGGGACTCTGCAAAACATCTGCAAAACTTTTCCCCACTGTAACTCTTCTTTAAAAGTAAAATTGTAAACATTGAAGAGGGGCAAGGAAGTATATGGATCATAATATATCGGAAACCTCACAGCTGTAGTGTGTGTATAAGGTGCAGGGCCCAGTCAGTACAAATCCAATGTGAGAAGGAAATCAGCTGATGAAATAAGCATCAGTAAAGTCAATTGTGGAGACGATGGAGTGACAAGTTCAGCTGGAGGCTACTTCGCATTCTGGGTGAGGCCGTGTGTCATATTCAGCACTGCTCTGTTTAGGCTCACACTTTAACACAATGAAACAAGTTGTTTCCCTTCACAGACCAGCTCCGATGTGTCATTACTTATGTGTGTGTGTCCACTTTGTTTTGGGTTGTTTTGAGCGGATAAAAAAAAGAAAAACACAACACCACATTTCTGATGTGACCTCTGCCAGACTTTCTGGTGGCTATCGACCAGCAGATCCATTTGTTTTCCAGGCATTACAGACGTTGTCCATTTCTATCACATTACTTTGACAGAAATTGAATTTCCTCTGATGCATTTTTATGTATCCTAAGTGCTGCTCTGTCCTCGCTGGGAGTATAGCGTTTCCAGCGGCGTGATGATGCAAAAACACTTTGGGTTTAAAGAGGAAAGAAAAAGAGAAATGGGTTTTATTTTAATGTTTGTATTGATTTCCATGTTTCTTTTTTCTCTAAATGTTTTCCACATTAAGCATTGGTCCTTTGAAGCAACATTTGGGTCTAAAGACTGTTTCAAAATCGTACACATAAGATGACTGTAGATGCCATGCTGGACTTTCTGGCTTGTTAGTCTCCAGAAGATTGCCGACTGTAATGGCAGCACAGTGAGGATCATGCAGCTCCTTCTATCAGGGAGGCACAAACAAATAGAATGAACCTGCAGTCTTTTTCCTTCCCAGCTCTTTTCTGCTTTTTACAGTTCAGGGGGTTTCTTTTTACAGGCAGTGGCTTCAACAGAGATATTTTCTATTCCGTGGATAAAGTGGTCGGTCACTGCCTCAGTTTCAGCAATTTGCCCCAGAGTTGCAAACAGTATCTTATCTAGCCCATCTCATTAAACACGCCATGGGTCCCGTATGGGATATTGACGGGGACCTCGGCTCTGCCCAGCTCGGTGAAGGTCTTGGCATCGAGGACGAGGAGGAAACTGCTTTTCTCCTGGAAACAGAGAAGATTAAAAAATGTAAGAAAGGTCACGGACCACCTTCCTCACAATAATGATGGTGAAAGTATTGAACTTTGTCTCCGTGTCAGACACAATACAACGTCTGTATTAGAGTAATGTTGTCACTGCTGGAGTTTATAACGTATTCTGCTTCACTTCTAGGTTTTTGTTGTCGTTGTTGTTAACTTACTTCTCTGGGTGTGATGATGACTGACATAACCACTCCATCATCTTCCTCAGTTGCATTGGGCGAAGCCACAAAGACAGGCTCAGACGGGAACAAGCCGGGATGACGCCACACCTAGACAGGAAAGATTACATAGACATCTCCCTTTTTACTTTGAGCTGTTTCATGTTAGAAAGCGACTCCCAACCTATTGCCCCCACTCAGTGATAGAGAAAACAGGGGTAGAAATAACTTTGATGTGATAATACTCTACTCAGTTAACAATAAGAAGTCTTTGAGCGATAGCGAACCTTAAGCTCCTTGGTGTGGACATCCATCTTAAGCAGGGAGTCGCTGAAGACGTGCCCGAAGCCGCAGGAGTAGAAGTAGCGGTAGGGTCGGCCGTTGTAGCGGTCGTAGTTGATCTGAGGGAACTCGAGGCCACCGTACTTCAGCAGCTGGTCATCGTAAAGCTCTTCGTGGGTCATGAAGACCTGGAGGGTCATGTGAAAAATCAGGATTTTACTTTTCCATATAACTTATATTTTAGCCTCATAGGCTGTTGAATGGCAGTTGTTCGGCCACATGGTGGACTGTAACCCTGACATTTGTATCTATGGTGACCGACACATGAATACAAGATCCACAACACGACTGCAAAAGACACGCAACGGAAACCAGCCACAATGGAATTGAGCCGCCAATGGCAATGAAACTACAGCAGCCAGCCAGGTGAGCCGACATTTGTAAAAACCTGGACAAGCCATCTGCCACTTCAAAATTGAAGCTTGAGTAGTTAAGGTGTTTAGATTGGAATGCACCTGTACCATGACACCTCAAATTGCCATTTTAGGCAGTGGCTACCTTTACCAGATTTCAGGAATGACGGTTCACTGGAAGTTTCCCACGGTAAGTAACTCTACTCATCTCATTACCAACATCCTTTGCCGCTCACTTCCATTTGTATTTCCTTTTAGTGGCTTTAGTAGCTGTGACATGGCTGAAGTCATGTGGTCACTTCTGCATTTGTGTTGTGGCTTTTCAAGTTGTGTTTCTGTCAATGGGCTTGTGTGAGACGTCTCGGCCAAGTCATGAAATTAGAATCTGGCAGGAAGTACCTTCAGTGTCTCATCATGCTGGATAATTACAGTGTGCGGAAGTGAAACCTTATTCATAATGATTACAGGCCTCATTCATTCCATGATTCCAGGAACACCAAAAATAGTAATGCACAGTTAAACATGATTCATCATATCTACTGTATGTACATGTTAAATCCCACCTCTCCTGGTTTCGTCTTCTTCGCTGTGGCTTTATAGAAATGCAGAGTGACAAGGTTTTGGTCCAGAGGAGTTTTTTCATCCACGTTCAGCGGCAGGATGTATCTCCTCGGAAGGTTTCTGCACAGCGAGTTGTAAAACTGCCAAAAGAAATCAGAGAGCCATGAAAAATTTGCAAACGCGGCTCCCTTGCTGAACCTCAGGATATAAAATACTGACACAAAATCATGTTTTAACACGGCGGTAATATTGTTTGGAGGCTTTTTTGTGTTATTTGGGGATAACTGTGCTTTGATTGAAGTAATGCACTGCAACATGTTGGAAATCACAGAGACTTCAAAAGCTTGTTGCTTTATCACAAACTTACTAGTTTAATGGTTTATGACAATTGGTTTATCTCTGCGTAAGAGACAGACTTTCATAAAAATATATAAATGACGACAGTGAGGGGGGGGGGTGACCTGTGAGAGAAAAGTGAGTGTGTGTTGACCATTGTGGCCCTGAGAGCACAACTCACTACAAATTAAGTAAACACTTGCAAATATACACAACACATGCAAATAGAGGAAGCATCATTTTGTTGTGTTGTGAGTATTTGGGTTGAGTGTTTGGTTGTGAGTATTTGGATGTCTTGTTTCGTGAGTATTTGGTTGTATTGTTTCATCAGTATTTGGTTGTGTTGTGAGTATTTAGTTGTATTGTTTTGTGAGTATTTGGTGGTAATGTTTCATGAGTATTTAGTTGTATTTAACGTAGGTATTTGTTTGTGTTGTGGGTATTTTCATAATTATGTTTTTGTTTTTTGTTTGTGATGTGAGTATTTGGTTTTGTTATGAGTATTTGGGTGTGTTGTCAGTATTTGTTCTTGTGGTGAATATTTGGTTGTGTTTTAAATATTTTTTTGTCTTATGATTATCAGGTTGTATTGCAAGTACTTGGTTGTATTGCTTTGGGCCGATTTGGTTGTGCTCTGAGTATTTTCAGGGCATGTGTCGTCAGATTGATGAAGATGTTTTCTCCATTTGCACGTGTTGTGTCTATTTGCACGTGAATTCTCAGGGCAACTGTAATTGACACATAATTCTCAGTCACACCGCGTTTACCTTGTCCATCTCCTCTCCCGATTTGTTGCGGAGGTTCTCCAGCGTGAAGTCTCCAATGACATCACCATCATCCCCACAGCACATGTCCATAACCAAGAAGCCGTTTTCCTCATAAGCATTGATCTGATGCAGTGTGAACATGGGTGCTGCAGAGTACCTCACTTCACTCTCCTGTTGGAACAGTCAGGACACAGAATCACAATATATTAACGAAATAATAAGTAAGGTTTACAAATGCTTTTTGAAACACAAGGAGGAACCATTTAGGTACCATTTAGGTACCTGTTGTACCTTCACATATTACAAGGAATTTATTTGATGCTTAATGGGTATTCTGCGTAATGAGATGAGAAAATTGAGAAAAGAATGTACGGCATCAGAGTTTATAAAAACAAATCATGGAAAAATCTTAACCATGCACGAATAGATTAGCTCACATCTTGCTTGATGTGTGCAATTCCTAAACGTGCATGACTGTGCAGGCGAGTAGCTTTAACCCACCTCGCCAGTGTGTCTGTCGACCAGGTGGAAGATGGTGTTATACTTAGGCTCCCAGGTCATGACTTTATGAAAGCTCTTCCCCTGGATTTTGTACAGCATGAACTTCAGCAGGTCTAACTTGATCGGCTGCTCGATGAACACGATGTAGTTCTCCGACATGACTGGCGAAGGAGAAATGAAAGAGAAGAAGCCAGCATTAAAAATTGCACTCGACTGACATCCCTTGCTCAGCATGTTTTCATTACATTTCATCATACATCATCAATCACTCTCGAACTCCTTATATCTCCAGCGTCATGGTGGGATACAACATTTAGATTTGGTGAGTGTGTAAGGCGTTTGTGCAGCGCTGCAGTCTGTGGTGCCGTGTACAACTCTACAATGTTCCATCAATTGTGAGATTTCTTGGTGCCTGACAGTCTGGCAGTGCGAGGGTGGTCTGCAGGAAATGTAGATCAAGATGTAATCATGGCACTGGTGCAGTAGAAAAAAAAAAAAATGGAGCAACGTGGCATTGGATCAGTCAGAGCGATGAAGTCGTTCTCCCATTAGCTGCATCCCTTTAATGTTTCATTGTGCAACACACTGCTTGGACTTCAGCTGATTGTTAAAATCCGGTCATATTTGTACAGTTTTGACCATCATAACCTTATCCACATTCTTACTCTGCAGCTCAACCTCCAGATTAGGTGATTCAGATTTTGATACTGTTGACTGTATTATGATCGTATAATTATGCATTCGTTTATTAGGATGATTTGTTCTCCCAGCAGAAGTCTGTTCTGAGAGCTACTTCACAAAGGGTTTCCGCTGGGTCTTAAAAAGTCAACAATTCACAATTAGGGAGGATTTTTATGAAAGTTAATTTAATGCTACCTCTGTTGCACTTATGATTCAGGATATTTTTAGGGGAAACATCATACTTTGTGATGTCTTCGTGTGTCGTAGGTCTTTCTCTGCAATACTGACTTTAACCTGTCGTTATAACATTACAAACAAGACCAATGTGGAACTGATAACTGCTGGAAAACACCCCAGGCAGAATTCATCTCGGTGCACTCAGCTAGGCTTTGACAAAGACGATGGATACAGACTGTCTGCCTGTAGTTTGAGAGATAACGTTGTGTTTCGAGGGTAATTCTCTACTTGGCTACTTCAGCTTATCTTCAATTATGCGAATGTAAATTCAAATATGAGGAATTATTCCTTCATGTCTGTTGTACTTGACATAGGTCCTACATTTCATTCATTATGCTCTTGAAAAGTCCTAAAATTGACTTGATGTAACCTGCTGAGACCCTGAGCAGAGTTTTTTGGGCCAAATCAATCATTATTACCTGCTACATTAGATTTAAGTGTCGCTGACTGAATATTAGACATATGATTTATAACACTTAAGCATAGCTTATAGAAATAAAATCCTCATGATCATAAAAACACAATTTGACAAATAATGTGTATGTCGGTAACAGTGTGAGTGTGAGTAAGTGCGTGTGAGTCAGCGGCAGAGAGAGATAGTGAGAGCTGAACTGAAAGACAAAGGAACTGTGATTGACAAAGAGAAGCAGGACAAGACTAGAATTCAAATGAGTAATTAATAAGAGCATGGGAAAAAAAGAAAAAGAAGCACTGTGATGCTCTCATTCAGTGAAGTAGACTCATCCTGCCAATGCAGACCATCAAAATTCTCGGATTTCATTAATTCCACTTTAGTATACATCCAGCATACAGACAACTTAAAGAAGGTGTGGCCTATTTGTTATGCTGCTGAGTGTATCTCACCAAAGCTATGATAATAGGAAGGTTTCCTGGGTTCAGCTGCTCGGATGGAGCAGATCACTTTGGCTCCGCTCAGGTCCGCAGAGTCCTCCGATGCTACCTTGTCGTCAGGAGGAGGCACACGGATGATGTTGTAGAAGAAACCTGGAAAGTAAACATTGTACAGTATGTGTGATGGTGGATAACATAAGGATATGGACATAAATATATAAAACATATAGGTCTTTGGTTAGTAGCGAGTGAGTACGGAGGGAGAGAGGGTTACCGCTTTTGCCGTAGGAGTTGCCCATGTTGTACGTGGCCCCATCTTGGTCATAGTGTGGATGAGCTGTAGCTGAGTTGACGGCAATGTATTGAGTCCAGTCCACCTTAAATGCAGAGCATCAGCATCAGCTTTGTCGTCCTAACAGTCAGCCATCTTCCTCGTCTTTACCCATCGACTCTTCGTCAGCATGAGCATTCAAAAAGAGACTTTTGTATGTGATGCACGGACTGACCTTCTCCTTTGTCTCCAGACTCTGTGGATCTACTCGCCGCATGTAGTTGGTTTCTGTGCTGACATAATAGTCTCCCTTGTACTTGACAAAGTTCACACTGGCGTTATCTGTGGCCTCTGTTCACACATACAGACGTCAGGAAGATATGAAGTCAGGAAGATATGAAATATGGCACTTTAGCAAAAATTCATAGTTCGCACAGCAGTCATCAGTGAATTATACTCTTACACCAATTTTTTCAGATTGCACTTCGTCTCGCACGCATACACACACAGACACGTGTCTCTATGACTTCAGAGGACATTACATTGACTAACATTGATTTTCTTGAGACTTACTCTAACCTTAATCTAAGTTAGTACTTTACCTTTACTTTAACTAAACTTATCCCAACTTAAAGGTTCAGTGCGTAGAATTTAGTGACATCTACTGGTGAAGTTGCATGTTGCAGCTGAAAACCTCTCACCTCACCCTCCCTTTCGAAACATGAAGGAGAACCTGTGGTAGCCTTCAGTTGTCATAAAAACATTAAGGGTGATTAGTTTGTTTGTCTGGGCTACTGTAATAAAAACATGGTGGCCTATGTAGAGAGGACCCAATCCTGATGTAAATATAAATTATATAAATATAAAGGGCGAATTCTAGTGTAAAGAAAACAACAATGTGTACAATTTAGATGAAACACACTAGTGCAAACATCTCTAGGATTATTGTATATTCAACTTCTGCCAATAGATCCCTTTCGCCTAATTTTTCACATAGGATTTTATTTTCACACAATAAAATCCTATTTTAACCTGTACCTAACCTTAACATAAGCTTAACTTAGAAACACGTCTTTACCTTAAAATGTAATGATTTGATGTAATGGGAACTTCCTTTTTGTCCCCATAAGGAAGACAAGTCCCCACAACAACTTGATCTCACACATACAAACACACACACACAAATATATTGTTCCTTTTACCTTGGAAGGAAACACATTATAATGAAACATCAGCTTTCATTAGGCTACAGCAGCGATACGCAATGCAGCTAGTCAAGGACAGTACTAAAACAAAAGGCAATATACAATATGTAAAGAAGTCAGACATACTGGGAGCCTGAAAGCGTGAAAAGAAGCGAGCGAAGATGTTCTTGCAGGGATCAGGCATCGCCACAGTGCCGAACTCTGACACCACAATGCGGTTCTTCTCTGAGTTTTTGACATATGAGTCACTTTGCAGGAAGCGGCTGCTGTATGTGACACTGCCCTCGCAGATGTGGAATCGGTGCATCATGGCCATGCCATCAAACCAGTGGGTGTAACTAAGAGGAAAAACAAAAATAACTGAAATTCCAAACAAGGTATTTGTGTACAAAAAAATTGAGAGAACGATGGGAGCAGCGTGAGACACAGAAATACTTGTTATGAGGGAATTAATTCTTCGTTAAACACAGAGAGGGAATAAATCTTAACATCATTATAATCTTGAGAAGAATAATTTGTCATGGGGGATGGGTAAAAAGCTTGCGTGGCTCAATAACTGACAGCTTACACCACTTAAATATGAACACTGCCTCTGCAGATAAATCACAGTTTCCCTCAAATGTAAAATCTTGAATACTTTTGTTAATGTCAGTTTAAAGATGAAGATTGAGATCACAGGTCATAGTGGTGGCATTTGTTTAGGGGACTGTTATACATAGGTGTGTGACCGTTGGTGTCCACTCCTTGCCATTAGGTTTAACAATGATGTTCAAGGTGATTTTTTTCCATATAATTTCTATTCTTATTGTCCTGCGTTCCGGTTTGTATATTTGTATTGTTTGAACATGCTTGTGTTCAGGTCAAGAGCAAGTTTGAGCCCTGTTCTTCTGTGTGGTACTTCCTCTATTAACAGATCAAGTTTGACCTTTCTGTAAGCTATCATGCCAGTAAAGCTCAGTGACCCTATCTAACTTTATTCAACTTTGTTTAACTTTTAATGGTGTTCCTCAAATACCTGTCTTTCCCAAATTCAAACTTCCCAGGACCATTTCTCAAGAAGCTCCCGTTGATCCACGTTGGAATAGTTCCCCTGATGGTGGTGGGGATGGGATCGGGCGTTTCTTCCACAGAACGCACGAGAGGAGCCACGCTCTCCAGCCCGTTGGCCTGCGGGCATCGCTGCCTGCTGGGTACTGAGGAGAGAAAATAGTGAAAACAAGTGAATCAGCAGCTGAACTTTGGCCCTACGACTCCACACCTTGCCTTACTTTCCCACCATTTCTCTCTATCTCCATTTGTTTTGTGTATCTATGGGTGTGTGTGTGTGTGTGTGTGTGTGTTTGTGTGTGTGAACCATTTAGAACTCTTTAACTTTGAATGAGTGTGAGCAAGGATGTGATTTCCTTTTCTCTAAATCTGCTAAATGCAGACTTATTATAGTGTTTTGAACAAATGGTGAATCACAATTTCACACCTTCTGCTATGGCCCTTCACACCTCCGTCTTTGTGTTGTCAGCTATTAACGCTCAAACTGAACAATCAAACTTCACAAGTGATAAACAGCATGCCTCCTGTTAATGGTAATGTGAAATCATGGCTCTCGGGGGTCATGCGCTTCGAATGACACCCGCACCACCTTCTGTCTTATCTGTTATCCAATAACCAGCTCTCTTTCATTACCTCATATGTCATACATAATGGAGATTGTAAAATATATATGAGCTTTACGTGATTAGCAGAAGCAAATCAGCACAGCGCCCCATGCTAAGCTCAAGCTACTACATAAGAGTTTTTCTGACTGCGTAAACTGTTATTGCAACCAATCAGCGGAGCCAGAATTTTGTTCATTCCCACGACTCGAGTACAACAGACAATAAAAACCAGAATGTGCAATTGAGAGATAACCGCAACCGGCTTTAACAATCTCTTACAATGTTGACTTTGTGAGTTTTGATTCTGATTACTGCAGCATTACAAATGAAGCCTGAATGTAGGCTGTCAATTATTTTTGCCGGGGTGGGGGTTCATGTAGTTATCTTGACAAAATTGAGTCTCGTGAAAACCAAACAGAGACACTGATGAGCCCCAAACTGCTGTGGGTAATAGCTTCAGGTATTGATTTTTGTCTTTTTCTTTTGAAAAAACTATTGCAACAGAATTTATTTTTAGCTGTTATAGCTTTATCAACTCGTTTTGTTTGTGTCACCAACAGCATGTCAGTGTGCATGAAAATGATCTCGATAGAATTAGCTGTTATATTCCTGCACATTTTCTAATTTGTGTTCTTTTCATTTTTCCTGTGCAGGGACTTGACAGACACTTCTCTTCTTTGAGTTAACAGCGGAGATTGACTAAAAGCTGTTAATGAGACATTGTGTGTATTCTTACAGCTCAGGTTCAACATGAGACCTTGAAGCAGGAACAATAGAAAATGCCAACATGTCGCATTGTTAGTGCAGCTCAGATTGTGAAATGCAACAAAAACAATTATGACTAAAAGAAAAGCTGAAGAGACCACACTAATCGAAACACGCTTCTGTGTGTACACCTTTCTGTGTGGAACAACTGGATGCTAATGAATAGTCCCGTTTCCAAAAGGGGATTCAAAACACAAACATGCTACACTAAGGTTGGATCATTTTTATTTCTACAAATTGAAATGTTGATTCAAACAATCATGCCCTTTTCCAAAAATCAATAATAATTTCAAATAAAAAAATCTGAAAGTGGTGTGTACTCACTGTTGTGTGTCTGGGGCTCTGTGGTGTTGGACATGGTTCGTCGTTCTGCAGATTCCATCAGACAAATGCTGAGGATTTATACAAGCCCTGAAGGAAAACTTTGAACCTTTGGACCCTCTCCAGGTTGAGCAAGTTACGTCAGACACTAAACACGATGGTGCATTGTTGACTATGACTCAATCACATACAATGCCCAACCACTGCACAACCAACGGTCATTAAACTCTTCAAAGCACTGGAGGTCAGTCAAACCTTTGCCATAAATGTCATTGCTTGTTGGGTCATCTTACACATTCTGTGCATCAATGCTGATAATACCTTGGATCTAGAAGATAGAAATCTACAGGTTCCTTCTCCCGACGCTTCGGCGGACAAGAAACAATTGGGAATCACATAACAGACTGGATGGCTGCTTTCCTTTGTACACGTGTTTCCTCTGTTCTTCCTTCAGGAGCATGGCTACCTGTGGCTGATCTCTTTTGTCTATCTAGTCATATTTTTATTACTTTTTCTATTTGACATGCTTGACATTTAGTGACAATAAAGGCTATTGAACTGATAACAAACGGAACATTTTTTGTTTCATCTGTGATCTACTGAATGGCCCGTTGATGATCAAGTGCATCAATGCACTTGATCTAGATAGACTTGATGTAGATAAAGGGAGGACAGAACAATCATCATATCCATTTCTTCAAATAATTTGGCCCATTATCAACACTGATGTTTACTGATCCATGGTCAAATGGATCTTATAGATATGCCAGCTGCTAGAGTTGATGAATCTATGAAATAAGATGACAGCACATAAAGAGTATTATCTATTGTTAACAACTTTAAGTTTGCTGCACCGTCACCAAAATATAGCACATCTGAAGCAAATATTCACCGAAAGAAAAAGAACATGAGCATAATCCTCCAAATCTTCCAACCCTGAAGAGTTCTGGCCTTTTGATTTGGCCTTTATACAAAATATATTAATAACTTAACCTTGCCAATGTTTGGTATCTTCTTTTCAGCACAACACTAGGTAATACATGACACATGTTTTATCATGCCAGCCTGATTCCAGATTGAAGAATTAAAGATAATTCATAACATTCCAACCAAATCATGTTTTATCAACCGTTCTTCCAAAACACCTAAATTATATGGTGCTTGTCCACTTTTTCAGATTTATGTTAGGTGCATATCAGGTGAGGGGCTAAGTTGTGGATGGTCCACTGGGGTAGGATTGAGGGGGAATTACATGAAGCATGAGGATGCAGGGCTGTTGCTATCTGCAGTGGAGGAGGGAGAAAGGTCTGTAAAGAAAGAAGCAAATAGAACAAGAGGGGCAAGTTGTTGGCCATGACCCCAGCACCTCATACTGTCTGTGCAGTGGGGCGAAGTGTCTTGGGGTCACTTCTCCCTGGTCTGTTACAGAGTAAGAGGCTTTCTCAGGTCCTGTGGATTATGATGTACGGTACGTTAGCTCTCAGAGGCAATAACACTAACCTTTAACCAGAGACAAAATAATTCATCTTATATTTCTTTTCCTTTATATTTTCCCACTTTTTGCTTTTGGGTTATGACACCCTCTGCTTCAATCTCCTTGATCATAAAGCCATGGTACAAAACTAAATAAGAAGAGGAAAATAATGTTTGTGTAAGGTATCTAGCCCTGGGACACCACAACTCACACATTAACTTGTTCATATTCTCCAAAAAACTGGGTTTACAGAGTGAAATATCATTAATTGATTGGCTCAGGCAATGGCTAACTCCCGTACCTCTTTGGCAGCATTTTCAGGGGACAGGCTTTCATTTTCCATTTGCAAGCTTATGTGCTGCATTGTCTTTGCCACTGTCCCTATGGACACATAACATTTAAAAACCATGAGAATGACTTAGGAGATAAATTGGATGCATTGTGCTTCGAGTCAAGCGACCTTAGTAATAAAGTGATGTTATTTATTTATCTTTTAACATCATACAGTGTAAGATTATGTTTTAGACAGAAAAAAGTGCGGGTTACAAAAGGTATGCATCCTTGATCTAAAATATTGGACAGAGTAGAAAGATGGAGACCTTACATTTTTAAGTTGTTTCCTTCATTATCCTTTTGCAAATGCACCTCCTGCAATTCTTTGGGATGTTCTTAAAGGAAAAGTTCACCAAAAAATGAAAATTCACTCATAAACTATGGTGGGTGAAGTGTTTGAGTCCACAGCCAGGGAGCAAGGCAACCTAGGCACGGTAAATTTAGCTGTTGTGGCTTCAATCTGACTTTAAGTTATTTCCTTTCAGCTACCATTCTTGTTGTTCATTCCACTCATCGAGATACATGCAAGACAATGACGAAAAGCCAAACTGAACACAGACGAGGAAAAGAACAAGGAAACACCAGAAGATGTCAAAAAACAAATGTGGCTAACCACCATATGTTGGCAGCGGATCAAATTGAAGCTAGCTTAGCAACCTCAAGAAACAGTTAGGCCTTGGCCCAGGTACAGTGCTATTCTAGGTATGTTGTTTGTTGATGGGACACATACAGGTCAATATAGTTTTGTTTGCTAAAAGCCCAATGAAAAGCCATGTCTAATGCAAGTCAAGGCCAGAAACAACTCACTTAATGGTACATTAAGGATTTTTTTTTCAAGGTAAGTGGTCTAGGTAATCCCATGAAAAGGGTCAAAAGTCCTTACACATTTTTTGTCATTACAGCCTGATATTATTTTGCTGCAAGAGAGACGGCGCGATGGTCAGTCAATTTGTGTACTGGCTGTGCAAAGCTTATCAAGTTCATTTTGTAGCTAAGGCTTAAAAAAAACATTTATCCAGAGCAGAACTTTAGTGATCCCAGTGGTGGTTATCTAATTCCAGCTCAGTAACTCTGGTGATCATTAACTTTGGAATTTCAATTCCAAATTTAGACCGTATAAAAAGGATTTAATTGCTGGAGACATGGAAATCTTCTTTGACACTGCACTTTTCAACTGCACTGCGACTCAATACGGTTTTTCAAACTGACTATAAGTTGTTTTTATTGTTTCCCTAGTACAAAAGTTACACAAATTTCTGTCTTGATTTTAAACTCATCGGGAAACTTATCATCCTATTCTGGTTTCGGATCATAGTCCAATCTCCCTGGACTTATCAACTTGCTGATTTAGATAACAGAGGACAAAGGGGTTGGCGTTTTGACGCAGCATTTCTGAAAGATGAGGCTTTTTATAAGCAGATGGAGGAACACATCTCCTTCTTTCTCACATCAAACGATAGGGACGATGTGAACAATTCCATCTTTTGGAAAAGCCTGGAGGGAGTTACGAGATTGCACAAAACATCCTTCACATCGGCTAAGCACAAAGCACAGGAAGAAGCCCTGAAAGATGTAGAGACTAAGCATTGAGAGCAAACATGCTAATTGCCATTGCTTTATGATGCACATCACTGTTTGCAAAGCTTGGCTTTCAAACAGATTTCTTAATGTTAGCAAAGAATAATACATTTAGTACATTTCTCCAGTATCTACTTAGGAAATGAGTTCATTCAATCACCACACACAGAGGCCCCGGTTTTAAAGGCGTAGACTGTGCTCGTTTGCAGAATTTATCTAATCTCACTAGTTGTTTCCTGCTTGGTCCTGCAGTTTGTGGAATGTAATATTGTTCCCTTCACACTTATTTGCTAAATAAAAACACATGTAATGTCGATATTTTGCATACTTTCAAACTGAAAAATCATCATTTGGGATAAGTTATCAAAAGTAACTTTTAAAATATATGTTTAAAGAGAGTTATTTCTTAAAAGACACTAAGTGTTCACTGACAGGCCAATACCATGTCATGAGTCAAAATCAGATGCAGCATTACTTTCAGGTTCCATGACACCATGTGCAGCCTCAAGTAACCTGCCAATTGAAACAACATGCCCCGAAGTCTGAAACAGATGTGACGGCTCTAAAACCAGAATGACTATGAGAGGCTCCTCACAGATTTGTGTATTAATGCGAGACATGTGTCAGTGCAGATGAACAATACTCAAAAGGGAGAACATCAATATGTAAAAATAGGCAGACAAATAAACTAAAGTCGCAACACTTTATGTCAAGGATTAATGAAAATGACAAGGAAGAAAAAGTAGACAAAAAAAAAATAGATGCCAGTCACTCTCGATTGATTTAAAATTGTAAAGTGAGGTTGTGCTATGAACATACTTAGCAGAGTAAGATGGATACGAAACACAGAAACTTCCATAACAACATATCACGTTCATTTTGTTATTTCCAAATTGGTTAATTCATAGTTAATTTGGTGTTTACAGAAACACTTTTAATTACTCGCACACGAGCATGCCAGGCACAAACTACAGATGAGATAACATGTACAAGCTGTAAGCACTTTTACACACACTGCATGTGTGAGAACAGGCTGCACACGATGGCTGCACCTAGTGCTTCTCTCTCCCGCTTAACACGAGAGAAATAAAAACCTGACAAGTACACACAAGACCTGTAGAAAGACCAGTTGGGTCTTGATCCACCAATCAAATATAATTAAATCAATAGTTCACAGCCTGGGAGCTTCTGATGCATGACAGACCAAACATGTTGAGAAACAACGAATTAAAACAGCGGTAAACAAAGACATCAAAATGAAATAAACATATGCACTAAGAATTGAAAAGCGAAGGCAGGGGATGCCGTCTGTTAACATCAGTAGGACCGATAATGATAAAAGCAAATCAGCAGCAGACAGCTGATGTTTGGATTTACTTCAGCCCCGTGGCTAAAAACACAACGCCTGAAGCAAATAAGGCAGCCACTGGAAAATACAGCTGTATATTCTTAAAGGGAAAAAAGGAAAAAAGCTGAACAACATGGACGTCAGCAGGCTCAGGATGGGCAGAACATTAGACTGTCACTACAAACCAAAAGATCCAGCCCACTGTGCTCGGGAACACCACATACCAGTATTGGAAGCGTGGAATACAAAGAGGTATGCAAGTTAAAAATGACAGCTGACTGCAGCCAACAGCACAAACCGGCCAAGATAATATTGACACATTATTGCAAAATCTTTCTCCTTTGCTCCACATAGGGAATGGCAAATGGCCGGCACAGTGTTTACTGCCTGAAAGTGATATAAACCAACAATAAACCTCACACACGGTGTCATTCAGAGTTCAGCAACTGCTCAGATAGGGGAACACAGGCTGAAGTGTACCTGCTACAGATGCCCGGGGTTTGGGGGGGGGGGGGGCTCATTCATTGCTCAGCCATGATAATATTAAGCCTCATTTCAGAACATAACAAACTGCATTTGACTGCATATAAACATATCACATCAGTAAGTAGCAGATTTTGGTGATCAGAGGTTATAAAAACTGAGTGTGAGGTCAGGCTGAGAACATTTTCCTAATGTAGTCTAACCTTATTTTCCTGTTTAATGTACCTATCCCAGTATCTTGTGTCATCTGCCCATTATGAAATTAACGAATTCAAGAGTTGTAATCAGAAAATAGAGAGAGGGGAGCATCTGGACACTGCCCTGTAATGAGCTTAACAATGTTTTACAGATTTGAAGAGTAATTTTAATTAGCTTTCCATTAATTGAATATCACAGCTTTAGAGAAGCTTACACGTGCACAGCAGTGCATTCAGAAACACACACACACACACAGGCTAGATGTGTCTGTAGCTTGTGTTGTTGTTGTTGATGCCTTTCCTGTGCAAGTATTTTCTCTAGTCTGTAATTTACAGATGTGTAGATCTTTCCAAACTGCGATCACAACAGTGGATTTAGCTGTTTTAAGTTGTAAAGCATCCACAGAGGTGTACGACCGGGCTTCGTACTATTACTTTCAATGTCGACATCTTGTCTTAACTCGTTTTTTAAACGCTCCAGCCCAGTAAGATTGAGGATTGATTTCCTAAATAGCTCAATTTACAAAGTCTAGATGTGTTTTCTTGCAGAACAGATACAGAAAATAGCAATGAATCCGTGTCTTTTTTTTTTAAAGAATATAACTGGGTTTGGTGTCTAAACAGATAAATTGTCCCATCTAGTGGTGAGCAGGGAAATTAAACGAGTCGTGAGCCAATAGTCCAGTTTGTTCATCTGAAATAGAACCATGATAATGTTATTTTTATAGCTGAAATCCCTTTGTATTACAGAACAGTCCAGAGATACAGCTCATAAAACAGCGGGGGAATCTGGCCTCAATGACGTAATCTTTTTCAAAACTGAGTTCTCTCATTATAAACAAACATATTGTGTTCAAGCACTGACTATTCCTCGCCCCCTACTCTGCTGACTACACGCTTATTGCATGTTTTCTACACCTTTATTTTGTTGGATTTTACCCAAGCTGCCTCTGACCGATTTATGTCTGCGTGCTGAGTCACCTCAGGCCTGCACACTCTGACATTTTTCATACCTCAGGAGTTGTGTGTGAGTGTACCCTCCAAGTCTCATAACTTATTAAACTTCTGCCCGTTCAGGTGGTTATTACCAACCTCATGATACATGGGTCAGTGTTTAGAGCGGTGCGTTTGATTTCATGTTGTCAAATGCGCTGCATAGAAAAATACTGAGAATGTTTAAATATGAAACATATTAAGTGACATCGATCATACATCTGGTCACAGAAAACCTCTCACTCTCCCGGTGCTGCAGAATTCACAGCACATTTTCACTGTGTATATTGTAAGATGCCAAAAAGAGGATGGTGTTCCTGTCAATATAATCCGCACCGATGACACCATCTGTTTCTCATTGTCCCATTTATTCATCATCGTAATGCCTCTTAGTTTGATTTTGGTTTTATATTAAGGAGTGAACAGGTCAGTGCCAGTAATCCAGATGTTGGCTTCCCATGCTGTTATGCAAGCAGTTAATCCCAGGTTTCAGGGAAGAGACTGTCATGAAGAGGCGTAAAGGTAAGTTCAAATGCAGCATATGTATGAATTGCCTTCTGCATTCTGCATCAAAACACACATGCTCTGTATGTATACACCTGAAAGATGTTAAACACACATGTGCAACACATGGACGTGGGGCATGCATTGTCCCGGCACATGGAGTTCATGGGAAATGTCCCCGAAAATGCACCTGTTTGACTCCAGTACTTACCCTTGTCCCCATTGGTCCATTCTCATCCACTGGAAACCATGAATAAACCAATAGTAGAGTGTTTTCCTCCATTTGGAGCGGGCGTTGCCTGTGGTGGAAAGGTTAAAAGCGGGTGTATGTCCTGCTGTCCCTCAGCGGACACGTCAATCAACATGATCCCCATTGTGCTGGCCTCAGTGCTCATTGCTAGCGGTAAGAACATCTGGCATTCTCCTGTCTGTGTGTAATTGTTTGTGCATGTTCTCAAATTTGCGTGAGTGAGTGTGCTTGCACAGATCTCAACACACAGGGAGCTCAGTTCTCAATTCTCTGCAATTCGGTACTCAAAAGGGAAATGATGTGGTTTGTGCCTGATGTAGGAGTATGAAATAATTCCACTGTTCTCTTTCTCCCCTCTCATGTCCCACACATGTCCACCGTCTCCTCCTCGTGCAGCCCTCGGGTGCGGCACCCCAACCATTGAGCCCATGAATTCCCGTGTGGTCAATGGAGTCGATGCCAAGCCCCACAGCTGGCCCTGGCAGGTAAGCTAATATACACACACATCTGTCAACGGTCTTTATATATATTTACTGGTAAGCCTGAAGGGTCCAGCATCTGGTTATTGTATGTTACACCCAGTGGTTATCAAAATCTATAAATATTTAAATGGTGGTTTATAAATTAAATCAGCAAATGATGAAACATCTCTGCGTCCACAGACCTGCCTCTAACTGTGTCCTTTGTCCCCTCCAGGTCTCGCTGCAGTATGAGAGGGACGGTGAATGGAGGCACACTTGTGGTGGATCTCTGATTGCTGCCAACTGGGTCATGACTGCTGCACACTGCATCAAGTACGAGCAGCAGAGGAACATAAGTACACAAGCACACCGATTACACATCACATACAGAAACATCCCATTGTGACTATATTGCACTTATTCTGCGCCACACTACTGACCTTATTTTCTGAATTCTTCATCATCCTTGACAAAACGAAGGTTCCACTCGTCAAAAACTGTTTGAACTCATCAAATCATTCATCTTCAGTCTGTTTTAACTCGGGCCGCAACACTCTGCTCTGTCCTGCAGCTCCAAGCTCTCCTACAGGGTGTTTGTGGGCAAACACAACCTGGTGGAGGAGGAGCCTGGCTCCCAGGCCATCCTGCCCGAGAAGATGATCGTCCATGAGAAATGGAACTCCATCTTCGTGGCCTTTGGGTAAGACAAGCACCCGGCGTGTACGGCACAGAGAGCACGGCTGGGTCTCCTGCCGTAACACACAGTCCATCATAATCTCACACGGTCTGTGTCGAGGTGACACACTGCACTGATGCTCAGACTTGATTCATTCACTTCGGTCCAGCTCCTGCTTGTGACACAAGTTCTCCATCTTCATTCATCTCAAATTCCTCTACAACATAAATAAAGTGTTGTTGTTTTTTTTTTAAATGCTACGACATTTTTCACCTTTAAATAAGCAGTTGGACAACTTTTTCCAACAGTGGAAACCTGGAGAGATAAGATGTTCCTTTATGTTGATTTTTTTCTATGTGCAGATATGGATGCAAAAGTACAGATTGCCCTCATACATTTGCTTTGTATGAACTGTATTTATTCCCAAGGCTTTTACTTTTGCCCTTGCTTTACTGTTTATCATTTGTGTTTTACATTTATGCGTCTGCCTCAATATACCTCAGCGTTAAAGGTTGAACGAATGAATAAATACATGAATTTTCTTTCTGTTTGTCTTTCTTTCAGAAACGACATTGCTCTGATCAAGCTGTCAGAGCCTGTGACTTTGAGTAACCAGGTGCAGCTGGCATGTATCCCTGCTGCTGGCGCTCTTCTCTCCAACCTGTACCCCTGCTACATTACCGGATGGGGCCGGCTGTACAGTAAGTCGTTGTTTGCGGAGGGCTGTTGCTGTGTCAATGTGCCTGTCATTGCATTTTCTCTCAGCTTGCCATCTCGCAAATGTCTTTATACTATTGTCCTCAAGAGTTTTACACTTGTGTGCCAGCGTGATGTTTTTGGATTTATAACCAGCGTGAGTGTCTGTGTGATCGGAGTTACCCAGGGAAACCTCCAAAGTTTGGGATGAAAATCACATTCATGTCATTTTCGCACAAAACTTTTTTTCCCAGGAAGGTGTTGGGGGGGTTACTTCTAAATTGAAAATGAGGGGCTCGGGGGAAATGCTATAAAGCAGATTTGACAGACGGCTAGTGTATGTGGATGGTAATAGACTCTGCCTGTGTGTTTTAGCTGGAGGCCCCATCGCTGATAATCTGCAGCAGGCTCTGATGCCTGTGGCTGATCATGCCACCTGCTCCAAGCCTGACTGGTGGGGTATTGCTGTCAGGACCAGCATGGTGTGCGCCGGCGGGGATGGAATCGTGGGCGGATGCAACGTAAGCTTGTTTCTCATTTGTTTTAATGTGATTGAGCAAAGAATAATGAAGTTCAAGTTATTTTTTACTTGAATGGTAATATTACCCTCAATGATTCCACTCAAGGATTTTTCCTTCTGTTCCAATTATACTTGAGCAAACATTGCTTCTCAGAGTTGCACCTACCAGTCTCCAAGTACCTCGACCAAATAAATAAAACACAAGCTCTCCTCCCCTCTCTCCGTGTCCAGGGAGACTCTGGCGGCCCCCTCAACTGCAAGAACAGCCAGGGAGCCTGGGAGGTCCACGGCATTGCCAGCTTCGTCTCTGGCCTTGGCTGCAACTACGTGAAGAAACCCACTGTCTTCACCCGCGTCTCTGCCTTCAACGACTGGATCGACAAGGTGAAAAAAACATACACACACACAAACACACACACACAAACAGAATTAAGCACTGTTCTGAATGAACAATTCCCATTGTCTTTTTGCCGTTCCCCTTTTTTGCAAAGAATGACTCAATCTTTGTCTTCTCAGGTTATGATGAACAACTAAAGAAGAAGAAGTCTCAATAAAAATAAGACCCAGAAAACTATTTGTATTGTGTTACTCAAAACCCACCAGATCATAGCAAACCCACATGTGATTAACTACATCCAGATGCACAGCAACTGAACAATGGGCCTTTTTTTTTTCTTTATTTAAAAAAAAAATCACATGATAAACCCAACCCTGCCCTCATCTTTGGAGGTTTTCTGTGAATAAATACAATGTTAACAAATGTCCAGCAGGTGTCCTCATACAGTCATGATCGGGGATTGGTTGTGACAGTTCACTGAGAAAGGGACACAGTGCAAAATCCAGCGAATAGATGTGATTCACTGCAAATAGCCAACATAAAACAAGCAGGCGATTCAGTTGCAAAGAGGATGATTAGAGTGAATTGTGTGTGTGTGTGTGCGTGCGTGTGTGTACTCCTTGACATAAAATATTAATCTAATATCCCTGCTTGAAACTGGTCCAGTTTGTCTTCATGTCCTCTCAACAAAGATCCACATTTCTCATCTGGGGCTTCACTTTCCTCATGATATCAGAAGGAGGCAGCGGCCAGAATAGCAAAGTTAAGATGAACCCTTCGGTCTGATTTTTTATTTTTTTTTAATGAGGATCAGAGAGTGGAGGGGGAAAAATTAAGAGAGGAATTAAATTGGCTCCGACTTCTTCCTATATGTCTCATTCTTTACTCTTTTGTCTGTCTTACATTTGCAAGTCTCTCTCACACAGATAAGTTTTGACAGGGGAAAAGAGGTGTAGCGGGGGGGTCTTCTGATCAGACATGACACGTCCTGCAGGAGCAAATAATGACTGTGTGTGTATGTGTACCTGTGTGTGTGCATACACACAGTATATTAAGAGAAGAGAGGCAGGGAGTTTCACTGTGTCTGCACGTCAATATTTGAATGCAGTTCTCTGATATGATGAATCACACATCTGAAGAAGCTTCCTCTGGAGAATCACCCTGTGATCAGTGATAACTCTCCCGTCTAAGCTCTCATGCTGCTCTCGGACTAATTCAGTCTGATTGTGGCATAAAGTGAGGGGATCCATGAGTATTGACTGTCTACTTTGAAATGCATCCGTAAAAATAAACCTACACAGCACTTAAGCTTTGTTTCCACGCACTGCATGGATAAATTTAACACTAGAAAAAGTCTCATTGAGTGCAGTAATTTATCAGAATTTAATTTAAACATAACTAGATTAAAAACATAAGTAAACCTATTGTGGATGGATGTGTCTTAATATCAGCCCAACTGTTTGAAAAGAATAAAACAATGTTCTACCTGGTAGAGAACTCATTATATTGACCAAATGCTTACATTTCTAATGATAAGACTAACGCAATAAGTAAAATTCTTGCATTACAAAGACTTATTCATTAAAAAGGGGCTGAGATACATAAAAAAAAAATATTTTCTCAAGTTTGGTTACATTTATACATGATTTTTACTGCATTTATCAAGTGACTGATACCCTTAACAAGTTATTGACACTTGCACGTCATTGCACATCACTACAATCACATCTACTCTAAAGGATACAGTTCTTCACTCATTGCTAACATGTGCTCCGGTGTACAGGCAGCACTTTGATTAAACTGATGCTCTCTGGATCTAATCCTCTACAAAAACTTTTGTCTGGAGCTGTTGGTGAGGGTGAGAGCAAAGCCCTGAAAGAATGCTTTGTCTCTGCCTGAACCCTGTGGGTCAGGGTACACCCCGCTCCCATCACATGCTCACATACACATACACAAAGAGAGGGAGACAGAGAGACGGAGAGAGAGCTCAGACTCCCCCCATGGACCCTCTTCCTGTTGCACTGCATACCAATGAGGGGAGAAAAAAAAGGAGGGCAACAAGTGCAAAGTTTGTGCAGCTGCTATTCAGCTCTGTGGAACTTGTTTCAAGAGTAGTAAGCAGAAGAGAAAGTGCTTGAAATTCAGTGCAACTTCAAGACCAAAATACACCTAAATATTGTGTTGTTTTTAAGTCTTTCTGCATTTGATTTTAAAATAATTCAACCGCTGCATTAAGTTTTTTTAACATTTTACTCTAAAAAAATGTTTTCACATGCAGCAGGGAAATGGGGATGATAGACCAATCAATTTTTGTATATATTCAACTTGCATCTTTCTGCTAATCAACCACACCGTTGAAAGACAATTACATTTGACATATGATTCATAGTATTTCTTTGAATGGAAGAAGTCAGATGTTGCAACAGACCCGAACCCTGAGAAAGTTGCAAAACAGATCTGGGATGGTGGTGAAATGTCATAATGTCCTTATTTAACTTTTTTGTCTCAATAAGCACAAACTGAAAATATGTAAGGTTTTACAATATAATTTATTCTTTAAGTAATATTTAGCAAATAACACTTATTGAGATTGATTAAACATAAAGCATGGGCCTACTTTGAGTCATGCAGATGTTACAGATATTATTCAATCTTTATATTTCAGTTTGAGAATGGTAGGCTACAACTTTTACAACAGTTGTTAAAATCTATTTTACTTATTTTTAATTAAGTGCTGCTTAGCTTGGGGGCAAATTGTTGCAACTATATCAGCCATGACAAAACATTGTGTGCTATAGCTGGACAAACTGAGAAGTCAACAAAGCATTGATTCAAACTAAGTTTTGATGAATTCATATAAAAGGGCAGGGCTGTATGATGACCTCATTTAAAACATGCTGATCTGGTAACAGGCAAATTAATATTTATAATATATTCAGTCACAGATTTAGACAACCATCAAAAGTTGGGAACCTAACTGAACTATAAATGGGCAATATTGAGTTTAACAGTTAGTAACATACAGTTAGTACAGTTTGCAGCTCACATAATCTAGTTTAGGATCATGTCTCAGTCTCATGAGCTAAAAATGGTTTATCTTCATAATAAATTTCTCCTGAAGAATACGCTTCAGGTGATGAAATAAGTGAGGTTATTGTCACGTGTACAGACGAATCTACAGAAATCAAGTGGAGCCTGAACTAGCTCGCTGGAGCGTTAGCATGTGAGCTACCATTAGCACCTTGCTGTTAAAGTCATTCACCTTCAGTGATACTTTCCACTTTATCTGAAGCTGACAGACACATGAATTGAATGAGATGAACGTGCCAAACAACAGGTTCACTACACCGAGAGTAAATAAAACACGTGGAAACTCTAAAACTCACCAGGTCAGCTATGCTCAGGGTTATGCGTTAGCCACGCCCCCTATATGGACGGTCCGGCGCATCGCATGGGTGATGTGATGACGTTACACCTGAGGTTGCCATTATTTACATGGCCGGTAGAGGTCGCTGATCGTCTATACGTGACCAACTGCCTCATCCTCACTGAACTCAGTGTATAATAATAATATTAACACTGACACTGACATCAATAACTAACAATAACAATAATAACTTTATTTGTTTAGCACTTATCTAAACAAGGTTTAAAGTGCTTCACAAAATCCATTGCAAAAAATAAATGTGTTTACAAAGTGCTTTATGGACACAGATAGAGAAAATAGATGCAGTGCAATAACAATTTTAAAGATGGACAACTTAAAAAGTGGTTTTTTAAAGGAGACAGAAAGTGCCTCCTTAGCTGAATCCCTAATATTCCCCAAGGAATAAAGAAAGATCTCATTCCTATCAGCAGTTATCAGTGAACCCTGCACTGTATAGTGTGTATCCTTGCTTTCATTTTATTCTTCATCGTGCCTTTCTTTCCCAGGCTGATTAATACCTTGCTGGTCCGCACTTTGGACTGTTGGAGGCTCTTGCATGTGAACTTTACTGCTGCGTAAAATAAAAGTCCTTACTAATGGATCTTCACTGAGCTGTGAGGGAAAAGCCCTTAATGGGATGGTCCAATAAGAGAGTCTTTGTATAGCTCAGTGGTCACAGACTGGGTGACGGAAAGGGAGGGACTGGTGTGGAAGGTGGGTGGGGGGGGGGGAAGGAGCAGAGCACTGACCGGGGGATGGGGATGATGAGCCGCCGCCACTGACAGCAGCTTCTCCCCTGCGCCTGGCTGCAGACACCGGGACTCCTCCAGCCTCTGACCGCCCGTGGGTGCTGCTGAGCCGCCTTTCCTCGGCTGGAGTCCGATGACCTACTTCCAGGGTGAAGTTCCCGCTTCACTAACGGTTTGGTGAAGTTGCTGGAGAGAAGTGCTGGCGTGTATCTGATCTGGACGCGTTACGCAGCTGAGGCGCAGAGGATCCAGACGCATGGACACGAAGAAGAACCAGGTAGAGTGATGTTTATAAGATGTTTATGTGTATATGTGTAAATAGTAAACCTACCCTATCATTCGCTGTGTATCAGACGTATAGTTTGGACTAGGTCTTGCTGGCTGCTGACCAGAGACTATGATTGCAGCAGGACTGCTTCACACATAGTATTGAAAAATGTTTACCCTCATCGATGCTGCTAAAAACTTTAATCCTGATTATTTTTTCTTACACTTGACATCTATTGCACTTCTGTCCGTCCTGGGAGAGGGATCCCTCACATGTGGCTCTCTCTGAGTTTTCTACATATTTTTACCTGTTAAAAAGGTTTTTAGTAGTTTTTCCTTACTCTTGTTGAGGGTTAAGGACAGAGGATGTCACACCATGTTAAAGCCCTATGAGACGAATTGTGATTTGTGAATGTGGGCTATACAAATAAAACTTGATTGATTGATTGATTGACTACATTTACAAGCTGAACGATATGTGGCCAAAAGTATATATCAAGATCGAAGTTTTCATATCATTCAATGTCGATAATATTCACGATGAATGTCACTTACAGTTTAAAGTTAATGTTGTGTTTTTAAACTCGTCTTTATGAGCAGAGGATGAGAAACACGTGCTTTACAACAACACATTTATCAAATCTGATCAATATTAAATGCTTAATGCAAAACCAATATGTACCTGTGTCATATTTCTATTGTTTGCACTCAGCCCTGTTGATCCTGCGACTCGTTCTGAAGTTGTGGTCGGGGCAGTCAAATGAGCTGTAGAGGAGGGAAGGCAGTTTGCACATGCGGTGTGAAAGGGGCTTGTCTGACAGTGCACTGCAAGGTGATGCATTATGCACCAGTCATAGTTTGTTTTCCATGTGGTCGTCACCTACTGCAGGCTCCGTGAGACGCGTGTGGCTGCACTCTCATGCTGTGCCCAAAGGCCCACGCCTGTGGAAGAGAGCGCTTTCTGGTACATGACAGTATTTGCATACAAACAAACATTAGATTGTTTCCATGTGTACACAAAAGGCCTTTATGTGGGTCAATGACACCATTCATGAAATCACACAAATCCTAGCTCCATGCTCATGCTGCATTTTAGTGATGCATAATTCCAGATTCAGACCTAAAGTATTATAATAATAATAATAAACTTTATTTAAATATCACTTTTCAGTGCACAGTTACATAGTGCTTCACATTGAGCGAGACAACAAATTATTAAAACCAACAGTTAAAAAAACAGAACTAAACAAAACAGACCAAATCACTTTTACTTCAACTATATCTCATTACGATATTGCATAACAGATACACTGCACTTATCTGCAGTCACACACAGACAGTCAATGTGTGTTTTAGTGTGTGTTTCAGTTTGTGTTGTGTGTCTGGTCGGTCATGTGCTGTTCTGACCTTTGAACCACTGAATCTACCAAAACTCACTCATTTAAACATGTGATTCCTTCAACTAAATTCACACACACACTATTCTTTACTTGTCAATAGCAGTGACGCCTTGTAAACTTTGCCAGACTTGAAAAGTTATTTTCTTTACTTCTGATGACCCACAAACCTTCTCTATAAAACACTCTCCAAAACTTGTATTCTCATTTACCCTGTGTTTGAATTTTGAATACGTTTATTTCCCTCTAGTGTGATCACAATTGAAACGTGGTTAGCACAGTGTTCAGAGGAAATGCCTTCATATCGCAAACGAGAACAAATTATTCTTGTTGTTAATAAGACATGAACCACAATCATCTACTTTGATGAGTATACGTTATGAAAATGTCTCATAATTGCCGATAATCAAAAGCTAGTGTGACGGTTGTGTGTTTTCTTGTTATATGCACCACTGAGTGTGTGAAATTTATATGACTACCCAAACAGTCCTCTTTTCCACTACATTGCTCACACTCATTGGATTTCCGACACTCTCCAGCGCACCCACTCACACACACATGCACTCTCTTCCCTCAATCACATCTCTCTGTCATTTAATAGCTTACACATTCCTCACTTTTGCTCTAATTGAAATTGTAAACTGGATACGCTACATTTCATATAACGTGATTTCTGCAAAAAAACTCTTCAGCGTGGTCTGGAAATATTCGGCAAATCTGTGAGGGCAGTTTTATTGACAGTAATCCCAGTTAGCGATTATGAGGATAATTTTTCCCCACAGTGACGCCAGAGGCTTCCTGAGACGGACCCATCTGGTCCATCACGAGTTGGAGAGCACATCAAATGCATCACTGTCATCCTCTCTGACTCCAGGCTATCCATCTTTATTTTGCTTGGTCATAAAATGCCCATAAAGGGGAAGGATAACTTTGAAATGAGTTCTCAACGGCAGGTTTGGACTGTGGCAGTATATCCCTCAGTCGGAGAGAGAGAGGAAATATGTGGTTTCATTAGAAATGCATTAGAGTGAAGGGAGAGGGGCATAGAAGTGAAGAGACGAGCTCAAGTTTTCATCTGTTACACTCTGAGAGGGAAAATATTCACACTCTATCTCATGCTTGAACTGACTCTCTCTCCCTCCTTCTCTCAGTCTCTGTCAGTCTCTCTCGCTCGCACACACCAGTACACCTCAGCGACCCATTTAACACCAGCCACAAAACTGTCAACTGTATTCCCACATGTTCCTCCCAAAAACACTTTACAGCTGAAATCCATTCAAAAATAATTCAGAGAGGAAAAAGTGCTTGCTTGCACCTTCTTTATCAGTTTAATAACTTCATCGCTCTCTACCAGTGTAAAGGAAGCAGGAAGCAGAGAAAAGACGCTTCCACACGCGGCTGCAGCCAAAAGCCACTTTCTCCTCCTGTAATACTCTGCTATCATCCGCAGATTATTAACAAAGTCCCGACAATGGATTTTTCTTTGCATCAGTCTGACATGTCTGTTGTGCATTATTATCACTTTATTCAAGACCTTTCAAATGCTCTGTATTTCACACTGAAATAGAACTTGAGAATAAAACGCACTCGCACAGGTGCTTGCACAGGCAGCACGCAGGTTCCTCCACATGTGGCATCAGCAGGGATAAGGCCATCTTGGCCTGGTGACTACCTCGTCAGAGGGAAAGTAATCTTTACTGAGCTGACCTCATCGGAGGACTCAGCAGGCCCACGTGACAGGGCAGGTTAAGCGTGGCCAAGTATGACAAACTGTGTGTACGGGGAGTGTGAGCGTGCGCCCGGAAATTCAATGTTGAAGTGAAATTTCATTTTCTTTCAGAGAGAAATGGTGCATCCAGCGTGGAGCCAGCTGCAGAGCCTCTGAAGTGGCCGCGGTGAGGCAGCTGTCCAGTCGACCATGGATCACGAAGTAAGGATGGGTCTGTCCGTGTGGACCATCGTGGCCATTGTTTGCAACTCGGTGGTGGGCGTCCTGATCCTCATCCTCTTCGTCATCCTCTACAAGGCCTGCCAGGTGCCTTCACACCCGGACAAAATGCCGGTTTTCACAGCAATGCCGCAGCCGAAGAAGGAGCAGAGGTACATGCTGACGACAGCCTGATCATGGAGATGGAGACAAATCAAGCAAAAAAGCTTTGTGGACATGCCACAGTTAAAATACTGAGGGGCAGAATGTGACCATCTCTTCAAACACTTGTCCTTATTTGTGCTTTCTTTTGTCTCACACGATGCTCATATCTCTCCACCATCAGCCCCGTCCAATCTGTGAACGTCAGAGGAGCTCAGGCTAAGCTAACTGCGCGAAGAGTTGTGGCAAGAGCAATAGCAACAACAAGCGTGTCCAATCCTCTTATCTCCGCTGCGCGTCTCTGGGACTGTCCATCTGTCAGTCTCTTTGTTTTGCTCCACACAGACAGACTATGATCTTCTCCTCTTCTCCTCTGCTCCTTACTTTTTCATCCCGTCAAGTGAGACAGCTGAAAGGATGTGGAGGAGAAAGAACAAAAAAACACGCTGAATTGGAATGGAAGTGTTTGGGGCGACAGGGTCGAATGAGTCACAATGAGGTGTCAGAGGAGGCAACGTGTACCTGTGTAGCTTAAGAGCATCCTGTTGTTTGCCTGAGCGATGCAGGGAGGAGAGAGATGCTGCCGGAGGAAGTGCGGGTGTTATAAAGGGCAGATATTTGGGGGGGATGATAAAGTGCAGGGGAAGAACCACTTTGATGTGTTGTTTACAGAAACGGGAGCTCGCGGCCACTATTTGACAGTCTTCCTATTTGACATGTCTGCTTCCACCGATTCCACCGACTCCCACGGGTTTAAAAGTAACAGTGTAAATATTCCTTGTGTCCCGGTGTGCCTCTCTTTCAGTCTGTGAACTACTCTAGAGACCAAATAGTTTGTTTATTGACAGCTTTCACCAGAAATGACTGGAAACACACAGTCAAACAGGTACAAGTGAAAAATGTATTCATTGCCGCCCAAGTAAGGCAGCAGGTAGCTATGGGATATCAAGATTGTCTGAAGGGTTTAAAAGAGATGATATGAGCCAGACTGACAAGATAGTCAGTCAATCATTAGCTCATCTCCACAGCATGGGAATTAAAACTGCAGCATATGTGTTTTTGTCTTGTAAACATATTTTATTGTGAAAGGGCTTTGAAAATGTTTCTTTATTTGTTTGTTTGTTTTTGCAGATGAAATCTAATCTCAGGTATTAGTTTATTTTCGTCCAATGAAATAAGAATATGTTAATTTTTATTCCTCGTAGCATTTTGTGCTCTGCTTTATTTAATGTGACATTTCTGAGAAATGCACTGAGGTCAGAACTGTGGATTTGATTGATTGATTGATCTGTCAAAATAAAATCCATTGATAAGAGGAGTTTGATAATTTATTGATATGTGAAGTCCCAGTTTGGTTAGGAATCCATTTTTGTTTACTTATCATCAAACAAAACAAGAATTTTGAAAGCATCAGTGGCTGCTGGTGTCTGGTGGCTTTTCTATATATTTATATTTATGGATTGAATACTCAATCAAAAAACAATACGTTGAATAACTTACCTCAATTGCATTCCTGTGTTTATTGCTGTTATGCATTACCCCAGTTTATTATTTTACTAATACAACAAAATGATTTACTCATTTTATACCCAACTTTTTGGTGACTATGTGAATTAACATGCTTCAATATTCTCTAAACAACAGAGCTGAATATAAATAACACTTGGCATCAGCCTCTTGCACTGAAGTAATCAAAGTGGAACACATTGACCCCAACTGTGACCCACATCCTGCTGTAGTCAACTCTGACTGTCTAATCTGTATCTGCCAAACACCATCCAAAGGGGGAACTGGGGGGGTGAACTGCTGCTGTTATTTTCTTTGAGGGACAAGCAGCATCTTAATTATAGACTTTAATTGATTTGACACACTTTAACACACATAAGGACAGAATGGCACTGCTAGTGTTGTACATTTGCTACTTGTGCCTGAGCATTTCCATTTCATGCTATATTTCTAATCCGCTATATTATCTGACACCTGTATAGAGTCTTTACTATACAAATTTTACCACATATAAAGGTACAAGATTATCATATATCATATCATATAAAATAAATTGCAGAAATTATGCAGAAATTAAACCACCAAGAGGAAAAAAGAGCATTTCCACCTTGTCAAGCTACAACATGAAAAAACGTGCAACATTAATAAGAATGAGTCATTCTTCTATTATGCACATTACTCTTTTGTTATTATTATTATAATCATTATTATTATTATTATTATTATTATTATTATTATTATTATTATTATTATTATGAGTAGTAGTAGTAGTAGTTGTAGTAGTAGAATTGTTGCTATTATTATTAAATGGTGCTGCTATCATTAATAACATCATTATATCTATAAGTATGACTTTTATTATTTTTAATACCGGTCGAAGCAGAAAGCCGTCCACATTGAGTCTGATTCTGCTCGAGGTTTCTCCCCCTTAAAAGTGACTTTTCTCTCTCCACAGTTGCTAAGTGCTGCACTGTAGGAACTGTTTCTCTATGAAGGTCTCCCCCTTACTATGTAAAGTGCCCTGAGATAACGTATCTTGTGAGTTGGCGCTATATAAATAAAACTAAATCAAATTAGAGGGGTGGTACCAACATGTTTGCCCGAGCAGTGGATTGACCATCCACATTACAAGATAAAATGAAGAACTGTGTCTATTTTATGTGTCTATAGTGGCGATAATAGAGCTGCACAGCCAGTGAGTGTATGTGTGACAGCAGTATTATCACTACACACATTCACTCACTGTCTATGGTATTTGTTTTTAGTGGTGATAATAGAGCTGCACAGCCAGTGAGTGTTTGTGTGACAGCAGCAGAGGACATGTATGCATACGGGTAAAAAGGTGGTTTGTAGCTCATGTACGAGGCAGATGGTTTGGGCCTTTGGTGATGGGCTTTTGAGATGGAACTGCTTGTCAGAAAGGCTGTACAGCTGTCTAGTGTTTATCTGCTTCCCTTTTATTTATCTGCCTGCCAGTTCCTCTCTCGCCTTTCATCTCTTTGGCTTTCTTCCTCATATTTGGTTCTCTGTTCCCACTGAGCCACACCAGTGCCAGAGCCAGAGCCTGTGCTGGATGTGAAGGTCAGTACCCTCTGATTCAAATTGTTAATGAAGCACTGCACTGATCTTACAAACAAAAATAACGATCCTCTATTCGAGACATGCAGCTGAATGAGTTTATTAATTGATCCGTCTGGTCACACGTCGCCTCTCCTGCCCAACACTCTCCTATCGATCCCTCCGCCTCAGAAGAGAGTGCAGTCTTTTTTTTGGATGATGTTTACTGTGACTTCCTCCAGTTGAGATTAGACACGGTTGCTGCGCTCATCATGAGTTGTTCCATCCCTCCACCCCCAGCGTACGGAGCAAAACAATTTCCCCGGTCGTTCAATGGTAACTGAGATGGAACAGGGTCACTAAACTCAATATGGTGTTACATAACGATCAGTAAAAATATTACAGACAGAGAGATTACTAATGAACATATGAAAGGCCAGTAATCTGCAGCTCCATCTGCACCATTGGAAAGGTTGTGTAAGCCATGTCAGGCCCGACTGAGTGATATTGGTGTTTGTGTGTGTTTGTCTGTGGGAGTGTGTGTCAGCGTGAGGGATCAAATGTTAATCTTTGTTTTGCCCACTACATGTATCGAGTGTGGGCATAATAATCTATAATCTATAAACACATTTTATTTTGAGCCTGTGATTAAATATGAATTCATGCAGTGTAAGGGACAGTGTCTTTCCTTGATATAAAATGTGGAGGGATGGGACATGTATGTGTGTGTGTGTGTGTGTGTGTGTGTGTGTGTGTGTGTGTGTGTGTGTGTGTGTGTGTGTGTGTGTGTGCGTGTGTGTGTGTGTGTGTGTGTGTGTGTGTGTGTGTGTGTGTTGCCACTTCAATGTCCTTGTCTATGAAAGATTAATGACAACATTTCTAATCACACTTAATCAGATCTTCATGCCGGGACCCCTATAGAGTCAAGAACAATCATCACAATTACACACACAGAGACACACGATCATTAAATCCATTTTGACAACAGTGCAGCTCGGATTCTGAAATCATTGGGTATAATTTAGTCGGTATGAATGTTTATTCTGCCATTATAGCGGTCTAATTATAGTATGAAACAAGCTGAAATGATGGTTATGGGAAAAACATCAGTGAACAGGACATGGCAGAAACAAAAATGACGTGTGCGTGTGATGTAAAGGAATAGGCGAGTGTGAGAAATAGAAGAAATTGACATTCTTTCATCTATAATGTCTTTCTTTCTTTTCTTTTTTTTTAGCAATCTAATGCCTCTTAAAAAAGCATCAGTGTCTCACATTTTCCCAACTTAGATAAGCTGACCTCCACATACACAGCTGTTGTCATATCTATTGCACGAGCATGACCAGAAGTATGGACCTCACACTGTTTGCATTTTAAATACTGAAACTGGATAACCTACTTGACCCTTCACACACTTCAATGTCATTCATCCTCCCTCCACCCTGTGTTACTCCTCTTGTGTAGAATCAGACTGCCACCTGCTGGATCATTGTCTCCATGTGCAGCAGCCTCCTGTTGGAGCCGCCTGGTGCTGGCTGCAGCAGAGGCCCACTGCTGCCACATGCCCTCTCCATTATTGTGCAGCGGAGCGTGCTATTGCTGCTCTCTGCTGGAATGTCCAGGTAGGGACAATGTGCAGTCAGACGTGTCCATGACAAGTCATACAGCTGGGGATGCGTTTCTGGCAGGGTGACATTTACCAGGGGTAATTTTCTTTTATATCAAAAAATAAACGTGTGCCATGATGCTAATTTTGTTCTTTTAATTCAGTGTCTGTTAAAAGTTGTATGATGTGAGCAACTGTTCATTGTTTTTGCCAAAAGGTCATCTGACAGCTGTACAGCCGGTGGAAGAATGAAGGTTTAATTGGTTTTATAATTAATTTATAGAGTCATTCAATGGGTAATAGATATAATTGGTTTGTGGGGTGGAGAGATAAGGGTTTGAGTTAAGTTTATATTGTTGGTTTTTGTTGACACAGGCAATTCAACAATGCTACATTTTATCGGTGGAAGAAATAAATACTTATCAGTAAATTGTAAAAATGCTCCTTATCAAACGTGAAACTCTTGCATTCAGAAAGGTACAGAATTGTTAGTAAAATGTACTTCAAAATTCGAAAGTAAAAGTAATTTTAGTACTTTTAGCAGAGTCCCTGCCATCAGAATTATTTTATTTGAGATAATATATGAGTAACAGGGCTCTTACTGTTGAATGAATGTACAAGCAGCATTTTGATGTTAAAGTTGGTCCAAGTGAAGCTTTTTCTAACTTTACTTTCCTATGTTTTTCAACAAATGTAGCAGAGTAGACGTAACAAATAACCAAAAAATAAAATACTCACTAAATTTACATTCAATACGAGTTCATTAAGATTTTATTACTGAGTTATATGTTCAAATTCATTCAGACCTATTTTATTTTGTTTTTACTTATTTATTTGTATAACATTTTATTCATTGTAATGCAAGAGTCTCTTGACTTGTTATTCCACAGGTTTTGCATTTGAAATGACACAATGAGTAGTGCTGTATACAGTTTAATATAAAATGAATGGAGACATTTGGAGACATTTTGTTCTTGTAAGTTGAGTTTAGTTGTTGGGTAGTTTAATCTATAACACACTATCATATTTAATTAGATCATCCGTGGTTTTGTGAGAATAAATATATAGATGCAGTCTATTAAAAATAATGTTGTTGAGTTGAATTGTTAAGAATAGAAAGTGGAAATGTGCTTAACTAAGTAACTTCAAGTATCAAAACTGTACTGAAACACAATTCTTGTGCAAGTGTATTTCAAAGTCATTGAAGTCATAAAGAAGTTTCAGCCTCAGTTGTACTCTACTGGAATGTAAAATTAACGTAAATGAACTTATTCATTATCACACACCACAGGTCACAAATCAAACATTTTTTCTTCTGACATGTTTTGTCCCTGATCGACAGCGCATTTCTGGTGCTGTAATTAATTAGCTCTAAGTTGTAAGAGTAATTTAATCAGTTTTAATTGAAATTCCATTGTGGAGGCTGTTGTGCTAATTGACTTTCTGACTGATGAGTTGTTGAACCGCCAGCTACTGGTATTTCTGTATTTCTGTATTGAGGAAATATTGTGTGTTTTCACTTGCCTTCTTTAAAATAATTATTTTGTTTCTGATGATTTTACAATGGAGATGAATAACACTTAATTTAAACATTTTCAATTTATATATTTATCTATATATTTATATTATTTGTTTTTCAATGTAACTCAACTTGTATTCAGGAGACAGTGTGCTGCTCCTTCAAGGTAAAAGCATATGTGCTGATTTGCTCTTTTCACAGTGCATCCACTGTAATGTATTTATATGACTCTAGATCTATATTGAATTGCAGTCTGTGACAGTGGCTGTGGTCCCTGTTGTAATTTTACAATATGTACCAGCATGTTCCTGTTTATTTATAAAGTAATGAAATCAGCTTAAATCACCGCAAATTAGAAAAAGTAGAAAACCAAGAAAACACATTCAATGTAATGTTACTCTATAAATCATTTGTACAGCCGACTATGTTAAACTAATATTTGGTACATTTATATTAGAAAGACCAAATACCTTCATTGTCATAAACATTCTATATTTCCCATTTTAAAACACTTAACAGTCGATTTTAGTGAATCAAGCATAATCTCAGATTCTGAGTTCTTTTGCAGATGTGAAGAGCAAAGGTAGAGTGACAATGAGAGAGGACAAAACTGCGGTTGTTTGGTATATACTGTTCATAATAATCATAGATGACGAAACAAGCAAACAAACAAGCAAAGAACCTAACATTGAGCCATTGGCAGCGGCTGGTCCCCATTCACTTTTAAAAAGATTCCTGTTTAAGTCATCTGTGTGTAAAAGAGCACAAGTAAACACACAAGTTAGCTGTTCGCGTTGTAATTGGGGATTAACTCAATAATACTAATCAATTTAACTTACCATAACCTAATAATCCTTCCTAATAACGTTAACTGAGCTGGCTTTATCTGCTTTTAATCCAGTCTAAGGACACCTCGCCTTATTTACAGAAATGTTGAATAAAACAATTTTAGCTAAGAAGATACATTATTATTATTACTAGTTTTTTTAAATAATAAACAAGGTGAACCCCCCACTGACTTTATTCATTCACTTCCCTGATTTTAGAGTTATATTCTACAGAAAATGTAAACATCAGAACAAACTGCATCATGTAGTGATTCTAACATTAAGTGTTTACTCTGCTGGGACCTGGCTCCTCTTCAGAAGGCCCCATCCGGGTCCTCGGGCCTCAGCTTGGGGTACCCCACCCGGAAGTGGGTGGTGGAGCCACCGTCACCCAGCTGGTCACACCACCGTCGACACACTGCTGCTGCTGGGATGAAGCTCGCCGCCGGAGAACCACAGGAACTGGAACAAATCTGAGATCACGTCACGATCCCGGCGAAACGACACTTACTGAGATTTACACTCCAGAAGAAGAAGAAGAAGAAGAGGAGGAAGAGAGGGAGGACGGAAAAGAGGAGTGTTTCCAACATGATGGAAGAAATAGACAGATTCCAAGTGCCGAGCGCCGTGCAGGAGGCGGAGATGCAGGCGGAGATGCAGCCGCTGGTAAGTCCCGTTTGTCGGCTGTGATGTGATGGAGAGCATCGATCAGTGATCAGGAATCGCTCTCTTATTTAAAATGACGTGATTTACTCCTGGATGCTTTGTGTGTATAAGGACCAGTCTTGCTATGCGATGTGCTCCGGGATGAAAACAAATCCATCACCTGCCCCGCGTTATATTGTCTGATGGAACATCGAGTCTTTCCTCTGACAGACATAAAGTGATAAAGATGACAGTGCGTGAGGTGGTTCATCTAGTCGTGCACCAGGGTTCTGATGCTGTGTGTAAGCAGCATCCGGTGAGCTGCGTAGTGAGCAGCATCCGTCATGTCTGAAAACATCCACATCCTCAGCATCCATGCAGCAACTTCCGCGGCCTTATCACGATCACTGAGCGGCTCCCGATCTCTGACGTGCTCGTATTTAACACCGAACCACCGTGTGTGTTGTGTATGAGATGAATCAGTGTGAGTGAGATGGCCTGTGGGGGGGGGGGGGGGGGGGCCCTGGTGACTGCAGCCTGCGGGGCGGCCTCTGCTGCCCGCAGCTGTAACCAGACTGAACCCACAACAGTCTGACCTGCTGTCGCCTCACACCTCCCATCATCCCCTGCGCCTGGTGGGACCACTGGTCTCCTCAACTTTGCCCAGTGGACATGTATTTTATACGAGTGACTTCTGAGCTGGGATAAAAGGATAACAAATCAAGTTTAGCAGCCACTTAAAATTTGTTCAAATCATTTCACCATCTCAGTTTCTACCTCAACAGTGGAAGGCAACATAAAACCGCCAAACCTTGCTCTCTGAAAAATATCTGGGTTATTAACTCCTCAAAAGTAAACCAATCAATCAATCAAATAATATGTTTATAGCCCATATTCACTTATCACAATTTGCCTTATCAGGCTGAATGAGGTGTGACATCCTCCAACCAAAAAACGTACCTTAACTGGGGAAAATAAATCGAATGTACATATGTGAAAACCTGAGATAGAGTCACAAGAGAGGGAATCCTCTCCCAGAATGCACAGTGCCACGTGTCACAGAGCACATCAACACAACAACAATATTTACAACATTCATAAACAGTGTCTAACATAAACAGAGAGGATGATCAATGTTTATAGTTTTAAAACAAAAGAAAATGTCTGACAGAGGTGTATCATTGGTTCCCCCCACAAAATGTGTTCTACCGTCGACAGAGAGCGACTCTCCCTCACATGTCTTACGTATTTATGAACTGTTTATTCACATTGTCTGGGAGGGGAGGGAGAGTCTATTGTGCATTACAAAATACACATTAATTATTCATTCAATTCAGCGATGCACATTTTGTGCTCATCTCTCTCTCTCTCTCCGTGCCGTCTTCCCGCTCCTCTCTCTAGGACCCAGCCTCGTCCACGGTGTCAGAGGCGGACTCGGACCCCAGAGAGGGGGAGCCCGTCACCATAAACTACAAGCCCTCACCCCTGCAGATGAAAATAGGTGAGATGCTGCAGTATTTGTTGGCCAGGGGTCTGCACGTGGGAGGCAGGAAGCATTTCAATGTGAAATCCATGTATTATAATAAGTGCAGACGTGATACTTAAGGGGAGCAACTTTTCTAAAACCTGTCTATCACACTGCTAATTGAGGATGTGTGTTGAGGCTTAATAATTGTAAATTACATCATTAATTGTATTATTTCATCATCAATTTATTTTTGCCTTCAAATGCTCAGTCCCATACAACAAAATACTGAAAATGTAATGAATCCTCCCATTTCAGCTGGAGCAAGCTAATGTTTGGGTAAAACAACGACCCAATTATCAAAGTTAACATTAATAACTGTTTGTTAACAACCAACCCACTGAAATACCAATGCTTTCCGCTCTGATCCTTGTTAGTGTTTGTGTTATAGGAAAAGTATGAGTCACTCAGGCCTGTTTTATATTTGGAAACCTGTCTGTCTGGTTTTTGAAAAGCTGTTGTCCTTCAAGCTTCATTTCAGCACCTTGGACAGAGTCCAGAGTCTCTCAGCAGAGCTTCTTAGTTTTCTTTTACTGCTGATGTCAAACTTACTTCGACAAAGCCTTTAAGAAGCAACAATATTCAAACTGAGTAAAGTTTTCAGTGACAGAAATGTGCAGTACGTCAGCCACTGTGCAATTATGGTTTATTCATATTTCATATAGAAAGTGAAACCATAATGATGACCACAGTGGTAACTCATATTGTTTTATTGTTTTATCTTACTGGTTTTTCATCGTCTTTTTACGACAAATAAACATTGTGATAAAATGTATTATCTTTAAAACAGACTCTGAGCATATTGCTTTAATTGCGTTATTACGACATGAGTCACTTTGCCTTTGTGACCTTGAGATGTGAATTTGCATTTGATGGTTTTTAACAAGCTTCTCTGGGTTAAAAGTTTAAAGCAATTAACTGGTGGCAAATGTAAATCAAATTCCTTTTTCTAAAGCATTATATTTTATCGAGATAAAAAAAAGATACCTCATATATTTCACCACTGGCTCAGACTCCCCTAATAGCACTAATGTCTGCCCTTGTGATCTGATCACTGATGAGAATCAAACAAGTGAGAGAGGGGAGGTGAGAGTGTTTGATGTCACAACAGGATTCTGTTGTTCTCATGGTTTGAATCACCTCAGACGCAGCCCGCTGTTTAGAACAAACAGAAACTGATCGTCCCTGATGTCATGTCCTCAAAGTAAAATTGATTTGAAGTAGAAACAAACCCAGTTCTGTTCTCTGATCCTCACACCTCCTGATTAGTGTCTCTTTAAATTACACTGACGTCTCCTCTCGTAAATGTTACAACCTTAGAAGACTTCAACGGCGTTTACAGCGTGACAGAATAACCTGCAGCAGTAAGTTGAGAAAATATGACTTGCATTATATGTCCCTCACAAGCCATAATTCAGATAATTAAGCTCCCTAAGTTTTTTATGAATTTTTTTACGAGTAAAATTGCAGCAGCCAGAACAATATTTCAACCTTATTCATGTGTCATGTAAAGTTGATCTGATGTGTGTGTTCCTTTGTGTGTGTGTGTGTGTGTGTGTGTGTGTGTGTGTGTGTTTGTGTCTGTGTGTGTGTGTGTGTGTGTGTGTGTGTGTGTGTGTGTTGTGCAGAGAAACAGAGAGAGCTGGCCAGGAAGGGTTCGTTGAAGAACGCCAACACTGTAGGAAGTCCAGTGAACCAGCAGCCCAAGAAGAACAACGTCATGGCCAGAACACGGTAAGAGACGATCGCTCTGCTCCTCGGTTAATGGTGAAAATGAGACGAGTCGAAAGACTGCGTCTGTCTGAGAGATAGAGATCAGTAATCAAAATGGATTTCAGCTTTGTGACGGTCTGAGATTGGGCGAGAGGCGGCGCAAACCCTGGACAAGTTGGCAGCATATCGCAGAGCCAGCATACACAGACAAACAACCATTCACTCTGACATTAACCTACACTTTTCCCTGCCACATATGAAGGACTTTAGTGTCTTCACTTAACCTGAGCCCATCTGCGTGTCTTTGGACTGTGGGAGGAAGTCGGAGTATCTGGAGAAAACCCACCAGACACAGGGAAACATGAGAACACCAAACAGAAAGACCCTCTGGCTGTGCGGCGACACTGTTCACCACATCAGCCCTGTGATGGTCGTTCAAAATGACCCATTTGGGGATCTACATTTTTAACGGGCTTGAATGAATGTATTTTGTTCTCCTGTCCATTACTTGTCTTTTATTGATTCAAGGATTTGTCCAAAGACTCTTTCACGCTTCACTTCAGGTTTGAAGTTGTCTCAGGCTCTGCTCGCTTTTCTCTCAACATCTCTGTCGATTCTTTACTCACCTCGTTGTGATGTTCCCTCATTCGCCTCTTCCCCTCTTACACCTAATCTCTGCTCCTCTCACCCCCCCCCCCCCCACTCTGATTCTCCTCTATCCTTCCCTCCTTCTCTTTCTCTCTGTCCCCCCCCACAAAGGTTGGTAGTGCCCAATAAAGGCTATTCCTCTTTAGACCAGAGCCCAGACGAGAAGCCCCTGGTGGCCCTAGACACAGACAGGTGAACCCCCACACAACACACACTGCTCCTTGTCTCCATGGGTTTTGTTAAGGAGGCACATAAACACAAACACAATCGACCAACTTGTGTTTTTCCTTTGCAGCGATGATGATTTTGACATGTCTAGATACTCATCGTCGGGATACTCCTCTGCTGAGGTGAGTGCTCACATTTACTCTCTCCAATCCCTCCCTCCATTTTCTACGACTGCCGAGAAGCCAGGAGTCAGGATTTTATAATCCAGTCTTGGAGCTAGCCCATTTCCATCCATCCTGCTCATCCATGGTAATTCTTAGGCTTGTACAAGTGCACAGTTAGGCTGAAGATGCAGATGCACAGAAGTATATGTATGAGACACAACGCAGGAAACAAATGAAATGTCATCTTTGGATGACTGCTCCTGCAAATCCTGTTTTCAAAACGTCTGCAATTATAAGTGAACATAACAGACAGGCCGTCATATTTTACTCTCGGGAGGAATTCTCATTCTCAGCCTCTGCATCAGTTTCCTGTCAACTACATGTCCAGGCTTGAGGATGTGTTGAAAGTCATGTTTACAAACCGACAAGTGTTCATATCTTAATGCCACCATTCTGTAAATCGTCTGTATGTATAAAGCGCTTTGATGACCACTCAAAGCTATTAACAGTTTTGCCATTGACACATTCTCACACAAATTCATAAAGTGCATCTATGTGCAGCACACATCACTCACACACTTCTGGCACAGCCGTCATTTGGAATTTGGGGTCCAGTATCTTGCCGAAGGGCACTTTGGCGAGCAGAATGAGGGAGACTGGGATCAAATCCTCTACCCTCTGATTAATGGACGACCCGCTCTACCTTCTGAGCCACAGCTGTGCATTATCTAATTTTAATGATCTAATACGCAGTAAATGTAAGCCACTTTATCCATTCTCTCCTCTTTTTAGTACAAGCTAACTACAGCAAGTTTAGAGTTTTTGTCCTGCAGGGAATCGTGGTTGTTGTTTACACAGTTTATCTACATTTAGCAGGAGCTTTAATCCAAAGTGACTTCTAACTGAGGAACTAGACTCATGCTTCAGTACAGCAGGAGACCTGGGGGTAAACACTGAGTTCTAAATCTGTTCAATAGGACAAAGTGTTGGAGCTCAGGTAAAGAGGATCAGCGAATGTGCACAGTAGGTGCGAATCAGAGGTGTCAGGAGAGGAGCTGCTCTCAGAAGAGATGAGTCTCCGGCAGGCGTGTGAAGATGGAGAGGGACGGCTCTGCCCTGATAGCTTGTGTAAGTTCGTTCCACCGTCAGGCAACCACAAACTGGAACATCCTGAACTGAGATTGGTTTGTGTGTAGGGATTGTCGTGTCAGACGACATTCCCTGGTGGACCGCAGTGGCCGAGAAGAAGCATTAGCCAGTGTGATTGAGTCCCTGTAGACGGCTGCAGACACAGAAGACGCTGTGCACAAGAGACGCTGTAATGACTTGAATTAGATTTGGGTGGCGATGTGTAGCCAGTGGAGGTCGATGATCAGCGGAATGACACGTGCCCTTTGAGGATGATGGACGAGACATGCTGCTGCAGTCCGGACCATATGTATAAGGGTTGGACTGTGCATGATGGGAGGCCTGCCAGAGGGGCGAGCGATACCCAGGGGCTGCACCAAGAGTCGAGTGGGACTCTGAGTCAGGTAAAGTCTGATTCAGAGCCACAGACAGATGCAACAGGATCTGAGAAGGTTAACTGGTCATCAAACATTACACCAGGTCTCATGTGACCTTGTTTGGGTATTTTGAAGTTGATATTGCAGAGATGACAGTTATTACATATGAGGAGTGATGCTAGAAATTTAAATGAAGATATTGCTTCAGTTTTTCATGCAAAATCTTTGTGTGAAAAAAAAATCACACTCGGACCGAGTAGTTGTGATCATGTTCATTGCAAAGATCCAAGCGATGCTGCTCACAGCCATCTGTGAAAGTTCCTGAGAGTTTTAATATTTTTACACGGCACTTTGTCTTAATCTGCCAACAGTTAAATGTATGTTGTCATCACCAGGTTGGTTCTTTTTTCACTTGGTAAATGAGGCCTTTTAACTCACATATGATGCATCTCATTACAATCAGCAGGCTCATTCCTCCCCCCTCTGCCTTTTGAAACCTCCCTGTCCTGACACACAGCAAATCGTTGTTAATCCACTTCAGTTTGATTCTACTTGGTCAATTTTAGAGGTGTTGGTGGTTGGATTCTGTTGCCTGTGGACAGAGCAAGGCGAGCTGTGTTTCCAGTCTTTATGCTAAGCTAACATGTAGCTGAATCTAGCCACATGTTTGCCATACGACTAATGCACCACATTAGAAAGAGTATGCACCGTCTGTTTGGCTCTTTACGGGCAGGCATTGCTGTAACCTCTTCTCCCCCCCCTCCTCCCTCCTCCCTCCTCCAGCAAATCAACCAGGACCTGAACATCCAGCTGCTGAAAGACGGTTACCGCCTCGACGAGATCCCAGACGACGAGGACCTGGATCTGATTCTGCCCAAATCAGTCAACCCCACCTGCATGTGTTGCCAGGCAACCTCCTCCACCACCTGTCAAATACAGTAACCCTGCCCCATCTGACCTTCTGCCCCCACCCTCCCCGTTCCACAAAACATAACCCCCCAGATCTTCATCTGCTGTGAGTTTACTTTGCCACCACAGCAGCGACAGTGAAGCATTGGTAGAAAATTGTAACGACAGTTAAGTGCTATGATGATAATGACAAATAATACAGTTAATATATAGAAACATTGGTTTACATTTAAGGAGAAGGAATATATGTTAACATTATGACTATGTATTTAAAAGCGGTGGTTTCCTCCTATGGTAGGACGTGCACTTCTGTTTGGAATAACCTGACGTAACTTAACACACTGACAGAAAACAAAAGGTTAATTGATGCCGTAAAAAGAATTTTAATTTCCTTGAAGAATATGAGACATTATCATGACTCCTAACTCAACAGTTCTGCTTACCTGACTTCTTGGTTGCATTTTCTAGTTTATTTTTATTTAGTTTTTTATTTAAATGCTTACTTTTTTAAACCTGCAGGTTCAGTATGATTGTCTGTGTTGCTGTGGAGGTATTTGAGAAGTGTGGACTGCGGTCTTGGTCCCCCGATAGAGGAAACTGTATTCATTGTACTGTACAGGGTTGTAATGTAGCACAGGCCAGGTCATTGCACTGTAACACTTGTTTCTTCACAATGTTTTGCTTTCTTGCCCGACTGACTTGAGATGTTGCGTTCCAGAGTTTAGGGATGAACATGTACAGTAAATGGCTGAGGAACAAATTGCATGAAGAACACCTCACTGAAGTAATTGATAATAATAAGCAAGTACCTCGTTGCACATGATCTTTGAACCATTTATCACGTGCTAGTGTCGAGGCACAGGCTCGGTTTGTATTGGTTTGAATTTGCACAGTTTTGATTTTTATTTTTAGGCCCATATTTGTGGTCTTTCCTGCAGAGCGGTGACAGTGTCTTATCTGAAATGAACTGTGTCAAAAGGGAAGATTACTTATCGTTGCACCGACCCTCTAGCACATGACGTGCACATGATGCTTCCCATGTTATCAAGGCCAAAGGGATTCCTCCCCATATTTCTATCTATCTACAGGTCATAAAGGGAGCACACAGGTTCAGATGCAGAGATTTATTCTCTCCACACACACACACACACACACACACACACACACACACACACACACACACACACACACACACACATGCACTGACACATGTGCATGCATACAGACAAAGTACCAAAATAAAGAGGGAGATGGCATCTATTTGCCTCTTTGGACTTAATTTTGAGCACTAATATCCTTCATATATGACCCTCTCTGTCCCTTAAATCAGTTGATTATTTGCAATTAGAGTATGCCTTAAGTACAGAGAAGTTCAAACGATGCGCATTTATTCCCATCTTTATCATTTCATTTATTTGAAGAACATTTGCAGTCTATGAAGTTGTGCTTTTTTACATTTTGACATGAGTGATAATTGTTTTTCTTTGGTTTTCCTTTTTTTTAATGATTTTCTTGTACTCTGACACTTCCATTACAGTATTTAACAATGTTATTGTTATGTGCAGTGTATGAAAACAAATAAACACAGAGCTGATAGAGCACTCGCTTTCGTCCTCACTGTTTCTGTAACACCTTCTTTGCAGTGGTGGGTTAGGGTTAGGGTTAGGGTTGGTACTGTACTTAAAGTGTAGCAGGAGAGGACGTGTAGAAGATGTGGTGGTTGAGGGGTTTTAGTTTCAATATCGATTTAGCATTAACAGTTATATAATTTTATCAATAGCACAAAAGACATATATCTGTGCTTTACTTGAGTAGATTTATTTATAATTTTACTCCACTGCATTTATCCGCATATATCTGTACTCCCTTCTGTGAGACTCCGCCTCCTGCAGCAGCGGCATCACTGGTGAAGAGGAGACTCCTGAAATGAATTCAGAAGCCACCACCAAGACTCAGACATAATACTATAGTAGAGTGTTGTACTGGGAATAGACTAGACTCTGCAAGTTCTTTTACTTTTAATACTTTGAATATATTCAAAAGTTAGTATTTAGTAACTTCTACTCAGGAAGAAAAGTTGTTGTGGTCCATTTACTTCCTCCACCACTAGCACTGTACTATCATATATAATATTAATGAAATTCAGTAAGTCCAATGATAAATGGGTTTGATGTGGGAAAGAAGTACTGAGCACATACTTGAAAAGAAAAAATCATTTTAATGTTAAAATCTTTTGAGCAGTAATTATCACACAGCTACAGTGTGTATATTGCAATAACATGGGACCTGGATTGAAAGTCCCTGATTACAGCACAGTAGCATCAGAAGAAAAGGCTCTGACCTGAAAGGCACCAACATCTTATCAAGGTTGTCTTAATGCCAGAGAGACAAAACAAACAAACAGCATTTCACTTAACAAATGTAAGTAGTTTGGGTTCTGTGAGCAAACACCTGACTCCACACTCTATTTGGATGATGAATGCATTATGTATAAAAATAAAACGAATGACATCGACAATGTGGTGGACGAATAAGACCTCTTATCCCATTAGTAACAATATAAAAGATAACCAGACAAATAAAAAATAAAAACATTGTACCAAACAAATACATACAAACATGCTACATGATGGAATTCATTGATTCACAGACTAAATAATCACAAGAGGCTGCCTTAAAATGCTTGGACAGAGAATTAAAAAAAATGTTGTTTTGATTTTCTGTCATGAGAAATGTTGTGCTTCCACATCGCCACCAGGGGGTGTAGTTTAAACTGAAAGGACAGTGCGTCACATTATTCTTCCCTGATAATATGCAGTACGGTTACAGAGTAAACAAAACATAGTTTCAATGTACAGCAACTGGCACTGTTGGTGTTTATAAAAGACAGCCGCTGATATTCAGGGTGTTGAATATCAAACGGAAAGAATCTGACAATGTTCGTTCATGTAGTTTTTCCCCAAAAGTTGAAAATGTAGAAATTTCTCTCTGCTACAAAAACCCTTAAAAAAGGCACAGGCATTCTTGCTCGACACTCTGATCACTGTGGTCTGAACCCGGAGGAGAGAGAAAGTTACCGCTTCAATTTGACCCTGTAGTGCTTTGCTGCACCACCGACACAACTCAAGTCTGATAAAGCAACACAAAAGATGACTTTTATTTGCCTGTGTGTTATGAGCATTGTTAATTAATGGTGCTGCGGTCCACAGCCAAATGTATATGAAACACAGAAGCTCTGCAAGTCTCAATATTATAACTTTGTCCTATTACTCTCTAATGCCACCTAACTACAGGATACTGAGCTTATCATCCGTCTGGAAGGTAGTTTCATCTATTTACAGGATATCGCTGCTATACTGTACAATTGTTCTGGTCTGAAGAATAACTGTTCAAGTGTAAGTGTGTGTTTGCGTGTGCAACAATAGCGTTTGCTTTAAGACTATTCCCAAATCACGATGGGAATATCTCAGTCAGAAGATTAAGTCGACTTGTTTTCCTGTTTTCACCTACAAAGGAGGTGATGCAAAGTGAAAACATGTAGTGTTTATGAAAACGACTGTGTATATATATGTACATGGATCCACCCCGACAGTGGATTCTTCCAGTGGAAAAAAAATAAACACAGAAAACAAAATAAATTATTGCAAATGGTGAAACAAGTCGACCTGTCTGATTGACCCTGAATAACCTTTAATAAATAGCAGTCATCTCAGGGAATAAGAGAGGGAAACTGGATTTTGAGAACAGTCAGGCTGAAACTGTTTTGCACACTGGTTCCTGCACAGGAACTCTCTGGATAGTGGTCTGGCTGGTTGGGTTGTCTGTCTGGAAAGGACGTATGGGTGTGTGCATGTTTGTGTATGCCTCGGTTTCTACTACGTGTACCTGTATGTATGTACAGTATGTGGGTGTGTCTCACACCCCTGCAGGGCTTTGGTCTCCAGAATCAGACGACACAGACGTGGAGCAGCGCCGTCTCTTGGCGGCGCTGGAGCCCTGGAGCATGCTGGGCTGGAAGCCTGCGTGTCGCCGGGCGTGTTTAGTCAGGTGGTCGCTCCTCATGAAGCACTTGTCACACATTGGACAGTTGAAGCGCTTCTCGCCCGTGTGCGTGCGATAGTGCCGTGTCAGCTCATCTGATCGGGAGAACTTCTTGCCACAGTCTGGCCAGGTACATTCAAAGGGACGCTCACCTGAGGAAACACACACACACACATTCTGTGTTACTACACCATGACTGCATTTACATAATAAGCTCAACCTAACACCCTGTGTTTTATTAATAGCTTTTCTTGCACACTGCTAAAAAGTATACAGAAAAAAATACAATTATAGACAGAATATTTGCATGAACCATCAGAGGACACCTTCACTCTAATCTTCATTTACTTTTACACTCAAAACTGTGATATTACCTCCTCTTAATGTAGAGTGTGTAGGATTTAGTGACATCTAGTGGTGAAGATGCATATTGTAGCTGAATACCCCTCATCTCACCCTCCCCTTTCAAACATGAAGGAGAACCTGTGGTAGCCTTCAGTTGTCATAAAAACTCAAAAGGTGTTTAGATTGTCCAGTTTGGGCTGCTGTAAAAAACATGGCAGCCTCCGTAGAGAGACCTTGCTCCCAATGTAAATAAATGTAAATATAAAGTATTTAAATATAAAGGTCTTATTCTAGTCTAAGAAAACAACAATTTGTACAATTTAGATGAAACACACTCGTGAAAACATCACTAGGATTATTTTATATTAAATTTCTGCCATTTGATGCATTTCACCTAAATCTTACACACCGTACCTTGAACACTTGAAATACTGACAATGAATACAAACAACACACAGAAGCATGTGAAAACAGGAAGTGCAGAGAACAAACTTCACCCGAATTAGACTGTGTGTGCATGTGTGTGTGTGCGCGTGTGCATGTCTGTGTGTGTTTGTGCGTGCGAGTTGTTTCCTCCTAATAAAAATTTGGGACATTGCTGTAATAAACATCGTTTTCCCAGAACACAGTGATTTTGAAACATTGAGTCATGATAAGAGCCTTGTGAAGAAAAAAAAAGAAAGGAAAAAACCGGGGGAGAAATGGCTGCCTCCATCCACACCCATAGATTTATATACAAAGGCTAGATGTCTCGTCCGCGTTGCCGGCCAACGGAGCCGGACGTCACCACATGGCGGCCATCTTGCCAGAGGTTGCTCGCCCATAACATTGTGTTGGTAGTGTTAAATAACCATAACTTGCTCAATTTTCAACCGATTTTGAAACGGTCTGGTTTGTTATATACGTCAGAAATGTAATTATGACACTGCATAAATTATTATTTTTTTTTAGAAAATAACATAATTATTCACAAGTATGCAGTGTCATATCTACATCTCTGACACTGCTAACCCAAACCCTAACCCTGACAAACCAGACCGTTTCAAAATCGGTTGAAAATTGAGTAAGTTATGATTATTTACCACTACCAACACAATGTTATGGGTGAGCGAGCTGCCCCGTGGCAAGATGGCCGCCATGTGGTGACGTCCGGCTCCGTCGAATGAGACATCTAGTCCTTATATATATCTATGTGCACACCGCCCCTCCTCCTCCTCCCCCCACTCCCCCACCCCCTTGCACGTGCTTCACTGCACCTCGTGTTTCCTCTTGTTTACAACCCACCGTGCGGGAGGGGGCGGGGCGGACGGGAGCAGGCTGATGACGCGTCAGGAAGCGCTGGTGCAGCAGGGAGGGAGGGGACGGGGGGGGGGGGACATCTCAGGACACGGGACGGGCGAGGACACGGTGTCGCAGTGACCTACATGTGAGCACACGTGTGTCTATCTGCGCGTAACATTGATCATAAAAAGAAGTGTGTGTGTGTGTGTGGGGGGGGGGGGGGGGGCTGAACCTGAAGTTAACCCGATCGCGCACGGGGGGGGGGGGGGGGGGGGGCGCGGCGGGCACGCGGTGTTCCCGGCTCGTGTGAGGTCAGTGCGGGTTCGTGTCAGCACCACGTTTATATCACGCCCCCCCTCCCCTCCACCTCTCCCTCTTTCCTCCCCCATCCTAAGTCACATACAGCCCGTCACACCCCCCCACAGCCAGGGGGCGACTTCCTGGGACCCCCCCCGTTCCTATAACCTGTTATTCATTTATATGAACATGTGGTCCCTCACTTTACACTGATCAGGTCATGTCACCCCACACACACACAGTTACAACAACACAAACACACACCACACACACACACACAGTTATAACAACACAAACACACATGACATCACATGTGGGTCTTATAATAACTGTGTTATATCAATCTCTCGCAGTGACGTCGTGCAGCACAGTATGACGTCACTCCTATTCCCCATGTACGTTCTGACTGTGACGTCAGCATGAGATGAGCCCCACTGGTGAAAGTGACGCAGAGCGGCTCTCCGTGGGCCCGGTGCTGTCGGAGGCGTGTCCCCTGTTCCCTGTCCCCTGTCCCGTCTCCCCTGTCCCCTGTCCCCTGACTCACCGGTGTGGACCCTCAGGTGGGCTTTCAGGTGGGACGACTTCCCGTACACTTTCCCGCAGCCGGGGAAGGGACAGCAGTGTCTCTTCTCGGGAGACTGGTGCCTCCGCGCCGCTTTGTCCCGGGACAGCTTGGGGGTCCCCGGGCTCCGGCCGTCCCCGGCCCCCAGCCGGCCGCCGGCCCGCTCCACCTTCTCCAGCGGGCCCCCGGCGTCAGGACCCCCGAGACACCTGCCGGCAGCCGCGGGGCTACATTTGTTCAAGTCCAATAAAATCATCGCCACCATCAGCAGCGTCCTGTTCTCCTGGTTCTCTGTCAACATGTCCTCTGTCCGGCCCGGGGCTCGGCCGCCGGGGACACACTCTGCGGACATGTCCACCTCCGACATCACTGAGGCAGAGCCGGCCGGAGAGAGAGGAGCCGGGGGGCTGATCTGCAGGAAGTAGATCCCGGTTTAAAACAACTGGGGGGCAACACGGATGCGATCGGTCCTCCCAGGAGACATGTGGTCAACCATCCACACGTGTCCTCTTCAATGTGACTGTGGCCGGGCTGCGTCTTCTGCTGCAGAGGGACAAATAAACAGCTCTCCAGGAAAAACAGACGTGTCAGTCGTCCTCCCTCTTCTTCCCCTTCTTCCTCTCGATTCTTTCTCTCCCCCAGAGACACGGGTCGGTGGACTCTCCGGGACGCAGCTGTCGTGTCCGCGGTGCTTCTGCCTCTGTTCGCTCCCACACGCGTCAACTTGTCCTGATTCAGCCCTGGCTGCACTTCTCTCAACTCCAAGAAACTATTTCGCGGAATCCCGCGGTGTCATAATAAAGCGGCGCCCCGATTGGTCGAGAGGACACATGACTTGGTTTTTGGAATTGCTTGTTCACAGGGGTGAGTGACGGGACGATGGGCCAATCACTGACGAGGAAGGGGCGGGACCAGCCGGATGCTGCCTTCACGTACTTACAGTGGCTGGGAAATGCATTTCCATGAAAAGTTCATTTCAGGTCCATCTGTAGTCTCGATTTATTGTGTGTTCTAAATATCCCACCCATCATCATCATCATCATCATACATTCCACTTGTTTGTTTAATATTCGTATTTTGGAACAATATTTGTATTTACATTTGGGTCATTGGGACTTAAAAGTGCATGAATTTTTTCTGTCTTTCATGCATAAAAGACCGGCTCATTTGCCATTTCCTATTATAGACAAGTATGTTCTCCACGTGGTGTTGAGGAGGTACTTGAAGGCATCACATGAGAGGGGTTGAATTCAAGGCTGCATCAGAGCACCCCCCCCCCCCCCCAACCCCACACCCCCACCTCCACGCTGTTGTCCTTTGCTTTGCGTGAGAGGACAGAGTTGCGGAGGTGGAAACCTATTTACTTTATATCCACCGTATGGTTTTTGTGAAGCAAGTTGCAGAGGGGGTCAATTAGCGTTTTCACGTTTAGTTTGAGTCAACATAAACAAGATCCTGAACATTTGCATGGAAGAGACTTTGTTCTGAGAAACAAAGAACCCCCCTCACACACAAACACACACACACACACACACACAATAGAGTTTAGGATTGCTCAAGAGCATCTGCGCCTGCAGGTCACACTGTCCGTAAACCAGTGAGCGCCGCTGTCACAGTGTACATATTTCACGATGACAGATAAGATTCATTGTGTTGCGGCCACACGGACCGGCAGAGTTGTTGCTGCAGCCTGGTGTTGGGATCATATCTTTCTTAAGGGGCCCAGTGGTCACTGCTGTTGTTGCTGAATGCGAGTCCTGCAGCTGCTAATCTGTTTGCTCGGCCCTTTCCTGTGAAGGTCAAAGAGAGCAGCTCACGTTTATGACCCTTCTACACATGCTGACTTTACCTGAAGCAGATGTTACAGAGGGGTTTGCCGCTGGAAATAGCTTCACGAGGAGATAACTGTGATTTGGGAATCATACATTATAATTAGATCGCTGTAATGAGCTGTTTAATGAGTGGAATGGTTTGTAATAAAGAGTAACTAATGGTATAAAACAGATGACTTGTGTAACGTTCGGTGGCATCCGACCCTTGCAGGCCCATTACTGCTTATATGATGACACACAATGTATATCAGTGTCATGTATGTGCTGCGTCTTGTCAGCTGTAAACCAACCCAGCCACTGATTCCCATGATGCCTCAGCTGCAGACTGGTCTCACTTTGTGTCCCACTTTCCCAGCCATGGTCTGATTCTAAATTAGCCCTGGCCTCAGCTGTCCTCGGAGCTGCACTTGAACCCTGCAGCACCGGTGCAGACTCACAGAGGGCGTGCGTTCACTTTAAACACTCAACGCATACAACTGTGGGTTTTTATCTTTCTCTCTTTGCACACTCAGAAAAATAACCCAAGGGAAAATGTTACGAATGTGCTGGTTCTTTCATTTCTCTCATTCATTAACGTCCAGTGTTTTTTTTGTGTAAAGTCCCCGGGGGTTAATGATCACACTGTCGATTTAATGTTTAATATAATAAAAAATGAAAAACAGATTATACAACCCCTTTCCACAGAATGTTGTGAAATGTCTTGATAAGGCTAAATAGCAACAGTCATACGAATGTAACAACAGTTTAAGGCTAGATAATTATCATTCCTCCCAAAGCACAGTCTATGCTTCGTGTCCCTACAATGGATTGTGTGTGGTTATGACCTTCTTTAACGCCTTTAAAACATAAAACAGATTGGATTTTCTTGTCCTTTCATGATCCAGAGTAAAAGCTTTTAATTTCGAGTTGACAGGTGGTTACTTAGTCACTCGCTCTTTTTGTATTGTGTGATGTTCGAGCCACCTCAACACGATGTGCTTCCTCAGCCTGCGGAGCCAGTGTTCCCACTCATTTACTAAATATACATGTTCTTTCAACGAGGCTGCACACGCTTCTTTTTCCTCTTTGCCTCAACACTCATAGTGGCTGTTATGTTCTCTCTAAAAAGCACAGCCTGGTTGGATTATAGCCTGAGTTACATCCAAGTACGAATAATTGGTCCTTATGAATTAATTAGGTGCAATGATTAGAGGCACAAATGTATAAATAATGTATTATTTATTTAAAGTTTTAGAGGTGTTTGCATTCATTGTTGAATACACACACTCAAATAGAAAAACCTATTCTGGAGACAGCATTGTAACATTTTACGAGACAGACAGATATATAGGTTAAAATCTCTCTTGCAGCCGTAACAAGACACCCAGCAAAAAATAAAAAGAGAGGTGCTTTGAGTGCATTCATGACTGAAGTTCCTTGAAAACCCCTCTCAGCTGTGGGGGGGAGGGTTGAGCAACAATGCCTGGTACTAGTTTATCCTTGACATGCACTCTGCACACATCGTTTGGACACATATCCCTTCCTGAAGCAGTTCATATAAGAATAACACACACATGCGCTGAGGTGCTTTCCTGTATTTTAGTAGCTCATCGTGACCCAGGTGGGATAAAGTCCTCCCTGCGTGTTAGTGATACACCACCCTTGTGTGATGATGGGACTAAACTGTGCAGCAACACACAACAACAACAGAGCCACTCCTCGCAACCAGCTGCACTTACACCCTCCTCCCTGTAGGGGCGGGACAATCTGTGCACTGCAGCAGACATGTCACTGCCTCTATAGAAACAGTCTATGGTCACTGCGTAAAACATCAGATTACCTCTGACCGACAGTGTGAGAAGAAACAACATGTCCGAGGCTGAAGGGGACCGACCACACAGTGTCCATGTGAGGACAACAGCTGCTCTGCGAGTCTCTGCAGGAACTTTTCGCCCCTTTTTCCTGGATCGTGCTGGAGCCCCGCCCCCCTGCGGTGGCGGAAGAAAGCCTGGATTTCTAGGAATACAATCTGGTTGTAACTGGAGGTTTTCGCCCGGCGCCCTCCCTCCCTCCGCTCGGCTCCTCCTTCAGTCCGGCACAGCGGTAAACATTTCTGAGGAAGGAGAGGAGCTCCGCACCCCCCCTCCTCCTCCTCCTCCTCCTCCTCCCTCCCTCCTCCTCCTTCTCACAGAGGTGCCAGAGTTCAGTGCGAGTGCGCTGTGCATGTGGGTCATGTTATTGTGTTGACACCGGCCGACACGACGCGGTGGTTGTGTAAGAAACAAATTATGATGAACTTCTCTTTGGAGTGCGCGTGCGCGTGTGCGTGTGCTAACAGGAGGAGGAGGAGGAGGGCACGTGCGTGATCCAAGAACAGAACGTTCCCTTCCGCGTGCGCGTCTACCGCCGCTGACACGCACGCGCGCCGCGGGAACAACCCGGTGCACTCAGACCCCCCCCCCACGGAGCGCGGGACACACCGGAAGTCCCGGTTCAGTCCGAGGAGCAGGAGCCAGGGCTGCACAGTGGAGACACAACAGACACACACAACAGACACACAACAGACACACAACAGACACACAACAGACACACAACAGACACACAACAGACACACAACAGACACACAACAGACACACAACAGACACACAACAGACACACACAACAGGGAGGTGCGGAGCCTGTGGTCTGCAACAACAACACTGAAGCAGAGGCAATGTTACTAAACAGGAAAAGGAATAATGGCTGAATCATAATCATAGGAAATGACCAGGCAGTGGTGAAAAATACTTACACAGTACTTGGAACTATAGGCTACTTGAGTATTTTCATTCAATAGTACCTTATATCACACATCATCACATTTCATTCAGAAATAATCACAAATGTTACCCTTACACTGTCTTTATATTACACCTGTATTTGCAGTACTTTTACCTTAGACACATTTGTAAAAGTACAAATAAATAGACACAAAATGTTCTACTTGACTAAAAGTAAGTACTTGCTTTTAAATATACTTAAAGTATTAAAGGTAAAAGTAATTGTAGAGTACTTAAGTGTAGTTTTATATTCCCTTATACAATGGTCAACTACATATATTCTATATAATACAGACGTTCATCTTAAAAAATAATGGTCTTACTGCTCTGATTGGATCAACGGACCAACTAACTTCTAGTAATTGATTGTTTATAAAATATTTAAAAAAACATGTCAAACAATCCATTGTTAAAATGGAGTAGATATTATCTGATACATGTAGTGGAGTAAAAGTGAAAGTACCTGGAAATAAACCTACTTAAGTAAAGTACATGCAATGAAAAATGTACTTAGGTACAATAACTAATTTAATGTACAGTACATTGTTACATCCCACCAATGAGTCTTTAACTTCAGAACATAACTTCAGATAAATAAAGATTCAACTCCTGAGGTGTTGTTTTGGGCCACACAGGAGATTGGTAGTAAAAGGTATTTTGTGCCAAAGGTGAATCAGCTCCTAGCAAAGCACAGTGTGAACTAAAAAGGAATGTTGCTTTACAAAAGAGACAATAACACAACGTCTCTGACTGTATTGTTATTCAGGTAGTGCAGGTGGAGGTGTTCATGTTGTTGTGTACACAAAGCAGGATGAAGCAATGCATTTGCAAAGCAACACCCACCTATTTTCAGGAGGGGGGATTTTCAGCTTGTGCACTGCTTTATTTTACTTCAACAAACTGACACACACCTGTTGACTCTGTGTTTTACAGACTCAAGCCGAGGAAAACCATGAAGGAAAGTAAACTGCAAGAAACCAGCGTGTTGCAAAATCTCACATTACTATAAATATAATTTCCAATGAGTGGCCATTCTCTTGAAAACTCGCCCCTTGTTCATTACTTGTAAAACACATCCCATTCCCCTGTGGAATCATTTCAACAATGTGCTTCTGCCTCATGGTGGTACTTCTTTTTTTTAAAGCACCGATCCACACCTGTGGAACTCGTCTCACCAGCAGCCAGTGGGAACCAGTGGGGGGCCGGGGGGAGCAGTGGCAGTCTGTCGTCCTGTTCTCACTGCAGAGCAGCTCGTGTGCTGTGGCTCAGTGGCTGATGGTTTTACCCACCATGAGGCTTTGTTGTTTCTGAGACAATGAGGTTAACGGCTCTTGTTCCCAGTTCGTGGCTCAACCCCACGAAGGGAACAGGAGAAACGCAGATGTTCCTGATGTTTTAAGCCCTGCAGGGTTTTTATAAAATCATGGATCTAACAATTTGTAAAAGCATCAGGATAAGACTTTGTCTCTGATGCTGCTCTTATTGTCGTAATCTATTGAAACAAACATGATAGAGTGAACCACACATTTCTCACATTAATCACAAGTCTTTGTGTCACTGAAAGGTTAAAGATCCAGGTGAAGTAAAAACAGGCGAGACAGCGGGTACCAATCTACAGTATTTAATCGTTTATTTAACAATGCATGCCAGACATGATCCTATTCACATTGAAGAATACAGATTTGTATTTGCATCCAAATACTCACTACTTTGATTTCATGTTATAATCTCTCTCTCATTATCATTGTCATCTTTACAGGTCGTCTGTGTACACTCTGGGTGGAAGAACCGCATGCATTTAAAGGACGTTACATAAAAGTGTGACCAGTGGGGGCGTAAGTCCTTTTTGTGTTGTCGAAGCACAACATAGGCAATTATTGCAGGAAACTATGTGCGTGAAACTCTCTTTATCTAATGAGTCAGAGGTCGTCGTACAGGAGGCAAGTGGATCTGTTGATTATCATCGTACGTATATGGTCACCATTCCACTATACTGTAAGATACAGTAGAGGAGAATGTTTTTAAAAATACTGTACATTGAGATTCTGTCGGTGTTGTGTTGTGTTGGCATGCCTCCCTGTTTTTATTGTCATCAAACGTTTCTGAATTCACACACAGTACACGCACACTCACACGTAGCGCACACATGCACACGCCTCTCGTCGACACCGTCCACAGATGCCATGTCAACATATCACAGAGCCGTTAGAGAATCGTGTGTATACAAGTACGGTATCTTGTGACCCTTACTGTAAGGATAAAGAAAAGGATATTTTGATTTCCTATCGCGATGGGTGGAATAGGACAGAGGGAGCCTTCGGTCCGACACAGTCGTCTGTATCATACTTGGCCACGCGAGGCCGAGCTGAGCTGTCCGACCTTTGCTTGGTTGACCCTGTTCGCCACAGCTGAGCAGACGACAGGTCAGCAGGGCACGACTCAGCTCAGCTCCATTTGGTTTGGCAAATTTTGGTTTGTGAGGGTCGACTGTGTGTGACCAAAGCTTTGTTATCAAAACACAATCCTCCAGAAGCTACAAATGACCCCCCCCCCCTATTGTTCGCACTACAGTGACGTTAAGATTAATAACGGTGAACGAGTCATTTAGGGATGAACACATTCATTCATAAACTATTGCTGAAGAAGACAAATACAAAATGTATAGATTATCTATGATCCCCAAAGACTCTGGGGTTGACTCGTAAAGCACAGTGTTTATACTGGAAGCTGAAGTCACTCTTCTTCCTTTCTGTTCCTTCTTCTGACCTTGCATCACTGGAGTAATGTATCCCTGAGCATTGACTTGGTGTCAACCTTTCTTCTCTAAAACGAACGGTATATTTGTCGAGGAAACTGCAGTTGCGATCCTTCATCATGTGTTACCCCCGATCTGTCCCACCTACATGATTCATACTACCCATGTGTCCACAATGCAGATCATACTGGTGTTTAATAACTGAGTTAAAGGGGCGTTCTGCTGATTTAACAAATAAAGGTCAGTTTTTGGTCACGGTACCACTCAGCCTTCGAAAGGAGCTTTCTGAAGTCTGAGAAAACCTGATGTTCAGTTACACTTCAAATATTTCACACACAAGCTGTGGTAATAACTTGGGACTAGGACCTTGAACTTGAAAGCACATTTAACATCCAGGGAGAGTCTTAAGAAAAGATGCCACTGAGATCCATTACAGGAATTATAGAGTCCATCCTTTTTTCAAGCTTCATCCACACTCGGGACCAAATGTTTGAGTATCTCAGCCTCTGCTGCTTCGACTATGAGGATTCCTTTCACCAAGGAGGTTAGGTGTTTGTGGAGGGGTGAGATAAGACCCAGGCCATGACATTTTGGTGAGGATCCAGGGAATGTTTTTACACTTTCCACCATTTTCCGTGAATTCTCTGAGAATAGTTCATTGCTCCGGATGGAAAAAAATCAAACATGTTGAGGGGACAAATATTTACGAGTGTCAGATCCAAATAACAATGCAAATCTAGAAGATTCATGTAATCCCCTCAACTTGGGAGTTTCAATGCATTGTATCCGTGATTTAAGGTTTTGGAGTCAGGTGTAGTGGACATGTGAAGAGTTTGTATCATGCAGCAGACTGGGTTGTGACACAGAGATAAGTCAAAGCATTCAACTCAAGCAAGAAAAACGGATTTACTGCAACAGCAGCGACCTCATGATGATGCTATACCCTCGTCCTCATGTCTCACTTTCATGTGCAAATAGATTTGTTTTTCTTCTTCAGCTATAAAACCCATTATTCTCAATCCTGTCTTTGTATGTGTTTGGACAGATCCAAAAAATGTCCACACCAGCCCTGATGCAGTCAGTCCCCCTACTCTGGGCTTCAGGCGCGTTTGAAGAGATCAACAAATGTCTATGAGAGTGTGTAGAAGCCACATGTTGAGAATAATCACTGATATTCAGGTTCTGTGACTAGAGAGAGAAAAAGAAAAACAAAGGTGAGAAATTGAACAGACTTAAGAATCACTTCAGTCCCCACATTTTCCTTCGATGCCCATAAGGCACCCGAAGTTTGTTATACTGGCAAAACTTTATTGCCTTGTCAACATCATATTAGAAAATTCTCATACGTTGCTTGATAAAACGTACAATAAAAACTACTTTAAATACTTTAGATAGGATCGAAATGTACAGTATATCAGACAATTCTATATTTAATAAATAATATAATACATCAGCATTTAGTGCATGTAGATGGTCAACTTTTATTAAATTTAAAAGCTTAATTAGAAAATACTTAAAATTCGACAAAAATATCACTGAGAAGATATAAATATTAGATTTGTAATAATTCAAACAGGCATTTCTTTTAATTATCAATGAGCAAGAAAGTGTCAATAAATAGAATCAATCTCAAAATTAATGCAACATGATTGAAATGAATTGTAATAGCGAGGAAATATAAAACATAAACATTAAAAAAATCAGTAGGAATTCTAATAATTTCACCTATATTTTATCTTTATAGAGCGATTAAAGAAGGACATCTTCTCCCCCACCACCACCACCACCACACTTCTTCCGCTACTAGAATAAAAAAATTAGAAAATTTTAAAACACTTATCTGGCTTTCATCTTTTCAATAATAGTCCCACTTTTCATCCTGTGTGAATACACACCCTTCTTTAAGCTCAGCTAGAATGCATAAAGCTCATTCCCAAGCGTGTTTCTCTCTCTTTTTAAAAATTCATAAATGAGATCTTCCTCCTGCAGGACCTCTTCTGGACCAGTTGATGATTTGTAATGGGCTCAGTCATGGGGGCAAGTGCTTTCTTTTCAAAGTCTGCCTTTGCAGAAGCTGAATGCAATAAAACTATTAATAATAAATAAATGCAAGAGAAAAGCAAATGAAAGACAGTTATGGAAGAGATGAAGGACGGATCCATTAGCTGTTGGTGGTTGTAAAAACCATTGCAACATAATGCCAAAAGGGGGGGGGGATCTGCGCTACAAGAGAGCTACAAGCGGTGGAGTGGAAGGATTTTTTGGCGTCAGGTGCTGGCGAAGAAAGGTTCACACTGGGGGCACGTTCAATCAAGACGTTTAGCTTAGTGGAACGATGTGTTTCCTGGAAACTTGTAATGGCCGTTTCTGTTCTTTTGTTTGGTGGGTGTGTTAGAGGTGTAGTCCAATAAAGATTCAAGATTAAATATAATTATTATTAGGCAACATAAGATTGGGCAACATGATACTCAGAAGTCCAAATGTGAGTCAGCAGTGACGTGTTTATGCAACATGCCACAGTTTCTGTTTAAACAAACATCACGCAGCGTCTAATCAAAGATGAACGTGCCCCGGGTTCACCCAGCAAGCCTCTGAAATAGGCTCACAGCGCCCTCTTGTCCCCGTTTTTTGCAATTGCACTTGTTAAATCTCTGGGCTCAAGTATGAAGTTGAGGTTATTACCACAAGTGAGTGGGATTTTACTGAACATGGATGTGGGCGGTCGTGTGTATGTTAATGTCAACACGCACTTCAAACAACTCTTCTTATCTCAATTCCCTTCTCGTGTGTTGGTCTTCGAAGAACTGACTGTTCACTTTCCTGATATACACACTCACGCCTGGAGTCTGCGCTGAAAGCCTGAGCGGTGAAACACTGGATTTTGTCTCCTGCTGATTTTCAGTCTTGGCGTCACATTCTCTTTCTCACTTTTTCCTTCTCAGTTGTATCGCGTGGCTAATCGAACAGATTGAACTTGTCCAGTCACTGCAGTAACACATGGACTGGAGACCTGCAACTGTCTGGCATGAGTTAAAACACGGCTCTCTTTTTCTGGCTGATCCGACAAGAAGAAATAAACACAGTCCTGTAGATAAATTTTGCTACAATACGTGAACGAAAGACACGCTTGATAAAAATATTGATTATTTGAAAGGTGTATCCAGAGGTAAGTTGTTGCCATGTTACTGCCATTGTCTCCAAACCACGAGGGTTTCCAAACACATTGCTGATTCAGTTATGGACCAGCCAGAGAAATGTCAGCTCTGCTTCGCTTGTGCTGGGGTCGTACAGTGTGGAGCTAGGATTAAGAGAGGAAAATGTACTTGATGTGAACGTTCAGTTTCGTGACAGTAATGGCTCTATGTTAAGACAAACTGACAAAATGAGGTGGTGGTTTTAGCGTTCTACCTCCTCTCTCTGTGTCCGTCTGTCAGACGTGGCAGGTTCTACCAAACGAAACAGCAAGGAGGAACAGTTCACTCTCTGACTAATGTGATTGATATGTGATGTAACACAGTGACAGCTGTCTACTTGACGTAAAGGTGGTGGGTGGAAGACACACAGTACAAAGACCCCTTCCATTGCCATAACACCCCATTGAGAGTTACTTAGCTACAAGAAGAGGTAAAAACTAGTCTAGATTCATAGCTCTTTGTATTTGACTGGTGTACAGTAGGACCTCTGCATCTAAAATCCCTTCTTCCTGATTCATGACCCAGGGTAAAGTTGCCCCTCCTGCACGTACTATGAAAAAACTTTTATAACCTTCTCTAGACTAAAACATAAGTGTAAAAACTGTAGATCTGGTCCAGATTAGGAGCAATGGGCAACTCCACCCTGCTTTCACTTTTGCCCGGGGCCCTTTTCCTCCCTGGTCCTATCAGTATGTGAATGAGCTGACCAGTGTCCTTGTCACGTGTAGTTTTGTCTATCAAAGCTGCGGAAAGCTGACGGAGTGGCCAGTTTCCTCATGGAGAGGCTGTCAGTCTTGGCTGTTTCGGGCCGTGCTCCAGACTTGCTCCTGAGGAAGGGGTTTCTGGTTCCTGCCAGACCCCGGCCCCCCGGCCCAGGCACCCTGTCTGCCCCCAGACCCGATCCCCTCTCCATCCTCTCACTCACTGACAGGCTCTTCCGGTGCGGAGGGGCCAGCGTGAGGGAAGGATGGGAGTCATCTGAGGAGCAGCTGTTTGCCCGCTCCAGCCTGGAGAAGGGGGAGCAGAGAGGGGCCCCACTGGGCCCGCCAAGGCCCCCTAGGCGAGGGGTATCAGGGGCTGGAATCAGGTCCTCAGGGTCCTCTGGATCAGACTCTGTTTGACTAAGCTCTGCCTCTCTCTCTGGGTGAGATGAGCCAATGTCTGAAGGCTTATCGAAGGGGAATGAGGTGGAGCCTCCAGGGGAGTGGGAGCGTTCTGCTGGAGTGTATGGAGCTGAGACACAGCGTGTATCGATGCAGTCAGTGATGCTGGTGTACTCTGCAGCTTTTACCTGGACGCCTGCCCCCAGTCCGCTGATGCAGCCTCTTGAAGTGAACATGAGGCTGTGGGATTTGACCAGAGGAGGCTCATCCAGGAACGACGTGCCTGCCGTACAGAGGTAGCGGCTGCTCTTAGAGCGTTCAAGCAGCCCTGCTGAGGGAGGTGGGGATGGATCCATGTCCCACAGAGGTAAGGTTGTGTCGGGTAAGAGGTGGGCTGAGCACAAGGACAAATCAGCAGCTGCACTGTCGTCAAACATAGCTCCAGCTGTTGCGCTGCTGCCTGGCCTGCCCTCAGAGTGCCTGTCGCCCAGACCACTGGTGGCAGCGCTGCTGAAGTCCCGGCCTCCCGGCAACACCGTCTCCATAATATCTGACTGCAGCGACAGGTCTCTCCGGAGTGGCGGGACCACACGGAGAGGATCCAAGAAGACCTCCGCAGGCCCCACCTCCTCAGAAGTCGAGACATAGATATCAATGCATGATGATGGACGGTGTTGCTGGGATACCGATAGCGTCGCCAAGGGGAGGGGCTTAGACTCCTTGGGGGCGGCAGCTGAGGACACAGACTGGGAGCTGTTGGCTCGGTGGAGACTGAGCGAGCGCTCTTTGAAGAAGCTCTCGGCTCTCTCAGCTCCACTTGCGCGTTCACCGCCACGAACATAAAACGAGTGGCTTCTTGTCCGTGTGGCCATGGCAGTAGGAGACGGAGGGGACATGGAGCCCTCAGCTGTTCCCTCCAGTGCCTCCTGCATACGGTAGGCATTCCCCTCTGTGCTGTTAAAGCTGCTTTGGCGAAGGATGTACGTTGCATCCGGGCACTCACCATGGCGGAGAATGTATGCAGAGTCTGTGCAGTCCGATGAAGTCCTGGAACGCACTTTGTTGACCTCACCCCGTTCGACCCCTGTCACACGCTCCAGTGCGACGGCAATGCGGCCGATCAGCTCCTCCATCTGTGCCAGACGGATATCAACAGTCTGCAGAGACGCCTTCATGAAGTGTTCCCTCTCATTGACTTCCTCCAGACGCATGGCCATGTTTTCCACCCTGATAGAGTAGAGAACAGAAGGAGAAAATTAGACATCAGAAGCAACGGAGAGGGGAGAACAGCAGGGGAGGTGGTGGGAAAAAAAGGTGGCAGTAAAAACGAGAGAGAGAGATAGAGACCACCCTCCATACAAAACTAGCTTAACCATAAGTCATGTTATCTAAATGTTTAAACTGGACTAAACTGATTTACATATGTTGAAAGAGTATGGTTTAGCACATAAGGACTATGTTTCTGCTGCGTCACTTTCACGATCTTCTCGGCAGACTTGTATATATATATAACAGGTTTCCATAGGCTGACCTTTCAGAGGTGACTCTGATCCTCTCATCATTTGAAGAGTGGAATCTGTCATCTTTCTCCCTGAAGTACTCCTCTATACACTGCTCCTCGAAGTCATGGACCTTCTTCAGCTCGTCCTCTGTGATGAAAAGCTCTGTGGATGAAAGAGTTTGACAGTTAAAAAGCTGCAGTGTCACATTTATCTGACGGGTGGTATTCTAATAACAAAAGTCCAAAATTACAATACATATGCTTTATATTTCAAGGTATAAAAACTCTTACTATAGTGCTAAAAGCAGAATGTGATTAAAAAAGGTAAAAGTGATGTGAATTACAACATCCTGAGTTTAAACAGGCGTGTTTTGGGTTTTCCTCTCACTCACTCAATCCGTAGTCCCTCTCGTCGTCGTCGTGCTTGCGCCAGCGACAGCACAGGTGCTTGAGGACCATGGTTATGTGACTGAAAATGATGAGTGGTGGAGGAAGGACTGGCCGCTCATGGAAGGTCATAATGAGCTGGTAGCGCTGGAACTTCCAGACCTGGTTGGAGATGGACTTCACCTCGAAGAATGTGTTACTATGGTGACGGACAATCACAGACCGATATGTCAAAACGAGGATTGACAAAAACCAAACATCACAACCGTTGTAGATATCAATGTACACATTTGATTGGATGATGGACTAATTCCTTCGTGTTGCATGCTCCTGCACTGCAAAGCCAAGTTTAATGCAACACAGTAACTGTTTGCTGTGATGTGTAATGTGATTAAACCTTCAATTTAATGATTTTTTTTCTCCCATTGTGCACTTTTTGGTGAACAATTACACTGACAAATGAAGACGGTTCTTTCTTTGTGGATTATTCAGAGGCACAATAACAGATAATTAGCATGGTAATGTCTCCTTGGAAGAAGCACTATCCCATTCTGATAATAAAATCTGCAGCCCGCCTCTAATGATTGTGGCTTAACAGCATCTCAACTACTATTTTCCTCTTTTATTTCTCTCCTACACACACTTCAAAAACATAATAAAATGTATACGTCTATGGGTAACATCCATTTCTTTATATTCTGTTTAGGGCTGGTCAAGTTAACTCGTTTTAATCGAGTTAACTCAAGTGATGAGTTAACTCGATTAATTATTTTATTTTGCATTAACTCAGGTTTGATTATTTATTGTTTTATTGTGAAAGTCAGGCTTTTATTTTGTGAAAGTCTGTTGCTGACTGCTGCGGAACCGGAAAAAAGAAAATAATTGGCGGATAAACAACCATGGATAAGGGTACGGAGCTTTTACATGGCCATTTTCATTTTAAAGTTCTTCCAGACGGCGGAGTCGACAGAACCATAGTAATTTGTAGCCACTGCCAAGGTGAAATTTCTTATCACCGGAGTACTTCCAGTCTAAAATATCACCAAAATGCAAAACACACAGTTGATATCAGCAAATCACTCAACGAAACAGCGAGCGGAGCGAGGCTTCGGCAGACTACGTTAGACGCAGGGAGGAGTATACATTTTTCATAATGAAGAGGATAACATTAATGCCCTGGCAGTGGCATTGACCTTTAATTTTGTATTTGCTTTGATAACATTGTTAAGTTGAGATTTACACTGAATATTTTATTTAACTGCTACTGTATTAAATGCTGATGTTAAAAGTGTTTGCACAACAAATGTTATGGCACTTTCGTTCATATGGCAGAACATTGAAAATAAAATTGCGCTATACACTACTTTTTAATTCATCATTGGATTTTATGTATACAAATGCAATTAATCGTGATTAATCAGGGAAATCATGCGATTAATCGCGATTAAAACTTTTAATCGTTGCCCAGCCCTAATTCTGTTATATTATAATATATTGCCTTGATATGTTTAAGGTCTCTTTACGTACTTGAACACAGCTATGAGAAGGTTGACCAGGAGTATGTTGGCGACCAATAGGTAGCACGCCATGATGGCCGGGACGATCCAGGCCCCCGTCTTACAGGGAGGCAGGGACACCACCCCCCCGTCGTCTGTTGTGATGTTCTGCCCACAGGGAGCTGCACACCGTCACCAAAGAAATACACACATGTACAAGTTAATACAAGGGAAGTATGTCTTCAGAAAGAGTCTTGAATCCATCAAAATTATATGTTAGACGAAACATTTAGATGCACAACAAATAAGAAAGACATGCAGACGTGTTACATAAGGAGGAGACAGTTTAAAGTAAAGGAAAATAAAATCTAAAGTAAAAAAAAACGTTTAAGAAAATATAAATTGAAAAATATGAACTGTATGTTGAGTTATAACAAGCAGACCTGAGTGCATGACTCCATATTTTTGCAAACAAACAAGAAGCATAATGTGTTTTTATGCTTCTTCTGTTAGAGAGGAAAGAGTGGACACAATAATGGTAGGGGGCTCATGTTCAGAAATGTGAAATCTGAAAACAAAATCCACAAAAAACACACATTCATCATGTCTCATCACAATCTGTGTTTCCAATATATTTAAACATGCAGTCGATGTTTAAAATATATTGTCACATATTATGTGTGCCATAGCTTCTTTTAGCAATGGTTGATTGCTCTGAATTATTGGAAATGTATTTCGGATACATCACATGTTTTTCCATCTGTGATGGTTCAGTTGCTGTGACTTAACTGGGGAACATTCAGCATTAGGTCTTGGTTTGTTTGCCTTTGAGATTCATTCTAGTCATGCTCGTCATTGCTCGTCAGTCAATTGTTTCACACAATGCAGCCCAAAGATAGAGAACTGAAGTAATTGGAGTTTTACCTTCAGAAAATTTAGCTTAAAAAACTCTGACAACTGAACCACGTGAAAAAACAGATTAAAGATGATGAAAGGTGGTTGATAAATATCTCCTGCTGTGGGTGTTTGTATGTTTTTTTCCTGTATGATGTGATATTCATGTTGAAATCTGAATGCTTATGTTGAATGTTGACTACACTGGTAAAAGGATTTTGGCAATGTTGCATTTGCTCCGGTGAGATGCTGAGCGGGCGTCCAGGGAGGGTGACATGGTTTATGTGACAGACGGTGTTAACATGGCAGGATCACTTTTTCAAATTTGATTATTTGGAAGTCAAGAGAAAAAAATGGGAGGAGGATACATCAAGGGAATATCAAATTTGAAAAACTTTGATAGTTCCTCTTGGTGTTTGAACATAAATGCAATATACTAAAGAGGGTAAATACTGTACATTAGACAACATTTGAAAAGTGCTACTGCCATATAACAGTGCCATTTGCCAGCCAAAATTAGTCAGGGTAAAGTTGCCTACAAGATACAGTCTTAGGTCAAGCTACTAGTTAACATGGAGAAGACATGTGGTCCCATAGAATCGAAACCTTTACACTTCAGATTCTCATTAAATATTTTCTTATTTTGTTTTACAGAGTATAAAGTAGTTGACCCAAGATACCAACACGTGACAGTAACTTTGACCTTGGAGCATGTGGCGCTGCATGCACACGTTTGTCTCACGTGGGCTCTGAGGTAGGAGTGGGCATGACATGGTGCTAATGTGAGGATGATGAAGGGGTGAGGTGGGGCAGGTGGATGCGGTTAAACTGAGGCCTATATCTATAGATTTACTGGGATTTTGACTGTGGGATGGACCCATATTACGCCAGGTTCCGTAAGTTCGCAAGAAATTTTCGCCCAGCCATGGTTTTTCATTCAGCCTGTGCTGTAACTTCCTACTATGCATATCTGAAACAAAGAATGAAAACATTATTTCAGATCTCTTCTCTTTGGGCCACTCCTTACATCCTGTACACACCATCAGATATCTACTACCATACATAGAGACAACACAACAGCACACAAATACACTCGCACTCTCAGGACATTGTTCTCACAGACACTGCTCACAAGCTGGTTTGGATATTTAAGTAGAAAAGTCTACGTCTATGTTATTAAATAATAGAGACAAAAAAGGTCATGACAAAATGACAGTAGACGTTAATGTGATTTTTCTTGAAGGAAAGTGTTTTTATGTTAGTGTTGTAAAAAGGAATCTAATATTTCAACTTGTGGTGGAATGACTGAAAACTATTCTAGTATCTCTGCATTGAGAATTACACATAAGGAAGAAGTGAAGCAAATATCGCTGGTCAAAGTTCACCAGATTTGAACTCTCTCCTGTCTCGCCACGGGAAGGAAATGTTTGATCGGCCCCCTTGCTCTCACTGATTGAGAGTGAACAGAAGGAAAAGGTTCGCCACTGATACACTTGCATAAGTGTGACCGGGCCCTCAAACAAAAATGAAGCTTATTCAGTTCCGACACTCTGGCCCCGAACTCACGGTCGATCTGGTCTGCGAACACCTCTCCGTATATCATCCAGTAAGGCATGAAGAAGATGTTGCGAGCTAACATCCAGGACGGGTCCTCGTTCGGGTGGAGGATGGCCTGTCGGGCCACCCCAAAACTCATCAGCACCACCAACATGATGATCACAAAATACATCATGTCGATCATCTGACAGGGAGAGGGTTGCCAAGGAGAGAGGGGAAGAGAAAAGAAAAAAGGAACAGCAGTTGGTCAGAATGTTCATAGAGGGGAACAATGATAAAATAAGAGGGAAAAGATCAAGTTAAGAAAGCAGGATCGGAACGTGCTGTTTCAGCTGGAGAAACTGTTAAAGAAAGTGTTGAAAGAGTCAGAATCATATTTTGATAATTACCCTTCCCTGAGTCTTGGTTGGTCAATTAAATCTTAATTTAATTTGTTCTGGAATTAAACCTGAAGTTAATATTTAAAATGCACTTAATTTAGATTGATCCCAAATTGGATATGAAAGTCACAGAGGTGAGTGAGGAAGCCCATCTCCCTCTGGGCTACTTTGTATTCCACGAGCTGCTGTTACACTGTGTCATTTCTGATTAGAGTTGTCATTTATTCTGGAAAGCTGAAACACATTTAAAACATAGTCTTTTATTTATTTATTGCAGTTGTTAATTTGACTAGTTTTATTTGTTTGAATTACAAGATGCAAACCAATTTGACAGGAACAGGCTTTTATAATGCTGCTTTTTTTTTAAACAAACACATCTTTTGTCTAAGCAGTGTGTGAGTAACGTGGTACCTCAGCTGCATTTGTGTTCTTCTCTATTCGTCTTCTAACTCCTTTGACTTCAAATCAGCTTGTGGTGCCCCAACATAATTTATGTCAACACCTGACAATGGTCAGTGAATACAAATTCAAATCAATCTCTCTCCAACAAACTAATTGGTGGTTTTCATCAAACAGAGTTTGACAGTCCACTCAGGCTGATACAGATTTGGGCTTTGATCCTTTCCCTGCGTCTGTCATCATGTGTGAATCACAGGCTCTGATCTTGTGATCAAACAATGAGGTTTAGGGGCATGGACGTTCGGTCGGATGGAGCCTGCACACCACATACAAATTAAACCTGTGTGATCATGGAACTCAGTTAACTCATAATCATTATAAACCATGTTGAGTTGAGTCAGACGGTAGAAATGAGAGCACGACCGATTAATCAGGTGGCCGATGTACGTCCTTCACAGACACATCAGCGTTTGTTTGCTGAAATGTGCTGATATGAGAACTTTTAACAGAATAAACAATGCAGACAAAATGTACATTTATATAGCAATTTGAGTCCTAAACTTTTGGTTGTATTTGATTTTGATTTATAGTTATTTAGAATAGAGTTTAAATGTTAAACTGTTCGATATCAAGCCTCAATAACATTGGTGATATTTCAGAATTGGGAATTTTTTACTCCCTAATATCGCTATCGACAACGACCCCCCCAAAAATACACATCACTCGAGCTCCAGTCCAAACAATCAGATATAAAAGAAGAATACATAGTAGGAACAAAAAATATAAGAGACTCATCCGGGCTCATCTCACCATTTTGCCAATCATCATCACATAGGGTCCCAGGTACTTGTTGACCCCAAAGATGTCGAGCAGCCGGATGTACCAATAGATGATGTTGACACAGTAGATGACTCGGCCGTAGCTCATGAATGGCGGCTCCTGGAGACGCAGAATCATGCCGACCGAGAATATGAGGATGGCCATGAGGTCTGTGATGTTCCAGTACTCCTGGAGCCACACCTTCACCTTCTGTAACAACTTCCCTGGCTCTGACATCAGAATCTGGAAGAGATTTACACGGAAATTAGTCAAAAGGAAAACAAGAAAAGCAGGACTAATGGAAGGGAAACACTGAAGTGAGACCAGAAAGTGCTTGAAATAGAATAGAAACAAAGAAATGCAATACATCAGGGACACCATAGGAGGGCAGTATGAGTTCAATAATGAGAAGAGCTAGTCAGGCGTGTGAGGGCATTGCTGTGCAGCTGAGAGTGATGTGACACAATGATTAATGCATTTCATACATTTACAGTACAAACACAGCCACAAAGTGAGACTGAACTACAAAGTCTCATATAATAATAATAATAATAATAATACATTTTATTTGGAGGCGCCTTTCAGAACACCCAAGGTCACCTGTATGGTCACATCATTTCTACTAACTCTTTTTCTTTCTACATTTCTCTTTCCGAACTTCATTTCCACCATCTCTCCCCTCTATTCTCTTTCCATGTGATCTCTTCCCCTGCTTCCACCTCAGTCGATCCCCGATTCCCTGTCTACTATGAGCTGTTTGATGACATGGACATAAAGCTGAGCCTCTGGCCTGCACCACAGCTCTCACAGAATTCAGCTGTAAGCGAAATAATGCTGACAAGACTGATGTCTTCAGTTCAGTGAATGGATTAAAAAATCCTTATTGTGGGTTCGATAGGGCTTTATATTCACTTTGCATATTTGTATGCTAGGATACAGCTTACCTCTCTCATCTTCTCGATGCCGTTAGTGAAGATGTAAGCGATGACGATCCACTCCTGAGTAGACGGCCAAAGATCCATCTTCACCAGGACGATGTAGTTGAACAACATGAGGTAGCCCACATATGCCATCTGTATAAAAACACAACGGCAGGGGGAAATCAGCAGGGACATTTATGGCTATGCATTTTCCACAACATGAGCAAACTGCTCACCAGGTTCCATCGGCTCAAAAGGCTGAAAAACTGTGAGGAAATGGTTTTATGAGAAACTGCACAGATTAAATGCTTGCTTAGTGAATGATTGACCTTCGTTACAACCCCCTCTAATGCGGTTTTTCAGATCTAATGCTAAAGATTTGATGTCAGGACACCCTATTACCGTGCCTTCACCTTACTTGTCTCCCGCGCCTGTATCTATTTAAATCCAGGTCAGCTGTCTACTTTTATTTTCTCAAATTTGTGCAATATGGATCATAACGATACAGATCAGATGAAAATGTGATCACAATGCAAGTCTCACCATGTAATGATTAGACCTCGGAGGCTTTACATGTATATTATATCATTTCTTGCACCCAGTTCGCATTTACGGGTTTTCAATCAAATGTGGGATATTCGTGATTGTTATAATATAAATGATAATAACAATGATTTTGCTTCTCCTTTTATATTTGCAATGATATTAAAATGATAAAGTCTTAAACATCTTTTTTCCAGTTATAAGTCAAGCAATCACAGTCTTTTGTGCATAGTTTGTTTGTGTGATAGGTTTGATAAATATCTCTGTAAACATTGCCAGGCTGAAAAGCGGATGATGGGCATGAATACAAATCTGGTAGTGATGTAAAGACCACATGTTGACCCTAAGAAAACCCAGCATCTGTTCCAATGGTGCTATAATGAAATTCAATGTCGTTTTTTTTTTTTTTTTTTAAACTGAAGGGCAAAAAGGAGAAGTGGGGGTGAGGAAGAAGGGAGAAAGTGGGATGAAACAAAAGGCAGTCAAAATATGGGGTCTGCATAAATAAACAGTGAAATCCCCCCCCAAAAAAAGATGCTTTTGCTGGGTAAGCATTTTGAAAGGGCCCGAGAAGAAAACAAACAAGAAAATAAAAGATCAGCTTTTACATACACAGTCAGATAACCAGAAAACACAAGCTACACATAAACATCAAAGACATATAGTCACAGAATCTGGATGAACTGTGCTGCATGGGGACAAACAAAGAAAACATTTCCCACACATGTCAACACCCTAAAGCTTAACTTAAAATCAAATAATATTTGTTTGGATAAATATTTAATCCAGTGGAATTATGTAATGTTTCAGAGGTTTCCTCACTCCTCTCCCTTGGACTTTTCTCACCACGCTGCTTCCATCACTCTTCCCATGTTTTCCCCACAAAACTCTCCCACCCGAGTAAAGCTGGCCAATGATACGGTGGAGCTGGAACAGGAGGTTAATGGCGATGGAAGCACCACGGAGGCAGCAGCTAACCACAGGGAAACCAGCAAATGATGCTGCTGCAGATACAATAAGGCCTGACAGTGCCAGCAGGAAGCCGAGCGTGTGAGTGGGTGGTGCTGCTGAAGCTGACACTGACCGTATGGAACCAGAACTTGACAATCGGCGCGTTGTAGAACTCGTATATTTTGCGTCCCAAGGGGATGAGGCGGTGGCGGTTCTGAACCTCCTCGACATCCTTCTTTCTGGATGTCTCCGTGGTAACCTTACCCAGCATTGCCTGGGCAAATGCAAACCAAACGCGGAGCGAGGGAGGGAGGAGTGAAAGGTGTGATGAGGGATGAAGGGAAGGATAGTGTGGGTAGAGGGAAGTGTGACGGATTGGAGAGACGGAGGAGGAGGAATGTGTGGGGGGGTGCAGAGAGAGGATGGAGATGAAGTGAGTGGAAGGGAGTTGGGAGGGGGGGGGGGCAGAAAAACAAAGAAAAAAGGAGAAAAAAGGGAGAACGAGTAGAGGCGTTGTATTATGGGCTACAACACAGTTTTAATATCATCATCAAAGAAGCAAGCACAGGCAATGTCATCATTCAAAATTGTGAAATGTGTGTTTGAGGTGGAGTGTTGGGTGAAGGCTGGTAACCCAGTATGACGCAGACAAATGGACACTCATGGATTGTGTCCCAGACAACAAATAAGGTGCAGAGGAGACACAAAAGACAATGACAGAAAGAAGACAGGCAAAGGAAAGGAAGAAGATAAGACATAGATATCTCATTTCAATCTGTGACACAGTTCCTAATCCATGAGAGAGGGCTCGGAGCCCACTGATTTTATGGGTCATGGTCTTAATGTCGAAGCAACACCAGACCTCGGAGGGAGTTCATTCATGAAAATTGTATTGTATAGTCGACCTGGGCAAAGATCAAATTTAACATCTGTCCAAACATTTGAGCCTCGCTAGCTGTTGGCTTAAACTAGGGATTCTATTTTATTCCGAATTTGTAAAAGTTTTGTCCAAGGTGCAGACAGGGCATTCAGGGTGAACAGAGTCAGATGCCAGTGTGTAAATCACACCATACCAATTTACTGCACTGAACATGCACGTTGTCTGATCAGCAAGTGGACACAAGCTATCATCACAGTGTGGTTTATCTAAAAAGCATCTAAGGATATGACAATACAATCTCCCTCTGTGGTGAAGCAGTCTGTGTATCTGTATGAATCTCAATGTGATTCATAAGTATCTGAATGTGTATTTGCACAGTCAGAAGCCAGGGCAACAGGAAGGGGCTCATTGCAAATGCATTGTATGGAAGCAGGATTCGTAGTTTAACACCACAGTGCCTTAAGGGCAGTGTGTGTGTGAGTGTGAGTGTGTGAAATGGCCCGTGTTAAGAGTCTTTGCGCTGGCTTGCCGTTGTGCTCAATGCAGATGGAGAGTATGTACAGTGGTGCTGAAAGGCGTTCAACTTCAATTCAATCACTTACTGGGACGACCTTAAATCCAGTTTGTGCGTTAACCTGCTTTTTCAAATTCCAGTCGGCGCTTAAACACGTAAACTGGATCTCAGTATCATCTCCAAGATTGATTGGATTGAAATGGAACGGGTCCTAACCCTGCCGTACATCCACGTCTATGCAGATGGACCAACTCTTAAACTGTGAGCGGGGAGAAGGTGCTCAGACTCTGCATGATTTAAGCTCTGCAGCAGCAGGCGGACACGGTTATATAATGCAAAAGCCTGGGCCTCCCATGCTCAGCAGCCGACATGCTGAGTGGTGTGCTGCAGCAAGCCATCACTGATGGGAGAGTGTGAGGGGCAGCAATCGACCAGCATACAGTACTGTACCTCGATCAGAACTGAGCTAGGAGAGAGAGAGAGGGAGGGATAAAGAGAGCGAGAGCGAGAGAGAAGGGGCGGCTGCAGAACGAAAGATCGAAAGCGAGAGAAACAAAGAGGCGAAGAGAGAGCCGAGCAGAGGACAAGAGGAGGGAAAAGAAAGGCAGAAAGGCAGAGTAGGAGATAGATGGAAGGGAGAAACATACACGAGGGAACCCACAAGCGGCGACAGACTTGAGACGCTACAACTCCACGACCATGTCTTTGCTCAGACGACGAGAAACAGGAAGAGGCCGGTTTGGCTGGAAGTGTCCAGTTGGCCAGAATAGAGAGACAAATATGTTTGTGTGTAAAACTGTGTGTAAATGTGTGTGCACATCATTGTCACACCGTGGACAGCAACAAGTGTAAAAACTGGTCCACAGGCGATAACTATGAACAACACAGAATCTGGGCTATGTGGGCCGTGAGGTGTTTTATAATCCGAACAGAGTGTGTGTGTGTGTGTGTGTGTATGTGCTGTATCTGAAGTTTGAATATGTGTATAGATTCTGAGATGCGGAGCTGAGGTGGGTTCTCTCACCACGGAGTTGTACTGCGTCTCACAGTAAGATCTTACTGTGAACTCCATGTCTTCATCCTCCTTCTCCTTGACCGGTTTCTCAGGCTCCTCCTCCTCCTTCTCCTGCAGGTAGGTCTCCTGATCCTGGGGCATGTACGACATCTCGTCCTTGTTCTTGAACTCCAGAGTCAGGATGGACGGAGGCAGTAGTAGCCCTAAGATCACCTGGATGACGGGGAGTGGGGAAGGAAGAGGAGGTGGTGGAAAGTTAGGGGAAGATTACAAAGCGACAAAAAACAGAAGCTCAACCTCTGAATCATGTCGATGTTTGCGCGCCTGAATGACAAAGCTTCATGTTTGTGACAGCTCAGGCGGCGGATCCCATCAATTACAAAAGCATTAGACCGAATAGACAGGGAGTAAGACCACTGAGCTGCCACGATGGATGCCAGGGATACACAGCCATGGCAGATAAAGGAGGCAGACGTGCTGTAAACACTTGAGATACATAATAGTCAAACTAGAAAAGCAAGAGGCTGTGACCACAGTGAGAAGAGGACAGGGGGAGAGAGAGAGAGGTAGACAGAGAGCTGTGTGTGTGTGTCTTCTTATCTCTGGAAGCAGCTGCCTTTAACTAATTAAATTGAACTGTTTTCATTGCATTGATGACTGGAAGTTTACGTAATAATCCTTCGTGATGAGTTGAGGAATGCGCTTCAATGGCATGATGATATGAAAGGAGTGGCTACAAGGGTTAGGGAGCAGTGAGAAAAACAAACGCAGCTTCAGCTTTCTTGTCAAGAGGTCAAATGCAAAGATATCAATAGTGCAGGGCTTATCGATGTGTGAAGAAATCATTGCATCAGCGGTGAAATTCATTTGGAGCGTGTTCTGATATGAGTTACAGAGGGTTGGAGCCGAGCGTCAAAAATGTGCACACAGACTGTTTTGACAGCATTTTGACAATGTTATTTGTTGTGCATCATCAACTCCTGAGGGCACTGAATCCTGTTTGTTCCACTTGTGGTTTCCTCTCAATCTGTCTTCTCCAATGAGCTTGACTTAGAAGCAACCCACCCCACCGCTCCTGCAGTCCCGCTGAGGCCGAGCAACACTTACACCCCTGCTCCGAGAAGCTAAACCAGCCGGGCCCATCATCCCGTCTCCCTCTGTGTATGAATGAGTGTGAACCCACTCGTCCTCGCAGCGACTCCCAGGGCGACTTTTCGTTATAAATAACCCCAACCCCTCTGATCTTAGCAGCTGCCTCCTATCACTCTACTGCCAGGAGTCCAGAAAACCCATGCGGGCACAAATTTCCCCGAAATTCAACCACCGCCCTTAACTCAAACCTCTCCTCAAAAGGATGTTCAACCACAAGAGCTCTGTGTAAAAAATGTACGACACAATTTCAAGGTTTTTTTCCTTATTGAGGTCAGTTCTTCTGACTCTGTCTTAAAGAAGAGAGAGAGAGCATTGTCAGCTTATACTAATGAAGTGGTATCGTCACACTTGCAGATTGTGTTCAGTCCTGAGATAAAGCGTTCATACTGTCAGAGGTGACCTGTCTACTTCTCCCAGCCCGGTGCACACTCTCCACATCCTGGGGAATTAGTCATCGAGGCCAAACCACAGTTATAACCAGCCACACCGGTGTGTTCCCTGCTTTAGCTTGTTAAGTGCTCATTTCCAGAACATTGTTGGAATAAAAGCTCCTTTTTCACCTTCATGGTCTGGATTATATGTGTATATAGTGGATATTCCTATAGATAAACACTGCAGAGTAGATGAGTAACTTGAATTAAAGTCTATTCTGTCAGATTAAGCCTAGTGGTGCATGAGATTCAACAACCACATGACTTCGCCAAGAAGGTTCTGTTTTCACTGTCATTTCAGCAGGTTTACTCTAAAACAACCAAACCAATTTCCATCACATTTTGTGTAGGGCTGGGCATTCCCCCAAGGAAGAACTTATAGAAAATGTTGGCTCCAAACATGCAGGTCTTTTTAGTTTGACTATCTTTCACATGGCAGAATAAGGAGTTAGCATTATCAGAGGTAAGTGCTCTCAGATAGACTTGAGGAATTGAGATCAAGAAATGCTAGAAGGGTGCTTAGAGAGCACAAACATCTGGCCTCTGCTTCTTATAAGGTATACAATGCTAAAAACAAACATGCAGTTTTCATTTTCTGCACAAAGGTTAATAGCAATCCTCACAGCCACCCTTCCACACATGCAGAATTTATGACCACCCTCTACTTTTCAACAAAGGAGTGATTTGGGCAGTGTCTGCAGTAGTTTCTCAAGGAGGTCAAAAGGTTTCTCATTATTTTTGGCCCAGTTTCTCTCTGTGGTTGTCTGAGGGACTCGGGGGTTCCACTATGAGTTCCTCTCTAAAGTTGTGAATTCCAGACTTGTGATCTAATGTAACTTTTACCCACAGGCTCACATCTCAAACATCTGGCCTACTTGGGTTACCTTCAGACCGGAGTTCTTGCGCATGCGCAGGCGTCCCATCCACATGTCGGTCAGCAACATCTGACTGCAGGTGTGAGCGATGAAATCCCGGTGTTTGGCCGCTACCGCCAGCTGCAGGCAGGTGGCGTTGCTCCAGTTCTTCAGCTCGTATGTCAACAGCTTCATGGCCATCTGCTCATCTTGTTTATAGGACTGGTCGAGGAGTTCCACCGCCAGCTGTGCAAACTCTCTAGGAGATTATACAGTAGGCAGGAGATACAGTGTTCAGGCTCAGACATATCATCAGAGACAATAATATACTTTGTCCAAACATATCAAATTGTAATTAGTCCGGTCAATCACCGACCATCTGGATGAACTCAAGAGGAAAGATTTGCATGAAAACACTTGAACACACACACAGTGATGTCTTAAGAAGTAAGAAACACTCTGAGCAGATCTCAAAGGGATTGATTTCAGAATAATGGGGCAATAGATAATATTTCTTGAGAATGAAGCAGCACGATAAGAACAGTACAGAAATCCCGAAATGTAATATGGCAAACTCATCCATCCATCCACAAGCCAACGATGAACACAACTTCGGACAATCAAAAATTCAAATCTGCAAACAAAAATGAAACACCACCCAATGCTCCTGCATTTCTCAAATATTTCTCTTTCAGAAACCAAAAAGCATGACTCAGTAGAGATCAAGTTTCACTCTGATATCCACCTTAAAGGACTCACCTCTATACAGATACACATGTACACCCCCTCAAAATACACACAATATTTCCCAAAACACTGGAAAGCAATAACAACAAGGCACTAACCAACCCTGCTGGGGATTGGAGGATTTATAAAACAAGGGTTTTACAATGAAATAGACACACAGCATATGACACGTTTCAGCAGTGCTCCAGGATACATGAAGGAGTTTCTGATAAATTGCCTCTATAATGAACCACTGCAGTCACAGCACAAGGTGACTCTTTCAACAGTATTTGTTTTTCTGGTTTGTTGGTACCTTAAATTGTAAGAAGTCCCGACAGAATGCCCTTCTATTTATTTCACCACACATTCTAAATAAGACCAATTCAAACAATTATCCGGTGAGTTTCTACAAATACACACACGCAGACAGACGTTCAGTGGGGGAATGTGGGGGAGGTGACCGCTGGTGGAAGAGGTTATTAACTGAAAATTAGCTGTTATTTTCACAGTCATCATTTTCAAGTCGAGGTGATTAAACTGAAACGCAGGTTGTTAACTAATGATGATGTATGTTATTAGATCTCTGTTTGTATGTCATTTATATCCTGTGGGAGTTTCATTTAAAACAGGTCAGCTTCAACAGCAGAAAAGGCACATTAGTGTGTTTGTGTGTGCGCATCAGCACACATGCTGGAGTTTGGCAGCACATGTTCCCATCTGGACTCTCAACTCAATTTTTGTGGAGTCAAGGGTTTTGTTTGTCATCATGAGAAGTGTAAACAATGTTTTGCACAGATTACACTGTGGGAGTCTAGGGAAATACTAATGTTTTAATTAGTGTTTAACCACCTGATTAGAGACTATATAAAGATTGATGACATAACAGATAAATGAAAGTGAAGCCAAATCATTTTGATGCCTGCAGTATAGATAATAAATTCCACCTCCTCGCTGGTGGATGGGACATGGACCAAATTAGAAAGTCAAAGTACATGTCAAATACATTTTTCTAAAAAATGGTTACTGTTTAGGTAGTTCTCATCATATGTTCAAGTGTTCATGTATCCACTAGGTTTAAATTAGCAATTTGTTGCTATAAAACAGGTTAAATTGTCATTATTGACGGCTGATGCTGACTTGTGATTGGTCAAGTACTTGTAATGGTGGGACTTCAATATCACGTGCCCACACTACGATCACTATTGCATACAATAGCATCGAAAGCAATAGATTGCAGAACCCGTATCCATGACATGTCGACCATCCATATACAGTCTCTGCTGGAAACTAAGAATTATCGTGTTTTCGTGAGCCTAGAATCTACTTAGGGAGAAAATGCTCTTCCACCGAGCCCCAATGTTGCACGGCCATGTTTCTGCAGGAACCCAGAACAGGGAAACCAAAACACTGGCTCATTTGTATGTAATCTGAAAGCCACCGTAGCTTCTCCTACATGCTTAGAGAAGGAGGGGTGAGTGGAGGGAGTATTCAGTAGTTTGTCACCGCTAGACCCACTAAACCTACAACACTGGAACTTCAGTAGTTTTGTGCAGACATATAACCATGACGTATCTCACCCAGGACAATCACACTACACAGAAATATCTGTGTGCAGCATTAGTGTCACCCACCTAGAGTTGTGGTTTAGTTCCTGGGAGATGTCATCCACCATATCGTTCTCCGAGGCTTCGTGCGCCATGGCCTTACAAAGCTTACAGGCCACCAAAGCCTTCGCCATGGCCTCTTCGCCATGCTGCCAAAAGAACAGCGCCATCTTCTGACGTTTCATGAGGACGGCCCACACCATCAGTTCGTGAAAGGGGAAAGGGAAGTGGTTGATTTCCGGGTCGTCCAAATCGATGTCGACCTCTTCCTCTCGTTTGCGCGTGGTCTTCTGGCGGCCTCTGCGGATTGGCATGTCGTCCTGGTGAAGGTCCGAGAACATGTGAGCGGGGTGGAAACACAGTGGCATCGATGAAGAAATTGTTCAGGGGACTTTTTTCAGATTATAGTCACTACCATAAAGTCAGTAGAACAGGACAATATAAGAGTGTTTAGACATTCCCGTTACTCATGACTAACAAGCACTTGAGGTGAAGCATTGAGCGCCTCCAGGTTTCCTCACTGTCCTAAATGCAGGGTTGTATTGATCTCCAATGATTTCACATTAAAACAGCCGAGGACTAATGATAGTTGGATAATTACAAACATGTAAGAAATGACGTTTAGTGCTACTAGAATTGCTGCCTGATTTATTCCTAGATAATGTGGACGAAGAAACATATGACAATACTAAATTATTCAGATAGCAACACTTCATTGACATCCATTAATAGGTAAATCAATTTATGAGCTCATGGATATTCAGAAAAGATTGCAGTACAATATTGAGTCCAAGGTTAAAAGCAATAGATTTAATAACCTTGAATGGCCATCTTGCTATATTAGTGAATGCTAAACTAGTTAAACTAAAATGTAGCAAAGCACCAAGGAAAGTAAATAGATTTGAACAGGCACAAACAAGGAGGAAACACACACTGACAGGGAGACAGGTTTCAAACAGCCAGACGCACAGAGGAACGGACAGCCAAATACATTTGATATAAATACCTCTGAGAAAACTCGAGACACATGCTGTGATAAAAGGTTTACGATGTAGAGACTCCATGGTACGTACAACATGGATACATCCGAGGTACACAAACCATGTATTATGTTATCCTGTTTGTTAGTCATTACCTAGTCAGTTAAATGTATTGGCTGCTCTAGCATGTGTCATAAAAGGTGTATAGTTTAAACTGTCTGTGCTCATTAGTCCTTTTTCTTTTACAAAATCGGCAAAAATTGAAATTGGAAAAAAAAAAATATAAAACTTTGTACAAGAAAGTGTGAAGAGTCTGATATTGAATTGGACAACAACTGGCTCAAACGTGCATACAGACTGCCACCACCATGAATAAAATATGCCTCAAGGTCTTTCTTTCAAAGACGTCGAGGCGCACGGCACACACTGAAGATTCTGCAGACTGGCACAGTACAACACTTAACACAGACTGCGAGTGAGAGAACTGGTGTGTTTGAGACGAAGGAGAGGAACAGTAAAGGAATGACTGAGGAACAACCTTGATGGGATCAACACTCACCTCCATCCCCAGCAGTTTCAGGGCTTTGGGCTAGAAAAGCAACAAAAACATAAACAAACAGAACAAGAAACCGTGTCGAATGTATTTTATAGAGCAGTTTACTCTCTAACTACATCACAACAAAGACTGGCAGACAGACAGACACACTCCTATTAGATCATAAATCGTCACTATGTGATTTTGCTTAAAAGAGCTTGTGATTGACAGCATAATATATGTACGGCAACAATCATGTGTTTGTGCATTCTGTACAGTACTGAGTATCTGTATTAAAGCAGGGCATGTATGAATTATGTATTCATGAGCCATCATCTGTGTTGATAAAAATAGCCCAGGTCTCCTGTGGGGATTTTGATATCTGCATCTATTTCAAGGCTTTGTTGTAAGTTAACATGTGTGCGTGCGTGCATGTGACTGCATGTTCATTTCATCTAGAAAATCAGTTAAATTGGAACTGATTCTCTCTCTCTCTCTGCCGCTCTGTCATTTTGCCTCTGTGTTCAGTCTCTGTCCCATTTCCTTGCTTTTGCTTTATCTGCGTCTTTCCAGCTTCTACGTTTCTGACATGGCAGACGTGGAATTAGATAAACAGGCACGTGAAGTCTCACACTGACAAACACGTATATACACACTCAAACATAAAATCACAAAGATGCACCATCAAGCAGATATATGGTTTGACATACACAGCTGTGTATGTCTATTTTCAACACACCTGTGAAAAGTATTGAGGCAGAATGAGAGAATCTTACGTCACAACAACAGAGTGTGAACATACAACATGTATTGTATATTTGTGATGTAGAACTACCACCACAATATATAGCACAATTTCAAAGATTTGTTTCTCCACCCTGCTTAAATGTCTGCTTATCAGTAAGTTTCTAAGTCAGTGGTTGGAATGACTGTATGTATGTTATTATGATGGAGCATGATGAAAAGCCACCGCTATAGATGGATGATTTGTTGCATCAAGCTAATTAAAAGCTTGTGCTGCCGCTCTATTTAATGTGGAGATGAAGAAAAACGGGAGGTCGACTCTTACGTTTGACCTCTGCTGATGAGCAGCACCATCACAGAGTTTTTCTAAATGTGTTTTTTCAGTGCTTCAGTTTCTGATGTGGGCATATGTGAGAAATGTAGACTTAAAACTAACAAGACAAACAGCTACAGCTCAAACCTATTATTCCAGGCAATTATCCATTGGCTCACCATTATAGTTGCTGTTTGTTATTCATCATATTGCTGTCAGGGACTTAGTAAACCTTTTTTTATGATAATATGAACAAACTTATTTCTTTAGAAATGAGATTTAACTTTTTTGGGCTTCCTTCCTGCACAAATAATTATGTTCTAAAAATCTCACTCAAGCATCCGAATATGTTTTGAAGCTTCGTCTGAGCTAAGGAGAGTATCCAATGGTGTGAGAGTCTTAAAATCAACACACAACCGTGTGACGCAAAGATTTCTGTCATTCTTGCTCCTTCTTGCTTCATATCTCACCCAGTAAATGTCTACGTACACACTAATTACCTACTTACATCAGCAAGATGGAGTTCACCAGCGAGTGCACAATAACTAATTAACATTTTATTATTAAAACATAATTTGCTCTTATTATCTCCTGCCCTTCCAGGGCAAACTTGATCATGAGGCTCATTTCACTGATACTGTTGGTTTGATTAATGACATTATAAATTCTCAGACTTTGATATGTATTAAATGGTGGGGGAAACTAATGAGGGTGAGAATCAGTCACTTACCCGTTTGGGTCCAAACAGGTTGTGGTACAGAGTTCTGAATCTCTTCCTGGTGTAGTTACACCGATAAGCTCCGCCCATGAGGTATTCAATGACCAGGCCAATGTCGATGAGGCTAATGCGGTAGTCCGGGGGCAGGTTTCCCTAGAAAACCACAGAGTGTTAACATGCAACAACCCGCACTAACGGATTTATAAAGGAAGTTAAAGAAGAGGGAAATACAAGATTATTACAGAAATCACACAGTCACACATACTCAAACTACAAAATCCATATCAAACTCTTTTTTTGGCTACAAGAGAAAACGTGATTATCGGATTCACCTTGAAGTAGATCCAACTGAACCCTGGATATTCTCGCTTGGAAAAAACACACAATGTCAGTGAGTAAACCGCACGACAAGCGAAGAAGAGAAGGGGAAATGAGATACACAGACAAAGATCTCTCTTCCAGCCTCTTTAAAGAAGTGTTTCCTCCACCAGACTATGGTTCAGTTTGGGTTTTTTTTATTTCAAATTCTCAGAAACAAACAAACATACAGTTGTATGTATGGTGTTCCTCCTGGCGGCTTTCTAGAAAGTGAAACCTTAAAGCCCCAAGCTCAACTTCTTCTCTGATATTTAACCGAGAAGCAGACAATAAGTGAGTTTAAAAGACTCAGAAGCAGTACGAGAGAATATATTGTCTGAGGACAATTACAAAGCATGTAAAATAAATTGAATGATTTGTCATGATTTGCATTCATGAAATAATGAGATCTTTCCATTGAGGTTTAACGCAGTCTTGAAGAGAGGGAAAAGAGAGAGGGAAAGAGGTAATGACTCATTAGCCTGGAAGAGAGGGGATATAGCATGGAAAGACAGACAGACAGCTATTAACGCTGGAGGGGAGAATAATTAATGAAATGAAAGTCCTTTCACGTTAAGACTATAACTATGTCAACACTCCTTGTGCCCTCAATATCAACCCCAAGATCCGGCAATCATTATATCCTGACCACCACTGTTCCCTTTGAAATACACCAATTACCTTACATATCAGTTACATCTATACCCTGACACCCTGATACCGTCTCCACCCATAAGCAATCAGACAAAGAGACGAGGTATCCTGGGGCCTGACTTCATATCCAAAGATTCAAAAAATTCATCGGCAGCAGAGACGAGGGCCGCACTGCCTGACAAACCCCTGTGGGCCGGCTGATGCACTTTGAAGAGAGCCACAGACGCTGCTTGTCGATTCAATGTTGAACTTTGTGCTTCAATGCGCGCAAAGCTTCACCTCCTCATCCTCCTGATATATATGTAGTTCAAATGCAGCAGTCAGCGGTCAGCCGAGCCCTCTTTTAAATTCCCAGCGGTGGCGAAGCTCATACTAACAACTGTTTGTTTACACCTTGTATGGATACACTCCGAGAGCTTAGCCCTCTGCAGTTTCTAATTCTCCTGTGTATCTGGTTAAGGCTGAGTCCTGGCTGACTTACTAATGGGGAAGCTGCTCTGCTGAAAAACTCTTAATTTCTTTTTATCTTGTCTCTATTCATAGCCAGTAAATAAACAGCAACTTGTTTTAACAGCTGACCAAACAGAGGCTTCTGTTAAAATTAGACTTGGTAAGTTGTTTCTGAAACACTCGTAGGCTTCATCCACACTGCTGTTTTAGTTTGAAAACGTCATTTTCAAAATGAAACAATCTGTGTCCACACAAGTGTTTTGAGGTCTGTATCAGTTTAAATCCTTATCCATACTAACATGCCTGGAAATGCATATCACGTGACCAATGATTTACACATGGGCATCGTCTCACATTGCTTGAGTAACAGCCTGTCTCCTTCACATGTAAGCAGTTGTAGTTTTTTAACTGCACAACAGCTGTTACCAAAGACAACAGGGTCAGTACTGCTTGCAATTGATTATCCATGTTGCGTTCTACACCGGCAGTCAAGGCTTCTGTTTTCTTTCGGAAGGGAGCCATGTGATAGGAGGCTGACGTCATGACCAGAAAGACCCAATCAGTAGTGTTCATAAGAGTCTATTTTATCGTTTCCTAACATCTCAGTTTCTGCCAGTACAGATCAAAACGCAGCCACAGAGTTTTAAAATAAAACAGAGCCAGCAGCATTTCCCAACTTCTCCATTTTAGCGGCTCTAAACCAAACAAAGCGTTTTCAAATGTAAACTTAAGGCCGGCGCATGCTTCTGCAACGGCGACTGCGGCTTTTCACGCAGTTGTGACGCAGCACTCGTTGTCATTCATGGTTTTACAAGCGTTGCGCGTGTTGCCAAGCAATTCCCCGCCAGACCACTAGGGGGAGTAATGTTTTTCTGGCGGACGAATCCGCCAGTCAGTGACGGGTTATACTAGTGGTCATAGTTTCGGATCTCTTCTGCCAAGTGCTCTTCTATTTGGTCCATATTCGTTCTTCTAAATCAGGGGTGTCAAACATACGGCCTGCGGGCCGGATACGGCCCGCCAGGGGGTCCAGCTTGGCCCGCCGGATGCAAGGCTTGCTCGAAATTTAAAAAAAAAAAAAAAAAAGTCAAAACCGCCAACCAAGTTGAAAATAACGTATGATGAAGCCTGTCTTGCTCTTGGGTTCACAGTGAATGAAGGGGGGGATGAGGAGAGACTAGTGTATATTTTAGGTCTGAAAACCCTGGCAGCTGACAGTATGAGACCCAACAAATTAAGAAGACACTTAGAAACATTACACCCCAGTCACATGCATGTGTTATTTTTGGTTGAACTTCATCATCGTTGTAACAAAGTGATTCTAATTTAATTTATTGTTTCTCTATTTTTGAAAAAGTACAGATTGATGGAGGAATGTAGTGATAAATAGCACCAAAAGTACTTCAATAAGGTTGAATTTAAGCAAAGTTGAAACAGCTTAACAAAAAAATAAAGCCTGTTTTAATATATCTGTTTCCTACCATTATTGTTGTGGAAATCGTTGTTAATGATTATTGCGAGAAATAATTTAAATTGATGTGATCAGACATTCTCTTCACATATATTATTATTATTAAAATGTGATCTTTGCAACTTTGTTATTCAGGAAGTTTGTATCAAACAAGTAGCCCTTCGTACTACTCAGTACCTTCGAAGTAGTTCTCAGTTTCAAAAAGGTTGGTGACCCCTGCCATAGACCACCGGTTCCCAAACTGGAGTACGGGGTACGCAAAGTGGTTCAGGGGGTACGCAGTGGTGTGCACGGAGCCCCCGGGGGCTGGAATCCCACCTCAGCCGGCGTGCGCCGGCCCTCCCCTTTCACTTTCAATGCGTGTGATAGACTCCTAGGTCCGTGTTCCAAGAAGGGTCAGACGCATCGTAATCCAGGGCAGAGGGGTGTGGTAGCGGCGGTGAAAAAAACGGGGGGGGTACGAGGCTATTATGCTAGGATTTTACTGGTCTGGCCCACTTGAGATCAAAGTGGGCAGTATGTGGCCCCATAACAAAAATGAGTTTGACACCCCTGTTCTAAATCTTCCGTGGTTTCCGCCGGTATTATCGGGCATGAACCGGAAATGCGACTCCGGAAATGATGAAGTTAGCAGACCAATCACAGCCTTGCTGGCTGTGTGACGCTTGTGGAGCTTTGCCGTCTAGTTAGAAAAATTGGGCGACGCACATAAGCACGTAAGAAGGGTTAAGTAAGCACGTAAGAGGCCCGGAAGGGCCCTGTGAAAATGCAGAAGCATGCGCCGGCCTTTAAAGTCGTATAAATGTAGCTTTTATTTTATTGTTCATATCCTCTATACCTCCCATTAGATATGAGTAAATAAAAATAGCCAATGTCTGTGGCCCTCACAGAATTGTAATAAACACTCAATCCGAATGAAATGATAAGTCTGCAAACCCGTCTGTGTGGCGGCAGGTAGATCGGTGCATCTTATACGGGAGAGACAAACACTGCTGGCATACACCGGCTTCTAGCAGATATCAGTCGGTGCACATTGATTGGTGGCAGAGCTTTGACATGAAGGCCAATGGAAAGGAGTGGGATGTATGTGTTGCATTTTATCAAAGTGTTGTCTGCTCTTGCTAGCTTTTCCAGGATCACCAACCCTAGCTTTAAGGTGTCATTTTTATAGGAAGCATATGAAAACTAATTTGATAACAATGATACAGACAATATTCAAATATATAACATACACGGTTTGTATTTCTCAATCTTCTTCTCCTGTCAGTTGATGACCTGCAGTACTTATCAACCACCCACATATTCCGGCTCACTCCTGTGCTTTTGCTGTCCCTGTTACATTTGGATTTCCTCCCAACCCTTGCTGTTATGAGACTCCAGGCCCAGGGTGTATTGCTATCAACCTTTGACCACAAAACTACATTGTTCACTTTCTCCGCAGGAAAACCAATTTCTGTGTTGGCAGCTGTGCTCAGCGAGCTAACCACAAGCCCTGTTTTGAGACTCAATGTTCACACAGTCTAATGAATTGGCCAGATTAAACCTGAGAGCGGCCCTCACAACTGTTATTAACACAAACACCTGCATCAGAATCAAAAGAAGAGCTGCCAGCCGCTGTCGGTGCATCTTGTCTGCAGAGAACTATAAGAGCAGGAAACGGCGATGACGTGGTGACTCAACCCGAGGGATAGTCGTTATTTCTAATTAGCATCACACTGTCATACACAACAATAACACACAAACATTAAGCTACGCTATGGCACTGACACAAAGCTCTGGCAAAGGAAGATGGTAATATTATGCCATGCACTGCAGAGTGTGATTGTATGTTTGTGAATCTGTGAGTGAGATGTGAGTGAGATGTTGTGTGTTAGTAAAACTGCATATTCTTTGCAGCAACTGGAGATTAGAGCTGTGTTTAAAGACAGGGTCGAGGTAAATGAGGGTGATTACAACATATAGAGCGTCTTCAGCGACTCAAGGGGTGGGGTGGGAGATTAAGGTATTACTGTGATCAGCAGCGACTTAATTAATGAACACCTCTTAGTTCTAACAGAACTGACCTCTCCTTCAACCCTCAACAGTGGGATCGCTCCTAATTGGTGTGCAGACATGTGGTGAATGTAAATCGCCTGTAATCATCACCACGCTATGGGAAGTCTGCATAAAAATAAAAAAGAGTCAAGACCGCACAGTGTTGAAATTGTTTGGCTTAAGTGCAGCCAAATCATACTTAAAAAATACCAATATTTTATTGTCTTAACAAGAAATTAACACTGCCGTTATACAAAAAGATTAGTTTGATATAAGCAATATCACTATTCAAAGAATTAACATAATAGATTCATATTTAAAACCCCCACTTGTGCCCGGGCCACACTGGATGTGTGACGGGTGGGTCCCAGAACATCTTGCTTTTTATTTCATGTCCTCATGTGAGAGCGGCCCCACTGCAAGCATGGGCTGCATGTCTCAGGAGCATCACGTGTGTAAGCCCTGCTGCTTTTCTAGAAAGTCGCCAGCTTGCCTGTTTTCTCTGTGTAACACGCATAACTCATAGCAAAATACTCAGTGAACATAATTTTTGACCACAGGTTAATTCTTTTAATTTATCTAATTAATATCTGTAAAACATAAATATTCTAGAAACATTTTCTTGACTGTTTCAAATTAAAAGCCCTTCAATGTTTCCATTGTTTTCAATTTGAAATACTTACATAGAACACTATATAGAAGTTTTCTACTCAATTCGAGGAAATACAGTGACCATATAGAAACCTCACATAGGAGCTCTGCAGGAACCGAGCTCTCTATGAGGACAACAGCTTGAGAGGCAGCAGATCAGTGATTTAACTGTCACACGCTGCATATGCGCAGAATGCGGCCCAGGTGTGAAAAAACAGCTATGTGTGTCTTGAGAAATAGAAACACAATTTAAGCATGAAGGGACAAAGAGAACAAGGAAGACACGCAGCAAAGGGGCCACTTCAGATCCAAACCTGCGGCCGCTGAAGAGGACTCAAGCCTCAATAGATAAATAATATTGTTAATATTAAAAAAAGTAGGATTAAATTGTTAGTATGCAAAGTTATTTTTCATCAGCCCCATGGGCCTCTGTTTTTCTTAAATTCCCGTTCTGTGGATGAAATAATTTTTATACGTCGTGTTTGTTTACCATGGTGTTGTGTGCCTTAAAGAAAAGAAAGTAATGAGTAAATTGAGAGGGATGAGAGTCGTGCATAGCTCTACACAGCCGCTGCAGCCCGCGACTCCAGCTGAAAGAGAAAAGCTGGCCTCTATTTGCAGTGAACAGCAACTAGAGCTACCAGACTTACACACCAACCGATGCAAACAGACGCACATCGCAAAAAAGCAACTGAAACACTATGCAGTCAAACATGTCATCTTTAATTAACACATTCAAGCCAACATTGCCAAACAGATGACAGGCTGGCATGATGCTCTTACCTTTTTGACATCTCGTACAAGGTGGGACAGCGTGTTGGATGGTCCATGTCTCTGGAAACACAGCATATGAGGATATCATTATCACAACAGACAGCATCTACAGCTCCTTGAGACAGAACTGACCATACCTCACTTCACTATGAGCTCCATGTTTTTCGTACAAAGTGTTTTTTCAATAACATTTCACTTACAATAACTTGAAATCACAATTATTTGCTGAAAGTGTGGTTTTACCCTGGTGTGTTGCAAAAGACGATACAACTTGTCATTCATGTGGACTTGTTATTACCGTGTTGTAGAGCTCCTCCAATCTGGAGAGTGTGAGGAAACGGTGCACGCTGACTCCGTTTTCAATCAGGAGCTTTACAAAGTCCACTCTGTCCAGAACTAAGGCATCCAGCATCGCCTGCTCCAGGGAACCGACCTACGGCACATGGAACAGATAATGATGATGAAAGCAGAAAAAAGGACTTCAAGGAAATAAAGGTTGAGCCCCATCATTTACTAAAATACAGGATTATTGCAACAGGCAACTTCAGTACTCACTCTGAAAATGCATTGAACTCGATTGTTACTGCTTTATGTTCTATCAATTTCACACCAAATGCGAGTGAAGGGGCATCTATTTGTAAAATATTATTTTTAATTGAATGATGTTTTTACTTAAAAAGACAAATTCAAAACAGAGTGAGCTGAAATAAAACGGTTAGGGATTTTAATACAGCTTCGGAAGATACAGTCTGACAACCGCAAATAAATGCATACATTTCAATTACGTTCACGGACAAGCACAGTAGTCCTTAATTACTGTTTGTAACTATTTGTCAGTTGTCGAACCTTTCACCCATGACTGGTTCTGAACAACACTCTGCATCCAAATTAACTATAAGGCTGTAAGTATAATTTCACTCAGTTCAGTTTAGGGCATCATCTTTCCCTTTCACAATATTCAATAATTGTTATTTTTTTGGTAGTAAATCAATTTGAGCTGACATTTCTTGTAAACTATGTTAGCTATTTAAAACAGCAGCTGAAAAACAGTAATTTAATACCAAAGCAATCTCGTGAGAAAAGACCCAATTAAGCAGAGCTGTATAAAGAAATGTTAATATCAATGGAAATGCAACAGGAACAAGCAGTGGAAGCAGTATTTCTTCAGCAGTATGTACAATTCATTCTTTAAAAAGGTTTTAGGATCTTACAGGCCACTGCTGTCCGTAGATGAAGATCTGACTGCGGGCAATGTCCACTCTGTTCCACGCTAGAGCTAAACTTAGCTGGTCAGGAGCAGAGGCGTTGGCACCTGAGAGAGGAGGAAGCAAGTTGATGGACAATGTCAAAACAAGCAGGTTTTGAAACACAGATACAAGGTGCAAGATCCTAACTTATCCTAACAGCTAGATCACCTCCGCCAAGAATGTCATGTCCCTTTGTTTGTTTGTTGGTTTGTTTGCCAACAGGATTCCACAAAAACCACTGCACAGATTTCCAGAAAACTTGGTGGAAGAGGATGTGACATTTTGATGCAGATCCCTATCAGAGGACAGAGCCAGAACTCGTTCTTTAAGATTATGAGATAGGCGTTTTTTTAAACTTGTTCAAAGAGAATAATTCATAGATCCTCATGAAAAAAAAATCTAGGGACTGATACTTATTGGCATGTTCAATTTTGGTAGGTCTAAATAATCTGGATCTGGTCAATTTAAATGTTGGGTCATAAGAAGACCTTTGGGGCTTGATGGAGATATGCTATATTCTAGTTGTCACCTTTGTTGTTCAATCTTCTGTGCTGCTTGAATATTGACATTGATTTGTCAGTAAAGCTTCTCTGATTTTCATTATATGCTTATATTCGTATTCACCCGAACTGAATGCTTATTGATTTCTTGCTTTAAAGTTGGTACAGTATGATACGATGAAGGATTATATCTATCTTGGGAGAACTATGGAAAACATATTTTGTACTGTGCTATTTCTCTGTTTTATGGTAGACAGAATCAACATATAGTATCTAGAGATACAGTATATGATGGTGGCTTTAAAGTGTCTAGCATTGTTTTATAATGGTTCAAATACATCGATTAGTAGCTTTTTGAGTTGAGGGCTTCGTGGCACCACTACATTGCCCGGTCTAATGACAAAGTCTCTGCTCTGCTGCTGCCTTCAGCCTGATGTGAGCCTGCAGAGAAGAAGATGTATTCACATTGGACAATGACAGCTTGCTCTTTGACGTAACGCTTAATTAAATGCTCCATCTCATCGCTGCATAAATTGTGGACTATACCAACTGTGCTCCTTTGATTTTCTGTGTCAGTGAGAATCATTTACTGAACTGTGGTGTATAAAACTATATTAGCTCAGAAAACAAAAGATCAAGTGGCATTGTAGACCGATCCAATTAGCTCTGAATGAAGTGGAGGCAAGAGAAATGGCGTTCACAGGCATGCTGACAATAATGATGGAAAGAGTAAATCGCTCTTGTCTCTGTGAGTGTTTTGCTGTGTGTCTCTGCTGTGAACAGACCGGACAATGTAGATCTTATGTCCCTGTATGAGTGACAGTGAAACCATTTTCAGACTCATATAAGGTCAGTGGCCCCCTGAGCTATACATTTCACCACTAACATCTAATCAGTTCTTCTATAAATCCAAAAACGTGTTTGTACCAAATTAGAAAAAAATTCCTTTAAGGTGCTCCTGAGATTTTCACAAAACCCAAAACATATTTGTTAATTCACAGTGACCTTGACCCTCAACCGCAAAAAAATTGTATTAGTTCAGTCATGAATCCAAGTGAATGTTTGTCCCAATCTGTGTTTAAAAGAAACCTCGTTATTTTGACTCTAGCTGCATTATCCAGTGCGAGCTTTGGTGTAGTACAACACAGCATTTCATCTTCTGTAGTCGGCCTGTGAGAGATTGACCAGGGAGATCTAGCAGAAAACCACAGTCTGCTGTTTACATGAATAATTTACCTGTACACTGGGAGTTTAACAAAGTGAAAACAATAAGGAAATAATTGAACCTGGCCTTCAGAGAAATCCAGTGATGTATAAAGGATTGGGAGAATCACTTGTGTGCAGAAGAGACAGTGATAGTTTTTAATAAGCACAGCAGTATCACTGCTTTACACAGTGCTCTCTCTGACTTAAAGGTCTGTACAGCATTACTGGAGATTAATGGTGTAAGAGCCCTTCTAATAACATGCACAGCCCCCTAATAAGAGCTTTAGTGGAGATTCAGTGTGTGTGTATTAAAAGGTAGGCTGGCCTTGCTCTGTTAAAAGCCTGTGGCGTCACTCTGGGAGGTTGAACTGCAGCCAGTTGACTTTATGGACCCGATCTGAAGGATATTGACTACTTCTGACAGCAGATCATCAATTACTCCAAACTCCCCTCTGTTACAACACGTGGGTTTGGCTGCAGTTTCCCCTTCAGCTCAGACTGTTCCCACTTTCTCTCACACAGCCTCACACTTTCACTCCCTTTATTCTGTCTTTTTCTCCTTGCTCCTGCTCTGTTCACAGTGGATTCTTGACTGCGCCGTGCTCTGACGAGCTTCAGGCGGTTTCTCAGTTCTTCGGCGAAGGAGTTTAATCCAAGCATTTAAAAAAAAGCTCTCAGGCAGGATGTGACTGATTTCATTTAACACTAAAAGCCTTTATGCGTCTCATTCACTCAGCCACAGTATGAGACTTGCATTTAAAATGACCCTTGTGCTCTTTATCTTAAAATATTTGTGTCCCTTTCCTTAGGCCCCCTCTGTCATCCACTCTCTTCTTCAGTCTCTTCCTTCCATTCCTTCCATTTTTTCGGTTTGTCTGATTTATATTACTTCCCTCATTAACACATCCTTTACTTATCTAAATGTGAAAATTAACGACTGGAAAAGGTATAAACCAGTGAACAGTAATCAACAAATGAATTCAGCAGAGCACATACAGTAAGTGACATGTGATCATACGCATGGAGAGAGATGAAGACCAAGGAGTGATGCCTGGGCTGAAGAGATCATGCCTTTTACACACTGCTTCACATAAATTATGTAAAGCACACTTTCACTCTCTCCCTCTTGAAATCTTTCTCTGAGGAACGATTACTAAAATAGTCAATCATATGCTCTGAATTGCTAAGTAGTCCCACAGGACTCACTGTTTTCTTTATACGCGTGCATACGGGTGTGTGTGTGTATGTGTGCTAGTATGTATGCAAACTTGAGCTAGGTCAACGCTAAATTCTTTGTAGACGCAAAAGCAACCGTGATCAATACAAGCTACTGAACAACTAATCGAAAAAATTGATCCACGACTGTGTGTGTGTGTGTGTGTGTGTGTGTGTGTGTGTGTGTGTGTGTGTGTGTGTGTGTGTGTGTGTGTGGGAGTGTGGAGGTGTGGGAAACAGTGAAGTGGGAATTAGGTTAGAGAAACAAGAGAGATTTGGTTTAATTGCTCCGTCTGCACTTGACACATTTTCAATTCAGTGCTGGTACTGATGAATGCAGAGCAATCTGTTACAGCATATGGATCGCACTGTGCTGTATATCTTCAGGTACACCTTGCTGTGTCATGCCTTAAGACTATACAAGGCACATGTAAGAACATTTAATCTTGGACTGTGGGACTCTATAGCTGCAATCTGGCCACTAAAACAATTTCTGAGACATAACTGTGGCGCCACAGTGTATGGTTAGGACATTGGCCAAAATATTACCTCATTCCATAAAAACAAACAACACTGAAATGTTCACCTGTCATGGCACAAAGAGACGTCCCTTTCCATAATTCAGTGGTGACTTTCAGTGTCTTCCTGTAATTATCTGTCTCTGGCTGCAGAGTTAATGAGCAGCTGTGTTCATGCTAACGGATTATTCTGCAGGTGTTGTTTTTGTAACAGGCTTAAATTAGCATGCTGGAAACCTGGATTCACGCAGGATGGTCGGAAACTTTAGCTCGTACTCACCTAGAGCCGCAAACGCCTAACGTTTAAAGGAGTAGTTTGAGATTTTGCAAAAAACACTTGGACGCTTTCATGCCAGAGGGGATGACAGTACAATAATTACACTCAGCTACAGCCAGCTGCCGGTTGGATTAGCTCAGCATGAAGACTGGACACAGGGGGGAAACAGCAAGCCCGGCTCTCTACGAGGCTAAAAATACAACCACCCCTAAAGCTCACTAATTAAAATGGTATATAACGTTGGCAGAATCCATTCAGAGGGGTGAAACTTACATGTTGTGCTGGGATAGAAAAAAATCTAATATTTGCTGAAACATACTTTTGTCATAAGTTAGTGAACCAAAGTAGTGAACATTGGACTTAAAGCTAGGGTTGATCAAAGATAAAAAGCAAACGTTTAATACGCCTCCAGAATAGAGGCCCTATTAAATTTTTTCCAAATCTGTAATTAAGCGATAGTTTGATAAACTCAACAGAAGTTTGTGTTTGAGTCTCTCTGCCTCGCAGTGATCAAAATTGCTTAATGGAGCTTTAAGAGAGAGTGAAAAAAACATAAGCACAGATATATAGGTTTTATTCCGCAGCTATGAACTGAGTAAATGAAAACACACTCCCGTGCTTTGAACATAGGCCTAAAACTGGGACAGGGAGAGCAGTGTTTTTCTGAAACGATATCATCATCATCCCTTTTCATGTTCAGAAACTTCCAAATAACACAATCCCTAGAGGGCCGTGGTGAAATGGAATTCACTTACTTTACAGGCATGCTCCAGCACACACACACACACACACTCAATGTGCACACACCCACCTTTGAGTAATGCAGTGAGGATGGCAAGGTCAATGTCCTGATGTCCCTCCGAACCCATCCGGAAAACTGTTATCTGAGAGAGAGAGGGATGGGGGGGAGAGGGAGAGAGAGAGAGAGAGAGAGAGAGAGAGAGAGAGAGAGAGAGAGAGAGAGAGAGAGAGAGAGAGAGAGCATTTACGTTTGCTGGATTAATCTACACAAATGACATACTCTGCTTCCAAGGTGCTCAGAGAAGAGGAGAGGAATCACTCTGATATAGTATAATGACATTTTCCAGAGGCACTGTACTGTATGTTTGAACGCTAATGCCAGAATCAATGGCTCCGAACATTTTTGCAGAACATCTCCTGCCAGCCCCCCAGTAAAATGTCCTGAAAATGTCAGATTGAACCCAGGTGAGAAACAGCAGGAAAGTGTCCATGAAATTCGCTTCTAACACACAAATGAAGCAAATAAGAAAAAAGAACAATCTGTCCAAGGATAAAGAAGAACATAACGAAAGAAGATGTTAACTTCAAAAGTCATGAACGTACTGGACATTTTCCTGTTGAAATCTGACCCTGACCATCTCCTGCTGTGTTCTTCAGATGTTAAAAGCAAACACTTAATTTTCTGGACATTTTCTTGAGTTCGTGTCTGAAAACAGCTGCACTGTATTTTCTCCTCTCCAGGCTTTCCCTCTGTTCTCTCTTATCCTCCTCTGCAGGGAACACCACTAAACTCTCCAAACAGCTGCTGCACTGTACTCGCTGAGAAGGCGACCAAGAAGATGAGAGCAAAAACATGACAAGGAGGGAGATCACATCAATATGAATAATGTTGCTCTCCAGTTCTGAACATTATTTTTTCCTTTGGCTGAGTGTAACGTTTTTCAGATTAGGATTCAAGCAAAAATATTTTACTCTGAGGCCAGTTCAGGTCTTCTTCTGTGTAGACTCCAGCTGCATTTTTTATGTCCTGCGTGAGATGAACTAATGGTGCAATGGATAAAAGCCAAAGTCTGCCAAGAGTGAAATCTGAGGAATGGGACAGCTTTTCTGAAGGTATTTGTTTTGTTATTTATATCAAACGTGTGTACACCGGCCTTGTTGGGTACTTGTGACTGGACATGCATACCCATACATGTGCATGTGTGAAGGTCACCTTGTGGGAGCCATGTACGGGAGAACACGTGTTCTGAATGCCTGACGAGCTATTCCTCTAATCCTCCCATCCCTCTCCTCCCACCTCCCTCTCCTCCTTGCAGCCCATCTCCCTTCCCCATCTCCCCCCTATAAATGGCTTCATTTCGTGAGGCTCTGGGAATCTGTGGGCTTTGCTGCTGCGTTTGCTGCTGTTTTCCCTCGGGCGATGCTGCAATGCTGTAGTCGAACCCTCCTCTTTCTCGTCTCGCCCTATCACTCTTTTCACACTTGAATCTAAATGCACAAAGTAATTCAATTCACATTGATGATTTACAGTGTCTATTATGTTGGCTCATTCATCATTTGTATACCATATGCTGATGACATCTCGGCTTCTCCCTGAGAGGGAAATGAGGAGTAGGGCATCGTGTAAGCGCCTAAGCCCAGTGTTATGCATTGCAAATGTAATCACTAATAGGTGAACATCTAAGTGTGTGTGTGTGTCTGTGTGTGTTTGGAGGTGGTCACCTGTGTAATAAAAAGGTAATTCTCTAGGGGAAATAGGAGTGCACTGGAACGTGAAGGTAGCAGTTGAGGTCTTTATAAGTGGGGACGCCAATGAGTTGTTGGTGCAATGTGTAATTTAATGTTCAGTTACTGTATGTGTGTGTGCGTGTGAGTGTGTGAGTATGTGGGTGCGGCCAGTGGCTACATTATTATTTGCGAGAACGCATCTTTGCATCCACTCAAATAGATTGTTAACAACACATTTACGAAGCCAGCTGCCAACACACTTGTGATAAAATGACTAATCAAGCCTGCGTGTTTGTGTTTTAAAGGATTTCTTCTGTGTGTGTGCTGTGAGATTCTGGTTGTTTGTACCTAAACATAAAAAGTGATTTTGGAACTAAATCCATTTGAGAAATAACCCACACTCATCCGCAAAGGTCCAACAGTTCCTTTATGAAACCACACTTAAATTCACTAGATATATTATTATAATAAAAAACATTCTCTGAGAAATCAACCTGAATGTTAAAAAACTCACAATGTTAAAGAAGGCGGGAAAAAATCTGATCCAAATCTGAACAAGAATGGTAATGAAGAAAGGAGGAGGAAGAGGTCAGAGAGTGAGGGAGGGAGAGAGAGAGAGAGAGAGAGAGAGAGAGAGAGAGAGAGAGAAGCTATCTCTAAAGGTGGATGAAATATGAAGATTACAGAAGATGTAACTCCTTTGTTTCTATTCTTCCCCCTCCCTTTAGACCTCTGCACCTTTACCTCCATTCATTCCTTTTTCTTCCATTCATTCCTTTTTCTTCCATCCATCATCACACTACCCTCCCCGCTCCCCACCTCCAACCACTAATCTCCAGCAACCTTTCACTTATATGCTACCCCACACCACCGCTATCACAATCTTCCTCTCTCCGACCTCCTCCCTCTTCCCTTCCTTCAGACACACCCCCAAGGTGACCCTGTGGTTATGTGCTACCTGTTATCACAGGAGCTTAACAAGACAGAGGCTACATAAAAACAAAACCTCTATGACAATGCTAGGTTGCTAATTTAATTGCACTGATTAGAATGAGTCATCAATAGGTGTGGCTGAAGGTAAACAAACAGATCCTATACTCCATCCATTTTCCTCGAACCCTTTCAATAAAAGGTGCTCTTGAGTATTTACTGTGAGCAAACCAGTTCAGTGGAATAACAATTCTTTTTTTAAAGATATTTTGTGGGTATTTTCCAGCTTTATTTTATTGATAGAACAGTGGACAGCGAGTGTGAAATAGGGAGAGAGAATGAACCAACGAAGGTCAGTTGAGAACACTACCCAGGGCTGTAGCTGTTGGAAAACATTGTAAAACATCTTCAAGATCTTTTATATATTATTGAGAAGTGGACTGCCACAGTCTAGTCAATTAATGGGAAACACTGAACACAACTTCAAATGCAGCAGAAAAGTAAAGACGCCTGAAGTGAAACTAAACAAAAAAAATTTCGTAAAATGTCCAGAGTTATCAGAAACACGAGTAGGGAAATTACCACACCATGGCATTCCTATAGCACACTAAACAGAAGGTCGGTGGTTTGATCCCCGGCTCCTCCAGGCGGCAGATCATTTGCCATCGGGCAAGGCCCTTAACCCTAAGTTGTCCTCGATGACTGTGCCACCAGTCTGGGAATGTTGTGTGACAGAAAAATCCCTCTGTACTGTAAGCGCTTTATGAACGGTTTAATGCAACTTGCACTGTCAAGTGGTCTGTGTCGGTCAATGAGACCAGATCAGCAGCGCTATATATCAAAATCAGTCCACTACTAACTGTAGCTTACACTACCTTAAAATGCTCCATATATTTCTGACATCACTCAGCCTCTCCAGTGACACAGGGGGTCAACGTACAAGCCACAGAGCACCGACTCGTGTCTGTCACAATGAATCTCTGTCGACAGGACTAGAGGAGAGAGGAAAGGAGTTGAAACGCTCAGGAGGGGCCGGGATCAGGGGGATAGATGTGAGACAGCATGCAGGCGGCATCATGTGTAAAGCAAAGGAAGACAGAAGGAGGGAGATTAACTGTTGACAAATTGAAGACGGATGTGGGAAATGAAAAGGGAAGAGGCAGAGCTATCTCTCTCAGCATGACAGAGCTCCGTCGGAGGTTGCCACAACTTCAGAGACACTAAGCTACACGCTCAGAGGATCAGAAAACTGCTCTTCACGCCGCAGCGAGCGAAGCTGATTGGAAAACATTCATCTTCATTTAACAGGCAAAGACCCTGCTGACGCTGCTGCATGTACATGCCAGACACATGGCATCACCATGCATGACACATACTTGTACAGCCCACAGAGGTTTCCATAATCTCCTCCTGTGTATCTTTTACTTTTTGGTATGAACCATTAGCTATGTTTTTCCCCCTATTCTCTATGTTTATCCTTTCTCTATTCAAGAGCGTGGTATTCAAGATTGACTAATCTCATGTTCAGATTTTGCAATGCTCTCACTTAAAACCCTGCACTCACACTGCTTGTGCTTGGATTTCCTGCGCTCCAGCTTCAGCTCTTCTCCTCACTCTCACGCTGCTTGCGTGCGCACGTGAAATATCAACAAGTCCTGCTCTCAAACTGAAATACCATGCGCTTATGAAGATGGGGGGAAAAAAACACATAACCCGTAAACAGTCCAAATTATAAAAGAAAAAACAGAGGGAATAGGTTTCTCTACTCAGGAAATGTTGTACTGATACACTGCCCTGCCGATAATGAGCTCTCCGCAGATTTCTCTGTTTGTGGTTCTGCACCTATTTTCAAAATTGCTCTTCATCCAAACCACAATTTATTTTACCTCTTCTCATACTTCACGTGCCTCCACCCTCCCTTTTTTGCTCTATCTGTGCCTCCCACCCTCTCTCTCTCTCTTTCTCTCTCTCATGGTCAATTTAAGTCCCTCGTTCACTCTCCTCGTCTTCCTCCTACTAGTTCTTATAGTCTCTGTTGTCAGGGAGGGGGAGGAACATTGTGGGCTGGTGGTTCCTCCTCAATATTTAATCAGAATTAAACATAATAGGACTATTCTGCGCTCAATAATTCATACCAAGCTGGGAGATACCAGGACAGTCATCTTTAACCCCCCCCCCCCACACACACACACACACACACACACACACACACACACACACACACACACACACACACAAACCCACACCACCCAACAGAGGAAGAGGGAGGCGAGGGCTGGAGACCAAGAATTGAATTTGGAAAAACAGAAGTAACTGTAAATTACATTTGAGTGTGGTGATATTTAAATGCACGGACTCTCACGCTGCCTGTGGTCTTTTCAGTGCTGTTTGACATTCATGTAATGTTCCACCTTTGTGTAAAAGAGATAAAAGAAACACGACTAGCAATGTGCATATGCAATGAAGATAATTACTCTCTTCATCCAGACAAATTCATACAAATGTGCCTGATGCTTTCTTTTAGTATTCTCTTTCATTGCACTTACATAACTCATCAGCTATATACTTTTAAGCAGCTAGCCCTGTGTGAAATCCAAGCGCTTGCACATCATTACTCATTTATTAGTTTTGCAATTAGCCCCCCCCCCCATCTCCACTTTATCTGACGTGAGATTTAATTACGCATCATCTATTAAAAAAAATTTTTTTACTGGGCCGTGAGCCTAAATTGGACTGAATGCAAACACGTGACTAGCTAATTGTTTTGTGAAGCTGTGGCTTGTGGCTGTAAATAGCACTTCTCAGTTTTGTAATTTACTGTCTAACTAACTTCACAGCAATATGTTAATGATAACATCTGTCATGTGGCATCGTGGAATGACAGAGTTAGAGCAAAAAAAAAAAAAAAATTGGCTTTGAGGCTTGTATTAAACTGCCTGTTCCACTTGAGAAATTAAAAAAAACACGGGTATAAATTCCAGCCTGCGCGTACGACTGAGTTTATAGCCTCTTGACATAAAACAAACAGACCTGAGTATGACAAACACAGCAGAGGCAACAGGAAACAAGTGAAGGACAAAATGTTTTCATGAATAAAACAACAAGCTGGAAATAAGGAATAAAGCATGTCCTTCTTTGGACTTCACACACACACGCACGCACACGCACACGCACACGCACACACACACACACACACACACACACACACACACACACACACACACACACACACACACACACACTCACACTCACACTCACACACACACACACACACACACACACACACACACACGCCCTCTCTCTCTCTCTCTCTCTCATACATTATCCCAGTTACCTTTAGTCTTTCTCTTTTCCTCCCACACTTTAGCTTTCGTGCAGCTGGGCCAGGAAAAAGAAAGCACAGGCAGGCGCACTGGCACAATGACAAACACACACTATCATTTACTCTCTCGCCCTCATGCACTTACCCACTTTGAGACCAATGCACCCACCCAGGATAAACATGCATCTGCTGCCAGTGTGACTGGGTCAACACATGTTATCTAACCTGGGTTTGTGACCCAGCCCCTGACCTGGGTGTTAACATGAGCTTGACAAATCTTGACTTAAGCTTAAACACAGGTTTCTATAATATGTGACTGTGGTAAATACTTTAGTATCACTGTATCCCTCTGGAGGGAATTCATTACACCTATGTTGAGTCCAATCAGTTTCCGTATTGATTTTAAAAGGATCTCACTTGTCTTAAAAGCACTTTATGATCCTGCAGCAGCCGACTTGTCTGACATGCTTCTGATGTATGAACCAGAATCTTCCCCTCAGCTCCACCAGATACAGAACAGTCACTGGCAGAAATACTGAACAGCTTGTTCAACATGTAGGGCTATGTTTTGTTTTTGTTTTGTTTTGTGTGAGAGGGGACAACAAACATCCAGCCCAACAGACCACATGGTAAACTGTGCAGCTGTGAAGGCGTCCCCCCCCTTATTTTCAAACAGGCAATTCTACAAGGAGTCCCACATTTGAATAATTGATTCTTAACAAGTGGCTTAACTTTGATCAGCTGCTTGACTTTGACTAAGTTTGCATGTGTGTGAACTAGTTATCCTTTAAACATACGTCTGAAACCAGGGTTTTCTCACGCTTGGATTTACCAGCATTCGACTTTTTCTGATCATACACTTGTATCAAGTAATAAGTTACACACTTACCCTGCCGGCCCTTCTCAATTTCAAATTGAACCATCTTTAAGTTCCACAGTTGTTTGACTTATGGTCCACCAGAGGGAGCATGCCCTGCTGACCTTTCAGTAAATTAGACATTTCTCAGCAAATAATTGCCTGCATCAAAAGATACAGCTGTTCACCAACTTTGTAAGAAACATCTGCTGTAGTCTAAAAGTATAATGAGGTGAGCACAACCTTGTCTGAGCTCCTATACAGTACTTTGTGCCACACGACCTCAGCACTCCTGTCAGAAGCTTTCAAACACTACCCGTAAGACAGCCTGCATAAATAAGATACCGGACTTCATTCATATTGTGTCATCATTGTTTTTTATGAAAATGTAAAAGCCATTATTTATGTGGAGCTGTCTTGTCCTTTGTTATCCATTATCTCTTAGGACGTTGCTGAGAGTAGTAGTGCCATGACATTGAACAAACGAGACGTGTTGTCCCACCAATTCCCTACTCTGAGATGTCCTGGTGTTTCCTCAGAGGTTGTGAGTTGTACTGAAATGTTGTGTATTCTCAAACGTCGCTGGGCTTCGACCCCTGGGGCCGTCTCTGTGATGTTGCCAAAAATACTCTTGAGTGCTCAGTTTCTGGAAGGCAGTGGTAACAGTTTGGTAAATTCAGAGAGAGACAGCATCAGACTATCTGGCCTCTACAGCTGCTCCTGCTGAATGATTCACATGCCGTTGTTCTGCTCTGGCGTTTTGTGTTCTGAGGATCCATCAGTGTGAGCATCAGTCAGCCACTGGAACCCCACTGAGGACACAATCAATCCACTTACACGCTGTGCAACTGTGACCAATGCTAGGCAGCCTAAAAATGTGACATGTGCTATGTGTGTGAGCACCTACTGTATGTGTGTGGTGTGTGTGAGCATGTGCTTTTGATTTCTCTGTGTGACTTAGTGCATTATTATGATTATTAGAATAATCGAAACACATCATGATTAACCTGCGGTATTTGTACAAACAGGGGGAGGAGTTGCATGAGATAAACACCTAGCAGGGTCATCTCACACATTCCATCCTTCATCCTGATTAAATAGAGCTTGGGTATGTGAATGTTTGTGAATACAAATTCATTAAGGACTGCCACTGATCCAAACTCCCTATGTTAAAGCCCAGTCACTTTACCACAGGGGGTGAATGTTTTTAATTGCCCCCTCACTCACACAGATTGGAAGTGAACGGGAGGCAAAGTTTCGCCCTTTCTTTTTCATTTACACCAAAATTACCAGATATGTGTGTTTTTTTTTAATGGCTTAAGCCTCTAAAAAAAGACAATCGACTCCTTTGCCATTGCCAGTAGAGGAGAGAGCGAGTTCTGTTTTTTTCCCCCTGGTGAGTCATGTTCAACGTCATTAGCGCGCCTGAACCCAATGTGCCTGCGTTGCATCATACTGTTGCACGTTGTTCCCAGGACGCAAAAGCTTCATGGCTATTTACTTGCCAAGGCCCAGAAGTTCAACGCATGATGTAATAATGTCATAATGTCATAGCAGAACAGGTGAAGCGGCAACCTCTACACTGCCAGAAGATGATGAAGAAGAAAATATCACGTTCACCCAGGAGTCATGTTTCCATTTCCACCATATAGAAACACAGCAGATAAAAACCTCTGTCCACTGCAGAATAGGGATGAAACAGGAACCGGTTTTACGATTAACCACAGTAAAATCCCAGAGTGTTATTGTGGGAAATTGAAATTATCATATAACGGCATTTGATAACCATGGCGTAAAGCTCATGGTAAAAACTGTCCTACTGTTATGTGAATGTGCAAAGTTTACTTTGGTTTATTCGCGCAAAAGTTTAAGAGAAACTTGTATTTACGCAGTTCAACTGCCACACACAACATGAGACATGAGATAATGTGCACAGCCAGGACTTTAGGGTTACAGTGACCAAAACGATAAATCAAGATTCATGATACAACGTCATCCCTTAATTACTAAATACATCTGCTCGTCAGTTTGCGACAAAGAAAAGCAGATACACACACGCACACACACACACACATACACACACACACACACACAAACACACTCCTGCAGACAGAAGAGAAGCTTCCTGCAGATTATGACGCAATGCAGTGTTGTCCTGTTTATCTATGAACATAAATAGGAATTTATGGGTTTTTATAAAGATCAGTAGTACAACGTGTCTGTGGTTAGAAAAGAGCAGAGGAGCAGAGTCTCTTGTTGACCTACGTCGAGTAATGCGCCTGGTTGCCTTGCCGCTGCACATCACCTCTAAACCCACAGAATTTAAGAGCATTAATAAGAGGTGAGCACCGTTTGACTGACAGCTCTGTGAGGGGCCTGAGACTCCTGCCCGGGGGACAGGGATGTGTGTGACAGCCATGCTTGACAAGATGTGCTTCTAGACTTAAACATGGTCAAAGCGGCACAGACTCTCAAGTGGAGGCCATTTGGTCCCGAACTTCATCTGAATACATTTACATCCACTTAACGTTACATGTCATACATAAAAGATGTGGAAATAATTGCTTCAATAAAAGTTTCACGCTGTGCAAGCTTCATTTGTTCCTGCTTAACATAATTTTCATTTGAGGGCTTTGCTGCACAGGGTTAGAGTTTTATGCTGACATTGGTGTTATCAGTGACATTTTGTGTATATAAAGTTTATATTTTCTGTGGTGCATCTAAAAATATAAAAATAAATAAATAAAAATGTAACCATGCATGTGCTTAAATTATGTATATGTGTGTGAATAATAGACGTACATTTGTCTGACAGCATGTGTATGTGAACATGTATGAAAACCACACTCACCAGCTCCTTCTTCTTCATGCACTCCATGAGAATGATGAACAGATGTTGGGCCTGAGTGCGGCTGTAGGTGAATGTCTTCTGGATGGTCACCAACAACTGGTCTCTTAGCGACTCATTAATGATGCTGTAGGAGAGGAGGTGAGGGGGAAATAAGACAAGAAAATGTCAGGAGGGTGTAAGAGAGAAGAAGAACAGTGTGGGGCAAGCAGGCAAAGTCGATTTATTTGTCAGTGGGTAAAACCAAGGTTGACTGGGACTCTCAGCATATTTTCTCTGAGTCGTTGATGAGGTGGGAATCTGCAAGTTTACCTTTATCTGTAACTGCATATACAGTATGAAGCTATAAAACAATGCTGAGGCAAATATAAATAAAAATACACATAAGATAATTTCAGAAAGCACTTTTCAAGTTCTTCTTTTGTATCACTTCATGTTCTTATCGTGACAATATTTCTTACATATTACACTGCAGCCTCAGCATTACGTGTGAAATTGTATGAATATGTTTGCATTTGTTTGATCTAAGGGACTTCAGGTCTTTGCACAACAGGTCTGTAGTTTTCGTTCCAAAAATTGTCCACGTTTCAATATAAATACAACCTCTTGTTGTGTGCATGACGTTTACAAAGTTAGCCCTGTCGTTATAGGTTTACGGAAAATTTTCAATTTGGTGTTGGTGTTGTTTGAGCTGTTTAGGAGCAATAGGATAGCAGAAATGAGTTTTCTCAGTGATGGAATCAAACTGGACCACTGCGATCCTGAAATAGAATTAGAAGCAGTCGGCAACTTCGCAGCTCTTTTGCCAAAAGAAGAAATTCTCCTTGTTCCTGACGGCTTATTGGGATTAGATGGATGTTCTAAGTGAGGGGACAACAAAATCATCCCCACAGGTCGACTCCATTTTATCTCCTACCGCAAGTTTCAGGAATGAATAGAATAATAAAATGCATCTGACTCTGTGTGTGATGATTTTTATGGGATGATGTATTTAATAGACATGACAAATACAGACTTGTTGTGCAAAGACCTGTTATCTAATCATTTAGTAATAATCAAAATCATTTTTATCAGAAAGTCTGATTGCAAACAATCTCCCCAGAGTAAGTGATTTTCCACAGTAGACGAAGGTTGTATTAGTTAGTGTTTGTCCTCAGACGACAGCATGATGTGCACATGTGAGAGCGTACCCTCCCTCCTCCGAGTACTTGTGTCCAAAGGCCAAGATGTCTGACGCTCTGCCACTGCCATCACACACCACCACTGGAACTGGAGGAGTGTCCCTGAGGTACTCCAGCACTATGGAGATCACATTAGGACCTCCCTCCACAATCAGAGCCACCACCGGCACACCCTGACCAATACCTGCACGTAAAGAGAGCGGGAGCAGGAGAGAAAGGGCGATGGAGGGATTGCAGAGGGGAACAAAGGGATGAACAATTCAGAAAAGGGACAGAGGAGTAAAGAAAGATAAGACAGGTTAGGGATGGAATAAGACAAAGGGAGGGGAGTCAGGCTTGATCTACAAATAGAAAAGCTCAATCCAAATCTACCAAGCACGTATTAATGTGTCGCTTGTGATGCTTCCTGGATTCATTGCCAAGACGTTGCACACTTTCAAATTATGGCACGGAGGATTAAAAAAAATATACCAAAAATAACCAGCCTTTCTTTGTTCTCTGTTCTCGTGAGTGTGTGTGAACGTTACACTGATAAATCCCTCGCTGTTCCACATAGATTGCTCCTTGCCTGCAAATCACAGGCTATTTAGAGTAATTATGCATCATTAGCAGGTGGGTTATTCCTGTACGCAGTGAGGCTAGTACAGGAGAAACTACTGTAGATATGAAAGTTATTGCCCAACGCTCAAAGGAATTTCCAGCTTTATTCTTGCTCCTCTCTTCCTAGCTGTTGTTCCTCATTAAACCAAACCATTACAGACACCATAAACCCTGTTCGCTCTCGTTCCTCAGGCCCATTCTCTTGTATCCCCTCATGTTCTTTCCCTCTTTAGTGTCCTCAGTCCAATCCACTTCCAAAACTCACTTCTCCCCTCATCCTGCCTTTTCCTGCTAACCTTCTATCTACCTCTCTGCTGTTTTTTTTCATCATCATCTCCCTCTTTTTCTGTTTCATGAGGTTGTGTTTTTTTACCAGGTTTTTTGACTCTTCTAATTCAAAAGCTGTGTAGCTGCCGGATCTTCCCCGCCCTGCTGCACCCTCAGCCTGGTCTGCATAATTCACCAAGGAGAAAGCATAGTCTGTCTCTCAAAACACGCAGGCAGACGAGCACGTACAGATGTGTGCTTACAAACTTGGCACACACGCTCGCACACGCAAACACAAACACACGTCACACGCGCGTATTTGGGAGCTAACCCACCGCCCCTTACGCTTTGCCTCACACAGCCTTGTGCGGCCTTGTAACAGGGACAGTTACATAAGGAGAATGTTTTAGGGGCCTTGCCTACTTCAAAGAGGTAACACGTCACTGTGCCACAACGCATCACACGACCATACATCAACAGGGCGGATTGGGAGACAGAGAAGCAGACTAATGACTTGCATTTTTGTCTCGGATTCTTCCATTTCTTTCGGATCTCTATTTTTCCCGTTACCTGGGTGTGTGTGTGTGCGCGTGTGCCAGTTTACGGCTGTGTCGGATAGAGCATTGATATTGATGACTAGTGAGCTTTTGGAGGCAACGCCGCACTATGTAAAGATTATTGTTCTACTGAAAGCCACCGAGGAGCAGATGAGAAGGGGAAAGCACAGCTGGGTCATGGCTTGTCAATTGGTGGGAGGAAATTCACACACAAGCATGCCCATACATATGCACACTCATACATGTTGATAATAAATTATCTTCTGTTTTCCCTGACATTTCAAAACCAGCAGGCACATTTTGTTGATATAAATATCTAAATATATATATCATTTAATATTTTTACATTTTTTTCTCTATATGCCCACAAATCTATTTTCAGTTCAGTTTGACTGATTGAAATGTACAGTTTGCATTTCTGTCTCTATGGACATAATGTCACCTGAGTTTAAACTGGTGCCACCTCCACCAAAAAAATCTGCCACACATTCCAGTCCTGCTCCTGGAGGCTTGTGTGGAAACTGAGACCTTAAAGTCACCGGTGTTGATGCTCGGCCAACTGCTGCTTCCACTGAACCTGCAATTTTACACTTCTTTAAATATAATCCTGCTGTTGTTAGAAAACTAAGTCCTTTGAATTATTCCATCCATGTGGGTGGATTTAGCGCTCTGAAATCTGCCGTTCATATTAAATAAAAGTCTATTTTAATACAGCATGTACAGTGTGGTCACATGAGTCAGCACTTTCAGAAGCACATATATTGTTCAACATCTATTGTTCTACACCCATGCCTGGAAAGCTAATCTGCTTATCTGAATTTGGTGAAAATGCAATCTTCTTACTGGAGTTTACAAAAGTGCAGCACTTTATAAAGTGGACTGAGTCTATATGTCTGGGTTTTCTTCCCGTTGTTTCGTGGTTGTGGCTCACGATCTAAAGCGGGTCTTCCACCAGCCAGAGGGTCTGTGGTGTGATCCTCGGCTCCCCCAGTCAGTTGCTGAGGCGTCCTTGGGCAAGACATTGAAGCCCCAAGTTGTCCCTGATGGCTGTGTTCACTCTATGAATGTTAGAAAGTCAAAATGTTCAATACAAGAATGAGTAAAATAAAGTAACATAAAATAGGAGAGTAATGCTATGATGTGAATACAAACAACTTAAAGACACTCAAAAGCCTACGAGAGCATCAGGGTCTTTAGTCTCGTCTTAAATGTGTTGGCAGAAGGGAAGCACTTAACAGTAAAGGGTAGACTGTTCTAAAGCTGTAGGGCTGCAACAGCGAACACACAGTCACCCTCAGCCTCATCCTCAAGCTTCAGCCTCGGCCAAGGAACAGCCACGAGCTGAGAGATCAGAGAGTGGAAAAGGTGGCAGAATGCTCCAAGACTCAATTATGGGCCAGGATTTTTAGTGCTTTAAAAACTGTGTAGATAGAAAAATTGCTGCAAGAATATGTGTGTGTGAATGAGTGAATAATACTTGTATTGTAAAGTGCTTTGAGTGGTTGATAAGATGAGGAAACCAAATACAAATAGTTTATTTCCATTTTTTCTTATGCTTCATCGTTAATGTTTATGTTTCGAATGTCAAGAGTAAAGTGGGTCTCACTTAACTTCTGAGGGAACATGTAACCCCATGACAGAAATCCTAATAGAATTTGGTGGTTACATGTATGATGTTTCGGTCTGATTCTAAATGCAATAACAAAGCTTTTACATCTACAGATATTTGTAGATGCACTGGCTAATGTCCTCTAAACCCTTTCTTCCTCCTCCTCCAGCATTGGCTTTATCCCTACACCAGTCACACAATTCAACACATCAGATTACACAATCATCCCTCTGTATCCCATCCATAGTTTTTAACCCAATGCCCGCACCGTATTTCTCAGGAGGGAAACTACCCTGATGGTCGATGAGCATCCACAGCCAGTTTCTATTTTTATCCTCGTCTGGGAGAGGAGGAAGTAACGAGGAGCAGGAGGAATTTGGGAGGAAAGGCAGATCCCGTAAGTGAGACACACATAACATGCTTAAATGATGCTAATTAAGGATTCAGCTATGACTCATCCTCTTTTTGTGTGTCTGTATACATTAGTGTTGCCAAGTTTGTACTTGTATGAGTCAAATTAGTATCAGTAGACCCGGGGAGGTGTGCTACATTATGTGGGTCATTGTTTTCGCACCCCCTCACACCAAATGTAAAGACACACACACATGAACACAACATTATCCGTGCGACAACCAAAAGAGACGGGAAACATCGTATCTGTGAAGGCAACACGACTCGACAGGCTACAGAACTAAAGGTCAGGGGGTTTGATGCAGAAAAAGCAAGACTTCTCTTCAATTTGTGTTTTTTTTTTGGTCATGTTGTGACATCAAGATATTCTGTTATTTCTAACCTGGTCACAAGAATTCTGACTGACTCAGGCCTGTTTTTACCAGGAGCATGAGTTGTGGGTCCACCACGGCCGAATGACTCCAAGAGAATTAATAATGAAAGGAGTCATTGACCAATAAAGGATATTTACAACAGGGAAATAGGGGTTTGAGAAATATGACCCTAGTGATTTGTGAGTCAATGGGTCTGTGAGACTTTAAAGCGGTATTCAGTGATCTGGAATAGTGGACCATATTTACACTTTGTTACATCATGCATTTTGACTGATCAGAGAAAGATACTGGACATCAAGAAGGCAAAGAAGAGTTCCAACCAGAAAGCATTTGCTATGGATCGACACCAAGTCACTCGATCCTTCACAAATAAAAGCTTAAAGGGGTGTGTTACACTTCTATGAAGATACACTGAAGTCCCAATTATCTCCTGAAATAATCTCCTGAAATTATCAGGAGGGGCTGTATGTGAGAACGCAATTGTCCAAGTCAGTAAAAACTCTGGATAATGTCTGAGTGAGCCCTTGTAAGAATACAGCAGGAGATTCACCGCAGGATTCACCATGAGCAAATCAATGGAGGCAACATTTACGTAACAAAAAGAAAAGAAACATCTCATGATAAAAAAAGAGGTGTAACACAAATAGAAGACGCTGGGGAAGGTGTCATCTTGGAAAGGCAGCAAGATTTGAAAACCTCCTGTGATACGGGCCAATGTCGAAACTCAGACGTGTCCTTCCTCCTGCATGTTGCACCACCCCCCTCACCTGAATACACCTAATGCCTTCTTCATATGTGAAAGACAAACTGCAGACAAAGTCTCGACCCCCATGTGAGGACATTCTCTGGAGTTCATGCCTGTATAAAGTGGACTGAATCTATATGTCTGGGTTTTCTTCCCGTTGTTTCGTGGTTGTGGCTCAGGATCTAGAGCAGGTGTTCCACCAGCCAGAGGGTCTGTGGTGTGATCCTCAACTCCCCCAGTCAGTTGCTTAGGTGTCCTTGGGCAAGACATTGAGCCCTCAAATTGTCCCTGATGGCTGTGTTCAGTGTATGGATGTTAGAAAGTCAAAATGCTCAATACACAAAAGGAGTCAAATAAAGTAACATAAAATAGGAGAGTAATGCTATGATGTGAATACAAACAACTTAAAGACACTCAAAAGCCTACGAGAGCATCAGGGTCTTTAGTCCCGTCTTAAATGTGTTGGCAGAAGGGAAGCACTTAACAGTAAAGGGTAGTAACAGTAACAGTAAAGACTGTTCTAAAGCTGTAGGGCTGCGACAGCGAACACACAGTCACCCTCAGCCTCATCCTCAAGCTTCAGCCTTGGCCGAGGAACAGCCACGAGCTGAGAGATCAGAGAGTGGAAAAGGGGGCAGAATGCTCCCAGACTCAATTATGGGCCAGGATTTTTAGTGCTTTAAAAACTGTGTGTGATAGAAAAATTGCTGCAAGAATATGTGTGTGTGAATGAGTGAATGATAATTGTATTGTAAAGTGCTTTGAGTGGTTGATAAGATGAGGAAACCAAATACAAATAGTTTATTTCCATTTCAGTTTATTCAATCCATTTATTTTACTGTAAATGGATTGAATAAGAGCTGGTAAAAATCTTGCCATCTGATTTCCTCGATTGCTTTGCAGTGTGCACAGCCAGCTACCTGAACATTTCTGACCGTCTTACTACTTCTCCTTTTCCCCCCCAAACACATTTACCACAGTTCACACTAATGACCATGCACTCAAATTCTTTCCACACCACAGAACATGTCATCCATGCACATCATCAACCTGGAACCATAACTATAGCAAGTCCTATATCCAACCCACTACTCACTCTCTCACATTGTTATCTCTCCCCTACAGTGGTGAACACTCTGGTGGTTCATGTTCATGGTTCTGACATGTCCTCCGTAACCATTAGTGCATGAGTACGCCTTCGCCCAATGTCTTCAAGTGCCCCCCCACTGTCTCTGTGCACTTCTCATGTGCCTGCTACATACTATGAAATAATATCTACTGATCCACACTGACAGTGTCAGATCAAACTCAGTCATCAAGGTAACAGCACCTCAGGAATTACAACCACTTACTGGAGGACTTATGAAAAATTCATAAATATGTATTCATTCATTGATCATCATCATCATCTAGAGACCTGCATTAACTTGTAAATATTTAAAGGGTGGGTAAGTTGTTTCTAAAACACTATTTCTGAAATTCTCCTCACGTTCTTATAACCATCAATAAATGAAATCATCTACAAAAAAGAAAAGACAAAATGTTGGAAAAATGAAAGGCTTTGCTGGTGACCTGCCTGTCTGCCCCCTGCCCATGCTCTCACTCCACATGACCAGAGTCTTCAGCCAGAGAGGCGTACACTGCTGAAGAAGAGACGATAGCCAGAGGTTAGCGAGCGAGTCGTGGAAAAGTCGGCTTCTGGCTGTTGTTCTTCAGTGCATGTTAATGTGTTTTGGGGGAGCATCTCTGACAAGAGGGCCGATGGCAGGGGCCGGGATGTATCGGTTAAATTTTTTATAGTAGACTACCCATGCTATTTCTTTCCAGGATTACCAACACTTGCCTTAAACCGCTTTTCTACATTGTCCAACTGTTTATTTTTTCTTTGATACAACCACTTTCAGCAAATGGTGACAGGTTAGAATTGTGTCAAAGAACAAGAGCCACCAATTTATCCAGCTGGTCACACAAGAAAAATGCAAAATATGATTAGCTTCATCTAAAAAATCCAAGGGTTTTCCAGACTTCTAAGAGTATTACAGCCCGTTTGTCTTGCCGTGTACCGCATCTTCAGGATGATCTGTTCTGTATGGGCTGCGCCACGATGGAGGTCACAGTGTCATGGCTAATCTGCAACTCAAGGTCTTATGGCTTCTAGATTCAATTACCCTGGCTACTTCATCTTTTACGTATGCTGTGATTAATGAAACCACTGCTATAAGAGGGTCAGTGAAGGTTACACAGTCGACAGAGTTAATACACACACACACACACACACACCTATGCACACATTCAATATACAAAGTACTAATTTAATATTCCAAGAAATTTAGGTGAAATGAAAGTTGTCACAGACTTTACCTAAATTGCACAAATGAATAACTTTTATTCCTCTATGAGCCTGGAATGTGGATCCAATTTTAAATTGTCATGTGCAAAAACAAAAGCGTGAGCGAATAAGATTTAGGGTTTTCTCGCCCAATTTTCCTACAGAAAATAAGAAAAGATTCATGGATGAAGCCTATTGTGTCCTCTCTCACACTACCTTTTCACTTTCTTATCCCGCTCCCTCAGTGAAGAGACCTCGAGGTGATATCTGGCCTCACTGCTTCACAGGTGCTGCACAAATAATTTGTGTCCGTCCCTGCTCACTCTCAGTCCCTTGGCTGTGTTTTCATTTCCTCCCTCTTCCTCTTTCTCTTGTACCTGTCATCTCTCCGAGGCAGATGTGTAATTAGAAAGCCTTATAGCCCCGGCTGCAAATATGTCAAAAGAGCTGTGTCATTTTTGAGTGAGCTGTGCTAAATGGTGCCAATCAGTTTTTATTAATTCTTCAGCTGCAGGAGATGAGGGGAGGTGGAGCTCAAGTGGAAGAAACGTCCCAGAGTGTGTGTCTGACCTTAAACACGATAAACGAGGGTCAGGAAAAGCAATATACGCAGCGTTTTTAAATGAACAATTACATTTGTACATAATCATGCAATAAATGTTGAGGTGGGTCACTAAAGGCTCCGTCCCTCTGTTTGCATGTTAAGTCCTGTGATTATTCAACTGAATCCTCGTCACGGTAATCCAGACTCATTTGCATCTGCATCTCTCTACAAGTCCTATCAAGCTGGACCATGTCTGGCTGAACACGTCACGTGAAGCCCAGGCACGTACAGTAGGGCACAGGGCACAGCAGTTACTCTTGCATGTGATTGTGTTGGCTCTTCTCGACATATTTAAAGCTGCACAACAAAAGTTTCCTGTCTTGAGGCATTTATTTTGTTTACAACCGGCCAGAGCTGTCCCTTGACTATTCGCGTCCACTTTCCACTGAGGAGTGTACGGAATCACAGGAAACAACACCTTCCACAACATCAAATATACAGTGGAGACTGCAGGACAAAGTCCAGAGAGAGAACACACACGTATCACCCAGGGGGCAAGAGAAGAGTTTTAGGGAAGGTACAACTGTGCTCCAGTGATGGGTTCTGACAGGTGCCAGTGGTGCTGCCAAGCCTTGTAATGGAAATGTGCACTGTTCAAAATAACCATATATATCTCCTGACAACGGTAAATGGAAATGTAGCGAGGTTTCAGGACTGGGATTCAAGGTTATTTTAAAGAAATTTAAAATATTTTTTTTCTCGAGTGCAGTCTAACCAAAACACCTAAAGATTGCATTATATTAGATTATATTATTCTGGAGCCAATTTGATTGCTCCAGCATTTCTTGGCGTCATGTTGACGGTACTGTTGCTTGGAAAATTGCACACAGCCACAATAGGATTAGCTACAGGATTGCACAGACATGACAAAAACACCACAGGGGGAGATTAGGCATATCTATTCACCACACTTCTTTCATGTTTGGTTTGTGTGCAGCGTGTGTGACTGTGTTTAAAAGCAAAGAAGTGGGGAAGAAAAGACCTCGTGGATACGTGTGGTCTAAAAGCCACATGTAGGGACATTCAAACTAAACTGCTCTCGTCCCTCTTTTTTTTCCCTTTATCCTGTTCTCCTTGACAGGACCTAAGGCTACACTTGGATCCCATGGGAGCCCTGCTGTGAGGAAGATGTATGCACTCCTCGATTCACTGTGGACAGGTAATCAAATCAAGAAATGGTCCTTGTCTGCCAGCCCCGCAGCAGTGAATCAGGAAGGGGAGGACACATCCTACGGACACAAAAACAACCAAATAACCAAAGACTGGAAACTGTGCAATATAAATTTGTTTGCCAGTATTGTGGTAGGCACTTTTGGGTGAAATTCTCTTTTAGGGGTGAAGCTGTCCCTCTGTAAATAAGCAGAGCTTCAGGATTAGAGCTGTTCCAGTTTTTCCACCTCATGTTAAGAAGCATAAAATTATTCATGGGCCTCGAATCGCCCAGCTATAAATATTTAAAACTTTCTTTTCAAACATGCCTCACCCAATTTATGGATATTAACCAGGTGATCTTGAATTAGCCTCCTGGTAATGTTCAAGTTATGTCAATCTACCACTTTCTGACATATTTAATGTCATAATTCATGATTCATCATTTGTTGCAGACAGAAAAAGTCACGTCAGTACAAGCAGAGGTAACAGGATGACTTCAAATCGCACTATCAATCCATCTTGACTGATTGAGCACTTGACCTCAAGACGAAAGTAAAGCAGACGGCGTGGCAAGTGATAAAGTGGAAGGCTGGTTATCGAGATAACCTCAGACACTCCTGAGGTTAAGGTCACACGAGAGTGTAGTTGATTCCTCTGTGTTGTGGGTGGTCAGCAGCAGCGTTACACTATCACCCAGTTAATGGAAAATCCCAGCAAATGCCCAGCAAGGATCCAAATATAGGTCGGTGGATTAAAACTAGATTCATATCGGATGCTTGTGTGACGACTGGGCGTCCCTTTGCCTTCCCAGCCCCTTTTGTATGACTCCAGGCATAGGATGACAAAGGGAAGTCCAAAGGTCACATGACTGAATGATAAACAGGGAAGAAGTACATTACTGTACCCATTCAACCTCATGAACAAACAAACAAACTATGTTTTATTCCAAGAGCGACATTTACCGTTTAATGTAAAGTCCCTATCAGCAGACACCGGTGACAGTCAACAGAAATGGGACTGACAAAGAAAAGGTCTGGGGTACGATATTGCTTTTGACACTCCAACACCTATTTCCCCGACACTCTGACAGTTATAAAATAAAGTATTGATGTTAAAATGTCTGCATTCATGTCAACCAAACGCTGAGGAAATGATTCAACAATTGCCCTATGTTGACAACAAAAGACGGTAATAACAAATAAATCAGGGCTGCAAACAACATTTCTCTGATTCAAGTTTGTCCGCGGCTCTGACACGTTCTTAACAATCCTGCGGGAGGCTAGTGAGAAATGTATTTAGAGAGATGTGAGGGGTTTCTGGGCGCTTGTGCATGAGGGAGGGGAAAAAAAGGAGGGAGAAATGCATTTTGTATTCATGCAAATCTATTTGGTTTCTAGCAAGAGTGTAATGTGGAAATTGGAAATGGATAAATGCAACGTGACAAGGACTCGGCGGTGGATGAAAACAAATATGTGCATGTGCAGACTAAAATACACATTAACATACGCACTCTGCATAAACACCTACATCTTCAAACACACACGCAAGCATTCAAATACACTCTTGCTGCCCTTTTATGAGGATAATGTACTTCTGGTCAAGCAAATTATAAAATGAAAACAGGGAGCTGCACAGGAAAAACATGATTTTAGGCTTCACATAAAAACACTGTAAAAAAACTCCCAAAAAATCTGTTTAACCTTTCTTTCCCTTATGTGTGTGTTCAACTGAATGTTCTTGGTGTGTGTGCAGTATGGTGCATGTGTGTGCTTGTCACTATTTGTTAGCTGTGTGCACTGCTCCAGAACAAGAAAACCAAGAATATCGGCAGGTTCATCTGAGGCAACAGTTCATCTGAGCTCTCAGGAAGCTTTGAAAGAAAAAATAAAGCCGTCCTGGAGGGTGGGACAGTTTCAAAGGCTTATCCATTCGTATCTCAGCTGCCTTAAAATATAATCTGACAGTTTGTTCACACTATTAGGCAGGTATTGATAATTTCAGTCTGGTTGCAGACTTTGAACCCAATTAACACTCAGTGCTGGCATTGATAAAAAAAGGGTTATTGGTTTTCATTAAGCAGCTTTCAGTCGCTGTGTTCCTTTAAAACATCTTCTCTAATTCAGGGTATGTAGGTCAGTCTGACAATAGCCATAACAGACAGAAACAGTAAATTCCACTCACGTGTGTTGATCTTCTGCAGAGAGATGTGTTTCTCTAGCTGGCGTCGCAGTTTGACCTCAGCGCCGTACTTTCCCGTGGTGCCATTGTCTGCCAGGATGAAGTGGGAGTGAAGACTGTTTAGAACAGTCAACTTGCTCATCGGGTTGGACATGGTCTGGTATGGACGCACCACCTGGTCGAGAGAAGATAACGTTTAGTTATTAGGTGTAAACATACATCAGAGAAGCCAATGGCCGGCAGTTTGTTCTAAGACAAATGAAAAGATAAATTACGAGCCTGTTCTTTCTCAACAAGTTATTAAAAGAATTGTTTTGGCAAAAAAGAAAATGATACATTGGGTATCCACCAGTTTATACAGAGACTGATTTAAGCTCTGCTACTGCAACCTGAAATAGTTCTCTGTTTTTCTTCTATATGTGTTAACTTAAATACTTGCTGTAGCCTACTGCTGTTCAATGGCAAAAACAGAGGTCTCCAATAGTGACTGCATGCGGTTATGGTAAGATGATTTAGCAATTATTTGGATAAAATATATTTTTACAGTCTCTCGCTAAACAGGGACAGATGTGTTATTAATAACTTTGCAGTTTGAAAGTAGGCAACATTTTATGGTTAACTATCATCACACCTCTCAACCTCTCAACTCTTCTTCGCATATGATCATCTAAAGCCATAAGCAGTTCTTACTGAGTGGATTTAAATGACAATTTCAGTCAGAGCATAAAGTACTACTCAAAATTTGCTCAGACTGGTCCTCATAGATACGCGTCCTGTCTGCTGAAACTCCTCCCCTACACCAGTAAGGCAGAAACATAGATCCATTGTCGATCAGCGCAGAGGACCTTTAAAACGGTCATGCTTAAACTCGCTAATAGCATTGTTGGCTACAGACGCATGGGGGCTTGTCTCTGCTATGATTTATACCTGGATCTAAATAACCACATTGACTTCCCACTGATGGATGGAAACAGAAACAGCATTCTTAACAATACGATTCTGTAAAAACTTATATACATAGCCATACAGTGACGCTGTATATATTTTGTTTAAATTGTATATATTGAAATTTGTTTATAGTTCCTTGTGTTTGCATTGTTTTGTGTTTTTATTATTTATTATTTTGACTGAGTGTGAATTTCACTATTCCCTCTTTGCTGCTGCAACAAAGTACAATTTTCCTGAAACCGGACTAAAAAAGGCTTATCTTATCTTATCTTATACTTTTTGTATCTGTAGGTTCTAGTGAAAAAAACACTCAAAAAAACACTGTGACCAATTCACAACATCCATCATTTTTAACAACACACCATATATATTGAATATTCATACAACATTAGGTTTCCTCGGAGCTTGACGCTGGTCTACTGGGACGGTATCTGACAACGGGAGGTAAACTCATCAGGTCATTAAACAGTTGAGACAAATCAAGCATGAAAAAAGAGCTGCAGCACTTAATCATCTCATTTCAGGCACCACCATTAATTGGCTCTGCTTGACTTGTTCCGCAGGACAGTGTGCAGCTCATTCTGATGACATTTTTACTGTAACATAACATTGATTCCTGAGAATTTCAACAAGTCATTATGTTCTCCTCAGTCTCATGTGGATGCGCCTGCTGTCCGATTCACTTTGAAGGGGTGTTTATCACAGATTGGATTGGCTTACTCAACACCACAGTTAATAAGCCGTCAGCTGCAATTCACTGCCTCTGACAACTGTGGAGTGCACATGATATTTGTCACATACCAACATGCCAACAAGTGGTACATGGGCCCACTGTGAAGCTGTTTTCATTGGGACCTTATTGTTTATTCAGAGACTTACATCTTTGCCAACAAGATCCTCCTGATTTTCTACGATGCCCCACGGGGCGATGCCAATGGTGCAGATCTTCCCCCTTGACTTGGAGGCGTGGTCTTTCAGTGCGTCACCTACATGGCGAATCACACCTGTGTGTTTACATGAGTGTGTGTAAAAACATTTGAGAGTGTGTTTGAGACAAGGACAGAGAAACAGATAACGAATCAGTTTCATCACTTTGGATACTAAACCACAAACTCAGACAATGATAAAATCTGCTGCTAAAGATAAACAGAATTTGTGCGGCGCAGAAGACAACAGAACAGCAGCCAATGTGATAATACACACACACACACACACAAACACACACGGACAGGTCATAGCTTTGGGCTTCTTGTTGTTGTCCTCAGGGGAGCAGCAGTCAGACCTGGAGACCATCTTATTCCATCTGTAATGCTGGCATTCATTCTTTCTCCACTTCAACCCTTGACTTTCCCTTCAATCTATCGATCCATTATTCAGAGCTCTATCTACCTGTTTCTTGACTTTGCACCCATTCTGTCACTAAATCTTACATTCTATTCCTTTCTGTATCCAAGGGTGTGCTCTCACACCATCCAGCAACATATCATGTCTTTCTAGCAGGCCTTATCTATCCTGTTAAACATATTTTCTATTATTGAATTTTGTTCGGATCTAATTGTTACATTTTATCAAAGCAAGTTCTGTTTTTGTGACCTGGACCCAAATAAATAACAATAAGGTGCTATACTGAGGACAAAGTTTAACAGCATTGATTATCCACTATCAACACCTCTGATACTGTTCAATAACTGATTATCAGCCTAAAACCAATATCTATAGCTCACCAAGATACATAAACATAGTGGAGCTCAGTTTCAGTCACAGAGATAATTTTCCATATGCATGATGATTCCATACGTATGCATAACTCATGTGTTGTCAATTTGTCAGCTGATGTTTTTGTTTACCCTATTTTCATTTCAGCGGATTTTATTTAGTCACAAACACTGTTACCCTTTTGCTCTCTGACTTCGAGAGATGCTTTGAAGAAAACCCTGCACATGCTATAATTAAGATCCAGTGGACTGAGGTCCTCATAAATCCTTCTACAGGTCACTTTTATCCTGCTACTAGACTCAAGTCTCCACTGGGCTGACTCTCCCAGACTCTGTACATGATTAAAATACCACATGTACAATTAAAAAGAAGATTTTCATATCAGTCAATAAATATCACAATACATGTCAAGTATTTGCTATACCTCCTCACTGTGCTTTCACAATGTATAAGCATACTATTGATGTATGCAGAACCTTTGATATACTGCAATTAATGAAAATTATATTGCGATAATGGTTTCTTAATCCCCCTACCCTACTTTGATCCATGAAATTCAAAAAGCAGTTTATAGACACTTACACTGTTATCACTCAAGAAGCTCCTACTTCCCCTGTCAGACTATGAGTGTCTGTAAGTAGAGTTAAGTGCTCATCATTTATTTAAAGAGCCCCTTTGTGGTAATCCAGTGGTTTTTGAACATATTTACACCGCTGAGGTTCTTGATAAATGGTTATTTAATAGCTAATAACTTTGAGGAACATTCAAACAAACTCATCATACTCCAAAAAGAGAGACTGCATGGTAGAGATAAAATGTCCAATATGATATGTTTGTCTTCAACATGAATTGGCATATTTGAACAGTACTTTACCTGTGTTGACTCCACCAGTGAATATCCAGGCGCCTGTTGTCATGGCAGCCTTGATGAGCCCTTTGCCGAAGACCTGTTTGAGTTTGGGTTGTAATTCAAAGTTCTGCAGGCCCCCGTGGACTGAGATGAGCAGCTTGGGCAGGTCCAGCTGCCATTCCTTGGTCATCAGGTGAAGCAGCAAATCAGGCTTGGTGTCATACGACACTCGCACGTACTGCAAACGTGAGAGAGGTGTCAGTGATGTGCAGCAGCTGCTTCATCTGCTTCACCATCAGGCACATGGTGACTTTTGTCTGCATGTGCCTGAGATTTAAACACACAAAAGTGTTCATGCAGACAGTAGGGCATCCAACACGTGTTACAGGAGCATTACACGTTATGCAAATATAAGATGTTAAGGTAAAGTTAAGTGAAAAGGACAGGGCCGTATTGAAGACCTGGTGCTCAGCAAAAGGCTTTCATGTTTCATGTTATAAAAAAGTATTGAACAGATGTGTACTATGACTGCAGATCATGTATTATGGAGGACCTGTTTATCAGCATCTCATTCATTTTCAGTCACTCAACCTGACATGTGTCTGGATGAATAATTTAGCACTGGGAATACGTCAGACCTAATTTTGCCTTAACCATGTGTGTTGGAGTACATGTGATGTGGTTCAGTCAATGTGAGACAGTGACTGTGTAAACAACTCTCTCTACTCTTGGAATGGATCGATCACAGGCACTCGTTTGAATCGATAATAATATGTCATTATAATTATTAGCATAACTGGACTCTTTAGGCAAGCAGATATGATGCATTTCTTCATGTGTGAGAGGACTTTTAATTTGTTCTGAGTGTAATCTAAATATGAGCTTGATTGAGGAGGGTACCGGAGGAATAATACCCCTTTTACACCGAGGCACTTCAAGGACCGGTTCGGAGCAAGAGCCTAATCTCGAACAGGTTCTTTGTGTTTCAACAGAAAAGGAATTGGCTCTTAGTCAGAGAAACTGTTTTGAGTCTGGCATCAACACTTCACTTGCCTTGCAGAAATAACTGCTTCAAACCAACCAAAATATTGTGACCAGCATTTAAAAAAAACAAGCTTGTTCCATTTGAAGTCTGCCAAGAAGATTGATTTTTGTCAAATAAAACTGAAAAGAGACACTATAATCTGCCACTGTCGATGTTGTGCTTGAATTTGGCGCTACTGTTCCTGGGAAATCACAGCCTTACACAGTGAAATGCAGGACGTCCAGACTGAGGGAAAGCTTCTATCCAACAGCCATCAGACTGTTATATAGGTAAAATACATGCACACAGATGTACGCCATAGCAAACTGCACACAATGTGTGTTTTGCACGGACTCCATAAGACCATACAGCTGTTTACAGTCTATTGACCTACACTGCACTGATGCTTCATTGTAATATTTATATTTTTCATACTTTATAGGATATTTTTTAACTCCTAAGAGTTGAACCCACTCGGAACCCGCCCTGGCACCAGGTTCACCTCGGTCGAAGAGGGGAATTAATGAGTCCTCTTTACATTTCCTTTTACAATTTTAAATATACATGTATATGAAGTGTATAACTTGAGGAGCAAGGTTGCTGCAGTGCACTGACACAATGTGACACAGTAGATTGGTTTTGGAAGTCACCATGGCTTTGTTGGAGTGTCCTCCTCCCTGGAACTCGATGGTGCCGAAGGCATCGGTGGGACTGAGCTGTGTGTGCTTGGTGATGGACCACTTCTCTGACAGGCTGTCATTCTTGGCCAAACGCTCTGCCTTGTCATTCTGACTGGATGAGATGCCAGGGGGAAGGCCCACATGCTGACCTATCAGACGGCCACAACAGCACCTGGATGAGAGCAGAAAGTCAAAGTGGATGTAAGATGGTTGTATTACAAACTGCTTTACAGAGAACAACTGAAACCTTGACAGGTCGGAGCCTCGAGCAAAGCTACTGTAGAACTGGGCAGAAAAAAGAGGAGAGGGTGAGAAAGACATTGTGTCTAACACGGGGATGAGAGAAAAAGTGTTAGAGCTGCTCTAGTCAGTGAGAGGTAGGCAAGGCTGAAATGACAGCTTGTCATTTGACTTTCATCTCTTGATTGGGAAGAGAGGAGGAGAAGCACCTGCTGGGCCCTGTTACCTTCCATCGGCTCTGCCTCTTTTTGTTTTGTGCACCTCACAAACCTCTGTCTATCTGCCTCCTGTCTTCTCCTCTCCTTTTCCCTTTTGGCAACTTAAGAGTTAGCATCATGACAGTTGAGTTATACAGAATCAATTGCAGTATTCCTACACAAGTACATACTTATTCAGATGTGCTGAATGCAGCTTCAGACAATGTATTATTACCTCACAGGATGGAGTGAGCCCTGGGAGGAAGGGGAGTTGGGATGCTTTGATTATCACTTCATGTTTCTGTCATTCCTCACCAAAGGTACTTTGCCTCTCTCTGCCTTTACATGTCAGCACAAATGTTTTTTGACTCAAAAAAAGAAAAGCTGATTTGATCTTGAGATCTCATTCCCCTCATACTGCTCATGGCTTCCTCCCGCTTTCCTCTAGTTATGCTAATTCTACTTACCTAACGAATAGTGGCATTTCCTCCGTGTGTGAGTGTGTGTGTGTGTGCAAGCGCGCGTATGTGTGGTGACGTGTGTTGGCGCTCGAGGATCAGATTTGACGTTTTGAGTCTGACAGGAAAGATTTTTGATAAAGTCATAAATGGCAGTCCATTTGAAGAACATAGAAATTGAGCTAGAGTCTTTTATATTCTTGAAATGCACTAAAATTTTGTTGTAATTTTATGACGTTCAAAGACCCGAAACACCTGATTATTCCTGAAACATTACTAAAGATGTGTCCAGAAGTATCAGGAAGATATTCTCAAAAACAGAGATTTACATTTATATCTCCTTATACTGAGTAGATACAAAAGCTTCTGAGGGCTCTATCTTGAGAGCTGCTTAGATTAATAATCTTGTCAAATGATGTGGAATATTTAACTGATTCTATGAACTGGTCTGACCCTGTATTTCACAAATGTCAATAAAGCAGTCGTGGGGTTTTAAATTTGTAATGTCAGTGTTTTGACTCATTTGTGTAGAGCAGGGGAAGTCGACTAAAATTCAGAGAGGTCCAGATAGGGAACATTTCCTCAAGCAAAGGTCAAGAACATCATAACTAGCATTTTGATTTAGTGCATTATTTTAAACATAAAATGTATCAACGCTTGTGTGTTGTAAACAACTGTCAAATCAAATAGAGTAATGCAATAACAGTTTTACAATATGTACTGGACTATAAATCAGTAAAATATATATATTTGCATACATGTCAAGTAAAAAATTAAACACATGACAGAAAGCTTTTTTCTAATTGTTTAAATTTTTAAAAAAGTGCTTGATTTTAGTTTCACTTCTTCTTCATTTTGTTACCTTATTTTCACTTAACAGTCTTGACAATTTTCTATAAATTTCAACCCATCTTAACAACTGAACAGCTTTTAGATCACACCAGTGTGAGGTTCCTTTTCTTACTTGTCTCTGACTCACTTCTCACAATCTACTCTTCTCAACTCATCTCTGACACGTGCATCTCTCTCACTGATTGTCACAATGCTCAATGTTCACTGATTATTTGTCAAGGAATGCAGTTGATGTGTGAGTTTCCTGGGCCACACCACTGTCATCAAGACTGAAAAGCTCAGAGTATAATGGAAACGTGCTGTCAAAATTTGACAAATCTAAATGATCGGTCGTTTACAGGTTCAGATCCAGGTAGAACACCATCTGGGTACAGATTAGGACTACGTTCTGACAATTATCAACCTCTGTAGCACGTAGCATCTACCTGTGGTGCAAACAGAAGCCTGTGTGATATTACCCTGAAGCCTGTTTTAAAACGTGTGCAGTTAAACAGCGTTCTTTATCCGATGGATGTGTGGTGGACTATGACATTAGTTAACTTCCTGAATCCTAAATCTATTGACTTCTTTAATGCAAAACTGTCCCGTAATTTACATGTTTACACACAATAATGTTATAGAAATAGAAATCCTTATTTTTCACATATAGCTTTTTGCATAGAAATCAGAGCAGGTACATACATACAGAAGTATATGTAGTTCCTCTAGCATTGTCAAAACAACAATAGGTAAACACATTCTTACTCACCTATGGGGGTCTTTGGCGCTCACTAGGATATGAACACATTCTCTCTTGCTGAATGCTCTTTCTATCCACGATTTCTGTGCCTGCAGAAATGAAGACAGAAGAAGGCAGTCAGTCTTTGTCACATAATGGAACTCTAACCTGAGCACGCAGGAGTGACAGCAGGCCGGCAACAGGCTCATACACAGACGTTTAGGCCTGTGCTTCACTGTGGGGTTCACCTGTGAAAGAAAATGTTTTCTTGTCCTTCAGGAAATGAGAAGAGTTGTGCTTGGCAGCGATGTGTTGTGTAAAATGACACAGACCCTTATCTATCTTCAAGCAGCAGTCCAGATTTAGAGGACGGCAAACACAACATACGCTTAGGGATGCAAGTAAAACTCAGCAATTTATTACCCCCAAAACTCACAGCAATTTGGAAATGACACACACCAGATGGAGAGTCCCTCACACATAACTCAAACGCTGAGGACACTCTGACAGAAATGCTTTGTTACTCAGTGACTCCAGTCCAAACTGGATGAGATGAAGAGCTGGGAAAGAAAAAGCGAATGTTAAATGCACTGAGGCATTAAATCATGTCCGTGTTCCACTCCTTATATACTCGTATGTGCAGCCAGCTGAGTGTGTGTGTGTGTGTGAGTATGTATATTGCTATGCGTGCATTTTGTTCTTATATCGTATGTAGTATTAAAAGACTTCCTCTGCATAATGGAGGTAGGGTGCAAGTGCAAGACCTTGATTGCTCTGCAGTCGCATCAGCTGCAGGTCTGAGTGACAGAGCGACTGACTGGAGCCAATTATCCTGCTACAGATACAACAAGGAAGACAGCGCTGAGCCACTAAAAGGAGCCTGAGATACACGCACAGCACAGCACACATCTGTAAAGATGTCTCCACACATTCGTACATACACAAATCCATAATGTATAAACGAGGATCCAACAGCACACAAGTTGATATGTACTGTATGCAGCAGAACACTCTCACTGCTAATAAATACAGTCAAAAGGTTTTATGATAAAAGTAAGAAAGATATCAAGTCTGCTGGCTTTAGTTGACAGAGCAGTTAATATCATCTACGACCCTGTGAGCTTTATCAGTGACCATGGAGTTGTGCCGGCACTGGGGCGTCTCTCAGAGAATTTACTATAACCTGTAAGTAATAATGTTGCATTTTCACAATAGATAAGAGATAAGCTGGCTAAAGGTACCATGCAATGTCACAATGGGAAATACTACGCTTTTTTGAAGTGGAACCTGCCTGATTAAAGAGAGATTATATTTTTAGTATTATACTGTTACAATACTGTTGCACCTTAATAGTGTTGGTAGTATATCTGGTTATGTTCTAGAGATTATGCCATAAGACCGAGAAGCTTACAGTTTAGGGTAGATTTTATTTTGTAGTTGCTTTTTCAATTTTCTCCTTCACTGAGGAAGTGAAAGTAGGAGTATATTGCAGGGCCAAAAATAGGAATAGGTTATTACTTTATAGAAATTGAAGTACAGGGGTGCATAGTACCTTTTATATTCCACTTACTGCGTCATTCAGAGGATAAGATATACAATAACAACTGCAGGTACAACTTTGAAATCTAGATTTCCTGCGAGAGCAACAGAACAATCTATAAACACTTTGCCTTGTTGTTCTATCAGCATGATCAGCAGTCTAATGGGATAAAAAAATACAAAATAGAAAATAAGAGCTACACTTCCACTTGATCATCACAGCTGAGTGTTAGATCTAACAGGGACAACTATGTTTTGGTTTGTTATATTTGTCCTGCTCTTGCACATGTGCCTAACGTCCTGAATGCAGCTGTATCTTCACCCTGCTGCCATCTGACCAGGACTTAGTCCAACTTGTTTCATCCGCTGTCATGGTTATAAGTCCGATATATAAGCAATACAAACAGTGTGTAATAAATATCTTTTACTGTATTTTCCTTTCTGTAATATTTAATGTGTTTGTGTGTTGATAAACTGTAAAAAATGTGTTTTGTGTTGCATTCAAATTTTCAGGTCCGCTGATTATTAGAAAATGATCCTTGGCCTTTTAAATGAACAACTTTGGACTCAGCTCTTTGTGGTTCAAAGGTTGCACTTCCTGTGTTGACGCCGCCATTCTAGGAAGTGGACTATGTCTGTGAGAGGTTTCGTGGCCACAGATCGCAGCACCAGAGGTCCAGAATAAAGCCAAATGTCTCAACGGGACGTTCAAATACAACCAGGAAGCCAGACTCCCAAACCCACAGCAACAGGAACACAACAGCAGTGCAAACAAAAGAACAGAGCATTTTTTTCCACTGCTTTTCATTCTGGGAGAGCTGCCCCGGCTCTTCTCCCAGCCAGCAGAGCTGAAAGCTGCTTGTACAGGGCTTTCCCCATCGCCACAGCTACAACAACACGCCCCATCCGCCTGACTGGCCCTGTCACACCACAGCACGCCAAAACCCATGCACCCCATCTGGCCACGAACAGGCTGAGCCTGCACACGGGCACACTTACCCTAACACCAGACTTTCCACGATTAACCATTACTCTGGGGGGCTGGGGGGCTGCTTTTAGAGCTCACCCTGGCCACGATGACTCAGCAGGCCACAACAACGCCGCCAGCCCCATTCTTTCTATGACATGCTAAAACGGTGTATTCATCCGCCGGCTCATCCTTGCGGAAACTAGATCCATTCAGTGGCAGCAGCAGCAATGGTTTTCGGAGTTGATTAGTATTGAAAGAGCTGAAGGTAAAATAAAAAGGTCTCTGCCCCAGAGCAGCCAACGCAAAGATTTATTTTCGCTCTGTAACCCCATCTTTTGCTCTACCCGCTTTCAGTCTTGACCCTCCGTCTGTTCACACATTATATTCACAAATTCTCACTCTCTCTTTCATCTCTTTCGCCCACCCATCCTCTCACGCTCAATAGTGTTGCTCATGAGATTTGACATGGTATGATGAGATGGCACATGGCCTGCACTCCATTGTGTAATTAAGATTCATCCCCGGGGGGCACACACATAGTCCAATGTTTTGCAAGAGATCTGCTGTGTGTGTGTGTGTGTGTGTGTGTTTGTGTATGTGTGTGTGTGCGTGTGTGTGTGTTTGTGTGTGTGTGTGTGTGTGTAAAGAGTTACTGTGCAGCAAGTGAGCAGCATCTGACAGGCTGTTAGGGGTCTTGACTCCATTACACTCAAACCTCCACCACCCTCCTCTCCGTGTTCTCGCTTCCCCTCTCGTATTATTGTATCTCCTCTTTGTTATTGGCAGTGGCAGGTAGAGGAATTGAGAACCATATGCAATCAAAAGCCTAATCTCCTTGCCGTCTCGCGATTTCTTTTTTCTAAATCTTTTTTCCTTTTAACAAACATGAATTACTCTGATTTGATACGGTCACATAGGTGAACATATAAGCAGCCTGTAGCACTGTGAAGCCCGTAGCACTGTTAATGCAGCGTATTTAAGCATTAAATACTAATTTACTTGACAGGATGTATTAATACTGAAGCATGAAAGTAGTAATAAGCACAACTTTCACCAAACACAAACACTCTCCTTTTGTTTGACGTCCAAAAATGTGATTAAAGCTAGATCATCATCATCATGTTCATCATCAAACAGAGCTGCTTTCTATTTGTATGTCTTACATCATAACATAGAGAGCTTTTTATTAAAAGTTACTAAAAATTTTCAATTTCATGAGAAGGTGATCACATACACAATAAAATAAACTAAGTCCAAAGTTAGACCATATTTCTTGGATGGGTTATCACAAAAGATACAAGAGCTGAACAACAAGAGAGCTCTTATTCAATCTTGGCTGCAAATAACTGAAAACAGGAAGTCGTTTTTTCTGGCACCTCCAATTATGTATCACTGGATGAAATAAATAGATTTAATAAAACTGAAATAAACACTGAAAATTATTTTTTTTAAGCGAGATAGTCAAGTAAAAACCTTTTTTATCATAAACACTGAATGTTTAAATTTCTCAATCGATCAATTAATAACTGTATAAGATAAGACGCAATAAAAAGTATGTGATGGAAATTGGTTTTTCGCAGCTTGAGGAATTCAAATGAAAGTGCATCGGTATAGCTATTTCTAACGGGTAAATCAAAGGTAAATCTGTGGCAAAAAGGTGTGTGGACTCACCTGTGCTTTGAGATGAGCTGCATTGTTGCATTGTTGCAGTGTTAGATGTTAGGATCCGATCTACAAAACAGAAAGTACTAAATGAACCTGATCAGAGCAAAACTGATCAGGCCACCTCTAAGTCCACTGGCAACTGGTCAATTCTGGGACTATTAGAACTACTGGAATGTGAGTGTGTGTGTATGTGTGTGTGTGTGTCTGTGTGTGTGTGTGAGCGCATGTTCATGGTGCTAAAGGTACACACTATAGGCAAACCCTGAAACCCTGCTCAACTATTCTTTACATATCTCTGAGTATCCTCCCTGTTCCCCAATCCAAGTATGTACTCTATCTATATGTAGAAATCTCATGACATAACTACTTAACAATCTATAATAATACCACAATAGTCAGACCTCTCAAAAATAATCGAAAGAATGAAGCCTTTTCCAGAAAACAGTTACTTTTTTAACTGCTGTCCTCCACTTTTCTTTTTCACCTAGCTTTAAATTAACGTCAGACTGTATGAGTGTATGTGGCTAGGTAGCTACTTGTGTGTGAGTGTGTGTGTGTGTGTGTGTGTGTGTGTGTGTGTGTGTGTGTGTGTGTGTGTATCAGAGAGAGAGATAGAGCCAGGGAGAGAGTGTCATCTCTCTCTGCCACATTCCTGTCAGAGATCGAAACCGAAGAGGGAGCCTGAATGGCAAGAGAGCCTATTATGTGGAGCAACGTGACATTCGTTGAGCCTGCTCATCATTATTATTTTGTTCTAAATGACACACACACATATATGCATGCACTCACACACACTGTGTAAGCTTTTGCCTTTTCACCTGCAGGTTTCTTGTATTATTTTAGGGTAGTTTCCAACCTGTTTTCACCAAGGGGATTAACGAACCTGTAGGTAATACCATCCAGGTTTAATTAGCAGTAGCAGTGGGGGAAACTGGGAACGTAACACTGTAATCTCAAATAGATTAAGTATAATGATACCCAATCAGGAGAAACACAAAAAGGAAAAAAAATGTACTGTCCAAAAACTGTAATCCGACTTAATGCAAAACACACACAGACACACATACACACAGAGGCAGGCACCACCAACAACATGTGAGTGCAAGGGAAATTATCAGAAAAAACCTCGCTGGCCTACATCTGGTGTAAATTAAAGATTAATGTATTCAGTGTCATGACTGACTCTGCTTGGAGGAGTGCACCTGAGTCCACACAGTTCAGATGCTGTAGGGCACCAGAGGCAGGTGTGTCAGAATGTGCATGCACGAATCACAAACCACACACAAACACACACATAAACACACACACACACAATCGTAAAAAAGGAAGAGGTATGGCAAGGTTATAATCTTCAACTTACTCAGTGGCTTGTTGCCAGAAGGGGACACAAAACCCCACACACACACACACACACACACACACACACACACACACACACACACACACACACACACACACACACACACACACACACACACACACACACACACACACACACACACACACACACACACACACACACACACACACACTAACGCCACTCTGTGTTGTTTGTGTGCAAGTGCCCCAAAGAGACGGAGCTGCAGAGATCATACACAGAAACTTTTCAGTCTCTCAGTTGCTCTCTCTTCCTCTTTCGATGTTGAAAATAAAACGTTTGGCCCTAATTCTAAGAGAATGGACAGTCAACAAGGAAGAGAGAGAGAGGGGGGGGGGGAGAATGCTGTGAGCCATAAACAGCTGTTTCTGTGATGTGCCTACCTCCCTCCCAGAGAGAGAGAGAGAGAGAGAGGGAAGAAGTGTAGAATTATGTCTTTAAACGTCTGTGTTGCACTGTGAACCAGGTATATGTAGGAGTTGCAGAACAGCAGGCATTATTTAGTATTTAGTTACTGCCAGTACGAATAGTAATAATTTCCTACATCAATGGAAATATGGGATCCTGTCTTAACACTGGGCTCTTGAAAATCACAATGATCATCTTCTATCTGTACAACCCTGGCAGGTTGGACATTGTGATAATGTTAATGTGAATAATTTTAGCCAAATTTAATCATGTAGTGAAAGTTGGTCATAATGGCAGCTCTATACAGCCCTACCAAACTGTTTACACAGTTAACAAAATATATATCACATTAATATTACTATTCATATGTTGCTGTGCGTACTTAATAAGTGGAGCCATTCGCGCCATTTTGTTCCTCTGTGAAAATAATTTAATTATTAATTTATTCTTTCAACCAGGTTATTGAAAATGTCAGTGTTGCGATATTTGAAATATCCCAAAACCTGTTGATGTCCAGGTTTTTCTTGATTTTTAATAATTGGTATGTTCCTCCCTCTGTCCAGAAGCGGGGCTTTTCTCTAGGCCTTGCATCTGTATCCCAACCTTGGAAACTGATGCCTAGTTGGTTTGTGTAAAAGGCACAGATCTGATCAGAACCCAGATGCCATGTGGAAAATGGAATATGGAAAAAAGGAACAAACTTCTCATTCAGGACTTAGATGTGATCTTGCTTTGCTCCCCAGCAATTCAGAGCAGACGTAGACTAAACTGTACTTGTACAGCAATTTCAGCTTCCATATCAATCACATTCATCTACCTAATGTCATTGTGCCTGGCTCCTTCTCTCTCTTTTTATCCCTCCTCTCTTCCTCGTCTTTTCCTTCAAGGCCATTTGCAACCCTATACGACAACAGTAAGAAGCCAACCATGCACACAATATGTAAACCACAATGGGAGGTATATACACAGTGACCTTCAAAGATAGCCTTCCCTGGCAAGTCACTACCTTGGCAAACAGCACTCAACTGTGACTCAATGGTTGATGGAGGCCCACAAAGGCCATCGCCATCTCATAAGGTCCACGTACTAACCTACAATAAGGGCGAGGTCATTTTCTCTAACTTCAGTGACGTCAAGAGGAGGAACAAAGTGAAATAGTATTCACTAACCTGAACACACAGAAACCTAGGTTTATCGTCATGTCGGGCAGTCGGAATGTGAACTATACAACCCCCTTCGTACGCACACAAAATGAGTTTTCCACTTGTTATGGTTGTTTGCAGCCTAGGAGAGATTTAAAGTTTAACCCCCAATTGAGTTACAGAGCTGTTTTACAGGGCCTATAACAAATATATGTGTGTGCTCGGGGGGGCAATTTCACTCCATTTGTCAGCAGCCAAGGTACATTGTTTCAAAATGGCCCAAACAAAAAGTAACTGACTATAAACTTGGGGCTCATTGCTTGCTGCACAGCAAAGTCTAATTCTAAAGCAATATTTTACACCTCTACTCAGAAGCTCTACTCGGGCAGACCAGAGGAAAGTTTTTGAAAAGGAGAAAAACACTTCTCCACCGCACAATTGTGCTAAGATGTAAAATGGAAAATACACGAGATATCTAAGTGTAGATTGGGGATTCTCCTCCAGTGTGTTACAAAAGAGAAAGCCCTTAATCCCAGTCCACCTTCTCCACCTCTATTCAGCAGCTCTCCGTCAGTCTGAGGCGACAATTGAAGGAGAGCGACAAATTGCTGAACACACAAGATAACCCACCGCAGCACCAAAGCAAACTCTCTATTCACAATTAGGTGTCAAATTCAAGGATAGCAGCAGTTTTGATGCAAATACCCACAAGTCAGAATTCTCATATTTCCAGTGAAAGAAAGCATCATGAACTCATAAACACAAGATTTAGAGGAAAGACTTGTGCCTCCTGAGGCAATTGCCCACAATGTCATCATGCACACTGTGTCTCCCAATTAGAGCCATGTAACATTCAAATAAAAAATAACTTAGTTAAATGCCAAACATTAATAAGCACTAAAGACACAGGGAACATTTATTTAAATCCTGTAATTTGTTAAGTGCCAGTGGGATTCTTTGTTTTAATCTAACACAATGCACAATTTCACCCAGTGCAAACGACAGCTGCTGAATAACAAGCCTGCCAACGCTCTCCTTTAGTATTTAAATGCACATATTTTATCATCCACCAGTTCAAAAATGGCAACAAAGCACTTTAAACTTAAAAGATTGTCTCTTCTCCTTAGTGGTTCCTTTCAAAGGAATTCACCCAGCTGATTTAAGGAGGCACAGCTTACATTAATATTTGAACAGATTTACAGATTTACCAGATGCTTGACAGATTTAGTTTCAGTATTTGAAGACTAGGGGAACCTACAATGCTATTAATCTGCTCTCACACTTAAACAGATTTCCACAATGCGGAACACATAAACTTCCAGGTTCCCGTAATGTAACTCAGTGATCTACAGTATAATTATCCACAACGTCATAGACCACGACAGTTACTAGTTAACTGTGACGGATTCTTCAACCCAGCAACCTTGAGGAGACCTTCACTGAAATGATCTGGGATGGGATTTCTGTGATCCTGAAGGGAGACTTTACGGCATGTTGCACTCAGGTTTATGGACGGACTTAAATGTGATTTATAGAATTATCTACAGCTATGTAGTGTCCTATAAGACAGAAGAGTGTAGATGTAATAAACCCCTTAAAGTAACATTTCTAATTTATTCCGCTGTGTGTGCTGTGTTTGATATATATACAATTTAATTGAAAATCTATATACCCCTCAGCCCACCTTAAATCTCCCTCCTGATATGTTAAATATAATATACAGTATTTCATTTGTTAATGGGAGTGGTCGTGGACTAGTGGTTACAAAAGAGGGACATCGGACTAGAAAGTCACTGGTTCGAGGTCACGGACTGGCAAAACATGATACCTGGATCAGAGGATGGGACAGACCTGTTCAAGTCTAAGAGGAGTGACAGATGGACACTCCTCTTCCTATCCCACTGTCTAAGTGCCCCTGAGCAAGGCACCTTACTCCCTCCCAACATCTTATCCCCAGTGCTTTCCAATATATAGCTGTGTACTATGTCTACCTATGGATGGGTTAAGAGCAGAGGATACATTTCCCAAAGTGGCATGTAGCATGATTGATGTGGGATGAATAAAAGGAATTCTTAATGGATTTTTAGTAAATAGACTATATATAGACAAAGTGAACTTAACTGGTGTGACACATATTCTTAGCAAGTTACTTTACATTTATCCGTCTCTGTGAAAAGGATAAATAAAGATTGCCAGACATCCTGCAGTGAAGTTGTGTGAGAGCAGTGGATAGAGACAAAAAAAGAAAGTGTGTCTGTGTGATGCATATTAAGCAAGGAAATCTGAAAATTATTTTTAAAAAGTGACATACATAGCGTCTCATTTATCACATTTATTTTGGGATGCACCAATCTGATCCAGGGAAATGATACTGGTGCAGATAGCGACCTTATTATTAAAGGCCTTGTGGGTATCTACCAAATGCATCCCATCTACATAAAATAAAAATATACTTCCATCGTCCAAGTCATTATAAAATTCAGAATTTGAACCATCAGTTACATTCATGCAGTTGTGGCAGACAGAATTATAACAATCTCCAGCCTCCCATTAAAATCCCAATAAGATCCACGCAGTGAGGTGTGTACATTTAAATAGTCTCTATTTATATAGAGCTTTTCCAGTCTTGATGACCACTCAAAGCGCTTTAAAGAACAATTTTGACATCCATCCACACACACTCATACACTGAATCTATATGCAGCACTTTCTCTGCTACACATGATTCATACACTGTTGGGGATTGAACCGCAAACCCTCTGGTTAGAGGACCACCTGCTCTACCTCATGAGGCCTCAGCCGTTCATTAAAGAGAGCACTGGTATGTGATTGGTACGGTTTGGATCATTGCATCCTGAGTCGGGTCTGCACTGATGCAAATGAATACATTTTTTAGGATAATGTATGCAAGATATTGTCTCACGTGTGAAGAAACATTTCAACTATAAAATCAATAAATAAATGCATAGACCTTGTATTACTCAGTTCCATCACAAGTAAACAAGAAACATCACATTAAACTGAAAATAATAATTCTTGTTTACTGCACTTTTTTCTCCAACAAGCATCAAACCTCAGTGTCAGCAGATATTGTCACAGCAACTAAATCACCTCAAAGTGCAGCACACAACATTAATTGCAAAATGCATGAGGGGAAGAATTGTTTACTTTTGTGTTTTCAAAATGCGCTTGTGCATGCATCCATTTACTTCTTGACTGGACTGTGTGCTGTGTGTTACTGTAATGCAAGCCTACTTGTGAACTTGTGCGCATGTGCAGTTGTTTTCAATGCGTGAAAGTAATGAGAGAATGCGTGCTTGTTTTAGCCCCCGTCATTTTCAATCCACCTCCTGAGGCCAGAATAAGCAGCTCTCTTTCCCACAGGCCTCTGCTAAGCCTAGCTGAGCATCTGGCCATGCAGGCTCTAATCAACACTGGCATGGCCATTCTCTCTGTGACAGAGAGGGAAAGGGGGGAGACAAGTTCACAGTTTGGGGAGGGGTTGGAGGTGGGGGCGGTGGCAAAAGGAGATGAGGAGGAGGGAAGGGGTGAGACAGAGTGTGGGGAAGATGGAGGCAGAGGTATGTGCTGGGAGAGATAAGAGGTGATGAAGAGGGGAAGGTGGGTGCTGTGATGGAGAGGAGGCAAGATGTGACATAAATTGTGTTGTCCCCGAGTTTGGATGGGAGACATGAGGGTTATGCCAAGTCAGTGAGAGAAAACAGGGAGGGGAGCGGAGGGAAAGAATGACGGGGGAGAGAACATCAGAGAAGAGAACTCTGAGATAGATTAAGTGGACATTACTGGAGAGGTAAAAGAGAAGAATAGGAAGAAGAACCTATTTGCTGTCAATCAGGAGTAAGGCCCAAACAAATAAAGTCGAAACTAAGTTGAAAAAGAAATAAACTGATAGAGACGAGTGATGAGCTGCATCTATTTTATCTGTGTCGAGGTCAGGCCGACTGAGTGAGGAACCTCACATTGGAAGAAAATAGTGCAGTGTCCGTTCTAAACCTGCCGGTTTGGAATGGACTGTTTGCTTGGCAAGTGGAGATGCTGCTTATTCCTTTCTTTATGAAACTGTTAAAGTGACCTGCAGTTACTGAGACATGTCAAGTAAAGACTATCTGCAGGACTCAGAAACCTGAATCTGCGCCATGACTGCTGCAAAAATGAGCTGTTTGGCTGTTTATTTAAAGTTCAGTCGTGATCAATTAAGTCACTAAGGTTGATGACACCCAGACGCCCCTGTTTATTAATTATTAACACATTACATACCAAATTCGACTCTGCAACACCTTGGGCTTTTTACTGTGCAAATATCAAGTGTGAAGCTGATAAGTTCAATGGTTTGCAACATATGTGTTCCAGATACACAAAGACAGCGACAGAGATTTGTGGAAGTAGCTGATAGATAAAAAGCCAGCAGAGAAGAGGAGTGATGGAAGAGAGAGATACCTCCTACACCTGGCATTAAAAACCATGTCTTGTATTCAGAGTGAATCTAAATATGATATAAACCTGATTACATGATCTAATATGTGTCTCCACATTGAGATCTGATCAGGGATCTGATTGATATTTAATGGCTTTGTCCACCTCACCCCACATCCTTCTCTCTGCACGGGTCTAAAAAATCCAAAAGAGTCCTAATGTGATGAAGTGGTGAAAGTGGTAAAGTGACAGAGAATGACAAGGGGAGCAACCAACCAATGAACTGCAGTCAGTCCTACGATCACACAGCAGTTTAGTTAACCACAGGTTGATTGACACCTGTCAAGTAGGGCGTTAGTGATGTTGGACATTGTAATTATCAGGGGCCAGTAGAGAGAAAGATATGAGAAAAAGAGAAGATGTGTTTAGCTTTTTTTTTTGCTGTTGGGAAGGTGTTTGAAGACTAAGCTTTGATGTTGGTGTTGTTATATTGTGTTGTCATGTTGCATCATGGCGTGTGTTCTCTGTTGTGTCATACTGATTTCCTATTCCACAGTTTTTTGTCATGTTGAGTTCAATATGCTAATATGCGTTCCTGACAATAAAACCATAGGTTCCATTTTTTCTTAATTCAGTCATTCACAGGGTCTCTGCAGGTCTCCACGGTATAATTGAAGACTTTTAAAGACCTTTTGAAGAGCAAAATAAATTAAATTCTTATGTCAGATATGACAGATCTGAAGGAATAACACCTCCCAATTATTAAAAATAAGGTAGAGTAGCCTTTAGAATAACCTTTGAGGCAGAGACAGCAGGCAGCCATCGTCTTTCTCACATCCAAGCCGAGTGCACTGTGATGACTTCTGACCTGGGGCTTCATTTATAACCGCTACGTACGCATCTTTCAGACGCCATTTTGTGCGTCTGCCACCTCTCACACAAACGTTGGAATCTATAAAAACAAACTTGATGGGAAATGCAAAAAATTTACCCATGTGCACGAGACAGGAAAGTGGCGATGCAGATGTAAGGAGGTGAACTGAAGCCAGATTATTGATCCACTTCATCATTAACTTTGAAACCAAAAACGTTGTTTGTGCTCATGCGACATAACTGTAACATACAAACCTTCAATTGAAAAATATATAAAACAACTTAAAGGTAGATAAAACAACTTAAACTTAAATCAAGTATCTAATAATATTTTCTATAACAACGTGCCTGTAACACCAAGTACGACTTAAGTTTCTGTATAACGTTTGTGTGTGTGTAAAACCCTTGAAGAGAATTTGTGTGTTGCAGCTGCACAGAGCACACATAGCCCATAGAGCTCACTGGAGACCATTAACAAAGAATAGATAAACTGTGTTCACCTTTAAACTACAATTTCCAAATGATGTCCCAAAGTTGAGTTTACGATACTAATTATCTGCAAATTTTTAAACATTAATACTGCGGTGCGTAATGTTTAATGATGGAGGCACTGGCACTGATAGAGGAGTACACTTATAGAAAGATTAGTAGGAAAACGATTGGTGACGATTTCCTGGCCCCTGATGATGACTGAATCATCAGCTGATAGATTCTATAGAGCTGTGATCCAGTAGTACACAGATTGATTCAACGGAAAATAACTGTCCCTGTGCAAACACAAGTTCTCGCTATCTGGAATAATTAGCCGTCAGGTCTGTGTGTGATATGATTAACACTGTATCATTTCTACCGTTCTTCTTTAAGCACCTTTTGGGAACATAAAATGTTTCTTGTTAACTTTAAGAGTTTGGGGATATAACAGACGACTCTTGGTTTTATAATCTGACCTGCTTTTTATTTCAGGCACAGTCCTCTCTCTTGTACTCACTCTCACTCACTGCATTAACAGCAGCAGCAACACTTTACCAGTAATTGTATTTTTTATAAATAATATCACCGTTGTGGGCACCAAACGATCTGTCTTTCATCACCTCCACCTCACTAACAAACACCTTGATGTTGGTGTCAGACAGTTTCTTCTCGTTGCTTGATGCCATGACGCAATCCTCAGTGTGCACCGTTAGTAAATCAGCTTGCATGTTTCTATGCGGGTGAAATTTACACACGCAAACCTTTAGTGGATCAGGCCCTACATGTTGTGTTGCAACACAGCAATATTAATTTCTAATAACCTTGCAAATGAATTAAATCAGCCTCGACCTTCATTGTGTGATAGAAAATGGAGAGTTGGATAGCATTGAAAATTGCTGAATTAATTAAGTGTTTGCTCAAATTGACAGGTGCCCACTGTGAGGCAATGAACTTCCATATACTGTAGCGCGCAGCAGTGATGGTTTTGCTGACAAGAAAGGATTAATCTGCCTCTTGTTACTGCCAGACAGCTAGAAATTCAATTAATAGTAACATCTACAGCCAGTGCAACTCACAGTACTGCCTACAGTAGGTAAGAAAAAATATCAAACTTTTATAAATGACGTTCAAGGCTTAAAGACATTTGAAGGTCTTTCAGAGGAAAATAATTAAATTCCTTTTATGTAAGACCTGCAGACACCATGTATAGAAATGGCTGCTAGAAGCAGTTTATAAAATGTTTTTTTATTTAGCTCCTGGAAATATGTAGATCTGAAAGCTGTTATTTCAATGAGTTGGAATGTGTACGTCTTTGTCAGTGTCATCCAACCGTGTCTCCATTTTCAATGGCTGTTTTTCACAGATGTAGACAGCTCGCTAATTAAATAGGAAGTGGAGGTGGCCATTCTCCATCTTGCATGCCAAGCTCCAACTGGTTGCAACAGCTGTCAGTGGTCACACCACCGAACACCCCAAGCATTTGCGAAACGCTGTATTAATGTGGGACACAATTGGCTTGGTAACTCACTGTACACTAACAAAACATTTGATTCAGATCTTTCCTTCCTCTGTCTTCTTTTTAGCTACATAGGCTCTTTACAGGCCCTTTGCTGTTTCACAAAATGATCCGCTGTTTAACAAACCACTGGCAGTAGGATTTGAGAACTCGGCATGTGATGACCGTTTGAGGTGCCACATTCGGAGCCGAAGCAAGAGCGCCACTGTGCTGGGTTATGTGTGTCTATGTGTGTGCAGTGAACCAGTGCTATGGTGTGTGGTTATGAAATTGCAGATGCTGGAGGTTGAGGCGTAAGGCTGTGAAATAGCATCATGTGAATTTGCTATATTCTGGCCGATAAAGTCTGTGTGTGGAAACATCAGAGAAAGAGAAGAAAGAGGACATAACACATACAATGTGGGAAAAGCAGCACTGACATGGTTTGTGAAGGTTTGAAGGTCTTCCTAACGAGACTGCTGATAAGTTGCTAAGCAGCAGCAGATGTTCACCACCACCAGCAGAAGTTAGCAACACATCATCAGTTGTGTACCTGTCGGAGTTAGCTCAACAGCTGTGATCGCATTCCTTTGATTTTAACACTAGCTTTATATACATGTCCTTATTTAGCAGTGTTTCCCATCAGTTTCCAAGAGACTGTGGCAGCCCGCCATATTTAAATTTGTCCTGCCACAGTTTCATAATAAAGCAAGACATTTTATCTTTCTGATATCAACAGTCAGACCTCATAGTTTCTCTACCATTACTGACAATAATCCATCAATTAATTTATCTTCCATTATACTAGAAAATGTTTAGTCTTACCAATGCTGTAAATACTATTTTTTTTCTGATGTTCTCCATTACACGTGGCATCTATTGTGGCTCCATTTAAGGTTTCTACATTCTTTTCCCCCTTCATTTTAGAGTAGTTTTTCTTTACTCTTGTTGAGGGTCAATGGCATAGGATGTCACACCTTGCCCTATGAGACAAATTGGGATTTGTGAATATGGGCTATACAAATAAAATTTGATTGATTGATTGATTGATAGTTTCAGCTGCAGTTGCAGCATGCATTGGAGTTCTTTAGTACCCGTCAATCTGAATCTATTGCTCATGAGAGCGACCCTTTGTGCATGTGCACCCTGTTACCGCTATATATAGAACTATTTCTGAGGGAAATGCTGTTTAATGTTTTCAATGTTATATTGTCTTTGTTGCACTCTACATTTTCCTAGTAACGAGTTTTGGCTTCCTGGTTTTAGGTTTATCTTCTAAATTTCAGGACAGAGCATCGATACTTGTTCTTATATGTCTGGGTTGACCAAGTCCCGGGATGCGTCCTATAGCAAATTAAACAGTGGATTTAAAGGATTTTATGTTTATAATCAGTTTTTCTAGAAATGTAGTTTGTACAAATAGATTCATTCTCTTTGTACCTTAATCTGCTTGACCATTGGTATTCAATATTTGAAGTCCAGAAAGATCCTGTCAGTTCTCTTCTACCACTCCTGACTTCGTCGTGAAGTTCTCTTTTTGTCTTGTCTCTTTCAATTAATGATAGATATACATTTCTTTTCAAGTACACATGGCCAATGATTAATTTGTAATTGCACCACTGGCACAGATGCACAGCTATGGATCCATTATTCTTCAGGCAAAAAAAAAAGGATTTGTCAGAGCGACTTTCTGAAATCTCTCAAACTTCTTGGCGGGTCCTGCAGTCATCAACAGCTGTTGAGACCTGATGGTGCTGAGTTGCATGATCAAGTGCTAGATAAATTACTTATTTTTAGCAGCAGTGTGACTATGTCTAATAATCCAAGAAAAAAAAACAACACATCATTTCATTATTTCCTCCATTCAATGTGTCATTTCTGTAACACAAGTGGAATATGCATGTCAGTATTTATTTATAGTTTATGGTTTCTGAGCTGAGCGGCTAAATCCATTATCATCATCATCACAGACAGGCACACACACTATGGTCACACAAGATGTAGAGCGCTCACACACGGCACAAACACACACCATTTGTCTCTTATTCTCTCTGTCTCTCTCCCTGTTGTTTCCAGCACAGCGGGAACAGCTGACGAGTTTCCTCTTCTGGCGTGCCATCGGTATTAATTCACCACGCAAACATAAAAAAAGGAAAGCCTCTACCAAAACCATAGCATCCTCAGTCCTTCTTATTACATCGACATGAATTCAACCCTCGGTCGTATTAGATTCAAATCATTAAGCCTGTATTGAATTATATCTCCCTGGTCGCCTGCCTCTCCCTGGAACCTTTTTTCGATCAATAATCAGTTTGGCTGCTTGGTAAACTCAATCTGCCTCTCACAATTGAGGGAGGTAGAGAGAGAGAGAGAGAGAGAATCCCCATATAGGAAGGCAGGAAGGGAGGTAGGGAGAGGAAGGAAGTCACAGCTCGTCCCCGCCGGCCAAAATGCGTGGTGCCAGCCTTGCTGCCAGAGAGGGATGAGTGTGTGTTGAGGTGTGTAGGCCTGAGCATTACAGGTGTAAAATTAACGACTCTGTGACACTCTAGTCATTGAAGCTTAACAGTTGCTCCTGTGGAAGTATTCCTCATTGTCAACACTCTCTTATTAATACCTCCGCCAAGGAGTTTATAGCCGTTTTCAGACATGACCCGCGTGTAAAATCCAAAGAATTGGCTGTGGAGTTTATCCGCAGTTTTCTTTTTATACATGCACCACGCAGCGGGAGGTTCTCTGCACAGACGCCTTCACAACAGCAATAAACTACTCAGCATAATTCAGGCAAGAGAGAGGGGAGATAATGTGATTTTCTTGACAACACACAGACACCGTTGTCAGCTCTCTTGACATCTTCATCAGTGTCTTCTACGTGTGTGTCACCACTTTTGCACCGGGAGATATTTGTTTTCTCTTCTCTTTTTTGTTTTTGCATCTGTTGCGTGTTAGAAGCATCATCACCCCCCACATTTGCACGTGGGGAATCCATCGACTGCTCCTAGATTTCTACGGACTGTATACAAGGAGGCCAGGCAGAGAGAGTCCACAGAAAGTGCGGAGGCTCTCACGCGGACATTTGTTTTTACACATGCACTTCCCATGGACAAATTACAGAATATCTGCAGAGTTCAGTGCATCGTCTGAAAGCAGCTTATGTTCTCATCCCAGATTGTTTGACTTTCAGCAGAACCATCAAAAACTACTGCTTTGATCTTTGTAAATCTTTCTGGAGGGGATGGGAGGATGGGAAATTCAAGAAAGAACACATTCAATGTTATCATCACTCTCTCATAATTAAAATGTATTTAAATATTTAAGGGACTGATTTCCAAGAGTGTGTGTGCTATGGTGCAGCGTGATCTAATTCAAAGGGACTGTTGGGCCTTGGCGGAGGGTAGGTGCTCTGTTGAGGGCCATTCTAGTCTGTCCTTTTACCCATTGAAAACATCCCCACCGACAATTCACTACATGTCCCTTCTTCTCTTTTCAACACATCCACTCAATCCCCCTGCACCCACTATCCTTCTCTTTATACTTCTTCTTTTCTTTCCTATCCGTCGCTCCTCAGACTGTTTGAAACCCATCTCAGCATTACTGACACAGATCCTGGCAGGGCAGAACGGTGTTACCATGGATACTGAAAACCAGGAGGAAACCCCCCACCCCCCACACATCATCCCGACCTCCTCCTTGCTTCCTGTGCCCCCCTCCCATGGGCCCCCAGGCATGGCTGGGAACAGGAGAGGTGATCTCTGGAGCATGCCCATGTGCGTCAGCACACTGATACCACACGAGCTCACACAGAGCAAAAGGTAACAAGGAATAATTACAAATTTGCAGAACAATATTTCTCTGACAGGCTTATGGAAATATTTGAATCATATAGAAATAGGGTTGAATATTAATGAGGGGCTGAGAAATGAGGAAGCCAGGACAATGGATCTGGCTGCTTCTGTTTATCTGTTATTCTGTCCATCAACCATGATTCTGTATGTCAGGTGGTATCTGACAAGCTTGGGCGGGACAGTGCCCTGTCACAGTGTTCCAGCATTTATATCAAGACGCTGATTGGCATCAAAGCAGCTGGCGAAAAAATGAAAGGTTAAAACATTTAACGCAAGGAATATCTTAGAAAGGATCGATCCTAATGACGGACAGACAAAACATCCTGTTACAGACGGGCCTGAGGGACTTTTTAAATAATTGATATAAAATCATTTAGTACAAACAAAAAGAAAGTCACATATATCATCACTCGTCACATTCCTATAGTGTCTTTTTGAGTCTCCTATTCTATGAGACTTCTCTTTCTTTCTAAGCTTCATCATTGAGGATTTAGTTGTTACAGTATTTGTGAATTTTACTGTAATAGCAGAACCTGAGAGTCTCTAAATATCTAATCTAGTCTTTACAATACTTATACCTTAAAAGTGTGAAGCAAAGCACTAATCCTGACAATGTAGGCACAGTAAAACAAATTATGGTATTTTGACATTTCTGAGACACGCTCTTTTCTGTGGAAGTAGGCGAGTGATGTGATCTGTTATCAGCTGAGCTGTCTGACCAGTGATGGAGCTGTCAGAGATGTGGACGGATCAGGGAACTATATCTTTGCTCTGTCACAACTGAGCTTTTTCTAAACTATAAAGCGAATATGTTAAACAACCTTGATCTCACAGGAGATGATCTTTACACAGACTGTCATAATTTCAATGAAACAAGCCGTCATGTGTTGAATAATCTGCATATTTGCTTTTGCTTATTAAAATTTTTTTATTTGGTTTTCAAAAAAATGGAAACAAGCACATCTTTCATACAAAAAAAATTTATATTCTATTAACTTCAACATGTATGTTCAATAATACAAGTATTTTTCAAGCCTAAAGAGTATAAAGACAGACAGAGTGGTTGTTATCATTTGTCAGTTTCCATCCAGAAACGTATCTGTGTGAATTAGATCTACTTTGTCTGTGTTTGAACAGTAATGTATCTGTGGACAAAGCTACACCGACACAAAGCTCTTTACTGAAACCTGGGACATAATCCTGTGGTCCATCTACCGGTCTCTCTATGTCTCCCTGAGTGTACATTACCCCTCGTCTCACCCTGCGTCTTGTTGTATGTGACAGTTAGAGGGAGACACAGATGCAGACAGAGAGACGGAGGCATTAAATGTCTGAAAGCCTTAAACTGGGAGGATATAGCGTGATGCACAAGTAATGAAAAACATGTTGTTTACTACAGAAAGCCTTGCTCTCAAATCATGAAATGAAGATGAACTTAATGACAGTTTGTATTGTTTGCTTGTGACATGCTCACATCACAGCCTCTGACAACAGTTGCTCATGATATCACATGTTGCAGGTGTTACAACTGTCTGGAAATTGTAGATAAGGCACTTGAAAGTTCACAAACACAACATGCCAAGACACACTATTCCCTGGGTTGCACACACTGCACATACGCACACAAACAAGCGCTCTCTCCAGCCCTGTTTTAATCAGCCTCCCCATGAGTGTTTCTCTTTTTTTCTATTTCCAGAGAGTTGGCAGTGTATAACAGAAAGTCTAAATAAAGGAAATACTTGTGTCTTTGTAGGAACTCGGCTACAAAACTAAATGAAGTATAACCTCTATTTAATCGCGGCGAGGGGGATAAAATGAAGTTGGTAACATTGACTCTAAAACACCTTCATCAGCAGGTGTCGGCTCCTGAGTCTGACGTGCAGGTCAGAATGACCTCTGACAGGCGCTGGGAGTGGAGAGATTGACATTTTACTATTGGCTGTTACAGTTCGTGTGCCTAGTAGCAGTTCCACAGTGGGAAATGTTTGGATGTTTTGCCAACAGACAGGTTGTGAAAACTGTGACTATGATTTTATGATGAATAAAAGCTGCAGTAATGTCTCTGGTCTTGACCCCATGGTCACTGCTAGTGTAGTGGTGGTGCCAGAGAGACACATTAACCTCAATCTATTAAATACTAAAATGGCACTCAGTAGAGAGATACTTCCGCAAAGGCCCAACAATCCCCTTGAAGGCAATCAAGCCTCACCACATTGCACAAACTCACAAGTCCTCTAATTATTTCTGATTTGTTACTTCAAAATCCTTGCAGAATTTCTTGAGAAATTTTAAAAAAGTTCAATGTTGACTGTGAAAAATCTTGGATCCTCCCTTAATCGAATCCGCCCTGAAATCTTATGGATTTGTTTTTGTCCATTCTCTTCTTCAATATAATTGATTCAGTAGTTTACACTTAATCCTGATAAAAGACAAACAGCAATGAAAGTAATGAATGAATGAATCCGCAACTACCCCATCACTGCAGTTGTGTGAGTACCTACAAGTAGCCTGTAATGCAGTTCTCTCTCTCACGCAAGAACTTCTCTTTCATTCCTTAGTCTTTTTCCCTAAGCAACGTTTGTAAGCTCCCATGTGCGCTGCCATAGATTGAATGAATGTATTTTATGGGAAACGCTTCAGAGAAAGTGAAACAAATTCCTGCATTCGCCCATTTTATCAGATCCTTCGTTTGGATAAATGGGTTCTTCCCTCATCCAAACCACAGGTTTTGTGGTAACGTGTCCAGTGGGTTTTGCGTAATCCTACTTAGAGACAGAAATACAAAACATCCTCCTTCGCAGAGGAAATAAGATTCTTTCTGTAGCTCTCCAATTAATCTTTCACCAAAAGTTCTCTGGAAAGAGTAAAATCACATTTGTAATTCGGCAGACAGATATTACATGTGGCAGGAGCAAGTCAAGTTTGGTTAAAAATAGATGCATTTGAATCTATTGCCATTCCAAGCAGCACAGCAGAGAGGCTGTCCTGTTTTGAGAGGGGGAATCCTGGACATGAGAAGTTTTCCTGTCAGCATTTGTAGCTGGCAGTGAGAAGAGATACCCTCAGGGCTGGTCACTGTGGAGCAGATGGACGAGAGGAACAGGCAGAGAAGAAGATATGAAAGAAGTCTAGTAAAACTGAAAGATGAGAGCAAGATGACCAGCTGAGTGACAATGAGGGACCCTTGTTGAGAAGGATGGAAGAGCAACGACTGATTATTTTCTGAGAGCAAAACTGCCGCAAGGTCTGGTTGTAAGCTCAGAAACGTTAAGGGGCAGCAGAAGGCTTTTCTGACACCAGTGCAGAAGTAGTAGAAGAGGAGTTACTTGGAAACAGGGAAGGAGGGACCTGTCAGGAGGAGTAAGAGTGGTGAGAATGGCAACGGGAAAGAGAACTAAGCTGAAAGCAGGGAGGCTGGAAGTCAAATGCAGAGCTCCTCTGTATGTAAAAGAGGTGCAGAGGGGAGTGTGGTGTCTTCAGGGCAAGGGAAGAAATAATGATAGGGGTTGTGGGAAATGAGCTGAGGAGGAAAAAAGGGTATTCAAAATGGCAAAGTTAATAATATGAAGTTTTGTTCTTGACTGCAGATTTTTTTGTTTTTGTTTTTAGTTACCTAACTTCAATCGTATCTGTGAGTTACGTTCAGTAGTAAAAAAGAATCCGGTGCTGTTTAAATTTTCATAGAACACTTTTGGAAATGAGGCTCACACTTTATGGACTGAAGGTTTCTTTTTTTCCAAACTTAGAGGGAAAAATAAGCTTAAAAAATGCAAGTTGATAAACATCATGCAGCATATGCGTGTTTCTACCTTCAAGACTGGGTTACATGCTCCTCCCTTAAGAGACACAATGTCATTTTTAGGACACGTGACTGAAATACTGCAAAATGCATTAAGGGAAATGTAATTTGTCCGCTTTTTTAGCCCACTAAAAAGATTTCATGGTAGCATTTCAGACAATGGCTGACAATTTAAGTAAGGGGAGCGATATTGAATCAGATTACGGCAATGTTTCAATAACAAAAAAAAAGAATATAACAATGAAGAACAGATCTGAATTCTCATCTCAAGTTATCTGGTTTGGAATAACAAAAACAGTTATTGGATACTAGGATACTAAAACAAACACCAAAACCTAACAGGAGAGGGAAGAATTGTAGCAATTTAGACCAAGCAGTGGAATTTTACCCTCAGGTGTAGATAAGCTAAGGCTATGAAGTTCTTTTTAAGAAACGTGAAATTATTATAAGTATCAGCCATCTGAAGCATGTACTTATCCGTTATCAGTCGGAAAAATCCTTATCATGCATCCTCAGTTCAAATAGGTGGGTCTCAAGAATGTACCTGAAGCTAGATTGTTGAGGTAAAAGTGTCTGTTCTCTCAGCTGGTTTTATAACCATGAATTTCATGTTAATATACCTAAATGTTGCACAGTATTGCTTCATACTGAGACAAAATAGCTATTTAGAGGGGGGCTTATAGATAACAGTCATTTAGAGCTGCTGCGTTTTAGGCCGAACTTAACGCTTGTGTCACCGCTGCTGTGTCTAATGAGGAGGAAGTCGGAGGGAGAAAGTGCAGCTGAGCCGAGGCTTAGACTGATGGGGTCACACAGTTCAAAACGGTGGGTCTCCAGAATGTGCAGGATGTTCCTTGAGCAACTGAAGCTAGATTGTCGAGGGAGAAGTGTCTGTTCTCTCAGCTGTCGCGCAGAGGAAGAGATCGTGATCATGAATGACTCAGTAGCTCTGTGGCTGTCGCAGCTCTATGTGGTACTGAACCTGTAGCGCTCAGAACGAATCCAGAGGAAAGTGGACTTCTGAGGGGCCGGGACATCAATGACTTCACACAGCTTTAGTCAGCGGTATTTGCCAGGAGGAGGCAGTTAAGCTCTATTGACATAAAGAGAAGGGTTGCAGGTGTCTGACAAAAGGTGCCACAAAAACTTTTGGATACAGTATCGGACAAAATTAGGAGGGACCATCAGCTTCTATCTGAGAAGGCGGAGGAGCTGAACATAGATATAGATCAGTGACGAGTCTATTGTTTTTTTATAAGGGCAAACAACATCCTGCTTTAATGTCAAACAGTTCTTACATCTTAGAAAACACCTGGACCAGATGTACCAACCAACTTGCTCCATTTTTACAAAATATCTCCATCCACACAACTACAAATAATCAAAGAAGCACGTCGGGCCAGTAGGTGGCAATAGAGTCTACATCAACAATCTCTATTATTTAATTTGCTAAATACCTGCTCTAGTCAGGGTGTTAGCGTATTCCTAAAACCAGTGCTTTACAGTTATGCATACTCATGTCTCATTTGTTTCATTGACAGAGTTTTCGAGTCTGGTCTCATGTACAGCTGACTTCTCCTGCAATGACTGTAACTGCTAGTTGACTTTGCCATAGTATTTTATTGACAAATTGTTTTATACCTTGTATTACTGTGTATATATATATGCATATTTATTTCATTCCTATTTATTCAATGTATTAACTTTTAATGTATCAACTTTTTTATTGTACCCTCGGCACCATTGAAAATGAGGGTCTTATCCCTCAATGTGTCTTCCGAGGCTTAAATAAATATTCAATCAATCAATCAATGTCAATGCAGAAAGTGCTGCAGATAGACAATGATCCCCGTGTCTAAATATGGTCAGTGACTGCTGACAGCCCAATGTCAAGAGGATCTAGCTTGTTTTCCATTAATATGTTAAGCAGTTGTTGCTAGCAGTAGCATATTAATCAATATTAAATTAAATTTTACCTGTCATATTAGCCATCTCTCACATATACCCGACATTTACTACACCCCTGCAGACACACACACTGATCAACAACTCTCTGACAGCGCACTTTGTTGCTTGAAGGTGTCCGCTGATACAGGAACAAGCAATAGCGACCGTAGTAGACATACAGAAAGAATATATTGACGTTAAAAACATTTGACCCATTGGCACATTCAATAGTCTTCACTATTTCACCTGTTTACTGGCTTAGATTTTGACTTTACATCTGCTCATTAAGGTGGTGTAATATTTGCAACCAGTCTTAGTTAGAAGACTTAGTGGAATAACAATAAGTTTGGACCTACAATGCTGTTAACCAACTCAGCGTAAGTCCAGGCGCAAGACCAGTTGTTGCCACTGGCCTCAGGACACCCCAACACTTGTGAAAGGACATTCACACACAAACAAACACAGAGGTTGATTTGTTTTTTGTTTGCCTTGATATTCTCTACTCCCAGGACCAAATGTATATGCAGTTGAGAAGCATTGTTCTATAATGGCATCATCTCTCATGAATTATTGTAGTCATGTAAAATAAGCACTGAGATAGAGTTGGGTGCTGCATTTCAGAAAGGCTAAACCATTATTTTGTAAATGCCAGTTAGTTCCTGACATTTACTGGAAGAAGTTTGACCATTTGAAAAAATGCCTATGAGAAATACAGTAGGTGGATTTTCAAGTGGCGTCACAAACCAGTGACGTCACAATTTTTCAGCAATTGCAATGGGTAGTTCTTCTATAATTGGAAACCTAAATTACATACTTACTCCCCCATCCCCCACAGTATATTTTGACCTGTGGGACACATTGAGGGGTGTTTGTAAAGCTTAAAGTGTTCTTGCTTTTCTGCTTGGCTTCAACTTTGTTTCATTAAAGAAAATCAACCGTGCCCTTTATTAGCTCTGTCCACCATACCCTGTAAAAAGTGAGTTGACTTCAATTTTACGTGTGAATCAGTGAACCTGTCTCTCTGTGTTCACGCATACACACGGACACACTCACGACAAGAGCCTGTCAAGAGCTGAATCAAGATAAACCTTGGCCTTAAAGATAAGCTCAGAAGTGGGAGTAGGAACAGCAAAGCTCATTTAAATGATTTGTCCCTCCTGCACTTTGAACATATATGCTGGATTTCTTCCTTCTCCTCTTTCGTGGCAGCAAGACAAATCTGCTCTTTGCGCATTTTACAAATTATCCCTTCACCAGTTCAGTGTGTGAAGCTATGCTTCCCTTAGCCATGTCAAGATTAGTTGTGAAATTAGACTTACATGTCTTTAGTCCATAATTTTGCCTAAAGGAAAGCACAACCTTCCTATATTCAAAAAATCACATTCAGTTAGACGCTTCTCTGAACACACACATAGCTGCAGCAGAGACCTTTATAGGATGGTTCAATAAACTGCACACATGTTCTGCAAATAAATCTAAATCCTCAAATCCAACTCACCAGATCCATCAACTTATATTCACAAATAAGCATAATCCAAAATAAAGCTTTTGTCAAGCAGGTAGCAATGAATGTCAGTTTGTATGACAGAATAGCATCATGCTGATTCGATTCTTTTTAACACCAAAGTGAAGAATGAGTCTTTTACATCATGATGTAACCGCTTCAGTATCAGACATATCAAAGTAAGTGACTGAATTAATTGTAATGTGGACATCATACTGAATTATCCTTGCATATTGAAAATGAATGGATATTTGTGTGCTCATATGTTTGTTTTGCAGCGCCTGTGGGCTACTTATTATAATCAAATGTGAAAGCCAATTAGGTAAGAAGGGTTGGGTTTGGTGCAGAGTAGGAGCCCCACCCTTCCACCAGACATACAAACAGATAAACAGCAATGAAAACATCAGCCCCTTGGTGGGGGTAATAAATAGCACGCTATACGACACCCTGATGTTTGTTTATAAACTATTAAAGAAACCCCTAGTGACTGAAGAGTCAATTGCAATTTAGTGAAAAGCAAAGGTCGGCCACATGAAGATCAAATTTGTGTTAGACTGCAGTACTCGTTCTAAACCTGCCTATTTGTTTGGCCTGTGGTAATGCTGGATGCAGCTTTCTTTATGAAACTGTAAAAGTGACCTGTAGTTATTGATCTGAGGGGGAAAAAAAGACCAACTGCAGCACAAAGAGCTGTTGACCAGTTTATGGTGTTAAGTTTGGTGAAGTTTGATTCAGGACGCAGAATCCTGAACTGGAGAATCAGTTGTTCCATTGTAAAGAACATGCTGTTTTTGTCATTGAGACAGTCATTCATGGTGATGAGTCCCAGCTACCACCTGTTTATTCAAAGTGTATTAAAAGGGTAATTTCTTACAACTGATGCAAAATGTAACAGCATGAGTATCTTTGCTATAGTTTCAGACCAAGATTTGAGTACAAATGCCTGGTGGTCAAATTTGGTATGGCAGCCCAGACTAGTGTTTGACATAATATGAAACTGTTATGATCATTTCCAAACAGTCCCAGCCTAAACGTTAGACTTAATGTAAAATGGTGATTTTCAGATCTCCTCTCTCAGCAGACTGACGACTTGATGTCTGTTAATCATGCCATGAAAGACATAATTTTTTTTTCTTCAGAATAAGCCCGAGCAAGGACAAATGTGAATCCCATCTCTTGCTTTTGTTCCCTCCTCTTCATCTCTCTATCGCTGTTAATGGAGTATCTGTTCATGTGTCATTGGTGATGTGCTGTGGGAATCTGAGGCTAATTGGATGGGCAGCAGCGATGGATTGTTTAACCACAGACATTGAAATATAATGAGAAGAAAAACCTTGACATAAAATGACTTTGTACCTTTCCTGTGATACATACAGATAAGAACAGATACGCCTTCCCACATGTGCGGGTGCAAACACATGCTTCTGTTCACTGTATGTCTATATTACTCTGTTTGATTTTCCTCTAATCTTACTGTTAATGATTTGTGAGTCATTTCTAGGAAATCTGCCACACAAGGACAGATGTCTCACTTCTACATTACACGTGCCCTCATTTGCCCTCAGTTCAACAGGTGGATGAAGAAAAAAAAGGTGTAGCAATGATGCACAGTATTGATTTTTACACAAATGTAAGATGGTGATATTAACAATTTACCCACATGACCTTTTAGCTGTGATGCATCTCTTGGTCTCTCTTAATCTCTCTTTGCCTCTGGCATGTCGACAGAATAAAGGCGAAAATTGTGATTTCTTTCTGCAAATTTTACACATCATCTCTATACTGTTTGCGTGGGAGTGTGGGTGGACTGATTGGTGGGGAGTTTTGGGGTGGGGCTGGGGGGCGGGTATCAATGGTTTTGAAAAAACGTTTGTGCGGGCTTATCTCCCTCTTCTTCAAACAATCACGCTTTCTCAGCCAGCAGCGCCCTGTAATTCCTGTAATTAGCAGTTTGTGTGCTATTTGTCCTTGCTCAGCGGGGATTTGTGTCGTGCCCTCTAATTGGACAAAGAGGAAGTAGACGTTGCCGTAAATCGCCTGTATTTACACATCATTACTTCAGCAAGAAAAAATCTCCTGCAGTGAAAACATGCAAATGGCAATTAATTATTGAGGCAAGCAGAAAGAGAAGGAGGGAAGAGAAAGAGAGCGAGAGAGAGGAGAGGGGGGGTGCAGTGATATAAGATGAAACAAGACCAGATCCAGAAATTAGGAAACAGCTACTTAATACGATTTGTAGCTTACCCAGCTGTATGGGATAGGATTTATACGGGTCTTTCAAATTTATATTTGTCACGTTTCAATTATGCATTAAGCAAGACAAATAAATCCTAAGTCCACAGTTTTATAACCAGGAAATGTGTTTAATCTTTAATATGCACTTTTCAAAATTTATATTCAAGGAACAGTCCCAGGGATAAATTCTGAGAGGTATAGTTCATGCAAAGGGATTTATCTGATGTTACTGAGGCCTTGTCTACAAAACCGCAGATATATATTTTTTAAGTGGATACTTCCTCCTCCTTATTCAGAAAAATGTCAGTCCGGACAAAAACACAAAAACGACCACAAACAAAAATGCCAGGCAAATAGGTGGTAATAAAGTACACATCAATGATCTGACAAATAACAGAGATCAACACTGTGGTCCAAGTAATACTGGGCGAGGCAGATGCTTGTGATGTGGTGCAGTTATGCCAAATTTAGATGTAAACTTCTAATTAGACCCATAAGATAAGATAAGATAGGATACAATAAGATAAGATACACACACAAAGGTAGAAATATGCATAACATAAACAAAATATAAACAGTAAAACAGTATTCCACATATATGATGTTGAAAACACATGAAGAGAAAACAATTATAGCACGGTTAAATTAGTTGAAAAATATATTTCAACATATCGTTATCATTGTTTGTTGCTCATGCTCATGACACAGAGCTACAGTGGGCATGTGTGAGCTGAGCTCAAGTGTGCAGCTCTGAGTTCAGGTGTGAACGCACTCAGTCGGAAAGCGATTCCGATCACGCAAGACCACATTTAAAGGTGGTCTGGGCCACATGGGTCCACATTCTTTTAGCAGTGTGAAACCAAATGCGTCAATTATGAAGGACCTCCTACTCAGCTGACGCCCTCTGACCCGCTGCAGTTTCAATACTAATCAAACATATTTTTTCTCTTCTCGTTGATTTGTTTGTAACCAACGCCACAATATCAACACTTATCACCAGAGAGTGATCGATACTTTCCTTAAATTGCTTAAATCTTTATTCACAGCGCAGCTGCATGAGATTCATTCAGTGCCTCTCTCTCACCACTCTCTCTCTCTACCTCTCTCTCTTGCTCGCTCGCTTGTGTGGACACAGACACACAGACACATTGTTGATATCAATGTCCAGTGGAGCCATTGTCCAATAATTGGAGGACGGAGACTGTGATGATACAGCTTCATAAGGTTACATTATATAATCAGTTATATATTACAGAGAGACTCTGGTTGTGCTGAGGCGCCATATTAACATGACACAAGACTCAGAGTTTTTCTGTGTTACATGACCTTCCAAATGGAGCAGGGTTAATAAAGAGGGTTCATTATCCAGCCGAGACCTATTGTCAGATTCAGGGCTGAGTTTGAGTTGTAGTGAGTGGATCCGCACATCAGCAAAGAATGAAAGTGTGTTCACTTGAGCCTCTGACACGAAATTGGATTCTGTTACATAAACACTTAGAATGAGTCAGATAAGCTTGGAACTAAAGAGGATGTGGGCAAGAGCGTTTATTCTGTTTAATGCACTTTACAGAATCTTTAAATATGCATTAATCTGATGAGCATTTGGGCTTAGTGTAGCAGGCAGGTGTTGATTTGACAAGATTGAAGGTGTCATTTCAACAGTATGTCCCTGTCCAGGGAAGCGAATACAGATGGGTCTCAGCAGCAGCTTTAAATGCATAATCAGACAATCAGCACTGTCCCCAATCACACCTCTAAGCACAGCAATCAGGTGCTGCTGGTGTGTGGTTGAGCGCTCTCTCTCTCTCTCTCTCTCTCTCTCTCTCTCTCTCTCTCTCTCTCTCTCTCTCTCTCTCTCTCTCTCTCTCTCTCTCTCTCTCTCTCTCTCTCTCTCTCTCTCTCTCTCTCTCTCTCTCTCTCTCTCTCTCTCTCTCTCTCTCTCTCTCTCTCTCTCTCTCTGTGTGTGTCTATGTGTTCAGTGGAATTCACGTAATTTGTGTGAAAAAACAGCTGCACCACGTCACAGTCGGATTTCACATCAAACGACTCAGCTTCACATTTTGGGTCAGCAGAGCCATAATTATAAAAGGTGTTCACACTCGCAGTGGGACTGGTCTGTAAACCGAGCTCTACAGCACCACAGATGCTGAACAGACACACACATTGGCTATTTTAATCAGTGTAAACGATTTTTTGAACTATCATTGACCCCCCCGTTTCTGCAGATTGGAGATACACAAGAGATAAGAGAAAGTAGTCTGATAATAAGTTCCTCCTCCTTTGAAATATCTGTACAATCACCGGTGAATGACAATAAATGAATATCAGTTTACTCTGCTGCTTTCAGATGAAGTCTATTTGTCATGTAGTGGCGTGTCAAACAGAGGAGCTGCAGTAAGCTCCTTGGGAACAGACAGTAACATGTGGTTGGCAGGAATGAGACAGACAGGTTAATCTCCAACAGATGGACAGAGACGACAGGACATGGAGAACCAAATTGCCTCAAATTGCCACAAATACAAACAATGTCAGTATGAACAAAAACCTGGGTCGGATTATGCTGTAGTCATCTGAGGACAATAAATACGTACAATGATATTATAGGGTATGTACATGCGTTATATTCAGCTGTATAATGACTATGCAGAGGCTAAGAGTCATTTTGCCTGTCCTATCTGTGTGAAATTGTTCAGTTTTGCTCATTTGAGGAATGTCAGTGTTCATCATCATTCTCACAGGGGAGAAAACAGATACACACGAGGTGGCCTTGATAAAACAGAAACTGCGCATCTGACTGGTCTCTTAATGCAGGCGTGTTTAAGTGAGGACTTTTCACTGCAGATTACATGTCACTAAACAAGCCCTGGGATAAATGTGGTGTCACTAAGTAATGTGTTCATTTAGACAGCACGCTCATCAGCTTCCCTTAATATTGCCGGGGGTTGTAGCTCAGTGCAGCTGAGTTCTGCCCCGAAATGACTGGCAGACAGTTTTGGAAGAAGGAAAAAACTCAAACTATTTATCTGGGGAGATGATCTGCGGTGGTTTCATTTCACTTGGGATTAGTTAAAATATCCGCTGCACTGACACAAACAGCACAAAACCATCTTCATATTGGCTTACGTGTTTTGTAATTTGGTTTGCAAATGTGTATTTAGCGCTAGTATCCTGGTTTTTATCAGGAACATGTGTTCAAGTATGTAAACGTCCTATCCTGATAAACTGGATCCTGAATAAACCCTTTTGAAAAAACTGATTATACAAGATGGAGTACTTTGAAGTAACCAGGACTGGTGCATGTATTGATCTTGGCCTTGTTTCTTACTATAACCTGCACCGGCATGGCTTCAGCCAAATGACACAGCATAAACACAAACAGTGTTTCACAAACAAAGAAAGTGTTTCACATGTGGAGCAAACTAGAACTGTTGTTTCCTCCTGTTTCATGAAACGCATCAAGCCAAATTGGAGGACATGTTTAGTATTTGCCGTCGTCGCTCTAGTCCCCCAATAAATTGAATAAGCCAAACCCTGTGCACCATGTCGGAATGTAATAGCGCTAATCCCACTAAAAGCCAAAGGGGCATTAATATTGACAGCTACCAATAGGCATCAAAATTGCCATTAGGCTGTGTTGCTGTTACCATGGTAATATTAAACATGACCTGCAGTTATAAGTCACCAGGATACTTGTATTTATCAATAAGTGACCAGATTTCTCGATGCTCTGTGTAAAGACCTAATATGATCAAACCAGGATAAGATTCATACTAGCGAGCATGCAGGTTATGTAAATGCTCGTCTGAACTGCCAAATCAGACACAGATTATGACTATGATGCGAACTGGCGTCAACTTTTGATGGCAGATGGCCGAAATCTGGGATTGTATATGTGTGTTTGTGTTTTCATGTCTACCGAGCTCTGCACACAATTCTTTCCCTGGACCCAGAGATGAAGTTCCACTGGCACCGGCTACCGACCTCTGAGCAGATAGGATGGGGTTAGGGGCTCTTTCCAGGCCGATAGGCAGAAGCCACAGTGCATTTTGGGTACACGTTTTTTCTCCCATGTCTGGACAAGCCTGATAAGGCAAAAAGAGCTGGCTGAGGATCAGAGCGCGTGAAACCTCTGTCTTTCCGCCCTCTCTCTTTCACAGCTTGTCTCCTTCACATTCAACATCCATTATCAGGTTTTCACTCTTCATCTCTGACCTGTCTCGCTCTCTCTTATTCGCTGCCCTGTCCTGCTGCTATAGGCACTTGTACTAATCAGCCTCGTTTCTTATTCTATTCCTCTGTTTCTCTGCTTTACATTGGGCCTCTTCACTACTTTCCCTTCCCTGACATATCATCACATTCCCTCAGCAACTCATTGTTGCCATGAGGCTTCAGCCTCTCTCTATATTTCACTCTTTGTGAAACTGGGATCTTTTTTTCTTTCCTCTCTTACCACTGTTGAAACACCTCATCACTTTCCTGCTCTCAACTCTCGCCTCTCCTTCTCTTTGACTTTCTTTTCCCTCTCCCTCTTCAAACTGTCAAGCTGTCACGCGACAGGCATATTCCTGTAGGATGACCACTGACAAGTTTGTGTGTGGGATCTGGATAACTCGGGGGTGGCAGCAATTCAACAAAATAAAGGCAGAGGGTAAGAACCAGGGCTGGAAATCTCTGAGTTACTGAACAATGTAAAAATAAAATACACTAAGGCTGCTACAATTCAAACATTTCGAAGGTTGTAGCATGACATTTTTCTTATACAATGTAAAATATAATTATGGTTTATCATCATCATCCCCTGTGTCTGAGAACGTCTGTGCTAAGGTTGACTACATGCATGAGTAAGTCAGAATATTTGCGATCAATGAAAATACTCCGGAGGCTTCAACAAGCATCTGTGACTCTGCAGGTTAGCTGTGGTGCCAACACATTTTTACATAACGCATCCTGTGTATTATATGACTTCTTCCATGTGACTTCGCTGCTGTATATAGAGGCGATTAGTGAGATAAGGATGCGTTCTGAGCCATTTGGCCCAGAGCCTGCACATGGGAAACCAATACATTTGCATTTTAATGTGGAATTGCTCAACAAAGATTAACTATGTCGCAATGTCTGATCAGACACATTCATATCCCTATGAGCAAAGGTAAGAAAGAGACATGGATTCATGAGAAATAATGGACTTGAAGAAAGGGTGCACCTGAATTTAAATGATTAAACATTTTAAAAAACATGAAATAACAAGAATGGAGCCCATACCTACGCCAAGGCCCAATAGTCTCCTTAAAGAAAATCGAGCTTAACCAATTATTACACACTCGGCGATATTAGTTCTTAAGATATGTCAGACTTTTTATCATCAATATCCATTATTCTACCCTTCTACCCTGGCTGACACACTGAAATTTAATGGGTTTGTTCCTGACCCATATTGTGTCCTTGCACCAACTTTCGTGGAAACCCCCTTTCTTGTTTGTGTGTAATCCTGTTTACAAACAAACACATCTCCTCAGATTTTCCTTTCTGAAAACAACATGCTTCTCAAGGTATAGTCATATTACTGTTATTCACAGTATTTCTCTGCACCTCACTGTTTTTTTTAAATTCCTGACTGTCATTCCACAACTAAGAGCTCTAACCAAACATTTATAGCCCGGTCAGACTTCCTCCTTCCTCACGATATATCTAATGTATGACAACAGAGTCTCATTGCATATTAACATTAAGCCCGGCCACATTTTTCCTGGCTCTGTGGGTGTGTTTTGATGACACATCTCGTGGTGAGGGCTCTCGTGGCTACGCGTAATTAAGCAAGGGACTGACTCCATCTGATGCTCCGCTGCACCGCTACCGTTTGAGTGCCACTTTAATTGCTTTTCTTCCCGCAATTCCCACCTCACACGCCTGCCCCATTCTATCAATCTATCCAATTCCATGCGGGGAAATGCCTGCATCCAAACATGCAAATATGGGTGCGATGGAGAGATACTGTGTGTGTGTGTGCCTTTGTATGTTTAAGCATGAGGGTGAACAGAATCTTAACTGCACAGCTTCTCATGGGTACTCATGAGCTGGTGTCTGCCCATGAACTGACTCGTGTGTGTGTCTCTCTCACCTGTGGTGCAGAGCTGTGTAGTGTGAGGTTTCCCCAAATAGCTACTCTCATTCACAGCCTCTCTCCGGTCTGGGCTTTCTTTGTCTGCCTCTCTTGGCAGCAGCTTCAATGAAGCATCTGACCCCCTTTTACCAGACGCACACACACACACATATGCGATTCACATACACTTCAGGGCAGGGACGCTGATTCTGCAGAAGTATGTCAAGAAAACAGTCAAGGTCATGGCTTCACACTCAAACATGGGTTATTCCTCTGAAAACATATATATATAATGCATCCTCATGGGGCAACTGGCAGGCCGAGATAAAAGCATACATGGAATCCCATCAGGCAGGAAATAGACGGACACTGTGCATTACAGGCTTTCCGCATGCTCTATACACATTGGTGAACCAGATGTGACCTCTCCTGATCGACAAGTAAAACAAGGAGTGTTTTTTCACTTTCAACCTAGTGCGGCTCAACCGTGAAATGTGTGCCTGCCCCCCTGACCCTGTGACTTTGAGCTGGAATAGGACTGTCTAAATATGTATAAGACTGGCGGAGAACTGTGCAGAAAAACAGAGAGGACATAGAAAAGGACAGAGAAATTGTACATAATACACCTTGCAACTCGATCCAGGTCATTTTACGCATTGTGGTGGACAATATGTTTGTTGGAAGCAAGTATCTCAAACTAGATATCTCACTCTTTCTACAATTTTTTTTACATCAAGCAAAAGGTCAGTGTTTTATTGAAATTTAAAGAAAATCTGTAATGTTAATAGGATTGTTGGCTCAGATCAAAGCTTTAAGCTAGGGTTGGAAAGCCTGAAAACTGTAGCATGGGCAGGCTACAACTGATACAACCCATCCACCCCATTGGCCCTCTAATCAAAGCTACACCCCCAGAAAACATGAACACAGTCCCACAATTGCTTGCAGCAGACTTGTGGCGAACGTCTCTGCTTCAGCGGTGTGTCGACTCCAGTCATGCGCAGTGACAGCAAAGAAATGATTGGTTGAACTTATTACAGTCCTACGAGGGCCAAAGACAATTTATGTAATGATGGCTAATGGGGCGTAAAAATATTTCAACAAATATGATCAAAGAGGTTCAGAAACAAATGACCAACCCTACCTTTCCACATATTTATAAACAGCCGTTCAAATATCTGAAAACAAAATATAAAAAATCTTAAATCTGCAACATTTGATGCCAATTTAATAAACACCATTTTTTTTTTTTTATGGTATAAAAGATTGAGTTGTGTAAGATAATTGCCATGACAAAAAAATGAGAGGAGGATTTCCCACTTGTAATTTCACAGTTTAGGGGCCTCCTGGTGGCTGCAGGGCCCTTAACAGCTGCATTTATTTATAGTCATTTAAACAGCCGAGGAAGCAAATTAAACCAATTCCCTAACTCAAATATATGAAAATTGTATTTGTTGAAAATCAGGGGCCAGTATTTTGCACTGATTAGCATTTTTATAATGCACTGAATTCAGATGAAGACCAATGTCACTTTTGAAAAGTAAAACCATATTACCACAATTAATTGAGTCACAGCAGGAGATGTAATCTACTAAAAGCCAAATATGAGAAATTAAGCAAGCAACTCTCATTCATGTTCTCCGGCTCCATTTTTCTTCATGGCACGTTTACAGGGGGAAGGCAGTGTGCCGCTGCACCTCTCACCCTCACGCAGTGACAGGGATAAAGCTTCATTACATAAGGTTGCTGGCAGGAGAGGAGCTGGTGCTCAGAGGCACAGCACCTGCCAACAATCCCACACAACACCAGGCACGCATTCATCATCACGCCGACTCCCTGAATCCAGTTTTCTTTACCTCGCATTGTCTGTCCATTCATTCTTTCCTCCTCATTTAGCCAGTGTTCTCTCTTTTCCATCTATTATTGTTTCTTTTAGTTTTTCTTCTGTATTTTCTGCGTTCCCCTGCGCCACCCCCCACTCCCCATCCCCTTTTCTCTCCATCTATCTCAGTGACAGTGCTGCATCCTACTTTCCTCCTGCCTTTTGGGATCATGCTGAAAAGCAGGCAGAGCCGGCAGTGCTGGTTAAGTCGCTGGTTGTCCTCACAGAGTGTATAATCCTCTTGATGTTCTGCCACTGTTGTTGAGCACTGGAGAGGGAGGCACATCTGTTCTACATGTATGTGCTGCGCAAAGTATCTAAGAACAGGAAGAAACAGCGTGGATGTATTTGCGGGAATATCGTAACATGAACTGTTTACAGTGCGGTGTGGGTAAGAGAATGTTTGGATTGCTGAGAGTAGGACAGTGCACACTGGGTATTGTATTTTCTGTTCCTTTCGTGCACACGTGGGAATGACCATCCAAAATGATTCACCCTGAAATGCTAACATTTCTGTGAAGCATTTATTTTTTATTTGAGAACACTCTCCATACAGCTTCTACAATTGACCTTCTGACTACATTTGATCTCATTCTTTATTTTCTTTCTTTCTTTCTTGTAAAATAAAGCCCGGCCTGCTATCAGCCAGGGTGACCCTCATTTTTTTTTACATCATATGAAAATCTTCTGACTGTGGCTGAGGAAGAAATTGAATTTTTATGGATACAGAATAATGCACCGTAGCTGAGCTGTCTGCTGTGAAAACGGGTAAGAAAAAGATGAAAAGAAGCGGAGGGAAATCCTGCATAACTATTGCAGAATTCTCCTTGGGGGCATAACAAGTGTGCAGTATGAATATATTTATAAATATATATATAAAAAAAGAAGACATAACTGGAAATTATGTAATAAACTCAGGAAAGACTGAAAATCTGACTTTTGGATGTAGCCTTTTTGCATTATAAATCACTGTATGTGGAGACAATTTATAGGAGGACTGCAAAGGCTATTTTAGACTTGAGTGTTGTAAAAACTGCACTTTGGAAGCCAATGTGGAGCACAGCTAAAATAACCTCTTAGATGTAAAATGACAGCCATCCCCTCAGGGTGGGGGGCTCTAAGCCCAATGTGAATGGTGTGAAAGACTGCACCGATGTGGCCACAGATATATATCAGACATATTGAAAAGGAGGAAAGAGTGAGATATGACAGGGAGAGGGAGAGGGGAAAAAAAGGGAGGAGGAAAGTTTGGGGAGAAGGAGGGGGAGATGGAATCCACTGAGAGAGCGTGAGAAGGACTGAGAGATGGATGGAGGGACAAAAATAGCCCCTCTGTGGCCATGCTTTTCACTTTCATTTTCCATGTCCTAATATCCAATTTATAGCCACACACACACACACACACAAACGCACGCACACGCAAACACATTTACTGTAGCGCCTTTCACATACACTATTTTACCCCGAATTACACACACACAGACACACGCGGTGCAGCACACATACACACAGACACACAGAGCTACACAAAACTGCACACACGCTAAGTAATTTACCTTTGTGATAAAAACGCTCTCCTCTCACATTCTTCCACACCTCCACACTCTTTTCTTAGTACTGTTCCCACCTCCATCCTCTTCATTTCCATCAGAAGCTAAGTTGTACCAAGCAAGGCCTTGAGAACAAATGCATATTTAGGCAGAGGCACACTTATGCATACACATGTACACAAAGACATACACAGACAGTAGCAGACACACAATGAAGGCAGCCGGTGGAACTCCCCAGGGAGCTGTCCTAGGCATGCCTTGAGATTAAGAGCCATTTAAAGGGGACAAAAGTTAGATGGTAAGAGGTTGGGAGGAGATATAGAGTGAAAATGACAGAAGAGTATAGATAAAGGCAGCAATGCAGGGAGGGATAGATGGAGAGAGGGATGGAAATGAGAACAATTTGCATACAGGTGGTCTTAGTAACTTTAACACAAGTAAATCTAGCTTGTTTTATTTTCTTTAGTTTTTTTTCTTCTCGTATCACATGCTTGTGTGTGTGTATAGGTGCATGGGTGCATTAGGGAATCATTTCAGCTGATGGAAAAAACCCTAATGCCTGCAGTGGGTACAGACTCTCTATCTATTCTCTCCATTTGGGTGGAGAGGGAATTCACTTTTATTATTCGAAGCCAGAGCGGAAGCAGACTAATCACACACGTGCAATAAAAATAACAAAAAAAAGCGTGTGTATTTGTGTGTTTGTGTTCCAGTAAATTAGCTTTTAAGTGCCAATGAGACTTCTGAGTATTATTTATGTATACATGTATAGATTGGTGCATGATATGTATCAGCATATAAAGCATCTGCATATATCAGCATGCAGATTTTTGTTTTGTGGTTCCTCTGTGTACTGTAAGTACGTTGATCCACAACAGGGATTGCACACGCCAACATTTTGGAGAAGGTGTGCGGGGTAGGTACAGCTGCTCCGCCGCGATTTAAGATGCCACAACACACATCCTCAAACATGCAATTATTCAATAAACTCATCTTAGATGGTTTATGTATTGCCAAGAAAATGCATATTTCCCTTCTTAGAGTGTGAATCCGTCAAGCCCTTTGTATCTTCCCGTCTAACCGAGACATCTTCAACTAGAATGGCTCTCAGTTGTGCGCATACCTCCGCCAAGGCCCAACAGTCTCCTTGAATTAAATTAACCTGCATTATTTCTTTTAACCCCTTATCAAATCTGCTTCAAAATGTAATGGTTTCTTCCTTGGCCGATACCCCACCCCTCCACCAAGTTTCAATAAGATCAATTCAGTAGTTTATTAGTAATCATGTCAGTTACATAGCAATGAAAACACAACGTTGTTAGGTGAGGATAAAAGAACATACATAATAAAAGTGATGTGATTTCATGAGATAAAATCAGCTGTTTATTGAATACACTGTACTTCCTGATGGCTCAGTCTCTCTTTATCCATGGAGCTCGAGATTGACAGAGTTGAGGAGGGTACTTAGAGTGACACTGATAGTGGTGGATAGTGAAGCAGGGAGGAAACATCGAGAGGGAACTGATAGAAAGGTACAGATGGAGAGAGTGATCAAATGAGACATTCCATAATGCCGAGCAGTAAGCGAGAGCGCTCTGTTCCAGCGCTCTCTCAGATCAAGCATTTTGTGAAAAGACTCTTCTTGTCGCAAAGAATTTTTATTCTCTTTCAACAATTTTCATATTATAAAACTACTTCCTGTCATGAAGGCTCTCGTTCTCTTTCACACTTTTCATTTTATAAAAACTATTTTACTCACACTTCTTCTTTAGGCACTACCGGTCCTCCAACACAACAGACAAGGTGCTAGAGATGCTGTGCTTTCATGTAGATTAGCAACCGACCACAATGTTCACTCTGCATCTGTGTGCAAATAAACTTTAAAAAAAATTGTTTTTCAATTGCACAGTTAAAATGCAATAAAAATGATGAATGTGTGCTCCACAAATCTGTGAGGCAGAAACCAAGCTCAGCGAACTCCAAAATGAAGTTATAAAACCTTTTATAAAAAAACATATTTGTTTTTATCTGATGCCATAAAAAGATAAAAGTCAAAATCCTCTAACCGCTTATGCAACAGATACCACTCCAGTGCTGGGGAAAAATATTAAATCAGCAATATGCAAAGAATGATGACAATAATATTCAATCTTCTCAGGCTGCAACTGTGCATTTTATATGGGATTTTGGATGTCTACGAAAGATGCAGGCTTATATTCTGTAATCATAAGCTGGAATCTGGATAAGTTATATGACTCAGCCTTTTATACAAACACACACAAAGACACCACAACAACCAAGGCCATATCAATTATTCACGGACCACTACATGCCCAGACAGTGCCTACAGGTTCCATCAGCTGGTCTGAGGTTTAAAAAGGTGAAACTCGGTCACTGTAGATTCTAATTAGGTCAAATTTCAGGACATGATTTCATGTGACAGATGCTGAAACAAACACAAACTCTTGATAGAGACAAAGTCCCAATCCTGACGACCGTAGTCAAATCTGAGCAAAGCTAACAAATATTATTTGAAATTTTCGGGGGCTACACTCAGCACAGTCTTTACAAGAGCGAATAGTTAAACACCATGTGAAGTGGCACAATATCAAATATTCACTATTATAAATTGTAACTGCACCAATTTCTTAGGTCAAGAATGAACTTTCATGTTAAAATCTATCAATTTCTTAAGGCTTTTGAAACCTGAAATAGCAGTCTTCCATTTGTACCATTATCTAAAAGAGCAAAATATCCCCCACTTTCATGGATAGCACTCCAGTATCTCAAATTGTCCGCACTTCAGATCCCTTGGAGACCCTCTATGTTTGGGGTCGTCTACAGGCTATCAGATCCCGTCACAAGTCTTGTAGCCTGACTCTGATCCTCAGCTTTGGTGTTTGGGCTTTCTTATATCTATGAAAATAATGGAAATAATCAATGGATGCAGCCCTAGTGAATATTAATGAGTTAAGTAAATGAAAATTAAAACTTATATTGAATCTGTTTGGGACTTGCGATATCTCTGACTTCAGTATCAGAGCTATGAGTGAGAAATGCTCTGCCGTCACTGTCCATGGTGCTGATTTTCAGACTGCATTTCAGCACACTGTCAAAATAGCATCTGTTAGCCGGCTTCAACACCAACAACAGCTTGATTGATTGCGCCAGCCTGAGTAACAATATGGCTACAGATCTCATTAGAAAGCCTCTGATTTTAGTCTCTTGAGCCAAAGATGCAATTTCCATACTTCTCCCATCGCCTTCTCACACCTCACCGTGTCTTTTCATTATCTTAACAGCCCTGACAATCACATGTGAAGATTATTACATAGAAATGAATTGATCAGTGGATTTATTGATTTATTGTGACCTATGGATTAGCTGTCAATTACCTGCCAAGGAACCATGAATATATGAATAATTCATCATGTATTAAACACGCAACAAGCCCAGCATGTGACACACACATAAGCACGCAGTGTGACAACCATTGTTAAAAAATTAAGCCCACGCAAACGGCACCACCTAACTACTAAGCCAACTACCAATTTACGAAGCTTGTTCTGTCTATACACACATTAAATATAACTTTATAACTTTAATTTGACAAAATTTAACTTAAGACTTTTTTGTGACAAGACTTTAGAAGTTTCACCTGAGAATAGGGTTTGGGCGCCAAATGTCAATCAATCAATCTGGAGGCACGTGACGTTAGCCTACAGTTGGCCTACGGTACCTCAAACCTGTGTCTACACAACAAAATCCCTGAAGCTTAATGGTCAAAAGTGCTACTGTTTGAAAATGATTTAATTTAAAGGAAGGAACACGACAAACTTAATGAAGCACCTGACGGTGCAGGGACACATTACAGACCAGATGGATGCTCCTTATTTGACTGCTTGTGTGACCCCATGCCAAACACACAAAAAAATGTTATTTGGAGTTACATTTTTGTTGTAAGGTTATATTTTATTTATAATGTGATTTTTGTTACGTAAATTTGTTGAGACTTTATTTGTATATTTAAGTTAATATACTTTAAACTGTTTTTTTTTAACTTCCAATTTGCCTCAGCAATAAAAAAGCTGCTCTTATTGTCGATTCTTTCTGGCATCGTTTAGGCACCAAAATCGTTATAAAAATATAGATTCCGCATGAGTATCAGAGAAAGTAGATACCCAAACCTACCCGTAATATATATTCTAGTTTAAAAAGAAAATCAAAATCAGTTCTCTTACTGTTTTATTCATGGTTTCTGACTGAACTGAAGTCAGAACAAGTCATCATGTCAACACCCTATGTAATGGTGATGGTGAAATACAAATCTACTTCAAAGCTCAGGTGCTGCAATACTGCACACAAATTAAATGTTGGTTCAAAGAAAAATGCAGGAGTATAAGGTTGTGCACAGTAAGAAACCTACAAACTATGTGTGCAAACCTTTGCACACACTAATTTCACACTTTATATGCCGGTATAGTGTGAAGTATTTATAAAGCAGGGGGATTCATGACATACTGTGTGGATACATTATTAAACAGACCATCACCACCAGTATAAAACTCCCCCGACAGTACACTGGTCAAAGGTCAGTCTTCAGAGTTCATAACTCTACTGATACGATCACAGACGCTGCAGCTCTGACTCGCGGTTGGAAGATGGTGGAACGGGACCTTCCTTTAGTAGATGGACACAAAATTTGGATCTGTGTGTGTGTTTTACTGATGTTTGTGCGCATGCGAGAAATTCCCACAGTGAAAGCTAGAAGTAGCTTTATCAAATTATATATTTATCCAAAAACTGCAGGTCCTTCCAGCATTGAATCTCATAAATGATTCAGCCGCTGACTGGTAGGTAGAATCCCTCTGTGCTTCCTGTTGCATTAATTCATGACAAATGCATTCAGAGACAAATACTACAGAGAGCATGACGACACATTGTTTCCTCAAGCTGGTTTCCTGTAAAAGACAAATTTGCAAACAGCTTGTCTCACTTCCCATGATGTGGTGTGTAATCATGCCAAACAGGAAATAAAAAGTCTTTTGTGTGGCCAAATAATGGAATGAGGTGCTAATTCACAGCTTATGTTCATATTTTGGCTCATTAATGAGGTAATGTTTAAATTGAAATCTCATGCTCAATGCTGTAATTACGAGTTAATTGGAGGGAAAAAAAAAAGCAGGGTTTGAGACATTCAATGAGTTATATGCCTGTTTACTAAACACCAAGAAGAAGATAAAGGACATGTAATTCATTATCTTATTTGTGACCCTGTTGTTTGTTGTAATGGTGAATCATGTGTTGAATTGTGTACCTTATTGTGTACCTGTACAGGAACCACAGATATACTTAAGCTATCTTAACAAGTGAGAGCATCGTTCGTCATTTTTGAAGGGGATTTACATTGTGTGCCCTTTCCCACTTAAATCAACTCATTAACAAAAAACACGTATTCAAAGTTATCAGTCTGAATGTGCCTGTTGTATATTCATCAAGATCCATCCATTATTCTCTGGGACATCTGTAAACATGTCGAAAAAAAAAAGAAGCCCTATCTCGCATTGAAAGTTAAAAAAAAAAGTTCTGAATTTGCCCCAAATTTGGTCCGTGTCCTATGCTTCCCACAAGTTTCATGGAAATCTGTTCTGCAATTTGTGTGTTGTCCTGCTACAAAGCCTTCCCCAAAAAACGGTGAAAACATCACCACCCTGGTGGAGGTTAGAGCGCGCACAGAGATACATGTGTACGAGTGTCTTTATCAAGCAAAATGGAAAACTCCATCAGATAAACAGGGGTTTAGTTTGATAAGCGGAACCACCCCTCCTGCCCCAATCTTAACTATGTATCAGACTATGTAAATGAAGCACAACATTTGTTGAGCACAACGAATGTAATGCAAAGACTCAACTCAGCCTGAAATCAAATCTGTCTCTTCAGTAGCTCCAACATTCACAATACAGCTAATTAAAAGTTCAGCACAGTAATGGGATGTTTCATGGTGTTAATAACAAACTGAACAAGCCCAGGTATTACAACAGAGGAATGTATTGCACTAAATCAGACAGATGAAACAAAGAGTGAGGTGTTGTACTGTTGGCTGCTGTGCTGATGCAACATCTGTATCATTTAAAAAAATCTAACAGTGATCAGATACAGCTGTAGGTTTTAGGTTAGTTTTATCTTTTTACTGACATCTACTATATCTGTTTATATATGTATATCTTAATGGATCTATTATGGATTTTAAAAATGGTTGGTGCCACCTATGGGTGATGGCATGTACTTTGCTCATTGGTCAGAATGTGCTGTATAAAAAAATTATATGTTTTAAATAAATGTAATTATATAAAATTAACATATTCATTGTCACAGCTAACTAGAGGATATAAGGCACTGTAGCTGCATATCTTAGTATGTAACAAGTTTATTTTTAGCATTAGAGACATTTATTTTTTAGCAGCAACATGTATTTTGCATAAGATGGAGTGTTATCTATGCTTTATGATGACAGGAGCCAATGAAATAAAGGAAGAGAGAGAAACTACAAGAGAGGCAATAAAACGACAGGGAAAGAGAGAAAGACAGGCAGACAGATGGGACAGAGAAAAGATGGCTGGTAGAGACAAGAAAGGCAGTAAATGCACAACTTCATTAAGAGAATCAAAGAAAGGATTAATACTGTATTCACTGCTGCTTTCTCTTTGCAGAACTACCGCAGAGCGCTGCAGAGGTCGTTACTGTCTGATTTTCTCACAGGGTGAATAGATGTGACATAAAAAGTCTTGAAACTGAAATAGAAGAGGCAGTTGGTATGATGATCAAAAGTAGGAGATAAAGAACACACATAATGTGCACTGTGAGGTAGGCTGTTGCCTAAAAAAGAAAAAGACAAGACAACTGTACATGACTGAAATAAACAGAGTATTAAATTTGCGGAGAGACAATGAAAGACAACAGATTTTTTGATTGTGTATGATGTTGCTTTCTGTAACGGACTTGATTCCACTCAAGTTAACACAAAATACTCTAATTGTTGCAGGAGAAACAAGCATTTTTATACATTTAAAGCAAAGAGCATTTAATAATGGTTTGGATAGACAGGGCACAAGATTTTAAAATGACAATAACCTAAAAACTGCTGTCTATTTCTGAGAGAATGTGGACCAGAGTGAAACTCCAGGTGTGCTGCCTCTCATTTTTCTTACTTGTCCTACTTCAGGAAACCCAGTCTCGTCTAATCGGGGCATTATTCTTCTGTCAAGCTGCACCAATTGCTCGGCCTTTTAAAGGTCAATAGGAAGTTGTTGTAATGAGTTTAATTACTTGTTGAAAACTCATGTCGGTACAAACTTGATTCATTGTCAGCTTGGGACCATCAATAAAACTGAGTAGCTGAAGTGTGACCGCTCTTACACAAAAACACAAGTATTTCTTGGGAAAATCTTTAACCAACACAAGTGTAATTTCTATCAAAATTGACATGAACCCATCACAGAACTCAGGAGTGTAAGATCCCCTGATAGGCATTGGTGCACCAGCATAAACAAGGTTATTGCCCGGGTTAAAAAGGTGTGCAAAGGATACACTTTGGGATGAACTCTTTGCGTCAGAAAAGACGTGAGACCAATACTTTTATTTTTAGATCCCTCCTCTAAACTGGTTCTCAAGCACCCCCACTGCGGTCAGTAGCCATTTCTCGTCAAGTTGGGCTGGTCTGGGTGAGACTATCATGGAGGAGGAAGAGCTACACGTTCCACAGAATTGCAACAAATCACAAGTTTGCTGACAGTTGGGATTTTTCAAGAGAGATGAGCATGTTGCGTGCAATAAGCAAAATATGCTCTGCCGCTATAAAGTTTGGAAACAGCACCACTTTCTGCTGAGTGGGCCTACCTATACTGAAAGTGTGAAGCACATCCTCCTGCGGCCAGGAGGCGGAGCACATTTCACTATTACTCCTGCAACCTTGAAATGTTTTATTCTTAAATGTGTGAGGTATTTAAAAAGTGTAACTGGAGACAGAGAACAGAAAAGAAAGTGTTTTGTCAGACTTTTTTTGTTTGCACTACAAAGAACTTGTGAAAAGAATTGTAAGTATTTTTAGAAGTCAAAAAGAAAGAGTGTGAATGAGATGCTTAGCGAGTCACTCTGCTAGAGAAACAAATGTGTGAAGTAAAAATGTAACTTTTTTGGTTAATTTTTATGATTTGCTGTTGCCAAGAAGACCCATAGAATTGCACTCCAACGCAATAGAGAGAATATATTTGTGTTGCGTATATGTAGTTGCTTCATATGTATATTAAATCTTTTGCAGGTAAATCACATTTCATTGAGCTGACATAAAAGACACACAGACCAAAGAACAAAACATAAAGAAATTAATAACAATTGAAGCAAGAACATTTGCCACAAACACTCACACACACCCACACTCCTTGAATGGATAGTACACCATTTCCACATCAGGTGCTGCAAGGCCTAGCCACTATGAAAATGATACCTTAAGTTGATCAATAAGTGAGCGTGCTGCAGGTCTGTCTCAAGCACACGCATCCATACATTCAATAAGGATCATTGCTTAAGGGTGATGAAGATAATGAAACTGGTAACAGCTTTTTTATTAACTGCATCGATGCATTGAGGCAGGTTAGTTTGTTTGTGTGTATTTGCGTTGAATCATGGGATACGATTGCTTTACTGGTAAGCTTGGAAGAGACAGATATAGTAGTTGTGCTTACATGAGGAAGACCTTATTACATTATACATTATACATTTCCTGCTTGTTTATCCTTATTTACAATCTCAAATTTGTACTAAACATTCACCTCTTACCTAAGGCACTTTTTCTAGTGTTTTTCCCGCTCTGAACACAGGGTTCAAATCATATGCTCACACACCCACGCCTGCAGTTTACATGTTTGCTGCAACGTCAGCTGCGTTTGTAGCACTGCATCATAAATGCACATACTCGTAAAAACGGTTGTGCACAAGCACACACCTACGCACAAGAACGCACTCGCAATCTGCTGGACATATTTTCCTGCCCAAGGAAGACGGCCAACATCTCTGTCAGCCTATAAATTGTAGTCACACTGAAATGCACACACAATCACACAGCGAGAATGCTGCTGGCAGAAGCAGGCAGGTGATAAGTTAGAGAGACATGGGAGGAAAGTGCTTGTCGTGCAGAAATTTCCAACAATAATGACAGGCCTCTTAGGTTAATTTCACACTGACAGCCTGATATCTCCCTGAGGTGATTGATATACAGTGAACGCAGTTTCCATAATCCTCTGTTCCTTCATCCATAGTAATAACATAAGCAAGGCTACAGGTTCAGCTGCCAATACCAAAACTGTAAGACCTAAACCTCCAAATGAGAAATCGGCTATTCAAAAGCAGCAACAGTTAAACAGAGTCACTTTGAAGCAACGATCCACATGAATAAAAATGATATTTCCAAGTTATTTTTACATAATTTGAACAAGAAGCTTAGACATATAATATGTTTCCAGACATGCACCGTACTCGGGAAATTTTTTCCTGGGGGGGGCTGTATGTGAGTCGTTGCTGCTGACATTTTCCAGAACTTATCCAACCAGCCCATGTGAGAATACAGCAAGAAAATTTGAAGGGAGAGAGGGGAAATTTGATTAAATTTCTTACACACGACAAATGCAAAACTGTGTGTGTGTGTATGTGTGTATGTGTGTGTGTGTCTTTTAAAGTTCATATCAGAAATATAAAAAACTGTTATAGAGGAATTATGGGATAGTGATATTTCAGTGTCACAGCTGGGGGCTTTAAATTCTAGTGAAACTCAATTTTGCAGTAATTATGAGCCTACGCAGATGTTAGGTCTGACTTGATATATTTAATCTGTTCAAGTCCTGACACTCAAGGACCCAGCTTAAAAAACATTAAAATTAATCTATGTGTGTAAATTCACTTAAACATTTGAGGTATTTTTAACAAGCTTTTACCAAACAAAATCACCTGTAATTTCGAAATATCGGGGCACTTTTGGAGCTTCTTGCCGCTGTTTGTAAATGGAATATATTTGTTTATGTTAACTGCACGTTGCAGCCCTTTGAATGCCATAAAAACACAAATGCATCAAGACACCTACAAAAAGACATCCTCAAGCACGTGTGAGCAGGTATACCATGTGTCTCCTGAGACAGACACCCACTGTGTGCACACATGGATCCTACGCACATTTAATCACCGAATACAATGCTATTCATTTAACCAGGCTATACAAATGCAAATGCCTGACATGTGAGCCCGGGCACTGTGGTTGGGAGTTTCAACATCACAGCGCCACTGTTCTGTGAGACACTTTGATACAGCCAGATCAAAGGAGAGGCATTCAAGACCTCCAACAATAGCCCTCCTTGCATGGCGTTTGTAACTGGCTTATAAAAGCACCTGAATGAATACAGATGAGGTTTAAGGTCACAAAATATGTGTAAAAAGGATTTACAGAGGCAATGAGACACATGCACAGATACACTCGCACATGTTCTGACACACGTGTGGTTATGCACAACCAATCTCGCACACCATGTTCCACCAGCTGCTCAGATGAAGAGACGAGGTGGTGTGGTCTACCAGCCCAACCTGACTAACTCTTACAAAAAAACACCAGTCCCACGAGGCTCTACTTTCAGGTGCATTGTTGAATTCATTTGAACACCTGTCTACTGGGATTTGGTGTAGCACATCCCCTTCTTCCTTAATCTCCTCAGTTCTGTCCGTCATTTCCCATTTCCCACTTCTCCTCAGCTACGCCTGCAAATCCTTCGCTTCCCTTATATTCTGCCTCTTTCGTTCATCATCTGCCTTTCCTTTTCCCCTCGCACATTTATTGTACTTACTCCCTTTAACTTTCTACATTTCAGGCCGTCACCTTCACCGTTTGTGTAAACCTTTCTCTTTCAACACTGGATCCTTCTCTCACCTCCTAAATTGTTGTAGCCCCTATTCATTTAAACACCTTTTCATTTTTCTCTGCTAAGCTCACTCACTCTGTGCATCTCTCTAGCATCATGCTCCCACTTTACCCCGTCTCCATTTTTTATCCTCCACTCTTCTTTGCACATCCCTACACTTCCAAACCTTAATGCTCAAATCTCATTGAGTTTTGCCACAATTCTCCTAATTTTCAACCAAATCCTATATTTCCTCTTCATGTGTGCCTAACATCAACTGGGTTATGTACTAAATGCATTGAATGAAGCCAGAGATGTGGCAGAGCAGCTTCTCCAGCATTCATTTGGTATCCTCACACACCATTTATCTTCCTTTGGAAAGCAGCAGGATAGCAGAGTGGCTGCCTGACATATTTTATGATACATCTCCCTGGGCATTTATTTTCTAGTTCACCCCCACTCTCTTCTTTCAAGTTTTTTTTACCTTTAGCAGGCGAACAGATGGCAGGAAGGCTGCATGGCACAGTTTTCTGATGGTCCAGTTGATTGGCCGTGGCGCGTCCAGTTGGTTCATGGTGCCCACTCTTCTCGGAGCAGCCACTGGTGCCCGGCAGCTTTTCGCGGCACCAGGATCAATGCTGCCCCACTAGGGGGGCAAAAATAGGAGAGGGTCTCCAACTCCAACTGCTGAAAAGCACGCAATTCCCAGGGCATGACCCTCGATGGACAAAAATCAGCCGCTACTGCCGCCACCACTACCGCCAGCCTTTACCTCCCTGGGCAAATGAAGCGCTCACCTGGGCAGCTGACTGCCCCTCCACCCTTCCTCCCTGTCCTCCTCTCCACTCCGAGCACACAGATCCAAAGAGTTCGAAGCAAGCCAAACCTAGAGCACCAGGAGCATCTGATTCCTCCTCCACCAGTAGCTGGAGCGTGTAGAGCGGTGGCGCGAAAAAACCCAGAGTGAACAATATTTTCCCAAACAAGAGAGCAGAGCACGGCAATGCACAGCAGATAAAAGAGCTTGGAATGTGAAAAGGATGCAGGTGGAGAAAAAGGTAGAAGATAGAAAGAGATTGAGATGTGAGAAGAGGAATAGAAAGGAGAGAGATGAGCAGAGCAGTGCAGTGCAGTGCAGTATAGCGCAGAGAGAAACGAGAGCAGCGCAGAGCGCATAAACGGAGCAGCACTGACAGGCAGCAGCTTAGATTTGAGGCTGCATGCACACCACTGTCTCCAAGATGAGAAAAAGGGAAAGACAGAGAATAGAAGGGGGAGAGATGGAGAGAGAGGAGAGATAGAAAACAGAGAGAGAAGGGGAGAGAGATAGAGGGAGAGAGAGGGGAGACAAAATATAATCCAATACAATTGATGAACAAGCTGAAATTGAAACTATGGGGAAAGGATGCAAAAAAAAGGTTGATTTTGCGCATGTGAAAAAAACAGGAGAGATGGAGAGAGAGAGAGAGAGAGAGAGAGAGAGAGAGAGAGAGAGAGAGAGAGAGAGAGAGAGAGAGAGAGAGAGAGAGAGAGAGAGAGAGAGAGAGAGAGAGAGAGAGAGAGAGAGAGAGAATAGGAAGAGGGGGGAGCGAAGGAGATGTGATGAGGCACTGTGTGGTGGTCGAAAGGGAAATGTGTGAAGCTCAGTCCAAGCTCTGTCTTATAGAGTGGATACAGATGGAGCTTGAAGATGTAAGCACATTAAACAACTCGGTGCCGTGGCGGTGAAGAGGAGTACGACCTACTTACTGAATTGCACATTAAGAAGCAGAAGAAAAAAAGCCACTAAAAACAGCACGGCCGATGTGACTTTCATATTTCAAGACTGTGAATGCTGTAGTACTGAATTGAAGAGTTGATCGTTAAACTCAAATTAATATTCAGGATGTTTTAAGGTGGGCTCAATGACAAACTGGAGACTTACGTAACATCACATAAACATTAATTATACTACATCACATTGGCATCAGTGGTTTTCTGGCTCAAGTACAAGTTACTTCACCAACTACAGTTTGTGAATTGGTTACAAGCAAAACCTCTCTCCTTATTTAAACTGCATAAAAATGATGAGATGAAAAAGAGGTGGATTGATTTTAAGAGTTGAGGATCACCAACAACATCTGCCTCTGCAGTGACCATTTTACACAAGGTATTTTTTAAGAACTTCCACCAGAGACAACTGGTGCCATCCCGCCAACAGTACAACGACCATATAAGTCCCCTTGTGAACATATTTTATATTTGTGTATCATGAAAACCATGGATTGAGGGTCCCTTCACCTTCCCAGGAATATATAAAAACACTGTTATTTGCCACCTGCCACCCATTAATACTGCTGCTTTAATTTTCTTTCAGCTCGTATTCTCAGAGATACCGAACCTTCCCGCATGGGGCTGTTGTGATTGCATGTTGTGAGTTTAAACCTATGAACTCTGTTCTCCATATCCCTATTTATAATGATTCGTTTGGACTGGTGTGGAAGCTGTCAAACAAACCCGGGTGTGGCCACAACCCAAGCACTTTAAACTTTGTATTATATGTATATTTAATTACATTTTGGTTTGATCTTAGATACTTGATGATTTTTCTATTATTCAAACTGGAAAGGGTGCTTAATACCACATGGTGTGACAAAATCCGAACGCATACTTATTACTGCTTTACACAGACTTCAATGGCAGATGTGTAGTACAAACAAATTCTTGTGTTTATGTATATTTACACATTACAACATGATGATATCAGTGTATTGCATCCATATCTAATCAGACTCTTCATCGAATGGCCTCTATTTAGAGCTAAATTATTTTTTTTGATTAGAGTTTAATGCCGTACCCCCTTTCAGGACCTTGATAACAAAGGCTTGCTATGATCTTTACCCTTAGTATTATTAAAACACTACACATATGTGAAACATTTTTCTTCTATCTCTACAAAAGCCTGAGATGATCAGTGAGATATTGGCGCATTGATCATTCACCCTGTCTTAGGGCACCAGGAGAATTGCCTTTAGTGAATTCTATAAGCTCACACCCTTCAACCATCCACAGATAGCTGTATAATATGTGATATACTGTATCTATAATAGAAAACCTTATCAGTATATCAGTTACAGACTTACATTCTTGATTATTAAGCACACAAAAAAAAACCAGTGACTGTGTTTCATTTTGGCTTTGTTGGTGTTCTGGTGTGCCTATTCTTTCTATTTCTAGTCCCTCAGACCGTCTCCAGTGAATTGTTGATACACCATAATCAAAGACCCAAAAGCTTGTCAAAACAAAAGAGATGAAAAACACAAATTATCAACTCTCTTTGTGACAGATTGGGCATGTTTGGGCTGGTGGAGGAGTGATTCGATTTGATCTGATCCTCTGGTGTTCACATAAAAACACTGAGGGTTCAGAGGTGTTGATGAAAACCCATGATGACGCCGGTAAGATGCACTGTGCGCTGTCATTGTTTTTATATGGTTCAGATTAATGTCACAGTGAACACACCTCCATTAATATCAGAGTGTACCTGTCCAGCACAGGCTCCTGCTTGGCACAGACATTAAATCAGTGCAAATAAAAGCTAAGCTTGTAATATGGATATTGAGAACAAAGGGAACAGTTGGACTTACAATTTGAGCTTTTATAGAAAAGAACCGTAACCCTAGAACACTAACGTCGGGTGTTTTTAACCCGAGCGAGTGTGGTCATGGGATTTTCATTGTGTTGCTGCTGTCTGAGTGGCGTAGGTCCTTGGGTAGCTTCATGCTGCTCACTGACGTCATAGAATGTAGGATAGTTTTCCTGCTCCTATCCCTGGTTTTTCAATAGGCATGTGTTCGGGTAATTTTCACCCGAAGTTAGTGTTAGAGGGTACATTTTTTTTTTAATATGATATAAGTTGTAAATTATGCAGGGAGACTGTGCCTTCACCGGACATGTCCCAGGAACAGCTGGACCGAAGAACAAGTTCCCAGCTCTATTATTTATTTTTTAGGAACTTTTCTTAAACGACCCCCTAATTTTTCACTAATTTTAGAGCATTTTTATAGGGTCCCCCCATGATACCTTTTTTACGTTCTATGAGATGTTGTATCGGGGAATATAAAGAGTACTTCAAATTGCCATGTATCGTTTTAAATTAATATGTTATGATGAGAAGTATTTTTTAACTAATTTTACGTTGGTGTTCTAGGGTTAAGGGAAAATAAAGCTTTCATATTGTTAAAGCAGCTCTTTGTATGAAGCAGGACACGCTGTTAGTGTGTGTTTTCTCCCTTATTAAATGTATAATAATAATATTAGGTGCTGTAATGCAGCACACTATGAAAATAAGGAAGATGCATTGCCAGAACGCTCTCAAACTCCATTGTGCTGGCAAGGAATTCAAATATACTATGAGTATTAGTATTAGTATATTTTCTAATGACTCTCTTGAGTAACCACCTCACAGTAAGTGGGTGTTTTGCCCTGGCAGTCAAGAACTGACATTGAGAATATCCACCTCACTGACCAGCAGGTCCCTGAGGACCTGCAAGACCTCTGGGAGAGCTGTCTGTCAACCCTACAGCTAGTCACTGTGGAGATGGTGCGCGTGTGTGAGGTGTCGTGGCAATGGAAGACGTGACTGTGTGCCCCCTAACCCTTTCAATTCACAATTCTCTGTCTCACCCCATGAAATGGTTCTGCAAACACAGCTTCCTCTCTCTGCACTGCCTGCATCCCAACTCTAGATGGCAACCTTCTAATGCACAATATCCACCTCAGCCTCAGCATTCAATCATGACTCCAGCCACAATCCAATAATAACAAATCTGAATAATTATAAAACCACATGCTATTTTACCAACACAAAACCAAGGTGACTGCCTTGTTATTAGTAAAGTAAAGGTTACATGACATGTCTGCATGATATTTCTGCCATAAGAGACATACCTGTTTCAGCCACTAGGGAGCATCAGTTCAACATGCCTTGCATGAGTGTCTTGGTTCGTTTCATCCTTTCACTCTTCTTGGCAAAACTAATTATCACAACATTGAAAAGTATTAAACACTGGCAAAGAAAAGAATAGACAAGACGAGATTTAATTCCCTCACAGTTATTAATTTCTTCCAATGGGAGCTTAACTTGGCTGAGGAGGCAGTTTGCTGTTAATTACTTAAGTGCTTCAGCAATGAGAATGTGTGTCAGATGGTGAAAGCAAAAACAATAAATAACTAAATTTGTTTTGCCACTCATGTTCGTATGATGCTAGAAAAGGGGTGTTATTTATCAGAGTGAATCTGAACATATACAGTGCTCACAGTATGATTAAAGTGCCATATGAAGTCACTTTTCTCTAGTGCCTTTAGATGTGGATTTATTTAGTGCTATGAAAATGTGAAAGTGTGTGCACATCAGGGAACCTCTGAACAATCCACTCATGACTCACAAGTACTTGGGCGGAAACTGTACATTTCATCATCTGCATGTAAGAGTGAATAGCACATTTATGCGTAATAAGACTGAGTGGGTGTTCTGTAATCCAATTCTTCTCTGAGTGGATCTCTGCTACAAGGAGACATTGTGACATTGCCTACCTGCACTGTGACAGAAGTGAGAAAGGAGCCAATTTCCACCTGTCAGTCAAGTAAAGAAAGGAGTTCCCAAGGAGCTGCTCACTCATTGCACACGTGAATCCTCTCAGTGAGTGTTTGTGAAGGAAAAGATTGTAAAAGAATGGAGCCCACTGAGTTTGGATTTGTGGAGTATTATTCCCCCCGGGCGATGTTATAACCACACAAGCAGGGTAACGTTCTCACTCCTGTCTGTGTGTGTAATCTTTGGAGGCGATTGGTCCAAGGTCAAGTTTAAAAAGAAAGCTAATAATGGAGCAAGAGAGACAATCTAAAGCTTATATTGATTGGACAGCAATTCGCCATTATATAATATCATTTGTGATGTCATGAGGAAGTCCGAAAAAATACAGGATGCATCCCTTCAGGTATCTCTGCATCCTATAGGACTTTAGTGTCGCAAATGTGGAAGGCAGGAGGACACAAACGCAGGAGCCAGGTGAAGGTGAATAACTAAAAGTCTCCCTAGCCAATGTCAACACAAAGGAAAACAAATACTAAATGGTTCTAAAGCAAAGCATGGTCAACACACCACTGAAGGGAAACAAGGTTACAGACGAACTGACAAAGAGAAAGGGAATCACAGAGGTTGTGTCCCAAATCACCCACTCACTAGTCCCTTCTTCACTTTATATAGTGTACTATATAGTGACTACTATTGATGCAGGATTATGACATCAAAAACAACAACGTCGACCAGTGGATAATCCCACAGTAAATTTTAAACGTTTATTTTACACTATTAATACTTTAAGGTAAAAAACATATTGAATGGTCATCTTTAAATGTAGAAATAAACTTGTTAACCAGACTTTTTGCTGTGAGGTGCTGCTCTGCTTCTGTTTACATTCATGCAACAGGTCAGTCTGTTCCTGCTGCCCTTGCTGTTCTCGTCTCTCCGCTGTAAGCACAATGCATGATGGTATATATCGCCCTCGACTAGTGACAATCGGTTGTGCAATACTTTTCCTGAAGCATTGAGGGAAACAATAGTGATGAATGTAAGATTTGTAAGGGAGGCAGGGATGATTGAACAAACAGGTCGAGACCATCACAAAGGCTTGAAATCAAGCTGGAGACACACAAGGAGTATCATTTTAGAATAAAAAAGGAAACTGAGATATCAATGTAAAACAAACAAACACAAACAAAATTTAAATACGAGAAACATGTCTATAATCAAGAAGTGTCTTAAGTTAAATAGTGTCATGACATATAGACATGGCCTCAAGCTGCTCTAGTATCAGATATAGTGCCACTTCATGGTGACAGTGGGATGTCATTGTTTTTAAGATATTAATAAGTCAGCAGATTGGGGTATATGGTGCTTTTCATCATCATATTATATAGCACAACATTTTACTTGGAGTCCTGACAATATTGTGAATATAAATACCAAATTTAAAAATCTAAAATGAATCATGAGTCAGAAAAGAGAGGAAAAAGCTGTGCAACTTTGCCTGCAAATGGTGCAACACAGTGTTATGGATGAATATGTCCATCAAACGGACACACACAGGTATACATCCCCTAATCAATTGGTTTTTCAGTAAAATGAGCAACTGCAGGTGTTAACAAAGTTGTCTGTTGTAGATTGATGGTGCCAGAAGCCTTTATCTGATTTGGCTCCCTATCCCTCTTCTCTATGTGATCATCATCCCTTGGAGGATTCTAGGTAAATGACGGCTCAATACTTCCCTCCATATGCACTCATACACACAAATGATCTCTCTCTCACAAACACACACAAATACACGCACGCACGCAGGCAGGCATGCACGCCCACAAACAAACACACACACACACACATACACACACACACACAACTACCCCCTACTTTCCTTGCCCTGAGGAAGCAGGAAGGCCTCTGCTGAGTTGGGTACACTCCTCCATCTGGAGAGAGGCAATGATTATTAGCCTGCGGGATGGAACCACATGCATATATAAGCGCAGACACACACAGACACACAGACACACACACAGACACACAGACACACACACACACACACACACACACACACACACACACGCACGCACACAGGCTCGTAGAATGTGTAGTTTTCAGCACATTATTTTTGTTGCTCCTCTTCATCACTCACTATCGGCCACTCCGTTTTGCATCCAATCAAAGTTGTAATAATGTCAATGTCTTCATGCAGATCGATGCTCCCTCGTGTCCCACAGGTTGTCTCATCGAGGCCCTGAAGTCAGGTCCACGGCTTTCAGCTCTGACATTTAGGCCTCTAGCAGGACGGCTAAATGTTATCTGCAGGTGAAAGCGACTGTTGACAAACAGCGGTGTTATCAGTTATGCCAGAGGTAACGGACTGAGAGGCTGGTGCTAATTAAAAATAATAACCTGCAGGGGTTGTCGATGCGGCAGTCACTTAAGTCATCCTTTATCACAGCTTCACATAGTCTCTTTCATATCTGCAAATCGTCAGTTTTCTACACAGTTCCACCATTCTATTTTTACACAAGACCACATCCTGATCTGGAGGATCAAACTGTCCAGGATCTTGACAATGGAAAATATTCCTTTGACCATCACATTGGCTCAATTACAACAATACAATATTTAAATGCCTTAAAAAACTTTACCTTCATTTGATTCCATATATCAAACTTTTCATATGTGTTAGCACTTGGCCTCCCTAGTGTTAACATTCTACTTTAGCTTTGACCAATATCTATTACTGTACAGCAGCCCTTACATTCTTCTTACTACAACACCTTAAGTGTCTGTCTACCTTCTGCTTTGTTTTGATTGTTGAGAAGCACACAAGTGAAACAAGAGGCAGGTCAGAGGACAGCAGTAGGGACAGATAGCTACGTCTGATGGGTAAATGGTGAATACACACCACGTATAACAGGAAGACAAACAATTAGAAGACGAGCAATGAGGTCGAGGGGAGAGGACCGAATGGAAATTGAATTATGAAAGTTGTTGGCTGTTATGTCATCTAACAAAGGAGCAACAAGAGACTTATTTTCTCTGCAATAGAAACGATTTATGTGGGATTTTACATTCCCCTTATGAGAAGGCAGAAAAACAACAAATATCTCATAATCGGAGGAAGAAAAGTACAAACACTATTAGATAGATGTTTTAGATACAAAATCTTACAATCGGCATAAATTTACTTTAATAATCTATAACCCACTGGTTTAGTCTCATTTAGAAAACAAATAACTTCAGGTTATACTATATTTGGAAAGTCTCCACAATGTGGAATAAAATTGATTCAAATAAATGCACAGCATCAAATAAAATAGTCTTTACTCTTTCATTTCATGAACCTAAAAAATGTGGATATAAAATTTGAACGGTAACTGTGACACATCGTAAGTTCCAGCACATTCCGCCTGTTTTATATTTAGGATCGCTGCAGAGCCTGCTGTGAGCTTGTTTACTTGTGTGTTCTGCAATAACAAAATGCTAGTTCACGGCGGGGTTTCTATGCCACTATGTGTCTACTTCTAGAAATGGCATCTGAAACTGAGCTGATTGTGTCTGCGTTGGAACTAATGAGTGTCGAACAGTGACTTTTACTGAAATTACTGGAACACAGAAAAGAGAGTAGATGACGGAGGAGATTGTGTGTGCATCCCGAGGCATAAACAGGGTACGTGGCTATGTTAAACCTATGGCATTAATTCAACGCAGAGGTAAAAATTGACCTTCAGTCACTATCTTTATCGCCCTTTGAAGAATGAAAAGTATGAGGATGGAAACATTCAGGTGTGTGGTTGTGTGACAGCCTGTGGCACAAGAAACACTGCACAGACAGAGAGATATACAAATGTTTTGCAGGGCGATGATCCTATACATGCCTCATAATCCACAATGAATTCCTTCAAACAGAATATAAACAGAAGATTTTGGATCAGCTTTTGCAGCCCCCTGACTCGAACATCATTGAAGATCTGTGGGTAGATGTTAAACATGCTTTTTGTGCAAGAAGGTCTTAAAATGTCTAAGAACTTGAAGTGACCTGCGAGAACGCGTGGGTTAAAATCCTTAAATCAAGAACAGAGGGAGTTTAAGCTGGCTACAAAAAGTGTTTGTATGCTGAGATATGTCTTAAAGGGGGATCAGTTCTGACTAAGCAGGGTGCCCACATTTTTAACAATCACTCTATGCAGTATTATCTCTACTTCTAGTACATAAAATAAAAACTCACACTGCCGTAACACTTGAATAATGTCACATGTTTTATGTTTATTTTGCATCAGGGTTGTTTTCACTTCTTTTCGCTTTGAAAATCAACAAATTATGTAATTTTGTAAGAGGTGCCGAAACTCATACAAACAACTGCACATACAGTTTAATCCCCTTGGTTGAACATAGTGACTCTGCTCCACAGCAACACATCATATCTAACTGTCTCAAGCTGATGGATATTAACAAACGATAAATGGCCATAAATGAATACAGCGGTCAAAAGATTTTCAGTATAAGCAACATTATTTCATCACTGGTGTGACGCCCTGTTTATTTTACGCCAAATGGAAGAAAACGTATGTGTTCTAGCAAAACAGCTATTAAAAATTTATGAAAAATACAAGAGAGTTCAAAAGTGGCAAGGCAATTACAGCAAAGTGCACAGTATGTACAGGCTGGTTGTAGGTTTTTCTTAGATTATATAGATGAATTTCAGTTTGTGGATAAGATTAAAATGTAGGGCCCTGCCCTGCCTTCAATTCTTGAAGAAAAGCATCTTCAAAAACTGCATAAATAGCACACTGCAGCGTGGCGTAATTATAGGAACCGAATTGGCAATGAATAATGTATAAAGACTAATAGCGGTCCTTCGAAAGTGAATCCTTCTTAAGTAATTTTTCCACGTAATCTGGGAACAATACATTTAGATTGAAATAAAACTCACCATTTATGAATAAACTTTTGGGTAATATCACTTGATGTCAAAAGTGAAGTTAGGAGCCAACATGACTACAATTGCCTTGAGGACTGTTATTTTATTATGTATTGATTTTTTTACGCTATTTTCACAATAAAGAAAGCAATGAGACAAAGGTATTGTGCTTTTTAAGTGCCTTCGTGGTTTGATGTTTTGGGGAGTTCAGTCCATCAGACTTAACTACAGTAAAATATTGAGTTAAATAGTTATTTATTAAAAAAAAACTATCAAGACTCTAGAGTCAGTCAAAGAGAACAGAATAATAGTTGAGGTCTTAAGTGTCTGAGGTTACGCAGCAAGTTTCTCAATAGGTATTTTGGGGATGAGGTTTTTGTGTTTCTGTCCAACGTAGCACTGAAAGTTCAACGTTAAAGAGAAGAGAAAACAAGGAAAGAGTGAAGTAACACAAACAGTTTAGATTAACATTTTGTTAATTAATTTCATACAAGTGATTGTTGGACACCAGCATCAAATATCTCTTTTGGATAATGTGCGTACATTAAAGCAGCTGATGCACTTCAAGCCTTTCATTTAAGTTTTACCATTTCAATATCTTAGATATATCTTATATATTAGAAATTAGGCTAAGAAAGAAATTGTCTCTTATTCGTCTTTACTATAAGATTAAAAAGTAAGATGGGATATAGAACAATTGGTGTGGATAAATAAGATTATATTTAAAACCAAGGGCCAATCTTTTAGCCTTTTTGTAGCAAAGATCTAAAAATGAAAGCAACATCACCAATGGGTCACTACATATTGTGTTTTACCAGCTTTCTCTTGCTCTGATTTATATGCAGTACATATGACAAAATACAACAATGTTAATTCTGTTCTTTTTAAAAAAAACAGCCATCTTGATTCAGAGTGTAAAAATGATAAGTTGTGGCCAAAAACATGTTTTGTTAGCTCTTGGGTTCCTTGACTTTGACTTATCCTTGAGCCCTAAACACATCAGGCACTCCTGGGTTATAGCGTTTAAAAGACAGCATGGATGGACAGTCAACAAACAGAGGCATTACAAAAGCAGGAGTGACCAATTTTGCAAACTTGATTGAAAATGTACAATAAAAAACAGGAAATTAACAAGTTTTTCTCAACTGGGTAAAATCCAAGATGCAAATCCAAATTTGTCTTGACTTATAATTGTTTTTTTAAACATTTTTGGGCATTCAGTCTTTCCAAACCACAATAGTTTGTCGACTACTCAGTTTATTACATATGAAGTGAGTGAGGCTGGTGGGCTTGGCAGGAAGTGTTGACTGCCTTACAGTGGAAGATAATGCAATGTCTGCATATGATGCCCCTCTGGAAAAAACATGACAGGCCCCAAATTGAAAACTGATGCACTCCAGAGGCTATATGGACAATGATGGAGTTATTCTTACCAGTGGAGAGATATGCCAACCAACTGCTGGACTTTGTTTATCAGAATAACTTCTGATTCAAACAATGATTGCACTGACTGGAGATGAGGCAGAAGACTGGCATTTAGACATTAGTTATATTTACTGTTTTTTATTGTATTTGTGTGATCATGTTCATTTTAAAACTGCTTTGGTAATATTTTGTCCATCTCATTTGGTTAAATCACTATCATGCTGGTTTATATGATTTCATTTCCCTATTAAATACAAGAAAAACACTAATGTGTTTCTCTCTCTCATCAGTGTGGTGCCTACCTGAAGCCACAAAATCTATATGTCAGACCAGAGCCCAAAGCAGGAATAGATAAAAATCTTATTCTCTCGCTTTCTCTCTCTCACACACACATAAATCTATAAATTCCAGATTAGCCTTAGTACTTGCCGATCTAATCTTCTGAATCAACAGAGCAATGCAGACATGGCTCAGTATCAGAAGGCACAATAATGTACAGTCACTCATGTCGCCCCGATACTGAAGGGTCGTCTTTAAAACTACAGGCTCATTCTGCAGAAATCATTGTATTTTGACCAAATTCTTGATTCAATCATTTAATCCATGATAAAAAATTTTGTTAAACCAAAATCCACAGATATTCAGAGACTTGGGTCAAGTTTTGTAATTTAATCATCACATTTCTACCTTTAGAAAACTACTGGTTTACTTAATTAATATCTGACATGCCAATAACCAGGTAACAAGCCATAAGTCACCGGGGGGGTTTTGATGACATATTGTTCCTCGGGCCAAGAAGTCGGAGTTCGGATCAGTCTAGTTCAGAGCAGTTGTATCTGGTTGTACTGTGTGACGTAGCTTGTGTTTCAGAGTGGTTCCAGCTTGTCCTTAAACTCAGGCTTCAGTGCTCAGCTATGTGGATGAAACCAGTGAAGTGAAATAGTGGATAGTACAGCTAATGGGTCAACCTCCTCCATTTTGTCACTCCATCTTTGAGATGTGCCCCTGTTGAGAAGGCGGCACATAAACACACAAATGTACAGCTACACTAACAAAATGCTACACTCCCCTCACATAAATACTGCATTAGCCGTTGAGAACCTCCATGTTGCCGTAGCAACGTGGACATAGTGTAATTACGGTCTTGCGGGTTGGTGTAATAAAGCTAGAGCCGCAGCCCAGTGGCCCCGGGGCCCCTGATAATGGCTTTTATGACAATCATTACTGCCACACCGCTACACCAGGAAACACATACGAGGATACGCTTAACCTCAAAGCACAGAGCTCATTGGATCATACAGAAGAGCTTCAAAGCCAAAGTTCAAAGAGAGGGTGCAACACAGGTTTCACATCAACTCTATTCAAACATCTCTAAATTTGCATGAATAACAAAATATCTACATTTAGATGAAGACAGAGCTCCCGTTGAGAGTTTCCTGGAGCAGCCACAGGGAGCACAGACTGGATATTGTCCATTTAATCTCCATAAAATATCAATAAAGTAAACTAAAAACACAAGGGTTTCCTAGAGCATACTATGGTAGAAGTGCACTAGCATTCCTTCAATAAAGAGCATTATTTTGCTAATGGGATAATAAATAATTTAAGTTTTATGAAATATAATACTAATCTTTTTGGGATAACCACAAGATTCACCAAACCACCTAATAAAGGCCATATATTAAATAAACAAGTTAAATGTTTAAAACACCAGCAAGTTACTACAGCTTAGCTGATCTTTATTAAGAGATATCAGCATATGAATGCAGATAAATGAAAAGGTCAAGAGCTGATGCTTTTCAGTCAATGTGTTCCTCCTACAAACGTCCTGTTGAGCAACCAAAACTTGCTCTAACCAGATTGGTCAAACTACAAAACAGAGACAAGAAGGCTTCCAGCCCAAAATCTGGTCCCTTACCTACAGATTCCCATGTAGAATCTGTTTATAGAGATTACTACATCAATAATAATACAAGACGTGTCAAGATCTGTCTGGATTTGCTCAGCAGGGGAGAATGACTAATTGAACAAATTTAATGTTTGCTGAACAGTACCTAATGAATGTCAATTTGTGTGTTAAAATGTTGGCAAAAAGAAAACAATTTAAAAAGTTGGAAAAGAAGAGAAAGTCCCCTCCATCTGACACAGTCCGCTGAGAATGTGTGCAGTGCTCTGTGCCACTCAGACACTAAGCTGACGTTAGATTGATAAGATCCACACACATTTTCCCAGAACAGTCTGCACTGCCTTGAAATTTGAAGATGGTATTTACCAGCTTAACAACAGATCCATTAAGCAATTCCACGGGGAAACCCATAATAACAATGTTAATGACTACAACGTAAAGGCAAAAAATAATATGTTAAAGCTCACTGTTTTTTTAAAAAGTTTAACCGCTTGAGATATTACAGCTCAGTCTTGTTCATGACACCGAGACATCAAACTAAATCAGTGAAAATAGCAACAGATTTTTCTGAGAGGAGTTAGGGAAATTAAAATCTAAGACATCATTCCTTCCTGCATAGAAAAAATATGTAATCTAATGTGAGCTGTCTAATGGAGGTTGTTTCTACCGAGGCATGACTGTGCATCTCTGAAACCATTCTGTCTGCGTCTCGGCCTCCACTTCTGTTCCAAGGATAAATTAGCAGAAAGAATTCAGAGTGAGGCTTCTTAAAGGAGGGTTTAAAATGCTTTGATCAGGACCAAGCCAGTAATCTGACAAATCCATAAGGGTAGCAACAAAGAGGCTATATATTGCTATGGCAAGTTACTTTGCCCTGTTTTATGAATATGGGTTAATACTATACTGCACTGATGTTAATGAACACATCTCCAAATAATTATACTAGAATATGACACGTTGTTTTTTTTAAATAATTTTTTTCCGGTGATTTGTTCAGATGTATTATGTTACATGGTCTGCTTTGATTTCATCTATATATTCATGTTCTTGTGTGTGTGTATGTGTGCACTCGTTTTTGGTACCTCTTTAGGACCTTTTCTAGAATAAACACTGACCTTGTCAGGACCAGTAGACCTCATGGAGTCCTCAGCCTGGTCCTATTGAGGCAAAACGTCATTTCTGGGCTCCTGGTTAAGGTTACTTGTAAGGTGTTGGCTAGGCTGTCCACAATCACTGGAGGTTAATGCAAAGTTCTAAAAGGATAGCTGCACAAACCTGTGTGTGTTTCTTTGTGTTTGCGTGTATACAGTAACTGTACAGTACATATGTGATCACAGACCAAATAATAACAGTTCTACTGCCAATTCATGTTGTGCCAAATTTTGGTACCTGAGACCACATCTGGGTGAGAGAGTAACAAAATATAAAGAGAAAAAGTGAGAGAGACGAAAAGGAATCCATGATCCAGGTCAGTAGGTGGAGGTATTACAAGTGTTTGCTAGCCTTCAAAAACACCAATGCCCCCACAGTATCGATATCTGCAGCCACCTTTTGCATACCTGCAGCAAACCTCCACACACTGAATGAGGAATCAAAAACCTAATTGACACCTTCATATAATGAATCTGCTGAATATCTAGATAACTGGGCGTTATTCACTGTCATTTTGATGTGAACTTAGCCTTTTTTATTGGTGTTTGCCAACAATAACACTGGCGGCTTATATAATACCTTGTAAATATGCTATTTACAATGCTAAACATTATTTGAGATTTTCTCCGATGTCTAAAACTCAAGTAATAAAAGCAAGAGTATGTGAATTTGCAAGGAAATATTGCAGCATTGCAGACTATATCAGCACTGCAGTTTGACAACAACATAACAGAGTAGTGAAGTATGAAAAAATTTATGTATAGGTACTGGGACTGAATTCCAGGGACTGGTACACAGCCCAAGTAAACAGTATGTGTTCGGTACATGTGCGTGTGTGTGTTTGGGTGTGTGTGCGTGTGTCTTCCAACCAGCTGTGGGGTAAATACGAAACCCCTGGAGACACATTTAATCCTGCACTCCAGGTAGAGCGGATTTTATTGTTTTTTTTGCACATACAAGCGATTTCACCTCTATATCCTTGCCACTCAGGATTAGTGCACTGGCCTGGATGGCAAGGAGCACAAGTGTGGCCGAAGCTAACTCAAGAACAATAGCACACTTCAATCAGTGTAATATAATGAAAAATAGCTTCTAAATTTCAAATCCAAACGCCATGCAGAGAGGAAGGATTATAGAGCTGTCATAATTCCTCTCTCTCTCTTATATCATATGGTGAGAAAGGAGAGGGAGATGAATGGATTAGCAGATTAAAGAGTTGAATCAAAGAAAACAGAAAAGCGAAAAAATAAAAGCCAAATTAAACGTAGAATTTTGAGACACCTGATCACATTGTTTCATTGCATTTTAAGCTCATGGTTGGTAGGATGTGGTTTTTTATCTTCAAAAATCCGTCAGCTCCTTTATTTACTATTTGTAGTGATTTACCAGATCAAGGCAGACAGTGCAGGCATCCTCGCTAAAAAATCAGTGTAACTTGGTGAGCTGTGGCACAGAGAGTCAGCTTGAGACAAACTGCAGCAGTAATGATGAGTGATTTTAAGGTCAGAATATGTCGGGCAGTCCCTGTTTACACACACATAAAAACACAACACGCACACATGCACAGATACTGACTTGCAGGTCAACTGCGGTCACTAGCTCAGCCAGAAGAGTTGAACAAGAATTGCCATCGCAACAAAAGTTTGCCATGTGACCTTATCAGACCCCGTCCTCTTGCTTTCCTTTCCGTTCCCATCCTTTTTTCATTTTGCCCTTTCTATTCCCCCTGCCTGAAAAGTTCACCATTCACATCGTCTCTCTGAATGGTATCTAAAGAAAAGATCTCCTTAGTTAGGTTTACACAAAAAAGTGTGTGTGTGTGTGTGTGTGTGTGTCTGTGTGTGTGTGTGTGTTTGTTTGTGTTAGAGCAATCTAGAGAGATAAAATGCAGCACTTGCACTTGTAACACATAACACCCTCAGAAATTTCAAAAGAAATATCACTCCTGCTCAACCCCTTCACATTTTAAGCTTTGTCTTCATCACACACACACACACACACACACACACACACACACACACACACACACACACACACACACACACACACACACACACACACACACACACACACACACACACACACACACACACACACACACACACACACACACACACACACACACACATATACACGCTCTCCTTAACTGTCGCACATGCACACACATAGAAGTGATAACATACAGATAACTGCTTTCATCATCCCAAAACATGCTTTATCTCCTCAGCACCTTTTGCCACCATCTAACACGGCCCCCCCTGTTCACTGCTTAAACACACTACATAATTCTTCAGGCTGTTTCCATGCTCCTGCTGCTACGGATGTCAATCAGCACCTACACACATAAACCATCACAGCTTTCAAATAAACAGCTTATTTGTACTACCGGTGTGCCACTGAAACATGTGTTTAGCAGATTAAACATTGAGGACTTTGCTGCGTTGGCATGCTAGCAGCCCAGTCAGAGCTTTGTTATGATTCAACCCCACCGGCATGCGAACATCAAGTGAAATGAAAGTCTCAGGCGTCGCATGACAATAACTGAGAGGGTCCAATTACAGAGCTGTGCCAGGCCAACTCTGACAATAAAAAAACTACTTTTTTGTGCGTCATTAAATAATAAATCTGAAAAAAACAACAACCGTAATTTACTCTAATTAAGTAAAGTTAAAATTGACAGGGATTCATCTGAATTTTTGCCCCTGATTCTATCATTTGATATTGGGTATCTGCTAATATGGAGTCTGATCCAAAACTCTATAAAAGAGCAGAGGATTTGCAATTTTTTATAAATATGTTTCTGGCAGATTGAAATAACAGATGCAGTCTAATGACTTTGGGCAAACCTTAATTTCAAATAGCTATTTTCTGGTTCAAAATATTGAAGTTGATCATCTTGTTGACAGTAATTGAATTAAGATTTAAAAACTTCTTAAACTGACATTATGCACTAGAGACAAGATCATCAGTCTGCTGGAGCTGTTGGCTCATTAGAAATACTGACAACTGAACAACAGTGTTACAGAGTTTAGGTTCTTCCCTAACAAATCATACCACATGAAGTTACTCACAAAATGAATGTTAATAAATTACATGAGCTGAATATTTGAGCACTGCTGCTCTTTGCCAAAGAGACAGAGTTGTATATATTTCTATTTTGCCAACATTGATGAGAAAGTTTGGCTTGGAAAAAGATTTGCTCTTTCGGGGCTTCTGAATGCCCAACAAACAACTTTCACAAGACTGCATTCTGCCAGAAAAAACGTTATGCAGGCAGGTAATGTGGTGAGTGAGCTAATAACCGAAAAGTTGATTAATCTTACCTCCACTAAGAAGGTTGTTTTCATCTGTCTGTTTTTTTTTATGTTTGTATATTTGTAAGCAAGATTGCACAGAAAAAACTGAATGGATTTGAAACTTGGTGGAAGAATGAGGTATTGGTTAAGCAACAACAAGAAATATTTTATCACTTCAACATTTTCACTGTTCATTATTCTTGATTAGAGAATCTGACATTTAGGAAACTGATATCTATGAGTGTGTGAAATTTCGTGCAGCTTGATTAAATTTAAGAGGAATTTGGAGCCCCAGTGGAAGTATGCGCTTTACTAAGTGTCCTTCTAGTATTTTATATGCTTTAAAAACACACAAACCCTCTCATTCAATCAACAAGACCACTGGAGCCATTTATCAACTCATGGTCCCTGTGGCCACACGTTTTAAAACATTATTAAAAGATAAACTATTCAGTCTGAATACGCGCTGAAGCTTACACAGTTGACGTATGAAACAAAATAACACCACACCTCATATTCCATCACATGTCCAGAGATATTAGGGTTGTGCAGATGAAAACCAAGACAAAATCTGTAGCAAGCAATAGTCTCCACCTAAATCCAATCATGTGCACTGTGTCTTGACAACCGCTGTCAAACTGTGGGACTGAGGCAAAATGACAAGTAAAAGTATGAAGCTAACAGGGATAGCAAAGTGTGTTGTTTACACTGATCATCAATGGGATTACTATGGAACAATTTCCCCATAGCAAAATGTATAAGAATGTTAGAATTCTGTCGGAAAGGTCTTGAGTTAGTGGTAAAATACTTTTAAATAATACACACTCAGCCAAAAGAGAAGGGGTTTCTGTGAGAACAGAAACAGTTTTGTTACTGAGACAATAATATGAATAGACCAGACCATCTGTGGTGTTCGTCTTTCTTCCCACTTGGTTTCAGCACTACCTTACGGTGGCTAGCCACATCACCCACGTACGGCAGTAGACCAACTATTGTTTGTCTAATAAACCTGAGCTTGTTTGTTTTAATGGCCCCATTTAATGGTTTAATGATGGCTCAAAGAATATCTTTTCACAGCAGAAGCCACGAGGGGGCACTAGAAACCTATTGTCAGCATAGAATACATAAAATAAACATACAATATTAGATAATAGTTGCACTACAATAGATTTACTCTGAAAATATGAATAATAAATAGTTAAAAATATAAATATAGCTAGTTTACAACACATGGACCTCTGGGTACTTTACATGAAACTGGATGAAAGCAGGAAGAACACAGGTCGAGTTTGAATATATTTTTTTATTTGCTTTGGCATTGAAGAGAATCTATTAAATGTGTGGAGTAGATGCTTGTGAGGGAAGCACTCAAGGGTTTCTCCCTTTTTTTCTTCAATCTCTCACATATATACCGACTTCATAAAAAGATCAGGATGATAATTTATATTAAATTAAGTGTAGTATTTTTACAGTATATATGTATGAAGTATGGAAAAGAGACAGCAGTGCATGCTCTTTGTCACAGTTACTTGAATACTTGCATGTTTGAAGGAAAAACAGAGAGAAATAAGCAAAATAATCCTTTAAAATTAGAAGTGTCAGAAGACACTGATTAATTGGTGTAAGTGGAATTGCAAAAATATTAAATTCACTGAACTAAACATAATCAAGGGAAATAAGGGCACTGAACCTTATTTTAAACCAATATTTCCCAAATTATAGTGTGGCACGACACCTTGGTTGCCCCAGTACGCTTTTATCAAGAAGTATAGATGATAAGTAATTATAATCATGACTCACAATGTTTTTCACTCCTTCATTATCATTATCAGTACTGTGAATCATTATGAAATTGATAATTATTCTTGAGTCATGAAATCTCTAATCATTTTAATTACAGCAGCTCTCATTTCCAGTGTAATTTGTAACCTTATTTTATAGGAGAATTATTCATAACTCTCTTAATATCATTGATCGTGACTGCGCTCTTGTTTATGGGTATTTGTCTGTGTAACAAGTTCAAGATTTAAGAATCTGGCAGTGAACCTTTATACCACTGAGGAATGAGATTGTTGTGAGTAAGTCACCAGGGAAAGCAATGACCTAACACACAATAAAAAGCACCCATAGGAACCATAACAGATGTGCTACAGCATCACTTGGACAATCATCTTTATAGTTGACTCATTTCCTCAAAGATACTTGGCTTCTTTCAATTGTAGCGAAATTACCCCATAAAAAAGCAAATGGTGAAATCTGTAAGAGAGAAAGAAAACTTTCAACAACTATTCTAACTGCAACTACAACTCCAGGAATCATCTCTAAACTCTCATTTATCACAAAGGACTTGTCCCCCATCAACATCTCTGGTACATTGATTCTCACAAATGAAGACAGACAGTCTTTGATGGATATTCTTTATCTGTGTCTTCAAAACAAAACAAAAAACAGTCCAGGACCGGGTCTCACTCTCCTCTCCACAATATTACAACATGCTCATATAAAGAGATACGACATGGAACAACACTGAATGCTGCAACATCTCAACTGTCCCTGGGTTGCCAGAGACTGCCTGACTTCACCTGTGAATGAATCATCAACTTTTTGACAGAAAGGAAGCAGCATGAGGCAGAGGACACTTCTGTGCTGCACTTGAACAGTCTGAACTGTCATCCCCCAGGAAATGCTCTCTCTACCAGTGACTGCAACTCAGAGGAAGCCTTTGGCAAACTCATTATGTTTTCCAACACAAGAGTGACTGACAGCTGTAGAATACCCATAGTTTACATTGTTGTACATGGAGCTAAGGAAACTTTGTTGATCAATAGGGAAGACGTCTTTACCCTGGTTCTCTCTGTCACTTCTACTTTTCATCGGTTCTCCGAAATATCAGTGCAATTATCCCCGTCTGTCAATCAGAAGTACAACTCCTCTGTGTGTTTCACTACAAACCTTTTCAGTTGTTTCTGATTCTGTCTATGTTTTGTTGAACGAGGCATTGATTACCTAAAAAGATCCAGCTCATTTTCAGATCGACAGTGGGCTTCTAGAGCTGAAGCTCTTCTCTGGCTTCTGCAACGTCTGCTCTGGTGATTCCATCGCACAGGTTCACTAAATCTTTCCAATTCAGTGCTCTCAAAGTCTTCAGAGCCTCTAAGGGATTAATGTAATCTAGGCTGAATCAAGAATCCCCCTGTTGCCTGTTAAAGGCGATAGCCACACAGCGGTAGATCTATATTCTTTAAATATTTGTAATCATCGTCACCAGCATCATTATCATCATCTAATTAAATTTCCCTTCGTACCCAATTGATTTGTATCAGTCAAATTGCTAAATATTCCAGCACACACACAAAGAAACTACAACTAAACAAAAAAAATGCAGTAGAGCACATACCTCCGCCAATCAGGCTGCATCAAATTGTACACATTCATCGATATCAGTTCTCTTAATGTGACTTGGTAAATATTTCAAATCTTTAATACCTTGCAAGGTTAAAAAGAAATCCTGGCTCTGCCCGTTTTCCCAGTTCCGCGCCAAAAACGTAATGTGCTATTTCTTGGCCAATGTCCCATCCTTCCACCAGGTTTTGTGGAAAAATGTGTTAATAGTTTGCACCTAATCCTGTTGACAATCAAACATACAAACCAACAGCTAGGGAAGAAACATTACCTCCTTGCGAGGGCAACAAGAAAAGTTTAAATATATGAATCTCTGTTCATACAGCCTGAAGTTCTGCTTTGATTGTCAAATCAGTCTGATGCTGGTCAGAGATTTACCATTTGGTTAATTTCAAAAACTAATCAAACAGTCTGAATATCAGATTACAACCGATTCTTAGACGTGGCAAACTCTTAATATGTTTTCTATTAGATAGAAACCTAAAGTTTATCTCCTCTGGCCTCCAACAGCCCTCATGCCTTTCTCACATGCTTACATCTTCATTTACTAAGATTATGATTTGATTTTTCTTGTTCATCATGATTCAAGATAATCTTTCTTTATCTGGAATTAATCACAATCACTTATGATATTTCTTCCTACTCTCCTTGAATTTGTCAATCAAAGTATTTCTGTCAGTCTATATACAACGCCCCTCCTTCTCATCACCACTACAGCCTCTATGATGTCCAGGGACAATCTTCCTTGTTTCCTATCCACCACCCACTGGCTCGACTGATTCAGAAAATGTTAATATGTGTTCCTGCATTGATCCAATGGGAGACATTGTAGTTTCCAGGTCCCCTAGCTAGTTTAGTTAGTTTTATCTCTGTTGAAAGAGTTCTTGTGATATAATAAGGATATGGATGGATTCGATTTGTAATGTCTGTCTTTAACAGCAATGGTTTTGTTGTAATAGTTGTACACTTCCCATAGACAGAGAAATAATTTTTAAAAAGTTAATAAATGAAACTAGCAAACTTTGAAACCAAACTAATATTTTCCATACCAAAATTGTGTTGAAAAGTAATCATTTGGCCGATTGCGCTACCAAGCAGCAAAGGAGAAGGCCCATTATAGCGTAAGAGCGACTGATCTTTGTTCTAAAAACATCTCTCTAAAAAGACACAAATCACTGGACCATGCACCGTTACCATAGGAACCGACAACATTCTTCTTTTTTCCAACCTCTGCTTCATAAAGTAATATCACACTTGAGTTCATTGTAATGAGAATCTAAGACAAGCATCCCCCACATTCTCCATTTGGTTTCCCCCTGGGTACAAGGAAGAAAAATGAAAATGTTCAACTCAACCAAACCTGATTTTATTAGCATGGAAAGTCTTTAACATGAGTATGTACTGCCCATGAAGAGATGTTTTAAATGTTGGATACAGAGGCTATGTTGTGGTCTATACAATGTAATGATATAGTTTGTTACAGCAGTAACCCTGCAACAACGCGTCCAAACTATGTTTAGCCACTTGGGGGTGGGGAACATTTTTAATAGCAAGGGTCATTACAAATGATTAAACAAATATTGCTTGTGATTCTAATACTTGGTATTTTTAGAATGTTTTTTTGATAGTGTATTTTCTACTGGTGTAAAGCACATTGCAACGTTTTTATCTGTAAAAGGTATAATAAAATAAGCTTAGATTTAATGTTTATATTCCACCAATGCAATGGCTGTAACTGCTTCACTTTGGTGAAGCGTCTGATATCAGATGTCGGATGATGCTGATGTCACTTGCAACTACATTTTGCCAAAATACCTTGATCAAACAAATCCTCATCTTTGATAGTGCCATGAAAGGCAGTTATTCCTCCTTTGTATCATACTTGGCAGTAATACCATGCACAACAATTGTTAATTATTTCTGTCAGTCATTTGGCACTGAACAGGCAGTGGGTGTTTGTCAGATGTCGGCTGCAGCTGAAAATTATGCTGTGAGATCGGTGAGCCTGAACCCAAAGTTCAGCTCAGTAAAGCTGAAGGAAGCTGCAGATTCAGGTGATGATTCTCTGAAGGTTCACTTCAAGTGGCCCGACGCCTGTCTGCTGCCCGACCCCCCACCTGAATCCTGTGAATTATTTGTTGCTGTTGTGACCAAGTCTGAGCAGAACCCCACCCCCGGCTGCATTGTGCAGGTGAGATAAGCAAACTTCACTGACAAATCAAACGCAATTCTGTGGAAATCCTCCGCAAGAAATGTCTGAAGACAGCAAATAGTTGATCTTATTGTGTGTAATACCTCTTCTCTGTGCTTGCAAAATTAATAAGCATTAATAGTCTAATACTCCCTCTACTGTTCAGCTCTCTGACTATTTACTGTGTCCACTTATGAGCCTGTCGGGCTATTAAGGACAGATAATGAAAGGAAACATGGGCTAGGAGAGATTATTAGGAATACGCTTTTGTACCAGGTGTGATAACAGTTGGCAAAACGACCCTGTTCATACCTGGCATCAACATTTGATTACAAGTCTACAAGTGTATTGGTTCATACCTGGCATTAGTATGCAGCTCTACATGTGCCTCCACTGACCACTTGGGATCAAATCTCACTTCTCCACTCTATATGCAAATTAACCCGTACATCATTTCTGTTCACGAAGAACAAATGATGTTTGCAACAGGTCCACTGTCAATGTGTTCTATGTTATCCATTGGAGAAGAGTGTTTGTGTGTGTGTGTTAGAGAGAGAGAGAGAGAGAGAGAGAGAGAGAGAGAGAGAGAGAGAGAGAGAGAGAGAGAGAGAGAGAGAGAGTGAGAGGCTGATTGTAGCTCTACTATGACATAATTGATGATTTTAACTAATACAAAATTAAAAAATCAATGTGGCCAATGATGTTGAAACCAAAATTAAAACAATGCTTAGGAAACACGCAAAGGTGTAAAAATATTGTTAGCTCATTAGAAAGCTGTAGCGAGTTTAAGCGGGCCTTCAGGGCGGCCCAGGACACACTTGTGTTCTCATGGGGCCGTTGTTAACACTAGTGGTCCCTCTGTGACATGAGGTGAGGCTCCTTACAGCCAAAAGCACCAGGGTGATACTAACATCTTTACTCCAATTGCCATATTCTCCAAGGGTTAGTTTTCATGACATGCTGGTTCCAACGAAACAAATTAGACACACAACATCTTTACCAGCTATTTAAACCTGAACAACATTTCGTCTCACTTTGAAAGGGGACAGGGGATTACTCTCGATGTGCTGAGCAGAAGGCCTCTATTATCCACAGATGGTTTCATGAACTGCAGGGCATTCGCATGGCAATGAAGAACAAACACCAACTATGACACGAATTATCACACACTCACTAGCAGCTTGAGCTATGTCCTCTTGAACTATCAGTAAAGTGAGCCAGTAAGGTTTTGTTGTTATGCTACAAGTGGAGGACGCCATCAAGCAAAGACGACACTTTAGCATCTGAGAAGCAGAAAGTGGAGGTGTTTTGTGTTCTACACTGTAAACAGCAGCAGCTGTTTGCCAAGTTTTGCCATGTTTAAGAAAGTTAATACAAGTAACACCAACGTTAACGTGAGCAACAACTTCACGGACCGTGCTCCTCCCTTTGAAAAAATGAAAAAAATATGCAACTAGAATTACTGCACTGCGGATGTATGCATCCGCCAACCACTCCAGTTCCTGTTTATATATTTTTACATACTTTTTTGTTACTGGCTCACTGTAACAGCCATAGAATTTATATAAAAAGGGGGTGAAAAACCAGTAGTGAGGTCACACCTTGCAATTGAACAATCTCGATCCAATCCCTGCTGTCAATCATGACGTTTCACCCCTTTCATCATTAAACAAATTAAGCATTGCGTTAGTTCAGGACACGTAAATGTCCTGAACTAACTGACATAAGCTGTCAGCTAATGATGGGTTTATAGGTGCTCGCCACTCACCCACCATCACAGCCCATTATCTCAACAAAGCGGTCCTTTTAAATACGAACAGGTGTTCCCTGTTTTGTGTTAGCATGCTGCTTGGCTAATCCAGGGAACATCCAAAGAATGGAGCAAAGCAAAACTGTATTCCCATTTGTGCAATAAATGGTTAAATCATGACAAAGTGTTCCTGTCTGAACTTATTAAAAGCAAACTTGTCAGTAACATGAGCACATGGACATACATCAGTGTGATACGAATTACCTAAAATGACAGGATTCTTCTTGCAGAGAAATGTAACTGACTTGCACTTCAACTTTTTAGTTAGGTCCATGTCCTATTCGCTGACATGGAGGAGGCAGAATAAACTGCTTTTTCCTGAGATGACATGTTGACATTTCTGCCTCTATGTTATAACCTTTTCAGTGAAAAAACTTGAGCAACTCCATATCACGTCATAGGCGCAAGATGGCAGCATTGATGCCTGGGATATTTGGCTTGTTTTCTGGATAGTAGGAGGTGGAGACATATACAGTCTAAGGTAACAGCTTACTGAGCTCAGCCAAAATTATTGTTTAGTTCAACCTGTGCTTTACCTGCTATGACTAGTCAAGCGTGTTTACTAACTTTATTAAGGCACAGTTCAATGATTTAATACAAAAATTATTTAAAAAAGAAAACAGAAAGCAGTTCTTAATTCAAAGGACACAAATGTCTATCATTTTTTGTCTTGGAGGAAACTGAATGAACCCTGATTTTTTAACAGAGGAATAGATTTGCAGCCTTACAGAAAGGTCCACATTTATTCTGAGGATTTAAAGTGACAAACTTAAATCCACACAGCGGAATTCTCTTAAAGCTTCTCTCTCAGTCTCCTTATCTGTCTCTGCCTCTAATTCTCCTCTTCTTTCACTCAGTCTGCACTAACATTGAGTATTGGATTCTCAAAGTGCTTTTGGAGTGATTCTCCATCTCTCACTCACTTTCTCTTTCAATGTCTGTCCGTCACTGTCAGTCTCACACACACACACACAAACACACACTTGGCCATAACAAATGACTAATGAATCAAAGTGTCTAATGATATGAGAGTAGCAGCGGCGTTGTGGTTGTATCACTCTGTGGTTCATATCTAAGCAACACAACTCCTACAGGACTGAGTTAGCTTTTTTTTTGCCCACAAACACACAAACAAAAACAAAGCCATTGACACAGACAGGAGCACACACACACCAACTCTCAAACACACACACTTGTTATACTGTTATGAAATATTTTGTGTGCCTTTTTAAAAATCCATATATCGTCACATTGACATCATACCTAATCACTGTGATAAAACTGGCTGACAGCCCTCTACCTTTCTATATTGCTCAGAAGTATTGCCTAAAACTAAATTTCCTCAGGGTTTTTTATAATGTGTGTGCAAGACAAAATAGCCCTGGTTACTGGAGCACAACTGAAAAACCAGAAATGGATCACATATCGCCAGCCGTGCATATCTGTGTCCTCCACACATCTCCCAGCTGAGCTATCGCTGCCAAAAATCTCCCCACTGATTGGCTAAGTGTGATAGCCGATGAGCACCAGCAGGCAGCCAGCTCTGATGATTCTGCCCTTGATCCATAAACATCAGAGAAGTTTGCCATTTCAAAAATAGAGTGATGGTACCACATCACATCCGTATTACAGAGAAGTTTCATCATAGCCAAAGTGACAACAGAATTTTTTTTCCCACTAGCTTGAGAGTTGCTGCAAAAAGACCTAAAATACATTCATTTAAATTTAATTAGAAATGTCCCAACTACAACTGCAATAAAAACTACACTTGGGATTTTTCTACCATGCACAATAGCTTAACTGCAGAAATAAGTAAAATTGTAAATTTCTCTGTTAATATTCAGCTAATGTCAGTTATGTCAGTAAGGGATCATTTATTGGTTCTTTATACTTCTTGACATCTGCAGCCATATTTCACACAGTCATAAGATGCCACTGACAACTTGCACAAGAAAAATATATCCACTCGTCTGATTAGACAAATGCATTTTTAAACACTGATCTCCAAGTGTCTATAAAAATAGTCAAATCTAAGTTACTCTAAGAACGTTCATTCAACATTGGATTATAAAGCCATAAAATCAGCTTTTTAAAAGTTTACTAATTTGCAAAAAACACATTTCTTGTAATCACATGTTCGAAGGTGAAGGCTGCTCATCACATACAGGGAGTGCACACACCACAATCACATGTCTTTATGGATAATGTGTTGTGGTGACTGACCATCCATAATAACCGAGCATTATCTAAAATGTTCGGAAATAAGTATATGAAGCATTTTTTTTAATTCAACGATATATAACTGCACGTTTATGCAGTTAAGAGTAAGTAAGTAAGAAATCCATACATAAATATATACAATTTTGTCTCCAGCACCTGGTTTCCAAGGTAACATGTGATGGAAGAATCTGTAAAGCTGAAACCAGCTACACAAAAACAGTTTTGTATTTTGATAGATGCTTAAGTGTTAGCAAAATCACCCGAGCTTTAATGATCTACTGATCTTAAGTTTGAATGTTTATTTTAAACTATTAATTCTTCTGCCTGATTCATAGCATAGGACAGGTGCTGCCCTAACAGCAGCGTTTCCTGTCTTCTTTCCCTCCCAGCACCCAGGTCATTGATTAATCTTTGGGGCAACGTGTAGAGGGGCCCCTGTGTCCCTGAAACATCTTACCGGTGGCTGCTGAGAGTTGAGCACCCCCCTCTTGGTGGACCCCCCTCGTGAGCTGAGCCTCTTCCACGACTCCGAGAACCGCCCCCTGGTGGTGGGACGCCCCGGCCCAGATGTCCCGGACGCAACAGATGAATCATCCCGGGTGGAGAAGGGCCTCTCCCTTTGCAGCTCCCTCCGTTCGCTCCACTTCTTCTTGGAAGCCATTGGTGTTAGCAAAAAAAATGTGGTCAAAGAGATGTGGGAAGTATGGCAGCCAGGCTGAGTCGCGGCGGCTGTTCTCTAATCAAACTAGTGCAACAGGTGGCATCTCCACTTCATTCCTAACTCTTCTGTTTGCTCCTGATCCGCTCAGGTTCTCTCCTCTTTCTTTAAGCGTTCTCAGAAGAAGATTTTGAGTCCTGTTTCTTTGACTTTTTCTCCTTCTTCTGAGCTCTTGATCAAAGGGAGTGGGACAGCAGATCTCCACCTGAGCCGCTGCACTCCTGTGCTCTTCTTTTCTTCCCTGTAGCCTTCCTCTGGTAGGTACGAGAGTCAGCGAGGAGAGGTGGAGAAGCAGCAGAAGGTGCTGGCTGCACCCTGTTGCATGTGCTGTTGCTGTGGCTCGGCTGATGATGCCGTTTTCCCTCCACACGGGGAGAGAGAGAGGGAGAGAAACAGGGAAACAAGGCAAGGGAAGGCAGGGATGGAGGGAGCGAGCGAAGGGGAGGAGGAGGAGGAGGAGGAGGAAGAGGAGGAGGGGGTAGGAGGGCACGATTTAAAGATCAGGGTGAAAGGAACTTCAACACGGAGACAAAATTATATCGAGAAGCTCACAGAGTGGGCAAGAAAAGAACAAGAGAGCAAAGCGAGTGAGGTGGAGAGAGGAAAAAAAGAAAAGGCTCGCAGACAAAGAAAACAAAGAAACAAGCAATAGTCTCTGGAGTGCAGGGTTCCTGTTGAGCATAGCGCAGAGCTGCTTTGAGCTGACTGAGAAGCACAGAGACAGTCACCCTGTTCAGTAAGTCACTCTCTCTCTCTCTCTCACTGTGAGCACTGTGCCATGAATACCCACAGCTACTAAACCTCCATCTCCTCCCTCTCATCTTCTTCGTGCTCCCCAAGCTTTGAAACACAACCTCTCTCTTCTTTGTGGGCTGCATTGTTTCCCCCTCTTCTTCTTTTTCTTTCTCTCCTCCCTCTTTGATGCACTTTGTTCACAGTTCAGGAAGTTAAGCCACCTGAGCCTCACTTTCTCTGTTGCGACGATTAAAGAGTAAAGGGTGATACCAAAGAAACCTGGCAGTTGTGTTTCTTTTTCTCTTCTTTTTCCAAGGTCTTGTTGCTTTCCCAGTTTTCTTCTTCTCCTTCTTCACTCACTTCACAAATCTTCACACGTGCAAAAAGGCGTGCCATGCTGTGGAGTTTTGGAGTTGACAGAAGGTTAGAATTTAAGTAACTTCTTCAGGTGCAATGGTGAGAAGAAAAATTAAGGTAATCTTTACTGCACTTTACTCTATTTTGGCCAAAGAGGAAGAGAATAAGATTCTGGAATGAGTGAGAGTTAGACTAGGAGAGAGAGAGTGAGAGAGAGAGCACAGAGGATAGTGGGACGGAGAAGAGGAGAGGGAGTAAGGAGAGGCGACAGTGTCTAAACACAAGGGACAATGTTGTTGTCGCTCCCGGCAACGGCTCACCACCTGGGAGTAAGCACTACTGTGTATTTATGAGTGTGTGTGTGCGAGAGAGAGGGGAGAGGTAGTGTGAGTGAGTAAGTGAGAGACAGAGAAAGTAAAAAAGCAATACAGTTATTCACTGAAGGATGAGAGTAGGTGAACAAGTGACGGATGAAGAAAGACAGCAGGAGTGAAAACTGAATTTTTATCAAACACAGAACGACGGTGACAGGTAGTGACTGACGGACGACCACATTGACGATCTATGTCTTGGATGAAAAAAGCTAAATAGAGACAGAAAAGTGCTAAATGCGTGAGTTGTAAAATTCTTCAAAAAGGAATCAGCCGATCATGAATGGTTTAGTGTAACAACACAACAACAACAAACCAACTGGACCCTGCAGCGGAAACAAGGAGCAGATTGGCTGATTGATAGAGAATTAAAGGGCCAGAAGTTTAATAATTAATAATATAAATTTACAGTTTGTCACATTTAAGTATTAATGCCAAACGTTGACTAGCTTCTCCAATAACATAGATTTACCATTCGCATAACTTTGAACAGAATGTCACTGGATTTTTTGATCTTTTGTACATAATACATTTTGAGGAATCTCTATGTAGGAGACTATGACGGCATCTTCACTGGACTGGCTGACATTTAATAGAGAAATCAATAAATAATCAGCAACTTACAAATAATTAAAATTATCATAGTTGCAGTATGTAAATTGTTATTTGTGAAGTCTGAAATAGTAGGTAACAACCGGTTTTACAAATCACATTAAGTTTGTGCTCTATTTATGACTATTCCATGTCAAAATGGCTGCCGTGAAATAGGTGTATTCTAAGCACAAACTTTAATTAAAAGTAATTCGATACATAGAGTATAGATGCTTTTAGAGCCAGAGGCAACAGTTTCCGGGGGACCAAATAAAGTGATGAACCTGCCTGTTGTTCAATGCTTTGTTAAGTAATTTAAGTCCACTACTACAACAGTGGTGATGGAACTTCACAAAGCATTGACCTGGAACCAGGTTCATCAATTTTGTGGAGGTCCCCGAGAATAATTTCCCTTGTCATTTTTACAATTTGCATCACGTTTCTGTATTTGCATGTGTTGGAACTTTTCGCAGCGCACGTCACATCCAATATGTGATGACACATGTTTTCTTAATTTACACTGTTTTCTCTACTTGCATCATGTGTTTTCTTAATTTCCATGTATTGAGCTCTCTGGGCCACCATACCAACTAGCTAACAGCAGTTCACATTTAGTTCAAACAGTTATTCTTTGTGAATAAACGACATTATAATCAATGAAGTGAATTCTGAACTGGTGAAATAGCTCAGAATTAGCTCAGAACTTAGAATACACTGCTTGACAGTTAGCCTGTGTAGCCTTTCCATGGAGCTCTTTAGCCTGAACAGGACCACTTGCCTGGGCATGTTTTACTCAGCCTATAACACCCAGTAGCTCAGGGTTTGCTAAACATGCCACATTTTTTAAATGTTCAGCTCTCTGCCACACACAGGTTTCATTAATAGCCTAATTAGCTAAGGCTAGCTTTAGCATGCTAATGATTTGCTAAGGCTGTTGCTAACATTCACGGCTAAACAACAACATATGAGTAACAAGCTGTAAAGTGCTCGACACAGGCACAGTGGGTGTAAGTAGTTCACAGTTCTCTACCTGTCAGAGGGTGTGAGCGGGACGCACTCCACCGGTCAGTGTTCGAGTCCATGTGGCAGCTAAAGGTGTCCTCCCTGCTGTGGCCGCTAGGAGGTGCTAAAGTCAAACGTTCTCTAGGTCTGGACACAACTTATTTAAACATTTGGACCTTTTGGAAGAAACTGTTTTTATCATTTTCATAAGAATCAACTCTGTGGAAAGACTTGAGAGGAGCCGTTGGATCAGTCCAAGTGTCGGGAAGCAGGTTGCTCAGCAGGACCCTCAACGTTATTGTATGTAAAATGTATTAGTTAATCATGTAAAAACTCTGATAAACATAAAGGTGTGCTGGTGTTGTTGTTGTTGTTGGTAGTGGTGCTGTTTAATATAATGGAGATTAATATAATTAATATAATGTTGAATGTTCTATTTTTTTAGGGACATGTGTCAAACATCCTGTACCACTGCACTTCACTTATACGTACATTTCTCTACAGTTAATATTTCCATAGTGAGAGGTGGATATTATGCTAACATTCTCAGTATTTTTATAATTTCTTGTTTTGATTCAGTCGCCTTTCGTATTTTCTTGTCCATCTCATTCTCACTTGTGGGATTAATAAAGTCTTATCTTATCTTATCTTATATTATCTTATATTATCTTATCTCAACTGGAGTTGGCAATGAGAATTTTTACTTCAGCACTGGAATCTGTCCCTAAATTCAGTTTACCGTAATAACACACATAATTACATGATAGTTTTTCCAGCTTTTTAAAAGTTTGAGAAAATTAGTTTGACAGTGAGACTTGAGCAGTAAAAGTACATGAGATAAGACTGATCAATATATTTCAAATATACTTAAATTTAAAAAAACTCCCCCATATCATTGTGTATCAAACACAAACTTACTGTAGAATTAATTTACTGGTTTCATGTAAGAAATGGTGGCACAAGGTGTAAGAGGTCGAAAAACCCTGTGAGCCAGAGTTTAAAAAACTTTGAAAAGCAGAAGGGAAATAAAGAGATGGAGGTTCCACTGACGGGGCTTGGTTAAGATTTGTCGTGCATGTCAAGTTTGAACTAGACCTGTAATGTGGAGACGAGTACTAAACATCTGCTTGCGCCCTGCCCCCCCCCCCCCCCACTACCGCCCCCTTTCTTAAACATCAAAGATCCACCCACACAGGGTTGTGTGGTTGCCATGGTAACTACCGTGAATGCTTCATTCTGATCCTACCATGCATCACCATGTGCACTCATGTACAATTTCACACGGTTATATCCACACAATCACCCACAACGGCAGCAGACACACAAACACTGGCCAAAAAAACAAAAAATAATCCCACACACGCACGTAGACGTGCCTACAAATATGCAATCTGATAGGATCATTAACTGATCTCCTGATTTGCAAGAAAAATTATCCTTCAATAACAGAAGACCCCATTATCTCACAATCGGCATAAAAAATATTTCATAAATTTAAAAAAAAGTAGTATGGATTCTGGCACAAGATCATAAGAAGATATTGTGCCAGACTTTCAGACAGTGTGACATGTTCAGTAAATGGTGCAACACAAAATAAATAAATTCATTTCCAAACATCCACAGACCTGATAAACATGTACCCCATTAAATTCCATGTCAATGTATCAAAAAGGTAACTTTTTGGAGAGCCAGAGGATTTTTAATTGGCCGTGTGATGGGCAGAATATTTTCCAGGGGGTTGCATAAACTGTCAAACTCTGACTCTGTAACAGGTATCAGAAAAAAACGACAGAAAAGAGCAGAGCATGCCAGCAAGGAGCTACCATTAGCCGAGGAAAATAACAAAATACTTGAGAGAAATTGCCCGGTTTGTTTTCCAATCTCTTAAACAAATACTAATTGCCAGACTTTCTGTACAAGACATAACTCGGGTCTAGATGTTTGTTGATAATCAAAGTGTATCTCTTTCCCAAAGACATGGATATAACTATTTAACTGCCGTAAAGGACATTTTGACATACAGGCAAAGCACAAATGTCACTTATATCGTTAACATTGGTTGGGTTTAGTTCAAGTGTCCCAGTCAGACATTACATTTGTGATTCTGACCCAGCAGCACGACCCTGAAACTGAAGCGGCTAAATGGAATTCAGTCGCTGTTCATTGGATTATTCAGACCTGTGGCTTTCCTGCTGTAACATGTCGAAATGTCTGTTGTGAAATAGGCCGATAGTGACATGTGACGTACGTAGAGGCCGAGCTGCTGAGGTAATCAACTGTCACCACAATAGAACCAAACAGAGAAAATCTGACATGTCATTATTTCAATATAAACACATATTGAGTTTATGACAAATTATTAACGCTGAAAATCTGATAAAAGAAACCGATCAGTCTGTAAGAAAATGATTAAATGTTTTCAGAATAAAAGCCTGATTGGAACCATTTCAGTCTAATGAGTATTTTTGTTATTGAAGATTTATGTGTTTGGCAAATTTGACGTTTATTCCCTTAGCTTTCATCTTATTCACATCATTGTGCACTTACACTTGTAAACCTAATTAAAATTCAGGACTAACATTCATTTACAAAGTGGAAAAAAATGCAATGTTGCTCATGTTTTTTCTCCTTAAAATGTTGGTAATTAATTATTTGACTTCCTCATTAAATTATTTAGCAGCAGTAAAAGCAGCTGTTCAGACAAGTTTGCAAATGAGCTTCTGCCAACAGGTCTGATCCCAGTCAGCTCCTATTCTGTATGAATGCAAAAGTTAACATATATAGATATATCATAAACACAAATAAACATTTCCTCATTTTGGAAATGTCATGATTCTTTCTGATCGGTTGTGATGTTGCAGATCGTGGTGGAACAGGAAGTGTGCATCCTACCTTCAGCTCTGTGCACAGCGGGGTGAGGACCCTTCTGGTGTGAGAGTTCCTCGGCATTTTCCTCTGGAGGACAAAATCAGAGAGAGAGAAATAAATAAATTATATAGATGTTATCCTTTATATTAATATGAATGAGCTCCCACAGCTCATCAGAAAGTGGTGTAAGTGGTTTAAATTAATTACTTAATTACTTACACATCACTCTGTGCTTATTTATTGCCTCACTCATCAAACTGACATTTTTTTCGAATCTTCTTACATTTTTGACAAGATACAAATTGTCCAAAACATTAAAATCCTTAAATCTCAATATATCAATGAGTGTTATATCCATATTTAAAAAAGACCTGTTGATTCTCCAGTCTTCATATTGTACTTATGATGCAATGTGTTGAAAATAGGCACACTGTGGTTGCATAAGATGCTTTTCAATTTGTTTACACTGAGCTGACAGGACTGAACTCCCTTAACGGCCTTTTCTATTTATATTCTGACAGCTTAATTGAGACTTAAAAGATCTGGTTTGTTGGTCTGTCCGTTCAGATGTGCACAGAGACAACTTTAACAAACTGCATAATATCAAAAACTTGTAATGAGAATAAGCTCTGAGGATGTTTGTGGTTCAGGTGTCAGCAGCCTCTTGGTTTGAACCTGCTGGGTCTTTCTGTGTGGACATGCCTGTGGGGTTCCTCACTGGTGACCTCCCACAGTGCCAAAACCTGAAGGTTGAGATTAATTGGCAACTCAAATTTTCCTGGAGGAGTGAGTGGTTGTTTGTCTTTACATATTAAACCAGTTTGATTTTATCTGAAGCAACTGAACTGAGATGTGATTTTATAACAGGCTCTGGGTAATTATAAAGTAATCTACATCAGCAGATTGAAGGATTTCTGAATTGATACAGCATCATGGTGCCAAATCCTTGATTTGCATTAGCAATGCAAAGGTTGGTAGCATGAGGTAGGAAGAGCATGAAGGAGAGAAAAGGGAACAGTTCAGAGTGAAGCCTGCTTCTCTCCCAATGTCTACTGGGATTAGCTTTAGCCCCCCCCATGACTCTTAAAGGATAAGAAGATCAGCTCATGCATGAATGGATAGATGGATAGATGGATGGATGAACAAGTGGATGGATAGATGGATATAATAGTTTCTTCTTTTAATATCTTTCCATACGATATAGATATCAATAGTTTTCATGCCTCTGTGCCAGTAAGAGTGCTTTATGTTTACTGGTTTTCAGTCTGTCCTACGATCGTCTTGATTCCGTGAACACAATCCATCAGTAACTCCTGAAGGGAATCTCCACAAACTGACACTTTGCCCTTTGGAAGAACTGATTCGAATTTGGTGGTGAAAGGTCAAAGTCATGTCGACGTCAAAACACGTCGTGTAGGCAATATCAGAAGAATGGTGTACTCAGAGTCCTCGCTGAAATGAGGAAATCAAGGTGGGAAAGTGCTGTATTGGATTCAGGATTGTCTTGTCCTTGAACTTGAAATGATCTGTGACAAGCAGCTCGTCCAAATCTAAAATTCCTGAATTTATCTTTATGTCACAATCACACACATCACCACCAAGGAGGAAATCCTTCTCATACACTTTCCCTGCTTGAAACCAGCTGGATCGTGTAATAAAATATTAGCAATTAACCATATGGCATTTACCACACTGATGATTTTCCTCTGTCTCTCCTGTCGTATCTTAACACTAATTACTGCTTCCTCTCTCTGTGCGACAGAAAGGTTGGGGATGCATTTTTAAGCAGGCTGACGCCATCAATAATTCACGCACGGCATCCACAGACAATATGTGTACCTCTGTTTGCCAGAATTTGTGATTTCTCCCAAACGCGCCTGCTTTGTTCATTAGGGGCATATATTTAGAGACTCTCTCATGTTGTTTCAGCATTTCTTTGGCTGTCTGTTAATTCGTCGGGTGAACAAGTGTCACCAAAACTGTCCATGCTGCTGCAGAAACTCCTACACATGCCACAGGCTGTTTGACAACAGTGTAGATGACAACTAGCAAAGCCATTAGGTCCTCTATATGCTCACAAAATGATGTATTCGTAATTGTGTGTGTGTGTGTGTGTGTGATTCACTGACTCACTAATGCTGGCTTTCGGCCGCACACACACTAATGAGGGACAGATCAGCCGTGTCTGAACAACAGCCGCGGACCAACTTGGAGGCAAGTCACTAATATGCCAGATCATTTTAAAACACGCACACCTATGTATTCTTTCTGTAATGATGATTCTCCGCTCTCCAGGACTTGATCAGGTTTTCTGCTACTTTTGCATCATGGAAATAAAGCTCTGAGAAAAACTCTTCATTGAAATTAAATAACATTGTAAGACTCGGCTTCAGGCAGAGTCAGCGTGAGCGAAAATCCTCTTGTGTTTCAGCTGTAACCTTTAAAGGTGTGAACTAGAAAACATACAGGACAGGTGGTTGCATTATTCTTATTTCAATCTCTCAAAAAGAAGCAAATTTACGGATTTAAGTCAAAACAAAACGCGGCCCCTCTGATTAGAGGACGGAGAATCCCTCAGTGGATTGTTGTGAAGGTGCCAAATCCAAGTTTTATCAGACTAACACAGAGCAACCCACTGCGGATGATTTATACATAGAGAGCATATGTTCGCTTCAGTGTCCAATGGTCGACAGATGGAAGGGCAAAGCAAGAAAGACATGGGGGGATACAGGCAGACGAATATGATTTATTCAGCGTACCAGCAGCCGACAACTTCTCAGCATTGATCTGTTCCCGCAGCTTCCATCATACAATTTCCATCATCACCCGGTAAAAGTTCAGCACACAGAGAAATCCCACATAACTGTGAAGTTACTTTTTTTTTTTTTTTTTTTTTTAATTACATTGTACATTTTCCTCCAAAACATGATTTAATCAAACTTTATGTCTACGGGTAAAATCATCATCAACGATTGGCCTTTTTATTCGACAGCTTTCAAATTCAAAATGGCCGATGTCTTACCAGTCTTGAAAGTCCTGGCGTCTCCTCTGGGAATCGCTCTTCCTCCCTCCCTTACTTCACTTTGAGTCTTGAACTTCTGAATCTTCTCCTGAGCAAATGTCCTTGTTTCCTTCAAAAGACAGAAAGGTGTAAACCTGGGTGACTTCGCACACACAGACTGGGACAGGAAAACAAAAGCCAGATGATTGAGGAGAGGAGTGGAGGCTGAGAGAAGATGGCTGGCTCCAGGAGTCAGAAGCCACAGGTGGGCAAGAAGTCTCTCTGTTAGTGGAGGCGTGTTGGGGGACACGGCATGACGCTGCCAGTGTGTGTGTGTGTGTGAGAGAGAGAGAGAGAGAGAGAGACACTGTCAGTCTCTAATGAAACCTGTCTATAGGTCCAGGAGAAACCATGACCCTAATGAGGAGGATCCAGAGATTCCGCAATCATCTCGTCACGGCCTCAACACCAGAACCAGCCACACCCACCATACAGGTATTTAAATCCTCTTCAACCCCTTGCTCGATCTCTAAATTGGTTTGCTGACTTGTTTAAACGCTTGTTATGACAAACCTTGTCTGTGTTTGAAGCCAACGAGTCAAAAAGAGGATGAAGATGAAGTAGAAAAGTTTGTCGTTTTGTCATCTGGCAGGCGTGAAGAAACGTGATGAAGACGTCCCTTATCTTCTAACGCTCCTCCGCTCTTCCTCATTGGCTGATCATCCCGGGCAAAGGCCTTGTGCTGCAGCAGAGGCTGAGGATGAGAACCCGGGGGTGTCGCGAGGAGGACCTGTTCCTGCAGATCTGGCCGCTGCTGCGTGTGGGGGGGGCCTGATGAGCATCTGGCAGGTGGAGCGTCATCAACCAGAGCAGCACCTGAGTCACAGTGACTCTGAGGGGCTGCCGGGCGGGGGGGCTCAGTGTGCGTCTCACCACCACTGATCCAGACCCTTTGAGCAGCTCTCCAGGCCGGGTTGCTAGGTGAGGCAGTCATGATGCCCACCCCAAATCTTCAACCCCCCCCTCCACACACACACACACACACACACACACACGCACACACACACATGCGCACACACACACACACACACACACACGCACAGTTTGAAGGGAGTAGGGTTAATGATAGCAAATAAAGAAAAGTAAACAGCGGGTGGCTAACGAGTGCTAATTTAGTTCAGCACTAGGCTATGAATTAATGAAGAGATCACTCAGATGCCACAGCAACAGAGGGGAGGAGTCGTCTTGTGGGAGTTCGGTGAGGGGCCCCCCCGTCGAGCCGCTGAACATTTTAGGGCCCGATCTGCCGCTCTGTTGTCTGGAAACATGAGCATGATATAACCTGGCGCTGGAATCCATCCACAACAAGTCAGTTATTTCCCTCCTCAACAGCTTTCCAATTATTTTATCCCACTTTGTTTACATTTTTCTCTTTGCTGTGATTTGCTTCTCCATCCTCCACCATCCCCCTCATCCTCCTTTCTGTCCCTTCTCAAGTCACGGCCCGGGAGATCGTTACATGGCTGGTGCGGCCGCGGCCTGTCAAATCAGGTACAAACCGGTACCTATCAAGGCCTCATTCATTTCCACACCGCTCCATCAGGCAGCCATGCACACCTGTTGCACAAACACACACACACAGACACACACATACACACACATTGGTATTTCAACAGTTGCAACCACACTGTACCAGGCCACTTGACACACTGCATACATAACCTTATCCATGAAATGAAATTCATCCAGCTAAGAATCACCTCCAACCAGCGTGTACATACTGTGCAAGTTGCTGTAATTGCCTTCTCTCTTTTAAACTTATAAATTAAAGGTCACGTCGAAGCTCCTATATAAAGCTTCACATCGGGAGAAAAGACATCTAAGAAAAGAATGTGTGAACAAGATAAAGTGATTAAAAGAGGCGTAGAATCTCAGACAGTGCGTTTGCATTAATAGTGTAGCAATTAGTATTCAATTACCTGACTGTGAGTGGGTGGTTCTCCTCAGCAGATGCGTCTTTACTAATGATGTAAGGGCACAAACAAAGAGACAAGAATTGTAGAAAAGGGAGGCGGATGATGATGAGGACTCATAACTGGAGGGAATAGAGAGGAGAGTAAAGGCTTGTTCAATTGTGAGACAAAAGGATTGAGTGTGTTATTTGAGTCGACAATTGGACATGGATTTTAATGGGAAATAACATTATGAAAACCTCAGTGAAAGACAAAAGGCCATTTTCACACTCATGTTTGACTGCCTCATTAAAACAAAAAGAAAAGCAAGAACACAAAGTACATAGAAGAAGAGAGCAGTGATAAAAACTCACATATTTCAAAGTAAGACTGTTATAATAATTTATTGTTTTATATTATCCTGTTTTTACTCTTTTGTTATTTTTGAATTTATCCTCTATGCCTTCATCTTTCATTTCTAACTTGTAACACACATTGTAACTGTGCTTTAAATTTGTTCTACATAAATAAAGTTATAATATGTTGCACACAAAAATCGCACAGTCTTTCTATGTCAATGTGGTTTTAATAGGTGTTGATATTGTTCATGGCTTCATATGTGATGATACCATAAAAGATGATGATCGATCAGCTCCAACATATGAACATTTTCTCCTCATTTCATGTAAGGACGCACAAAATCTATATCTAATCAGAAAATTAAGTGTGTCTTTTAGATCTGGCTGATGGCACATCTCCCTTCACGATGTAGAAATCACACAAACGCTCGTGGTTGTGTCACATATTGAGCCGGCCAGCTGAAACAAACATGCTACAGGTTTCTGGTGAGTAACTCTGTGTACTCAGGTTGCCTTGTGCCTAACAGCGTTTATTACTGAGCGAGCATCGCAGAGGATTTACCCAGTGATCTCTCTGTTTGAGCCGGGGCCTCTCGGGGGTTTTCACCAAAGTTGGTTTTAGCTCGGTTACAGGATCAGATGAATCCGTGACAGCCTGGAGCAGTGTAGCTCTCAGAAGAGCAGCAGGCCCACGATGTTGGGTCAGTGGCAGCAGAGAGAAATCTGCTGCTGTATCTCCAGGGAGCTGTGATTATCTCCGACTCCTAACCACACTTCATGTCTCAACCTGAATTCTCTCAACAGGCAATTTGGTTTTGCAGTGAAAATCAGTTTAGTCGGAGATGAAAGTTGGCAAATGGAAGTAATCAGTAATTCATCATCATTTTGACTACCATTAACTCAGTTACCAACCTCATTTATAAATGAACATGGCCTCATGAGAGCAGATCTTGTTAAGAACCTATAAATGTGAGCTCGAAAAGTCCTCAGCCATGACACAAATCTGTAGGTCCTGGTTAAATTAACACACTTAAGCCTCAACAGGAGCTATAATCTAGGTCGTGTTAAAAACCCAGTGCACTCCATGGAAGTTTGGCTTTGAAAACACCTCACGCTGAGATTGAGCATTTAAACATCCCGCAGCCGCAGCGAGTCCCCGAACACAACACGTAGCCACATATTAAAATTGAGTGAAAGAATAAAAAACAGAATAAGCACTTTTGACAATAACGAGAAAAAAACGGCATCATAATCCGTTCTTTATTGCATTTCTGGGCCCGATTAGTGGGCGTCACGCTGCGTGGAAAGTACACAGCATATTGTCTCGAAATAACTCAGACTGGGACAAAGGCTTCTAACTGTCGCAGCCATAAGTCTTCATCTGCAGGTAGAGAAGGTTAACTCACTGGTCTAATGGGCTCGGGAACTGATGAACCATTTGATGCTAAAGGGTAATTGACTTTGTCTGATCAGTGTTAAGTGTAAAAGGGGAGATCAGGGGATGCTGTGTGTTTGCCTGTGTGTGTATCGCCACTCAGAATGGCAGATGTGTGGACAAACCGTCAGCTAAGATACGGACAGCATTGATGTATTCCCCCTGTGACCCTGAAGTGACCCCACCCACCCCCGCACTGACTCATCGGTAGATCACTCTCCACGCGGCCTGCATTGCTACACACGGTGAAACGTTCCAAAGTGTGTGTGTCTTCCTCCAGCAGCTGTGTGCTGTATGATTGTGCCACACAGTAGCTCGCTAGTCTGCTCACACTTAATAGTCGCAGGCCGGTGAATGAACCTTCCTCCTCCTGTGGCCTCAGGTCGTCCGTCACACCTCTCTCACACGATGCCACCGAGCAAAGGGAAACCCAGGCCCGGCCGCGCAATCAAAAGCTCCCATCGCCGACCTCTACCTGTGTGTCTTCGCCGCTGTTACCGTGACATTAAGCAGACAGGAGATTTATATTGCTCCTCAGGGCAGCGAGGACACAGGGAGAGGGGGTTGCCATGGAAACGGACCCCTACCCCCGGCTGTCAGAATTGGTTAATTATTCAGGACCACCATCACTGAGCACCAGCGGGGAATCAGCTGGAGCCGCTCAACCGATTGAATGGTGAGATAAAAAAAAATGTATGCGACGTATCAAGTTGGGGAATCCAGATTAATTTAGATGGAATATAGCAAAGTGTAAAGTAAAGGGCTATAAAACAGCTAGGGGGGGGGGGCACTCGGCTAATGAGCATTCCCTGCCCTGCACACACAGTTCATTTCATCACAATCATACTCACACCACTAATCCATGTGTCTAAAGACGGAAAGAAGCCATTCTTCTCATGTCAGCGGTCATGTTGCTACACGTGTTCGTTGCTCTTAAGATGGGACATAAAATAAGATGAGAATCTGTCTCATTGGAATTAGTGTTAACTGGGTCAGTGTCCGTTCTAAATCTGCCTGGTTCTGTTCTCCTGTCCTGGGTTAATGATCAGGAGTCACTTCAGAATTATTCCTTGTCATTAGTGAGTCCTTCTCGATCAGTTCTACAATAAACTGTCACTTTGCACTGCTTGTGTGCCGGACGTTGTGTGCAGAGCTTTTTATACAGTCCATGGTGAAGAGTGAAGTAAAAAGTAAAACACTTTTGAGTTCATCCCACCTGGTTTATCAGCAATGAAGGAATTGTGCGTCCATGATAAACTTGATCCTGTTTTGCACCGATTTTAGAGTCAGTTTGCTTTATTACTCTTCATGTGTGGGGCTTATATTTATGTCTGAATGATTTACTATGGTATTATTTCAGAAGTCTGTTAAGCAATCGACACAATCCTCAGACCAAAGTTTACACCTTTGGAAAATAAAAGCTCTGTAATTATTCTCGACATAAAGCATTACAGCCACATAACAAATATACTTTTACCTTGTAGAGAAATTGCTGAAGAGGACGTGACAGAGATCAGAACCCACGACACCCGTGAATGTCTGTTTCAGTCCAATGTGGTGGATGGTGAAATAAAAAGGATCAAATAATCAAAACCCAACCAAAAAAATTACATGTGCAAAGGTACAAAGTGGGTTTGGGCTCAACATGGGACCCACATAGGTGAACCCAGGTGGGCTGTGGGTCCAAGTAGGGTCGCTCATGGGAAGGAGTACGGCTCAGAGAGGACAACCCACATGTTTGGGTTTACCAAGTGGGTAACACATATGCAAAGTAAAAACAGTTAATCATATAAAGACTGGGGTCCAAGGTGGTCCAAAAATAGGTATACGTTCAGAATTGGGAATTGTATTCTTTTAAGTCACATATTTATCATGTATGAAATGCTACAGAACAAACTTTGCACGTTTCTCTCATATATTCTCACACATTTGTTTTCAAAGGCAGAGCTGAGTTTTTAGGTCCAGGTCATTTAGCCATTGATTGATTTCTCTGTTCAAATGATTTTTAAACCCTTTTTTCTCTCTGCACAGATTTTCTTTCTCCTGTTTCACCTTTTCATTTTTCTCTCCTCTTTCTCGTTTAACCTTCAGAAGAAGGTAAGAAGATCCCGTGATGTGTCATAATGTGGACTCATGTTGCCATAGCTTCACCTTTATCATGGAAACAATATACAGTACAAGGCTAAAGGCTACTGCCCACACTCCAGCATGCAAGCACACATACACACACACACAAGCTTCCACACACTCCCACACACACACACACACACAAACCCGAGTCTCCACTGTGTCATATTTTTAGCTTTGGCATTTCTCTAATTGTATTTGCACAGTTCAAAAGCCTGAGTATTACATAATTGAAACTCAGCTGTAAGGAACGCTGAATCCATCCATGCACCATATTAACACAATCATCAGGATTACAAAAAATATCACACACAAAAAAAACACAAATACCACCCCATCGACAGCTTAATGGCAAATCTGAGAGAAATGTTCTCACTGGCTGTAAATGTGAAATGTTTCATGTGTCCCTTCCAACCTCAAACCTGCAGGGACCACTAGTGAGAAACAAACAAAAGATGCAGTGTTATCTCACCACTGGGCCTTATTTATTCATTTCTAACATTTTTCTTTCTTTATTGAGGATGCCTGAGGGGGGCCGCCGTCCTCGTGTGCATCATTCTCGCCTGAAAGTGTGTGGTAGCAATCTGTCCTCGCTCATTTCCAGGACGACGTGAGGAGAGCGCCCGGTCTTCATGGTCAGAGACCATTTTATGGACAATTAATTCACTCTCTGAGCCATACGCCTCGCTCTGGTGTGTTAGGATTGCACCATATTTCTCCAGGCGGGTGTCGTTTTTTATATCCTTTCCTTGTCATGGGGCATCGCACACACATGAACACACACAGGAATGATCAGTCTCACTTGGTGATGGAGAGCAGGGGCAAGACAGTAGATATTTGTCTGATTTAATGAGGCAAGTCCTTGAATATATCTCTACTTTTATCTGTATCCATCTGACTGCTGCTGACTTAGCACACTGAATGTCACAGTGAATAATACCTTATCTTTATGTATGCGTGTATTTCTTTTCATTCCTTTATAATTCTATCCACTTTATATATTACATTTGCATATTTGTCGTGTTCTCTATATTTTCCCTACAGTTTTAGCTCAGGAAGTGCCATCGGTTTCATTGTCTTTTGTTTTCGGCAAAAATGACAATCAATAATCTAGAATCTTGGATCAATCTGTATCTGGTGGATAATCAATCAAATTATATTTGTATAGCCCATATTCACAAATCACAATTTGTCTCATAGGGCTTTGACATGCTCTGTTCTAAACCCTCAGCAAGAGAAGAGACACTATAGTGTTTTTCAACATCTACCAGTTTACCATGTTTGATTGATGTAAACTGGGATCTCGGGAGGCTCATTATGACTCGGCGATAACCCTCTAGCCCCTCCCCTCTGTTGAAATCAACACAGATGTTTGTTGCTACAGGTCGAGGGCGGTTTTGTTTGTATACTAAAACCTTGTCTTATTGATGATGACAATTTGAATTAGAAGAAAAAGATTTGTGCCAAGATAAATTTCAGAATGATGGCTGAGGGCTCGCTAAGAATACTAGGCTGCCCCCAAGTGGTGAGGCTGTGTATATCTGAGGGAAAACAATGAATATTGATGCAGGTGGATGTATAACCTACGAGAGGCTGTTACGTTCAGGTCAAGTCATGTTATTTTATCAAAAAAGCATAAATGTTTATTTAATTGGCAACTTTATAACAAAAAGGCTGAGTTTCCATGTTGAATGACTTCACTATAATCCCCCCAGATGACTTATCAATCGACAAAATACAAAAACACAAGTAAACACATTATACATTATTGACAACCAGTTTTCCTTTACATGTAGTTTGTACAGTTACACATTAACAAGACATTAAACACTGTATTTACAAAGCTCACTTCTAACTTAACACCCCCCCTCCCTCCATTAATAACGCTCTGGTTGTGCGTCCTTAAAGCCTCAGTTGAACAAAAACAATGGATGGAAACATCTTTCTCCCATTCTCTCGCTCTTTTTGACAGTAGAGTGGTTAAAAGGCAACAAGGTAATTGTTCTCTCTCGCACATGGTAAGTTAAGTACACATACAGCCACACACAAAAACACACACACGCACACATGCACACAGTCACAGATTGGTACTTATCACTGCTCAGTGGGGGAGCCCTGCTCACATCCAAACACCCTATAAAAGATTATATTAAACGGTAAATCTCAACAGAAAGCCTGAAACCTTACAGACAGAATATGATGTGTATGTATTTTGCTGCTCACTACTGCACAGTCAGGGTGCTATCTCTTCAAAGAAGCACCCTTCAATGTATCAAACACAGTTTTTGCGATAATGCACATGAGGCAGTTGAAAAACATTCAATTCTGTTTAAGAAAACAAAAAAAGAAAGAAAAGTAACAAGATAATATATCTGTTTGTGCTGCGTGTGTGCTCAGCACTTTGGACTGACTGCGAAGAGATAAATAAAAATATATGAGATTTAAAACAAAATAGGTCCAGTAAGAATCCATGAAAAGGTGCTTTAAGTGTTCAGTTGTCGAGCTGCCCGATGATCAGAGGAGGTTTTCCAGTTAAAAGATTCAGTTGGTACATCAACTCAGAAGCTTAATGATGTGTGTGAGGATTGGTGGAAAGAGATTCATGTCCTACACTGTTATCCTATGCTAGGAAGGCAAGATGGCCAAATTAATTTCTCTGAAAACTACTAGAGACTATTTTAATGCAGTATTAATATGGCTTTAATTTATGATTCCTTATTAAAAATGTGTGTTGCATCAGATATTCCCAAATACACCTAAACCAATGGCTGTTTTATGACACTATATGTTAATGTTTGGCTCTATGTTGCTGTTCAATTATTTTTAGAATTTCCTTTTGACCTGAGCACATCTAATCCATCTTTTCAGGTCCAATCGAACACACTCCTCACAGGGACGATGTCGTTTATTTTCATAATTTCCTACTGGCCTGTGTGTATCTAATGCATTTTTCAGACTCAATACGATTCATTAAGTTTTCATTTACTTCGTGGTAAACAAAAAGGTTGGTAGGGAGATGTTAGAAGTTAAGGGATTCTGGCTTTTTTCTGTCGTCCGAGACAAACAGCTGAGTTTCAGCACTGCTGAGCTCCATCCGATCACTTTGGCTGATAAGGCAAGTTGTGTCTTTAAAAGGGAAAGTGCATTGACTCAGCGGCCCCAAAGGCACACTTACACACACACACACACACATACACACACAAACTAAATTACAAAAACAATCCGCCTGTTCATGATAAAATAACCTTCTCCCCCTTGAAGTCGGTCCACATATTTGCTATTGTTAATAAATTAAAGGTTCAGCAGTTCACATTCATCAGCTGGTTGTGTGTGTTTGCGTATCTGTGTGCAAGAGTGTTTCGGGTAGGTACGTTGTATAGTTCACATTTGTCACTGCTGTCCCGTGGCTTTCTTGAGTAGCTCCAAGTCTTTGCGGGATTGAGCTGCGGGCGGCGTGCAGCCGTACGCCTCCGAACCCAGCGGCAAGTAACGCTCCTGCAGCCCCAGGAAGTCGTCCTCCTGCCCGGTTCGTAGGGAAACCCATGGAGGGGGCGGAGCACCACCCTGGAACCCCCACAGTGCCAGGCTCTCTGTGGTGAGAGGCAGCATTAAGACTTGGAGTGTTAGAGAAAGAGACTTTCCCCCTAAATACAGTGTCAGGAAACTACGCAGTACGTCACTCACCTTTACTGTGCAGACTGGCAGCTTTGGCCAAACCAAAGGAAACCAGGTACGGAGCAACGGCCACCAAGTCCTTCGGCTGACCTCGTGTTGCCATGAGCACTATCGACCTGGTGTGCAAAATAAATCAAACAAAATGCAGATTAAAAACAAGTTTCTAAGCACGATGAGAACAGGTGGCCATTTCTCTGTATTTATTTGTCTGTAGAAAATGCATTTATTATTATTATTATTAATACTATTATTATTGATTTACTTCCCCCTGTATTTTAACCATCGCTTTCTTGTGGTGCAGCACTTGGTACTTGCTCTAAAATGTAAAATGCTCCATAGACAGGTTATTATTATTGTTGTTATTATCATTATTATATTTTTCCCTGGCTCACCTCTTTGCTATTCCACTTTTAAGGTACTGTTCCATCTTAGCATCCATTTTGGAAAATGAGGTTTTCTTGGTGACTTTTCCAGAGCAGGCGTCCACTGTGACCAGGAAATACCCCGGCTGAGAGAAGGACATGGTCTCCTCATTTACCTGCCAGGTGACAGGAAACAACCAGTTGAAGGGGCTCTCGTCATATAGATAAGGAAATACACAGATATAGATCATGTGAGAATGCTCACAGTGATAAAGGAGCTGTTATCTCCTCTCTGCTGCTGCTCTTTGCTGCTGAGAGACTTGATCTGTGTCTGGAGGTAGGAAGTCCAGGGCTCGCTGGAAAACACAAGCTGAGACAGAAACACGTTGGTCAGCAGTGTAGTTTGTGTTTAAAGCAGCGGTGTTATCTTCAAAATATCACTACAAACCTGTTTGGCACCACAGCCTTTGCAGGGCTGCGTGTTTAGAGCCGGCATAGGCACCACAGCTGAGGGACTCCTGGAGTACTTAGGGTAGGCCTTAGCTGTACAGTTACAGGTCTGTTTGGAGGATGTGGTGGCCATGACCTTCACTCGCTCACAGCCTTTCACTGAACAGTAGCTTTGACCTTCACGACCATGGCGAGCCCGAAGGTAGAGCCACAACAAGCTGAACAAACAGCAGAAAGAGTTTCATAATAATAATAATGATGATAACTTTATTTAACAGATAACTTATAACTTATCTCAACAAGGCTACAAAGGGCTTCAAAAAATGCATAACTTAAGATAAATCTGATTGTCTACCAGAGGAAAAACAAAAGAAGGAAAGTGACAGGAGTTGTCTTACCCAGACGGTTGGTCAAAGAAGTACTTCCTTTCCATCGGTTTCTTCTCCAGCTCTGCCAGGGATGACACTGTGCCGTAGTCTGTGAGGTCATCAAAGGTGTTGCTTTGCCTATCGTTGATGTCGGCCATGATCTGAAACGTGGTTTCTGACGGGTAACAGAGTCCCACCAGCACCCAGTCATCTCTAAGTGACAGAAAGAGAAAGATGGCGACGTTTACAGGTTTCCACCAAGACCATTTAGAATCAGAAAAATATCATTCTTTGGTTTGTTATTGAGATTTTTCAGCTCAGAATAATTCTAACATGAATAATGAACTATTTAATACTTCAGGATTATTTATCACACACACACACACACACACACATACACTAATGTACTTCTTACTTATTGAAGTTGATGAGAGAGAGGACCACCTCCCTAGGCGCAGGTCCACTCCAATGCATAGTGTAGCTCTTGCTCATCATCAGGATGGGCTGGTACTGTTGAGATGGCGCCCCCTGGCTGTTAGTCCCCCTTAGTACCAGAGGAGCATCAGGATATTCATCTCTGCTGATGGATAAACTAAGACTGGGGGCTCCCTGTGTCTGGATGTACACCTGAAGAAGACATTGGAGTTGTAGAGTGCAACGGTCAGGGGGAGGAGCATACATTTTACATTGGAGGAGAATTGAGGTGTAGATTTAAACGTGTTCTACCTGAGAGTAACGGCCGCTGCAGATCACTCCGCTCCACTGGGACATGTGCACACAGCCAGGATGTTGGATCAGGTAGTTGTCAGCTCTGCCGACATATGTGTCCCTGTAGCCTGTGACTGAGCCGTCCACGTCGTGAAAGATGGAGTTTTTGTCCCCGTCCAGGTCGTTTTCTTCAAACCACTGTCCGGGGCGACCAAAGAACGTCTGCAGACCCACCTGAGGACATCAGTGGCAAAGAGTGTTGTGAATAACTGTTAGCATTATTCATTTAAAGTTTACACACACAAAGAACTTTGCACTTCCAAAGGACAGGGAGTTGCACTCTGATGACTGTTTTTTTAATGGATCCTAATTATAAAAGACTAAACCCCTCACACATCTGTGTTTTATGTGTGGTTAGTATGAATACCACAATGACAGCAAGGTTTAAGAGATTAGATTTGATGAGCTACAGATCTATAAAGATATTAAGGGCTATGTTTAGTAAAGGCAGCGCACTGACTAAAATAACCACAAGAGGGCATCAGTGATTCGCAATGGTCTTCTTCACAGTCACTATCTTTTTCTGTCTTCTGTCGCAATGATTCTTCAAATAACTACCACTACATGGCTGTGACCTCAACAAATCAACATGAGGGATGGGTATAATGGTGAAGAACAAATACGAGCTAAAGGAAGACGGACACATTGAGTGGAGACTAAGATAGATAGAAAATTGGTCAATCTGAAGAATGTTCGCAACTGCAGAGAACACGGGAAATTAAGAAGCAACAGAGAGAGAGAGAGAGAGAGAGAGAGAGAGAGAGAGAGAGAGAGAGAGAGAAGGGAAACAAATTCAGATGGTTAAACAAGTGAGGTGCTTATTATACTTACCCCTTATAACCATCAATATTATAAGCAGATTACAATGAGAACAATAAATATAGTACAGTATATAAGTATAAAACCCCAGGACACATGTACTATACGTATGTGCTTCACACTGGACACGGTATGAGGTGCTTCTGATCTTATCAAACCTGCATGTTCACTCACAGTGGAGTGGAAGCGGAGCTGGGACAAGTTGTTTCTCGGGTTGAGCTGCCACGTGTTCTTCAGGTTGAATCCCACTGCGCTGGTGTAACGCTCTGGTGTGGGGATGAATCCACGGAACGTGCTCTGAGTGAGTCGCACCGGACCATCGTAGATCTGGAAACCTCGGATCGGAAACGTCCTGAGGTTAAGAAGGAGAGTAAATAGTCCACGATGAGGCAAGACAGGGTAGAAAATACAGTCATGGACTTTGCCAAAGCCCCACTCTTTTAAATAGTTGCAAAGGGACAAGTCAATAAAAACTCTGCAGCATGATTCAGCCTGGAGCTGTTGAGGAATCAAACATTACCGTCAATATATGTACATAGTATTTCAACATATATTATAATAAATACAGATGTATGCACAATCCATTCATATATTGTGTATATCGCTTTTCCTTTGAGTATCGTGGGGAATATGGAGCCAATCCCACTTGACATTTGGCGTGAGGCAGGGTACACCAGGACACACCCACATTCACATTCACACCTAGATCGGCTGCATGTCTGTGGACTGCACACTAAAAACCCTTGCATCACCAAGCTGCACCAGTACAATAAAAAATACAGTAACAAGAAAATAAAAGTTAGAAATTATACCTTTTACCAAAGTAAACATTGTGTTGCACAAACAACATTTTTTAAATGGCAGTTAAGTAAATCAATAAACACAATGCTCTGAAATAATAATCACATATGCAGTCTCCAGCTTGGGGTGCATATGTAATTATCATTTATTTTCTAAACTGTTTCCTGCGTGACTTTGTTTTTCCTGTTGATGTTAACATGAGTATTATTAGCTTCCTGTTAAACCACAAATGAAGCACTCGGGTTCAACTGCTAAATTTTATGTATTTCAATAATGGGGTTGCTATAAAGAGATTTAATGTCACCCAAATAAAACTAATTTATAAGACTTAGCAGTCTTACGATTTTCTTTTATGAAACTCCTTAAAAGGATTAAACCGTCAATTTCACCTGAACTATCTCCTTTCTGGCAAAGATAAATAAAGTATGTCAGCAGCTCTGGCAGTGACTACGATGACGATAGACCAACCCGGCTGAGCCAGATGTCACAGTGCGGTGAGGAAGCCTGTAAACTGGTTGTAAAGTTGTACTTGGTCGTGACAGTGGTCACATACAGAAATAAGCAGAAGTTCTAGAAACTAAAAGCAGAAGCTATGTGGCAAACTCTAGTATATGTTTCTCTCTTTTTATATAACAACCTCTGTAATAAGAGACAAAGACAGTAATAAAAACAGAGACCCTGAGGGAATGTGAAGCTCAAAACTCTGCTCTGTTCAAGGCTGTCCACTGGGGCTGACATGGCCTTTCATGGCATAACAGCAGATAGACTAATTTAACTTCCTCTTAAGGGAAATCCAGTTGTCAATAAGACTGACACTTTTCATCTTATAAAACATTTGTCAGGTTTACTTGCTTGTGGGAGAGAGAGATCCTCATGTATCTTCCCAAACATGATCAACAATTCAAAATGTTAGAAATATTAGAAAATACAGCAGTTAAATTGTGACATCCGTGGATCTGTGTGTCAGAAAACCATGAAAAGACTCCCCTTGCCGTAATTTAGGAATCAAGTGCCACAGTGAGTAATCCCTATCTACAGAATCTCCTAAGTGTTGCCACCACAGTTTTTCATAAACTGCCTAAAATATCGCTGGAGGGAAGTTAGTCCAAACAGAACTTCCTTTCACGAGTCCTCCTCCAGCGAAAAGCTGCAGCAGCCTCATCCCTCCATCTGTCCAACTATCCGATTGCCCCGCTGGCTCTCTCCTCCTTGTTTGTTTTTCTCAGCACATATTTTTCTTAGGTAACTACTCCGACACCGTCCCCTGCAATTTCCGCGGAAGCCCAGTTTGTTTTGGACTTTCCCCTCAATTCCTCACCTACAGTATATCTTTCCTTCCTTCATTAACGTATCCATCTGTGTTTGCCCCCCCCCCTCACCTGTTTCTAGGCAGCGTCCTCATCTTTGCATCAGCCCCTCCAGGTCCCCAGTATTTATTTTGTCCTCCATTGGTCCCTATGTTTTGGCTTTCACCCACAAACAGGGACTGCATCACCTCTTGGCTGGAGCCTTCGTCCTTAGGGTAGCTGCCATCACTGGACAGGAGATGAAGGTACAGTATATGGTAATTAAAACATATATACATTTGTCTGTAATACTGTCAGCTTTTCAGGCATAAAAGTAGAAGAAAAAAAATACATGTCTCTGTGTTACGCAAGAAAGATATTTAAAGCATCTGGTCTTCGCTCAGTATCTAAATGTTTTCTTTTTTGTTCCAAGTTTCTCTCACAGTACGGAGCAAGGCAGATACAGCTGAATAAAACCATGACAAGAGTGATTTAGTTCAGTACAGACCTGGCAAAGGATAACCCCACTCCATTGTCTGCAAAACTGGAAGCAGAAAAATGAAAGTTGTGTTAAGAATAGTTTGATATTGATCCAACATTCAGAACATGAATATAAATAATACAATAAGTAATTGAGGAACCTTTCAAATAGAAGAAAAGCATCTGATAACCAATCTGCTTCTGCATTAAAAAATGTCAGTTCTTTGTTACCACTTTGAAGAACACATTTAAATCAATAGTACATTTGAACACAAATGTGGGACGAAAAGGTAAAAGTAAAGAAAAGTGTCTTCACAGGGGAGTTTTTGGTTGGAATAAATCAACCATTAAGCTTCCAACGCAAATTCTAAGTATATACATTTTTTTTTTAGACACCATACTCTGTTTATCAACAGTAACATCCTCAGTTTTCTTAAAGACAACCCATTAGTCACATCACTGCCTGTGACTCGTCTCACCCAGAGTTCTGGATGACGATGTCCCCCCCACGTATCCACGCTCCCAAGTCGTTGTTCTTGAAGGAGATCAGAGTGTCGATGACGGCCGCCACCCGAGGACGGCTCGGATCAGCATTCTGGTGTGGTCTGAATCTGAAAGTATTACACACAGGTAAACACACAGGGTTTGTTATCCATTAACCCTAATGACAATTGTGATGGGAATTTTGTATTTAGACATGTTCAAATGTAACAGATTACATTTATATAGAAAGAAGTTTACTGAAAGATGTATTTTGGTGTTTAAGACTCATAGTCAGAGTTTAGCTCAAGTTAACACTATGCATAATGCTCTTGAAGGCCTATAGACGTGGCCTTCTCAGTCTAGTGTGAACAAAAGGTTTCTCAACAGGGGCCAATTAAGTCTTCTGCAGCAGGGAGCTTCAAAGGCTAATAGGTGTGACCTGCAGAGACAGGAGATCTCTGAGAAACTCACAGGGTCTGGAACAAGATGCGTTTAGCATCTTGTTCAAACTTCAAAGAGACCGCCAGAGACCAATGTCTGGTCTTCCTGTAAACGACATGGAGAGAAGCTGATTGGACAAATGTATTTTACTGTGGAGAGGAGGGATCTGATTGTATAAATGGAGTGTACTTTTGAGAGCTCATTGCCATTGCCCTCATATCTGTCACCGTGATGTTTGAGCTCTGTGCCATTGAGGTCAAGTCTGTTGTCGTGACTTGACCTTTGTAAACCGTCCGCAGACGGTTTGAATTAAACATCCAGAATTGATAATTGCTTGTTGTGTCATGATATGTAATAATTTTTCCATTACATTTGGCTGTTGTTGGCAGTGACATCCACGTGAGCGACTCTGGCTCTCGGTGCTGAGGGTAGGTAATTGCGCCGGGGCAGTACGTTTGGAACTAAACCTTTATTATTTCAGTGGGCCTGATGTTCTGAGAATCCGGAGTGCTCACTGAGGTGGGCTAAAGAACCGACTGGGACAGGCAAGCAGTTTCATTCTGGTAAAGTATAATTCTTGTTTTTAGATCTTTTAAGGAAAAAGGTCCAAAGAAATTCACTCATTCAGGGAAGTGAGTTACTGACGAGTATACATTAAGGAGGTCTTAGAGACCGGTGTAGGATTCACAATAAGCTTAATAGGTTAAGATTCTTTTCAAAAAAAAGATCAAAATGTTAAACAGGGTTTAGCGAAAGAGTTTAATGCTAAATTACTTTAATATTGGGCGCTGCGGCATGCTCATAGTTATTGTAAACAAGCAGAAGAGTAGAATATAAATATATAATAGTATTATTATTTTGAAATGGAGGAAAAGCTGTGACAGAGAGACCTAGGCCAGGTCTGTATCGTCTCAGCATAATAATCTGTTTGAAAATCTGATAAATTCCCATACATTTTATACCTGCATGTGTCTTGTTTAAGAGAAATGTGAAATTAAGTTTTCTCTAAGGCGATTTGATTCATGCAGAGTTTTAGAATTGTATTAGAGGAATTAAAATTAAAACTTAGTAATTACAAGAGGTGATTACAGTGGCAATATTATAACTGAAGGGGTTTTTCTCATTGTCTCTTAAAAAGTGTTTTGAAGGTGAAAGGTTACTATCAACGTTACACAAATGTTGATGATTTGATACAAGTAACATGCATGATTTGATGAGACTAATCTGAGAATTACAGCTGAAAAAGAAAAAGTGAGGAGTGAGTGAGAGAGGATTTCTTGGAATTCTCAACACTGGAATAGGGTGAGTATAATTTCAATCATATTTGGGATATATGTGTAAGTTTTAAAGGCTTATATCAAAAGAAAGAGAAAAAGATTCAGATCAATCTTAAAACGAATTTGAAAATAGACGGTTTTAAGAATTAGGAAATAATTGGCTTTAGGAAAAAAATCTCAGAAACATTAGGGTCTTTTCCATATCAGTAGAACTTAAATTCCCAAAAGATTCGTATTCTACTGAATAAATCAGAGTTTAAATTGATAAACAACCATTACAGAGATGAATTTACCACAGATTTCTTCTCCTACAGTTCAAGATATGGTTCTGAAGTATGGTCATTATAGTGTTACACAGTTTGGCTTGTGGGTAAAAAACTATGATTTTCCAAACACAGGGAACATAACTTTAAATCAGTTGAAGCAACTTAAGATCAAATTGCTCATTGAACAAGAACGAAGCAAAGAAGCAACAAGAGGGAGAGATGTGGAGCTATTTGTGCCAGACTGGAGAGCATTTGAGTGTTGGTTGACTGAAGTCAACATAAGAGACAGTATACAGAAGGAAGTAACCGAAATAATCTCCAGGTATCAGTCTCTCCAAATAGGTTCTGATCTGGATACATTTCCACTGAGAGGGAGATCATGGAGACAGAGCAGCCATCAAGAGCAGACCATGATGGAGAGAGAGAAGTTCAACAAAACTTCATATAAGTAAGAACACAGCTGCAGACACCATGTGAATTAATGTTACACATAAAGCATATGGTTAACATTATTATAGTTAAAGTAGAAATCAATAAAACTAATTGCTAAAAACACACAAATTAAATCTATTTTTAGGTTCAGGAACTAAAAGCACCAGTAAATATGTGTGAATAGTGTGATATTACTTTTAGAATGAATGTTATATAGCTCATAATGATAGAAAAACATATGCAAAAGTTGTAGATAGATCCATTTTTATCATTGGGGTTTAATAATGTGGTTAGAGGCTAAATGCAAGACAAACATTTATCTCTGTTGTCACTTTACTGCTGGGTAAAATTTAGGGGGAAGATAGAATAGTATGCTAAATTTTAAAACAGCAGGGCAGTAGTGGAAGACAGAGTTGAATAACATCTGCATTTATTTAAACGAGAAAGGGGGATCTGACACAAGCGTATCAATGGATGATCCGAGACAAATTTCTCACCTCTAAATTAACATCCTCTTGCAAAGAGCAAGGGGAGAGATCAAATTAGAGCACAAATGGTATTTACTTAGATTTATCTAAACACTTGGTAAGACAAATTTAGTTTAAAAGGTTATATAGTAAGTAAATTAAGGATAAAATAAGTTTGGTTGCATTTACAATAGTAAATACGGTGTTGTCTCAGTAGTTTTTGATAGATACATTGGCTATAAGAAAAGAATATCTACATTTAATCAAATTAAAAGATTTTAAAAGGAAGGTTTAAAGTTAATCGCAAACGATTTTCTTTCATGCTAAATCACATTGTGATTGTAATTGTGATTGTAATTGATGTAATTGATTGACATTTTTAGTTTGTTGTAAACATTATTGATTTTTCTGAGTTGATAACAGGTACTATCATGTTTGTGAAACGGACACATATATGATTTTGGTCTGATCAGAAGAGCAGACGCAATAGAAAAGAATATCTGAAATCTTCTTGTGGAATATGAGTAATCTTTTGTTTAAACAGAAAAACTTTTTCCTTTAGGGGAAAAGCAACAGATGCAAAGTTTCAAGCAAGTCTCAGAGCAATGGCAGCTTCTGAGAGAACAGAATAATGTGATATGTGTGATACTTTGAAATAAGACTCTACTAGTGTCATATGCTGTAACAATGATATTTGCTTGAGAAAATAACGTTCACTTTTCAACAGCTAGGAGGTTCAGCTATGATACAGTATTGTTTTGGATGATAGACATTATTATTTACAAATAGAAAGTTTTTAACTAGGAAACTCTTAACTTTATCAGTAGAGCAGATTTAAATGGTTAACAGCTGAATATTGTGAAACTGAAGTGTTTGATGACAGGTTTTCAGCATCACAGTGTGATAACGAATGACAGAGGGGTTTTACGACTCTGTTTGAAACAAAGGAAAACCGTCCCCATCATTACATGCATGAACCAAAGAGATGCAAATATGCTAGTGGCGAGAGTGTCAAGATTTACACTGATAGCTTGTTTGCATGGGGGTTCTGCATGTGATTTGGGCTGAAGAAGAAATTCATGAGATTGACTTCACACCATTGTCTTGCCTTGACTGTGTTACTGGTTGCAAACAGTATGCAGTCTGTAGAGGACATGGAAGGCATTTGAATGATTCTTAACACTGACATTTAATGTGGGTTACAGGAGCGGTTAGCAAGACTACATCGAACTAAATTTTTTTTAGAATGCAGATTTGGGTTTATTAGTTTAGGAATTAAGTAGTCTTGATAGACTGTGTTTTGTTTGGTGGTCGATGGACTTTTGATGTGGGATATGGATGATTTTGTTCAAACTGTGTATGTTTTCTCATTAGGTTGGATTGACACATGACTGGAGTCAGTGTGTCAAGAGAGAGGAGTAACATATGCTGGATATAGATGAATTGGGTTATTGGGTGTACACAAGAAACACTCTAAATAATATTCAATAAAACTTTTTTAACAGAGTTATGTAATTTGAGTTACAAATAAAATAAGGACATCCAGATTCTACAAGATTGACATCCACCTCAAAACAAACGGTTTAATCATTTATAGAGAGGTTTAATAAAGATTAAGTTAAATAAAGTAGGTTAGGGAAATAAATAAATATTGTTTTGTTTTATGACATGATTTCTATGCAAGCAGAAGTGTTTCCCAAACATCTAAACAGGATTCTCCAGCGGTGAAACAGATACTGTTCGGAGAACTCATTCCATGATGGAAGATTTCAAAAGGATGTCCGCTGACAAGGGTAACATATTCATAAGTAAAGCATTATGGATACTGGTGAGTATGAGTATCAACACAAGGCAACATCATGCCACATCCCGCCAGGGATGGGACAGTGGAGAGAGAAGGAAGTAAAAAACAAACATAACAAACACATTGAAAAACACATTGAAAAACAAACTGGTAGATATTGTTTTAAACTGTTTCCTGTACTCTTTAAAATCCACAGGCAGACGAGGAGATTCTATCTAAATCCATGGAGACAGGACTGCGTGACCTGAAACCAGGAGACTGGATTGTGCTTAAGGACGTGCGGATGGAACGAGTGCAAGCCAAATGCCTCTCAACACAGATGACAGGAAGGTCGCAGAGGTCAACCTGGAGATGAGGGCCAACGCAGGAGGATTTCCAGAGCCAGGGGTGGATCTACAGGACGGGAAGTGCTTTGTGCCAGTGTGTGAGCTTCAGTCTGAAATTTTTAGGTGTTGCAAGGAGAGTCAACACATTTGAAGAGCTACACGCTGAACACAACCGCACCAACAGGAGATCAGCAACACATGATTATACGACTGAGAAGCATTCAAGGGAAAAGAGATGGTTTCCCTGCTCACGAATGCTTGGCAGGAACAACATCAAATTTCTGATCATCAAAGTCAGAGCATACAAGATGTCTCTGAAACAAGATGTTCTTCAACAAGGAGGTGTTCGACACACGATCAGGACGAAGTGTGGCACCAACACAGTGAACATTTTGATAATATGATGCACATAATGTTAATAATTGTAAAATACGTTATTGAAGTTTGTAGAAACTGATCATTTTCAATTGTGTAACTCTGTTGTATTGTTTTTGCACTAAAGACTAGTGTTACTTCTTTAATTCACATATCCTGGAAAATTCCCAATCTAAATGATGAGATGTTATAAAGATGTTGATCCCAGATTGATAAAAAGGGAGGAATTGTGATGGGAATTTTGTATTTAGACATGTTCAAATGTAACAGATTACATTTATATAGAAAGAAGTTTACTGAAAGATGTATTTTGGTGTTTAAGACTCATAGTCAGAGTTTAGCTCAAGTTAACACTATGCATAATGCTCTTGAAGGCCTATAGACGTGGCCTTCTCAGTCTAGTGTGAACAAAAGGTTTCTCAACAGGGGCCAATTAAGTCTTCTGCAGCAGGGAGCTTCAAAGGCTAATAGGTGTGACCTGCAGAGACAGGAGATCTCTGAGAAACTCACAGGGTCTGGAACAAGATGCGTTTAGCATCTTGTTCAAACTTCAAAGAGACCGCCAGAGACCAATGTCTGGTCTTCCTGTAAACGACATGGAGAGAAGCTGATTGGACAAATGTATTTTACTGTGGAGAGGAGGGATCTGATTGTATAAATGGAGTGTACTTTTGAGAGCTCATTGCCATTGCCCTCATATCTGTCACCGTGATGTTTGAGCTCTGTGCCATTGAGGTCAAGTCTGTTGTCGTGACTTGACCTTTGTAAACCGTCCGCAGACGGTTTGAATTAAACATCCAGAATTGATAATTGCTTGTTGTGTCATGATATGTAATAATTTTTCCATTACACATTCCAATGACTGCACTCATTTGCTCAGAGTGAGGTTTTCACCATTAACCCAATGTCAAACCCATTTGTTCCCTTTAAAAATTCTGGATGTGTGGTCCTCATGTAGGTCAATGCACAACACACACATCGTGAGTAATGGAGCTGAAAATCATAACATCATCATACTATAAATCTGCACAGACATAATATATAACTACACTATAAGTATAAAATCTCAGAGTTGTAATGTAGAGACTGCAGGCATCATTGCCTCCCAAAATGTGAACTACACTGTAGAGGAGTTTACTGCATCATTAAATACAAAAGAGTGTTTCCCCTATGGGAGCATGAAAGTGCTTAGAAATGTTTTATGGTCAACTTCCCATTGGAGTAGGAAACATCATCTAAAGAATTATTGAGAATAACCAAAATAGTGCTCAGCCTCTTCTTCCAGCCTAATGGTGGCACTATGTAGAAAATATTGCTCAGCTAAAACATCAGTATTTATGCTCTGGACACCATGAACAGGCCCAAATATTAGGAAGATCTGGTCGTTGGTTCTTTGTCATGGACTTGAGTTGAGTTTAGTGACCATTGGTAAATTGTAGCATCGATCAAAACAACTGTGTGTGAGGCGTTTTGACATCTGAGTGTAAATTATAGGTACAGAAAATCAACTGGGATTTCACTCTCCTCTTCTAAACTGCATGAGTCTCTGCATGTGCACCACACACCTATGCACACACACACAAGTAAACTCTAAACCATTGGGAAAGCTGGTGCAGGATTGTTCGTCATCAGACAGCACCAGCGGATCGTCTGGAAAACATGAGAGCTCATGCTGCTTTGCTTGGAAATGCAGAAATGGCTGAAAGTACAGCACATAATGAAGAAGAGGAGGAAAACGACAACCATACTAAAATCTGGGAAATAATAATATCTATTACCCTCATCCTACAAGTTTTTACAATGACCAAACACAAAGGTTACTCTCTGTCTCTCACTTACCCAAGATGAATCCTAAGTACACATTTTAACATTTAAGATCCTCCTCCTCATACCTCTGCCTACATACATACACTCACACACAGTCACAGTCACACTCACACACACACACACACACACACACACACACACACACACACACACACACAGAGCGTGGCCAGCAGTCTCTGTGGACACGTAAGATTTTTTCCGTCCAGTTGAGGTCTGCAGAGTGGAAACTCTATCTGTGAAGCCTTATTTTCTCTGTCAACACATTTTGGTAGAGCTTCTACCAAAATGCAGAAACAGAGTAAAAGGCCATTTACTGTATCTATCCCAGTCAATGACCATAATCTACTAGATATACAGAAAGAAGCTATAAATTACTTCATTAATAAACAATCATAAACTGTGGCTTTAAACAAATATGTGAGATAACCACAAAAGCCTTAACATTAACATATAGGAACTGTAAAACCATGATGCATATCATCACCCAGCAGAGACCCTATAACGCTGCACAGTTAAAGGCTTTGTGCAAAAACATATGCAGTATATACTACTTCTGTAAATGACATATTGTACACTTCCCTGTAAAATGCTGTTACACACATACCTGGCACTGTTATCCAGGCACAGGTATTCCCGGGGGTCAGCAGCACTAGCATTGGAGGTCTTCACTCCTTTATCAATGAACAGACCAGCCTACAAACGGAAAGTTTGATGACAGTTAATTACATTTTCTACATTGGTTGCACATCTAAGATTGACCACCTGTTTCTGCTAGATTTACATACTATGAAATAGATTATATAGTATATTTGACAGTGTGGGACCTTGGGCTGTAATAAATGTATTTAATTAAAATGCTGTACAGGTCAGTTTAGAAAGTAGTAAATGGGGGGAAACAGAATTCCTGGGAATAATGTATAAACGTAAACTTACATGTATGATTACATAAGTTGTTTGTGTTTAAAAAAATAAGTGTAAAATAAATGGAGTAACAAATGTAATGTGTGTGTGTGTGTGTGTGTGTGTGTGTGTGTGTGTGTGCTATGTATATGGAAACCTGTGCTCTGAGTTGGTCTTGTGGTATAAGTCAGGTATAGTCTTAAACCTCAGGGCCCCTTCAACTATAAGAGAGGCTGCTATGGTCACTGCCTGGACAAAGAACTTACAGTTCACCTGCCTGACTTCATTCACTCCTTACACAACAGAGCACTATTATAGAGCATGTGCTTGTGTGTGCCTGTGTGTCCTTGTGTGTGTGTGTAATTTTTGGCATGAACTGAGTAATTAAGCAGAGAATTATGTGCAATCCTTCTTTCACCAGCTATAAACACTGTATATAAAAACACTGATTTGAATGTAAACGGATGAATACAAAAATATGGCTTGAAAATATGCAAGACAGATGATACCTTGAAGTTGGAGTGAACACGGTTGTTGTAAAAAATCCCAAGGGGCGTGAGCTCCGCCTTGGTCTCTGGTACCAGCCCATGAGAGTCTCCAGTGGAAGAGCTATGGAACACGAACCATATGCCAGCGTCCTGAAACGGGAAGGAAGAGAAGAGGAATGAGGTGATCAACAGGACAAATCACATTTGCAGGATGACAGCAGGAATTTCATTATCTGGGCTTAGACACACTTCATCAATAGGAGGATGTGAGTGAAATACAAAAACAGTGAAACGCATTAAGCATAAAGTAGGCAAAATGTTGTTTTCTGATCAATGTTAGTTTTAGATTCTTTCTCTAGTCCTTTTATTAGCAAAGCTATCTTAGAAAAATATGTTTTTCAGGCCATAATACTATTGAACTTTGACCCCTGACCGATCAGCTCCAAAGGCTAATGTTCTGAACATACCCTCCAAATATCCCCACCAGGTTTCATTAAAATCTGCATGTGAGTTATTTTTGTGTGTACACAGAAACACAGAGAGACACACACGCACATGGGTGAAAACAATACCGGGCTATGGCGTAATAAGTAGAACAGGGCTGGATATCATTTTGGTCTCATATTCGTCAGGTCCCACAGCAACAATAAACCAGGTGGAGTTCGTATGAGCCCAATAGCTCATTAAAGTTTATGGTTCATCAGACATTGACAGTCAACCTAAATATCACATGAATACCCCCTACCAGAAAGCAGTGTACTGCAAACCCCTCCCATGGGAACTTCCACATTGCTTGTGCCCAAATGAAAAAGAGAAGAGATGAGGGATCTTCATCTTCTTTCTTCATATATTAGGAGTCTCACTAGTTTATTGCACCCTTCATAAAACACTAAAGCATGTTAATTCCTGTTTTATTGATGGATCACTTCTTTATGAAATATAAATCTTTAATTATTATTATGCGAAGTTCAGCAGCAGCAAAGCCACAGCAGCTTCACAACAGGTCCTGCTGTATTTCACTAATTGACTCTGTGTTGGTCGTTCATATTTTTCTTAATAATTTCTAAAAACTCGCTTTGAAGCAGTATCCCTACATAACCCTGATCTTATTACCTGAGAGCCAGCAGCTGCATTGCTGATGAGGTTGTTGTTTGGGTTGGTGATCCAGAATGTGGAGACTGCCCTGGAAAACACCCCCACCACACACAGATGAGGACACGAAAACAGAAGCAGAAGAGAGATGAAAAGAGCAGTACCGTGACATGTCTGGGACTGACTTACGAGAAGCAGATAGATCAGAGGGATCTTAAAACAATTCCCCTGATAATCCACCTCTCCAATCTAAAGCCTGGATGGGGTGAGTCCTGCCAAGACTCACACTTAAACCTCTGGAAACAGACTTTGCCGTTTCCCTCACAGAGGAACTTTTCTTGTTCTTCCAGCGACATAAAAACATCCCTTAGAGGGAAAGTTGTCATTGCACGGAAAAAAAAACATCCTGCCAATGTCTCTCTCACACTTTTTTTGCTAATGACAGTATCTCGTTCAAGGACACCGACCTGCTGCCTTCCCTCAAAGTATGTCTGCTCCATCTCACCAGGTTTCCCACACTGACACCACAGTACAAAATGTACTCTGACACGGACATGTTCACAAGTGGCACGAATCGTTTGTGTGTTATTTTGCTCCTGTTGTTTAGTTTTTAAAGAAAAGACAGTTGCTCAATGTTTTTTATATTTCCTCACTTAAATATCAAGATGTTGACTAATTAATCTCTTAATCTTTATCTAATTATTATCTTTCATGACAATCATCCTCCTCAGGGTTTGTGAATTATGGCTGATGTATTAATAAGGTAAAAGGTAAAAACCAATAATAACTATAAAATACATCTATCTACTAATTCCAGAATTCTTTGTCTGTCAATGTGTGGAAGGTCCAACTTGAGAACTGCTCATCTCATCGACCTCACACTTGGTATGTGTCTTGTTAAAGGTCAAAGGATTTGCTGTGTCAGATGTGGTGCGCCACATTCAATATCAATAAACTTTGAATAAACAAGCAACCAGCGCCTTGCAGGTTGTGTCGCTATCTTAACAAATTTAGTCATTCTTATATGTAAACCACATACATGAAAAGTGATAAAGATGATTCAGTACTGTTTTATGAAAAACGTTGACTCGGTGTGACAAAACAAAATCCAGTTGATAATGGATGCACAACGGCTCCATTGCAGATAAATCAGGTAGGATGAACGCAAGGTCTTCTAACTTCACTCTGCACATAGACTGTTTATAAAAAGCTCTGTTCACAATGTTTAGAGGCAGGTTTAGAATGGGCACTGCACTAGTGTTTATAAATGCGTTCTTATCCTTGGTTCTTGACTTGCAGTGCTTGCTGAGCAAAGCATTAGACTGCAACAGCCTTGATAATGGTTCAGAAACTCTGTCTGAGCTGAACTCCTAGAGACATAGCATGTCATTATACTGATATCTTACTTGCACTCTGTGCTGGGCGAGGGAGTGTAGCCCTTGTAGACTTTGTCCTTGATGCTGGTGCACAGGGTGTCATTGCGTTCAGTGGGCAGCTGAGTCCCAGGTCGAGTCATCAGGCCAAGGGTGTGAAAGAAAGTGTTGCGCTGCTCGATCCCATCTTCGAGGAAAAAACAGTGACCCAACGTGTCATAACCTACAGTGTCCTTCACCTGGGTTAAAGAGAGAAGGAAACAAGACACAAGAGAAATCATTTAGAGCACAGGAGGATTTTCAGAGCAGAGTTCTCAGCTGGAGAGAAAATAAAGTAGGTTTTAAATCCAATTCATAGCTCTCTTTCCTCTTCCAAATAGTGGCCAGTTTGCACCTTAAGGAAATATGCAGAAAATCCTGGTAAACAAGAGGGCAAGGACAACATTTATTAGTCCATCCTGGATTCCCAAACAACCCACAGGAAAATAAAGTACATTCCGGTCGCTAGATGCCAGCCTCCTTAAATACTTAAAATTCCAGAAAGAATTTCCAACTGAGACCTTTTTTATATTAAATCCAACTGAAGCTATGTAAAGAATGATGGTATCAAGAGAGGTGCTGAAGAAGACACACAACAAAAGAATATCCACATGGACATTGTGCCAGAGAGGAAACAGGAAAAAACTAAGTCAAACAATGCCATCCAAAACCTTGGACTTTTGACGTACAACAAGGGAACAGATATCTCATCATGCCTGATTAAATGAGGAGTCCTCAATAAACCTGTGGTGAAAATTGAAAAACAATGGCCTCTGACGCATTTCCAGAACTCATCATTCATTTTACAGTTTGGCCCTTATTAATCCCAATCCTTATATTAGCCCGTACTAAAATCTTATTGGCTATGAAGTGAAGAGCCAGGATTCTTCTAAACTGAACAGATTTATCTCAGAGAATTCATAATTAAATTTTCTTGTAAAATTATAATTGAATATTGTTTGAAAGTTTAGATTTATTTGCCTCACAGTATTACCCCAAACATTACACACATAAACACACGCAAAAAAACACAATAATGTAATACATTTACTTATGAAACAAGAACAAAAACATCTATATAAAGAGAAGGAATGACAGGTTCTAGAATGGAGAAAAAGATTGGACAGGAGGGTTTGAAGAGAGAGCTTAAAGAGAAGAAAAGGGAGGAAACAAGGGATTACAGTGATCCAGTAATGGAAGCTGTAATTGATGAGAACTCAACAGTCAGCATCACATGGTCCTCATTAGTGAGAGCTGTGGGTCTACATCTGTTGTACTCATCACAGCCGCACACTTGACTTACCAGCAACCCATTGGTGGCATGGATGGTGAGACAGCGGGAGAAGGAGTGATGTATGGAGAGTCCGTCCACATAGGTGGGCTCCCGGTAACCTCCCCTCTGGTCAACGTCCCCGCACATGTGGAAGTGGAGAGGGTGGTGGTCCCTCTCTGCCTGTTGACCCATATTCTTCAGCTCCACGTAGGACAGATGCACTGACGAGAAGTTACCAAAGATCTGATTGCATTGGACAGAGAGAGCAAATAAAGGATAGAGTGGAGGAGTTAAAACTTGAAAACTGATTTTGTGGAGGGTAACATAAGGTAACAAAGGGTCTCGTCACTCTGGTCCAGTTAAAAGTTTAGATCTTCGGTAGGTTTCTCCGTGTGTCAACGATCCCACTGGGATGTGAGCTATAGCTTTGCTGGCACACTGCTCACATGAGTCAAACTTCTCCAGAACCACAGATGTTCCTCTTTACCAATACAAGATGCGAGGGAGAAGCATAAATTAAAATCTACATCGAGGTGCACACATGCATAACACAAATGCACTGAGGAGCAAATTTGGTCAAACATCTAACATCAACAAATAATCAAATATTCTGTGAATATGCTGTACAATGCTCTCTAGGAGGCATTTCTGTGGGTATGGCAAAGTCCACATGGTCTGGTTCCTGTTAAGGAGGTATTGGCCAATCCCTCCAGCTAACTGTAACTCAACCACACACACACACAAATACACAGTTACACAGAATACATAATGCCCAGCTCCCCCTCTGTTCCCCTTAAATGATCGCTGCTATGAGACACCCATGCAAAGAGAGTTCTAAGAAATATACTTATGGTACAATTACACAACATAAGACAAGATTACGAAAGGCTTTATATCTGTGTCCAGGTGGGAGCATTGTGACCAATGGATTGAGGACAATGTGCAGTGAGTTCTGTGTGTGTGTTTGTGTGTGTGTATGTGTGTGTATATGTGAGAGATGGTGCTCTTATTGAGGTCTGTTCGGTGGGGGGTGGTCAAGTCAATCATTTCAGAGGCAGATTGTGTAATATGAGTTTAAGTGTTTTCGTTGGAGACAGTTGTGGTGGAAAGAAGCAAAAAAAAAAGTGTTTATTTTGTTTTGCTCGAGGGGGACAAGTTACATCAGGCCTAAGGAATGTTATTGTCTATTTGCCACAAATGTTAAAGGAGTCATACCATCATTAACTAAATTGCAATGAACTCATTTGCCTACATAGAGAGCAACAGAAGTCCAGGAGGATAAGATGCTCCAGTCATTGCTTTGCTCAACTGTGATCCGTCCTCTGTCATCGGGTTTTGTTCTGATTCATAGACTGCGCATCTTTTACAGAAGGAGCATCGGCAAGGAAAATAACAGCTTCACATGTCGCAGGAGAAATGAGAAAAACAGAGGGAATGGCAGTCGGAGAAATTGTTGGACCTTACAGAACGAAATGAACTGGGAACATGAACAACCCCTCTCATTTAGGACAGCATATAAATATAGAATGTATGCACACTGGAGCTCTGCAGTATGGAAACCGTCAAGCATGTTACTGCAGACATGTTGACTGTGGAGGAGGCTAAGTGAGCTCCTCCAGGTGAACCAGGGAGAGGGGACTGGGGGAGACGCACATGAGTGAAGCTAATAGAGGAGATGCACATGGGAGAGACCAAGAAACCAAAGCTGACACGCCAGCAGAAATGGCTGAATTTATGTTTGAAGTTAAGTTTTTGTTTGCCCCTGGTCTCTGAATAAAATGTTAAAGCCTGAATTGTTTGTCTCTGGCTGTTGTGGTGAGACCCCGGTGGCATCGTTTTATATGCCACATTGACCTTTAATGAAAATGTAAAGTCATTCAGACACTAACATCAGCAAATACACAGTTTAAACAACAGCCAGTGTTTTCAAATTACAAAACGCAAACACAAATAAAACTCACCTTGATGTGGCCTCCGTAGGTGTCGTGGTTGTAGAACTGACACAGGTTATCTCCATAGCAGGAGTTTTCCATTTCTCCATAAATGAGAATGTTTCTGGAGAGCAGAGCCACTTCGGCGCGCATGTCCACTCCATCGATGATCTCTCCCATGTGGTTATACTGAGGCTTCCCTGAGCAGCACAGAGGAAACAGGTTGGTTCTCAGTCACATGCTAAAGGACAAATCTTGCACACAATGCGACAAAACCTGGAAAAAGTGCAAGTAATTATTTTGTATCATTCCACCCCCCACAAAAAACTGAAGGGAACTTTTTACTAAATAAAATGGCAAAGCTACGGAAGCGTATTGCATTCACTTGAAAAAATTAAAAAAGCTCTGGGTAAAAAAAAAAAAAAAGTTCGAAAAACAGGATTTTTCCTGTTTTTTGAACTTTTTTTTTTTTTTTCCTGTTTTTCCGAGATAGAAATCCTGTTTTTCGAACTTTTTTTACCCCTGTTTTTCTGAGATAAAATCCTGTTTTTCGAACTTTTTTTTTTCCTGTTTTTCCAAGATAAAAATCCTGTTTTTCGCTCAAATTTTTTTCCATGCTTTTATTTTGAAAGTGACGTATAGCGTCCATAGACGTAGCGTCAAATAAACCTGAAAACATCAGTCGAAAGTCTCAACCATCTTTCGGGGGATATGCTACATATAGGTAGAGGATAGTTTTTATTTTTGTCCCGTTAGTGGCTTTATTATAGAAGATTGATGTGTAGTTCCTGTTATAAGCAGGTTGGTAGTTGGGACTCTTGTTTTGAAAGGGGTTCTAACGGAAAAGGGTTCTATCGATAGAGAAAAGTGTGAAGGAAAATAAACGAGTGTGATGTCCCGATTCAATAACCATCTCTCGGATCCTCTTAAGGCTGAGGCCTCCTGACAGTATAATAGAACAAACCGCTCGGCTACATTAGTCTGTTGCAGGGTCAGGCTGATGCAGCAGCAACCAGACTCCATGCGTGTGAGAGCTTCAAGCAGGATTAAGGGAACGCCTTTTCCGGAGAAAACTTAACTCAGAAAAACAGGATTTTTATCTCGTAAAAATAAAAAAGTTCGAAAAACAGGATTTTATCTCGGAAAATCAGGAAAAAAAAAGTTCGAAAAACAGGATTTATCTCGGAAAAACAGGGAAAAAAAAAAGTTCAAAAAACAGGAAAAATCCTGTTTTTCGAACTTTTTTTTTTTTTTTACCCAGAGCTTCTTTTATTTTTTCAAGTGAATGCAATACGCTTCCGTACAAAGCTTCAAAACTAAATGAAACATTAACCTTTCCATGAACACCAAATCAAAAAACGAATGTTAAAACAAACAGGTAGTTGCATCTAATACATGTGAAACACTGAATAATCAACTTTTCGAAAATGTGGAAAGTACCCGTGCCCAGAGGAGTGTAGATGCCAATGTTGACCTTCAGCTGTACTCCAGCTGGTTAGCTCTTCCTCACAGCAGCAAACTCAACAACGACACACACACACACACACACACACACACACACACACACACACACACACACACACACACACACACACACACACACACACACACACACACACACACACACTCACACACACACACACACACACACACACACACACACACACACACACACACACACAACCAATACACCCTTCTCTTCAGGAAGGGAGTAGGCAATTGTTGACAACAACGGAATGAGATCAGGAAACGTGTGTGATAAAGAGATGGACAAACAAGTCACATATTGAGAACAAAATGAGAGCAGCAGCAGAAGGGGGGGGATGCTGTTTTCCCAACAGAAATAGATTCTATTAGTGGTGGTAGCTGACGAGGGGGGGTGCTTTCTTAAATCCCTGCAAATAATTTAGTTGCCAAGTGCTCTATGAAAAATAAACAACTGAACTGAACAGTAAACAGCTCCATTGTATCCAGACAACTAACATGAAATAAGATTTTACCCTGCCCATCCTGACTTGGTTCAGTCAGTGTTTAATTTCATATTTCATATTATTCCAACCAGGACAGTCCCGGCACATGCACGCTGCATCATCTCATGCTTAGCCCGAATGGCAGGGACACAGAGAGTAGAGTAAAGCTAAAAGTAAATGCTATTGGTTTATTGATGGTTCACTGGCCCAGTGGCCCTCCGATGTGGCAGGATTTCTCCTGGAGCTCCTGGTGCCAGTCTGACAGTCAGGTCCATTGTGTGTTCATGTGTTTGAGTTGTGCAGCACAAAACTCGAGAATGATATTTTACCAATTTTACATAAACCAAAAAATCAATATATTGCGAGCTGCAATAAATACATCAAAGTATGGAAACTTTTTCTAAAAAGAGATGTTTTCGATTCATTTATAGAAGTGTGCCAGGACAAACTAAACTTTAATGTGTAACCACGTTCTAGATAATTATTGCTAAACTCTGAGCTGTACAGCAGAGGCGATGAAACCAAATCTGTTCTATCAGTTATTTTAGCTGGACATATTTTCAACCATAAGCAAACAGCAGAACAGGGCATCTCTCCAAGTATTGGTCATGAATGTTTCCACTAACTTTATGATAAGTTTGCAATGCACTTTTCAAAGCTCTTCCTTCCTTTTCTCTCCTGTACTTCTCTCCTTTTACCAGGAACTGTGTAGCTCAAAATGGACACTTGCAGTATATGCCTCGGGTCAGATTTCAAGCCACCCACACATCCACATCCCAAACATCCACATCCCACACATCCACACCCCACACATCCACACCCAACACTCACACACTCACACACATAAGATAGCAGAGTGGACCAACAGTCAGTCAATTACAGTTTGCAGTCCAGAAAACCAGGCTGATCTCTCTCACCTTGTATCCTGACCTGTCTCCTGCTGCAGTGAGGACAGGGCAGCAGGGTAAACTCTTCAGCTTGGTGCATGGAGTAATCTGTACTCGCAACGACAATTTGATCCCCAGGTTGCCAGGTCGGCTGCACTTCATCCTGCAGGTTGAGCACCACCTGGTCCACAGCATCCACCTGAAAGCCCGAAATGGCAAAACCTGCAGGGACACAGCAGAGCACTTGATTTAAAAAGAACATGATACCCACAGCAAAACACGACACAGAACAGAATCTGATGCTTTGATAGTTTTTTAATTAATGTTTAGAATGCCCTTGATTTGAAATTGAGGAGAGCCATGATTATCAACATGTACAGTTTTGATTTTTGGCTTTGTTCTTTTCACTAGTAGCCACAAAAGATCCTACAAAAAGACATTTTATTCAAATAAATACAGAAAATACCTGAACATCATAAAAAGTGTTGTCTATCATCTATGTCTATCATATCTCAATGACTAATTTATTTCCACTGAAGTGTAAATTTGAATCTGGTTTCTGAATAGCTCAAAACCACTTGAAAAAGAGACTCAATTCAACATTTGTACAAGATCACATTTTACTACCTTTCACAATGATATTGTGTCACTTTCAAAATGTATTTTACAAGGTGTGGGCATGCAATTAATAAACAACTCCTGAGGGTGTGCTTTTCCTCTGCCTTCAGACCTGGTATTTGTCATAACAGTATGGTCATAAAAACTCTGACAGTCACACAAACACAAGAATGTCTTTCATGTTGCGAGGATTGATCTGTAAAGCACTTGGCCTAAAGTAAACCTTGCTCTTGAGCCTGTCTCTAAACCATTTACCCTTTCAAAGAAAGAGAATCCTGACATTTTCAGCTGGATAGCTTACACAGTACACTGCCCACAAACACTGACCACCTACACAAAATGATAGAGAGCACAAACCCTATAATAAATAATAATTATAACTAAATTTGTATAGCACTCATCTAAACAAGGTTACAAAGTGCTTCACACAAAGGTCCATGGCAAAATGAAGAATAGATATTAAATGGTTTGTATTTATATCGTGCCTTACAGTACAGTTTGCCATTCACCTATTCACAGACACATATTCATAAAGTGCTTCTATTAGCAGCACTTTTTTGTGCTATGAGGGGCAATTCCGGGGTTTAGCATCTTGCCCAAGGACACTTCGACATGCAAATGGGGAAGACTGGGGATCAAACTGCCGACCTCTGTTTGGAGGATGACCGCTCTACCCCTCAGCCACAGCCTCCCCATTTGTAATGAAATATATTCTGTTCAGTCCAATTTAGAAGCCAAATCATAACATAACAAGGTCAACCCCTTGAGTTTATCGAGAAAAACCTTTCTTATTAAGAAATGTAATTTCCTCATTTGTAATAGCTGTCAACACTCAAAAATAGACTAATGTAGAAAATCATAAGCTGTTGCTCACCATTCTTCCATTCGCTGTAGGCGGTTACAGAGAAGCCCACTCCGTCCACCGTGGTGAAGTTGCGTGTTGCAAGAGCTCTGCCTCCCGTTTCATGGTTTTCATGTTCCCTAACGTCCTCTGAACATGACGTGTTGCCGCCGCCGACCACAGAGACCAGGGCCCACGCCTGTCTGAAGAGACCAGAGGGATGAGGAGAGAAGTGGGAGAGAGAGGAGATCAATTCATTGTCAGACATAAAGTATTTGATATGAATGTTTCACACATCCATTGCAAAAAATAACAAATGACCAAGATCTGGGCTTCAGTTTTCCACACACTTTCTTTGGATGAGGAAAATAATCTTCAAGGTCTTGTTCTGAATTCAAGTTCTATATATTTGTTTGTATTTGTGTTTGACAATTACAATCTTAGGAATAATTTACAATTATATATAGATACTTTTTAATTTTTAATATTGTAATCGGCATCACAACCAAAAAATCCATATTGGTACGTCTGTCCTTATTACTCACTATGTCATCTGTTGCCATATTCATACTATTGATCAGAAATTAATTTTGCACCCTACGGGACCCATTAATTGCAACAGGAAACCTTAACAAACATGTTAAACCCTGAGATGTAATGCGAGCCAAATCAGTGCAGTAGTTTCAGGTTTACATAATATCTTACAGATGCAACAGTTAGTCGGATAAAGGGTGTGCCCTGAGCTGAGTAATAACGCTTCTCTGTGTTAGAGTGTCTGTGTTCATCTCACACACACACACACACACAAACACACACACACACACACACACACACACACACACACACACACACACACACACACACACACACACACACACACACACACACACACACACACACTCACACACACACACACACACACACACACACACACACACACACACACACACGTCTTACAGTGAGACCATAGATCATTACAGGCAGACATTTCAACAAGATATCTGAAAAACGGGATTAAAGAAGCCACTGTGTGCTTCTCTGAAGGAAAAGCTCACGCCTGTGATGAGCCTGAAGTAGGACAGTAGGGGAAAGAGGAGCAGGAAGCTGAATATGAGTGTGAATGTCCTGTAATAATAAAAAGACAGAGAGAGGGGCAAAACTTAAGCATATCTGAAAAGCAGTAGGATTATTAATATGAGAAAAAATGATTACAGGAAGGGTGTGCGTGTGGCCCGGAGGGATCCTTGGTGTACCTACTACCTTGTCCAAAGATTCAATCAAATCCTCCCCAGGTCCTCCCTTCTTATCCACTGCACAATATCTTATAAAGCAGGAATGTAAAGAAAATCATTCTTAATGAGATTACAATGATTGAATAAGCATGAACAACCATTCGAGCAGAGGAGCTCGAGGGTGTGGAGGGCCAGTGGGACTGGGTGTGTATTTGAGGGCGTATGACTTAAAACCAGACGATGTGCAGCCTTCAAATGCTTCAAATGTCATGCCCTTAGCTCCTTAAGAATGACTTATTTCTTTTTTGTTGTTGTCCAGCATCAGCTGAATGAGTCCAAACAAGCATAAAATGTCCTTGCTATTCATGGTTTCAATAATATTTTAACACCATTGTTCTAAACTGTGACATGACCTTTTCACTCTGTCAGCACAAACATGTTTGACCCTGACCAACATGACCTTCCACCACAATTCAACCACACAAAAGTTTTAATTTCTACTCTTATGGAATCCTGGATATGCAGCTGTACATTTTGAAGGACTACAGAGAAGTATTCAGACGTAGAAGTCTCGTTTCCAACAGACACAGCTTGAACCACTCTAAATACAGTAAACAGTGTCAGTGGCAATTTCCTAAACTCACCTTTACATTTACATTTCTAGCTCTATTACTTCAGGTACTAGACTTTCAACAGTTGAGCCCACAGCTCCTGGCACATTTGAACAATGTGGTAGTAGTGGTAAAACGCTCCATCTACTCCTTGGAGAATGATCTTTGGAATAATCACAAAAAATTAACTATGTGCTCCAGAGGGACTTAGGGACTTCATATTCAAAATGTTTATCCACTAACTCTCCCTGGGTTTTAGCAGCAGTCAGTGATTCTCTTAGGTCCAACATGCCTCTGTGCTAATATCTGTCTCGGTGCGTAATAATTGCTCCCACTGGCATAACCACAACCAAAACACATTTCTTGTAGATGAAAGAGCCCCAGTGCCATGTCACTGTGCACCCCGCTGATTCACAATCAAGATCCATCTGGAGATCCACTCTGCTCTTTCATTTCACCCCCAGTGTGTGGCTTTTCCTGTCGGGGAAAAATATCAAGGAAGGCCCCTTTTCTGCCCGTAGGCTGCTATTAAACAGTCTGCGCACTTAATGTGTGAATCAGAAGATGAATCCAACAGTAAGGAGAAATAAGAGAGGGTGGGTGTTTCACTTTTCCTTTTGGCACTTGCCATGGCTGATGTTCATCAGCGTTTTAACAACCTCATTGTTTGACCGGATATAGGGAATGTGCGGAGGCCAGAGGTGAATTCACTACAGACGCACATCAGTGGGTGTTCATGTGCGTGTGAGCGCTCTTCTGAGAGGCAGTGATTAAAGACAGAGGGGTCAACAGGCACAAGGCAACACATTCATGGATCTGTGCCAGGGAGGACGGTTGACGCCACTAAGACCAACCTATAGTAAACAGAGTTTGTTTTACCTCCACCAAGGAGGTTACGGGTTTATTGCACTTTGTCTGTGAGTTTGATTGTCTTAAACTAAGTGGAAGGGAGGGGGCATGGGCTCTTTAACATTGAGAGATAGGGTGAAGAAATAATGAATAGATCTTAATGAAACAATAATAATGATTCAGATGTATGTGATCTCAATATGTCAATGCAATGTGGTGATAAGTGGCCTATCAGACTTCGTGGATGTGCTCTCCTAGTGCCCTTCTGTTGGGTCATATAGTAATTTTAACACTATTGTTGATTTCTCAGAGAATAATTAATTGATCTTGGTGAAAAAAAATCATACATGTTTAAGGGACTGATATTACGAGTGTCTGCAATTTGGTGCATGTGGTTTCATAAGTGGATTGTTGGCACTTGGTAGAGTTGTAGCTGATTATCTTGTATTCAATTTTAAGAAGGAGATCACGAGGGGTTAATAGTGCACTCTGACATTACAGCACATCAAATAATACAAATAACTTAAATAAGTTCCCAAGTAGATTCCAGCAACATTTCCAGCTGTTTTTCCAAAACTCTCGATTACATATAATGAACTGATCATTAGACTTAATCCTGTGGACCATATGCTTTTATTAGCCGCCTTTTCCAGTCTAACATCACTCATACTAACAAAGTGTGACTTTATTCAGACACTGAGCGGCATGCTGTCTCATAAATGTGTTTTATGTGTTTCCTCCTATCATAGGAAAAACCACAAAAAGCTAAGATAAAAAGTCTCCACACCAATAAATGGTGAAAGGATTAGCAGACAGTAACTCACTGGAGCACGCACACACTCACAAGCAAAGGTTTTATTGTCCAATCCATTTAGGTTAGAGGGGATTTGCGTGAAGACCTCTGTGTTGCCTTGGCACCCACCCCCAGAGGCGAAATGTGACACTGGAGAATCTGGCGTAGCAGTTGGCTTTTCAGCCAACCAAGGACTAAACCACAGCAAGTTACAAATAACTCAGAGTGAAGCATTGCACTTAAACTTTCCATTCAAAGAAATGTACTCATGCATATGTTTGAGTGACAATGACAGAAGATCTAATGTCATGTAAAGCTGAAATCCAGTTCTCTTACATCATGAGCGTAAAGAAAGCATTAGCTCATGAGAACAGGAACACAAACCCCCCAGTATCTGTTCTTTGGAGGGAATACGCATGCTTGACAAAAAAAATCCTGAATCACTACCTTTTGCGCAAATCCTGACCATAACCCCAGCATCCGCTACGTGCTTCCTTTCCTGGCAGAGCGCAATTGAGCAAAAACACAGGAAAAGGAAAGAGGAAAAACTAGGGGTGATTCAAGGAGAGATCCCAAATGAGATAAAAGATACATGAAAGTAGGACAATTTTCCAGAGAGGATGGACATGGAACAAATTGATGGTATCTTCAGTCCAAGTATTGAGGCTTCAAAGCTGAGACGCCTTACTTTAGTTGTTGAACAAAAACACATTAACCTTATCAGTCCCTGGAGACCAAGAAGAAACAAAACACTCAGAGAGTTTAAGAGACAACACACCACAAACTCTCCAAGAGCTGGCACACTGCCATACAGCTGAGCTAATAACTCACAACCACTTATTCAACACAACAAAAAATAATCCCTGTGTGTTTTAATTTGTAGTTGATTTGAAACACAAATATTAATGATTCTTTAAAACACTGAATTGGCAATATTTACCTGTATTTGAGGTCATAAACAAAGCTGCTGCCGAGCTTCTCTTCAATGATCTTCTTGGTTTCATCTAGAAGACTTTTGGCGGCTGAGTCCCCTACAGCCAGTGAGACAATGCGGCCCGTGAGTAAGGACCGAAGCAGCTGGGTCAGTTGGCGACTGTCGTTACGGGAGTCATGCGTGTCGTAGCGTTCAGCCACCAACACGTTGGCTGTGTCCTGGTCCACCACACGCAGGTTGATGCCTCGGTAGAAGTTCTTTTGGAAGACATGACCACCTGTGGCCAGCCCAGTAGCTGGGATGGTTCTCGTCAGCAGAGACCAGGAAACCGTTTCGGTGCCGTGCAGCTCCAGAGTGCCACCGCTCTGGACGCCTATGAACTTGCGGCCCAGGCCAGGGACCTCGGGAACCACCTTGTTGTCGGAACGGCCCACGAGGGCGATGGCTGCATGGGAACGGTAGCGACATTTGGGTGCTCCGATGTGAAGGGCTCCACCTTCTTCTATGAGGATGTGGTGCGTTCTCAAGGTTATGTTTTTGGAGCCATCAGGATTGTCGGCAAAAACTACCTGACCTGTGGGAGGTCAGAGGAAGACACATATGAGCTGTTGCCTGCTGAGTGTTACACCCAAAAGTCCACAAACTGAACTTGTTCTGCCGAAGAATGCCACTTATCATAAATAATCAATGTAAAGCCATCAACATTATTACTAAATGAATCATGGACCTTGGTGTGCTTACCTCCTGACTGAATAGTTAGTGAAAAGAAGGTGGCGGAAGAATCCAACCGAAACAAATGTCCCCTCAAGACAACTACAGCCTTATCTGGTTGATGACCTGGGTTCCAGCTACTAAGGGATGGATTGTGGTCTGGACAGTTCTCTGTAAACAATTAGACACAGGGATCAAAAACTATACAGCAATGGTACATGCAGCAGGGAAAAAGTCGGGAAGTACGTAAACATATAAATCTGAAACATTTGAATCCATACTCACCATCTAACTCATCTCCACTGGTAAGACTAAGGGTAAGGATAATCGTGAGGAGCAATGCACCCATCGACACTCCGAAGCAGATCAGCGTGTTCTTTCTTTGCTTAAGGTTCTGAGCGCGCTCTCTGCGCTGGCTCTCCTCCGACAGGTTAAAAGGGGCTGGTCGCTGCGGCGGCGGGCCGTGAGGTTTTAGCGGAGGAGGTGGCGGAGCCTTGGCAGGTGGAGGCGAGCGGACCGGGGCCACTCGTCCGGGGACATAGCCTGGGGACCTCGGTTGGTGGCCGTGGGGCGGAGCCACAAAGACAGGGAAGTGACTGGGGCCATCACTCGTCGGCATTGTACACGTGTCTGCTACCTGAGATGAGAAAATGGCACAATTTTATTTTTCAGAAGGTCATTGAGGATGTTAGGAACCACAATCAAAATGCTTAGTACTTTCTGATTCTATTAGATGCAGTTCCCACTCTCTGTCACTGCCAATTCTGGAATCTGGACTAACTTCATGATGGGAGTCATTGGACTTATGTTTGTCTGCTAAGTTTGTGGCCAAAAAGTTATTTGACTTGCACACAAGTTTGTGTTTTTTTGTAAAGACTGTACCACGAGGAATATGTTGATTAACTAGCAAAGGGCTTAGGGATGAAAGAAAGGAGTGAATGGAAAAAGAGTTGAGACAGAAACAGAGGAGGAAATAGACACTATAAAACCACAAATGAGAGTAAAAACCAGTGGGAGCTGAGGAAAGAAGACAGCCGATTCCGGGGTAGCAGGCAATAAGCCACCAATCATCTCATTCATATGGACCTCCAGGTGATGATCCTGTGAGGGGGGTCTTTAAAAGACAGTAAATCTATTTCTCCGAAGCAGTCAGCCTATCCCCCCCCGGCCGATTTGGCTTGAATATAGTGACACTGGCTGCGCTTGTCCACTCAAATGAAGGAGGCTGTGAATAAAGAATCATAACATTCCTCACACTATGTTAACATAGCCAAAACAGATGGCACCAATTACACTATAGGGAAGGAGGAGAGCGCCCCGGCTTGAGTCTTTATTTCACACTAACTCCAGAGGTTTGCAACAAAATGAACTGAATCCACACACACACAGACACACACGGAAAGGTCAGGCGGAAACCCACCTGCACACACAAACACACAGGGGTAGAGGAAATGATACTGCAGAAAAAAGGGCTACAATGGCACTTTTCTTCAACACAAACACTTCACCACATGCTACTATAGGACTTCAAAAACAAGACGCCAGCAAGTTCAAAGATTCACAGCAGGGCCACATAGGTCCAAGAATGGCCGAGTCTGCTTTTAAAGAGGTGGTTAGAAGAGCAAGACAGCAACATCTTTACAAGCCTGGCTCGGTCAAACCAAAGACACAGGGGACATATCCAGGGGTGCTCCTCTTTCTCTGTCGTTCACACACAAAAACAAACACACATTGTGGAGAGTTGCTTTTTGTCCCCATACAGAAGACAAGTCCCGACTATGTGACTGTGTGAACAGAGTTAGGTCCCCTGGACAACACACGCACACACAGGCAAGTTTGCACAGGCATCCTTTTAATGAAACTGCATTCACTTCCATTCATTGTGGGCACTGGACAATCCATGCCTAGCCCTAAGCATAACTTAAACACAATTGACATTTTACCCCTAAGGCCTCAAAAATGACATTTGGTCTAATTAGGACCGGTCTTCAGTCTTTATACTGGAAAAGATCGTAAAGAGACAACAATTAAAAATGAGTACACACAAACAAACACCAATGCCAACACACACACACACACACACAACCATTGTCCTGCAAAGCCAATTAGTCATCCTTTCAGCCCAGAGTACAACAAACCTCTTCAGCTCATAAACAAAGCAATATACAAGCGATGACCTCAGGACAAGGGCTCTGTCACTTATGTACGAGCTCGGCCTCACAGCAGCTGTTCCACCCACTTCAACCTCAATTATCCCATTACACCGTCTCTTCTGGACAAAGTCTTAGTGGCTGTTACATCAAAACCTAAACCTAAACTCCCCTCAACAACAAGGCTATGTCTATGTCTATGGATTTCCAGATTCTCACAGTCCGGGCCCTTCATCGGACACTGGACTCTGTGGCACCCCAGTGATGGGATGTCCCCCTCAGGCATCAGTCTTTTACAGCCCTATCTCAGGCTACGCTTGTATTCACATTCCTCACCATGAAAAAGAAAGGGCCGAGCTGCCCCCCCATGTTCCCCCCCTCTGTTAGCGACCTGTCAGAGCCCTAAGAGTTGTGGGCTTACTCACCTCGGGGCTATTCAGGCGTCGGGGAAATGACACTGATCACAGGGCTGCGCTGCTCCTCACGGACCTCAGACTCATTCACTCCCTCCCTCCCTCTCTCGCTCCCTCTCATATTTTCCTGATTTGAGAGCTACTGAATATCAAACAGATGTGGGGGGAAACGCCGGAGTCAACGCGGGACAGACCATTACACATTCCTCCGTGGTAAAATCATCATTTACTTTGGACATTTACAGTGGCAGCGTAACAGACAGTAAGCCATGCGTTTCCTACATTAAATCTACAATCATAAACAACAGTACTACTGCTACTACTACAAGGAGACTTTTCTGTCTCTCTCTCTCTATGGAACCGTCTCCCTGAGGAGATCCGTCTGACAAACGACTCATCCTCTTTTTAATCTAACACATCTTCGTAGGTGTTCTTTCCTCGAGCAAGGCACCTCAGAATCACGTTTTATTGGCCAAGTAAGTTTGCACCAAAACAGAAATTTGACATGGTAAAGTAAGTGGCTCTCGGTGTGCTTACACAGAATACACATCACAACACAAAACAATACAAACAGTGCAACGGTCTAGGAAAAGAAAGAAAAGAAGTGCAGGGATAAATATTAAACGGTATGAGTATGACGGTTTTACAGTAAGGGAGAAATAAATAAATATAATTGTGGGAGTAATTGTACAGTGGTTATTATAAAGACCCAGGGTTATTGCAAAGTGCCACAGTGTATGTAAAAGTTATAAATAACGTTTATTAATATGATATTACCACTTCTTCTACAGCCCCAGCTGACGTATTGGTCACCACACTGGGTGCATCCACGTTGAATTAGGTCAGTTAAATGGGAGGATTTCATTACTATTATTATTGTTTTGACTCATTCCAGAGCAACTTTATAGTATTTTCCCATCAGTAGAGGAAGTTAGAAGACAACCTACAGCATCATTAACGCATCCCGCTAAGTTATTAACATTTAAGCACACTTTCAACGTAAGTGTTTGTTTTGTTTTTTCTCCACTTAGACAGTTGAGTTATTTGTTGTGAATATAATCATACCAGCTGTGCACATTAGCTAGCAAACAACAAAAGGTGCTAACTGTCACTTTTTTTAAACACGCGTACTGGCAGCACCCACAAGAAGCTAACACCTCACTCACACAGAGACAGACACACACACAGAGAGACAGACACACACACAGAGAGACACACAGACACACACACAGAGACAGACAGACACACACACACACACACACACACACTCAGTACCGTGGCTGGTGACACTGTCCTGCTCCTGCTTCTCTCCGGCTCTGTCCATTCGCTCTGCGCCGAGCTGTTAGAAAGCAGAAGCCGGTGAGACGGATGAAAGCTTCCCTCTCTCTCTCTCTCTCCCTCTCTCCCTCCGTGTCCCTTTATATCTCCCCCTTCTCTCCACCTTTCCTCCACATGGTGTTTTTCCTGCTCGTCGCTGATGGGCTGTCGTCGCTCGACCCCCGGTCCGTGGCTCGGTCCCTCACCCAGGAGCAGGCGCGGTTTGTCTGGGAGGAAGTGACGCTGCGTTCACAGGCTGTCGGAGAAGTGACGATGAAAACAAAGACACAACCTCCTTTGACAGCGTGTAGTGATGATATCGACCTGTAATAATCATAATAATATCTTTATAATAATGGTATTACTATTATATTAGTTCAGTTATGGTATATAATTATAAGTTATTATTATCAAATTCATTTTCGTCATATAAGATTTCACCACAGACCACAAATACATAAATTATCATTTTGTAGGAAAAAAAGTCATATTTCATTACATATTAACTGCACAGATACATATCCTGCCAATTTTACTATTTTACAGTTAGTATTTATTATATTAAATCATTTTTTTAAATTTATTGTTAACTCATCTAATTTTAGATCAAAAGTTAAGAACAATTGGGCGTTTTCTTCATGGTGGTTTTTCCAATTATCAATTGATGTAGACAACCTCACAATTATCATCATGATATATATGATATCATCAACATTACTGTTAATATATACATGGCTCAAAGAATTTAAGGGAACACTTAAAGAAAATCTTTACTGAAGTTACATTGTGAAATTAATTGAGAACATCCAGCAAATCATCCAGCAAACGGGTCATGCTGGATGATGTTACAGCAGCAGAACGTTCACCTCAAGCATCTCCAGACTCTTTTTGTCACATCTGCTCAGTGTGAACCTGATTTTATCTGTGAAGACTACGAGGTGCAAGTGGTGGACCTGTCACTGCTGGTGTTCTTTGTTCAATGCCGATCGAGCTGCTTTGTGCTGGGCTGTGAGCAGAGGTCCCACTAGAGGTCGTCGGGCTCTCATATCACCCTCATGCAGTCTGTTTCTGACAGTTTGGTCAGAAACATGCACACCAGTAGCTTGCTGGAGGTCATTTTGATGGGCTCTGGCAGTGCTGCTCCTGTCCCTCCTGGCACAAAGGAGCAGTTACTGGTCCTGCTGATGGGTTGATGCTGTTCTACGGCTCTGTTCAGCTCTCAGTGCGTAATGTCCGGTCTCCTGGTATCTCCTCCATGCTCTTGAGACTGTGCTGGGAGACACAGCAACCCTTCTTGCGACCGCATGTATGGTTGTGCCTTCCTGGAGGAGCTGGACTACCTGTGTAACCTGATTGGGTGTCATACTACCAGTAATGACAAGGACACTAGCAGAACACACTACTAGAGAAGAACCAGTCAGGAAGGTTAGACGCAAAACCATTTTCTTTTATGGGGAGTGTCTTGTGTTTGTGTTTCCATTGCACATCCTGGTATCTCTCTCTCTCTCTCTCTAAAACCTAAGCAGAGGAGTATAAGACAAACACAGTGTGTTTCTGCAGAGAACACTTTGTCTGTTATTCTGCAGCCGAAGTACAAACTAGATAAATCAACCAATTCATGTGAGTTATCATGTGGCCTTTTCATTTCTCATTTTTGGGACAGGTCCTTCTCTTAAAGCTGTAACGATAGAGGTATTTCCGAGGAGTCTTGAATGGCTCAGCAGGAGCGGCGTGGACTGAGGGGAGGGGCTTAAACCTGCAGCACAATGCCGCCTGCTGGTATGATGGAGAAATTACATCAGACAGTGCAAGCAAGACCAGATATCAGGTTTGGGGAATTCTGAACATTGATCTCAAATCTCAAATAAAGTTTAAGTAACTTTACATGAGAAATATGATGACCTCTTGTGTCAGGTTAAAACTTTTGCCCTTTTTGTCAAGTCTGCTTATAAAAAGGAACAATAACTTTCTTAATCAAAGTGCCACTCTGTGCTCCAGGGCCACAGAAATACATTGTGTAGAATTGTATCTAAAACCACAATATTTGTTTGTGCTGTGTGACATGTGCCCTCCCACATTTAAAGTCTTAATCACACGAGGGAAAATGGTGAAGCTACGATCACCGGCTCTATTCATAAACTTGACATTAAAATCAGGTTTTATCAGAGGACCTGGGAATGAATACCAGATGTGAAAGTTGCTTTATGACGATCATCCCGACGGAGGGAGTGTAGGCTGGGATGAACATAAATATCAACTTGCTTTGTTGGGATGGGGCCAAGTCACATCTCAGTCATAACAGCAGCTCCCTGTGAGCTCTGGCCCATCACAATAAGAGCAGGTTCCCATCACATCTGGAGGAAGACTCCATTAAATTGTATTTGTATTACCTTAATAACATGTAAGATCAAGCTATTACTCCTGGCACAAGGGAAAGATCCCTCTCCATCTTAAACACATTTAAGACAAAGAGGCACAAATAGTTCCCCCCCCCACATCAAAAGTTCACTCACAAACTGGGTTGCTTCTCAAATATCATTTTATTTTCTCTATCCATGTTAGAGTTACTATATTAATATTGTAATTACATATAAGTTCCTTCTGTATTGAAATACACTGTACAAAATTAATCTAGCCAAATCAAGCATGATATTGGTCGGGGCGACCAGTTCAAAGGTCACCGTAAAAGCCAGAAATGATGGCCTACCTATGTCTTTAATAGTCGTTAGAGAAATAAGAAATACAGTCGAAAGATGATGGCAAAAGTTTGTGAAAGAAAAAAATTTAAATGACATGTCCAGTACAAAAACAAATCATTTACAAAGTGAAAAGAAAGCACAACCCTGTTTATAAGACTAATGAGCTGTGAAACAGTGGTTTTCATAACAACAGATCAGCGTGTGACACACGAGTTACCGATCCTGATCTGGATCTCCGTTATCTGACAAGCTGTCATCGTCTCCTCTTTCTGCAAGTGAATAGACCTGAAGGTTTACAGTAGCACCAATTGGCTTGTTGGTTAATTGTCACTAAACAGCATTTGACCATGTTTTTGTCAACACAGTATGAAAAATATCCACAAGAAAAATGATCCATAGTTTCTAAGTGAGTTTGTCCAAGGAGCCTTTTGTGGCATGCAGCGTGACATTTACTTTTGCAGTGCTAATGGAGGCGTCAGCTGGCGGACGCTTTGTTTTGCCTCGCACAGAATTCAACAGCAAATCAACAGACAATGGTTCCAGAAATACCGTGGAGACACAAAAAAAAAACATTCTTTCCATGATGGAGGCCTTTCATTTTGAGTCGCTTACTCTCACAGCACCGATGTTGAGTGTCCTTTAATTTTCACCTCAAATGTAGTGCCATAAAAGCTTTTCAATAACTTAAAATAAAACACTGTTATCATTAAACAAGATCCTGAACTGAAAATAAACCAACACCGGCTGCGTTGACCACGTTCAGTCCTGATTGGCATTAGTGGTAGAAGTTCTGGATCAGGGCACAGGCCGGTAGCTGCTGTCAGAGTGGTTAAATGTTTTAAAAATATAAAAGACACAAGATCTGATTCAGGTACATAAGCGAGATCTATAATAACACCTCCATACGTTATTTAACTTGATAGAAATAACACTGTCAACACTGGGCTTCTTAATAGATACTATATCAAGGTCTGTGATTTCATTTTGCTGGAAACATGGGAGTTTATCCACTCTGTCGTAATGATACTGATCTTACTCAACAAAACATCAAAGTAAACTCAGAAGTAGGAACTGTCGAAATGTTTCAAAACACAACGTGAGGAAATATCCCACTCTTTATTGGTCAATGACTTGCAGCCTCTTAACTGGCGACAGACCTGCTCACTGAGCTTTGCGTCAGTGAGCAGGTCTGAAGACAGCTAGCGGAGCTTTGGAGATGTTTCTAAACTGGATTTTCAGAACGTACGCTAAGCCTCTGGAATATATCACACTTAACATTTGGCAACACTGGCACAGCGAGGCGATTTGTCAGTTTGTCTGGTACAGTTCTTCAGTGACAGCTGTGATGTGCAAATATCGTGTATAATATAAAAAAAATATATAACAAACAGTAATAAAAAAAAAAACATGGTGACTGCACTGTTTAGGACCCGACCTCAAAGTCAGACAGGTGACGTGTTTGTTTCTGGTCCAGTCCAGCTTGAAGCAAGGCCATGTCTCTGAATGTCTACAGCCTCAGAAGTCTCCAGCAACAACTGGACCAGGTCCTCCTCGAAAAGGCAGCAAGAATGTGAGACACAAACACACACACAACCCCCCCCCCCCCCCACACACACACACACAATATTGCATATACACATGGTATGTTGTCTGTGCACATGACTGCTTCCGTCATTCACTCATTATATGCAACTTTAAACATGATACAAAAAAAAGAAGCAAAAACAACAACAAAGAAAATAACTAAATGATGTGTATTTGTAAGTTCACAGCTGCAGCATGTGGAATGGACGACACGGACAGGTCCTGAGCCCGGGACCCCTGGAGCTCCGAGGGGGGAGGGGTTTGATAAGAGAAGTCAGCCATCAGGAAGTCGGCACTACAAAGACGATCAACACTTCTACCTGTGTTACTTCACGGGGATAAAAAGTTCTACTGTTTCTACTCCTTGTCCATCATCCGACCTTTCCTGGAAACTACCAGCTTTCTTCTCTTAGCTCTTCTTCCCGTCTCCGCCCTCATCTTCAGTTCCTCTACAAGTTGACAAGCTCGTGGGCGACAAACTGTTTGAGTCTCTCCAGGTACTGTCCGTAGAGCTCCACGTCGTTGTGTCCCGCCCCCTCCACCCAGAGCGGCTCCACGGGGCGCTGGCAGCGTTCATACAGCGCCAGGCCGTGGGAGAAGTCGATGACCTCGTCCTCCGTGCCGTGGATCACCAGCACCGGTGACGTGACCTTGGAAATCTTGTCGATGCTTTGAAGGGAGAATAGAAAGGAAGAGGGAGTTAGGTCGAGATTAATAGAAATACAGACATGGTGACAAACAAACAAGACGGGGACTGATTTGAGCTGTTCACTGTTAAACTTAAGAATCTATTTTTTTTTTAAGTAAAAAATAGATGTTGAACATTTACAGAGAAATAGAGCAGACCTGGTTTGCTGACTGGCCACTAGAGGGAGCGATTGAAAATATTTTGAAGGGCTGTGACTCCTTTGAGTCAGTGTAAAGAGATTTGTTTCTTAACCCACTACTCATGCTAGAAAGTTATTTCTAAAGACATGGGAACTTTTTAGAATTAAATTTGACCATCACACTGACAAAACTTCATGACTTGGAGCCATACTTAGCGTAACCCCTGCCCTGATACTATAATATATTCTTTTAAAAAGTGTAAACAAATGGGATTTATGGTTAATCTAGTATGGCGGTTTAAAGGGGCCAAACTAAATCTCCCTCCTTGTCTTAATCATCCTATTCCAGGGTGAGTACAGTAAGTGCAGTTCACATCTGCCAACAAATGGCTGTCTCGTGTGCTTACAAATTTAGATTTGTGTGTGGAAGGAAAAGACGGACTGAGAAATAAGTCTCCTTCTTAAGAGGATTAAAAATGAATACCAACATATTTGTGTGCTTTTGGGATTGTGTCAGAGCTGTTACATGAACCAGTTTGTGGACCAAACAAACTCACCTGGACCACTTGTGGTTTCAGTTGGCACGACACCCGGTATTTCACAATAGAAAATACATCTAATTGTTTTGATAATTTTAAAACATTACCTTTCAATTTCTTTAATCATTCAAATCTGGCTTGGCATTATTGTCCAGAAACATTTACTGCCTTACATAGACTTTAAGAATTTGAACACACCTAAATATATTTGTGTTTTCCCTTATTCCTTCATGCAGAGTTGTTATTTGAAATGCATGCATACCCCATGTAAATTATCTGTGTGTTGTGTGACTTTCAGTGGATGTGCAGTTTGCACTCACTTTGGGAAGGCGTCGAAGCAGTAGGTCTTCTTTGTGTCGGGGAAGGCCACTCTCATGCCTGAAGTGAGTGGGGAGTGGAGGACAACTGCGGCGCTCTCATAGCGAGATGCCAGGTCCACTGAGGGCACAGTGCCGATGCTCTGGCCGTACACGATGACGCTCTCTGGACGGATGCCATACCTGCGAGGAGGACAAAGAATATCAGAAAATCAGGCACCATGTGTACACAACCAGTAACCAGACGTATTCAGGTGAATTTAGTGTAGTGTCAGGCTGGCAGGTGTCTTCTGCTGCCTTTTGCTCGTTGTAGAAAAAAAACGGCTGGCAAAATAGACAAAGCAGATTCTGTTTTTCAGACTTCAGTCATTTGTTCATCTTTTTTTTTTTTTAAAGGCTTTTCAAAGGAAAAGGGAAACTTGTTCTCCAAGTAAAATCTGATTCATACCCATGACACAGGATCTATATTCAGTCATACTCTCTATCAGTCTTGGATTTGAGCCACGTGATGCTCCATAAGCAAACATGCACCTGTGTGCAGTTACTCATACTTATTATCAGCTGAAATGTCATGCCGTAGCGATTACTCAGCGATTATACGGCCTCCCAAAACAAGCACACACACAGAGATCCGTGATACAGTCCAGGCTGAGTGGCTTTCTGCTGCTTTTCCCAGCACAGACAACCACCATTGAGGTCTTGTGATTCAGGAGGGCGGAGGGAGAATTAGAGCAAAACGAGCTGAGAGGGAGCAAAAAAAGAGGCTGATACTGATACTGAACTGAGGCTGAGCGAGAACCACAAACCCAGAGAGAGAGAGAGGGGGGAGAAAAATGGAGGAGACGACATTCCACAACCGATTATGGCGAATGTGACGCAGTCTAGCAAGTGAGCAAGTCAGCTGACGACCAGAAGACGGGTCTGAGCACACTGCATCACTGTCTGTGCCGCCGCGTAGTAAACAGCTACAACCAGTCTGACTCAAGTCTATTATTAAAAAATAGGACACTGACATTACAGGCTCGACATTACAGCCTCTGCACGCCTATGATACACAGTGATGAGCAATACAAGAGCCCCAGAGTGACACCACTCTACACCGCTGAAATCGATTATTATAATTAGGAGTGCACGTGCACACGTACACGTCCAACACAACCTTCGCAAGGATCTGAAAGTATCCGCAGTATTGAAGTGCTACTGCTATAAAGGTCAGTATACTTAACTTAGATGCAGCCACATCAGACACAACATGAAAATGAACACACAGTCTTGATTGTAGACAGTCATTAATTGATTGTAGACAGCAGGAATATAGGATCGGTCCACTGTTGGTGTGTCAGCTGGCCTTAACCGAGTATAAACAAGGGTGTTAACGCTTAACACTGACACGGCATGGGAAAGTGACTGCAGGCTGTTGGGTGCTACACTGTTAACAGCAACTTTAAATCTCTAGGATGGCTGCTGTATGAATAATGTTCAAAAAGTATGGCCCATCTTAATAGTACAACGTAGTCTAAAGGAGATGAAGGGCAGTAGCCTTCTTCAGTTTGAACCCATTAAAAAAAAAACACACAGCTCTTTTCTGAGCCGGCCTGTCCGGGAACCAAATCTGTGTCAAACAAATTCCCCGATTTGCATGTCAATGGCAGTATGCTATTCTAACGTAGACTGCACCTTTGTCTCGTCTGGTTTGTGGGAAAGCTTTTTTCTCAGGACCTTAAAAAGGCCTCAAGCGTTTCTGAGTATGAGCCACAATCATTTTGAAACAGAAAGCGCAATCACTGAAAGTAGCATTTGGAAAAGGTTTGCCGGAAGCCAACAGAAAAGGCAACTGGTTTAGTAAATAACTGAGGATGTCGAGCAAACTGAGATGACTCCTGGAAATTAACCTGCTTGGTACACAGGGGCCATTTGTCTTATTCACTTACTCATCACTTATAAAGGGCAGCATTCGATCGTCGATTCAATGTTGTCATCACAGTGCGTTGTTTGTTTACTGTAATCTTCAGGATGTATCACCTAGACCTTTATCTGTTCTTACCCTGCATTACCACACGTTGTTAGCGTTTATCTCCTTTTTTACGCTTATCTGCTCAATGTTCTTCAACATATCAGACCACAAAGGGCTGGCCAATCTTAAGACACAGACACACGGATGTCACAACACTACAAAGTTATATCACCAATGTCAATGAAGAGAGGGTAAATTGAAAGCTATTTGACAGCTTAGTCATCGGGTCTAGTGATATATGTTGGGCAATGCAGCGAGACCGTCAGGGAACCGAACTTGGCAAAGACCACCATATCCAGGCAGCAGCCATTTCATCTGAAGTCACAGCTCAAATGCTGATTTGAACAATATTATGTACCGCTGTGATCCAGGTTTAGAAGTCATATCAACAAAGAGTCTGACAAACTTCTTATTTCAGAGATCCCTCAATGATGTGCAACTGAAAATACAATGGATAGCTAGGAGGGGCCACGGGACCATGTTTCAAGGTTAAACAACATATTTGATATCTCAAACTAGCTCAAGCTAGCCTCAACTTTTTGGCTAACTTCTTTGCTGGGTCACAGACATTATTCTGTTCATAAGCATTTCAGTTTTTCCCCATTCTGAGCGTGATGCCAGAAACCACCATTTGAATCTGGTCTATGGAAATGAATGGAGGAGTGTTTTACTAGAGGCCACAAATAACACAATGAAAAAGGCTTGAACCTGTGATCTCCCACTTGCAACAAGCTTCCTCCAAACACTATCCCACCCCGCTTACTCTGTACTGTTGGATGAATTCCTGTGGCTTTTTCTCACACATTCAGGAAAGGCTGTGCACGGAGGAGGACAATCACCGGTCTTATAAAGACACTATGACAGGCTCTGAGCGACCCAGCTCCACACAAGACACACACACCCCCACCGCCTGAAACGGCTATCACTGGTCTACAATTTGCTCCGTTGCCTTTCAGCCTGAATGGATCTCAACTAGCCATAGCCAGCCATGCACCATGGTTACGCCCCTCCCCCCGACCTTCATCAATTTAAACTCCTGACACAAATCCAATCTATTATGCCTCACATCCTCCCTCGTCCCCCTGTTCCGTCTCCCGCTCCCTCTTGGCCCACCTCTTGCTCCCTGAAGACAAAAATATTCTCATGCCATAGCCCTCACTATGACTAATAGATATTTTAGGACATCCTGAACATATGTACAAGCCTGCTTCACAGATCAGAGTACCATCTGTACTACAGCGGGGGGGATCCTCCTCTGAAGCGCTACAGTGCATCTTCAAATTAAAAAACTCGCCTTTTCAGATAACAAAACACTTACACAACATTTAATCTCCTTTTATGGTTCAATGCTCACACAGATTTGAGATAAAACTGAAATAAATATTCAGATGGGAGGACAATAAGTACAAGTCAGGAGAGTGACGGGACTCCACCCATCTGACATAACAGGCACAGTGGCCTTTGTCGACACCCTTCGTCAGGCAAATAGTCTCCAACAGTTCAAGAAGGGAGAAGTTAACACCTAACTACATTGTGAGTTGCATTGAGAGTTTGACATATGGCGTTTTGTTTGAATCAATCAGATAGCCCAGGAAGGGACCGGTTCTTCCTGTTTGTTGGCCACAGAAGACATCAGTCTGAAAGCTCATTTGAAAATTGGTTGCTAGGCTACAGCTCAATATTAGGGGAGCAGGATTGACTGCTGGCTCGCCAACATCTCCAAGGGAAATGAAGATGAAACGGTGCCTTTCTTTAGTGGAAAACACACACACATACACAAACAAAGAGGAAGTGGGCTAACTGCTTTCACCAGCTTGATCACTCTAAAGTCCATTAATTGTTCCTTTTTCATATATTCTATTCTAATATTAATACTTTGCATGATAACAGAGGCTGGCTGTGTGAGTGTGTGTGTGTTAATGTGTAAACCCGCTGACTCATAGAGCTGAATCACCTGACCCGTTCCCTGCTCAGGTGCAGGGAGTGCCTCAATCCTTGGCTTAAGAAACGAACACAGGAAGAGAGCGTGTGTGTGTGTGTTGGTGTGAGCAATTGTGTGGTAAGATTGTTAAAGTGACGGGTGGGCCGTGGTTGTTATGTCATATGACTGGAGTGCAGAGAAAGAAGCCTCCATAAATGTGTCAACGCTCAGGAGAAGCCAAACTGGCTGACAGCTGAAATCAAAAACAGGGAAAAAGATTGAGTGAAACAAAAAGAGAAGCAGAGGAAGTCAGGATCGGTTGTGTTCAAAGTGCCAAATAATCAGAGAAAGAAAATACCGAGACACAGATCGACAAGCAGAGAGCGAGAGCCGCCCTCTTCTTCAGACTGTGCCTGGTCTAGCACGAGGGATGGGCGAAGGCTGTGGGCAGCAGACTAATGCGAGGCAGAGAGATGCCTTTTGATGTGATAAACACAATTTTATTTGATTTATGTTTGGCTGGGTCAAAAGGCTGGTTTGTACCCTCTTTACCAGACAGGCAGTCAATTATGAGACTGGCACAGCCCTCAAAACAGACACAGAGTCAAAAAGTCAGAAAATGCATGATAATATACAATGATATACTTGTTTGTTTTTTGGGCTTTTTAAGTTTACAATTCATGTACATGTAGAAGTGGAGAAGTAGCCTATGCCAGTCCAAAAATATTCCATGCCAGTTTCCTCACCCCATTTTGATTGTAGTTTCTTAAGTAGCCCTGAGGTGTTGTGAAACATCCTTTCAAACTCTCATCAGTCTTTGCGCAAGACATAACAAGTTGAAGATTCGGATCAATGTGAACCTAATGTGCTTGTTGAGGTTATATAATGTGGAGGGTTTGAAGCCCAAAGCACAGCGTCATCAAACAGAAACACAGAGACAGTGAGACACTGACATTAAAGGGTTGTTGATGTTGGTGATTGAAGACAAGCAGAATAGGTTTTGGGGACTAATATATGGTCTCAATGTAATATTCCATGTTTCAATTAAAGTGAAAAGAGTAGAACGACCTGCACAGATGACATCAAAAATATGATAATCTGGGTTTTTCCAGATACTTTATGTTTAGGTTGGCTGTAAACAAAGCAATGTCCTGCATCTTTTCTCTCTGTGGCATACAGTATCCAGAAAGGAAACTCGACACACTTCATCCACTGTCACAGAGAAACTGACTTCAGTTACGAGAATAAACAAAGGCTAAATAGCTTTGAATCACATCATTATCTCATGAGCTGCTCCTGAACTCTGGCCAATAATGCAGAGATCTAATGATTTATAAGTGACTCTGGAATCTGTGCTTATAGACAGCTTAATTACAACATGGAGAATGCATGCCAAAGCACAGCTGTGAAAGAACAGCAAGCACTTCAGATATGAAACTGATGTCAACTCATCTTGACTGTGAGAGCCAGAGGCAACCGGGTCCTGCAGTGCTGTGTGACTGCCAACCATGGGACCCACTTCTTGAATATCTAGTTATTTCCTTATTCCTGTAAGCCTCTTATCCGACTTTGAAGAGGTTTCTTTCCTGATTAACCAACAGCCACATGATACAATGTCTGATTTACTGTTAATACCTTCTAAGCCGTTTTTTTTTTTTTTTTTATAAGTCAGCTGATTTACAGAAACAGCCATTTACAGCTACTACCTCCCTGCAGTCTTCCAGAGGACAGACGGGGACAAGGGGTCATACCATGCAAATTGTCTTCAAATCTATATCAGCTCACATAGTAAGTTGACCATTACAGTTCGAATTAATTTCGGGAATTATTGTTAACCACATCCTGCTCCACACAAATCAGCAAGCATAATTAGCTGGCGTCTGTTTTGCTCTGCTCAGATTAAATGAGATTTCAAACTGAATTTCTGTGCTGGTCATGAAAACCAGGAGGAACCAAATAGAAAAATCTGTTCAAGCCGTGGTGCATGGTGCACATTGTAGTACGAAAAAAAACAGGTGGTGTTTTATACACTTTTGCTTTTGTTGCTTTTACTTTCTGGCACATGAGAGCCTGTCAGCAAAAATTTGATAAAACTTTGTGAAGCACTTCTTCAAAGGAAGCAGTACCAGTGACAGAAAGGTCTCAGTAAATTACTGCATTTGATTATCCCCCATACACACTCAAGAGTCTGGCCACTTTCCTGCATGCAGAATCTTTATGATCAAGGGTTTCCTGTTTAACTTGCCTGCTTCCTCATTTAAAGGTTCTTATTTACAGAAGGCCACTCAGTGAAGGAGTTGATAGTGTCAAGTGGAAGAGAAGTGCTGACAGAGATCTCCCGCACAGGTCAGTAGCTAAGAAACAGTTACTTTAAGTTGCTGGTGGCTGTACCAAGATTATTCATCAGCACTTAGAAATCTCTGCAGAACCAACAACTTAATTTAGCACAAAAAGAACACACACACACACACGTCAGCATTAACACAGAAGAGCACGCCACACTAGAAGCCTGGTTTATTCTTCTTTGTGACGGATTTACACTGCTCCGGGTGTTTTCTTCCGGCCTTTTTATTTATCCTAAGCAAACAATCTCCTTCTCCTCTCTTCGTCATTTGTTTGTTTTGCAGCAGGAAGTATACAGAAGCAACCTACTGGATGAACTTTTATTTCTCCCTCATCGACAAACAAAAACGGGCAAATATGATGTCAACATTATTTTCACTGATTAACACTGTGCACTCCTCCTCCACATCCTGTTCCTAATCCAAACTGTTGTATGGCACTACCATCCGCCTTGACAAATGTGTGTATAAGGCTGCAACTAAAAATGATAGCTAATATACAATGTACGTTCAGGGAGTGCATCAACCCTCTGTGCTTGTCGTTTAATTTACTGTCATTCAAAATTTGAGAAGTTGGTTGGAGCAAATGTTTACAGTTACAGCTCTTTACACCTTTATGTACTGAATGTTTGTGAGACCCAAATACAGACGCTCTCTTTGACATCCAGCACCAAAGACACGGAGTGTAACATCTGCGGTGTTAGAAAAGGACAAAAGGAGGAGATGACGAGAGACGTCGCAGTTCTTAAGTGTAGATGGAAGGAAGAGTGGGAAGTGAGGTAAGACGGATGGACTGATGAACATTGTTTACATTCAGGAACACCTTATCTCAAATTTTCTGTGAGGCCTTCACATTTTCAAAAATAATGAATTAATGCACTATAGATATGTAATTGTAGTGTAAATGTATACAGCTAATTCCTCTAGGCCCTTTAAAAAACTTGCTTATTTCATTATCATTACAAAGATACAGTGTGGAATAATAGTTAAAAAAAGAAGCGCTGAATAAGCTTTATTATTCAGTTTCATCAGCTAAAGAAATTCACAGATACTGATCAAGGAATGTATAGATACTGCCAATAGCAGTCGAATGTCGGCTGCTGATAATCAGTACACTGATAGTCTGTTCATAGACTGCAGAACACAAACATGCAGGAGAGCGCCCACTCACACCCACAGATTGTGGGCCGGCGTAAGCATAGAAACCATTCGCCTTATAAATCGCCTACAAAAACATCAAGTCACTGCTACTGAACTTTCTTTCCTCCACATCACCAACGATGATATTATGATTTCTGATCTGATCCTGCCTACACTGGGCTCACTCTGTAGTCTTCAAATCTTCTTAGTATGTCTTTTTCTGCCTTTGATTTTTCATGCAGGATTGCTTGATTTTTCTTTAAATCTGTTTTGATTTCAGTGGCTCCCATTTAAACGTGAAACTCCTGCATGGCTGCCGATAATCACAGCATAAGGTAGTAAAGTTGATTGTTGATATGATTCTTTCTTGGCTGTTCACAATGCTTACAGCATACTTTGTGACTTGAAATATGCAAAGGAAAAATCACAACAACAAATCAGGATAGAAGTTGAACTATGATCTTCCAAAGTATCGGATTAAAGGTTTTAATGTTTCTGCCTGCTTTTTGGGGATATGCTACTTCCCTTTCCCATTAGAGCTGGGGTTGGTAATCCTGGAAAAGCAACTGATAGATTGCTTCCCATCGGCCCACTCGTCAAAGCTCTGCCCCTAGAATAATAATAATAAAAGTGTATCTCCTTCTTCTAGAACGCATTAATGATCACTGAAGAACAACTGCTTGAATGCGCATGCTCAGTGAGAGTACAGGCGGGGCGCACACAGAAAGAAAGTTCGGTTGTTGCCGGACAGATACGCCAGCCAATCATTTAATTTGGCCTGAATTAAGTGATTGGTTTTGTTTATCATTGTCCTTTGAGGGCCACAGACACCGGCTTCTTTTATTTATTTTTTTGGCGACCATTTAATGATGGCTATTGGGACCTAAAGAGGATTTCAACAAATAAGACCAAAAGTGTTTCAGGAACAACTAACCAAGTTAAAGTCATGCGATGCCTTATGTTCGTCACCATTAAGGTTTATTTTACTCCAAAGTATAGAATCTATTTAGTACCTATGAGCCACATTTGTGAGGCTTAAGTTTCCAGTCCATTATAAATCAATTACAGCCTCTATGTATGCTATTAAGTTACTCTAATATCAGCATTCACCACAACTAATCAATAACTCTTTTCTTCCCCTCGTGCATGGGTAACCCTCATCCCCTCTTAATTCATCATCATCTCTCCTTACCTTGACCGGAGGGCCTGCCAGGCGGCGTCTACATCAGCATACAGGTTCTTCTCTGAGGGCTTCCCAGAACTGGCCCCGTAACCCGAGTAGTCGTACGAGAAGACGTTGCAGTTGATCCGCGAGCCAAGGCCGATGTAGAAGCTGCTCATCTGGCCCAAGTCCACTGCGTTTCCGTGGGAGAATAATAGAGTGTACTGGGCGCTGGGAGAGCAGCGGACAAACATGCAGGCGATGCGGTTCCCTCTCGAGGTGCGCGTCATGAAACACTCGATGGCGTCCTTCTCACGGGCCGAGTACTGCCAGTCGGCGCGCTCAGAGAGGTGCAGCGTCCATTTGCTGCCGCTCTCATCGCACATGAGGCTGTAGGTGGGCTCCGGGGGCAGGAAGGCCAGCTTGGAGGCGATCTTACTGGGGCATGGTGGACAGCAGAACAGGCAGCATAGCTCACTGAGGGATAAGTGGTTCATCCTGAAAAAACTGTGGCAAGAGAGGGAGAGGACAGTTAAAACAGAAACAGACAAACTTCATTACTGAATTAAATCAAAAAATTGCCTTCGAGGACTATAAATGAGAAAAACAGATCTAATCTCATAGACCAACTATATCTGGGTTGTCTCAGACAACTGTAATTTGTCACTAGATCCGCTGCAGACTGATCACAAGGAAAATACCACAAGAGCAATACAGCTTGTGGATTATGTTCCAGGAATACAAACACCCCCAGGGGTTTACAGAATTGAGGGCTAAGGTCGGGCTGCTGTTGTCTTTAAAAAAAAAACACACCATCAATTCTCTTCACCAGAACGCATGGCTCTCTTCACCCAGGATAATAAGAAAATATAGTCCTGACCCCAATTGAGTGTTTGTACTCATTCTGCCTCGAGGCTCTAAAACCACTCAGACCGTATACACTTAAAAGACCTTGATGTTCCATCCAGCACCTGGACCTAAGGCTCCCGCTTAGATATCCCAGGTGCTTTTTGAAATGCAGTGGCCAGCACTGGAGATGTCAGCAGAGCTTGTTTTTGGTGACCTCTGGTTGGTCAGGATAAACAAAACGTTGGGTATGCTTAAAATGTATCCCTTGGTTTTGCTTTGAAATTGGACTCATTTTGTGATTTTGAATAGGGAGAAGCTGATCATAAAGTCAGGCTATGACAATGTGTGGAGGATGAAGGTACTAGAAGACAGACATTACACCCTGCTATTTCAACTTCACAAATACATCAATTAGTCTATGTGAACACGACTTTATCCCTGCAATACAAAGCACTTTTTCCTCCACCCTGTCAAGTTTAATTGGGTCCACTTCATTTCTATTCCTGCCATAGATACTTGATTAGCCTGGGGTCTAGACTTGACCGATATATGACACCATCAGTGACTACATTTACATGAAGAGCAATACTCAGTCTATTGACCTTATTCTGAATAAGATATTATTGTGATTATGGTGTTGCTAATAAAATATACCATTCAAATTCCTGTTTAAATATTACAGAGCATTGCCCGACTAGGACTCAAGTCCACATATGTCCTACAGTTGTTTACACTAAAATCCAGGGTAATTGTCATCAAGCAGTTGGTAGCTGATGTATGTTGATGTAGCAAAATGCTATGAAAACTCCAATAGGACTTTATAATGCTATTCAGACATATTCTTGTCTTGTTTACATAATGCGACTTAGCTCAGAGTACTCTGCATGTATTCATTTTAAGTTTTGCTTATTCTGTGTATGACCTTATTCGGGTTTAGGTAATCAGAAAATAAGCTGTTTACATGGCAGTGCGTCATTCAGACGATTGACTTAATCAGGTTAATACCAGAATATTGGTTTGCACGTAATTGAAATGCACATTTGAAACCCTTCACATTATATAAATTCAAGTTATTATTATTTTTCACGTGAGGAGCTGGTATCTAGCAGGAAGGTAAACCCTCTCCCTATAGTGGCCATCTATTTTCTCAAGGATGTACATGCATGGTTTCTTTCATTTTAGCCTCCTAAAGCTTTTCAGGTTGTGCTGCAGGAAAGCCTCCAAAAACATAATGCTGCTTCCACATCTTTAACGAGGAGATGGAAGTGTTTCTACTGCAGGGCTTCTGCAGATTAACTCATTAGTATTAAGACTTTTAAAGACCATTGTGAAATTTACGACCTACGTCAAGCATGGCAGACTCAGTATCGTAATCTCCCAGAATTTACTTACAATAATGGTGTGCAATGTTTGGCTTGTACCAAAAACTACAGTTAGATCTCAGACTATGCAATCTTGTCCATATTTATTTGAGTCTTTCTGGTGTCATGTGGATGATCGATGAAGGACCCAGACAGCTGCTGCCTGTCTCCCTCCTTCATCCGTTGACCTCTGGCCACTTGGAGCTACAGATTTAACATAGAATCTGTGGTGACCTTCATCCTCAGGATTCATCTCGAAAGCTGAATTTCACATCACAGCCCAGAGCCGATAGCAGCACATTCATGATGTCTGAAAATGTTTGTGTATCACTCTCCTAATTGACATTTCCCTCCCGCCCAACAACCTTGTGATGGGTTTGGTTTTGAATGGACACATGTCTTCATGGTGCAGTTAAACAAGAACACTTGGCAGATACACTTTGTATAAAACCTACATCTCACCTTACTTACACACTAGTGACTGCATGTGCCCACTCATATGAAAAACTGGTTGTGCCTGATATGATTCCGGGTGAATGCATTTCTTATAAACCACGTTGCACAAGATGCTGTGACATCCCATAAAGGAGCGTGTAACAGCCATTTGGACCCCATTTGCTTCCCATATTCCCCCAAAATAGCCCATAATCCTGCGGCCATGGAGGCTTGAGCCCCGCAGCGATTAATTGTAAAATGGTGGTGAAGTAACAGGGAGATTAGACTGACTCAGGGCTGCGGTGGGTGTGTGGACGTTTCATTCCCAGAGGCTACACGGATTTCAAAGACGGGCCAATTAACCCGCGACACTAATCGAGGAAGTGTGTGTGTGTGTGTGTGTTTCTCCTGATCAGCGAAGGCATGACAACATTACCTGGATGGAGTCTAGGCGCCGCTTTCGTTTTTGCTTTCGGTTCTGGCGTGACAGTGTCGGTCTCCTGGCACCGGGACAACTGGACTTGTCTTCTCTTGTCCTCGGCCCGATGCTCCTCGGTTCCTACGCCCGGTGTGTATCGATGAGGAGCTCTGACGTGTGGGCTCCACCACAGCTGGGAGTCTCTGGTAGTATAGCTGGTTGGCAGCGGCGGCGGCTCCTCCTCCGGTCCGGGGCTGAAGGCTCGGTCCTCCGCTCGGCTCCCTCACGACACGGTCCCGGGTGACAGCGAGGCCGACTCGGGGAAAACGTTCGAGTCCGTACAGGTCCGCAGCGACATGAACCACAGAGAGTCACAGTGTTAACATCCGCTCAGGAGCATCCCCCTCGTCGGCTGTGGAAATCACTCCGTTGCTTGTTGTCCTGGCTTGAGGAGAGAAGGGGGCTTTGCTTGACGGCTACCAGAACCAATAGGAAAGAGGTTCAAGAAACAAATTGACCAATGATAAATAAGTATGGCAGTTTATAGGCGGTATCTTGTTGACTCACATGTTGATTGACGCCCAGAAGAACCAATAGAAGGTTACTATTGTGAGGCACCGTCCAATCAACATCGATTGAGGTGCTCCCGAACGTCCTGGTAGGTGACGTCATTTACATTTAACTATTTTATTAAGAGGGTTTGTAAATTAAAAAACGCACGGTGGATTATTTTAACGTAATTCCATGATAATAAATAAAAAAACAAATCTTGATTTATTTAGTTTTTTAGAAAAAGTGGATGAGTGTTTGCACCTCCTCGACGTTTTTTTTAGGGGTAGGGACCTACTCGTACTACTTCCGGGTCAGTGTGTGTTCCGGCATGGTGTTGAGGTTGTGGGATTTGTTGAAAATAACATGTGCGACTGAAAAGTGTGAAATAAGATGAGTTCTCAGAAAGGTAACGTGTCTCGCAAGCGACCCCAGAAGCATCAGAACGCAGTCGCATACAAAAACAACAAGTACGGAGCGACTGTTCAAGTGAAGGTGTGTTAGCGTTCAAGATCTTTGTTGCTGAAGTGATGAGTTTTCACGACTTGTGTCATATTGGATTTGTCAGAGCCATTTTATAGCTTTATCATTATAACCGCTACAATAATCAGTTTGTATGTATGTCTTTGTTGTAGGTGGCAAACTCAAAGATCCACGATGGCCTGTGTCTACACTGCAAAGGGGTTCTCGAGTGGAAAGTCAAGTACAGCAAATACAAGTCACTGACACAGCCCAAGAAATGGTGAGAGTACTGGATCATTGCACACATTGCTTTGATATCGAAAGGTATCTGTATCACTTAAAGTAGAATCTCGACTCCACACATGTGAACTGACACCCCCTCTTCATGTGGTCTTCTCTCAGTGTCAAATGCTTTCAGAAGACTGTGAAGGATGCCTACCACATCATCTGTAAGCCCTGTTCTCTGGAGCTGGAGATCTGCTGCAAGTGTGGGAAGAAGGAGGACATTGTTGTTCCGTAAGTATTCCTGAACAAATGCGTATGTTCTGATGCCATTTCCCCTTCCTAATGTTATAATAATAACAGCCTAATTTGTAAAGCAATTATCTAAACAAGTTACAAACTGCTTCGCAAAATCCATGGCAAAAAAAACAACTGAATAATATTAAAAGGTATTCCATCCAGTTCAATTTTAAGTGACAAATCATAACATTAAGTTCGAGAACTATAGATTCTGATACGTGGACCGTGGCCAATACCGAATAGATACTATTGCATTACAAAAACAATACGTATATAATGTATTTCAACAGTTGTATGTTACTAACCTGGTATGGAAGTGTTGATTACAATCATTGGTGTGTGGCCTAGCTCAGGTTAAACACATTTAAAAAAGAAATGCATACAGCGAAGGAACTCTATAGAACTTCTACTTACGTAGTTTGACGGTCATATCTGAAAAAGGAGACGCATGAATACACTCAGGAATAATGACCTCTTTTAGATTTCTGTTGAAATGCAGATACACTTTATAGAATAATAGATCCTGCAGGCTGCAACAGTACAGTAACATTATAAAACAGTGCAACAGCAACTTCAAAGATAAATAAATCATCCAACTAAATACAAACTGTTAAAATGCAGCTGCAATTTAGAAAATTAAACATTTTCTGTATCTTTTACAATAATAATGTAAAACAACAGTGCAACAGCAACTTCAAGACCTGGCAAACTGTGTTGTGGTTTCAAATCTTTCATTAAACTGAGAAATCCCACCAATTCAACAACAGCCAGGGGTTGGTCGTCCAGAACAATGAACTTGACAATTCAAATTAATTGTGTTGTTTGAATGCAGTTTTGAAAAGTTGCTGCTACACTGGCTAACATTACACAGCACAAACTTCTACTTTGCCGTTCTTAAAACGGTTCTTGCCGGTAGTAGTGCAGCACCACTGCTGTTGTGGAGCGGAAAAGAAAATTACATATTTAGATAGATAGATAGATAGATAGATAGATAGATAGATGTCCTTTATTGATCAAAAGCTCCAAATTTGGAAATGATTGTGTCACAGCAGCATGTACTGGAACAAAAGACTAAATACAAAAGACAAAATACGACACTGCATGCAAAATAGCAGTAGTTATTTGCAAAGATAAAGGGATGAACATGACTGAAAAAACAAATCTTCTTTAAAGATACCTAGATTTGTGTACCCTGCATGTTCGGCTGCATATGAGGCATTCCTGTGGCTGGTATCAGTATTGGAACTACAAATGATTAATGTCTATGATTTTATTTAGTTTTCTGGCCATACATTAACTGTTTTCATCATTGAAAACATCTGCTTCTATTGAGAGTTGCCAGTTTTATGTTTTTATACCAGCATTGCCTTCAGTGACTCATAGGAAACCATACATATTGAATGCTCTCACTTTATATATGAACTAAACAATTGTAAGAAAAGCTGCTTGTTGGCCTTACATGTGGAGGCGGGATTAAATTACATTTTATGTTCATATCTTAAATCTTTTTATTCTTCATCAAGCACAAGTAGTAAATTCTAGTGCAAGACTGCAGCCTTGTGGACCAAGAGATGCATTACAACTGCTTCTTGCAAACCTGGTTCAGTCTTTACATCATTATTTTATACCCTTCTTAAAAAAAATGTGTATTCCCTGGTATCATTTTATTTATGTATTTTGTTACAGCATGATAGTATTTTTCCTCTCTCTTGTAAGAGCAAAAGTAACATGATAACATTAGACACTGCCTCATATAGAGTTTCTCTTCCTGTGTAGCATAAACTCCCATCTGGACAAAGAAGAGCCAGAAGAAGATGGTGAACAGACAGAGAAAGGAAGTGAACGAGGGAAGACGGACATGGATAGCGATGATGATGATGATGATGACCTTGGTGACCTTGACGATGAGGACGATGAAGACATTGACATTGACTCGAGTCGAAAAAAAACACAGAAGGGGTCTGCTGCGTTGCCAGATGTTTCCAGAGTCCATTTTAAAGAATAAAAACCAAGAGGTTTCTACGTGGACTTTTTATCACCAAAAAAGTTTCCTAATCACCGTATAATTGTGAAGTTTGTGACCACACTCAAATGAACTAATAATGCTATTTTTTATGTTGAGTTCATCACCAGTGTTCGGTTAACTTTGGAGTTGTGGCTAAAAGTGCAAATGAAAAGTCAGTTAAATATTCATTTGTGTTACTGAGGTAATGAAGTCGTATACCAGGCCTGTGGAATGAGTAGCCAGCTCAGCTAGAGGGCGGCTTGACCAGAGTGATAAGGAAGAGATTCCACTGCCCTCTCATTCACCAGCCCTGGTTTATCATTGGTCGGATCAATCACTGGCTATGGAGAGGATTACCTCATCCGATCTCTGTCTTCTTGAATTTCTTCCTTTCTCTTCAAAATATCACCGTAGTGATAAGTTCCCAAGTTTGGGCCGGTCAGCCTTGATAGGAGCCAGTACAGAAAATTCAATAAATTAAGTCATAATCATTATTATGTTTGTTTATAGTTGAGCTGTGTGTGATGATAATTTACAGTGTAATTCACTCATTTAAACAGTTTACATCCATATTATTCCATTGGAATAAATAACTACATTTGCTCCAATACTTGTTAATTTCTCCTCTTCTTCTTCCTCTTTTTGTCTTGTTCTTTTTTTGAGTCCTATACGTAATCTAATATTGTGACAGGATGGGATCGTCTTAGAATTTATATCAGTCAAGTATTTTATTTTGTCGTTAACCACAAAATAAGGTAATTTCTGCCATTGGGATTCTGCCTTTCCCCTCTACAATACAATTAATTAAATAGAACAACAAATATTCAGTTGACTTCCCTCACAGTAACTATTACTACTTATTCAAAAACCTACTCACTGCTTCATTGTTTCAACTCTCACAATCTGTTTGGAAGATCACCTACAAAACAAGTCAATTTATTCTTTTCTGTTGGGTGTAAGAGTTAATCTTTGATCAAACCTTTATGGGACAAAACGGTCACTTAGAACTCAGCCACTTTCACACTTCCTCTCTGTCACAGCATGGATAACCCGTAGTGACACAGAAATGCTGTCTGACGTTCAAGCTGCATGGTGTCATCTTATTTTAGGGTCGTTTGTCATGTGAGGTTGACGAATTTGAGAAGGTGCGATTTTCTATTTTGTAGTTCCTCATTGGGGCCCTTTTTTAACACGAACCACAGCGGGTACTGTTTGCTGTATTAGGTTGGTGCTACTGAACTGTACTGCAGTAAAATGATGTTTGTAATATTGTCTGCGTATAGTACCTACATTTAACAATGGTGCTTTTAAAATGTAACAAAGATATAACAGATACTCAGCTCACCAGGACATAGAGATTATTTTTGGTCACCACCAAATTTAAAGTAAAAGCTCTTTGTGTGACTTTGGACTGTCATTTGAACTTTGAAGCACATTTTTGTGGGCATTTTTTCACCTGGTAGAAAGATTATACCAAATAAAGGTAATTTTTAACAAGGAGGGATCCTGAGAAAGCTACCAGCTACCAAAAATATTTAACTTCATCAAAACGAGTTCAAATATGAGGAAAAGACAGCACTTAGCTGCTGTTTCTCTCATACTGACAGCTAATTTATTTTCCAGACATAGGTAAACTCCACTACAACAAAGAGGAACAAGCTGGTATGTACATGGATATAACTGGTGTGTGACCTTGTTATTGTGAAATTCGAATCCATTTTCAGGAAGAAGTAACTTATTTTATGCAATGTCATGACGTCATGCTGCCACTCAACATGGTACAGAATGTTCTCAATCAAGGTTTCTACTCATAGACTTCTCTCCCTGTGGCCTACGACCCAAAAGGAAATTTGATGATTATCAGCAACCCAATTAAAAAACACAAGGACCCCCTTGTACTTGAACCTCTGGATTAGATAGATACCCGTGTGACAATGAAAGGGACCCTCACTGAGCTACTCATCATCTATACAGTACCCTCACTAAAAAAGAGATTCACAAAATATAGTTTAATGTAACAGACAGATAGATGCATGGATACAGAACACTTTTTATTCAGAGAAGATGTATCACAGCTTCATACCAACAGAGGTGTTGTCTTCAAAGATGGCCAATCAATATGTTATTTTAGATATATAAGAAAGAAATAATAACTGACAATGAGAAAGAAAGAAAGAAAGAAAGACAGAACAATTTATTGTTATTATAATTGTTATTAATATTGTGTCGGAGGGGTTTACCCACGTGTGTATTAGAATGACCAAGGGTGACCAATAGCAAAAGATCTGTGTAATGGGCACTATCCGTAAGGAATTAGGTGAGTTTGCTGTGTCGGTTGCGGTAAGACACTGTGTAAGGGTGTCTCATTGATTTATGATTTTTTTTCTTAAAATTGAAAGGTCCTTTATTATTTAATGAATTCATTCATTCAATATGGATCTGGAGTGACTCCGCAAACCTGTGGACATATTGAACTTTCATTCATTTCAGTGATTCCATGACATTAACATGACAACTGAAAATGAATGGATTACCTTGCACAGATATGTTTATATTCGGAATGGGGTATTTCATGACACATTTACGCATGAGCGCCGGAGCGCCGGTTCCCTTCATTTGACCTGAAGTTATCATATAACATATAAACACATTGGAGCTGATAGATTCCTGGCACAAGAGGAGCAGCATGGTGATCCTGCATTATTGATCTCTCTGTAAAAAAAGCTGAACAGCCACAGTTCAAAGGGCAACTCGATGTAAAGGAAGACTTGTATCCGCCTCCTTGTGTGACTCCTCTCAGTCTTGGGAAATCTGTGTCCGGGGGATATTTGTACCTAAAATGACGAGCGTATTCTCAACGCGCACGCAGACGCACGCCCTTTCTTCTCATTGGCTGCGGGTGGTCTGTGGAGTCAGGTGGAGTCGTGCGTCCTGGTCAGCGCAGCTCAAAACCCCAGTGCGCTGCAACAGGGATCCGACTTCTGGACTCGGGCTGATCTGCTGAAGGGATGGCGTACGCTCACAGATCCACCTCGCAAGCGATCTCGTACGTCTATAGGGGAACCTTCATCCATTCGACGCAGAAAGCGGCCGTGCAGATCCTGGAAGACACTCTCCTGGGAGTGGACGCGGAGGGAAAGGTTGTAAAGTCATTTTAATATCTGATTATATGATCCGTATTTAAGAGAAGCCGCGCGGGCACCTCTTGGTGTGCAGGTTTTTTATTGATATCTGTTATCTGTTGGCTCACTGTGACTATTCTGTCCGTGCGTAAAAAACACGATTAGGCAGACTGCTGAGTTGGACGGACAGAGATCTTTTACTTATACTTTGTCAGTTAGCTGTTGTTGAGCAGCTTTCACAATTTATCCCAAAAGCTCTGACACTTACAAAAAAATGTATGATAGTCTGAAGTACAGCCTCTGTAACCAGGCTGTAATAAAGGGGATTTAGACCAATAAAACATCATTAAAAACCAAAGGAAAATGCATAAATACATATATATGGTAAGGGGACATAGTGGAAATCAAATCAATCAAGACTGTAAATGAAGGGAAGCATCAACACAGTGGTGTATAGGCTGACATAAGGAATATATTTGAAGTTGCTGATATACTGTGAGATTAATGTATGACAAATGAATGCTCCATTAAGTAGACCGGTGTTTTCATGCCTCACTGCTACTGGATAGTTGTCTGCAAACACGTTTTTGTCATTATGCTTGATTCCAGTAACTGTTGCCTTCTTTCCATTCTGCCTTCAGATCGCATTCATCGGAAAAGGTGACGAGCTTGAAAAGCTGTCTAAGACGTTTGGATTCAGTCTGTCTGAGGTGACTCAGCTGAAACAACAGTGAGTATGATTAGGGATTTAATCACTGGTTAAGTACGCTTGTGTTTCACATCAATTATTATGCAATGACCTCAGGTAGTCAGAGAGTGTAGCACTTAGACTTGACAGATAGTGAGGACATTTGGACTCAAAGTTTCACCTCTCATCCAAGAGGCTTCATCAGTCCAGACTGACTGATGCAGAGCTGGTGTTGATCTCCGTGGCGTCATCTTCAAGGATGTCACCTGGTCGGTTAGCAATGCTGTCTGTTGTATTCAGTGGTCCGATATTTACATTGCGATCATTTCAATAAGTCCCAATCATCCATCAGGTGTAGGTAAATTACTGAGTCATGACCGAAGGGGTTTGAACTTTAATTGTTGAGCCATAGTTTTATGTAATGTTTGGTTATTTCCACTGCTACACAAGTCTGTGAATCCCTCACTGCTTCGGACTGCACACTTTTGCGGTTTTGTGGGTGTGTGATTGTTCGCATGAACCAGTTTTTGTCTCAGGGCGTTCCTGCGTGGGTGTGAAAAACAGGAATGTGATGCTTGTTGAAGATTGCAGGGATGGTGTTCTTCATAGATCTTGCTGCCATTATCACAACGGTCCAGTTTTGGTATCCACAAGGTTTAAGTGCATCCTTCAGGTGTTTGTGCTCCTGGTGCACATGCTAGTACATTCTCTGCCTGGTGCTGAACGGTGGTGTAGGGTGTAACTCATGTTCCAGTGGGTGATGTCAGTCAAAGTGTTTATCAAGAGAATGGAATTTGTTACACCACTTGAGTTCCAAAGATGAACGCGGATCATTCCCCCATATGAAGGTTGTTTATTGCATTGGACATTAAAGCAATATTATTAAACAATTTCCATGGTTGCTCCACTGCAGTGAGTTCTTCATGCCAGGAATGGTGGACACCCACATCCATGCATCCCAGTACAGCTACGCAGGTACGGCCCTGGACATGCCCCTGCTGCAGTGGCTCAATACCTACACCTTCCCTGTAGAGTCCCGCTTCAAGGATTTGGACTTTGCCAACCGGGTCTACACACAAGTAGTGGTGAGTTTGCTGGTTTCATGAAATAATTCATGTGAATTAAAGCCACACAGCAAACCCAAACGGAGCCTTGCATGTGGCACAATGCAATGGTTATGATAATGCCAAAGGGGCGGTCACCCTGTGCTGTGGGGAAAATTTAAAAGCAGTTTTTCTGACAATTAGACACTAACCCCTGAGTTGACAAGGGTGTGACCAACTCAGTGACATAACAATGTTAATAGAAGAGAAGGAATTTAAACCTTTAAGCTGTAATATGATTCCTGCAAATTACAGAAAAGGACCCTGAGAAACGGAACAACCACTGCATGTTACTTTGCTACCATACACAGCGACGCCTCACTTCTGCTGGGTCAGATTGCAAGTAAGACATCAAACACACACGCACGCACACACACACACACACACACAAACACACACATTTTGACCTAAATCTTCTTTGGATTGTTTTCTATCTGTGATGTGGACTGTGGACTGAAATGTTGATTTGTGTTGTGAAACCATTCAGGTGACATGATGCTGGTAAAGGCTTAAATACATCAAAATATCCAGCTCGTGGTTTAAAATGATCACCTTGGAGCAAAAGCCTGAGTTTTTTCGGTCCATACATAAAGAGAGATGTCCCTTGAAAAAAATGTAATGTAAGCCTGTTAACCCAAGCACATCGTTTTCTACATATGTCAGTTTCTCTACAGTACATGTTAAATTGGGACCTTTGTCTTTTTCCACGTATTTATGCTGGACATGTGGTGTTATAACAAGGGGTGAAATAACAATGAGCCATACAGAGGTTGTTGGTCCTGTATGATCACTTACTTTGTTCACCTTTATGCCTTGTCCCTTATCATGTGATGTTATGCAACATTGAACAGACACACGCACACACACACACACACACACACACACACACACACACACACACACACACATCTCATTTCCTAGACCCTTACCCTCACCTTAACCATCACAACATAATGCCTAACCATAACACTAACCTACTTCTAACCCTAAAACCAAGTCTTAACCCTCGAATAAGACTTATGTGTTATGAGGACCAGCCCAAATGGCCTCCCAATGTCAAAATGTCCTCACAAATATGGTATTTAACCAAAATTTCCCCTTATAACTATAGAAAGATGTACATACACACACACACAAACACTTTTGGTGAGGACACTCATTGGCATAGTGCTTTCCCTAGACCCTTACCCTAACCCTGATCATCCCAAGTTAATGCTGAACCCCAAAACTATCCCTAACCTAGCTGTAACTGTAAGGACTCCACAAATGTTGTTTCAACACCCCCGATCTCCTGTGCCGCTCGTTCAGACTACTGTGCTTTTTACCTAAAATAAACCTAAATTTTTACCCAAATTCTAATCTTAACCTAATCCTAACCCTGAAGGAAGTTGTAACCCTTGAAAAGCTCTTGCGAGGATCAACAAAAATGTCCTCACTTTTCCATAATGATACAACCATACTGAGCACTGGCAGGTTTACGTAGTCATTTTGTGTAACCAGGTTCATTGAACCCTTGTCCTGTTCTGAGCAGCTGTTCCATTTTGCAGAGGACTGTTGCAATTCAATGACCATACAGTACGTGTGCTTGTGTTCATGTGATTATATTCAATTCACATCTCTTTTCTGTGTGCATAGCCTTATTTATACATTATGGCACAGGAAATGAGATCTAACAAGAGTATTTGTGGAAGGGCTGAACAACACATACACTATGATTCAGTGTGGGTTTTTTTTGTGAAGCACTTTGTAACCTTGTTTAGATAAGTGCTATACAAATACATGTATTATTAATATAATGATACACACTGATATCTGAGAACTCTGAAGTACACACAAAACACATATGATGTACAGGTGTTATTGATCTGTATTTAGCAAAGGATTGTTGATAACACTTATAAAAGGACAAAATATTTAATTATTGTGACCTTATGCAGATTATTGATTCGATTGAAATTCCCATTTCAATGGCACCCTTCAAAACCAGTTGCATGTGCGTGTGTTAATCAGAAAAAAATGATCATACAGATAAAAGAACAACATTAAAACAGTAAAATAAAATAACAAAATAAAAAATGGAACAATAGAAATGGGAACTTGTATATTAAACATCTCTCAGATACCTTGTTCACATGTTAGGATCATGTTATTATGGTCTTGATGTTAAGTGAAGCAAGTTGTATTTTCATGCTCAATACGTCCAAGTTGAAAAAAGCTGTGACATGTTGGTCGATTGTCTTTCGAACTCGGCGTAATCTCAATCATCCTTATTTGTCCTGCAGATGATTTTGGACAGCGTGCCTTGGTGGGTAAGGTGTGCATGGACAGGAACGACGGTGTGAAACACTACAAAGAGACCATCCAGGAGTCGCAGGAGGAAACCTGTCGGTGGGTATATGCAACCTTACTCTACTGTGGAAGGGCAGATCAAATATATACGTGTCGGCTCAGGCTGTACAAGTAACAACAGTATCAGAAAAGACACAGATGTTTAGGAACAGTATTTCTCTTTCTCTGTTTGACACACTAACGCTTTAAGGTTACACATCTATCGATGTAATACCCTGTGGAAGATGATTTAGTGGTTCCTGTCAAGAAAGGTCACGGTCAATAGACATGCATACCTCAGGATGCTCTCTGTACAGAGGCTGAATACTTTCCTTGCATTCTACATACATGGAAGGAAAGAAACAAGGCTATAATTCCTCATGAGCCACGTCTCATGTGTAGTGTGTGCTACCCCAGAGAGCTGCTCTATATAAACTCTGCACATCTCTTTGTCTGTATCGATCTCCCAGCGCTGCATCAAAGTGCCTCCGCTGAGAGTCGTCCTCTCTCGTTTCTGAATTGAACCTTGCTGACCGAGATGGATCCTTCTCAGTGTGTCCTTTAATCTGACCATCAGTCAGTGCCTGTCTGGACAATATCCTGGAGATGTGCCGAGGTGCTGTTTATAAGAGCACAAATTTGCTGCTGAGATTTTTGAATCTTTTCCTTGTGCAATGTCAGAAAGAACCCATGTGAGAATACAGTGGGACATTTTCCAGAAAATTCGCCGCAACAGGGCTTGAAAACATGCAAACATCAAGAAAATGAAAAAGATATTTAGCTCTAAAGATGTCAACTTGGAATGATTTTGGCGATAAAGCCCGATACCGGTGTCGATGTGTATAAACAAAAACACGTCAACTCGACAGCAGAAATTTATATGTTACATCCTCGTGATGCCACCAATCGCCTGAATGTTGGGTAATGGTGGGAAAATGCCAGTTGTTGTAAACACAGAATTTGTGTGTCTAAAAACAGCTTTATGATGAGGCAGGTTTTAGATTACAATATGTTACAAACACAGATATGCCACATATATAAGCTGTGATGCACAATAACTGCCACAATGTCCGAATAAATATGAGTCTAGTGGGAATTTATCAAGTTTCTCTGAATGAGGAGCATCAGCATGAGTTCCGTGGTTTCAGGGCGTCTGAGTGGCATAAGACCGGAATTAGAATGGTCTTGATGTTTAAATTCCTATCCTGTTCCTATTGACACCTCCTACCAGTATTACCTCTACAATACACCTATTTTAATCATTGTTTTGTTCCCTCAAGGTTCATTGCAGAGCTTTTAAACAAAAAGGTAAGGTTTTATAATATGATAACAAGGACAATTCAACACCCAAGTAAAACAATCACAGGTCTGCATTATATTCTTCTATTTCCCCCTCCCAGTACCCCCTTGTGAAGCCGATAGTGACTCCTCGCTTTGCAATATCCTGCACAGGAGCCTTGCTCGGACAGCTGGGAGAAATCGCTAAGAATAACAACCTGCACATTCAGGTGAGCTCACTGTGGGAACCAAACCAGGCTGTGTCCACTGGGGACTGTCGCCATGGAGACGGTTTATGTTTGGACCTGTGGGGGTTTTGAGCATGACATAAACAACACACTAACACTTATGCAAATGCAGATGAATGAAGAACGTACTCTCAGAATAGCATTTGGATTGAGTTCATCCTGCCACCTCACTGCCTCAAGCTCTATGTAGATGCTACAGCTTTATGGTGTTGAATTTGTACATAAATTATATTTTAAAGAGATATGCAATTGAAGAATATTTAGATAGATCCAACAAAAAACTAACTCATGTCTGGTGTGTGTGTTTATCTCCAGAGTCATATCAGTGAAAACGTTGAGGAGGTGAAGTTCGTAAAGGAGCTGTTTCCTGAATCAGAGTCGTACACGGAGGTCTATCACAAACACAACCTGCTCACAGACAAAGTGAGAACACATCACTGCCTGCACAAACAGACACACACACACAACTTACCCACATCTGTGTACATCTATCTTACCGTAACAATCACCGAATTCTAACCACAACCCTAAAACCAAGTCTTGACTCTGAATTGGTGGTTTTTGAAGGTGGTTCAAAAAGTGAGGACACACACACACACACACACACACAAACATATTTCCGTGCAAAATAAAAACTGTATGAATGCTTAACTGCTGAACAGGGTTGATTTGATTTGTAACGGGATTGATTCACAGACAGTGATGGCGCATGGCTGCTACCTCACTGATAAAGAGTTGGATCGATTCAGAGAGACGGGAGCCTCTCTGTCTCACTGCCCCAGTTCCAACATTGCGTAAGTATCAAGGTGTTTCTCAAGACTTGGCCTACGCCCATGATGATTGACACAGCACAGATTTAACGGTAAAATAGCACAAAAAGTGTGAGGCATTATCACGAATGCCTAAATGAAAATATGTAATACAGAGGACGCTTTATGGATCCATGTGCTAAAATAGGTTGGAGCAGAATAAAAGTACTGAATCTATCAACTGTCATTGTATTAGTCATCTCTCTCTCTCTCTCTCTCTCTCTCTCTCTCTCTCTCTCTCTCACTCTCTCTCTCTCCCTTTTTCTAGATTGTGCAGTGGACTGTTAGATGTCCGCAACGTCCTGAACCACAAAGTGAAGCTGGGGCTGGGAACAGGTTGGAGCAGATTCACTTTTTGCACATTTTCAAGTGTGTGATGGAAATTCATCTTGAGATTTGAAATAATGAAATTCTCAGACTGGAGTTGCTTTTGAGTCTTTCTAATAATAAGCTCTGCAGAGTTTATACAACAAGCACGGGTGCTCAAATGGAACAACTGGCCGCAAGTTCACAAAAGCCAGAACTTATACAAAGAGGCATTACATAACACGCAATATGAAAAAAAAGAAGACATGCCAGAACTAATACAAAGAGGTGCTTCATAAAACGTAATAAGAAAAAATATATGAAATCCTCCTCTGTGTCTATCTGCTGTGTCCTTCCGCTGTAGCAACCTCCCTGTTTGCCAAGGTCACAGCAGTGAGACACCTAGTCAGGGGGTTTCCACAACCTTAGACACTGTGCCGTACTGCCATGATGCTTTTTGACAAACTTAATTTCTTCATTTCGAAAACTCCTCTGCTCTGCACACACAAGCATGCGTGTGAGCATCACATGGTTGCATCATCTGGTTTTACACAAGTCCAGTTATTTTACTGACGTAGGCAGTTCAGTCAGCTGATGTGTCTGACACCCTCGTCAACTGATCACTTTTCATTTAGCTGGTTTTAACACCCATCTTTAAGTTAATCTTAACATCTGAGCTGAGGGTTTCTGCAGGGTCAATTCAATCATCTACATTTTAGGTTTTAAAAAGTCTCAAATACTTTTTAGATATTACAAAGTAGGTATTAGATTATGCATAGATCTCAGTTGTGTCAACATTTGTGTAATGCTACCGTAGATACTATAAACCAGATCAATGTGGAACTCATCACCCTTATCAGACTGTAACACAGTTCCCTCTGCCTGTCTCTGGGGAGGATAAAGGACTATCTCTGCTGAGGCAAAACATAGCATTTTGAGGGTTATTCTCTACTAGACTACTCCCCTTTATCTTCAGTTATGGGGAATTTTAAGGAAAATCTGAAATTGAAAATACACATTCTTTTTTTTTAATATTCCCAAAAAGTATTATATTCATATTCCCACAGGCATTCACACACTTGTGAATGTTTGTGATTTTTTTGTGTGTCTTTATATGTGCCTATATTCGTGTGACCCACCCATGTTTGTGATCTTACATCAGACGTGGCGGGGGGCTACTCGGCCTCTATGCTGGACGCTGTGAGGAGAGCTTTGGACACATCCAAAGTCTTGACCGTCCAAGACCCAACGCACAAAACACTCACCTTTGAGGAGGTGTTCAGACTGGCCACACTAGGCGGGAGCCAAGGTAACACACATAACCAGCGGTCACTCAATGTGTAGAAGAAAACACGAAAACACTTGAGTGTTCAGCCCCTTTTTGCTTCTCACAGTTTCAAGCAGTGCTGATTTTCTTGCTCAAGTGCCTGCACCCACGCCAAGTGACTCAGCAGAATCAAATACCAGTCGCTTTCAAAACATGATGTTTTTGTTGATGATGGCTGATTGGAATTTGACAGAAGTGCAGAGAGAGTACAACAGTGTCTTTGACTGAGTGTTTCGTCTACAGCCTTGTCCTTGGATGACCAAACAGGGAATTTTGAGGTGGGCAAAGATTTCGATGCCCTGAGGGTGGACCTAGCTGCTCGTGATGCCCCCATCGACCTGATCCAGTGTGAAGAGCCAAAGGTTGGTGGATGAGCACCTTCGTCATCCAGCACTCGACAGAAACCAACACATTCACGTACAGATTTATAAAAGCAAACAAATATACATTTTCAGACTAACTTATCTTCATTTTACTTTCAGATTCTGTTGGAAAAGTTCTTGAATTTGGGTGAGTGTCCATTTCAGTTAATATTTCCTAGTCAATCAAACTTTATTTGTGTAGCCCATGTTCACAAATCACATTTTGCCTCATAGGACTTAACAAGCTGTGATATCCTCTGCCTGTAACCATCAGCTAGAGTGAGGAAAAACTACCAGAAAAAAATTGGAATGCACAAACTTAGGGGAGAGCAGCAAGTGAGGGAGATCTCTGCCAGGCCAAAGACATAAGTGTAATAGATGTAGCCTGTAACAGAGGACATCAACATAACATCAATATCGATATTATTCATGAGAAAAGAATAAGAGTCCACAATAAATGGAGAGGTGTATCAATACGCAATGACAATTGATTATAGTATTGCCAATAAAAGTAGTGTATGTGGGCAGGTTTATTTGACATCTAAGCAATCTAGTCGTCGTCATAATCCACAATCATCTGCCACCATGATTCACAATGAGGAGGAAACAGTGATCCTGGATCTGCAATCGAGAAAGTACAAGGACTCTGGGAAATAAGTCAAGTCAGTAACATGTATTGATGAGAACGGAATGTGATTAAGAGGGAGAGGCAGAAAGAAAAACAGAAGCTGTGTCTTATGTCCCTGACATAGGCCTATAGCAGCATAACTGGTCCAAGGCAGTCCTGAGACAGCTGTTACTATAAGCTTTAACATACAGAAAGGTTTTAAACCATCTCTTAAAAGTAGAGAGGGTAACTAGCTCCTAAACTAAAACTAGGAGATGATTCCACAGGAGAGGAGCTTGACAGCTGAAGGCTCTGGCTCCTACGATGAGTAAGCCTGAATTCTGGGAGTGCATTGCTCTAGTGGGGTGATACGGTACTATGGGCTCTTTAAGGAATGTTGGGACCATGTCATTAAGAGCTTTGTAGATGAGGAAGACTATTTAGAATTCTATTGTAAATGCATCTGTGTTGTTCTTCTGTTCTAGGTGACGACCGTAACATAGTGGAGGTGTTCGTGGCCGGGAGGATGGTGGTACCTTTCACAAAGCCAGTGGAGTAAAGCTTTTGGATTCTCTGCACATTTCCATCTGTCTCGAAGCTAAAGACACATCTGAAAGATATGATATACTGTATGCAGCAAAGGCACGATCAACTGGAAACGACATATGGATGCAAACTGGTGTACTTTTTATTTTATCTGTAAAGACAAATAAGTCAAAAATTATTATTCATGATAAATATTTTAATGTTAAATCCAGAGGTTAGAATAGGAGCGATTTATGAGATAAAGTGAAGGTCATACAAATAGTGTTGGTCTGAAATGTAGACTTATCCTCAAGAATTCAAAGTAGTGACTGGTCAGGACAGGGAATAAGGGATTTATCAAGTGCACTTTTTATGTTAGTTATTAAAGAGATAGTTAGTTAGTTGCTCATTTTTGCATAATGAAATATATTTTTAGGTTCTCTTTGTTTATTTTAACACCATTGTACACTAACACTTTTTACATAGACACATTATAACCGACGAAGATCAAACTACTGGGGATTTAAGCCTGTGTAGAGTATTAACAAATACATATTTCACTGATTCATTGATTGAATAAAGTGAAGAAAGATATTAGTGTTGGACTAATGTAGACTGCAATGATTACTTACTGTGGGTTCATGGTCCCATTTTCATTCTAGTGTAGCTAGAAAATGTGTTATTATATTACTGGGATTGCCTTGATTTAAATAGTTAGAGCTGATTCTGTTTTTTTTCACTGCACACTCCATTCAAATGCATCCACCGAGTGTTTAAAAGGACACAGTACTAGATTGTGTTATTTGCAGCGCCCGGTGTCCCTTTTCCGTTTGTTGGTCTGCTCCGTGCATGAACTGAAACTAGAATCGTATCTAACATTAAGCTGCATTAACACATTTCTGATTTGGTCAAAATCCACATCCTGAGTTGACCTTAGGGAAAAGAGAAATGAGCCTGGCGTCTTATTGTGAGAGTCACTGACTATACATTTTTATACTAACCTTATATTTACATATTAATTCTAATGGTTTGACCATTGAGATGATTTGAAGGACCATCTACATGAAATACTTAATATTTAGTATTTATATTCCTCACTGTCTTATAATTGTAAGGAAATCAAGGGAAATGAAATGCACACACTGCTGAGTATGTTTTTGTCTTGATAAATGAGGATGTATTTAAGACAAGTTTCCTTTTTTTTTACTGAAATATTACTAATTATTTTATTATCACAAAATATAACTGAGACAGATCAGCAAATTGTTTATGTTAAAGATTCTCTTCATGCATCACATCATGGGGGATTGGAATAAAGAATACCAACAAGTCTATTTTTTTAGTTTTGTATGCAGTTTTTTTATTTATTCTGTAGTTGAGTACCCAGCAGCTACTGATCCACGACCATGGCCTGGTATATATGGATGAACAAAATGCCCCCCCTGACCCCTCCAGTCGACTAACAGAGCAGCTCCTTTAATAGACCATCTTCAGCATCTGGGTTTGACAGCTCAGACGGTGAAGATGGCAGAGAGACATAAAGATGGCTATACTCACGTCCTGCTGACACCAAGGGCCCTGCTCCTCTTCTTCAACTAGACCATTGGAGTCTGGGGGGGGGGGGTCACATTGCGGGGATCATGTTAACAGTCAAATCCACAAGCTTGGGACGCTGTACTTGAAATATCAATATTATCACAATCCAAGAAATCTCATCTCACTTACCTCTAGTGGTAAAGAAGCCTTGTAAATAGTTTCAACAGTCATATATTTTAGAATTGTTTGTGGATCAGCAATCCTACAGGCTCGATCTACCATGTTCAACCAACCTTGATAGTTTGAAGCTATAACATGTAAAGTTAACCAGGATAGTGAGCAATAATAAATTAGCATTATTATTATGAAACAAATAATGCATGAATGGATATTTATAATCAATATAAATATATGCACACAGTGAATACATGCACTCTGTACTTAACAGAAGCCTCATTATTTACTTAGGTAAACATTACCCCGGATAATCAATTCTTGTTTTTTATTATATTTGATTAAAGTGTGGCCACCAGAGTTATTAGCATGACTTGCTTCCTGTACAAATATATCATAATGTGTTCTTTCTTGTAAATTCAATCACCTTTGAATTTTGTTAAGAAATGCTCTCATCTGCTTTCTGCAAAAGAACAAGAGGGCAAAGAAAAAAGATGAATAGCCTGAAAAGTTTTTTCAGGTTATGAATTTTTTTTGTTTTCTTTCATGTCATAAAACGGATCAGTGCCGTCCACTAACCCTACATTGGGGTGAATTGGGACCGGGCAAAGGATATATATCCAATGATGTGTGACTTTGCTCAACTGAAAACAAGGAATAACTTAAATGTGCAAGTTGCTGAATCAGGAATTGTGCCCCCTGCTGCCCCATGATTTAGAAAAATTCTTGATCCGCCACTGTATCAAACCACTCACACGTTTCTGAACCAAACTAATTATCTGCCTTGAACTCAGATCAGTTTCAGTTCGACCCGGAGTTACTGCCCTTATTTTTGACTTTCAGGAAGACATAAACCACCCGGGTCATGTCTTGCCGCGTCACCTATCAACTTATCAATATGTTCGGACTAATTGCATGTGGTTCATTCAGTTTTCAGTCCATAGCTGGTGTTCAATTCTAGCCCTTGATTCATAATCAGCTGACCGGATGTGCCTGTGAGACCGAACACAGGGCGAAATATAACACGAACTTGCAACCAGGAAGTGCTGTGGGGAATCCCGCATGTGAACTTTGAGGTTGTGTTCATTCTCTGCACGTCTGGTTTCTTCCTGTGTGAACAGATCCAGCTCCTTTACAGCTGAGAGGTAGGTGGCATAGAAACTCTTTATATTTATATACTCTCTCCATATAAAACCCTACACTCTGTTTATACGTGCCAATATTTATTTAATGGATTACATATTAGGCTACATATTGACATTGCACATATCCATTGTGTGTCTTCTTAAATGGAACAAAGACAAAACAACACAGTTATACAGTGTTAAAGGAACAGTGAACAAACCAAGATATAGTAGCAACATTGAAGGGAGATAGGTATCTTGCAAACTCCCATTTTAGTTTGGTTTAGTTTATTTCGTTCATTTCAGTGTAATCCAAAAACAAAACAATACACGTATACACTGGTACCTGATCTCAAAAGGAGCAGGAAGAAGAAACATCCTATGTTACCTGCCCCTTTACTATAAAATACAACACAATATAAATTTAGGTGACCATTTGATTTCCTTTCTTTTTACAAATCACATAACAATTCAATTCTAGATTAATCAATAACCCCCATCATAACATAAACATTACTCAACAAGATCGAAAGTTTCATTACTTTTTCATGCATTTTATATTTTCTTTAATTGAATAATGTTTCATCGAGATTAGCGTTTATGTTTTTTGATTTCTTTGATTCTTTCTGTCCTCTTAATCTTCTCTTTGTTTCCCACCAGCAGCAAAAGCCTCAGAAGCTTCCACCTCTCACATACTACAGCCCAGGATCCCACTTCTGCACCGCAGCCAGCCGCTGCTGCCCTGCAAAGACAATGTTCGCCCTAGATTTGACCAAATCCCTGCCGAGGAGGTGCATGAGAAATACAAGGAGCAAGGGGAGAGGCGGGAGGACGGATGAAGACGGCTCTGTCCTGTCACTGACACGGCTTTGTCTGCTCAGCCTCGCCGACAACATGAAGGACGTGTGGGTGAAAGACTACGCTGACAAATACCTGGATCAGTATTCATTCAGGCACATTATGGGACCTTTCAACTTACTGCGTGAGTTTGCGAGGGCTTACTCAACAGTCCTCCCTCACCTGCCTGCTCCCACTTTATGGCATTTCAGTTTGGAACCTTAACTACACGACTGTTACTGTGTGTAGTGAGCAAAATGTCTGAGATGTCAATAAAATGATTGCCCTTGACAACCTCTCTCTGGCCCGAGAATAATAGATTAACAGAGTGATGAATCACTTCTAATGCCTCTCCTTCTCTTTCCATCTTTTACTCCCTGTGCAGCTGGAGAACTGGTTGAGGAGCTCACGCAGCTGCTGTGCACCAGAAAACAATTGTCCCGCGCGGCCCTCCACCTCCTGCTGGTCCCCCAACTCCGTGGCCTGTCACTGGAAAGCTGTCCTGGTCTGGTCACCTCCGCCCTCTGTGCCCACATTACTGCACGCTGCCAGGTCAGGCTGAAACCAGTGTCTTATACTACAAATACCTGTGAGCGTATTTAATAGTTGGTAGTCAGCGTGAAAGATAAAGTGAAGCATCAGTTGCCTCATCGCTTGCGGACAACTTTCCTTCTTCAAAAAAATGGTTAGCCTCAGAAGGGCAATGAATCCTTTGATAAAAATAATGGGTCGAAAATTATCCAACAGTCGGAGTATTTGTTTCTTAGGGATGGAAAAATGCATTAGTCGGCCGCTAGAAGTCTAGTAGCACCTCTGTTACATAGTTCTTCAAATGCAGCCTGTGAAGGAAGCAACCCCTGAATTGAGACACAGCTTGTGTTTTCTCTTTTTTGTCTCAGGGTCTGTGTAGACTGGATCTATCTGGGGCCCAGCAGCTGCCCTCGAAGGTCCTGTGTGAAACCCTCTGCTGTCTGCCTGCCCTCCGCTCGCTCTCCCTGGCTGGTATGCCTTGTGACGCATGTGTGATCAGCACGATTGCCCACCACTGTCGTTTGCTGCGCCACCTCGATGTATCCTGCTGTCATTTCCTTTCCCCTGCTGCACTACTTCCTCTTGGAGGTGGTGCCTTCTGCTCGACCTCTGCTCGTCCTTCAAGCTCATCATTTTGCCGCACCTCTACAGCTCCACCTCCTAGTTCCTCTTTCACCTCTGCCCACTCACCCTCCGTCTCTTCAGCCCTGCCTCCTCTCCCCCTCAGTAGTCTACTGGCTCTGGATATTGGGTTTGGGGAAGAAGATGGAGACAATGCGGTGGCTGCAGCCTACCTACTACTCTCTCTGCCTGAGCTGGAGAGAGTGGCCATGGAGGGCCTTGCACAGGCCTGCTGTCTCATTGAGCACAGAGAGTTTAAGCAGACAGACGAGTTCAGTTACAGAGAGGGAGTTCCGAGGCTGGAAGAGGTGTGGAGGGAGAGGAGGAACAGGCAGGGGATCGATAGTTGGAGGAAGGAGAGAGAAGGTGCAGCAGCAGGGGTTGAGGAACATGTTGATGAGGAGGAGATATTATGGAACGACTATTGTGATGAGAGTGAGAAGGATGCATGTACAGATGAGGAGCCAAGTTGCTCTCTGAAACAAGCAGAGGAAAAAAAGCGAGGGAGAGTTTTGTCAGAGTCCGGTGATGAACACCTGATCCTGCACCTAAAAGATGTCAAGGGTGTTACTTGGGACTGTCTGGAGAGTTTAAGCCGTTTATGTCCAGACATCTGCTCCATATCCATGAACGCTGATGATGAATCAGGTACAGGGAGAAGGCATGGGCCTGTGTTAGCTGCAGCCCTCCAGACATGGTCAGGCCAGCTGCTGAGCCTCTCAGTACAATACCCTGGCCCTCTGGTGGATCTGCTTCCTGCCATCCAAGTTGTAGGCTCCTCCCTGGTCTCTCTCACCTTGGAGGGTGTGAAAACCAGCCCCCAAACCCCTCTACTGGAGGTCATCAAGTCCTGTCCCAGACTCAGAGACCTACTCATCATTGCTGAGCCTCCCATCATGCCAGAGGAGGAAAATGGGGAATGGGATCGGTGGGATGATCGGGATCTGCCACAGCTGCCTCACCTCTGCTCTCTCACACTCAAGTAAGGCTACTGTTGAGATGCAAGATGTAGTACAGCATGACTCACTTGAGGAAAGGAGTATATTTGAACTCTCGCAACACATCAGTGACATATTCATTTGATAGATCCAGCAGATTAAAAGAGATTAGATTGACTACCTCAAATTTATCCTTTGTTTCTCCCATATGTCGACAGATTCTCTTACAGTCACAGCCAAATGAAACCTGCCATGTGCTGGATGTCCCTGAGGAAGACGCTCAAGTGTCTCTTTATTGGTTCTCCTTTACTGGAGAACCTCACACTGGTCTCCCTGCCGTGCCCTCTGGACTGTGTTTTACAGCGTGTATTGGGCCCACACCTTAACCCCCGTATGGACTCTACAGACGTGCCCCCCGTGCCACTCAGACGAGTACAGCACTTTACACTGCAGCGGACAGATGTGACGATGGTAACAGTGAAAAACATAATACAACACAGCAAGAGACTCAGGCTGGTGGATGTGAGATACTGCTGGCAGATCAGTAAGGTTGAGTGGCTGAGCTGCATGAAGTCCAGTGAAGTCCAGGTGGTCTGGGTGTAAAGAAGAAAGTGTGTTGTTTTGAATTCAAATAGAACAAGCACTCACACCCACAAACGGTGTCATCAGACACATGTGTAACCTCAGACTGTTTAAAAACAACATAATTTGTAAATTTAGATAATGTATGGAGAGCTGAAAGAAATGGTGGGTTGCGCTCGTTCTGGCTCAATACGGTTGGCAGAGTGCGCTGCAAATGATAGAGACACAGAGAAGAGAAGTAAATTACTGACAGGTAAAAACTGTAAAAAAAAATACAGGAAGACGCAATCAAAGCTCTACTCAACATATTGATAGGCTTAGGTTTTTCTCTTTATGAAAACCACTCACGCGCTCTGAGCCCAACTGAATGCAAAACGTGATCTATCAAAGCAAAAAGAAGATCGTGTTGGTCTGATTATTTGTGCTTAATCAGAGCAATAAAATGAGTAGTTTCCTGGAGTTTCCCTTTTGATAAGAGATAAAAACAAGAAGACCAGGCCAGAGTAGGTCACATGACATATTACGATATCAAAGTTGTACAGTGTTGTGCAAATGCAGCCTCCTCGTCTGTTAATCGATGCTGATTTCAGCATCAAAAATGAGAACTGACAACAAGTAAAAGAAATCATCGATGAGATCTGCATTGCAAACAGTTGTAATAAACGTTATGTTCACAGTGAATAGTAGGTTAGGTAATTAGTGCCAAATTAACAATGAAAAACGATAATTATAATAATAAAAATTACATTTATCTTGTATGTTTGTTATGTTGAAGTCTGACAAGCGACTGAATACAATCACAACTTTTCTTGTTGAATATTTTGTGTCATTAATCTGAATCTGCAACATGAACAAGAACAAGTGAAAGTTTCAGACTAAAACTAAACTAAAATTTCTAGGACTGCAAGGCAGCACTGAGCGGGCCCGGGCACATGCAGTTTGAAGCGTTGCATGCGTTTTGCCTGGTTTCACAGAGGATGATAAGACGGTAATACACCTGGTTGCACACACAGCTGGACTGACATTTAGCTGTGACACCAGCATCAGGAGATCGTGACCTCTGTAAATATTTTTTTTTTTTTTAAAAAGGAAATTAAATTAAATGAATCCTGCGCCGAAGCAGTTCGCTTTGGTGCAGGATGTGCGCAGACGACTTCTGCGCAGGAAGTAAATAAATAATAAATTAAATAAAAATTAATGAAAAGTAAATTTTAACCACTTTCTAATTTTCTGCAAATTTGGGTGGCCAATTGTCAAATTTCAACCACACCACAAACAATATAGTAAACAGTATCATCATATATCGATTTGTTACTGATGCCATGCTTAGAATCACGTACAGAGAGATGAGGAATTATGATTTATGTCTCATGAAATATCATCGGTTCCTCTTATTTGCTCTTACTGATTTTAAACGTTAGAACTTTAACTGTTGACTAGTAAAAACTATAGTTTAAAATTGGTCAAATTCTCACCCAAATTAAGAAGAAATGGAATCCATTATAAGTTTCATTCAAACAGTACCCAACCCTAGACACGGGTCTCAAATTGTATTCATAATGGTCTTGCTATAATGAGTCATACAAATCTTAAACAAATGACAGTATATTACTCCAAAGTCAGTATTTATATGAAAATGTGAATTAAAGGAAATTCTCTGTGTGTGTACTAATTCAGTGATATTCCTGACAAATGTTGATTTAATAATAGAGCTTTTCCAGTTTTTACATCAGTATTAAATGATCAAAATAAAGTGATGATGTAAATAAATATACTGAATCTTAGGGCGGTTCCTTAAAAAAAAAAAGAAGAAGTAGAAAATGAATCTCTTGTTGAACTCTACGGTCAATGGTATAGGTTTCATTGAGAGTGTCCGTGTTGGTTGCATGTCGCTGCTCGGGTTGCTGTTGGGCACAGGAAATTAAAAGTAGAATGAAATGTTTATAGAATATCTAATTAGTTGACAGATAATTTTCTGTTGGTCGACTTATCAATTAATAATGCTACCTAGTCTATAGGGTTTTTATATTGTGTTTTATTTACATTGTATATATTGGTTTATTTTTGTCGTGCACTGGTTGCTGGTTGTACATCAATTTGCTCTTGAAGGATAATAAAGATTTTCTTTTATGGACAGCTTTAGTTAATCACAAGCTGCACAAACCAAGCAAGAGCAGCAAAGGAACCCAGCAGCCAGCAGGGGGCAGCCTTAGGACATCACATGGAAACAAGCAGCAGCAGACTGTGATTCTTTAAAGGCGTCAGAAGACAAGTTTGGAAACTACTGGGTTATTCTCTAACAATAGGTTTTTAAAGCATGTTAAATCCTCCAGTATCCAAAATCCAAAAATATAAAAGTAACTTTTAAGTAAAAATAATGTATGAATGTATGTATAAAAAGCAGCATAACACGGACATAAACGATAATTTGTCCATCTTCTTAGTGTGCTTAGTTCCTCACGGGAGTCAGCAGGTGGTTTGGCCTAAAGGGTAGTGTGGTCGTTCTTCAACAGGAATGTAGGTCACGGGTTTGATCCCCAATCTTTCTTATCTTTTGGCCGGCAATATACTGAACTCTTAAAATTGGCAGGATTTCAATCACATATTAATTGCAAATTATATGACACTATGTAAATTTAAATTAATTAAATATGAAAAAAGAAAAATTAAATAAAATGAATAAAAAATTTTTTTTTTAAAACCTGCGCGCAATTCATGCGCAGGATGTGCGCAATGGTCTTCTGCGCAGGATGTGCGCTATAGGTTTCTGCGCAGGATGTGCGCGCGCAGTTTTTTAAATTTAATTTAATTTAATTTAATTTTTTTTTATTTAATTTAATTTAATTTTTTTTTATATATTTAATTTGAAATGGTTATGGTTAATTTTGTTTTTAAATTTACATATTATTAGATATTGTGCAATGAATAGGTGGTTGAAATCCTGCCAACAGGACAGCCTGCCAAACTTAACCATGAGTTTGGACCATAGACTGTGGTTCGGACCCAGCTCCTGTGTCCACCACTGGTCCTGGTTCCACCCATGGCAGCGCTTATGTCGCCTGTACCAGGAGCCGCCCCTGGTTGGGCGGAGTGTATTGGATTATTACACCGTGTCTTGAATCCTCGCTTCACCTCCGGGCGACGCGGAGAAGCAAAGCAAACACACCGCGGACGACACCAACACGTCACGTACCGGAGACGTTCTTCTGCCACATACTCGCTCGGTTTAGCCAGCGGTTCGCAGCTGGCAGCCCAGAAATGTCTCGTTTTCGGGGCAACGGGAGACTTCCGCTGGTTTGTTAGTAAGTACCGACTCAGCTGAACGTCGCGAACGTGTAAAGCTACTGCGTTTACACTGACGACTCGTGGAATTACGTTAAATTCCTGTGTTATAGCTAGCTCCCGTAGCCGAGCGTCGCTCCTTGCAGCTAATGCTAACGCTACCCGCTGTTGTGGTTTCACCGCAGCGTTTCCTTGCGGTTCTAACAACTCGTATTTATAATTTGAATACATGTATACACACGTAGAGCATCGACAGACAGGAGAGGACGATCGCTTCCTCTTCGTCTCACTTGAGGCCTTGGTCATAGAAGAGCGCAGAACCTGAGTTTTTTAAGGTTAACTCTTAAACCGTGTTGTTTTTTTTCTATCAGAAAATCATGATGAAAATGTAGCAAAGCGGAATGGAGCCGTGGAATAAACCCAACCCGCCTCCCTCAGTCTGATTGATGATGTACGTCAACTGAAGCCTGAAGTTGAAGACGAATTGCACCATGGGAAGGTTTGTTAGATGTCATCTGTGGTATTTTATCTTGATTGTCCCATCTGTCTCATATCTGTGACATTAAAGATCGTCTGTGCTGATTCTCTTCTTTCTTCTACTTCCTGGCAGGATCAGCTTTTCGTGCCTCTTCCCGGCCTCATGGCACTTCAGCCTGTCCTCCCAGGTTCTTCCTCGGCTCCTCATCCCCTCCCTCAGACAGCTGCTCTTCATCGGCCTGGTGCTCTGCCTCATAGGACTCCTCTACCTGCTGCTAGTCACGGGAAAGGGCAACGCCAGCTGGATCAGGAAGGAAAATAATTTCCACAGGTAACCAAACAACCGCTGTCTGTAAGTGTTTATGTCACGAGGGCCACCGGTAATATTTTGGCAGTGAGCATTTTGGTTGCTTTCCAAAAGGCACTTGGCAAGGGTGACTGATGTGGATGCAACGGATACCAGCAACCCTGACCTGAACTACGGCTTGGTGGTGGACTGTGGCAGCAGCGGCTCTAGAGTATTTGTTTACTGCTGGCCCAGGCACAATGGTAATCCTCATGAGCTGTTGGACATCCAGCAAATGCGAGATCAACACCGCAAGCCAGTGGTAATGAAGATCAAACCGGGTAAGCACCCCAGAGCTAGGCTTCTAATTCCTTATTAAAATGACAGATTGTTAAACAAACAGTGCTAATTATTGAATATTCAAAAACTAAATTAAATATAATGTAGTGTATATGTACCTATTTTAAACCAGATGTTTGGTCTTTGTTTTTTCCCCTGTAGGTATCTCTGAATTGGCTAAAACGCCAGAGAAAGCCAGTAATTATATTTATCCACTGCTGAGCTTTGCAGCCGAACACATTCCCAAAAATAAGCACCAGGAAACACCTCTGTATATACTCTGCACGGCTGGAATGAGAATCCTACCTGAAAGGTACAGTTATAATATTATTAGATCTAAATAAGACTGCATGGAATGTTTAGACCTCTGGTATATACAGCACTGAGGAGATTTGGGCCGGACCAGACCAGTTTACAAAAGTTCACTACTAAAGCCGCTCTCAGATATGCACTGAACTCTGGATGATCTCCTGACATTGTCCCGAGGGGCTGTATGTGAGAGCGCAAATGTCTGAGTGAGAGGCTCTGGACTTTCTCTGGACTTTCACCTGCCAGCTCTCTATAAAAAAGTCTGGATAATGTCAGAATGAGCCAATTTGAGAACAAAGTAGTGTTGATGTTTCTAACATGTTGACACAAAGATTTTTTTATATGTGCCAACGCTGGTGTCGATGTGCTGTAAACAAACCACATGATCCCTGCAGTGTAATTTCTACATTAATTCTTGCCGAGGATTTATCAATTTATAAATGTTTATCATGTTGCTTATTACTAATGCAGTACACATCGTATTAAGTGCTGTGATGCAGAACAAACTTTTATTGTTTTAACAATCATTAACCATAATTGAATCGAACTGGTTTAAACTCCTACACGTGACTGGACTCGCAAAACGGGCAATCGACCCAATCAACAGCACTAACTGTTTTATTTTGAGAAAAAGAAAAACTGACCCTCATGATGAAGTTTTGGTGTTTGTTTAACCTCAGTCAGCAAGAAGCACTTCTCGAGGATCTGCGCACTGACATCCCAGTCCACTTCAATTTCCTCTTCTCCGACTCCCATGTCGAAGTCATTTCTGGAAAACAGGAAGGTAAATACAAGGAATAATTAAATAGACAGCAATAGAAAGCAATAGTCTCAGCTTCAATCCACTGCTGCAAAACTTCATGACTTAATAAACCATTGTTTATAACAAATTTAATACACCACAACTGATAAATGTATTCATGGAGACGGACAGACTTATTGCCAGTGGTTGTAGCTGCCAACTGACACTCTTCTTTGTATTGTAGATCTATTTTTAATTAGTTAATTAATTATAAAGTAGTGCAGCATTGGTAATTCTGCAAACATTTAATATAATAACTCTGACATTAATTGGTTTGTTTTAGGTGTCTATGCATGGATTGGAATAAACTTTGTCCTTGGAAGGTTTAACCATGTGCACAATGGTAAGATCCCAAATACACTGACTACACCCATGCTTTTCCTTTTTGCCATTCAACATCTAATGTGCTACAGTTCACCTAAAAACTGTGCACGTGTGTGGTAAAAAAGTCTCTAATTACACATTATCCATGTGATCTATCTTCTCTGCCTGATTGTCTCACATTTCCCTTGTCAATGGTTGAAGATGGGGAGGCTGAAGTCGAGGTTCATGTCCCGGGCAGCGATCAGCAGGAGGCGCTGGTGAGAAAGAGGACTGCCGGGGTCCTGGACATGGGCGGGGTCTCCACACAGATTGCATACGAAGTGCCCAAAACTGTAAGCTTTGCTTCTCCACAACAGGTTATTATCCACAACCAATTCTGTTTTTGTGCTGTCTTTGTTTTTTGTCACTCACCCTTTGTTCTTCTCCCTCCTTCTGACATTCCCTGATTAAACCTGTATGCACCATTTTTGTCCCCGTGGAGATGATCTGCTCTCCATTCATCACTGTTGAACACATACTGTAAGCCTGCTGCATTACTCCATAGCAGGATTAAGGACAGAGAACATGAAGTTATCTATGTAGAGATCATCACATATTATGGAAATTGTCAGTGTAAGATGTAGAAGGTTTAGTATTCTGTCCTCTTTGCTGTGACTTATAAAACAGTTTTATCTTCTGTTGTGTGATGTTTTTAAATACACTTAACTGGACATAACACAAGTTAAACCCGCTCTTTTTGGGACCTGCTTTGAAAATCAGTTAATCCTTGAATGTCAGTATTACTGTCATCTAGATATGATAAACAGATATGGATGTGTGTGGGTTTATTACGAGGTTATGCTCATTCCTTGAAGATTTTTGTTTGTTCCCATAGGAGGAAGTTGCTAAGAACTTACTGGCGGAGTTCAATTTAGGATGTGACGCACATCGCACAGAGCATGTTTATCGTGTTTATGTGTCCACCTTCCTGGGTTTTGGAGGAAATGCAGCACGCCAAAGATATGAAGAAAGCCTCACCAGAAATACTGCCACTCGAAACAAGTGAGATCCAGTTGTTTCCATCTTTCTTTTGTAAATGTTTTTGTGTGTATTCACACTGTATTACTGGTTTGTTCAGGTTCTTGGGTCAGCAGATAGGTGAGACAGCAGAGTCTCCCCTCCTGGACCCTTGTCTTCCCGCAGACCTGCAGGATGAGATTGGTCCATCTGCACAGAAGCTCCATCTACGAGGCACAGGAGACTTTGACCGGTGTCGCCAGATTCTCCAGCCGTACCTCAACCACACAAATGAGACCCACACCTCCCTCAATGGAATCTACCAGCCGGCCATTGACTACAGCAACAGTCAGTTCTATGGCTTCTCTGAATTCTACTACTGCACGGAGGATGTGCTGCGCATGGGCGGGGATTATAATGCCTCAAAATATACACGGGCTGCTAAGGTAAGTGCCAAATAGAAAGTTCTATCAGTAAGTAACTAAGTATTCCTCTAATCTTCTTTATCTGACTAGAAATACGATGTTCTTTCTGTTAAAAGCGTTATTTTTTAGAAGTTCAGTTCAAAGTTGCCACATAGCTCATCATCACACTAAATTCTAAATTTTTCTTCGTTCAATCCAAACAGTGTTTTCTTTCTTTCTGTTTAACTGACCATTTAAAATAAGGATTTTTAATCGATCATGCATTTAATGTTTTGCAAGGATATTAATTTACTTACTACATGTGCGGTATTTGATTTAAGACAGGGCGAGGAATGTTATAAATGATGTTTTCCCCCTCCAATTTACCATTCTATGAAACGTATGATTCCCTGATTGGCCTGTGGCATGCAATACTATTGTGGTTTTAATTCCATATATTTTAAGCAGCTTTGGTTAATTAATTATAACATGTGGATGCCTTGTCACTGGAAACTTTGCTGATGTTGTTGGTTGATGTTTGACCTTTTCAGAGTTACTGCGCCACCCAGTGGAAGACTCTGAGAGAGCGCTTTGACTCCGGCTTGTATGCGTCACATGCTGATCTCCACAGACTGAAGTAAGTCATACAGGATTATTCTATTATTCTAAAGCTCAATTAACCACTTGGTCAAAAAACAGATGTCTGGTGGTTTGTGCAAAATGTTTTTAATCAATGTCTTCATGTTTCTGCCTCCAGGTACCAGTGTTTTAAATCAGCATGGATGTATGAAGTATTACACTCGGGCTTCTCTTTCCCGGCCAATTACAAAAACCTAAAGACGGCGCTGCTGGTCTATGATAAGGAGGTCCAGTGGACTCTTGGCGCAATACTTTACCGAACACGGTTTCTGCCTTTGAGGTAAGAAAGGTTTTGGTTCTCAGTCGCTTTAATCAAACAAGGGTTAAGTCATTTTAATGAGCACAAAATGAGAAATCATCCTCTTAAATCCCATCTAATTAAATAAGCTCTTCCGTGCAAGTGCAGGAGAGATTCTTTGTCTTCGATAACAACACACTCTTATTTTGAGCATAAGTGTGGAGTTGAAACAATGTCCATACATGAGATTGGCTGGTAAAAGGACACTAAGTATTAAGGTTTACAGAGAGGGTGGCTTTTCAATGCATTTGGCAGCACAACGTAAATTATATTTCAGGAATTTCTCTGATCCTTAACAAAACTGGCAAATCCAATAATGGCTAATTATAGACCATCTTAAACAAGTGTCTTTTAATCTAAAGATCTTGGTGACTTATTATTGCACCTCTCTAAAAAAAATTATATATATATCTTGTGCACCCCGCATACAGAGTCCCAAGCCTGTCCTCTCAATAAAGGCAAAAATTACTTCAAAAGATAATAAGTTTAAATCTGAAAATGAGTTCACAAGTGTGTAACCTCTAGAAAGAGTTTTCTTTTGAGCATCTTGTTGCTGAACAGAAATTTAAACCAAGCTTATACATTATCAGGATTCTTATCACATCATCTATCAAATCAAACTATCTTAGGTCTTAACACGTTATCTCTTTGTTAAGAGCTGCTTTGTTTTTTTCTGCCTATTTCAGGGACATCCAACAGGAAACCTTGAAAGGAGCTCACTCTCACTGGCGGCACAACTTCTCCTTCGTCAACAACCACTACTTGTTCCTGGCTTGTTTCTTCATTGTGCTGTTGTCTATTATGTTGTACCTGATGCGACTCCGCCGCATCCACCGGCACGCTGCCCAACGCTGCACCCTCTCCTCCGTACCGTGGTTGGAGGAGGGCCTCAGCTCACCCACTCTTCCATCACCCTCCAAACTATTCAGTACTGAGATCTAGACAAAAGAAGGCAATATTTTTTGAGCCCTCAAGCTTGGCTGAGCCAATGTTTGTATTTAATTTATTTAGTTTGACATGAAAATGTATTTTTAAAATGAATGCCGGTCACTTCTTTGCAGCTGCCTAAAGGTGTCTTCTACTTAATTCATAAAATTAATAAAGACAAACACATCGGTACTTTTCTCGTTAGGGAATCTTCCATACCCAAATAAATCATCTAAACTTTCACAAAGTTTGACAAATATACCACAGTGGCGATTTATTTTATTTTATTTTCTAAGTGTGTGTGGGCATTTGCCTTTTCTTTATGCCTTTTTATATGTGCAACATCACATGTTTTCTTTTTTCAAATACAGAAATCTGAAATGCAATACGAATCATTAGTGGTAGAAGCACTTTGTAATGCAGATAGAAATGAGAATGCACAACGCCTCTCGGCTGGAATGGTCTTTTTTTGTGTGCCTGTGACTATCCCAATTTTGTTCTGCCTCTAGTGCAATACATGTCTTGACACTGTTGGTAAATTCTCCAAAGCCCATCCATTCTTTTTGTATAGTATCAATCTCTCTTGAAGCCCTACTGAAATTCTCACGTTGGGTGATCTGATTATCATGTTGGATGCTGTTGCATACACTGTTATTTACGTTGGGCTTCATTTTCAGAAGCTATCATATAACTGCTGCCAGGGGATTGTAACTGAGGGCACATTTATCTGTCCCGTTATTTATATGAAAATGGTCTATTGAAACGTTTGCACAGATGAATGCAAAATAAATATTGTCAAATTTCAATTAAGTTATAAAGTTTTTATTTTTGTGTTTATTGCTTTTGAGCAATAGTACCAACAAAAAATCCAAACACTAACAGACACAGCACATCTTGGGTAGTAACAGAAGCCACAGTCATAATCAAATTTAATACAAAGCAGTTTATCTTTAACTAGAAAGGTGTATATATAGAGAGAGACTTTTTTGACTTTAAGATAACTTTTATTTAGATCAATTTAGGATCTCTCCAATAGTAGCATCAGCAAAAAATAATAAAAAACACTTCAGATCATATTTTACAAAAGAAAAACTACATGTCATGTCACACACACATGGAGTTTAAAAATGAAGGACCAGTGAACCGTCCTAGTGAACATAAAACCTGTCTGATTCCCCACTGAGACAAAAAAGCTTCAGGTTACTGGTCAGGCTTTGACGCACTTCACCACATCTGTCCAGCCAATATCTTACTCTCCCTGCTTTTCCAGGTGGACAGTTTAGCCATACCAAACAGGAAGTGAACCAGAGAGAGAGAGAGAGAGAAAATATAAGGTAATATACAGCAAGGTTCTTTACATCAGACATAACACACTAGTCCTCATCCTGAACATTTTTTAGTGCAGGGTCAATATCTTATCAAACACCCCTCCTCTATCTTCATAGTTATAAAGGTTTTATGGTAAACTTGTCTGGCTGTTTATTTAATGAGGGAGAGATTAGACCATGTAGTGTACTTGGATCAGACTAAACAAATTATGTCTTTCCTTGAACTGAATCTGAAATCTGTGGTTCTCCCAGAATAAACACTAGCTCCACACTTGAGTGATACGTTTATCTCAGTTTACTGTAAAAAGCTATAGTTGTCATTTGCGTTTGAGTGCTGCATGGACTCGAGACAAGGTCATGAGTTTTGAGAAAGGGACAAATGAGACGCTAATGCTGAATTTAGATAAGAGAGTTTCTTCACCACAGGTTCCTTTAAGTATTTTTCTCAATGATTTATGTTTTTATCTGGTTTTAGGCCACAGGTTTAAATTTCACTAGGATGCCTTTTCAGTTTCTGTTCAGGATAATACCTGATAGAACTTAACACTCTTTTCTAGTCAAAAAGTTTGAAATAATAATAAATAATGTGTGAATTGTATTATTATATAGAAGAAAGACACTATTAATTATCTTTGCAGCGACTGGGTAGAACCTGATCCATTATCTAACCTGTGTCACTCACCATTGGCTGAAACATAAGCTTTGCACACAAAGTGCACAGGCGAGTCTCTGTGGGTGTGCCGGTGAATTGAGACACATCGGTGACTCAGCATTATAAGAGCCTGGCATTTTTAAGAGCCCCTTTGTTCCAGCAGTTAGGTTAAAGTTGGTATTCACTTGTAACACAGGGTTGTCCAGCCACCCCTTCTTCAAACGCTATAATGCACATGATTGAGGTATGATTAATAAAAGACTGTTCTTAACCGTTGGTCCATAATCGGCCATTTGGCCGTGAAACAGACCAAGTACTCGGTTCAAATCCAATGTACGAGTTGCAGAACAAGTGAATCTGTGAGTTGATAACTTGACAGAATGGAATGTAGAAGTGTATGAAATACAGGTAGGCCATCGTATTTTCCAAGTTTTAAGCGCAACAATAAATTAATTTATTTGACTGATGAAGTGGCAATGGATGATGGCTACAAACACTGTGTCATTGAGTTCACACGGGATGTTTAAATGTGTCCCACATGCAGAGGGCATCAAGTATTTACACGTCCCTCACACAGCACATACAGGGGCTTTCTCTGCATTCTGTTTGCAAATGGAGATGTAAAAGACAAAATGTGCCCTCACACCAGTTCAGAGGATCACAGGTGAGAGGCCAGCTTCTCCCACTTTGTCAATTATTCAGGAAGAACTGTCACCATGTGGATTCAGAGAGCCCCTTTTAGTTCCTCAGTTCCTTTTTCAAATACATGAATTTTCCAACAAATGTTTCAATACAAATCTAAGTACAAAATGGGTTGCATTCCAAAAGCTGTGGTTTTAGTATGAGCACCGATCCCTGGAACAACCACGACCACAGTAGCAGCTGCATGTTTCCATTTATTTAAACTTATGTTAATGCACAAACAAAACAGCAGAAATTGTCTTATATTATTAACATTACTCGTATTTGCATTTGAATAGTTTTGTTTGGTCACTAAATGGAATAAACTTATAAATAAAATCAGAAATCGTTTTTCTTACTTGAGGACTTTTATTTGTAACAATAACACTATGATCTGAATGTTTTCCACCATTCAGTGGCACAAAGAAAGAGATCGATCGTTACTAAGGAGCAGATGCTGCCGGATAAAGAGACCAAACCTTCTTATCTCTTGAAGCAGGACTGTAATAGATTACACTTTCTGGTCAAGCCCATTGAAACCTCTCAGGCACGCTGACACTGACACAGAAGAGACGCTGTGCCGCGTCAGAGGAACTGGCAACGGAAAAACTTCTGATTGGCCGCCTCGAAGCGATGGCCCGCCCTGTGGCTGACAATCCGGAACGCGATTGGTCCACATGGTGTCGAAGCCGCGCCCCCTCTGCTGCCGACGCCACGCCCAGGGCGCTGGAGCTCCGGTGAGCGCGGAGATGTTGTGGTGGTCCACGCCGCCGCGGACAGCTTCCTGAGCGCGATCCCGCTCCGCAGAGCCCGCACAGCCCGCAGGAGAGTCCGCCCCGCATGGAGCTGAGCCCGGAGCCTGCGGCGGCAGCAGCGCTGGACATGCCGCAGAGCCAGGAGGACGACGGGCCCCTCACCGGCGACGGAGACTACGACAGCCTGCCGCCCGACGTGTCGGTGGCGACCCACATGACAGCCGGAGCCGTGGCCGGGATCCTGGAGCACACGGTGATGTACCCGGTGGACTCCGTGAAGGTAAATCTCTCCCCCGGGTGGACCCGGCTCGCCACGCCGCCTCCGCCTCGTCACCAGCCGGCTGCAGCACCGCGGCTACCCGCACACACGGTCCTCTGCCCAATGCTAACAAGCGTTAGCTTCAAACCAGTGGAGCTGCCCATCACAGCAGCTAGCTGCGCTGTAAGCTAATTCAAAGCTCGTCCGCCTGCCTTTGCTAACTAATTAAGCTCGCTAGCATAAATGAAACCAGGAGTAAAACCCAGAGAAACCCGGAGCGAACCAACAGCTTTACTCATTCACACTTCTGTCCACGTGTTACTCGTAACTCTGCTAACCCAGTGAGAGGTATGGACGCCCACTGCTGCCTCTACACTGTCACTTCCAAGTTAGCCAGGTGAGAAGTAAGTTATGGACGTTTACATTGGTAATCATTAGCTGCTCTTTAGCTTCCCCTGTTTCTGTTCAGCCTCAGCCTTATTTCCCAGAACTGAACCAGTTGTCCCCACTTTGTTACTGGTGTGGGGTTAGGTGAAGGTCAAGGAGGTGGTGGTGTGGCAGGAACACATGTCTCCATGGCTTTGAGTTCAAATCCACAGTCTTACTGCCACAGCGTGGCTGCCCCTCACAAAAGGTTAACTTTAACTTTTTGCTGTGTTGCGTCACTCCTGAGTGTAGTTGCGAAACCCAGCGACCCCTCTATGATGCACAGATGACTCATTAACTAGAAACAACTCTGGTTCTGCTCAAAAGCATCTTTGTTTATATTCACAGGATAACATTGATAAATCAGCATTTGATTGGAATTACTTTGACTGAGACAAAGGTTGTTTTTACGGGATTTAGCCTCAGAATATAACATGAACAACAATCCAATATATAAAATGTCCAGTGAAGTGTTTGGGATTTTCCTGTGTTTTGCAGTGAGCATTTAATGCAGCACACTGTCGAGCTGAAACAATTCATTATAGATTAATAACTGATATAAAAGAAAATCTGCAGCTGTCTCCTATTTTTTAAGTAAGTGTATTGGGTTTTGGACTTCGCCACTTTAACAAGTCATCACCTTTGGTTGTTGGAATTCATGATGAGAATTGTCATTGTTTTTTGAGAATCAACTTGGCAGCTGCAGCCTCAACACCCGGTAAATAAAACATGGTTTAGATATATATGGCCAAGGACCTCTATCTTCTTTCTCATGTTATGTAGTTCCTAAATACTGAAAACAATGATCACAACCATATTTCTCTGTTACTCACGTAAGTAACAAGCTAGAGAAAATGTAATGTTGAGTACATTTTCCCATAAAACTAACGTTAATTCGCTGTAAAAACAAGTTCTTGAACTGAGTCAATCCTTCCGACTCCAGCTCTTTGTAAAGCTGGTGTTTGAAATAACGTGTTCACCAATGAGTGCCCTCTTGAATTTCAACGCAGTAGATGAAGTTAAGAAAGTAAAAGAAATGGTTAAAAATTGGCCTGCGTCTGCAAAGTAAATCTCTAACTGCAGGGCTGATTGTGATCCTTGCCCCTGAAATCCTCTCTCTTCTGCTGTTTTCTAACAATGTGGTGTTGTTGTGATAATTTGGTATGCGGCTCTACTCGACCATTAATCTTGATGTGACACAGAAAACTGCAAACCACCTGTCCAGATAAAAAAGTCTTTATATCCTTTTTTGCTTCGTAGTCTTGACAACTGGCTAATTTAGCTAATGTTTATCATTGTTGTTATTATTAACTTATTTGTACTTTTCCTTGAACAATTGCAGCTCAAAGTGCTTTACAAAAAAACTGAAATCCCCTTCACAGAGTCCTTCTTATGAAAATAGATATTTATTACACAAACCACTGTGGTCATTTCCTCCTGAGGTTACTCTGCACTTTTCTGCTGTTTGATCAGTGTGTATCTGGCTTCAAAACACAACCTGTTTGGAAATATCGGTGGATCTCAACTGATGAAAGACTAACTCATGGTTCCTTTTTCCTTTTCAGAGACACACTCACTGCATTTGTTTTCAGTAAAAGATGCTAAACTAAGAGTGTGTTTATGAAGTAATGAATTGAAGTCTCAGCAAACTTGAGATGAGTTTAGCTGAACGATTGTTTTAAATAAGACTTGAAGTGTTTGTTTTTTTATCTCAGAGTTCATTGGATACGATAACAATCTACTTAGTGTATCTTTCAGCCTCCCATACAGGCCGAGACACCTCTCGGACCCTGGGAGTAGCCCATGCTAATGCTAGGAGGGGGATCTTATCGATGCTGTGCACATGTGGAATCAGCCTCACACAGCGAAGGGTGTGTGTGTGTGTGCTCCATCTTCTGTTGTATTGATTAGGTAACGTCCATAGAACCACAACTGCCAAAGCTGAATTATAAAGATAGGACACACAGTGATGTCAGAGGTGAGAGTGTTTGGATACACTGGTGTTTGCCCCCGGTTCTGTGACCTCAGTTGACTGTTACACTGATGTTAAAGGCATCTTGAGACATGGACAATCTTAGTACTCTACCTTCAGGCTACGCTATGCAATTTCCATCTAATGAACAATATGAAAATAATAATATGCATTTTTATTGTTATAAGTTATCCTTCCAACTTTATCTGTAAAACATACAGCAGAACAAAATGGTGTTTCTCAGGACCCGCGTGCACAGGCAAACAGTTATCAGTCAACTACCTCATTGAAAGGTGTGCATAAAAAATTCATATCATTGCATCTGTCCTCCACAGAATGGTGCAATTATGTAGTTTTGAGGTTGTCCAAAATAACCTTAGACATAAATTACGCCACCAGGTTTTGTGTGACCCCAGGATCCCAAATGCGTATCAAACGGAAATGTAATTGATACTTTATTGTCAAGCAAAGGAAGGAAACGCATTGACACATGCTGGGGAAGATAGACTCGGCCTATCTCCTGAGTCAGCCCCAGATCTCCACGCAAATAAAAACATGCTTTGTGCTGGCCAGATAACTTGGCATGGTGGAGTAAAACAAAGAGCTGCCACCGCCCGTACCCCCTCCACACACACGCACACGCACACACACACACACACACACACACACACACACACACACACACACACACACACACACACACACACACACACACACACACACACACACACACACACACACACACACACACACACACACACACACACACACACACACACACACACACACACACACACACACACACCCCAACACCAACACACACCAGTCTTGTGAGAGACACACATCAGTCTGACAGGAACCTCACGGCTGCCAAGAGCCCTCACTGTCAGAACAATGTGACAGCCTTACAAGGAGCAATGCATCAACAAATGGTGATTGGGCTGATACCAGGTGTCCACTTTGAAGCCAGCCACAGCATTCACGCAGAGACCTAACATCAGCACTTGTTGACCGATCTAACCATGCTTGAACCATTGATGAGCAGTGGTTAATAATATGCGTTTGTTTTTGCAGACCAGGATGCAGAGCCTGCAGCCAGACCCGAACGCACAGTACAGGAGTGTGTATGGGGCTCTGAAACGGATCATTCGGACAGAGGGGGTCTTCAGGCCTCTGAGGGGCCTCAACATCACCATGATGGGAGCGGGGCCGGCCCACGCGCTCTACTTCGCCTGCTACGAGCGGGTCAAACGCTCACTCAGTGACGTCATTCAGAGTGGAGGCAACAGCCATTTAGCCAACGGTATGAGGCCCTACGTCTTTTCACAAATCACTTGCCTGTCATTTTAACTGTTGTACACGAGGCCGAGCAACAAGGCCTGGGGGAGGAGTGTTAGGATAATGCCTGTTAATGCCGTTTCCTGTTTGGAATGGCAAGGACAAAGCCAAAATCCTAACATGCAATCTGGGATGTGTGGGTACAAAAACAGTTTTCTAGCATGTGAACACAAGAAAGAACCTCGTTTATGACTCCGACCAATGGAAATAAGGATCATATATGTGAAAAGTGTTGTTAGAGTTTGTTGTTGTGCTTCAGGTGACTGGATCAGAGTTGACGAGACCGGTTTATGTTTTAACAGGTCTGGCAGGTAGTGTGGCCACCGTGCTCCATGATGCAGTCATGAACCCAGCTGAAGGTAAGAAAAATAAGTCCAAGAAGCCTCGTTCTTGGCAGGCGGCTCGGTGCTGCAGCTGTTAGAACTGTTCTGGCAGGAATGTTCTAAAGCTCCAGCTTCCAGCTACCTCCCACAGGCTGGAGTAGTTTGTTGGCCTAAGTTTGCATCTCTACATTTCCCATGGGTGTGAACGGTTGTACGTCACTATGACAGCGCAGTGCCATTGACTCTTCAGGTTGTAACCTGCCTCATACCGATTGTCTGCTGGGATTGTCTTCAAATCCCCTATGACCTTCTAAAGATTCAGTGGATATGGTTTTCATTATTTATTTTTATAATATTAATAATAATAATAATTATTATTAAAAGATATAGGTGACAAACTTCTAGTTTTATTATTGTCAATAAACCCCATGAATAATCTATGACTCTAATGCCTGATATACTTTATTCTCCTGTACAGTAGAACTCTGTTGTTGTCCAAAACCAGCAATGAGCTACACTGTCTGACATGCTCCTTTCTATTCATTGTCTTGTAAAACTTATCATTCTGATGTTTGAGATAGTTGTTTAACTTTTTAAGCAAAAAACAAAGTAGCATGTTAAAGTCAATGTATTTTCAATGCTGCCTTTACTAACACTGTTCTCTGTTTCCTCCCATCACTCAGTGGTAAAGCAGCGGATGCAAATGTACAACTCTCCATATCGAGGACTGTGGGACTGTGTTCAAACGATAACGCGGACCGAAGGCATGGGAGCGTTCTACCGCAGCTACAGCATGCAGCTGACCATGAACATCCCCTTCCAGGCCGTTCACTTCATCACCTACGAGCTGATGCAGGAGCAGTTAAACCCCCACAGACATTACCACCCTGGCAGCCACATAGTGTCGGGGGCAGCGGCGGGAGCCATTTCTGCGGCGATAACCACTCCGCTCGACGTTTGTAAAACGCTGCTCAACACGCAAGAGAATGTAGCGCTGAACTCCATGAAAATCAGCGGCCACTTAACAGGGATGGCCAACACCTTCAGGACAGTGTACCGGCTTGGCGGAATGGCGGCCTTCTTCAAAGGGGTCCAAGCAAGGATTATATACCAGATGCCCTCCACCGCCATCGCCTGGTCCGTGTACGAGTTCTTTAAGTACTTCCTGACGAAGCAGTAGCAGGAACAACAGGCAGGACCCTGCTGTCATGGAAAATGTCCTGGAGCAACCCACACCTAGACCGATGAAAGATTTGCCCAACCTGAAGCTGTGTGAGCTCAATGTATTGTTTCCACTGTGGAGGAAGTAACATCAGTTATTGTCTCACAGGGAAGTCACTGTGGTGCAGAGAACAACACTTCTTAGTTCCCATTTACTCACGTCCGTGTGTGTTTTTGAGTTAGGATGATGTTTCACGAGGAGGAGATGACGATTGTTAACAACAGACCTAGAAACAGAAGAGTTTCTACTTCTTCCTCCTCCACAGTCCCATCGACCACAACTCTCCAGTCCCTCCTCTCTACATGTGCTGACCATATAATGAAGTTGTCCCGACTGATGTTTATAGTTCTTAATATTGGAGCTTTCTTATTTATTTTGTTAGCTTTCCGAGGCCTGTATTTTAAGGATGTTTGTTTTGTTTCATGGAGTATTTATAAAGAACCATTACAACACATTCCTTATTTCCACTCCACAGTGGAAAGTACATCAGCGCTTTTAAAGTGCCTCATAAATATTAAATGCTGTTTTTTTCCCTTTCTATCTCATGCACCTGATTTTGACATCTTTCCACATTTCGTTTTCGTTTGGTCCAAGTCTTATCAAAATAAGATAAGATTATGATCTTATTGTGGCTCTTTGTCACGAATGGTCAACCTTTTGTCACCGTAGGCCGCAACGGTCTGTTATTTTGTTTGCCTTGTTAAAGTGAAGAACTACAACACTCCAAAATCACGCACAATAATCTGTTGCAGAAAGAAGGCAGCTTTTTTATATGTATTCAAACACCTGAATATATATTTTAGGGTGACTACTTCTGAGAGAAACTTCATTATGCAGGTCCACGGGTGGATCAAGTTACTTGATCTGGCGGAAATGTCTCGTGCAGTTATACTGTGATGTTTATATGTATAAATAATAATGACTTTTCAAGGTTGTAGATTGTATATATAATATTTTTCAGAGTATAAGTTTAGCTGAAAGTTAAAATGAACACTTGGTTTGATCAAAACTTTAAGTGATTGATTTTGATTTTGAGGACTGACCAGTGACGTCAGGCGCTCTTGTTACCATGAGACCGAGCCTGATCTCATCAGCTGGTGAGCAGGCAGCGTCATTTCTTTTATTTCCACTCGTCCTGTTGAACTTACATATTTCCTCTGTGCTCACTGCTCACTCCAGCCAATTGTCTATTTTTGATACAGGAGTCAAGACATTCCACCAGATATTGATGTGATCCAGCAAGCGGCCAGATTTATTTGTTTTTAATTATGGAGGTTTTCTTTTTCTTTCTTACTGTTGAAAAGTTCAGAGAGTTTGTCAGATTCCAGTGGAGTCACATACCCGTTAGCAACAGATTCTTCTTGCTTCTCCACGTGGGTAGTTATTAATATACCAAAGACGTGCATTCTATTCTACACATAACATTTTGAACCTATAATCCCGATGCTGCGTGCCTCTCGCTGCGAATTGTCCTTCCACGTTCACCACCACATAGCTTCCTCTTCAGTATCTGTCAGTTCTGTCTTTATGCTTTTGGAGCTTGTTGGACGGAAAGAAAAATCTTTTCTACCGTCACATTTTTCATTCTCCGACAAGTTTCACTAATGACTCCAAAAACTGTGGAAAATTAATGATCTTATGAATATTTTGGAAAGATTTCAGTAACTTTCGAAAATTACATTGAGAGCTAATTATTGACAGTTATTTTCTTTTTGACTAGGCTTATGAACTGCTTATATTGAAGTTACACGTGCAATATGAATTTCACATGAAAGGATACGATGTTAAACTTGAATTATAAAAGTGGCTTTATTAGCATTTAGCTTCATGAAGCAGTTTTGTTCTCAAAGTATCTAATCACAGTAACAGTACATTTGTCCACATTGTGTTTTCACAGTTGGATCCACTGACAAACATCAACTCATCCCATGTTAATCTCATGATCAGCAACAGGACAATTCAGTCAGAATAGGTTTTGATTTATGCTTTATGCCTTTAGTCAATGCTGCATTATTCCTTTAAGGTGTCGGTGCAGAAAAGAGAATTATTCCCCAACTGTGTGTCCATGTGCTTTTAACATGTTAAATCAGTGTTTCTAATGTATCCTTACATCTTAAAGAAGATAGGAGAGCTCATATTCTATGTGGGGATTTTCATGATGTAAATATGTATACGCTAATTACGCACAAAAGATAAGAAATGGGAGCTGGGGTTGTTTTTTTTTCTGCTGAGTTCCATCTCCAGAGGAGGAGTGTTTAGAAGTTTGACCATGCAAATATGAAATGATTGTAATAATGCTGCTACAGTATGTAACACTGGAGCTGAAATAAACATGCAACTGAGGAATGCTGTGGTTGTTGTCTCTTCATATCTTGTCTCCTAGATTTGGTTTGACGTAACTTACTTTCCAGTCTAACTATTCTGTTTTTATCAACGAGAGGAACAAAAAAACTTCAAAATATATCAGCTGTTGAGATTAATTATTTTTTAATTACAAAGAAATAACATGAGGTCAGCGCTACTGATTTCAAACCGACAAAGATTTGAGAAAAACTGGCATGGATGATATGACACTGAATATGACACTGACTCACCTTTTTAACATAATAAAAATCATGGATATTTCATCCATGGATCTAATTTTCCAATTTGTTTTGCAGGGTTTTGTATAGAAATTATCGTAAAAAACCCACCTCAGATGCGACTGGTGTGGTTCAAAAGAAATACAGATGGATGTCAGTGAACAAGCTCTGGACATATGTCAAACAAGTAGTTCAGATGGAAATCAGCTCATTCCAAATTGTGTAAATTAAAAGTTACTGGTAAACCTACTGTGTAATACTAATGGGAAATTGTTGCTACATTTTCAAATGTGTCTTCATTTCAGTGCTGTGCGCAATTCAAGCAAAGAGACCAGTGTCTGAAAACCACAGCTATGTGCACCACTGATCCCAGTGGATTATGTAGAATATGCTGATCTGAAATTAGTCTGAAACGACCCTTCAAGTTATATCAATCCTGTAGAGGGCGCTATAGTAGTACTTAAAGGCAGAGATGATGTTGACATTGAATTGTCACTGTGACTCACGCAGATACATAGTGATGTGATGACGAGTCCAGCTCTACTGGCTCTGCCCTAACAACCACCAGTCTTGTAATATGATGAAAGAAAAAAAATGTTAATTGCAAGATTTTTAATTTGCCAACACTGATAACTTTCTGAAAATGTATCAGATACAGGTTCTAAAGTTAGTTCCCTCATTGGTTCATAATTAAACTAAATAAATAAATACCTTTTACATTGATTTTATACTGTATCTCTTTATTTATTCTTTTCACAACAACATCTCTTCATAATGTTAAAAAGACCCGAACAGAAACAACTTATGTCACAGTAATGCCGCAAACTGCCACTTGAAAGTTACCTGACTCTCAATATTCAATTGGTGAAGGTCTCTCTTGTTATGTTGCATATAAAAGATGGAAAAAAAAACTTCACTTCTATCTCGTCTCCAATAAAAAATTAATTATGGGAAGTGAGTAGGGTTTCGACTGCAAATGCACTCAGACAGAAGTGAGGGTGTAAACACAGATATCGGATGTTCTTCTGCTAATTGGATTATTGATAACATTTACAAACACAAGAACAATGTCAACAATCAATGTCGTCATTTTTTTTTAAACTATTCCATAGTTTATCTGAAGGTAAAGCACATATATGTCATGCATGTTATACTGACAGGAAATCAAGACTGATCTGTTTTTCTTCTTTTGAAATGCAGACAGTGCAGCGCTTCATTCCAAACCAACATGCCTCAGGACACGTACACTTGTGCTGCAACATCTTGTCTCAGATGTGTTTAGTTTTCGCCCTTGTCCACAAGCAGCTTGTTTATCTGAGGCGCACAATGGTCGGCCCCCTGTCCCCTGTCCTTGTCATACTTCTCTTATCACTTTCATCTGCAGTAAACTTTCCCACTACTTTCTATGTTTCTCATGCCACAGATAAACACATTGGAAATTTCCTCCCTCTACCTGTGTCTTTCCATCTCTCTCACATAGCCGCACAATCAACGTTAACCATCAGTTCAGTTGGATGCTGAGTTGCATCTGCTGATGGGAGAAGAAAGGCCGCTGCTCCACAGGCACGGTAACATGTGGGATCCAGTTACACTATGTGAGGAAGTTTACGAGTGTTCCCATGGGGAGAAAAGATCGGGGCTGTTTTAAACCGTCTTATCATCTTCAACAAATTTGCGCGACAGTCACGGCATATTGGAGCACCGACAAAGGCTGCCTTTGTGGTCAGGCCCTGGCTTTCGCCTCATCTGCCGTGAAGATCTGCTTGTTTTTCAAAGCATCACTGGCCACCTTGAAGAGCACGTCGACCACACGGCTCCCTGCATCTCCCCAACCGCACTCCGCCATGCACACAGAAGATAAACTCTCGAGTCTTAACATTGTGCTTATTGGCGTTTACGGCAGCTTCAGCTACATATCCTAGAAAATCTGCACAGAGCCACGTACCAGCCAAATCTAGGATCTCCGTGTAAAGGAGGCGATAAGACAGTAATGTTTCCCACTCCTCCTCGATGCTTTTCATCATTTACTTTCGAAATCCAGTTAATCCAGGTGGTGCAGAGACAGATTTAGCGACACTCCCCGAGCCTGTGGAAAGACAGAGGGCCTAACAGACACGAGGATGTTAAGTCTTCTTTGTTTGTGGAAACCGCGTCTCTTTGAGCCTCCCTCTTTAAGGAAGTGCAGGTATTACGGTTGCAAATACAATAATAATAGTTCTCCCAACCCTCGGCTTGAGCCTTCGACAGGCTCCTTTATCTGATAAGCGTGTGCATATGCGGCCTGAGACACACTGAGAGATACTGTCAGGTTCTCAACGCCGTCAAAACAGATGCTATCTGCCCTCTTCATGTCTAATTACCTGTTTACTCCAAGGGCCCAGAGTGAATGCTGCAGCTGCTGGTATTGTTGCTAAAAACAGTCACTTCAGTTAAAGGAAACCAAGATTCATGTCTGGCTTCAGTTTTTAAGCTTCTACATTGTGAGGCATGCCACAGTATTATTATTGATTATTGATATCTTTTAAAAGCAACCTCAACGCCTTTTAATCTGGCTTTCAATTGATTGTATTCATTCATTTGTGTATTTATATATTTATATGATATATTTTCACTTATTTTTTAACGTAGAAGCCTATAATATTTTTTTTTCTTGTTGAATTTGAGTATTTTTAACATTCTACCACTCGGGTGCCCTCATTGGTATCTCAGAGATGTGCAGATGTGTGTGTGTGGCTGGGCTTGCATGACTGTCTCAGGAATGTTTTGTCTTCTTTGGTTCTAGTTCACCGGTCAGTTGTTACATGGTAAAGACCCACAGAGGTTAAATCCCTGAGACCCCCCCTGCTGGTCTGTTGGGCCTCTTAGATGGGAGGTGGGGCAGCTTCAGGGGGCACGGGCAGGTCCAGTTGCCTGTGGGCAGGTGAACAAGACCTGAGGAAGGGTCAGATAGTGATTCCTCAGTTAATTTAGGTTTTTTACACTATGCAAGTGTGTGTGTGTGTGTGTGTGTGTGTGTTTGTGTGTGTGTGTGTGTGTGTGTGTGTGTGTGTGTGTGTGTGTGTGTGTGTGTGTGTGTGTGTGTGTGTGTGTGTGTGTGTGTGTGTGTGTGTGTGTGTGTACTGGGGGTGTTATGGGACGCACTTTGAGTTACCTATTGTTAATATGAAAAGTGCTATATAACTAAAGTTTGATGAATTATATTAGTAACGCCAGATGCTTGTTTGAATGTGCAGGTCTGAGTTAGTGTCATAAAAGCGGCACAAAAGTATAAACAAGTTTGAAGATCCTTTAAGTAAAAGAATTAATTCCACACTTTGAAAAATTTCCCCAACAAGTAAAACTCCTGCATTCAAAATCTTACTGAAGTAAAAGTATTATTAACAAAATCTTAATAAAGTATGAAGTAAACGTTTTTTTGTCACTGCTAAGGTTGAGCTGATTTTAGCGACTTTATATACTTTTGGTATTTTTATTCAACAGCATATCCTATAAGATCATCATATGTCTTTCAGAACCATGTATCATCTCACTATGCATTTTCCAGCTGATGCAAGAGGCACATGAAGGAAAACTTAGTCCTTCACTTTATCACAAACATCAACACATCTGAAGATGCATGTTTTACATTCTGAAAAGTAACTAAACATAATGGAATAGAAGTAGAAAGTTGCTTAAATGCCAATACTTATGTTAAGTACCTTGTTTGTACATAAGTACAGTACTTGAGTGAATGTACTTAGTTTTCTTCACCTTTCTTCAAAAGGCAGAGCCCAGATGTGACGGTTTACTGCAGAGAGAGCTCTCAGTTCTCCCTCTATCACACCCATCAGTCCTCTGCTGCTCACACACTTCAGCTGTGTTACTACAAACTTGCCCTTCTTAAATATGTAAAGCCTTAAATCCTGCATTCCATCTTATCAGCAGTGTACTGAGTCAGCTCAACATGCTAACCTGCATGAATCACCTACTCACTTCTGAGGCCACAGAGAAATAGTCATACTCTGGGCAGTTCACTGGAATCTGAAAGACTGCGACTTAACTATAGTTTTATAATTATTGATTCTCACTCTCCACAATCATCTATATTACACACCTGTAGGCTCCAACGGGGGTTATGAATATTTGCTCATCACTCTCACCACAGGAGCAGTCTGGAGGCATTTTATGTTTTTATTCTGTTGTTTCTATATGTCACCATGTACTTGAATTGTATTGGATTTGGCTGCTTTGACTCTGTTTACCCCTGTAACTCCTAAAGGGTTTTGTGGACTCAAACACTTCACCCAACCCCTCCATCACTATTATGGTGAGTAGATAATGAGTCAACTTTCATTTTTTTGGGTGAACTTTCCCTTTTTGTCAGAGCCGAGAACCTTATAGTGAGTTTCCTGACAGACATAATTATCATTTTTATTTGCAAATGTTTTATTTGACCTCAGAACCCAGACCATGCAAAGTTGTGATATGATAGAACTTATGATAACATTCATTCAGAGAAAAATGTGTTGTATTTGGTAAAGAATAATTCCGACACACAGTCACAGCTCTGGCATATTCAGACTTCAGTGAACCTGGAGAACCTGAAGGAGGCAGTGACTTCAGCTGCTGAGGACAACGTACAGACACACAAGAGACCATCTGATAACAAGAGGAGACAATGTCCTTAATTCATTCAGCCATGGATAATATCAATAATCTGGAAGATAACAAACCGCCGTATCTGAAACCTGTAGCAGGGAGGCTCAAGTGCATCCTGCATGTGTCTCATACCGGCGCATGCGGGCGGTGGATACACAACCTATAAACTCAAGGCTAAACACAACTGCCAGGCAACCAGATTATCTTCTTGAGGTTCTATAGCCACAAGCTTAGAGCCCATGTTATTCTGTCTTTATAAATATATTATTTTATTTGTCATGGTGTCTGCTGTGTACCGGTTGTCAGTGGGTTCAGTCTTTGTTCCCAGCAGCAGTCATGTTAACAAACAGGTTTTGTTAATCGCTGTCACAATCATGTGATGAGCTACATGATACGTTCACGACCTCATGCCAAAAGCAAAACTCTGATGTGAGAGACAAAGACACATGTTTGTTTTAGAAATCAATGCACGTTACACAGCTTTAAAAAACATGCATCGTAGGTATTTAAATATCTGGTTATATCCATATGGATGACTTGTCTGCTCCAATCAACCAGATTTCAACCAATATTGTCGTTGCATATTATTTTCTATTTTATTCTTGTTCTCTGACCAAAATGTGATTATTTTAATTTCCCTATGAACTAATCAGTCTGAGACTTTTGTTTGTTTTCCAAACTGAACCATTTTGAGCCAAATTCCACCAAAATCTCTCAGATAAGAAATTGCAATCTTACTTCCTTATTAATTTTGCATAATGCCTCCTGAAGAAAACAGTTGTATCACTATGTCATCAGCTCAGGTCTCTTTGAAGGAATCAGGTCTCATTCTTTTTTCCTCATCTCACTATTATCTTCCTCTACCTCATTGACTGCACACAGATATTTAAAATATTTCCCATTTGAACATTCAAGGAAGTATCACAATGTTATTCTTTCAATACATTGGTCAACCTGATATCAACTACTACTTCCAGTACAACAAATTGTAAGTTTTTTATTATATACCAAATACATTTGACGTATCATCTTTTGATAATTTGAGAGTCTCCCTTTTTTCTCAACTTTTGGATGTAATATCCTTTCTTTTTTTCTGGGCTTCATGTCAAAATGCTGCAAATTAGCAGAATTGATACAGTTTGTCAAGAGCATAGTTTTAATTCATAATTCATATTCATTATTTGGTCTATGACAGGTATTTTCAATTCAATTTATTTTCTTTACATTTTAATACAAAGGCAGATGAAATGTATCAGCATCAGTTTATTAAACATCAATAATCAAGTGAATTCAGTGATTAAATGGTTTGTTGTGCAAAACCACATCATATTCATTCATACTGTACATACACGTTTTTATATGTCATGCTTTTAGCCAAACTGGTAAAGCTATCACGTGATCACACGTATGATTCTGTGACACAGTGTAAGGAATCATCTTTGATAAGGAACATTGAGCTTAAATATCAGGAATACCACACATGATTTAAAATCCCAGTGTCACTTTCACCATAATGTTTGTCCCCAGGGGCCACCGTAGTCCCACAGGTACGGTCTGTACTGGTAAGCTTTGCAGAAAGAGGTGATCAGAGACGACCGCACTAAATCCTCTCTCAGGCCCTGCAGTCCCTCGGCTTTGTACCCATCCTTACTGAACTCTGACGTCTGCTGCTTTCGTTTAGTTTTGTACCTCCGGTTCTGAAACCAGATTTTCACCTGGGTCTCAGTCAGTCTCAGGGCGTTGGCCAGGTGAGCCCGCTCCGGGGCTGACAGGTATTTCTGGTGGTTAAATTTCTTCTCCAGTTCCAGCACTTGGAGGTGTGTGAACGCAGCTCGGGAGCGTCTCTGTTTCCCTCTGGAGGACAAACTGCTGGACTCTGGGGTGATGGGACAAGAGGTGTCCAGAGACCCTGGGAAGTATAGATGTATACACGACATGAAGGGAGACAATCAAACTCGTACAATCCATAAACAGTATAGTGTAGTCTGCAATATCAGGGTTTTGAAGTAGTTGTTTAAAAATAGGTTCATGACAATGAATAAAAATACTCTTTCTCCCATGAAAAACTTCAATACATTGCTACAACTTCTGATTTGTTTTCCCCATCATCAAAAACATTATTTTGAAAATCAAATACACATACCTTTTGGGTTAATGTAAAATTCCTGTTAGTATATATCTGCAGCTCACCTGAGTGTTCTCCAGACACTGTCTCCTGACCATAAAGTTTCTCTGTCAACTTTTCAGACTCTTCCTCTTCCCACTGTGAACATCTCTCCATCTTCTGATAACATGATTTTCCATTAAAGCTTGTGTCCTTAACGGACAGGATGTCCTCTATGAGGAAGGAAGTCCGAGGTTTGACTGTATCAGACATGTCCATCCAGTAAATCCACAGATCAGAGCCAGAGGGCTGCAGCTGCAGCTGGACGTGGTTGAAGGAGTGTGAGTGCTCACACACTCACCGGGCTGAATTTATACCAGAGCAGAGGCGGGTTCACACACACAAGATAAGAAGGCGGGACAAGTGGCTCACTACACTGTCAAAGTGTTAATCACCTCCTCTTGTTTTATGCAAAATAAATATGAATAGTAGAGTCTTAACTTTAATTACAGTAAAACGCCCTTTTTGAAATATGGCTAATGGCTCCGAAATAAAAATGTTGTTGTAAAATGCATTTTTTAAAACAACATATTTTTAATATATTATTATCATATATGATATAAATACAATAAATGGCTTATTTCATACAATTTTAAACTGTGATTTATCAACACAATATGTTTTATGTATTGTAACTTGACAACCAATAAACCAATACTTAGATATATAAACATACATAGGAATTATTATTCATACACATAGAAGCCAGATGGATTGGTGCCTCGGGTGTCATGTCTGCCTCAGTTCAGGGCAGGATCCCGGTTGTCTGCGGCTGCAGGGAGACACCTCTGTCTGCAGCGGTGGGTGGTCACACAGCCACCGGACTAATGAGTTTGACACATTTGTCCCCACGGTCTCCTGAACGGACACAGTCGCTGTTCATTTGTTGTTCTCCGTGGTTTCGGCCTGACCTTTCCACTGAGATTCACACATTTCCTTGGTGTCTGTGCTCCTCTGGGAGTTCGTGCTTCATTTGGAAATGCATGTATGACAAACGTGCTCCTCTGCGTGCCCCTTGGCCCCCTGACTCCAGCAGTGTCACTGCACCAACCCACACCGAAGAGTCACCAGCCCCTCACTGTTACGTTAATGACTCTTTACTTTAATTTCGATGGGAGTGCAGCAACTCTCCTGAACGTTAAGTGCTGTGTGCTTTAGGTACCATGTGATATAAAACCACAGTGACTGATGTAATGTTCAGCGTGTTCTGTCCTGTGTTTGTGGATCATCATTTATAAATACACATCCGTTTAAAAGATTCCTCTCAAGCATTAGCTGCTGTCTTGTCAACAGTGTATTAAGATCATCACTCTGATAGGCTTCACCTTGAATACTTTGTCTGCAGAGGCACAGTGTGTTGGACTGTAAGCACAGAGAGCTTTTATCCCTCTGTCTAGACACAGTTTTTCTTTCTGTTTTCTAAGCCCTTATGTGCAATTTGAAGATGCTGCAGACATGCAGGCCTTCAGAAGGAAGAAAGATGCCATTTCAGCAATGTTTTGATTCCATTGAAAATGTATGCATTGATTTCAAGTATAGAAAAACTCTTGGTGACATTAATCACTTCAGGAAAACATCAACGGTGTCGGATCTACGTTTTTTCTGAAACAGGGGCCATGACGGGGCCACATTTTACACAGAGGGACCAATTATATGTCCAACATGCATGCACATTTCCTGATTCAGTAAGATGTACATTTATGTTATTGCTTGTTTACTGTTAGCTCGTTAGATTTGAGCAAAGTCACAAATCATTGAAATTTTTTTTTTTTGTATTGCTTCTTTTTCAAGCAAATTGTGTTAAAAGCTTAGAAAATATTTTTAAATTCTCAACACATTGACACATTTGATGTTGGTATTGTTTGTAAGTAACAATGTTTTTAATACTGACAGGACAGGGACACTCCAGAGGCCAATTCAATTTTAGCTGGGGCCATTGCCCCCCTGGCCCTCCCCTGAACCCGCCCCTGCTTCTTGTGCCCATAAGGGGGCCTCTGAGGGTCTGTGTTGTGCTGGATGAGGCCATCATTCTTTTGTTGTAAAGATCTAAACGTGTTGTTGTCCTCTGCTTTTCTTCTGAGACAATCTACATGATTGCTTATACTGAAAACAATCACATCTTCTTTACTCCTCACATGCCTCGTCATCCCTTTGTTTTGCATGAGACGTGACATAGTGTAACCTCTCACCTTTTAGCCCGGAAAGGCATTTGTCTTCCGCAGCAGGTAATGTGCGGCGACAATGTTTTCTTTAAGTCACAGATAGTTGTTGTGCCATCAATCTTCTGCTGTTTCTCCTGTCATTTCTTTGTCTGGGACGGCGAGCAGCGAGACTTTTTTGTCCTAACAGTGGATTTATCTGCTCGGCATCAGCGTCATATTGTGTTGAATCCCACACCTGCAGGTATTGCACAAGTTCGTCACTCCGTGTGTTTTATGACATAACAAAAATGTCATCAGGCTGGACAGGTAAGTTCCCAGACAAAGCTTTATAATAACAATTAGTGTTCTGTCATGTTGAAGGGATGTGGGAGTCTTCAGGAAGCCAGCAGCCACTTGAAGCTACAGGGACAAGCACACAATGAGCTAGTTCACCAGAGATGTGGTCTGGAGAGAGGCAGATTATCCACCGTCAGCCCTTATCTCTCATGGATAGTTTCCTGTATCGGTGAGTTCAGAATCAACAGTCTCTTATGTGGATGTAGTCTGCCGGGTGGTTGGACAGAGAAAACCCTGATCTTGGATTTATGATCTGCCTCAGCTCTGTTACAAGCACCAGGTTATCAGAGGGACTTTTAAAATATGTCATCACAGAGCCCAAAATGACACATCCACTTTTTTCTTTTCCTTTAAAAGTTAGGCAGTTAACAGGATGAATGGAAATCTTTTTTTGAAGTGAACCATAATCGTATCTCACTGATGTCCGGACTCACGTCATCCTCTGTTTAAACTGACCCTCATGAACAGTAAAACCGTGTAATCAAGGATCTTTATTCTGGGATTTTGTTTTCAGTTACATCTCCCTGTCAGACCCCCCCTCCGCTCTCTGCCTCTGTCAACAACAGGAAACTTGTTATTCCACATTTCTCTCAGCCCACTTTCCAACCCATTAACACCTCAATGGGCTTATTTGTTAACATCAAATCTCTGAAAGACGACAGAAATCAATACACAGTTATTTGTTCCCCAAAGAAGCAGCTTTCCTGTGGCAAACCATGCATTCATGATGTTTGACCTGTCACCGGGATCAGCCGGTGCCGTCATTAATCTGTCGGGCCCCAAGAGAGGTGACACCTTTCTCTTGCTCCGACCTCAAGTACCTATAAATTGACATATCATATTTTGAAAGTGGCTTTTAATACCTGCTGTGACTCAACCTGGGTCCCCTGTGGCCCTTGTGATCTAAACGGCAACATTCACCTATGTTTGCTTGGGTACAAATCTGGACGTCTGTGTACAGCTTAAATTTGTAACCACGCTGTTTGTGTGTGTCAATATGCTCCTCGATTTAGTTTGTTGTTCAACACTTTCCAGTCCTTTTGGTGGCGTGCTCTTGGTTTGAGGAGATCCACCGGTGCCCAAATCTGTTCAACCCGACTCTGAAGAAATATATGTGTGAACTCTAGGAGAGGAGTTGTAACTACGCTTGGTCATGAGTACTTGACAAACAACCTTGGTGCGCATTACTACCACCTACTGGAATGGAATCTGGGATCAGTACACATGCGAGGAACACCAAACAGACGCGGACCCTCATCTTAGTATAAATGGAACTGAGGGAATGTGCATGTGATCAGAACAAGTATGCAACTCTCAGCGGACATGGACCATTTACTGAATATATACTTTGTATCTGCCAAAACTAGACTGCTGTGGCTGGTCCCACTAGTTGTCACAGCTCGCTCCACAGTCCAGCCATGATTCCTCATAATCTAGCTCAACTAGTCTCACTATTAGCTAACAGTTAACACTCTCTGAGTTAATGCACATTCTTGAATCCTATCCTGACCCAAGCAAAGAGTGGATACTCGGTTCACTGGGCCTTATATGTGCAAATTGTATTTCCTCAGGTTAAACTACTGAGACTACTGGACCCGGCTGTCTTGTTAGACCACTTCATCTGAAGTCAGACAACCGTCACTGAGTAATCAATGATAGCCACCAATCTGAATTAGGTATGAGCCTTTGACCTGTTTCACCAAATGAATGGTGTGAGGGTGAGAGATCAGGCAGGTCTACAAAAAAAAAACCTGATGGTTTATCAAGTCAAACTGAAAAGGCTCAAGTGTGTCCCTGCATCCATGAAAATATGGATTCACCAAGGAATTAACTAGTTGATTGATTGAACGCCTTTAATTATGAATGGGTCAGTAACCAAGGTGAAAAGTTACATTTACATTGAATTTCAATTAGGAAGTAAAAGTCTAAATTAGAATTACAAAGGAGATAAGATCACTTACCTTTTAAAACCCGAGTAAGAGATGTAACTGCGCACACACACACACACACACACACACACACACACACACACACACACACACACACACACACACACACACACACACACACACACACACACACACACACACAAAGGCATTATCTGATCTCTTGAAGGGTCCCTGGTCTCCTCTCTGTCTGCAGCTTCAGTCTTATCTGTGCAGAGAGGCTCCTGCAGCTCTTCTCTCCCCCTAGAGGTGTTTCTCCTCCTCAGGCCCTGTGTGCACCTCAGAGTCCGTGTCCATCAAAACTGACACACACACAAACACACACTACTTTTTTTTTGTTTTGTTGTTGCTCAGTTCATTAATTTATTATTAGGGTAAGAAATCACAACTGGCTTTGTTGGATTCTGTTCTGTTGTAAGCATTTGGTGTGACAATTTAAACCTCCAGATAAATACACATTTCCACGTGAGGCTTAGGACCAGGACAATGAGGCTATAGGAAACCGACGGATACTTTTTGCAGTGCAAGTAAATTTGGGTCTTATCAGTGGCTGGTGGAGGAGTGAGTGACAGGTCAGACTGGAAGTGTTTCCAGTTTGATTGAGAGTTTGAAGGAGTTAAAGAGCCACTCTGTCTGCGGGTTTGTTTACCAAGCAAAGCTCCGGGATGGGACAGGCTCTGCAGCCTTATCAGCGGATTTGTGAATGGGACAATAATGAGCTGAGTTTGATAGAGCAGCACAGCTCAGGTCAGATGTCACTTCATCCATTAGCTGTTTGATGGCTCTCTTTGATAAAGTGCACAGAGGAAAGCTCCGTGGCCAATTAGCCACTAAAGAGTTCCTGATCAGACATGTTGCTTTTATTTTATTTTATTTTCATGGGGACATTATATCATTTCAGTGGAAGCAGTGGATTGAGGACTCTTGTTAAATTTGATATCATTTGGCAGGACAGGGTGTGTGAAATGATAACATATGAGTCAGTAAAGAAAAAATGATGATGATAAATGTCACATTATTATTTCTTTTAAATTGAAAGACTGATTTAGCTCCTGCATGAGTGAAAGTTGTGTCTTAAAAATCGTCTATGTAAAAATCTGAGTTGGATCACATATGTTTCATACCTTTTCACTGTGCTTACGATACATATTGAACTGTTATTATTGCAATTAATGAAAAGGATATTGCGACGATTATTTCTAATGTTTCATTGCCCAGCCTTATTACTCAGTAAGATTTTATAGGACCTCTGAAAGCTTGGCATTGGTTCTTTTTAAAGTAGGAAAGGTGTACACTTTGGGAAATTATGAAAAACAGGTGAAGAAAAAAACGTGTGTTATAAACTGAATTGAATTTAGCCCATGGAAGCTAATCTTAAATTATTTAAAATAAACCATATTTAATTGATTTAAAGTAACTCGAACTTTTTCCAGAAACAATGAAAAACAAACAATTAGAAATGTGTGTCTATTTACACTGTGAATTATAGCGTGTGACTGAAGAGAAACCAAAAATTGAATGTTATATCAGCTCATTTTTAATTAACCACCGACTTTTTTCAAAAGGATAAACATACAGTTCCATACAAAATATACAGTAAAAAATATTTAACAGTTTTCTCCCACACGGATCGTGGATGTCCCGGTGCTCACCAGCCTATCAGTCCCTGTAACGAGGCCTGGAAGTGTCCGTGGCTGAAGGGCCCCTCGCCGGCTCCTGTTAGGTCCAGCAGCTGGTTGCTGGACATGTTGGACATGTTGGACATGTTGGCCGCTGGAGACACGCTGTGATACCCACAGCCGTACACGCTGTGGCTGTTGGCAAACACTGGGTTATAATGTCCCACGGTCACATTGTAGGGGGCCGAGCCGGCGCCGCAGAGCTTCCCGTCCCGCACCAGCACCGGCACCGCCACCCTCCTGGGCGCGGTGGGGGGGTACCCGGCCAGCTCCAGGGACTGGTCCTGCCTCTGACGCTTGCACTTGTACCTGCGGTTCTGGAACCAGATCTTCACCTGCGTGGAGGTGAGCTTGAGGCCGCGGGCCAGCTGCTCTCTCTCCGGGGCGGACAGGTAGCGCTGCTGCCGGAAGCGCCTCTCCAGCTCGGACACCTGCGGCTGGGAGAAGAGCACCCGCGGCTTCCTGCGCAGCCGGGACCTGCTGCAGCCGGGAGAACTGTCCGGTCCGCTGGTGTCTGCACGGAACAGGCCAATGGGATTAATGGAATTCAATAAACCAAAATTCACAAACCATTTTTACACGTGTAAAAACATCAATTAATGGTATTTTAGGCTAAAATAAAATAGGATTAATCTGCTGATGGAGTTTGATGATGGCATGTGTTTCTATACCAACATTTTCATAATAAGGTTTAAGTAAAATGCCAAATCTGATGAGCTGAACTTTGTATGGCTGCAAGAGACCAGATATTTACAACTGCTTTTATTATTTTTGCAGTACACTGTATTTGTAAAATATTGTACTGAAATAAATACGTACTTTGCTTCCTATTTCATCCACTTACAAAATAAAATAGTAAGTGTAGAAAAAAGTTAAAATGTGTACAATTGGTTATTGTATTGTTTTCACGACGTTACGTTTGTGAGATGATAGATCTATCTTAATTGAAGTGGTCGTATTACGTTGTCCCTTTCAAACAGGCTTACAATTGGGTCTCCTCGTTAAATGGATCGATTTACGTTGAAGACAAAAATCAACAAACAGTGCATTAAACAGTGTGCACTTGGTTAACCACAGTAAACAAATAATAACAGTAACAACCACAATTAGTCACACTTCATTGCTCCTTCCATTCCTTACACGTGCGTAATTGTGGGTGTTTGGTGTTAAAATATTACAAGTGAATGGGTCTCCCCATATTTGATGGTTTATCTAATAATAATGATGTTTGCTTGAGCTTTTAAATTGAGAAGCAAAATGAAAATGTTCCAGGTCTAAGGCGCGTTTCCTCCCCGGGACCACAAGGCCCCATCCCGCCAGGTGGCCTCCATACAAACAGCCACTAGTGTTTAAAGAGGAATAGGTTTGAAGGTGATTTACAGATCGTGTCATCTCACCCTGCTCATTTATCTCCTCCTCTGCTGCTGAGTTGTGAGCGTCGACCTTCTCCTGCGTCCCGGGGACGTCATAAAAGTCCCTGCTCCTGGACGCAGCGAGCATGAGCTGCTGCTGCTGATGATGATGAGGATGATGATGATGTTGCATTGGAACAACTTGGTCCGTCACCAGAAATTCGTTCTCAAAGTCCCTGTGCTGTTCCAGCCTCAGAATATCCTTGACGGAAAAGGGCGTCGAGGTGGAGGTTGAACTGGGATGCATCCCCGCAACCTTTCAATTAGCTGCAAATTACTTTTTTAAAAATCCAGTTTTTTACGCACTGTGCTGGAGCTGCTGGTGATGGTGACGCTGCGCCTCTTGCTAAGTGACTGGTGGGTGGAGGGACTGGGAAGATAGAAACCATTCAAAGGTCCGGCTGAAGCGCAAAGGGAGAGATAGATCTGTCACCTCTCTCCAAAACACTGGCCAACACCCTGCCTGCCTGTGCGCACAGTCCTGCAGCTGCCTCTCTTCTTCTCACCTTACAGGAACTCCTCTCGTCATGTCCACCCTTCTCTGCCGGGGAGGAGGAGTAATTAACAAGTTTAATCAAGAGATAAGATCTGAGCACCATGCAAACTGGACCCAGAATAAACATTTGAACGAATGTATACGTTTTAAGGAGTTGCTTTCAGTCGATTGTCCTTTTTTACAATCGATTCTTAACATGAGAGGAATTAAAACTTCTCAGTTTCTTCATGGATAAACAATGTATGTTTGCTACAAGTGTGACTTTACATTATCAGCAATGAGTCAAAACTGTCCAGCTCATGTGAGTGTTTTAAAAAGAGGTGTGTTAATTTATTCAGTGTAATCCATCCATCGGATGAGCCAAAGAAAAAAAGCCATCAGCGCGCAGGTCTCTGGGGTGTCTGGGGGTGGTGGGTGGGTTGAGTGATCCTGCGTGATGTTGAACAGCTTTACCATCAACATTGTTTTCCAGCCACGTTATTAGTGTTCTCAGGCCACAACAAACAGTAACACTACACCTGATGTTGTGGAAGTGGAGAGGCGGCGGCGCCAGCCCGAGATGCATGACTGAGGCCGAGGCGCGCGTCCTGCGCACAGACAGGAACCAGGACAGACACGGGCTGCACTGCAGGATGTGTGGAGGTCCGAGCACAGGGGTTCAAAGCAGAGACTCAAACTGTTGAGTGACACTTTAGAATACAAGTCTTTTTGTCTTTAAAACTTTGTTATTGAATTAAGAAAAAAACACTTTTACACTCAAGATCCCTAAGTTTGTGTGTATCAGGATTTCTGTCTCTCCTCTGATTTTTTATTCAGTCATCATCACACATTGTAAAAGTACAGACAATGTAAGTCTGGAAAGTATTTACCTTAAGTGAATATATGTAAACAACCCTCCAGAAACAGACAAAGGAAAAAATATATAGAAAGAAAGTAGTTATTTAATTAATGAATCGATCAATCATGGTGAAAGTATGAGATTACTCCTCTGCTGGTAAGTCTTAAGAATTAGCTGTTGATTTGCCATCTTCCACACTGAACCAGTTGCTTGCAGGTCAGTAAAAGCTGTTCTCCGGTTCAATTTGTGTAGTTGGCTGCAGGTCAGAGAAAAACAGAAAGGAGCCGAATACAATAGAAAACAGCCAGTGAACATCCACACTGTCCTGAGAAGAGTCTGTGTAGGTGAATCCTGTGATCTGGTTTTAAATTGTTGTTCAAATTTCAAGCCAGATTTGAGACAAAACCAACTGATGCCTCAGAAGTCACCTGTGGTTTATTTAAACCCAGATGCATCCTGTCCTGAGTTTAACTTCAACCTGCTGCAGATTTGGCCTAAAAGAGCTTTAAGGTCTTAAGTTAAGCTTAGGGTCAGATGTTTACACCTCAAATAACTTTATTCATTGAGTTAATTTCACACAAAAGCTCTTAAAAACACTTTTAAGAGCTTTTGTTTGTTGTTTTGAAGCAACCTCTTTTCTTTGGCTACATTAATTAGACTTAGTGCCTTGATTGTGTTACATTCATTTAGCTATTATCGATTTTCTAGTTGAGTCAGACAGCATAACAGTAAGATTCAAGATTCCCTTTATAGTCATTCAGATCATTCACAGCTAAAGACTACAACTGATGTAAAAAAAAGAAAGCGATTGTTTGTACATAGTGTAAACAAATTAATTCTTGAAGTAAATCATCATGAGTCATTTATTAGTTGTGTTTTGCTTAGTCCTGTTAACACTATTATTGAGTTGTATTACTTCAAAATTGTATTTGAGCAGCAATAGAGGCATTAAACAGTTGGAATAAAAGTTACAACTAATGTTTTCCCTTGAAATTATGATTTTACCTCTATTTACAACTATTTTACTTCATAACTGCAATATAGTTTCTAAGGATTTATAAACTGTATTGCAATAAGGGAGGGAGTCAAATGAATTTGTATGAACTATAATGATGTCCCATCATAACTATAAATGTGGGCATTAATTGACACAATTTTTTTTTTTTGCAGAGTTACATTTTTAATGAATTCTTTGCTCACGGAAAATTTGAGGGAAAACGCATATAGTCATATGGGATATAAGATTAAAACATGCATAATCATTTTTCTCTGCGTTACTGAGTCAATCCACTTCATTTCAGATCAGATAACTAAAGCGTTAAACTAGATTCATGCTCTTTCATTTAAAAATGCTGAATTATGTTTTCTTTGATTATTTTCAATTCATGATTATACTGGAATAGAAAACAGTGCCGTCACTTTCTAAATGTATTTTCATTAATTAAATATCTTTTCGCGTTTGTTAGATTGTTGTTCCATTTGTTTTGTGTGTTGATCAACATCTGTATTTGCTGTATCTGTTTCTGCTCTACTACTTCCTGCAGCTGCTGGATAAACAAAACCCTAAAAACCTAACTGAAATACTCAGGATTTCTAAAGTGGTAAGAAACCTGAACTTCAAAAGCAGAGGGGGAAAGAAACTTCACATGTTAACTGTGAGTTGTTTGACACCTCAGGGATTTCAGGGTGTTCAGTTTGATGAGTAAATGACTTAATCACTGCGGCAGTGTTCTCCGAGGGCTCGGAGCAATGCTCTCTCTGACTCTCTGTCACTCCTTCAAATCAAAGCCTTTCCCACTGATTCCTATACGTCCCCTCTCTGTAATATAAGACGCCAGCTGAGTAGAGTTTACCACTAAATACCCCTAATTCATCATACAGCTAAATAGGAGGCTGATAGCAGCAGAAAGAGGAGAGAAGGAGGAATGAAACTCTACCCAGCTTTTCCTTTGGCCAATTAACTGAGGACACTCACAAAACATTATGTGACATTATAGACTCCCCCAGAAATATATGGGTTACATTCTCTATATGCAATGTGGTTTATGTAGACACCCACTGACAGTGAAACATGTCAACTATGAAACAGCTTTCATCACTTTATCACATGATCACTCTTACCCATTGAAATAACACTTTTATTATCTGTATTTAATATTATCTATTTACTCTCACCTGCACCAGCTGCCAAACTCTAATGAAGCGTCTGAGCAGATAAATGTCACATATTCATGTATCAGCTTCTGCTTTTCTACACTTTGTCTGACTTAAATCACACAAGTACTGATTGTTGTTTCCTCTGTCAAGGAGGTTATGTTCTCCTCCCGTCTCTTTTTTGGTAAGTTTGATTGTCGGCAGGGATAACGAAAAAACTAATTTCAATGAAATTTGGTGTGGGTTGGGACATTAGCTAAGAGAGAACCCATAAAAGTTCGGAACTGAAAATTTAGGGAAGTGAGTGTGTGCTATTTGGTACAAGTTGATCATATTTGAATATATCCTAAAAATAAATCCTTTATTGAACCAGGTAAAAGTCCCTTTGAGATATAATCTCTTTTATAAGAGAGACAAGGGGGCAACACACTATTGTTACAACAATGAACACAATACAAACAGACAAATTCAGCCGTCATACACTACAAACACAATCTTAAAAGAGCATCCACGGGGAAATTTAAATGGAGACATAAAATTACAACCCCAACCAAACAGTGGAAGCCGTTGGGAGAGAGACTGACTGAGTGTCACCAGCTCACATGGTGCCGCTCGACCAGGTGAGGTGAATTTACCTGAAGACCTAACTCCTCCCATCAGGACCCTGCAGAAGGAAAGGCCTCCTCAGAGAGGGTTGTTACAGTCATGTTTCAAGTCAGAGCCAAACTGGTAACATCTCATCTGAACTGTTTCTACTGTGCTTATTTGGGTTTGCTTTGGGAGACTGTTATATATGTTGTTGATATGAGTGACATAAACATTTAACATGACTTCAGTGTTATACACAACATTGACCCTAAAGCATGTGCCATCGTTTATTAGTGTTTTCAGTGCCTTAATGCTTTACTTATGTAGCACACTGACATCTATAAGGGAAATGTTTAGTGGTTGTTTCAAAAAATGATTTTGATGAACACAATTATTGTTAAGGAAGATGCAGCAGATGAATTCTGACTTACTAAAATTACATATTTGGAATAACCACTTCATTTTGCTATGACTGCCTTCAGTCATATGCAAGCTTTGCCTAAAGTGTGCGGTACTTGTGAGTTTGTCATTTTATTTGGACCAGTTTGCCCAGTATGTCTGCTGCTTGTTTGCAACATGTATGAAGGAACTGGTGCAACCGGCTTTTAGCCACTAGATGTCTCTGTCCCCCTGTGTTAAATCCACCAGCTCCAATAAGAGGAGGATTTCATCCACGCTGGAGGATCAACGACAGAGAGAATGTCATTAATTTATTGTCATTCAGTGTCTCACAGAGTTTAAGTCCCAAATTACAGGACACATTGAACAAATTTAATGTCTCTAAAACACAAGGAGATTCTCAGAAAAGGAAAGTGGACAAAAGCAATAGATTCTTAATCTGTTCTTTGTGTTCTAACTTGATTTAACTTGAATATCCTGTGAGTTTCTCTTCTATGGCCCAGTCTCATGGTATGTCCCTCCGTGTCCTGTCACAGAAAGATGTAGTCATGAAACGCAAGTTGAATTTGGCACAAAGGAAATCATAGGTAACAGCACTGTGTGGAACAGGGCTTCCTCCACACTGGTCAAACCTGCCTGGCTGTTATTTAAAGTTCAGTGTTGAGCTGGAGAGCTGTTAAAACAGCCGGGTGCTGCCAGAGCGAGCAACATTTGAGAGTTGGAGTGCGTTTCAGCTGTAAAGTGACTGCACATGAAGCTCAATTGGCTCAATCAGTCTGATTGCTGAGGTGGTGCACATTCGGTGCCCAAATAGCATGGTGTTGTGCAAAGTGAAAAAAAGATAAATGTTAGGTGACAAAATGCAGTGAACCTATAACTCACTATTCATCTGTCCACCTATATGTGCAGATGTGCAGTCCTGGTAAATGTTTAGTTAATTGTATTCAGCACATCCAGAACTTAGAACTGACAAATCCAGAGAAGCTCTGGCAGAAATGGAAAACGCTCTGTTTCATCTCTTCCCCCTGCCACTCCGCCGCTTCCTTCAGTAAAAATTTGATCTAATTTTCTTTCCCGTCCTTGGGTATTTCCCCATAGAAATGAAGGGATAGTGATTGCAGGGTGAGATTGGAGTGGATCTAATCTTCCACTGCTCTCAGTCATACTCCATTTCACTGCACATCTAATTTGCCACACTGCTGATGAATATGCCACAAGTTTCATGGGAAAGAGAAGGACATAATGAATATAAAACACACTGGGAGAGGGGAGAGGCAATTGCCATATACCGCTCTAACCACAGTGCATTGTTCATTTGTCCCATCAAATTGCTGACACTGTGCATGCACCATGGATTCATAGCTTTCCTCCCTCAGAATGTGATCAAGTGTTATAACAGTGACAAACAGTGGTGAGGTTTTTTTGCTGGCCTGCAGATTGTAGGCAGACGCTTCAGAGTCATTTCTGATTATTGAGTGGAGGGTGATCGTGCACCCCACGGTTAAGATGCATGTATTAGTATCTCATATTAACGTGACATTGTGTGCAATTATGTGTGCAATGCAGACATATGCATTTTACAAGCATGCCCATGCATAAGGTTGGTAAAACCTTGCTGATAAGCAGAAGGTATCATATCGTTGTCTCTGAACAAAAAAAAAACAACACACAAGCAGATGGTATGAATTGCATCTGCATAATGATATTCTAATTTCGTCATTATTCATTATTGCTCTGGTTGTGACTGTCAGGGTGGTGATACACTCGGCAGCAGTCCAAGCAACAGGCAACAAAGTGAATAGGCAGGGTCAAAAAATCTGTTCAAATGTTTCCTGGCAACAAGATGCCTCTGTGTGTTGAAAGCAGTAATTCCACCCTAATTGCTTTTTAAGAGCTGCCCACTACATAACTGCAGCAATGTAACCAGGCAGACAGACTCACACATGCCTGCACTGACCATGCAGAGGAAAACTCTCTCCTTCTGCCCATCGTGCTGCTGTTAAATCCATTGATGAGTGCAGAGTGAATGTCTCTTTAAAGAGGGGGATGATAGAATCAGTGTGCAGAGCTGCTGCATCACCTATCCATGAGACTGGAGAGCCGGCTGATGAGAAAGCCCTTCAGGACTCTTCTCTAAATAGGCATGAAATTATATCTCCCTCTGACTGAGATTAGCGTCCACGGAGCCTTCCGCGTTCTGCCCCCTCTTTTCCTCAGGCTCTCACAGCAAACAGGCACTCTGCAGTTTCAGCTCGTTTGTGCTCAAGTTTAAGAAAGTTCATTTTCACCAGGAGGTGCTCGCCGCGTCCTTCATCTTCCTTCGCAGGTCCCGCAGGATTTGTCACACACACAGAGCACGGATGGGATGTGATAAACCGTGTTATGTGCTGATGATTTGTGCTTAATAGAGCAGCTGCTTTTTCATTTTCAGCATGTGCATTACACAGTGAAGGTCTAAATCAGTTGTTAGACAATAGAAAGCTCAAAGAAACGGATTTCGCAAACATTCGTCAGACAATTGGATTGTAGATTTTTATTTAATGTTACAACAGAGTCTAATTTGGGCTTTATTAAAACATTAACGTCGCCAACTTGGCAATCGTGCATGAGGACAGGGGAAAAATCTAGGGCCAGGACCTCTGTGTCCGTGGCATATAGACACTCAGTTAAAAGAGATGATTTGAAAAAGAATGTTGACCTTCACCTTTTTAGATAAAGCCTGGCTGGACAGGGACAGTGTTCGGCAAGCACTTAGTGGTTTGAAAAGCTGAGACTAGAAGGATGAGGACTGCTGACATGTCGGCTCATCACCTCCGATACCACCTCCTTCGCTGTGGACTTGGGGCAGAAATGGAGCTGGTGTCGATGCTGTGGACGACCTGTTTGGGAAACGGGTTCTTTGTTAGACGAAATGTGAACGTAAATCAAACTGTGTACCAGCTCGAGTCCACATGACACTTGTTACTCTCACTGCAACACACACCTTGGCATTGGATATGTGTTATATTCGTATTAAATGGATACGTATATGAAAGGGAAAGTAAGAATTACACACTGCCCTGATAACTTGAGTCGTTGGGCTTGATTTTTCATGCTGCCCCCTTATATAACTACATTTTAATTCATTTGATCCGTGTTTTTATTTGGGTCTGCACCAAATTGCACAAACACTCATAAATATCAGTCCTCCAAACTGGGGAAATGGGTTCTTTCCTGACTCATACTGCATCATTTTAGGTGTTTTCATAGTAATCCGTACAGCAGTGTTTGCATAATCCTGCTAAAAAACAAACAGACTAACAATGGATACGAAAACATAAGCTTCTTGGTGAACATAGTTATCAATTATCATTAATAAAATGTAACTGGTGCCCAATCAACTTGGGTCAAAGGTCGATGATCAGGGTTGTAATGGCACTTTGTTTTCAGTGTGTTCTTTGGTTGCTGATTATCTGGTCGAGAATAATCCAAAATTGCCATCGTGCTTTTTTTATTGAGTTGTGGAATTGAAGCCGAAACCGAAACAGATGCATTTCTCCCAAAAAAAAGAAAAGAAAATCTGGTGCCAAGTGTCTGGTATGATGGCAGCACCGAGGACTATGTCTCTGCTGCCAGTTTTTTATGTTGCTGAGGAAATTAGAAATGGTTACAGCCCTGGATACTATTTTGTGAAGTCATGGTTGACACATTTATTGTAGATTTTGTGGTCTGGTTTAAGGGCCTGGTGATAAAGCGAAACCAGAAAATCGAGCAGGAGGGTTTCAGAGAACAATCTCCATGTCTTGCTCAACAGGTCACGGCAGTTTACCACTTCTATGTTTATGTGTTGTGTGGTTTTTGAGGAGACCTATGAGCATGTTCTCAAACATTTCATTTTGGGGAGTGGGGTTGTGTTTGTGCTGCCATTGCAGTGAACCATAGAGTCAGAGCATAAATGCATCTTTAAGTTTAATTACCAGCAGGGGAAAGAAAAACTTGACTCAGCTTCCATCTGCTTTTATTAAACACCACACTGTTGGACTTTCTAAGAACTAAAGTCATGAAGTCAGAGCCAATATAATGTATTATTTTAATGGGCGTTATCAAGAAACATCCGTCCCGTACATATGGGCTATAGGGGCTGACTTCACCTGGTATGTTCGGGTGGTTGGTCTCGCCTTCTGGGCTCCACAAACTGGATCAATGAGATAAATGGGTGATAATAGATCCTGGACCTTCCAGAAGGTTTAGTGTGACCCCCTTTGGCCCTGATGCATTGGACAGATGTGTTTTTTGATAATGCCCATTATCGAGAAAGAGGGAGGGCATTCACTGTCAGGGCTCTACAGCTGGGGGCAGCATGGTGCGGTCACTGGTTCGAATCCCTGTCTTTCTGTCTGGAGTTTTATGTTCCCGTTATATAAGCTTGGCATTTCTCCAGGAACTCTGGTATCCTCCCACCGTCCAAATACATGCAGACTATTGTAAGGTTGATTGAAGACTCTAAGCTGACCGAAGGTGTGAATGTGAGGGTGGATGGATGTTTGCCTCTCTTGTTAACCCTGCGATGGACTGGTGACCTGTCCAGGTTATACCCTGCCTCTCACCCAATGTCAGCTGATTGGCTCCAGCTCCCCACACAACCCCCAATAGGTTAAGTGGTGTAGGTGGCACTACCCCTTGTCAGACTGACAAGCTACCTCAATATACTCTTGATGATTATGATTAATAAAATGGCTTTTAACTAGATGTTTATTTTATTGCTTTATTCTGTCTATTGTCTGTAAAGCTTTTTCAGTGCTATGTAAGTGATGTGTACATACACAAAGTTTATTATTAGCATTATAATGATTTGATCTGATAACATATAGCAGGTAGTTTAGAACAACTGATATAGAAGAATGATAAAGTATGGAAGGACTTTAAATTGTTTAGTTTTGATGTGAATCTGTGAGGATGGATCTAAATGAGTGAAGGAAGAGCAAAGCAAAGTATGTGATACCATATGCCAGATATGATAAATATTTTATTTCTGATCAGCAAAAGACACACATTTGATGCATTTGTATCTTTCATGACTTTTCAGTACAGAGGAAAAACCCAAACATATACACAGTATGGGTATATATGTCTATGGGTATATTCTAAAGTGCAAGTGATTCACAAGGGTCAATCATGCGTTACATAGCATCTGAACTTCAGTAAATCTCCTCAAATCCTTGATAACTTTTTGAATTCAATAGTAAAATAACTGTCACTTATATATATATATATTTATATATATTTATATATATATGAATACAAAATAAACTTTACTAGTCACTGAAGCTTATTGAATTTTGTTTAAGCACAACAACATTTATCAATCTATTTCAAGTCTTGAGAGGAAAAGAGTACCATGAAGTGCCAGAAGTGAGGGAGTCTTTAGTCTCTAGTGTTGACAGGAGAAACAGTTTCACAAAAGTCACCATGGGTCATTTGAACAATACTGCAGTACCACCTTAAGCACCCTATAGTTGAATTTTTAAAAAAACAAAACAGAAAGAAAGCAAAAGCCTTATTACTTCTCTCACTGTTGTTGTTTTTTTTTTTAAACAATAGCCTTCATGGGTCACCTAACCTTGGGCATGTTCTAGTCAAAGCAGACATTCAGTGTACAGGTACATTCTCTGAAATTACCATTACATTTGACGGTGAGGAAACAGTCAATTTGCCCTTGCCAAATATATTTGACACAAGGAATGTTCATCGAAAATAAATATGAGGACATGGATCGACATTTAGAAAATGCTGAAATGCAAACGAGCGGCCGGTGCTGAGCTCACTGTGTGTTGTGACGGGGCCAGAGTATGGCCACAGTGGACGGGCATCTGGACAGCATCATACAGGGAAGTAAGAGTTTAGCAGCAGCTGTTGGGTTTTGGATTTACCAATGGACAACAGAGATACAGACATATGTATCATTAGTACATGAATAAGCCCCGACCCTTCAGGATGCAACTTATTCTGACTGCTTTTCCATTCACCGGCTAAATAAAACATGTTGCACGTGTGCAGAATGTTCCAATGCCCTTTATAGTGGTTAAGTGCATATTAAACATAAAAATAGTAAGCTAGGATATACTACAGTGTGACTATAGCTCTTCCCAAAGTGATTCCTTCACAACGGCCTTTCGCACCAAATGACACAAAAGAAACAAAAAATGATCAGATTCACAGAACAAAAGCAAACACATCTTTACAAAATACTAAAAAACAAAAATCCACAGGAGCAGAGAGCAATTCAGCGGAGCGACGTCTGAACACTGTGCGTGCAGGACGTGTGCTGCTGCTTTACTCACGCAGCATCAGCTGGCACTGAATGAAATAAAGGTCAATTCATGTGTTGCTGTGAATCCGTTGTATTTGAGATTATTGCATAGTTTGGAAATCTTAAAGATAGCTGTTAAATCGACACAAACAAATGAAACATCTCTTTTTCTGGTTTGTGCTTCACTCCCCTCACCAATCCAATATAAAATTATAATATAACAATATATAGATTAACTTTTTCCCCCCATAAACAGGACCGGATTCAGTTCTTTTCACAAAGTCTAAATAAAAGCTCTATTCTAAATAATAATACGCTCAATAATTCTTTATAATTTAGTTATAAAGGAAACTGTAAGATGGCCAGTTTGCAAGGGGAATTGTTATAAATCAAGCTGCTTGATAGTGAACTGAACTCCTGTTGCCAAGTTAATCTCTATATTGTAATTTCACTGTGCACAAAGATTTGCAATTTACTGCAAAACAGAATTGTAGGCCATCGATTATCTACTGAAAGTATCTGTTACCAAACCCCCATCTGTCCACCAGGTTGAGATAAAGCAAACACCAGCATGAAGACACTGCTCAGTGACCGAGGCTCTGCACTGATTCTGAATGATTGTCTTGAAGATTAGCTTCATGAATGGAATCTTATGGGACTTGTAGCGTTTAAGTGTATATACTGACGTTTCATTTAGTTATTTTTACATAGAATGAAACTGCTAAGTGTCTCTAATCTTCTGAATGACCATTACTACCTTAAATTTGTCTTCATCCTGGATGACACCACTCTCTTAAAGGCCCTGGAAACATCAACTGCTAACTATGAGTGTTGTGGTACATGAATCAGCATCTTTGTGATTTCTGCATGTGTTTTTCTGTCTGCACTCTTCCTGCAGGTTTGAAGCATGCGCTGATCATTCAGAAAATGAAGGTCACACCCTTTTGTGCCCTGATTAGGATTTGGCAACATCTGAATATAAATCTGATAACATCTCTGAAGATGTTTTCTACTGTTGCCAGTCAGCGTCAAAATTGATCAAACCAAACCAACACAGCCCCTGACGAAGATCAAACACTCATAGATAGCAGTCCTCATAAAATGTGCCTGATTTTATTAATCGAGATCCATGAATTATTTCCTGGTCAAGCGGTTAATGTGTTGCAAAACACCCAATCAGAAAGTGAGGATGAATATTTCTGGATCCGCGTGGTTAGAATTTGTCAGCACCCAGCCAACCGTCTTAAGGAAAATGATTTTCGCACCAAAAACTAGTGCAGAACCACGAGGTCACTTTATGCTGGTGTCGCTTCAAACCTGCTCAATCCTCCGTGATGTGCACAAACCTCATTACGTCTAGCAGCTGCATCCGTATTATCAAACCAGAAAGTGTGTCAAAATGACGCTGTAGTTCTTGTCGTGGTCCCCTGTGACACCCACAAAGTAGATCACCTGACTTGAATGACCAACCGTGTTCCCCTATGTCCAGCACAGAGTCATGACATGGGCCTCATTCAGTCCCCAGAATGTCAGCTCAGCTTTTTTTTTTTTTTGGTGTAGAGCTCACGTTCAAATAGGAGCCATGACTGAACTGTTTAAAATCTGTAAACTAATCAAAACTACATGAATGCATTAAAATACAAATAAAAACATTAAATAATAAAGTAGGAAAATAAATATTATTCCAAACAAGGCTTTTTTTTTTTTTTTTTTAAATAGTCACTCTCTATCTTGACGCCTGGAAGCCAGTGTGCATGTCACATGATTCACCTCCGAGACGCTGATCAGCCCGAGAAGATGGCCGCTCTCAGTCTCAGCGGTGAACGTGCTAATCAGCCACTGCGCACACACCACTGCTTCACACTCAGCTAAGAACATGGACACAGATTCCACTAAACATGCTCCCACATGTACTGTAGAGCTCAACAGTCTTATGCGTTACAAGTGTCTAGATGCAAGATATGCAAAAATTGATCTTTTTTTATTTCTTATTTTCTTATCCATGACCCGGACACTCCTTGTGCAGGATGTGCAGGATGATGATTTGAAACACATGACTACATCTGCCATCGGAAAAGAAAAAAAACTGGATAAAAAAACTAATTATAAGTGCTATAGCTATACACTATTTTGGTATTTCATGAATAGCATTCAGGGCAGTTTGAAGTTTTTTGGTCAGTTTAAGGTAACCTCTCAAAGGTTAAGATAGAACCTCTACAGACCTCACTCCGAGTGAGCACTCTCTTTTAGAGGGCGTGCTATGGCTGTCTCAGTAAACTCAGTATACAGTACATTTAAGTGTTAGTGTTAATGTCAGAAAATATATATGAAACTCATTTCCACATCTCACGCTCACAATTATTTGACTGGTCTCATTGCAGCAATATTAGACACATCTACCAATGATTTCCCTTTCCTATCAAGAAACTAAAAATAATCCAACTACTTATTTCAATTCATGAAGACATGTCGGGATTATGAGATTGTGTTTTTGTGCTCTAGAGGCGTCAACCGTCGTGGCTGCTTCTTTTTTTTTTCCTCTTTTTTTTTTTTGCTTGGCATCAAACGACGTCATAAGGATTCATCTCAGTTGGGGAAGGTGAAAAGGATCGAACAGGACCACGTTGCACAGAAGCAACAGCTACATGTTCAACACTAAATGTGAGCGGACATGTTTGGAAACAGTCGATGGAAGAGGGGGGGGGGTTCTCTCAAGCCTAAAGTGTAGGATTTACAATATAACAACAATCAAACTCTGATATCAACTCTATGGGGCATTCCAGCTTTCCCTAGAGGGGCATATTTCTGTAACCAGTCTAGCGGAGAAATGGATTCTTATCACCCCTAGGGAATAGAGAAGCTTTCGTGATGTATCGAGGGGTGTGAGTGTTTTTTTTTTTTTCTTTTGAGACTGAGCGGGAGTTAGGAGCTGTCGCTGGCGGAGCGCTTTTTGCCAAAATGACTGGCAGAGTCTCTGTTTCGCAGATTAGGCTGGATCTTGTACATATGGGGACCCATGGCCCAGCGCCAGCTCCCACGGCCCTCCACTCCAGTTGGGATGGCGGCAGCTGCAGCCACAGCAGTGGATGGGCAGGGCTTGCTCTGCAGCAGCTGAATAAGCATGGTCATCTCTGGGCCCAGCCGCGACACCATGCTGGTTCGGACGCGGTCCACCGTGTCCTCGTCGCACTCCATCAGGCTTTGAAGCAGCTTACCGTAAAACCTAAAATGACATGGAGCACCACACAGGGAATTCTTAAAAGGGACAGAAATCTGCGATGTCTTCTTATTGTGCTGTGAGATGCTGATATAACCTTTCTATATATCTGCACATGTGCTGCAAAGTCTGTTGAAATCCATATGGGAGTGACCATCCCGGCTGCAGTCCCTTTTAAGCCGTGTGCTCCCCCTCCCTATCCACACCCAAACCCTAATCCTACATGTAATGCCACAAAAATAGGAACCAAACCGTCTAAACTTGATATTCCTGTTTAATTTTCTTGCATTGTATGAATGACTGCATGGAGCAGATGATGAAGCTAAACATCCGTAGAAATATACACATCTGACACGCTACATAAAGCCAAGACGTATATATATTTGTACTACGAGCAGCATTTTGGGGCCTTGTGTCTTTTTATTTAACTTGATAACATGAATCGACTTGTATGTCCAGTGTGGGGGGTTGGGGGGGGGCTCACCTATTGGGGAAGTGACTTGGCAGCTGTGCCACTTCACCAATTGCATCTGGATTCGATCGGGCAACAGTGCAGATATCCAGCTTGCTGTAACATTCCTCTTGGACCTCAGATATCATTCTTTGGAAGGTGGAGCAGCGGCGGATGGTGGGGAATGCCTTGGAGGTGATGCCATTGGCAATGCACTTAAGGCTCTCCTTCACAAATGCTTTACCCTGTGAAAAAAAAAGAAAGAAAGAACCGCAGTGCTTCACACGTTCTTTTCCCTGCCAGCGACACCCTTATGACACTACAGTGCTCACGTGCATGTAAATACAAAACATGTCATGGCGGATAATGAATTGAAGTGTGTACCTGAGTGTCAAATTTAGCAGCACTGTATAAGAAGGACTTGCAGATGTCATGCATGCCATCTGTGTCACAAGTGGAGTTTTCCAGGCAGGCGAAGGCTCCGCAACCGACTTGGAGGGCACTGTTGAGACAGCGTGCCACATCTGCTGTGGGCACAGAGAATGGACCGTCAGCGGGGGGGGGGGGCTAACAGTTGGGTTCACTGGGAATCGCTGCACACTCACTGAGCTCATTACACAAGGGGTTGCCGGGGTTCGGGCCAAAGTATGTGACAAACAAAAGAGAACTTTCATACTTTGGTGATTCACAAAAGCCATACTGTACAGTCACTCTGGGTCAAACTGTGACTCGACCGCGGATTGGACACCTTACAACTCGGAGACTCTCAGACACTGCTTGGCGCTGGTGGACTTTTTCTCTTGGCAGACCCCTATATTCTACTGTTTGGGTCTTTTCAGCAGAGCTTGGACGAGCAACACCAGAAATACCACAGAGTTTCCTGAAAATTGTTGGCGTGCCTGCAGACACACATAAACATACTTGTACCGCTGGCACACACACATACGAACACTCTGTCCCACAAGACTCTGTTTTCAATTATTTTACACAGGACGTAATTGTCGAGCTGAATTTAAAGAGCCTGGTTCCAAACCCGCCTTAATATTCCGAACCATTAACAGAGCAGGTGTCACAGTCCATATGCACATCCACAACTGATCCCATGCACATATACGTAATGAAACACACACTCTGAAGATGCTGCCATGTTCATTTCAGAAGCATCACATGACTGTCAGAGTTATTTGGCGTATTAACCCACTAGTAACCCTGATCCTCAGATTTGTCAAAGCTGTAAAACAACCTGCAGCATTCAGTCGTTCCATCCATTCACCAAAAACCAATCACGACCATAAGAAACACACGCGGCCGACTTGAAAAGTTACAACAATGTGGCTATAAAACCTTTTCTGTAAATCAGTGAGAGTTCTCCTCCAGGGAGATGGCAAGCGGCCTGACTCAAGTCATTGGTAATACGTGTTAGGAGATGTCACTGAGGTTCCTGAACCTGCTTGGCAGACTTTGAATCTGGGGCCCCTATTTTGACCTGCGCACTCAGATAAAGTGGGTCTGCCATCTGGGACCAGAGGTCGCTCCCAAAAATACAGAGAGAAGGGAGCTGCACATCTTATGATGATGAAGCACTTCCTGCAGGAAGGAGTCAGCCTCCCTGATACTGGGGCTGTAGCTTTTGTGTTGAGGGAGAAAAGTGAACATTTGAATGAAGCCATGCACATTCATGCTTTGCTGTGTCATTTTTCTGATGATTTTTAAGAGGGATTTTCAGCCACAGCCCCAGTGGGTCTGTGGCTTTTCCTGAGGCTTGCTGGAGAACATGTACAAAAGGTGTACCCGCCTTCTTTTATTTCTGACTTGAATACACAGGAGGACTTGTGTTTCATGCATTGTAACCACCGCAAGTCCACTCTAATGCTGAACAGTTGGACCAATGCAGCAGCCAGAGCCACAGAGACAGCATGACACAGCCTGCACTCTCAGGTGGCAGCGCCAGGCTCCATGCTCATCTGTTGCCGGCAGGACACCGGCAAAATAAAAACCTACAGCCTCAATCCAGCTGATTTCTCCCAAAATCAATCCCCTCATTTAGACAGGAAAAGGCTGCATAGGCCAACAATAAAACAAGAGAGGAAACAAAAGAGTGTTTGCTGCTGTGCGTTGCGTTAATGGTGCGTAAAAGCTGTGCGCCCTGTGAGATGTCTGCAGATAGGAGCAGCGGGATACTTACTGGGGCTGTTGGCAGAGAAGCGGGCTCTCCTGGGCGAATAAGACTCGTTCTGGTCCAGTTCGTAAGCGGATGCGTTCAGCACCATCAGGAGGAAAAGTCCGGTCCTCAGAGGCATCGTCCTCCTCTCACCACAGATCATCACACAACTGAACGCAAAGGGACGCCTCCTGCTCTGCGTGGGATCACTGAAGGGAACGAGGCTCCAAACGCGAGCAGAGCAACACTATGTGGCACAAGTACAGGCTGCCGGCGGAACGTGTGCACAGCGGACTCCTCACTCTCCCTTTGACAGATGCCGATGTCAGGTCTGCGCTGGGGTTTATATGGGAGCGCTGCGCGTTACCAGTGGCGTTTGGACCAATCAGAGCGCAGCATCCAGGACCGTGCTCCTGCTCCCTCCACTATGTACTAATTGATCAAATCGGTTAACACTGTAGAGGCTCCAGCTCTGAACACCTCAAGGTTGGGATTTCTTATAGGCAACCAAACAGATGTTTCTTATAGTGGACATTTATATTACTCCAACGACACAGCTTCACCTGGACCTCACCGGAGCCATGAGGCGTCACATCTTTGATTTCATAGATCATGAAGTGATCAGCTCTTTCATGGGACCTGAAATTAAGCGTTGTACTGATACATAACCCCGGTATGAACTGAAGAGCGATTTTCTTTTCTTTATTCCCTAAATCAATGCGATCTACAGTTGCCACAATGATACTGTTATTCCTCAGTGTACCTATACAGTAAAACCACAACAGTTTATCACAGTGAAAAGTACTGTGCTCTATAGCTTTACAATAAATGGTAAATGGTTTTGTATTTATATAGAACTTTTCTAGTCTTGATGACCACTCAAGCGCTTTACAGTACAGTTTTACATTCACCCATTCACAAACACACTCATACAGTGAATCTAATCACAGCACTTTGTTATTCTATGGGGGGCCACTCAGGGTTCAGCATCTTGCCCAAGGACACTTCGGCATGCAGATGGGTCAGACTGTGGATCGAACCGCCGACCTTCAGGTTGGAGGACGACCACTCTACCCCTCAGCCACAATACAATACTGTCAGCTGGCTGGTTTGCAATACTTTTAATTTAGCGTTCCTATCGTAATCTCCATTAACAGTTTACTGGTGTATAATGTATTTAAGTAGTGTAGAATGTGATATTTACAACATCATTTAAAATGCCACATTTCAAAATGAAAAACTCTCAAAATTGGTAGTTTACAAATGGCTCGGACAAGCGATCACAACATCAGGCTTTTATTAAACCAAGTGAAATATCCAACACAAATGTTTTACATCACAATCCATGAACGCACAATTCCTTCTGCTGAACAGGATCAATATTTATATTGTGAATAAATTGATCATATATTTCCATTGTTTATTATTTTCAAAGAATGATTTGTTGGAGTTCAGATAGATAAATGTAGAGTATTTATGTAGTGCTTCTTCAGTCTTATCAACCATTCAATACACCGTATGAGTGGCCTCCACACATCTAATAACACCATTCATACTCTGTCGGCACAGTTACATGACACTTCAGAATCTGGAGGAGCCGAGGACTGGACCTGCGACCATCTGGTTCGTGGACAACCCTCTCTACCTCCTCAGCCACATCAGCCCAATCAAACGAAATACCACAAAATGTGACCATTTCTAATAATCCTATATTCTAAAAACATGTTGCGTGCACATTTAGATTTCTTTAGACCAAAGCATGACAGAGTACTTAACCAAGCAGGGTTTTAGTCAAATGTGATGCTTACTGTCGCACACTTAAATGCCCTTGTCTAAATATCAACCCAGAATATTCAAATGTCAGGTCGTTTATTATCACTGGCATTTTCCTGAACCGTGCCCACTGATGACTCCATGGTTTAGCTCATGGAATCTACCTCGCGTGGAGATAAACTACCTGCGATGTTGACTTACAGTGCGGATGATGACTGTTGCTGACCCGATTCTCTATTCTTCTTTATTAGACGGAGGAATGTTGGCTCAGAGTCCACTAACAGCTGCACGTGCCGGGTGCACAGAGGATGATGTGTGGGATTTAAAACTATCATTTATCATGGACGCCTCACGCCTCTTCACCCAGCGCCATGCTCACCCATTACAGACAGAATCAGACACGATGGAGCTGATTCTTCCTCATAATCGCAGAGGGGAGTTAAAAGAAATGTGGTGAAGACTCGTTGGTTTAGTTTTGACAGCAGAATATTATTTTTTTAAACTGATATAAATTCCCTTAGATTAACCTGAAAACCTTTGTCTTCAGGAGGAGCCACTGTGCAACAAAAAAAGTCTGATCTATATTTTGACATCGAGCTCTGTTAGATCACTTTTCTCCTCCCGTGGTGTTTCAGAGAGCAGAGAGGCTCTTTCCTCTGAGTTCTGATTGTCTGTGGACCGTCGTTGTGCCATAACCCTAATTTCTCCGACAGCGTTGTCAGGAGTCGGGCACAATTTCCAGCTGTTGGCCGCTTACGTCTGCTGAGGAATCCAAACATGGGCCCCTGCCAGTGGCCCCAATGGACTTTATAATGGAAAGATGATATGAAAGTAACATGCTAATGGATGAGCCAATAGCTCTTGTCACAATCCGTCATTATCAGCATGGTAGTCTAAAACAGACTTTAGCTACACACTAGACGAATGAGATTTGACAATTCGGACGGAAAAAACTAAGCCTGGTCACTGACGACTCTTTCAAGAGATCAGAAAAACTATAGTGTGTGATTTAACTTACTCGATTGCTTGAAGGTTAGAATTTGATGGCACTGTTTACTTTCTCTCGTCTTATTTCTAAAAGGAAGTTGAACTGTCTTCCTCTATCTCTTTCTGTTGCGGTGAAGGAGTCTCCAGAGTGATGGCTGGCTCCCCTCCCTGCAGATTAGGTGTGGAAAACAGGATGTCAAAGACCAACGTGCTTGCTTATTGGTTATGTCAGCACTCCTAAAACACCTGGAGACAACAACAATGTGAACAGTGTGTGAGATCCGAGGCAGATTCTGAGCTCATATTCATGGTCTCCGTGAATATATTGCTGCTCTTGCATTTATCGCTTCCAGGTGTGTGTGTGTGGGTTTTTTTTTTCTCACTAAAATGGGAAGGGGGGGGGGGGGGCTGGGGGGTGGGGTTTCTCTGCTGAAACCAAAGACGTGAGACTGAGAGTTTATTCATGAGTTTTGGAAGTCGGTCTCATCCTTGTTAGCACATCACTACAGACTCTCCCAGGCTGGAGCGGAGCCATACCACAAACACATTTGAGAATACCACTTGAGCGTCCTCTTCGGGGGGGGGGGGGGGGGGAAAGGATAATGAATTCCTTTGTCAGGTAGAAGAAGGTGCTTCACCTTGTTTTCAGAAATATAACAGACAACGCAGAGGGCAGGGTTCATGCAAAGGACAAATCTGCTACAGAGAAGGAACATACACTCATACCGGCCTGCTGCAACATGCACGTTTTTGCATTCATTTACATTGAGGTGGATGAACTGATCCTCTGATTAGAAGTCACTTTGCATCGAAGTAGTTGAAGCCCCCCCCTGAGCTTATTGCTGTTTGCCTGACAGCAGCTTCTTCCTCTGTAATTATAAGATTACGAGATTGCTCATTATGAACGAGAGATTTGAAATTAGAGTAATAAATGGGAGAGTCATCTTTTATCACGCACAAGCAAATGAATCACAAATATTGCGAGTGTCTGCGCCGAAGCTTTGTTTTAACGAGTTTATTTAATGAGTTGCGTAAAAACACTCCCAAGGTGTCACCTGAAGGACAGTGCAAGTCTACCTGCGTCCACCAGAGGGACTGCAGTCAGATGCTGCTGATTTACATGAGCTATTACAGTGAAGTAACACCTCCAAACAGTCTGCTGTCTCTGGTGTGTGGGAGGGACGGAGAGTAAAGATTATGATTTGTGAAATTCGAGAGGAAACAGAGAAGACAAGACGCCCTGCAGGACTGTTGTGACGTGCAGGTTACTCACATGTCAACGGTGTGTTTGCACCTAAATTTAGATTTGTTTTTGTGTGTGTGTGTGTGTGTGTGTGTGTGTGTGTGTGTGTGTGTGTGTGTGTGTGTGTGTGTGTGTGTGTGTGTGTGTCTTCATATGTGATGTTTGGTCTGGGGGATAATGCGTTTTGCTTTCTAGCATTCACAGGAGAATAACACTTCAATATTAAGGGACATGTTTTGCAAGAGGAAGAAGTATATGGAGAAGCATGAAACAACCAGAGAGAGACCCCCCCCCCCAAAAAAAAAAAACTGGTTCAAGAGTCACACTGTAAAAAATCTCCAGGAGAGATCTGGAATAGATAAACATTCTCCTATAAAGCTATCAGGATGCAGAGAAAATAGATTCACTATTGTCAGTGATATTTATAGATGTGGAGTTTAAGTGGCATTTGTAGAAAAAACTTATGTGGTTTTTCTTTTTAGAACACATGATCATAACTGACAAAAATAACAAAATTTCATTCCCATCACCAGATGAGAAAGTCTAATGTTGTGGGCTTATTTTCCTGAGGGTGTTAAATTCATTTTGTCCTGCGTAGTATCTGAATGGATGGTGTTTTCCCTCTAACAGATGTCTGCATGACTCGAACACAATGCAAAAGCTCAGGGGACCAGCATTCCTGAATGTGTGTCCAGAATGAGTAGCATAGCAGGGCTATACATCTGGTGACTGGAATGAAAACATGCTGCAGCTCTGCAGCACGAAACATTAGAACCAAAACATTGCATTGATAAAGTCTGTTGCTGCAAATGTTGTCACGTATTCACTGCTCTGCAAAACAAGTGGGAATCAAGAAAGTGTACTAGCACATACAACATATACAAGATCATGTTTGGATGATACAGATGGAAGACTGTGGAGGAACAATCCTCATTAAAATGTATTTTTATATATCTTACATAGTGTGAGTGTATTAAACAACCCTACAAATGAAACTGTCTTCAAATGCTGTAATAGGTGTGTGTTAAAAGGTCGACCACCTTGTCTCCTGGTCAAGAACAGGGACTAAATGTGAAAAGTTAAAGAACGTGTGGAAGCAGTGCATTCTTGACATTAAATTACAATGACAAACTGAATGTGGACACGTGGCGTCATGTTGAAGTTGAAATTAAGAGTGTCAAAATGTAACATAAACTCCATGACACAAATAGGGTCCACTGCATCTCGTAACTGATTCAATTTTTAGTCCTTCTGAGTCTCCTTGACCAGAATTGACCTTGGCAAGTCTCATGAGGTCACATACAAACATCCGTGCGGCTGAAGTGTCCTTGAGGAAGATACTGAATCTCAGCCTGTGGGGTTCTGTACAGCTGAACCACACTTTTACCTCCTGCAAGACTTCTGAAACAACTTATTTCTCCTCCTGCAATGATGCTGTTCACCCAGATCTGGAGCAAAAGGACAGAACAAGTTTTTGTTGTTGTTGTTGTGTGTGTGTGTTTGTCTGTTTTTCCCGTTTTCTGTGGCAAGTCTGATTGGAAACATTTCTAATGGGAATGCTTTTGAAGTAAAATAGTGGAAATAAGAAGTGTCTACTTGCGTGAGCCATGCTGTTGACGCTACATTTGAAATACATGTATTTATCAGACCCAAACTATTTCCCTCAGGGCAGAGCTCTGTGAATCCCTGACGTCATAGAGCTTCATCATCACTCCTGCAGTGTTGCTTCGCCGTAGCTGTTTGAAACACCTGTCATCTGGTCGACACTTTTTTATATCCTCTGGTGCACAGGTGTGTGCAGTTACTGTTTCCCATGGCAGCATGGGGGATTTCAATGCACTATAAATATAACATACTTTGTAGTTTGCTTGAGCAACATCCACAGCAGATAAATATTAATGACACCGTCATATATACTGACTTCATCATCATAAAATCGAAGGAAACTGGTATCGCAGCGCTCGACACGGGAGAGTGACGAGTGGAATGTGCCAGTGAAATAGGAAATTCACAGTTTGAGATTTGCAACTTCCTGAATGATTTATCAGACGTGTCAGACCTTTTAAATCTAATGTCATGGCTCTCCAGTCGAACGTGTTATATTTGTGGGCCGGTCAAATGTTTAAATGCCAAACTTTTGAAGAACATAATCACGGCATTTTCACGCGTTATAAAGCTTTCAGCTACATGTACAGTACGGGTTGGTAGGTCTAGTCATAAGGTATATTGTCTATATTGGGAGTAAGGCGATTATTCCATCAGGTTAAAGTTTAACCTAACTCTCATGGATTTCAGACAATTACTGTCATTCTTTACATTCCGACATCCAAGCACACACTTGCATTTGTGCAATAACGCCTCAAATACACACACACCCACGCTCACAGAGCCCTTGTACTTTGGAAGGAGTCTGTCTGTATGCAGCATGCAGTAGTACCTAGCCTATGTTCCCTTCACCCAGCCATCTGGTTTCAGTTCAGACCCATCTGGATCTGTCTCCAGCCCAGGCATCTCAGGAATACATTTTGGAGGGGTGCCCACATCCGTTCACACAGACAAGTGTTTTCAATTACTCAATTTTAAATGTCTCTAAAACCCGAGTGATTGAGCTTTTTTTTCTTCTTTTCTTGTAAGGCTGCAGTGGTGGTTAATACCAATTTGAAAAGAGCTGCTTCAAAGGCAGATGGCTAACCAGTACATATAAGACGTCAACCGGGGTTACACCTTGATGGTCGGGCAGGGGCATGTCACCGGTCCAATCTGAAAGCCCGAAGCTCACGTATTCCCAGATCGCAAACACATACTTGTTTGCTGATTTCAGCGCTACCGCAAATATCCCCTAAGCTGACATGAAGGAGCTGGAGAGCCGAGAAGTGATGAGAACCATGCAGGGAGCGCCACTCATATGAAAACTGACGGGACGATTCCACGAGCGGCCACATCAAACGGAACGAGAAAGCTTTATGTGTTTTTGAGGTCTGAATCATGAAAAACAGAAGACATTTGAGGTTTATAGCAGTTCCTGATATATGCAAAAATCAGTTAACCATTTCCTATTTGGAATTTATGGCTGTCGCTTATTGCTAATACAAATCAAAAACAGGGACAAAGGTAGCTTTGGATACTACTTCTCGTTGCTTCATGTATTTTCTGCAATTTGTTCACGTATATTATAATAACACTTTTGTTTTGAAAGATCATGTACAGCAGGAAGACAGAGAAAGAAAGTGAGATGAAGTCAAACCAAAAATCTTAATAATTTCTATCTCTGACAAAGAACTTTCCTATTTCTTTAAGAGCTGTCTGCAAATTTTCTCTGTGTGTGTGAGTGTGTCACGCATTAACCCACCCAGATGAATTCTGCTGTGTCAGAGTGACGCTTGTACGTGAATCTATTTTAAATTGTGACCAACAACACATTTTAATGACTTCTATGACTAAACCAGTGGAGACCTTCCCCAGGATGCCTGTGGGCATGTACTCACACAGCTACAGTATTTCACATGGCTGTGTGATAAGGTCTGTAGTGTAGCACTTCTCCATTGTCACAGGCGGTGGCAGTTAATCCAAAGGAAATACTGCCCCTTTTTTCAATTTGCATGCTAATACCATTCCTGATTTAATCTGATATGAGCTGCACAGTGGTAGCCCTCATATAAGTTACCCATCAGGCATCCACTCACCATCACTCACATCTATCTTGAATTAGTGCTGCAGCAGCTCGCAGCTTCCTATTCAAATGTTGTAAGGGCTCCTTCAGACCCACAATAGCACTGCGTCAAAATTGTAGCCTCCTCATTCATTTCACTGAGATTACTGCATTGTCATAGAGCGGGCCACCCATAAAAAACTGAAAGAAAAGAAAAGAAAACTTGATCCTGGCTCGACTTTTGCCGCAGCTCAGCGCAATGTCATCCAGCAATGCAGCTATTTGGACAATCAAGTATGAACCAGAGGCAGCTTAAGCACTTAAGTCTGGAGGTAATAAGCAGCTGTTTGTTAACCAAACAACTGTTTGTTAAGATGTAACTACAATCCATCGTTCCATTGTATTCCTCGGTGACCTCTGGCGGTCAAATGCAAAACACAGGACTCATCATTTCAGCTGATTGTAAATGTGAAAATCATTTCTCCGGGAAGCTGGTGGGAATTTGCCACATCAACACCAGACACCGGGCGGGGCGAGGCCGGGCACGCGACGGGATCTAGAGCGGCTAAAGAGAACAGCCAGTCGCTCTGGATGAAGAGAAAAGCCTCCATCTGGACTATAAAGTGAGTGGATGGCTTCTAGGGGGGGGGAGGCGATGCTGGGGATCACTGCTGAGTCCTCTGGAGGTGCCGTGGGGCCAGACAGCGAAACATGGGTGTGGTCCACTTGATAACACAAAAGTTGCCACCATGCACTCACTTGACCAACCTGCAGAATCTCGTCAGGTCTATGGGGATTTTTTTCCCGATCTTTATCCAGGAACGTGGCGTTTCAGTTTGAGATCAGGACTTGTTGATTTCACATTAAGATTAAGTAATGCTTTCACTCCAAACCCTGCACTCCGCTCAAATGGCCTCTGCTTGAGGTCAGATTTTCTCTGCTTGTGTTCAAACCGAGTGATTGCACTCAGATATTTTGTTGTTTGAAGAGATTTCCAACGCTCCAGCTGCAGCTCCTCAATCTGAAAGACCACAGTCTTGAGGAAAACCACCCATAGTGTCTCTTCCCGAAAAGCTCCACATGGCACCTTTAAAGTCAAAGTATTGGTAGTGATCAGCAAGTACTGTATATCCCTCTCATCTGCCACAGTGTAGGTCATCATTAACTGAGGGCAACAGGTTACATCATGTCAGCAAGTGTCAGCAAGAGTCCAAGTTGCCACCACTCACCTGACCTTGTGAGAATCGGACACAGCTAATTAGAATAGTGTTGGTTTTCTTTGAATGTCTGTACACTGTTTCGTGCCAAACCGTCAAAAATTGAGACATTCCTCAGTAAAGGTGAAAGGTATGACCTGCCGGTGGCGCGATAGGAAAAAACAATCGGAATCAGCCCAACAACAACCCATCTAATCATGCAATAAAAATGGCTAAAAATAGAAGATATAAACTAAAGCGCTCTTCTGAAAGTATAATTAAATGCATGAAAGGATCTGGACAACAACATGGTCTGTCGATTGCACAATATTGCACAAATAATCTGTAACCCATTTGCAAAGTTGCAGCATTTATTACCAAATAAAGGCATAGATTGTTGCCAGAAATGGCATGTCTCTGCTCCATTTGTGTGGTGAGATGCTGAAGTTATCACATTTGTTTTTCTAGCGTTACTATCTAATATTTTACATTGTTTACAAAAATAAGCACAGTGGAAATTTGACGAACTTGTTACACAGGTTGAGAATCTGGTCTTAATATTTCTTTTTCGTTCATATGCTTAAAGGATGACAAAACAACTTGTTTACCATCAGTTATCTTTCAGGAGAAACTAGTGCTTCGCTCTGTGATTCAAATTACATCACAGTCAATGGTGGGTACAAACTGAGTTTAGGATAAGTGCAACCTAACTCTGACCCTTTGACATGATGGTACGCTGTGTGCTGAGAAGGAAATTGGGCTTTATGTGAATTTATAATAAGCTTTTCTTTTCCTGAAGGAACCTGCAGCGTTGGCCTGTTGCAGCACGTGTCTCTTGTGTAATGAATACATTTCATTTTAATCCCTGCTTGTGTGTTAGGGCATTTTGTGGTTGCAGTCTACTTTGTGGTTGAATGGACCAATAGTGTATTGGAAATATATAGATAAAACAAAGTTTATGTGTGCGTTTGTAAGTTATACACATTGTTTATGGAGTTCATGTTGCCTGCTCGTGTTTGTGTGTGTTGCAGAAAAAGTAAATAAAGTCTTTAAACTCCCCGCATACACCAACAAGCTATAATTCTCACCATTACACTAATTCACATGTTGTTAAATGTGTTTTTACACAGCTTTTTTTCCCTTAATGACCCCAAGTGAACAGAGTTTGAAATCTGGAGGACCGTTGTGGTTTTGATTTATGATGTTGGGGTGTTTCTCAATGGTCTTGCGGTATTCATCACATCTATGCTCAATCCCTAATCAGGGTTTTATGCATAGCACTCTATCAAGAGCCCTTCAACATCGCTCAGAGAATGTGGACTTGGTAATTGAATTTGACCGTGGCTTATGGTGGGAATATGAGCCAGATGCCAGGATGTTTATGGTGTTGTTGCTTCGCGGGCAGCAGTGTACACAAGCTCCGTCTCTCGCTACAGCCCGATTTTCCAATGCCTGGCGCATCCTCATGGTCAAAACATGTTATTACTTGTGTTATAGTAATGAAGCTGGTGTGAGTGATGATATGCATCAGTTACAGTCATTCCGCTGCGCTGTGAGGCTGACAAAGAAAAGGTTGTGATCATTTCACATTATCACCTATTCACAACGTTTCCATTGATTAACTTTACCATTTGCAGCATTACCCACTCATTTACTTGATCATTTACCCATAAAGCCTCATAACCATTTGATTGTAAAACTAATGTACTTATGTAACAGGGCCTGGAAATAATGGAGTTAGGTACAATTGATGAAAACGAGAAGTATCACAGGTGGGGGCAGGAAGTCACCACCGTCGAACTGCCCCGGAAAGAGTGAGAAAGTTCAAGAGGCTTTGATGAGGTCATGTGCACATTCCCCGCCATTCAAATGCAAGGTTACACCTTTAAAAAAGTACCAATCTGATCAATCCTGAGAGAAAGAAAGGTGCAAACTCCATGAGAAGATTTTCGCAGATTTTTTCTTCAGTCTTGTCCGGACAGGCTCAGGTTTATTTTGGTCGCTCGATCAAACCTAAAAAACTTTATTGCGATTTTCTTTGGATGACTCCATTTGACAACTTTCTTTGTACAGCAGTACTTGGACACAGTGTTGGGTTCGGAACCCAACAAAAACATGACCGAATATAGACTGATTATTGTTCTTGTTCGAATGTATCATTATTGTCTTAATGTTAATATCATCTGTAATGCGAATCACACACTATGGTCTTTAAAGTCACCGGGTCTCATCCAAATGAATGTGTCAGACATCACCAAAACCCCAGATGAGCGAAAGTTATTTGGAATAATGGCGTTTCGTTCTTCCTGAAGAGAAACAGAGGCGTGCACAGTCTATGCCAAGCTGTTGTGGAGGCTTGTGGAAGCCGAGCACCTTGCTTCAATTTGTAAACTATCTGTAGCCCTGTTTTTCTAGGAATAACATCCATATTGTCATTTATTATGGGCCTTACCAATGTTCAGTATCAATACAGAAAGTAGTTTGTCCCAGCGAGGCAAGTTGTTGTCCTGTCACAGGACCACACCATATGTTTTAGTTAAACCTGACCATCAAATATTCTTCTCAACCATTTTTTTTAACCTCAACCATAATTTGGTTGCTGTGGGAAGATATATTGTAGAAAGCAGTACTCGTCAAAACATAGGAATTAAACATGAAAATGTTTTGCATTAAATAATCTTTTCCTTTGCAGATATACGGTTCCCCTCTTTCAACCTTCATTTCCCTCCAATCGTTTCTCTCTCTAAACAAATGAATGAGAGGAAACACTTTACAGAACTAGTAATGACATAAAGCAAAGTTACACATATATGTAGCTCCCGTATGTAGGAAGTACCATCATCTTTGTGATCATTTATTTTAGTCTCACAAATTCTCATTCATACAACCAGTTGTGTCAATAACAATGATGTAACCATGGGTAAAATCTGATTAAAGCATTCAATAGAAGGACTTCCCGACCCCAGAGGTGCAACCACCACGGCAACCACAAATCAAAGTGACATCACTGCTGTCTAATTACAGATATTATGTGTAATTATACTGTGACAAGTGACAGAGGCTGTGGTGATCAATTGAGCATGAGCAAAAAACAAGAAATCAACACTATCAAACTTTCTACAAACTCAAACGAGCTGGAACACATGCAGCATCCATAGTGACTCTGCAGCCAGTTGTCATTCAGCTGCTTCCTCTATCTTATACTGTCCGTTGCTCTGTTCAAGTATCTGACTTGCTTGAGCTGAATGTGTGGGTTTCACTTCCCAACGCTCTATTAAGGTTGATTACATAACTTGTTTTGGATTATGCAAAGTGCTTATGAGGAGAGAATTTGGTAGAAGCAATGCTGGTAATTGCAAAAGGACAATTATTCCCTCATTGGCAACATAATCAACAGTTCTGCAGTTTATTGCAGTGATCCCGCTCTGTGAGGAACAGCCTTGACCTGCCTTTTCAAAGCTGAGCTTATGGCACACACAAAAAAGCAAGAAGTGTCTCCTCGAGCCACAGCCCACTAGTTTAATGGCAGACACCCTAACCACACAACCACTGCATTGGATAGGGAAGAAAGCAGTGGGATTTGTGGTAAAAGCACTGTGCATCCCTCGCCGAAATACAGCCTCCATGACTCCCCGAGCCTCGGTAGCTTGGCCAATTGCTGTGAGAGAATGCAGATGGGAGCGATGCCCAGCAGTGGAAAACAGGGAATAAACTAGCTTAATGAAACCATCATGGCATAGTGAAAAGCCAGCCTAAGCCATCAGTGAGAATGCCCCTGGGGTAGGAAGATGGGTTGGTGTGCGTGATGGCGGCTGGAAGCTTGCCTGGATCCAGGAGCTCTGTTGGCCCTCTGTAAACCGACGGCAGCCCAGTTCCTCCCCATGCAGCCCCTCCTGGGAGCAGTCAGAAATCTTATATGCCATGTTACAGGTCAGGCCCTGAGGTTCTAACTACCATATCAGGGAAATTAGATGCTTAGTTGAGAATGTCCACAGCTCAAGCTTGTCGTTTACAGAGGGAGCTGCATCTGCATTCAGAATCCTTGACAGTGTCAGGAGCAGGTTCTGATGTGACAGTTTGCCGGATTGGTCTTTCTACAGTTTAAAGGACTGATGTTCATCATCGTCTGTTCAGTAAAGAAGTGCAGTAAACAGATATAGTCCCAAGCTGCTCGAGTTTGCATGGAATCGCATGTCTGGTATTTATTTTCTTTGAAGGTTAAAGTCTTCAGGCATTTATTGTGTTTCATGCTTGAGTTGGATGTTTTCTTTCACCTTTGGTAACCGTTGGGTGCCTCAACTCAGGAGCAACAGATACGCTGTAATGTCAGATTTTTTGAGTTTCAAAGTTTCACTAACTTGTATTTCTATGTCAACAACCGGTGAAAAGACAAGAGTGACGTGACAGAGGTCACTGATGAGCAATAACCTGACCCAATAATTCCTTCAGCTTTAAGGAGCATTCTTGTGTCGTCCAGCTCTTTGTCTCACAGTTACACAACATAACTGTTCTGGCTTAGTCTCAGCAGTTTGACATTTTCCACTGAAAGAAATCTTATAAATCAACTGTTCATTACCTGTCTGGCCCCATTTTTAGATGGACAAACGTAATAACTAAAATTAAGCAATTGAAGAAAAGTTCATGAGTGAACCGGACTCTTCTCTGTGAAATTGTACGCACATCCTCTGACATTCATTTGTGAAAACTACTTTTCACCAATCCTGTTCCGCTTAGTATTTTCTGTTACTAAGCAACCAGCTGCAGAGTAGACTATCTGCTTCCTGTCACATGACTTACATTTTTCAGGGGCACATTTAATCAAAAAAGGTTGTTGCAGCATTTTGTGGCAGTTTCTTTGCAGAAATACTTAATTTAACTACTTCTGACACTGTAAAGTAAAAGTACTCATTAGACTGACTAATATATTATTTTATTAAGCTCCATGACACCCTTAGATCATTAGTACTGAAGCAGCTGTGTAAGCAGCAGGTGGAGCTAGAGCTAAATACCTTTAAAGTAGATTTATATACAGGAATGTTAGATTTATTGTGAGAGCTTTTTTCTCTTTGTGATTTGTGGTGAGTTACTGGATCATTTAAGCATTTGAGAACTTCAGAGGGAAAAAGCTTTTAACAACTCAGACATCTGAAAGAACTACCTTGCTTTTCGGTACTATCTCACTACTATTCAGGATTGAAAAATGGTCGAAACCATTAGTTTAGTCTTTACCATTGTGTTTCAACAGATTGTTGTATTATCTATTGTTTGAAATCTTTATTTCAAAAACAACCTAAGCTGTCAAATGAATGATGGAGTAGACAATACAATACTTCCCTCTGAAATGTATCAGAGTGGAGGTATGAAGTAGCATAAAGTGGAGTACTAACATGTTACATTACATTACATTTGGCAGACGCTTTTGTCCAAAGCGAATTACAATTAGTACATTCAACATTTTATGAGGGGCCATTTAGGGGTTCAGTACCTTGCCAAGGACACTTTCGCAAGCAGATGGGGAAGAGTGGGGTTTGAACCAGCAACTTTCTTGTTGGAGAACGACCACTCTACCCCCTAGGCCACACCGCCCCTGTTGCGTCACATATTGTGAAATAACAAAAAATATGGCTTTTTTATGTCATTAACAAGTTTATTAATACAATCACAAGCAAATAGGGCGAAACATTGACCCCCTCCATCCCCCGATGGGATGTATCTTTTGCATATTGTAGCCTGATCTTGCTCTTCCAGGATTACCAACCCTAGCTTTAACTTGCTTTCAACCAACAAACTTTAACTCTAATTACCTCCAAACGATTAAAGTAAGTTTGAGTACCTGTGAGCTGCAGCTACTGAGTATTTAGCTTTCTCCGTGTCAGTGTTTGTTTTACATTCACAAAAATCGTTGTATTTCAATCTCAGTATGCTTGGGTTAATAATGAAAATATCTATGTGCCTGCACAGTGGTGTGGGTGTTTACAAATATAATAAGCCTTTATGTAATTATATAAAATAATATTTGACAGAAACCGTACCGTCCGCTCAGCCTTCATCCAGCCAGCCCACCACGTTCTCCTGAGTTCACTCATCAACTTTTTCTCAAGTGTTATATAATTTCCATTCACAGTCCTATATAAACATCGTATTTAGTGGGAAAGGGAAATGATCTAATGCCTATTAGACCCTCATAACAGCCTTTTAATTCACTATACTTAAACTTAGTCTATACTTAATGTTGTACTTTTGGCCTTTTCCCATCAACCTTCATTCCTGCAACTATGGTCAATACATTTTACCCTCCCCACTGGGTGAGGACAACCTCCAGAAATGATCTTGTCCAAGTCTCATCTGTCTCACTTTGATAGCTGTCTATCCCTAAAACTTACATATCCATCTCCATACATACATTTCTAAACATTTAGTAATTTACAAATATGCACAAAGTAGATTTCTACTTCCCATCGTGTGGAGGCCCTGGATGTGCGGTTCAGGGGAAGGACAGTGTTGCATTGTCTCAGAGAGTAAAATAAAAGCTCAAGAAAACATCTGTTATCTGTTACAGTGATGTGAGAAGAAAATATTGGAAGGATTGTCCCCTTGTAAATAAGTGAAGTTGAGACACTAATCCAAAAAGGTGCCGGGTGAATCCCCGTGAGCCAACTATGTGTCAATCAATAAATACGAGGCAGATTTAACTCAGAAGATGAAACGTTACGTTCAGGAGAAAGATACACTCTGTATTTTTTCTCTCATCTCATATATATATATATATATATATCACAACAATGACTTTTGTCATTGTTACTGGTGTAAAGCCTGGTAATGAAAGATACTGAAGCTCTTACAGTATTGCTGCCAGGTTTAGGGTCATTAATGGAGCAAACATGTCAGCGAAATCTTACACAGGCAGTCTGCAGAGCTAGTGGTTTCAACAGGGCTGTAATTACGCACAGTCATGCTTTGTTTCAAGGGCATCATCATCATACTAACATGCTAACAGTGACCGTGACAACAAATTGATTTCATGGCAAGCCCTCCAATAATTGCTCTACCTAGAAGTTTAACCAAATATGAAAACTTGTACTAAATTTCATGGCAATCTATTGAATAGTTGTTGAGGTAAAAGTGTTTCAAAGTTTCAAGGTTAAATAAATACATTCAGTCATAAACTGTGAATGGCTTTCTTTAATTTTCAACTAACTTGGTAGGATAATTACGAATCTCTGACTGGTCAAAGGTCAAGAACAACAATAAAATCATCCAAAAAACAAACCTATAGAGCCATAATCTAAAGCTTATATTGATTAGAAATGTATTCCCCAACATATGACATCACATTTATCATATATATTAGTGACATAATCAAAATGTTGTCACGTATAGTTAAAAAAATAATTTTTTGAGGTATCTCTGCTACTATAGGAATTTGCAACCAATCAGATTAGAGACACGGTCTACAATTTATTTAGATAAGCAAAACAATCATTTGTCATAAATGTTGTTATACATTACAAAATATGTTATAAATGACGTCAAGATGACATCATTATTAAGTGGATTTAATAAAATATAAAAAGTTAGCTTTGCCTGTGCAGGGTATGTATTGCCCCTCCAATGCTCTCATTCAGAGATTTATACATTTTTTTAATGTGGCAGTACCCTATCCTTGATCAGAGAGTTCAAACCATGAGTCCAGAGGCTTCATCGTGTATTCACAACATCTTTCAGTCTTTTCATTAGACTTGTTTTGGAAAATTTGAGACCTATTTAGTTTATTCCTCACTGTCTGCAATCATCAGATTTAGAAGAAAGGGAACAAGAAAGCCTTGCTTTAAGTATGCTCTTGCGTGGCTAGTGTGTATGTGTGAGTCAAAGGGAAAGTCAATTAGTGCTGTTTTATGACTCCTTTTGTGCTGCACTTGGACCTGTGGGTTTATATAACTTTGCAGTTTAAACCACATCGAACACTCGCAGTGAGCGGGACGAATAACGAAAACAAGGGGGGGGTCCTTGTAACCTTTCATGTAAGCATTCTTGGAAAAAAACTGGTTCACCTCCATAGACATTTTAAATGTCTGCTGCTCGGTTGGAGAACTCTGGAAGCTTGAGCTATGATGGATTAATTGGCATGTATTGCTCATGAGCAAGTGGGTAGTGCTAACTTCAGTATACTTTCATCGTCATAAAGTGAGGCAAGTGAGTTCTTTCTTTTCTCCCGCATACCAAATGTTTCCGTTTATGTTTGAATAATTGGTTTAACTTCATAGTGAAATAAATGATCTTAACTCTGACCAAACTCCCAGTGCATTTAAAATCTTCTGGTATTTGTTAGTAAGTGTGTTTGCATTCTTGTCTAGGATGACAGATAAACCAGCGTTGCTTGCATGGAGAGCAGAACTGAAGAATGGTTTTGTGAACAGTGAGGAATGAGTAAACCACACTGTCTGCAAGTGTCCTCACTGGACCCCTGCAAGATGTAATGGTTTACATGCACAGCTGGCAGCATGGCTGGCCATCATTCATTGTTATACTTGATTCAAAGGAAGGGGATTTTCTTTGTTATTTGTGTCTTTCTGTTCTGCATTGGAGGCTTTGTTATTTATAGGAAATAAAAAATAATATTTTTACCTTTTGTTCATATTTTGACACATGATACTAAACTCAGTAAAGGGATTGTCAAACATTTATGCAATCAGCCTGGGGCCGGCTGAATGTGACCATAAATACAGACCAGAATAAAGAAATAGTTGAAACTTTTTCTGTGCATTCAACACATTTATGGAAACTCAGGACAATGTCTTATATATCTTATATTTTAATGTCTGTATATTTTATCTACATCAACAAGAGCAAGGAGATTTTTTTTCAGCAATCATAAATGAGATTCTTTATTATCAGTTGGGCAAAACCATAAAGATTGTATAAAGCACTTGATTCTATAATAAAAGTCTGGAGGGGTTTGAAAGCAAATGTTAATATAGTCATATGGTCTTCATAATGATAATGATAAACAGAGTCACAGTGTCTACGGAGACAAGTCATGCGTGTCCTGCTTGAAATACTATATAACAGTGGAATAGGACCCTGTATGCTAATATGAAAGTATATTATTCCAAAAGCATGTAATAAGCTTTTGATTAGGAGCCCTGGCAAACAAGTGTAGCAGTTGTTTCAGTGTGGCCTTCTCTACAGAGGTTGCATCTCTGTTGAATTGACTGAGTGAAGGAAAAGATAGATTACTACCTCAGTCAGTCCACTGATTAACCCACTGGTAAACATTTTGGAAATACTATCAAAAACCATTGACTTCCATTCATGCCCTGTGGAATGATTCAAATGCACAGCAGGCGCAGCTGATTCAGTTTTTGTGTCAGCACACGATACAAATATCTTATTGAATTTTTGCATGCATATTTTTTTTTGTTGCTGTGTTTTATTTATTTTGAATTACTAATTATTATTTTGGATTATTTGTTGTTCATTTGTTTTAGGATTTCTTCTAACTGCTTTTGGAATGTATAGTTTTGTGCTGTATCAGAATTTTTGCGACTGTAGTGTAGCGCCTATCGGACTAAAGGTGCAATTGAGTGGAAAACTTGTCTGATTGAACAACAGGATTAACAGCTTGAACAGTCATCCCTCAGTCAGTGTCAGTGCAGTCAGGAACCAGTGAATGACATGGAGGTGGAACTGCAGGTGGGAAGAGGGTGTGTGTAGTCTTGGGAGGATGCCAGTCCAAGGAAAAGAAACCAGGTGTGCATGCTATTATTACTGTACCACTGATGACACAGGTGGACACATGGACACAGGTCAAGATGGAGTCAAGCCAACAAATGTATTTCAAATTGCTGGGCAGACGCTGGAGCCTTGGCCCAGACAAGTGAATAACTACACTTTTCAGAACAGATGTGATGTTGTTGGCACATCTGTTGTATCCAGCCGAGAGTTCCTTGGCTTCCACAAGTTGGGTAAACAGTAGCAGTTGTGTTAGCATTCAAATATTTGGTGGGGAATCTGTGAGCAACACATTGGGCAGTGATTCCTGTGAATGAAGCCCCTGAAAGAGTGCACCAGATTTAGTATCGGAAAGACTCCACTCATCGTTGAAGAAGGTCTGCTTGCTGGCCATGGATGAGGCTACAAGTCACTATCCAGCACTAAGAGGACAGAGGCAATGGATCACACCAGTGACAAACACCAAAGGACAAAGATTTCCTCACCAACAACTGTGCGGTACCCATGGGTGTTTTGTTTAATGTTGTATTTGTCTGGTCTTTTTAACCTTTCGTTCTCGAAAGGTTTAAGTTTGGGAGATGTGATCAGTTCCAATGGGTCATAGAGGGAATAATGATGTCGCCGGTTTACCTTGGCGCACCATGTACGCCTAAAATTAAGGGGCCATTCAGTCGTGACAGGAAAGAACAAATTCAAGGACTCCTGAATGCCCGAGAAATAACAAGAGCTAGGGAAGTAGTTATTATACTAATGGGAAGTGACACATTAGTTTGTTGGAAGGAAAGAGCATGACCAGGCTGTTGGGGTTGCATGAGGCTCCCTGTGACAGATGCTGAGGGCCACCCACATGAGGGTTTTACTGCAGTACACCAGGAGGCCATGCTTCCGGAGGCGGAACAGTGTGGACAAATTGTGCTTTCCAAACCACAATGTTGACCTTCAGGAAAAGAGGTGATAAAAGGGAAATTATGAATGATGTAAAATACCAATTGAGCAGGCTAGCACAGGATGTCTTTATTCAAATTAAATCCCTCAAATAGCCAACAAGTCCGGTTGACACTACTTCCTTTATTCTGTCAAGGTTTGACCAAAGACCTGTTTTTTACCCAACAGCTTGACTAAATATGGTGAAAATATATGTCAATATTGTTGACCAGATACTGTTAATGCAAGTCTGACCTGTTCATGGCTGCCTATGTGCATGGCTGGCTTAAACTAAACAGACAGGATCCAGGCGTGTGGTTGGCGTTTGAAGAAAGTAACCAGATGACCAACATCATTTATTAGAGAATTTCCAATAACAACAATAGTAGAGTGTATAGAGGGAGTAACATTTACTTGGATTCTAGGTTCAGGCTCTAAGGTAACTTACAACAACATTTGATGGATCCACTCTTTTCACAGACTGAAAAGATGTCAATCAATTGGTAGCTTTGCAGAGAACACAGGTATTTGGCAGGACAGATACACTTCATCCACGCAAGGATAAAGCAACTCCCTTTTTAACAGAACCAGATTTAGGTTTGGCAGCAGTGAGCCAAGATAGCTGGGTTGAAAGAAGAGAGTGCTCTCCATCACCATCATGAAAACACCAAATGGTGTCTATCACTCCAATACAGTTCCAGGAAAAAAAGGTAGACTCAATTTCAAGTGAACTGTCACTTTTACTGTAATTTAATTTGTCATCCTCCTGTATCCAATAAAATTATTTCCTGTAGTGTTTAGTTTTCATATGGATAAGAGGGACGAGCAGTTTATCCTCTCTTTACAGTTTATCCTTCTTCCTTTCTCCTCTGTGCCTCCCAAGTGCAGCAACTAGGGAGGATACATGATCATTTAAAGGAAGTTAAAATGAAAACTGCATAATTTGGAAACGGCAGTTTTATGTGGAAACGGAGAGGCATGCACTTAGTAATGCTTCCAACAACACTGGCGGTGACTTTGTTGGGGGCAAATATTTTCCATTAAGAAATTCATGAGCTTGTAAACAGCTCAGTTCCTGGGAAGCATAGTTACAACTGGGATGCCTGTTTGGAGTAATACCAGTCATTTTGTTTTCATTGACATACCCTTCTGTGTTTTTCTGTACAAGAACAGCTCGAGGCTTACTTTGCAATAAGCTCAGCACTAATTCTGTTGGAAACCCTGTAGAGGCTTCTGTGATCACCTCTGTGCCTGAATTATTGCATTGTAGATCCTGTGTGTCTTTGCCTGTGCCTGTGTGTGTGAGTGTGAGTGTGTGTGTGTGTGTGTGTGTGTGTGTGTGTGTGTGTGTGTGTGTGTGTGTGTGTGTGTGTGTGTGTGTGTGTGTGTGTGTGTGTGTGTGTGTGTGTTTTGTGTGCATGTACTTATTTTTGTTACCTCTTTGGGAGCTTCTCCAGTATAAACACTGACCTTGTCAGGATCATCACCTCATGGGGACCAAAGCTTGGTCTCAGTGAGACAACACTTAATATCTAAGGTTCTGATTATGGTCAGCTTAAGGTTGAGGTTTAGACATTAATTTGTATTGTTTAAGGTTTGGGAAATGGTTTTGGTTTGGCTGTCCACAATTAATTGAAATCAAGCATGTGTCAGCGTTTGTGTGTGTGTGTGTGTGTGTGTGTGTGTGTGTGTGTGTGTGCGGGTGCATTTTCAGAGCTTTTCTTTCTTTGCCTGACACCCTCTGTCTGCGTGCAAGCGTGCAGGTGCACACAGAGATGTGTGCTGGTGAAGATGAGTCAGTACAAAGTCACGAAGCGACTTTATAGAGGATGTTTGTAAACTTTAAAGGGCCACCTGTGAGCAGTCATAAAGCTGCCATTGTGCCAATCGTGTGTGAGCTGAGTCACACCGTTTCGCCTCGCTCCGCTTGCATTTCTCGTCCTCTTCTTTGGTTCGGGCCCTTTGAGGTGACACTGCTTACTGTGACTGACGCTAACATCACAGTGAGAATTCCCTTCATCTGCGTCACGACTCCGTGGCTTGCATGCAAAGAATATTTAATTCGAAACCCAAAATGAGTCCATCAGGATTTAGATTCAGCCACGGAATGAACACCAAAGTCAGAGCTGATGTAAGAAGCAAAGGTGAGCGATAAAACAAAGCAAATTAACAGGAAAATATTAGCTCAATAAGAAGCCTAAAAAGGTCTTACCACTCTCCTAATGCTTACAGTCTGGACTGAAAGTGATTACTAACACATTGGAATAAAGCTCTATAAAGTATGATAATGCAAGGTCATACATTGGATCCAAAACAAGTCTACATGACAAACTAATTACTTCTTGTAGTGGACATGTTTTATACTATAATAATGTTATATTTAATTTTTTTTACATCTTTAATTGGGTGCAAAAATCTGGTCTTCATTTTCTGTTCCCCCATCGCCATGTGTGGGGCCAGAGGTTTTTTTACTTACCTTCATGGAAAATATTGACTATTTTGCTAAATGTGGGGCCTGCTGTAACTCACTTAATTACATTTCATACACTTTATTTGTGTTCTGGGGAAAGTCTGGCCTTTATGTTCCAGAATAAAGATGATTCTTGCAAAAAAAATCCATTAGAAAAATAAAGAAACAGTTGCTCGGAAAGTAGCAGCAACACAACCTTTCCCATGAAACAATCCACATGTCAGTTAGATGAAAAAGTGTCATATTGTTATGTCTGAAAGCTTGACTGATAAATATGCTCAAATACCAAGAAGCTGTGAACGATTGCCCTCTCAGCAATCAACATCATTAACTTCAGTTATTCACATCTCAAACGGGAAGCCGAGGAACTTCCTGTTCACTTGACTTCAGTTCCTCCTGTTGCTGTTGCAGTATTGTTTATCCTGTGTTTGTTCCTCTACGCACTCTGTTCACACGTAGATTCATACAAGCTTCCGAGACGCCTTTCCAGGATAGACTCTATTCATCATGACAAGTTCAAACGATTCGCCTCTCAGTCTGCGCTAAACACTCTTTCCCTTTCACACTTAACTTGGTTCCCACGTGTTGGTAGAGTTGTTCAATCCTCACCTGCTTATACAGGATCTCATCAGCATCCCAGACTTTTTCCAGTCTTCCCAGGATGCGCAGCTGCTATTCTCCGCTCTGCATACTGGAAAGTCTATCTTTGTGCAGATAATATTAGCTGCATCCAGTGTTTACCTGATGCTGAAAACTGAACAATTGTACATGGAGAAGTCAGGGTCCCTGGTGGCTGAGAGTCACGAGACAGTGTAAAGATAAAAAAAATAACACTGTCCTAGCTGCAAAGCGACTAGAAGGCTGTAGAGGATTGCAAAGTGAAAATGACTATATGAAATTGAAGGTGACAGTGTTATGTCCTCCAATAAATCAAGCCTTTATGCTGAATGTCCTGTTTACTGAATGTGCAGTTGGTAAAAGACAAAGAGATCTGTTGTATGACTGCATTCCAAACTAATTTCTAAAGAGATTTCGAGGTTTTGTAATGACTTTGAATTTATCGCTAGGATTTGAATTTGAAGGCTGTACTGCACAAAATGTGCTCCATCCATTATCCAGGAAAGTACTCTGGGTACTTTGTACATTTTGTACCTCATTAAGTGTTACATATTATTTTTTATGTCCTTAAATTCGGTAATGCAGCAATTTTAACTGTTAGATTTTATATTATTATTTTCTGGAAGTAGTCATTAACACCTACCATGTTTGGTTCAGACCTGAGGACCTTTCAGTTTAGTCCAGACCAAAACAACAGGTGGGAGAAGTTCCTGGACCAACAGATCAAAATTTTGTCCAAGCTAAAGTGGTGGTCTTAGACCAGATCAAACTGGTGAGACAGCATCAAACAACAGGAGAAGAGAAAGAAGCAAAGGCTGTTCAAAGGATTGCCCGCTCTCTCTACCTCCAATTATATCATGTTTGAACGACGAGGGTGGTCATTCGGCGCGTTTGAACTAGTAGTTCATTCATTTTCTTCATTCAATCAGAAACAGACTGTTTTTTCCAATACACTTTATTCATAAAAGTTAGTTAACACATTATGTCATACAAAGTCTTTAGTGCGCTCCCTAAATTACAATATGAAACCAAAACTAGGCAGATCTAATGTTAACACTGTAACAAAAAAAACGACCTCGGTTCGGACCACCACACTTCCGGGGGGGGGGGGGCAGCCTTAAATCACGTTTAAAGCTACATTTCCATCATCGTTAACCTGCTTTGGTTTTCAGATGGTTTTTTAAAAGTTGTTTGGCAATGTCTCAACAAGGAGCTGTTAATTCGAAACATTCACCACTTTACAACCTGATATCGAGTGTAAAGGTGACACAGTTTGGACCTTACTTTATTTTGCTCAAACACGGCTTCCAAGAAACCCACAGTGGTTTATTAGTGAAGTGGAGCATATCCTTCCCTGTTGCTGCTTTGTGACTCAACATGAATGATGTGGAAGTGGTACAAGGCAACGGAGAACGGTGCTTTCCTCCAGGTTATGTGTGCAGGAGTTTGGTGTGTGTTCTCACTGAGTCACAGATCCTTGTCCAAACCAAACTGGACTGAGGCCACGTTACATCTTAAAACAGCTGCACAGAGGAGTTTGAGGGCCCACCTTGCAGCTCTGTAGCACCTCCACATCGGAAAATAAACTCTTAACAAAAAGGAATTCTAACCAGCAACCTTTTATTAAGCTGTCTAACACTAAATGCAGATTGCTGCTCTAAAACCTTTCCGCTCGCTCAAGATCAACAACATCCTCTGTGATAGTTGAGGAACTGACTGCTTTCCTTGGCATCATAACATACACAGGCAGATATTTTTAGACTATCCTGTACAGACAGTGTTCAGTGTTCTCTCTCTGTGGGGCAGTTCAGATCTACCTGATTCTTGGGTTGCTATTAGCCCTTCTAATAAAGGCCAGATTGTGGGAAAACTGGTTGTTAATGTGACCCGGCTGTGGCTTACTGACAGACGTTCCCACCAGCAGTGTAGGACAGAGGTTGCTCCATTTTCCTATCCACAGGAAATATGCTATCAGCTCCCTTCAGTGCTGCAGACTCTTTACTTTGCCTTATTTTCCCTAGAGAGGTTTAATAGCCTTTTATCTTACTCTTGACATCAGTTGTGAAATTCAATGACTCAGTTTTTCAATACGAGTCCATTCAGTGCGTCTGTGGCAGAAAGGCAAGGGCAAGCTCAAATCCGCAGACGTGGGTACAAAAATCCAGTCAAAGGTCTGGGTACGACTGAAAGTGACAAATGAGGATTGTGTTTTTTATGGTACAGACTATCTCCGAGGTCTCAGGTTTTTAGAGACCAGTGCACTCTTGGTTATGTTTTTCAGCGTCTTTTTAAACTCAATTAAATGACGAGACCCCTTGAGGATAGTTCAAAAAGTAACAAACTAACATAGTGGTAGATTAACTTTTTGTGGTGATTTTGAATTTTTGGTATCAGTGGATGGAATAATGTCAATGTAACAATAATTATCATCCAAGCATGTTTTCTAGTTTACTGTTTTAAATTCTTATGTGTGTTTTTTTGAGATACAGTGGTCTCTTATGAGCAAAAGAAGCTGAAAACCTCACCATTTGTTATTAATATATTATAATTGACTTTAATTTATGAAGTAAAGTTACAAAGTTTTTAACAGAAAGTAAAATGGAAATTAAAAGAACCATAACTTAAAAACAATAATAATAAATCAGTTCACAGACTAAATTAAAACAGAGCAAATGTCAAACATCCATAAAAACTTTCCAGTACAAAAGTTTAAAGAAGGCTTTTCTGATCTGAAAACTCTTCCACAGTTAGAGTGCTCTGACAGCAAAGGCCCAGTCACCCTTAGTCACCAGCCTTGATCTTGGAATAACCAGATCATAACAGGAGGTCCCACCAAATGGCAGAAGATCCAGATGTTTTTTCCATGAGTTTTTTTACAGAGCTGAAAGGCGGGTGTATGTTGTAGATTGATTCATCCGGTGACTCGTAACTCCAGATTAATGAATGCTTGTGTCTGTTGAATGTGTAAAGTGACGACTCTTCGCTGACACATTCGCCACAAAAACGTTCAAGGTCAATTTAATCTTTGCAGCTTGTTGAATGTGACCTATTAATATGGGACCATTGTACCCTGAAAGAACCCATCCATCCATCTAACCAACCATCCATCCATCCATCCATTATCTATTGCGCTTATCCTTGGAGACAACCCTAGGATGTACCCCACCTCTCACCCAATGTCAGCTGGGATTGGACGAGAGGCGTGGTACACCCTGATTGAACCAGGATTCAAACTAACTAGCATACATCCTGCCACCCATGTAACTTATCATATCTCCAATAGCCAGTCAAATCAATATTGCTTGCCTCTGGCTTGTGAAAACAAAGATTTATAGTGTATTTTTACAAGATAATTGATGGACCACATAGACCAGAACTCAAAGTTTTTTTAAATAGAAAAGCTCTAACCTGCGTTCATTCTTATGTAACTCCTGATGGTTGTCCTGAGGCACTGTGGGGAATAAAGCTCATGAAGAAATTGGCAAAGAAAGCTGAGATTAATGTTACAACAACTAAAAAATGTTTTTCTTGTGAGACCAGTCGCATGATTTTTCAAATTACTTCTGACAAATTTCATGCCGCTCTCTGCAGCTCCGCGCTCTATCTCAAACAGCAGATCCCTTCCACCTAAATCACATTACAAAGCCTCTAATTGGCATCCAGCTCTGGGCCCTAAAACTTCAGACACACCAGGAGCGTGGAACATGCCTGTCTCTGTGGTCCTCTGTTAATGGAACAAGTCTGTCTGCATGAGACCAGTTAATTCGAGCCGCTGCATGATAATTTCTTTTGGGTCTGTTTGGTGCCAGGCCAGCAGGTGAGGACTACACAGCCAGAGCATCCTGCCCCATTATCCAGACAGGACCTCGACTCTGGTTCCCACAACATTTTTCTATTAATTTGGCTCATTTCTTAGAACTCCCCTTTAAACAGACAGGTATAGATTTCATTTGATTTTCTTTAAAGAAACAGTTTTCCAGACTTTGTTTCTACTGATAGAGAAAACAGGCTGCTGAGAAGTCTATTTAAATGTTTGAGTGCATTCTGCAAGTTTGCACAATTTCCGCAGCAGATGTACAGAGAAAAAGGAAAAAGCATGCGACAAATGTCGTCAGCTGTAAGCTAACTTCCCACTCATACACAACACAGTTTGTGCTGAGCTGAGCTGAGGGGGGGGGGGCAGAAAGTGGTGAACCTCATCAACATCACTCAGCATTCTGCTACAGCCCTGACACTGTGTAGTGGAGCTGGGGCTCAAGCTCACAGTGGGACATGCACAAAGATAATCAGCTCAATAAAACTGTGTCTGCGTTTCACACTGTTGTACACTGGGACTGTGCAGGGACACAATGTCCTGTTTTTGTGTTTTTATGATTCTCTCCTCTAGATAATTACTGTCAGGGGAAAGCTGGAGAATGAACATACATCTATATCTCTAGAAAGGAGTTTATTTTCTTTGAAGAGACAAGACTGGATGAAATGATGTGGATTCCAGGGTTTATCAAAGGGAAACTGAACTTTAGAAGAAATTGTTTTCTTGTTTCTGGACAGTCCTATATCTGTCTGGCCTCTGCAGAATGACCAACATCATCATTGATTTGCCTCAAAGGTTCAGTGTGTACGATTTAGATGAAAGGGATCTATTGGTAGAAAGTGAATATAAAATAATCCAAGTGATGTTTTCATTTGTGTGTTTCATCTAAATTCAAGAAATTGTTATTTTCTTAGCTTAGAATAAGACCTTTATATTTACATACTTTATATTTACATCAAGAGCGATTCCTCTCTACAGAGGCCACCATGTTTTTTAACAGTAGCCCAAACTGGACAAACTAAACACCTTTTGAGTTTTTAAGACAACTGAAGGCTACCACAGGTTCTCCTTCATATTTCGAAGGGTGAGGTTAGAGGAAATCAGCTGCAACATGCAACTTCACCACTAGATGTCACTAACTTCTACACACTTTGCATGTCTTTAGGCTACACAATCAGTACCATATCAATTCTCATCTGGAGAGTTCTTTCCTTTTTAATTATATTTACAGACATTATTTGCATTTTATTGAGTTAATATTATCAGAGTGATCTTTGTAAATGAGAGTGTTTCGGGCAGGTCACACGACACTGCAGTCTTACGACAGTGTGTTCAGGGTAATTACTTTTATAGGCCACTCCTTCTGACAGACTAGTGTTGAAAAGTGAAGATTCAGCCCCTGGTATGGGGGATTTACTTCCTGTGTTTGTGTGTGTGTGTGTGTGTGTGTGTGTGTGTGTGTGTGTGTGTGTGTGTGTGTGTGTGTGTGTGTGTGTGTGTGTGTGTGTGTGTGTCTGTGTTTGTGTGTGTGTGTGTGCGCTAAAATCATTTCCATGTCGATTGCAGCTCGCACTGTTGATATCAATGTTGATATTTCTGAACGAAAAAGGCGGAAAAGCCAAACAGTTTAATTTTCAAGTAATTTTTACTATCAAGCCTATTTAAAGTTATTGAATTAGCTCTGGCCAGACACACTGTCTTGACACAGAGGAGAATGATTTCACTGAATTATTTCTGGAGAAATGTTTTTAATATAATGGCGAGCAAATAACCATCAGCAGGCGATGCAGCAGTGATGGCAGGAAGACTGAGAAGCCAAAATGAAACTTCTGGACCCACATAAGAATAAGTACAAATGGAAAAAAAGAAAAAAGCCCGGAGTGGGTGCTCGAAGCTGCCAAGGTGCCACTTGATGTCTAAAAATTTTAGAGCAGCCAGTTTATTGTTTCAGCTGAAGTCGAGATTTTTGGATCAGTGTTTTTTTGTCTTCGATTTTATTTACTTTGTTCCCTGTGGTCCTGTGAGTTAGCTGCATATAATGATTATTATAAACACATGAGCACAAAGGCCCTCTCAGAGTCTTTAAAACAAACTCAGTTATTTGATTATACAGCAGGAGACTAGATTTTATAATTACACATACAACAGAAATGAGATGTAACGTTTTGCTGGACTACACTGTATATTTGCACTCCGCAGTCCTGATCCAGATGACACCACATGTGAGACGCTCGCGCTGGAACAATATTTTTTGGGTTTCCTGATTTTTTGTGACAAAAAATATTTTAAGACTAATTTTATCCATGAAAATACTGCACAAGTAACTTTGGCAAGGTTTATGTTTATATGTTTTGCATTAGGCCCACTGCAGAAACTAACAATATTGGCTTCCCCCAATTTTGTAAATTGCATGGCAGTATGTTCAAGGTCTTAAATCAAAATTTGGTTGTGGTTGGCTTAGGTGAACATTTTTTGGCAGAACAAATTGTAATAGTTTGTTTCATGAATATGCTTTTTCAGGACACGGTGCCATGGGAGCAGAGACGAGTATACGCTCACTGTGTGGGCAGCAGAGGGCCAACCACAGGACGGGACAATGCTCGGAAGGTTTTATATGGACCTGTCAAATCAGTCTATGAAGGGCTTTATATCCACTGAGGAGTTGATCCACCAGTATTTCATTTTTTATTCTCAGTTATTTATTACAAAACATCTTATGAACACAATCAATAATCTGTAGTACTATTATTTGCCATGGAAACCAAACCAGATCTTTTTAGCACTGGTCTCTGTGCTGGTCCAAAACTTTGAAACCCTTTTACGACTATTGGATGGATGTGATATCTGCGTAACAATCATGGCAGCCTCAGGATGAAATGTGATAGCTTAACACTAAATACTTTTTTTCAGATACCATCATAAAGTCAATATTTTTTATTATCCAACATTTGTTTCAAACTAAATACCTGGAAAGCAAATTAATTTCCACCAGCCCCAACTGTACTTTGAGGCTTTGTGATAAATATCACAGTCAACTGAGTAACTATAAGTCATCACATATATACAATTGCCAAATATCATAAGTGCATCCAGGTGTTAAAAATTGATGGACAGAAGTGGCTTTGGACTCTTAGTCATCATGTGTCTGTGAAAGCTCATACGTGGCGTGAGACAATACAGTATGACCAACATTTAATTTCAGTCTCCTAAACATCCCTGATTTATCTTAATCTTAATAAAAATAAAACATTACCTCCTTGGCAACAATGTTATAGGAGCGCCAGGGACTGACAAAACCTGTGAAAAAAGTCTAAAATATTCTTAAAAAATATGCTAAATGTGCCGTTAAAAAGAAGATACAAACTTGGCGAACATCAGGCTCTGCTCAAATGTTTCCAAATCTGGATTTTAATACAGCCGGGCAAGGGCTTACTCAATCTCTCTTGACTGGAAGGTTATTCTCGTACGTGTCACCATCATTAATTTCATACTGTCACTTTTTAAGCTATGGCACGTCACGATCCTGTTCTGCAAGAATGATTCCTCATCTGGCGCTGCTTCCTTCTTCCTGTTTATGGTAGAACAGTGCTGCGCCTCAAGTCAGTGGTCTCCCCAGGCTTGTAAGTTGCACCTGACCACTCCTCCCATCTGCCTGACCCCGTCTGTCTCCAGCTTGTCCCCTGGTTGGATCGGCCCACCCTCCGCCTGCCTCAGCTCTGCCGCCGGACACGTCCAGATCTCGCCTGGGAGGAAGTGGAATGTTTTTACTGGGAAGTTTGGGATTAGACGACCAGCGCAGGATTTTCATTCCATCTCTCAGTAGTTGCACTCCGAAGGAAGCCCCCCCCCCCTTCTGTTTATTCTTAAGCAAGCCGTCGCCATTTGGGATTAATGAGCTCTATCCCATGCAGAAAGAGCAAACTGGACACTGTGTCCAAGTACTGCAGTACAGATTGTCCCTGACCGAACGGCAGCGGGGTGAGAGAAGGAACACTCTCTTCTCTCGCTGCCCGGTCATTAACTGACATCAAACAATTTTGTGGTGAATTATAGTTCTCCTGCAGTTATCAGTGAAATCGGATCTGCCATCATTTGTCTGTGTCAGTCTGTTATTTCTGTTACAGATTTGACTCCTGTCAATGATAGCGCTGGATATGGAGGTGTGAACATCCCAGTGCAGATGTTATCTCCGGTTACTGCAGCTTACGGGTATTATCCAATATTCGAACACACACTCTTTAATCTACCCCTGAGCTCATTCACGGCTCCCTTATCATGCAGGCAGCGCTGAATGCATGCGAGTGGGTGACAGAGAAAGATGGACATTTCTTTTTCCATGCAGGAGAATCCCCGAGGAACTTCCTGTATTTTTGTAACCCAGATGAGAAGCTGTTGATAACACGAGTGTGTGGGCGCCAGCGGGAAAGGTGACATTAGCGACAACCTCGGAGGAAGAGGAAGTCAATCAGCACAGTAGGAGGCAGCGGGACAATAGCCATGACATGAGAGGAAAGCCAAGTGGGAGTATGAAGCACATGTGAGGTGTCTCTGTCTGCAGGTCAGAGGGAATGTGGGGTCGCTACCGCACGTGCATGCGCATGTGCCGAATTGGGCATGGCGTTTGCTTGTGTATTTAAGAGCATTTGCATATGTGCGTGTGTGTGTGTGTGCATCGAAGTGTGTATGTGTGTGTGTGTGGGATCACGCAATTGTCTGTCCCGCACCTGGCCAGGCCTGAAGTGAGTCAGCACTGGGGAGAGATTAAGCTGCATTCGCTGTCACTCTGCTCAAAGTTGTGTTAACCTTTAAGACTGAAGCTGTGACGTGTGTGGGCTCCTGTTCATCCTGTGAGGAAAGCTCTCTGAATGACATGTATTCTTTCAGCAGTCATCAAAAACAAATTGACAATGTGTGAATGAGGTCTCTCGGGAAACCATTCAACAGGTCTAAGTGAATTGTAAGTGCATTCTGGTCACTGTGGCGTTCCCTGTAAAGTGTTGCTCTTATAACACTCAGGCTATTGTCCTTTTTACTGGAGACTGAAATCAAACTGGATGGAACCACAGCTCAACAGCTTATGATCTGCTGTTGTTTGTCTCACATTTTCAACATTGATTCAAATAAATGTTTTTGTCCAAACTGCATTATCTCAAAAAGTATTCTTGGGATTACTATGGAGTTTTATACACACATTTATTATCCTCTGACAATGTATACTGATTTGATCAATTTCAGCCTGTCTGGGTAAATCTTCCCCCTGACTTTCCTTCTAGCGCCAGGTGGTGTTCAAACGCTTTGGCTTCCATTTTGGGGAGCTGTAATTGCCGTCCATTTTGTCTATGTCCTTTACCTTAGTTGCTGATCATATACCTGCAAAGCTAAAGACTTTCCCATTGACCTCACCTGTACTTTGTGTTTGGTGCCACTTTCGCATCTTAGAATGCTAAGTGCATTCTAAGATGCGAAACTAAAATCACAAATATGGTCAAACAGCTAAAATAATCAGTTATTATTATCATTATGGACAATAGAAGAGTAGGAAATAGGCAAATAAACACAATTGATTTAACTCTTCATCAGGTGCAAAGCTGATAGGATCCCTGCCCTGTTCAGTCCAGCTTGAGCTGATGTTTTTACATCAGAAAAAAAGAGTTCCCTGGAAGAACAAAGCCTCTGATGTGACGCATGCTTTCCTGTAAAATAAGTGACGTCACCTCGTTTGATCATCAACTGGCAACGGCAGTAATTCTACACCTAAGAAAACAGCATTTCAAACCGACAGTGAACATGAGAGTCTGCTTTTTTCTTTTTCATGTGGCCGTGCCTTTTCTGTCGACTCAGCAGGGAGGAAGTGATAAAGCATTCGAAAAGATGACTACATCGAAACCCTTGAACCTGCTCGAACAGAACGCACACGTGATGAAGGAACGGGAGCTGGGGGTGAAAAATGATTAGAGAGACGAGGTCAGTGAAAGACGAGCCTGATGTTTTGTATTATGGTTACTAGTAGGAGGAAGAGTGACGTCTGAGGACACAAAGAGGCTTCTATGGAAAGCTTCTCAATGGAGTTGCCGTGAGATAGATGATTCACACCATGTGGATTAGAAGGAGCAGGAGCACTGAAGGTGAAGAAACACCCGACCACATGGAACTGTCACATCTTTCTTTCTCTACTTTTAATCAGACCACTACGTTGATGTCCTATGGTTGGCAACTGGTGACCCGATGGCAAAAACTGTAGCCTGCCAAACGAAAGTATTTGGCCCACCTCATCATTTTGATCATTGAATTGTTTTTATTTCATCATATCAGACTGACACAGACATTCACGGGTGGACTTGATGGCAACAGCTCTGATTTAATCACTTCCTCTTTAGCACAGTGTTCGTCTTCGAGCAGAATTACAGAGCTTTTATTTGGAAATCTTACTTTAACAATGCAGTAGAGGTAAGAAGTAATTTATTTTGTGGCTCTTCTTCAGCTGCTGGTGCAGAGAAAATACATACTGCTGGAATTTATGGAGTCTGGGCTTTCACATTACAGCGTGTGTTGTTAGCATGAAGTAGCAGGATCGTCAGTACCTGATTTTTGGAGGTGTACACTTTGTGTCTTTATGCTGATTGCCGCTTGTCTTTGTAATCGTGTTTTCTTTGGTTGAAAATGGTCGTCATGGGTTTAGCCAGGCTTATATCTATTTGAACGAGGTACAGCGTCTATATATTGACAAAGTTTGATTTTGTGTTAGTTAATGCTTTGTGCCTCGTCTGTGTTTGTTTAGTGTCCAGACGTTCATCGACATTTCTGGATTAAAGAGATTTACTTGCTGACCCCCCTTCCTATGTGATGGGGGAATCTGGGAACTCTTTTAAACCCTCTAACTAAAAGTGTTCCTTGTGCATATTTGGGTTTTTATGGCCTTCAAAGTCTGTATTATATAAGAAATAAGATAGCAAAATAAAGTAAGTTTTAGTCTTTTGATGACAGATATCTAAAGGCAACTTTTAAACATGGTGGTGAGCCTAGTAGGATACATAGACGTCACATTTAATACAATTTGACTGAGGGTGTGTCACAAACTGAACAGTAAGTGAATGATGAATGCCCTCTGGGAGTGTGCACATAGATGTTTCACAAAGATAGTGAAGTCAAGATGAGTGGAAAGTAGGAAAAAAGACGCCCAGACTCACCTTCAGTATTGCACATACAGCCCATAAATCCCAGCTACGCCCGCCAAGTGCACACCAAAGACAATCAATTCCTCATTGCTGCCAATGAAACTGCTCATTTGCAGGGTGAGAACAGGTCCTGGCTTTGCTTGGCTTGAGGTAAGTCGAAGCATCATAAATTCAATTTTGAAATAACAGAATTCAGGATTTCCTGTGGTTAACCACAGAGGCACAGACATCCGATTGTCTAACCAAAAGGAGAACCCACGCCTGTAGTGCTGTCGGCACTGATAGATGGAATATGGATGTGTGAGTGGATTTTATGAAAACAAGAGTGACTCCAGATGCCCTCTGCCGTGAGGAAAATCACTTATTTAACTCGCTGAGTTAATTCAAGATAGCGTTTGCGTGGCGGGTTGGTACGAACATTCGTAGCTGATTTGGAACATTTTGCTCAGTGCATCAATAAAGGCTAATACCTTGTATATATTATGATGCATCTCAAACCATTGCACATCACAAATGATTCATTTAAAAATGGGTGTGCGTGCACATATGTTTGTGTCATGACCTGCACTGAAACCAGCCGCAAAAAAAGGCTCTACTACACAATGAAGACATCCTTGGAGATGGCCTTTGTTTACCGTGGGGTTGTCAGGGAGTCCTCCACAGTCAGGCAATAAGGAAAGGGATTATTTGTTTTGGCTGTGGAAAAAGGCTCTAATCAGATCACTGACATGTGATCGTGTTTGTTTCTCCACGCCACCCAGCTCCCTCCATCCGAGCACAGTTTCTGTTCACCTTTCACCTCCTCGCCTCGGGTCTTCCTGTCTCTGTGAGCAAACAGTTCCTCAGGTTGTGAAACGTGTCTGAGTGAGCAGTTTGCGGTGAGTGAAAGTGTGAATGATTAATATCCCTTTGAACGTATTTGCTGTTCATCAATCATGATAAAGTGGACTGACATTTCTGTCTTCATACACACTCCCAAAATAAACTTTCAACAAATGTCTCACTCACTTGACAGGCCTGAACTTGACAGGCTGCATGCGTAATTGTTTTTTTTGCTCTTTCCCTGCTGCCCAGCGTTTGAAAAGAAGGAGTGCAACATATTCATAGTATAGATTGCTCAGGTTGGGGGGAATCTTCAAGTCTAATTGCCACGTCGTCTGCCTTATCTGATCTCGCAAGGCTGTTATTGTAATGAAACACCAGTGGAGATGAGCAAAGAACGGTGAAGATTACACACAGTGAGTCATTCATGGCACAATCCATCCCTTCATCGCTCTGCGTTTTCCACACTCCCGATGCAGAAAGTATAGCGGGGCATGTGAGGGCTGGATGTGGGCCGCCGGTGTTTCAGGAGAGCTGAGGTAACCGCTCTGATAAGTGATGCATCTCTGCGCTGCATTGTGCATTGTGCTCTGACATGACAACCTCATTGTGAGGCAGCAGCGAAGAGTTAAGAAGCAACAAGGACGAGGATTATTTTCTGGAAACGTCAGGTTCCAGCCTGTCGATACTTTAACGTGGGGAAGATTTTAGCCGGTGACGACTTCCACATGTCCTCAAGTGACAATTATTAATAATGAATATGTTATTTCATGAAGTTAGTTTTGAATCAAGCTTCTCATTTTGCTTTGACTTAGACAAGGTTTAGTGCACCCTTGTATTGCCCAATGCTAGAGCGTTTATTTAGAGGCAAACCCTGTGAGATGCTATTTGTCTGACAGATTGCGTGAAATTAGAACCATTTTTAAATTTTAGTGCAGATTTAGGGCTGATCCAGTCACTTTACTTATAATTGCAAGTTTTTCCAGTGTTAAAAAATCCAGACATGATTCAGGAGTAGAGATCTTAACGTTTTTACAATTTGTTTGCACATGATTAGATCACAGACTGTATTTCAAGTTGGACGATGCATCTCCACTTCCTCCTACGATCCAGAGATGATGCTGGAGCCGGAGTCTGTAGTGATCAAGGGTGTCAAGGTCCCATGTATGCACACACTCGACCAATCATGAGTCAATCTCAGCTGTCAGTCATGACATCTACCCCCATTATTATTGCATCAAATAACGAATCAAAACCAATAGTACCTGAAAAATGACCAATTGGACAGCATTAGTGTGAAGAGAGCTACCCAAATTTATTTGATGTGCACTTTGAGATTTAAGCTTGGTCCATGTCCCATCCATTAACATGGAGGAGATGGGTTTATAACCAGTACTGCAGAGAGCTGCGTTGGGGACCTTTATTTTCTACGTTTATAAAATCAAGAAAAATGTGTAGGATTTTTTTGGCCCTGGCAGAGTTATGTGTCATTCTTGTTTGTTCATTCTCTCAGCTATTACTTTTACATTAAACTATCAGTATCCTTTCTAGATGATTAAAGATAAAAGATAAATGCCAGCCCCATTTTCAATTTGCAGAAAACAAAGCTTCTTTGTTTTTTCTAAACTAACTACATCTCTCAATCACATTCCAAAGGCGCTTCAGTCACGAATAAAGTTGTCTAATGTCCAAATACACTCTGGATAAATTGGTCTTGAACAGATGTCAGATGCAGTTTTTGTTCCAGTTCAGTTCAAGGGAGGATTTAGTGGTTGAGTTTAATGGAAAGTAACAACAATAGAATTATGGTTTGGACTGAATGATGGGTATCGCTCATGTCAATTAAGCTGAGGTTTGTCTGCAGACACAACAAAGCTCCAGACAAGCATCACAGGCCTTTCACTCTCGTTCTGCCCTTAATGACACATGAAATACTGCACTCAGTAAACAGAAGGGATCTGCTGCCTGTTTTAAGTGATGTAGAGCTCACTTTGCTGTGTCTCCTCAAGTCAGATTCGTCTCCTTGTTTGTCTCGGGCAGGAGAGCGTCTTTAGTTTGGTCCCTCACAGTTTTCAGGAAGGACATGATACCAGAGCCGCCGGTGCCCCTCTCCTCGAGGGCCTTGGGTGCTCTGCTGATCATCTCCCCCTCTAAGTCCGGGTTCTGCTTACAGAGCTGTCGGGCTCGGGCAGAGGGCACAGTGATGTAGCGGCTGACGACGTTGATGTGGTAGCTCCGCAGAGCCAACAGCTTTGTGACGCAGAGATGAAAGGCCTGGTTTAGACGCTCGCTGGCCTGCTGCTGGACAAAACTCCTCAGGGGCGGTTGCAGAGAGATGTCCTGGATTAGTTGCTTGTGAGCAGGTGGCATGTAGTTCCTCATGCGGGTTAGAAAGGCACCTATAAAGGCAGCATCATCACAGAGAGGGCTTTTATTTGTATACAGTGCTGATGCAATCATTCAAAGGATACATGAGAATTAGCCATCATACCACTTTTGTCTTCATGTTTGACTCCCAGAAGTTCATCAAAACAGTGCAGCAAACTGCTCTGTGCAGCACTTCCTCCTGAAAACTCCATCGCTTCGGTCCCAACCCCCTCATAGACCAGGCCCTTTGGCATACTGGGGTTGTCTTTCCATCTATACAGGTGTACATGGACAGAAACATGCACACATTTCAAAAACATGTTCAACTGCACAAATAAATGACTAAATAACTTAAAAATGTTCTGTACCCAGACAAGTAGATCCTCATAATGCCATAGAAGACTGAAGGCTCCACATGCGCTGTAGAAAAATCACATTGATCAAAAATACTTTTTTAATTTTCAATAAACAGAGTTATATATTTGAGTGACAACCTTTCATCAATTTGAATGCATCAGTCATATCTTGTAAAGACTGGCTAATGTCCTCCAGGGCTCTGGCCACAGCCTCAGTGTCTCGGCACCTGACACCGTTGATCACAGTGGGGATGCTCTGCAACACATGTCCAGTTACTCTGCTAATCAGTTTACTTGTTATTTTATTTGTGACTCTTATTTTTCAAAACATCTTCACCCTCAGTGCAGGAACTGCTGCCAGCTCCACCAGCAGAGTGACCATGAAGAAGCCTCGGACGCTGTCTCCACCTGGGAGGGTGACCAGCAGCTCCAGGTTCCTGTGTGACGTGAATAAAAATACATTTTACACACAGCACCTGATTATTACTAATAACGTGTCGAGGCTGCAAATGAGAATGTACTCACTCCATGTCAAAAGGCCTGAAACAGGAGATGCAGAGTTGAACGTTAAAAGGAAACAGAGCATATTTATACCTAACACTTATATGGGACGTAATGAAACTACATGAGGTAAATGGCCTCACCCCTCAGGGTCCCTCTTCCTCCAGTTAGCAAGTACTCCATCAGAATGGGTGAGAATTGGGGGAATTCCCAATCGCTGTGACACCTCCCAGAATGGAACAGCCAGGTTACATGGAAGAACCTTATAGAAAGATTTAATAAAAGATTAATGAATATGTTGAATTAAGAACAATACATATTTTTAAAGAAAAGCTGACTGAGTTACCTCAACTGTGTCGTTCTCTCCCTCCTGCCAAACGTAGCCCATGGTCATCACGCTGAGGGTCAAGTGGGCCAGCCTCAACTCCCGGTATTTCTGTAGAGAGCTGCTGCTCAGCAGCGGCATCTGCACAGAGAGGAGCCACTGAACCACAGCTCCACAAACATCTTGAACTGTCCTTGCCTGTTTTATTGTCCCTTCTTACCTTGTGAATATGGGAGCGCAGCTCGTGAGAGAGCACAAGCTCTGGGACCCGCAGGGCAATATCCATCCATGGCTGGTAGTAGGGTGGGAGCTCTTTCTTTGAATGTGAAGTTGCGGTTGAGTGTCCATCATGAGGGAATGTTCATCATTGTGACAAAGGGAAAAGAAACTCAGCATGCACGGATGTGAACTTGTAATTGATGGAAGAATCAGAGACTTTTTTACTTTGAATTTTAGGCTCAAATTTTCATTTGATGTTGTTTCATCAACAGTGACCTTGTATTTAAAGAAGAGTTTAACAAAATTTGACTGTGAAAACACATGGGTTTTGGGTCGGAATAAAGTTAGATACAAAAACAAGCGAGGACAATGCCAAAAATTCAACTTATCTCTGTCAGCTGATCTCAATCAATACCACCAGCCAAAGTTCACCATTTACTTACATACAGGGATTCACTTGTGCAACACTCGTTTGTTACTGTCTCTTCAGTTTACATAAGAATCAGCATCATGGAATTGTTTTTAAATAAAAGTACTGTTTTGTTTTATATTTGCCAGACACTACAGTTTCCTGACAGTCAGATTTTTAATGGTGACTGCATGGGGGAAATTACCGCTTCAAACAAAGTAGAGACAACATTTTCCACCTACCAGAGGCTCGGGGAGGATGAAGCCGAGCTCCTCAGACACGTGATAGGAGTCCATCGAGAAAGGAGCTTTGGGTTCTGATTCAGCAGCCATGGAGAAAGTAGCAGAAACCCCAAGAGAGCAACAAATCCTCTGACTCTGAATAGTTCAAGAGACCCTAACCTGACTGGACTCTGGCACAGAGTTCACTTTATACAGCTGTTCGGTGGTCATTGCTTACGCAACGTTTATCTTTCTTGATTTCCTACAACTGCTGTTGCACAGTTCGAAGTAGCTTATAGGAAATCAGTAGCAAAGTTTCCCTTTTGGAAGTTCAAGACTTCAACTGTTGGAATATTTACACTATCACAAGCATTCAAGCTGAGTAAATGGTTTACCACACCCACTATATACTGCATTAGACCAGCACCTGCTGACCTAAACTGCTGCGCAGAGTAATTTCCGAGTGTTGTGCAGATTATATGGTTATTATGGTAGAGGAGATGCTTTGCATGTTGTGTAAGGGAAATACTGCTCTGTTATTTATCTGCCTTTTCAAATGATCAGGCAGGGATGTAAGAAATAAGGAAGATGTAAAAATGCTTTATTAAAAAAAAACAGAATTTCAGACCGAACAATCAGTTTTCATTCCCCTGAGGAAACTGCAATAAAACAAATTCAGCATATAAGAAAGAATGTGGACAAAATAAAGTAATGACAAGGGGTTGAATCATTAAACATTAGATGGACTGGACCATCTTTTATATATAATATATCACTATATCACCTCCTGGTTAACCGCTCTACCTCCTCAGACACAGCAGTCCATATAAAAAAAAATGTATGAAGTAAAAGAGAAATAACATTACCACCTTTACATCTATTTCAATCAATGTTCTCCTTACTGTCCTCTGTTTTGTTATTATATATTTATGATTTGTTTTACTTTCTGAGACATTAATAGATTTTTTTTACTACAAAGTTAGTAGAAGACTCTAAAACACAACACAATTGCTATTCAAACACATTGGCATACAGTACAACAACATACATACAACATGCTATTGTACAATTATATCGTTTGTGTTTTAGTACAGTGAATGTGTTCCATCTGTTTTATTTTGAAGGCAGTGATTCCAGCCTTTGCTCTCTGTATGTCACTGCGCAGAATGAAAGTGGGGATTAAGTAAATGTTGACCGTCAGCCCCACCTGGTGGAGCAGAGTGAGCACTGCAGGAGTTCAGTAACACAGACGTCATATAGATGTCACTCTCCTGGTTCAGTGCCATTCAGTCCTCTAGTCTACACCACCATCATTTCACTTTGTTGGGTGACAAATGCAATTTAGGATCTTCAGCCCGATAAATAATAAAACAGAATTCTATTAAGATACATGAACCTCCAAGCCTCGTTGCAATCTTACCAAGCGGACGCCTTGTTTATACAACTACAGTTTAGCTTTGTTTTTAATGCATTCTGAAATGTGCAAGTGTAAAGGTCAACTATAATTTGAATCCTCTCGGTCCTGAAACAAAGTTAAGATGTACAAACACTGGATTGCATTTTTCCACTCCGATGCAGTTCAGGGCAACACAGATAAACAGAGGTAGAAGATTAAAAAGTAACTGAGATACTGGTTTTGAGTGGATTTAAAACATTTGGAGGCTGCATCTACCTGGGGTGGAAACAACTGTTATTCCTCTGACAGAAAATATCTATATCTGTCTAATAGGAATAGGCCTTCATGACCTAAAACTTGCTAACCAATAACAAACTCACACTGCTGTATGTGCCAACACTGCTAAAAACAAACCATATTTGGATAAATATCTTGATATATATTAATATAATGCACATCATGAACATTATACATCAGTTGGCATTAACCAAATTCTTTTCAGGTTTATTAAACACACTCTTTTAATGTTAAAAGGAGGTTTATTAACTCAAAAAACAGAGATTCAGGGTGACTTAATCATCCTGAAATACTTGTTCGGTCGGAAATATGGAGTAAACACCCAGCATATTATATTCAATTGCTGCAGTATTATTATACAAATAATGTTTTGAGATATAAAATACAACATTAAGGGATGAAAATACCATCTTACGTCTTATGACACTGTGAAATGATGATGAGAAAAGCAGTTATAGATGTTGATCGCCATCCATCAATCAGCTTAATGCAATACAACTGAATCAATAACACAAGAAGATCTACTGCATTTTATCAAATTGGAGGGAAACAATAGGGCAGTATTTGGTATTTACTTGACCTTTATAGCAATCAGAGGTTAACACAATGTGGCTGCTAATTCAATGTTCCATCTACTTATTGAACACTCTTCCCCAGACTGATCAGTGGTGACGTAAACTTCTGTCTCATGATCAAAGTCCAAGCCTGAACAGCTCTATGTGTCAATATTTCCTCAGTCTTTATTTATGTTTTTCAGGCAACGGCGAAACGCATGGAACGATTCAAAATGCATGTGCTCGGGCCCGCTCAGTGTTGCTTTGCAGTCCTAGAAATGTTGTAAGGATTATTATTGTTATTATATATTATAAATTATTCTTACCAAAATTTGCAGAAAATTTGTTGTAATTCTTTTCAATTTCCTTATCTTTTAAATGTAATTTTTATGAAATTGTGTGTGTATGTGTTTTTGTTTGTGTGCTTTCTTATGGGGACAAAAGGCAAGTAAATCATGAAAGTTTAAGGTGAAGACATGCTTTAAGGTTAGATTCAGGTTTAGGTTGTGACGAGTAGTAACTGTGGTTAAGGCTGAAGTTATGCACCAGGAAGTCCATGTAAGTCATAATACTAAGTCATGGAGACACAACTGTGTGTGTGTGTGTGTGTGTGTATGTGTGTGTGATTTAACTTTGCCTCACCTGTCCCTATTGTATATAGAAGCGCCCCTGGAGACATCACTATCAATTAACACATCAGGGAGTTCATTGTCCTGGCTCTGTGCTGTGATGCTGTGCACCCTTGAGGGCTGTAGCTCCAAAACATATTATTCTTACACTTCTAACAAAATGAAACCACGCAAAGTGTAGTGAGGGCGCGGTGTTGTCAAGGCAGTGGACTTGAGGTCAGTGTATATCGGCTGACTGGATCCGCGGAATTGGGATTCGTGCGTCTTTAAAGTGGATCAGTGTTTTGTAATGAATGGGGTGTGCGGTTGTTGCCTGCCTATTATTAGCCGAGGAGGCCTCACAGCGAGCGGAGGTGGTTCTATGACGGTCAGGGCAGCTGCAGCCTCTCTGATCCGCAGGACTCTCTCCTCCTGTTCTCCCTCCTCCTGTTCTCCCTCCTCCTGTTCCCCAGCCTCCTGTTCTCCCTCCTTCTGTTCTCCCTCCTCCTGTTCTCCCTCCTCCTGTTCTCCAGCCTCGGTCCCCTCGCCTCCAACATGAAGCTGAACGCATCCGCTGGAGCACTGCTTCCCACCGCCTCCACCCAGCAAGCCGGTGCAGCACTTCCTCATGTTGCGGTAAGAGGCAGCGGGGAGACGGGCGGAGGGGTGGGGGGGTGATGAGACGCGTCCAGGCTGCGGGAAGAATCAAACCGGGGCTTTTATTGCGCTGGTGCCGCTGAGCGTTGGAAACAGGCGGATAAACAGGCTCAGGAGTCAATGACGGGATGTTACATAAGGTGTAATGCAGCAGAGCCTCCTGACTCGGTGGCGGTGGAGGGACTGTGCGCTCCTCCCGGTAGGAAATGCACGATTTTATCATCTCTTTTTACGGCTGATCGCGGTGCAGGCTGCACGTTTATATCTAATAATAAGAGGAAATGCTGCAGGTCTTTGTCTGATCTTGTGAAAAATGATGGATTGATTTGCGCAGCGGGGACTGAAGCATGCATGAGCAATATTAGAGGCGGTGTATCTCTATTGTGTTATAGGCCCAGTCTTATAGGTCACACTGTCAGATTTATCTATAAAGGCATATATATATATTTATTTATTTATATATATATGCACTGATGCTGTATTTAATGAGTGTATTCCTCCGTAGGGGGATGGAGATGATGTCAATGAAAGGACTTTATGAATGGCTGTGAATTGACCCTTATAATAATAAGAAATCCCAGTAACCTTTGATGGTAATATTAATAGCACTGTGTACATCACATTCTTTTCATAGAGGTGAATTCATTGTCATCCTAGACCACAGCTTCTGTTGTAGTGTGGGTGACCAATATTATGCTTTAGGTATCATATTGAAAACATAGGCAGTTGTTTATTTACAGTCTATCGGGGTCCAGGCAGTCACACGGACACCAGAGCTGATCTCATTCACAAAGAAGGTTGCTCTGATGTACGGTTCCTAGTGCAGGGAGGAAGGTGCAAATGTGGTCTGGTGTTTAAAGACATGGAGTCAAACATGACGTGAGTTTGGGACCAATTGATACTCAGAATAATGTATGTGATGTAACATATTAGAACATAAATAAGGTTAGACAACTACACCATCGGTTATTGTCATGATTATGTGCTGCCTCTGCTGCTGCTTTTGTTAAATAAAATAGAAACCTGGTGACAGTTTGATACATGCATGAGTTCTGATAAAGGCTGTGTCACACCCAGACACAGATCACAGTTCCCTTGGAAACCAGTGTGAGTGTCTCAAGCATCCGCCACCATTTTCACAAGACAGAAATAGTCTGTTTACCTATGTCCTCCATCTCTATTTAATAAGGGCGTACTTGTGCCTGCCAGGTTTCTAGCACTTACTGCCTTGAATGAGAGCTGTGACGACCGGAGTTAAGCTTTAGGTCCAGGTTGTTTGGGGTTGCGCTACAGGACCAGTAAAGAGGGAAAAGCGTTTTAGGCTGGCCTCATGGGATTACTGAAATATCTGGCCAGGATTGCTTGCTTGTGAATTTTTTTATTTTTTTATATACAAGGGACAGGGAAGTTGTGAATGGGCACCCGGACGTCACGAGACATCCATTGATAGCTCTGCAGGCAGGAAAAAAAAACTGTGCAGATGATGAAGAGTAGCCACGGTGTCTGCTTTCCGTATTGATTCATGCCCCTTCTGCGGTTCAGGACTACAGTTTGACATTTCTGGTGCTGATGCAGCTTTTCTGCACCTCTTTGTGTCTCGACAGGTCTCAGCTGACAGATTCTGATATGGACTATGAGAGGCCAAACGTTGAGACTATCAAGTGTGTGGTGGTGGGAGACAATGCAGTCGGGAAGACCCGCCTTATATGCGCCCGAGCCTGCAATGCCACACTGACTCAGTACCAGTTACTCGCCACACATGTGCCCACTGTCTGGGCAATTGACCAGTACAGAGTATGCCAGGAGGTGAGTATGCAAATACACTTCTCTATGAAGATTACATGGATGTTTATTAAGGATTTCAACCTATGGGGTTTTAACTAAATCATAACGTTTACATGAGAAGAGAACTCATGCACCGTATTTACCTTTGGCTTTGCAGTAATTAATTAGTCATTCTCACACAGAGGCTTGTCTTATCAGGTACTAGAGCGCTCTAGAGATGTAGTGGATGACGTCAGCGTGTCCCTTCGGCTCTGGGACACGTTTGGAGACCATCACAAGGACCGACGTTTTGCATATGGCAGGTGAGATACTGTTAATTTCAATGTCAGACGACCAGCATGTACTCTGGTGCTGTTTTAAGGTTAGGCATTTTGTCCTTCGTCTTCCCTCCAGGTCTGATGTGGTGGTACTGTGCTTCTCAATCGCCAATCCCAACTCTCTGTACCATGTGAAGACCATGTGGTACCCCGAGATCAAACACTTCTGCCCCCGTGCTCCTGTCATCTTGGTGGGCTGTCAGCTGGACCTGCGCTACGCTGACCTGGAGGCAGTCAACAGGGCGCGGAGGCCTTTAGCTCGGTAATGGGACAAATGAGAAGTATTTATGTTTGTTTTGAGATTTGTTTCTTGACATATTTTCTTCTTTTTCAGACCCATTAAATCGAATGAGATTCTTCCTCCAGAGAGAGGTCGGGAGGTGGCCAAAGAGTTGGGAGTGCCATATTACGAGACCAGTGTCGTTGCTCAGTTCGGTGTCAAGGACGTCTTTGACAACGCTATCCGAGCTGCGCTCATATCACGCCGACACCTGCAGTTTTGGAAATCTCACCTCAGAAACGTGCAGCGGCCTCTCCTTCAGGCACCCTTCCTGCCGCCGAAACCTCCCCCACCTATAATCACTGTGCCTCCTCCCCCAACCACCACAGAGGAGCATCCAGTCGGCCTGCTGGAGGACCCACACTGTGCTGATGTCATTCTGGTTTTGCAGGAGCGACAAAAAATCTTTGCACACAAGATATACCTGGCGACTTCCTCTTCAAAGTTCTACGACCTCTTCATTATGAACACGCAAAATGAAGAGAATGAAAGGCCTACTCGCGGTGCTCTCTCTGGCAGAGAGCTGCTGATGCGTGCTGCTAGCTTTGATGTTTGCGAGAGCTTTGATGAGGGAGACAGGGCCAACCTGAGGAACTGCACTAGCGACGGGACCTTGAAGGACTCACAGGGGGGCCGGAGGGGAAAGCTGCTCTCATCGTGGAGCCGAGCCTTCGTCAGCATCCAGGAGGAGGTGGTCGACGACCCTATAACATACTCCCCAAGGCCCATGACTGTTGTGCACATGGACCCGTCCATGCAGCTGGGTCCTTTCCGAGCAGTGCTGCGCTACCTGTACACAGGTCAGCTGGACGAGAATGAGAAAGAGTTAATGCACATTGCACACATTGCTGAGCTGCTGGAGGTCTTTGACCTGCGGATGATGGTGGCAAACATACTTAACAATGAAGCCTTCATGAACCAAGAAATCACCAAAGCCTTCCATGTACGGCGCACAAACAGAGTCAAAGAGTGCTTGGCTAAAGGCACCTTCTCTGGTGAGTGGAAACCATGAAGCCATGTTTTGTTTTTAAATGTATTCTTCTTGTATACAGTGGATCCAGATGTCACTACCTGTGTCTCACCTCTGTATTGCAGACGTGGTATTCAAGCTAGACGATGGGACGATCATGGCTCACAAACCGTTGCTCATCTCTAGTTGTGACTGGATGGCAGCTATGTTCGGCGGGCCTTTTGTGGAGAGCTGCACAAAAGAGGTGAGTCACATGAGGTCACAGAGCTCAAATACACAACCCCGGTCAGTGCTAGGTAAAAACGTCTTCTCCACATCTTTCATATTGTCCAGTGGCAGTCTTATTGCCATTCACATTTTCAGCTTTAAAATTACACCAAAGGCACTATGGCCTTAAAGATCAATGCATGCCCTGTCCCAAGTGGGAGCAGCAATGAACTAAGTGCTATGTGTGCAAACTATAATTTAATTAGAGCATTGCAAATCTGCTTTAATCAAATTACAGTGGCTTCTGTTCCAAGCATACTGTTGTTCTGTGACCTCAGCTACTTTGTTTTTCAACCTTAATGATGCTACTAAAAGATACTGCATGCACTACCTCTGCCGTGTGAGATTTAGACTAGGTTGTTCGGATCAAAAATAAATCGTATGGTTATTCAGAGTTGTTTTTAGATATAATGATCATTTATCCCCTTTGTTGTTGTTGTTGTTGTTGTTGTTGTTGTTGTTGTTGTTGTTGCTGCTGCTGCTGTAGCCTAAGTAGAGCTGAAGAAGTAATTGAGGATTTTGCAACTATCTACATCACAGAATAACAAATGTGAAAAGGGGATTCAAACACATGTTCCTGTTTCTAAGGTGCTGTTTCCCAACACTACTCGCAGCTGTATGAGGGCTGTGCTGGAATATCTCTACACAGGACGGTTTTGCTCTCGGACTGACTTGGATGCAATGGAACTGATTGTTCTTGCCAATCGTCTTTGCCTCCCCCACCTGGTTGCCCTTACAGGTATATATTGTGTAGTTATTGTCCTGTAACCAAAGGACTTTACTAAACGAAGTTAAGTTTCTCAGTCAATGCGTCGCCTGTGTCAATGCGTGACTTTCTTTTATGCCTCTTCCAGAACTCTACACAGTAACAGTGTTGACGGAGGCAGCAATGATGGGAGCTGACATTGATGGAGATGTGCTGGTGTACTTGGATATGGCCCAGGTAGAGTGTGACGTGTCAATCATCTCAGAACAAGGACAACAATTGTAACACTAACATCATATTTATTTTGCTATTTGTAAAGGACAAACTGTTCTAGAGGCTGACCGAATCTTAACACCCAGTAGGTGGAGCCTAAGAAACGCAGTCTTACAGTAAATAGTGCACTAAAGCTATTTTTGAAATAATTGGCAAACAACCTTTAGAGCAGTAAACATTTAGGACTTAGCAGTCTGGCTCAGCACCAAGTGCATCCGATCATTCGGACTGGGCAGATGTGCTTCTGCTACTTCAGGCACTATATTTATTCTGTGGCAATTTGATCAATTGCTTATTTCTTTGGTGATATGAACCACTAAAGGACAAAAATGAATCTAAAGGGAATTTTCTGCATTCTTTTGACCTAATGTGGAGTATAGCTTGAGCCTTTTGGGGGCTAATGCTGATACCGATATATCGGCTGAAATAAAAAAAAATTTTTTTTTAAATAAACATGATTCCTAATATGTTAAGAAATGAAAAAAAGCTTGATATTTTTTTACAGTAGAAATATAAACTTTATCATAAAAATAAGACCAAAACACAAATGTGTTCATATCAGCACGTATTGGCAAAAATAAACACATATGTCTATAAAAGGCTCATATTGGCCAATTTGATAAATCAGTTGTTATACTGTACTTTCTCATCTGCATTAATTATACTACCAACAAGTTAGCATGCCAATGCTAACACACTAAAGTTTAGTACCAGTGTACAGCTGATGAGTAATGACTGACCATTGCCATCAAAGTGAATATTTACTGCAGTTGAATCTGATGGCAAAATGTAATACAAACAGTATATAAAGGTAGAGGCAAGTCTCACCTAGCAGACGTAAACATAACAATTTGGACCCTATATAGCCTATATAATTAAATATATATATAAATGTATATTCCATTTAGGTTGAGCTCGAATAAGGAGATGTCTGCATCCGAATCACCAGCAAAACCTCACTACAATGTTTGTCATGTACAGAAACTGTTCACAAATTCAAAAATGGCAAATACAGATCTTGTATCTTGACAGTTCCACGGAGCGCAGCAGCTTACAGGCTGGTGTCTTCACCACATCTGCACCAACTACAACAGCGTCTGCCGCAAGTTTCCCCGAGACATGAAGTCCAAGTCTACAGGTAATACACACATGACCTGGTAACAGCCCTCTGATGGAAACTAAACAACAACCTGTCACCTGTTTGGTGCTACAGTACATAAATACTTGTTTGTTTTGGAATGTGGCAGCATGAAATGAAAACGTATTTAACAGGCTTTAGAAAAGACAGATGGCCAATTTAATGAAATCTGTAAGAGCCGATTAAGCTCTCTGGACCCATTTCACCTGAGTGAGACTTAGTTTTAAGCACTTCAGGAATAGTCAAGGACCTTTAACATTAATGGTTAATGCCTCTGCAGTTCTCGTTTGCTCAATGATAAAATAAAATCTATAAATGTTCTATGGAGCCTTTTCCTTTATTAATGATGTTAGTTTTGTTGTTATACAGTACATCAATAATATTACACTATAATGTTATCAGTGTCTAGAATACATAAATAGCTAAGTATTTATGCTAAGAATACTCAAATATATCTTCAGTCTGTTTCTTTCCACTGATTCCAATGCGTTTGCTGAAATGCAAAAAACATTGTGGGGAATTTGACAGTTTAAAATTGAATTTTGAAAATCCTATTCAGCATTTTTCTAAAACAGATTGTTCTGATGCAGAGAACCAAGAATACTTTGAGAAACACCGCTGGCCCCCCGTGTGGTACCTCAAAGAGGACGACCACCACCAAAGAGCCCGGAAAGAGCGCGACAAGGAGGACTACCTGTACCAGAGGCGGCAGTGTAAACGCAAGTGGATTTTCTGGAACCTTCCCTCGTCCCCTAACTCGAACTCTTCCTCCTCTGGCTCGTCCGCCGTCATCTGAGCGAGCGGTAAGGCCGGGTCCGGGCTGGAGTCCCCTCAGCGCGGATGTGACTTGTAACAGATACAATAGAAGATAAGCACTGCTGACTAGATCCTCCCCCAGTTATTCAGGCACACAGTTTCTCCTTCTCCGGTTTGTTTGCAGCACTCCTACATTAAGGTCAGCTCAATCTGGCAGTTTTAGTCGAGCTTTGTTCCTTGTATTTTTAGCTCGGTGTAAGTGACACTCAGACCTCAGTGATGTGAGCCTCACTGACAAATGGCACAGTGTGACCGGCGCAAACAACAATCCACATCGATCGTATCTGAGTTTAAAGTAATAGCACTCTGCTGGCACAGAACCCTCCACCTGTGGTCATAACTATCATCAGTCAACCTGAACTGATAACCAAGTGCTGCTTACCAGCTGCAACAACCAGCAACTCAACACAGAAATTAAGTCTCAGAGATATAACACTTTGCCCTTAAGTGTTTGTACAATCTACCAAACTGCGTGTACAGTATGATCCCATCAACTCAATGCAACAATAGTATAGCCTGCCAGGAATCAAGTACTGAACTCTTACACTCTAACCATTCTGATTATCATCCTGTATGCATAAATGAAAATACAGGCAAGTTGTATTTCTGTCCAGTTCTTGTGTTTTCGAATGTTTGTGTACGGCTTGCACAACTGAGAGCGGTGGGTCTGGACACACTCGGTATTCATGATGTATCGTGAGCTTGTGATTTGCTGCCTCTTGTCACAAAAAGGCTCTAGTTTACATGAATGCATTCAGTGCCCGGAGACACAAGGGATCCCAAATTGTGGAAAATATCTGTATTTTCTGTGAAACGCCAGCTAAAACAAACCATTATAATTTCCCCTATGTTGCTGGATGAGGCTTGTTGGCGCCACATGTTTTTCCTGGGTCCTTCAGCTTTACGTTGAATAGTCCCATCAGCATGATAGCTACTCATGATGCATCTCAGACGCAACAGCAGCATCTCCAGAGCTGAAGTGACCACGTGTACATTACCATTCCTCTGTGACGACGTGTTTGACATAGCTCAAACCTGGTGGGGACTTCTCTTGGTTGATCGGAGGATGCCTAAGACTCGTACATGCAGGAAGCTTCGTCACGCCTGTGTGAGGTCATCCATGTTCTTCTACACATCTCAAGCACTTTCTTGGACTCTTCTACGACAGAGACACACACAAAACCCTCCAGTAGCAGCATCCTGGTGAACGGCACTGAGGACACTATGGTGCCATGACACGTTGTGGAAATGAAAAAAAAAGGAACTCGGGAGGATCATGATGTTTCGAATGTTTCTGAAATACTGTCGAGCTGTTTAACTCAAATCATTTGTGTTGATTTGTTTTGCACATGTCACAGTATATGTTTAAGATTGTCATCTCATATTGGACTTGATTGTAGGACGAAGTGCAGATATGTTCAGATTTGTAGGCATGGTGCTCAGTGAAGCTGGGTCGTATTGTACATTTAAAAAAAAATCAGATGAACCGCAAGTAACTTGCTTCGCTCTCATGCACAGTTACGTAATATTGTGCACTGCAGGCAGTGAGCAGTATCGCACAGTATTACTGAGTAATACATATAGTGAATATAGACTTGACTCGTCCGACTCGTATTTAGTTACCTTGCAGCTACACTGTTGTTGAAAATAACTGAATACTCATGGTGACCTCCCAGTTACATCTATTATATGCTGTAGTATAGGTGCAAATTACTGGTAGTTCATATGAAGAGTCGACTCATAGTAAAATAGGATTAGGGGTAAAGTAGACACATGTTTGTATAAATGACATTATAAAGACATACATGAAACATACCATTGTTATCAAAAGAGTCAGTTCTTGTTGCAGCATTTGCTTTTGCAGCAGATGTTAAATAAAAAAGCTTGCTTTTAATACTGCATAGGATTGGCTACACTTTTCGATACAGGGTCCGACAAGACACATATTAGACAGAGCCCATCAAAGAGCTGAGAAATGCTGATGTGCTATGAATCAAATCAGTGACAGAAAACAATTTCTTGCTTGTAATAACTCCTGACCTAACTACATTGCATGAACAGGGATGAAGTTCAGTCATCATCATTGAAAGTGCACGCTACAGACAAGTGATGGTGCTGGTGCTCCAAGCAGTAGCATTAAATTGTTCTCAATAACATTCATTTTGTCTGTTGCTAATTAATTAAACGCAGCAACCGTCATTTGAAGGTTTTAATTGTTCAAATCTTTTTTGGCACACATTGTCAGACATTAGGCAAAGGGAGCATGGTACACTTTTAGGTCCAGCTTTATTCTAATCCTTAATGTTTGGATTCATCAATATGCTACATTCAATTAAATTACTTAATTGACAATAAGGCCCAGTTTTCATGTTAAATAAGGTTTTTTTCATAATATCTATAGCAAGAGGGTCTGTGCTGTTATAATTTGCCTTGTGTGATAGATGAAGTTCATAGATGTGCATTTCATTCCTCAGTGCACTGCATTTCTCAATGAATCCACTGCTGATGTTTTGCATCAACGCCACCTCATGCCTTAATGTACAGTGTAGTGTATGGCATTGAATGTAATGTAGTGCTACTATGGTCAGTAGTTTGTCTGCTATATGTTAAGTTACCATGGTGCTCTCAATGTGTGTATCTGTAAATGTACGTTATCCATAATTTGGACGTTAAGCGTCGGATTTTATGTTTTAAGCCGAATAGACAAAACTAATTAAAGACTCTGATCTGACCATCCTCAACTAACACAATGACACATCATAGATTTGTGACATTATAACCATGAAATGAATGCAGGGATTTCTGATTCAGTTGTATTATTTCAAAGCTGCTTTATGCTGATGAGTCAGCAGTTACAGCATGCTGAGACAGGGTGGCCATTGGCAGTTAGAACTCAAACATGTAAATATAAATTCTAGGCTGCTATTCAAACTTGGCAGAGTTATCGATATAAGCTATTGCATAGTTTAAGTAGGTAGAGTTTTGTACTATGCATACTGAAATGTCTGACTTTGAAACTTGCACTGCTTTGTAGCACCAGGTTCTATTCAATTTGCATCAGATGGTATTGCAACATCATCAGTTGGGCACACAACATCAGGTAAAACAAACAAAAAAATACACAGATTAGATCATAAATTACAAAGATGTTGACACTGGGGCCCTTCTCCATATGTTTGGGTGCTAATATCACCGCTGCAGACAAGCACAAACCAAAGGAAGCTTAAGCAGCACCAGGAATATATATGCTGCACAATCACTTCTGCATAGTTTAAGAGGCCTTGTTCTGAAATGGTTAAAAATTCAATGAAAAAGAGACAAAATAAAAAAACAATAAAGGAAAATAAATAAAACTTGAATGTTTTCTCAGTGTTCAAAGCCTAGATGACGTTTTCCTAAGTCATCAGGTGTTTTTGTTCTGAAGAGCTGTTTTTATTGTTTAGGAGCTGTGAATCTGAAATTGTGTAGCATGTGTTCTTGAAAATGTGGAAATAATATTTACTAAATAAAAATGGAGCAACATGGGAAGTTTGGGCATCACTTTTTATATAAATACAATAAGGTAGATTGTAGTTTCAATTTAAAAAAAACTATAAATCTTGGAGATATAGTAATGTTGTTTTATGTATATATTTAATGTATATACAAACATTACAGATATACAGAATATGTCCAACTAAAGTTGAATGCAGTTAAACAAATACTCATGTTGATATATAAATATGAATCCAGAAAAATGTACACACACAAATATATAGTCAGTAAATTAGTCACAGTTCCAATCTTTGTGCCCAGTATCATTTCTACAGTCTAATTTAACACCAAGATATAATCTCTATAAATGTTATATAAATGCATTTATATTATATTTGAGTCCAAAAAGTATAATTTAGTCAAGCAATGATAAAACAAGTGTGTCAAAGATTCTGGTTCATCGTATAGAATTTAGATCTGTTTTTCAATATCTGAAAATAGAGATAAGTTTGTATCATATTGTGTAGGACTTTGAAGTGCACCTCTTTGATATTATTGGTGATACATAACGTGAATGTAAAGAACTGTGGCCTCTGCCAGTTGTTTTAGTTTCAGTTCTGTCATCTGAAACCTTACCAGCCTCGTACGTCAGTCACGTGCTGCGCTACGTAGCTGCGTCATCATCATCAGCTGCAGCAGCAGCGTCAGAAGCAGAAGAAGCAACAGACAGTGAAGGTGCAGGAGGAGAACAAGCTGAGAAACATGGTAACGTTGTTCACATGTGAATGTCGAGATAAATTAACTGTGGTGGAGAGAGAACCGTGTTGTGTTGCATATCTGGTTTCTAACTGCGTGGATAAACTGCACCGTGTCAAAATACAAACAAACAAACAAACAAACAAACAAGCACTTGAAGGCTAAACTTATGCTGACGAGTACTTTAGTGAACATGCACTTTACTGAGAGTCACGAGTCATTTGTCATGTAGCCAGAAGTTTGCTAAATTAAGACCACAACATTAAATGAATGACGTGTCAGCTTTCTGCAGTTCAGACAAGTTCAGTTTCAATATAGTAACACAAACCTAAACTTTGATAATAATTAAGTTAAGTGTTGTTATGTAGTTTATGATTCTTCTCATCAGTCCTTCTCAAAGATGTCGCTGCTGCTGATGTGTCATTATGTAAACAAGTGTGGGCGTGGTAAGGTGTATACATCACCTCTGATTGGCCCAGACGAAGAGCACACATAGTAGGACAGTCATTTAAAAATGTTTAAGAATGTAGCATAAACTAAACGCGATGTAACAAATACATAACAACAGATGTTAAATGATATATTATTCAACTTAAAATCAATCACCAATCCTGATAATTGTTAAGTTATTCATATTTTTTAGGGGAAACGTCTTTACAATATTCTAAACTCACTTATTTTCTTTGTCTTATTTTGTGATTCAACAGCATTAGGGTTTCAAGATGTTCATCTTTGTAAAGAAGTATATTTTTAACATTCTGTAAAAAACAACCTTTATAGATTTAGCAATACAGTATTTGGCAGAGTTAATGAATCATTTCATGTTTACAATTAGATTTTAATTCAGAAGCACTTCAGTTACTCATACTTTCCACTGGCAAACAGTCTTTATTTCCTGTGCTTCTTGAACTCTCATTCATTAGAAATAAACTGGCTGGCCAGTAGTTGTTTTTTCCAGTAGTCCACTGTACATCCGTTGGTAATAAACAAGAAAATACTATTTGAATCCGTCAGATTCCTGAATTGGGTCTTGTCTGACTGACTGCTTCTGTTCCACAGGCTGCACTCGTGTCATTTCTGGTGTTGTTTGTATGCATCTTGGGGCTTTTCCATGTGGAAACATCAGCAGACATCAGCTCACTGGATTCTTCTTTCTGTCAGTAAGTAGATCCTAATGCTGCAGAGAGATGTGCTCATAGAGTGATGGCAATGACAGGAGCTTCTTGTGCTCGATAAATGATGTACGTCTGCCCATGACAGTATTGGAACCTTTTTTAATTAGTTGTCCATCTTTATATTAGACTATGATACTGTTTAAATTTCCCTAAATACTGAATGTAATACACAGTTGTGTACAATGAGGTTCAGCTTCTATCTCTCTTCAATAAAGTGGTGGACTAGAAGTGATCTACCCAGGGCTGGACATCGACAAATGCCTCATCGTTCCAAAGGACCAGAAGCTCAGAGAGAAAGTCAGCAAAGTGTGGAAAGCCCCACAGATTTACTTCTCCGGAGCACACAAGGTACAAGATGCGTGTGTGTGTGTGTGTGTGTTCCGTATTTACTCTGCATTGAATATGACTCCACCACTGCAGGTTATTAAATAAGCAAACATTACCCCCCTTCTTTTTAATTCACAAAACACACATACTTTACATACTCTTAACTGATGTCCAGTAGATCAGCACTTCTTTGAATATTGGCACTAGATTTTTATAATAGAATAGAAAGGAAATTTGCATCAATTTTATTCACACAGAAACGTATCTATTATGCCTTAGAAAAATAGGTTTTCATTAATAAGCGATTAATATCGAGGATGTACTCGACATTATAATGACATGAAAGATTCTCTATATGTCTCCGTTTGTCAAACATGCACAGACTTTTTTTGAACACTAGAGTGCAGTAATGGATAAAACAGGCTCCATATCATCACTTATAGAACAGGCCTTTGTTCACTGTCACAATAAACAACATGTTCACAATATTAGGCAAAATAACATTATTCACATTAAATATTTAAAACGTCAGTCATCTCAGTTTTCAGCATATATGTCACTTTTTATTATCTGCATCGCCTACATCGCTGAGCACTGGTTGACTGCAGTAATCTTTAACACCACAGTGGGGTGCTAGCACCTCATGGTCGTCAGCCACCCCGTGAATAATTGATTTACGTCTCACTTACATTGTACCTGAACTTGTACTTCATACTGTGTATAATGTCAGATAGCATCAATTGCAACGTTACTGTCATTGGCAACCTTAAATTGGTAACTAATGATAGGTCAGGTCTGATTGGTTAAAACTAATCTTACTAGTCAATGTACAGACAATTATTCGATATCCCCAGATAGGAGTCAGCTGCACCAGAGAGTAAAATATACTGTGCATGGTTTAGAGAGTAATAGTATGAAATATAATTATTAGTAAATCAAGTTTATGAATAAAATAAGACACGGATTACTTACAATTCAATTAATCTATCAAAATGATGAGGCTAGAGTTCAAATTAATGCATTAAAACTGCTGTTTGAAGTTTGCATGAAGGGATTTTTAGATTCCAGACACATGTAGAATGAAAAAAACTCAGAATGTTACCTGCTGATGGTAATAGAGAGAAATAGAAAAGTGCTTGTGAAAAAGAGCATGACATTAACAGCAGAGCCTCTCAATGCCATCAAATCAACGAGTTTGTGAAATGTGTTGGCAGAACATGATGTAGGGCTTAAATGTCATGTGATGTGTTCCTCTTTAAATACCCACTCTTCTCATGTCACATAAAATCATCACAGATCCATTCACACGTCCTGCGTTGTACTCATTTATTTATTTATCATGTATTTTTCATCCTCTGTGTCGTTTTACTGTTGAGTGACAGACAGAGAGAGAGAGAAAGAGAGAGAGATGCTTTACCCAGTGTACAGAACTGCTGCTGTTGTTGACAATGAAATTACACCAAACCTTCTATCTGTAAATTGAAAACTTAAATTGAAAGCCACCTCGATTTAGGAGCTAGTTTATGAATTCCAGAGCTAAGCAGTCTGGCTTGAACATGATGTATTGCCCTTCCCCTGCTCAAACTCCCTTTGATGTATGGTCGTATTATCTATAATGCTGTCTTACATGATTCTCTTTTATTGCCAGAATCAGTGCTGGACAGCAAAACAGATTACATGTTGGATTAAATCAATACAAACTTTATTTACTGGGCTTTGAAATGTAATTCTCCATTTCTCCTGACACTTGAGCAAACAGGCACTGCTGAAGGCTCAGTGTGTTGCCTGCGGTCATGTGGTCGGTCCGCTGGTCCACCGGTCCACCATGCTCTCTGTCACCGTGCCAGGCTGCCGGTGTCGCTGCTATTCTTTGCCACTCACCCCTTGTACCCAGTAGCTGGAACACCGAATAGTGGCCGTTCAGGCTCAGATCCACCCACTGGAACACCCACTTCATTACTGGGACGGGATGCATGCCTGCTGAGTAATTGTAATGGAGCGCAATGGGCAGCAGTCCCATGAAAACGCCTCTAGAAAGGTGCTCATGACCCAAAACAAAAGCAAAGAGTCACAGAAGCTGCAGATTTTTGAATCCAAACTTCAGAGCAACGAATCACCACTTGAACTTATGTGTTGGTGAAACCTGGCATGTGCATTTTTAGAAATCCTAATAATATTCAGAAGCCTTAACAGCATCTCCAGTTTGATACAAGTGGGATGTGTGTTGGCTAACACGCCTAACACCATGTCCTAGTCTGATAAATAAAGTAAGTGCAAAGTGGCAATAAGAACTGAAAAAGACCTGACCATATTCTTTCAAGGGTACATATTTAGAAATTGTTGTAATAGGTTGGAAGCACAATTTACTGAAGGTCATCGTGACTTTATTTTCTGAATATATTAATCTCTGTCCTAATTTTTTTTAAAACTTGTGTTTTGAAGGGGAAAACATAGCATAGGTTTGATTAGAATAGGGTTATCATAGTGGTAAAGTATTTTAAGAATGGGTTTGACCTGTAACACCCTTTTTCTCAATGTCCTTTGTTTCACCACATAGAGAATGTGGGGCTGCTTGTCAGACTCGCAGCCAAACCCAAGGCGAACAAAACTACAAAGAGCATTGAGGTCCATTGTTCAGAATTTATTGTCTAAAGGAGGGAGGAGGGCACATGCTTACAAACACAAATAAAAACAACAATACATAATGCAAGTCTAAATAAACTGAAAAGTAACTCTAAAACAATATTTAAATAGGTTTTAATCCTAATGCTGTCCTAATTTTTTTAATTTATGATAAATTATGATTATTATGTATTACAGTGACCTTTTAATAATTGGAAATAAAGGTAGAAGACATTTTGCTTCTTCCTCCAGTCTCACAGCCCTGATGTTTATTCTAAGTAGAAGCTTCAGTTGATTTAGATATTATTAATTAACAGGCATAAGACACTTAATGTGATCTGGTTCAACTGAAATTCTCAGATATTATATATATAAACTAAACAAATCGTGTAAATGACATTCTCAGCAGGTCTAACATGAGGGTCGTGCTCTCCCTGCGTCTTTTCCTTCTTACATTAACTCTATCGTGGCATCTTGTTCTATAAAGTGTCTCTGAAGGATGATACCAGCAAACACCTCCTCGCTGAAGTGAGGAACCAAACCTGAGCCTTCTTCTATACTCACAAGATTCAAATGTTTATTCACAATCCAACTCACTCACAACTTACAGTTTATATGTTAGAGCCCACGGTTGAATGGTATTAACAGGTTTGTTCGTCACAGAGCGTTTTACCTGTATCAGAGATCTTTATTTTTGTTATATCAGACTGCTCCAGCAACTTTTATTGGAAATTGTTCAATAGGACTGAAAAACGTTTATAAATGTCAACAGACTGTATCAACACCGTGTTGCATTTTCTTTATGTGTCAGAGCAACATGTCTCAAAATGCCAAAGTGCTTTTAGGTAATTTTGTTTTACAGAAAAGACGGAGCTGTGCAAGTTCTTGATGTCGATAGAGGCTCTTTGGAAATCAAGCTTCGCCTGTAGAAAGAATTAAAGAACAGTGAAAATGAAGAAGAACCCAAAAATAAACCAAAGAACTCGGAGCTAGAAAGGATTAAAACGCTCTGTGTATATTTGGCTGCACATCAGCTCATCCAGGTGTGCTTTAACTCACTAAGGAATGTCAAAATGAGATTCTGCCTTCTTAAATCTACTTTCAGCAATTTAGTGATCATCTTAGTATGACCAAAGTTTTGCACTGCACGATACACTCTGGCAAATGAACATGCGATCATGCTCTGTGGCATGTTCAGTATGAGGATGCTGAGCAGGTCCAGTCGATTCAGAATTTGTATCACAACGACAAAAGGAAAAGATCCAAGTGAGTGTGAAGACGATTCATTGTTGGCAGGAGCTTCAGTCACATAAATGCTCACCTGGCTGCTGTTTCAATAGGAACTGTGACCAAAGGGACGTCTGTATTTAGATCATCATGCATTTGTAAAACGTGTAAGGAATTACAGGAAGTTATCAGGCTGTGTCAGTGGGCAGTTACAGGTGAGGGATATTTACCATAGACTGTAAATAAAGATGGATGACATGACTGCTGCCCAAAAGTGAAGCCAAACCCTTTTGATCACTTCCTGTTGGCTGGCTGCAGTACAGGTCATAAGTCCTTCCTCCTCCATGTCAATGAATGTGACAGGGACCAAATTCAAATAGTTTGTTATTTTATGTTATCATACTGAAGTTTTTTCAAGTGTTCAAGTGTGTCAGGGACCGAGCAGGAAGACTAGAGAGCCACAGGGTTTCTTGGAAAAAAGGTTGTTTTTTAATTTGGTTTTCCTTAACAAAATGCCAAAGAGATAAATTTCACAACTAGTCAATTTCTTACACTAGCCTCCTGTAACTGCTGGAGACCAGTTAACAGCATCACAAAAAAGAAAGACCCCCACTCAACTGAGATGGGGGAACATATATGGTGGCTGGTCAAGCCACTCAAAATCAAAGAGGGGGATAGACTTAAGCATACTAACATTGAAAACAAACTACAGCCACAACATTACCCCCAGTACAAGACCATATAATATTAACTAAGGGAAATTAACTAAATATAAATATCAAACAATAATCAAGGATTTAACAACTACAAATCGAGATAATGAAATGATGTCCTTCCCCATGATAACACGCTACATGGTGCAGTCCAATTAGTACGCAACCCCATTTAAGGTTGCCTGCTGCAGCTGGGCCTTCTTTTGCTGAATGGCCAGATGACTCCAGCCACAACCCCAAGGAACTGGTAACTCAAAGAAAATGTAATTAATTATCACAGAAAGAAAATATTTAATAAATAAAAGTATGTTGTATGAAATCAAAATGTGTCCAGTTATTTAATAAATGAAGGGTGGGTGCGTGTGCAAAAAGAACTAAGCAAATTAAGAAGTTACCACCATGTTACTGAGTCTCAGCATGTGTGGTTGCTGGTGCGGCCATCACAAAGTGTGGTTTTTGATTTGTTATTTGATGCTATAAAACATGGAGAAATGCTGTGATTGACAGCTGAGACTAACTTGTGATTAGTGGAGTGCTTGTGTCATTGGGACCTCGATACCGCTTGCTCCATCAATCCCGATCGCTGCTGCGCAGACTCTGGCTCCAAATGCGCAAGTTGGCCGTGTTCATACCCTTCAATTCTGGATAGTGGGAGGAAGTGGCCACGGGTTGTCCATCTTTATACACAGTCGATGGATTTTACAGTAGGACCGCGATGCATAAACCTCTCATTAAACAGATGAACACACATTTAAGAGCTCAGTGGTGCAGAAACCAGAGGCACTGGTCTACAGACATGTGCAAAAAAAAAAGGTGATGTGGTCAGATGAGTCATCTATTACTGCGTTCTCGCCACGGGTGGGTGAGTGCGTGTGTGACTACACCAACAGAACAGTACAGGCCTGAATGCTTGACCCCTGCACTGAGCAGGTCCAGTGCTTCTGTTGTGCTGTAGGGGGGGGGTGGGGGGGGCATTTTGCTGACACGGTTTGGCTCCGTTTGTCCCAGTTGAGGTAATGTTGTTGCCATTGATCACTTTTATAAAACATGTCTATCCCTATTGGAAAGGTCTCTGGTAGGATGACAATGCCCACAGCCAGAGGACACGCACCTCATTGAACACCGATGGGAGATTCTGCTCCAACATGTTAAAGAGAGTGCTCTTCATTACTATCATCAGAACATCATGTGAAGAATATGTTTTGTAAAAATGATATGATTCATCCCTCCAGTTGAGCTAATCTATGCTAAATGCAGTGAAGCTTCTCCAGTGCATGCATTGGCCTCGCACCTTTTTCTTTTACAATATGTCGTGTATGCATTTTTTAGTTCTTTTTTTTATTTTCTGTGTATATTTAATGTGCACTCACATCATTTAAAATCATTTTGAGTCATAGTTTCGACACAAGCATGTTCAGGCATGTTTGTCGTACTTGGCGTAAACAACACAGGCCACAGGAGCTATCTTTACCTCATGGTTGCTCCAAAAGTGGAGACAGTTTTGGACTTGTTTTCTTTTTTGTTTTTTTTTCAGTAAGGACCTGGCCACAGGGCACATTCTTAGACATGGGGGATTTCAAAGCCTTGTTTTTTGGGTAGACGTTTCTTGCATCTTGTGGATGGAATGAGGCTTTAAACCATTACTGCGATTAGAGCTGCCTCACTATGATCTCTTGAGCTTGCTTACTGCTGCTAATAGCTGTTTCCTCTCTATTTCCCTCTATCTTTTTCTTTCTCGCTTTCTCTCTCTCTCTGTGAATGATTTTTATGCTTTGCTAAAACATGTGGGGGCGTTGAGAGAGAGGATTTAAATGCAACGATCCCCCTCCTCTTTTTTTTATTATTTTTTTTATTTTTTTTGGTGAATCTCAGCGTTCTTTTCTGCAAGCCTCTGATGACGACAGGGCAGCTTTAAGCCTGGCAGTGCCCACGGCAGGCTGCCGTCTCAGCGCTGCCCACTCTCCTCTGTGTTGGCATGCTGGAGAAAGCGAGGGTGGGGTTCCTCTCGAGCAGACCTTGTCATTCCTAGGAAAGCCTACATGTCCACCCATGCAGGATTCCTGATAGGTCTCCATGTTGGGGATGTGAGAACGAAGAGATAGGGATTTTATCTCCAGTAGGCGATGGCCTTTCTTTTCAGTGAGGAGTGTATATTTAGATAAACAGACAAGGCACTTCCTTGAGCCTTTATGTGACAGCGAGGGTCAACAAGTGAAACATGTACTATAATATCCATCTAATTGCATATTCAGTCTCATCAGGTGGGTGTTTTTGGCTCTGCTGGATTAAGTAGGTGTGTTTGGCTGAGATTCAGGGAGTTTATTTCCTTAGCTAATGTTCCCCTTTGTCATTATAACACTGTGTTAAGCTGACCCGTGTCCCGCTCCATTCAGTCATTGCCCATTTACTACACGGCACACGTGATTCATGCGAGCTTCTGAGGAGGAAAGATTTACAACCTTCTGCTACTAGTACGATTGATTATGCATATTCAGTGGAATGAAGAGAGGCAGTAAACCTCCAGGGCCACCATCTCACCGAAGAATCATTTGCACCTCGCGAGACGCACACGCAACTCATGAGGTTTGACCTGTGACATGCAAACAGCAGGGCTGCAACGATTTTGCCCTCAGTTGGCGGGAACTGAGGGCAAAAGGATGTGTGCAACTGTCTTTCATGTGTAAGGGAGACTGCACCTGAAACGTTTATATCTGGAATCAAGTGTTCTTTTCCTATTTATTTCACCTCCTTCCCCTATTTTCTCCGTCTTCACGCCTCTCAACCATGCATTCACCTCTAAACTGACATTCATTTATATATACATATTTTTTTGATGCTACCATTTCGCACCCAGCTGTTGCAGTAGCGTAGTGTTCCTTCACCTTACATTTGGACTGTAAGCGCGTAGGCAGAAATACTTTTTACTCTGTGGCTGTGAGTAAAATATGATTTCAATTACCATGAAAATGTATTGTAATATCAATGGGAGGATGAGAACAGATTAAGGAAGCTCTTGGATGCTCTTACAGAGGACAATGGTCAGGTTTCCATGCAAAGAGCAGCATAGGAAGAATATGATTTTCCCCGTTTGACAAAAGCTCTGAGAAAAAGGAGGTGGTTGAAAACGTAAAGCCGACTCAGACCGGATATGTTTAAGAAGATGATTTGCTTTGATACACGGGAATGTTTTTGTATTGATGACAACTTTTTAATTTTTTTACTCATAGCAACCTAATTAAGCAATAAGACTATAAGCTCTCGACGCTGTAAAAGTTAAATTTTAGATCCAAATTCGTGAACTCCGGCACAGAGGCAATAGCAAACACTTGGAGAAGCAGAAGTCTTTAATAAAGATACGACCTGAAACCTGCGCCGCCTGATTATTATTCAGTATTCACACAGAAATTCCATCTCCTCAGTTCATATACATTGACGGCAAGATCTGTTCAAACAGAGATTCATAATCTGCATGGGAAGTGCATCTGCTGCTGTGGATACTTAGACAAACATACAAGATTAAATTTCTATTTATATGAGACACCGAAACCTAACATTTGCCATGGAATCAACGTAAGATCTAGAGACGACTCGATTGCACTTTGGCAGAGTGAGAAACTCGTATGTTTCCCTAACATGATCTGTCCAGCCGGGACATGACACCCAAAAATATCACCTTTTTAAAATAATAAAACCAAGCCACCCCCCGCAGTTCTCATTTTGTCTCGCAAGCTTGTTTGTTGTGCGATCTCAAGAGGTCCATGGGCCTCAGATATCTGGGTGTTAATGTGAGCTCCTTCCCCTTTGTGAGGATTTTCATGACAAACCTCAAACTGTAAACTTTAACTTAGATTCTTCATTGTAGAGTAATTCATCTCAGATTCATAGAGAGTGACTGCAGACGCTCAGGTTTACTGTGGCTCTTTTCCTTGAAACTGACATAATGGGCTTGTTTCTACTTTGACAGCCTCTTTTCTTTTTGAACTAAGTAATCACAAAGTTAAAAGTGATCATGTGAAGTTTTACTTTAAGACCCAGATGCTTGGCTTAGTGGCACGTTGCCCAAAATGTTTTTATGTGCTTCTCATTTGTGGTCCGGCACAGGGGTTTAGTTACAGTTGTGTCCCAATCCTCTGATTCACCTTCTTTAAGAACAGCTTCAGGGCTGCTCATAATGCTTAACTCTCCATAATGCCATCCCCTTCATCTCCCCAGTGGTCTTATTGTCTTAACTCTGGATGGAGAAGACAGAGTAGAGTGTTAAAGGAAAAACAGGTTAATACACATTTGGCACAGTGAAAGTATCATCTCAAAAATGCACAAACATACAAGTTAGATGTTTTTTGCTTCCTGTTTCTCACAACTTCTTTCGTTGCCTTGTCAGTCGGTTTTACTGTGTTTTTAAGATGTATTACCGGTGATTAATTTTTGCGTTTGACATGAAAAGGCGGCTAATGGTAACAGCGATCAGGTGCATTGATGTGTTGATTGATTTGAGAACAGGGGGATGATAAAACTGCCTTCCTTGTCATTTTTCCTGATCCTGTAGTTTGGAAGCAAAAGAAAATGTTATGCAAATGATTTGTTAATCCCTTTACATTATTTGTTCCATTTCTCCCGTTCGTTTTCACACTCAATTTCCAGCACAGGGAGCTGACAGGCGGACACCCTCGGATCGCTAATTCTTAAGATAGGAATAAAAAAATAAGAAGTCAGCCATCCGTCACGTTTAAAATATACTTGCTTCAATTAATTAATTTGCCTTGAATGATTTAGCCGGAAAAATGTAACAGCAGACCTTGAAAGCCCTTCAAGCACTTCACTTTAGAGACCTCCACCTTAACCTCTTTCTCTTCTTTTATGTGTGTTTTCATAAACGCTCTCACCAGCAGATTAACAGACTCTCAAGAAAAACATTGACCTGCACAATTAAGGATATGATATCAGCATAAGCAGGATAAGGCAGCTGAGTCTAAGCTGAGAGAGCAGTGGCAGATGAAACTGTGACCAGTATTTCTCCATAGTTTTGTTGTCCCAAAGGTTGGTGTTAAAAATAATAAGAAAGAGGTGGGATGGTCTTAGATTCAAGAAGCTTAAAATGCAAAATCTCAAATAAGCCCAATTTTCCCCAGCCAATCGCGTCGCCTTTTGGTGGGCTTGTGTTGATCGTCTCAACTGACTCACACGCCGCCCCTCCCCAAATAAAAACACTAGAGATTTACGTGGCTTTTCAAAAAATGTATCTAGACATTTATCCAGCTTAATCTTCTTAACATATTAAAGTGATTTGCGTTACCCTGAAGTGGCTGAAGCTGCGAGCTCACCGCCCCTCATGGAACTAAGACCCGAGAGGCATTGTGGACACCTTCCGCTCACGAGGAGAGAGGTGGGCAGAAGTCAACCTGCTTCTCAGCTGTGGAGCTGTCCCCACATTTTGCATTCATTTTTTCTTTTTTTGTTCTGTTATTAGTCCAACTGTTGCACTCAGTCAGTGTTCTTAGGCACACGGCTCTGCCAGCACTGCCCACACTGTGGTGTGGAGGTTTGGAGCTCTCAGCTTTTTGAGCTGAACTGAAAGAGCTCTCTCCCAGAGTAGGTGTTGGCAGGATGCTTTGTTTCTTTCTGTGAATGTCATGAGAGGTATGGATAATGAGAGAACTGAAGCACAGTGATGCCATGATTTATCTGGGTGCCAACTTTATGCCTGACTGCAGATTTGGGCATTTTCAGATAGACGATGCGCTTAACCTTTTCTTCAGACGCGACACAAATCTGAGAATCAGAAGTGACAGTTGCAATGTGTTTTTTCCTAAAAACACCACTTCACAGGCCGGGCAGCTAAAAGGTCTTGGTCAAACTCAAGCAATGCTAATGTCCTTATTTGGCATAATTGCTCTATGGATGCACCTCGGGGCATTCGTTTTGCCAGATCGCATTAGCAGAACTGTAAGTTTACAATTGAAAACGTTCATTGTAGCTGAAGCCTGGGTCCATTCATTGTCTTCATGGTATTTAGCGTAATGTCTGTCAGAGTTAAATCACACATGATGGGGTCAAAGTTAATGCTGCAATCCTCATTTAGTTTATTTGGATAAGCGTTTAAAGTGTCGACTGAAATATAAAAGCATTTTAAAATGATCTTAAAATCATGGATAAAATGTTCTTTACGATAAATCGAGAGGGCCGCAATCATAGCAGCAATCTTTCAGTCAATCAAACCAACAGCAGTGCACCACTTTTTAGATGAGGACATTAGGCTGGATTAAATTATCAATTAATGTTTTGTTTATAAAACATCATAAAGTAGAATCTTTATCACAACCTCTTACAGTGTAGGGTATCATCTTTGCACCTCCTGTTTTGTGTAATCAACAACCCAAAACTCAGATACTCATATAACATATTCAGATGTGTACACGTCCTCACAATGGAGAAGCTGAAACTGGCACTTAGCATTTTGGCTAGAAAACAAATAATTACTTTTTAAGATAGTCGCTCATTCATTTTATGTCGATCAATATTCAATGAATCGTATAAGCCGTAAACACACGTAAAAGAATAAATGTTATTTCACTTCCTTTTTATCTTTGTATACATGACACATTGTGTATTATCTATTTGTTATGTGTCTTAAGCTTAAAAGAAGGCATTGTTGATTCTGTATAACTACATTTACGCACAAATATAGTTTGCAGGAGATTTACTGCAGTTGCTTCTAATTTAAGCTCATGACAGATATTACTATAATACTGTATGCAGTTATTTCTAGTCAGAAAGGGATAGCTCACAATGATTTCTCACAAAAGCCTGTCCTGCATGTGCTGTACCATAATAATCCAAATATCACATGTTTCTGTTCATGTGGTCACTTATTTGTCCATCTGATGAAAAGTTTCACTCTGCCTCTTATTCAGATTGGCAGGTAGTCGTATACCTACAGGTAATGTCTGACAGGTGTTAAACTCAAACACTGAGGCCGTCCATACGAACCAACGCAGACGAGCACTTCAAACAAACTATGAGTAGTTGCTTCTTTTCATATAACAAAGAATAGGAGAAATTGATTGGAACTGGGAGGCTTAGGACTGGATTTTCCTCAACCATAATATTTTTTCTTTAACAACTGCAGCTTAAATTTAGATTTTTTTTTTTGCTGGCTTTGTTTTTATTTCTTTGTCCAAATCCTATCGAGTGGTGCTTCAGGTTTTTCCTTGAGTAAAAAGTTGATATTGTTGTGGGGAGGGAGAAAGGACTTTTTTTTTTTTTCATGTGTGCAGGAATGTAGATTTCTTCCCCCCGTGAAATCCTAATTGTGCCTTGGAGGGCTGGTAGGGTATCTCTGCTCGGCTCAGCTCAACAGGATTTGTGTCTGTGTATGTTAGAGTATGTCTCTTAGCTTGAATGCGGATATAACCCTTTCATTGCACAAGCTGCTGATTCTTCATATTTGCCGATAGGCTGATCCTGTGCATCCGTATCTTTTGGTGGGAGACATTGAAAGTTTTTTTTTTTTTTGTGAGGGAAGCTTCCATCTTTATTTTTTTTGTCTTTAAATATTTGTTATTTTTTTATGAGTTAATGCAGATAACAAGTGGACTTCTATCTGTGGATCAACCGTATTTGAAAATTAAGCTCCTGAGAGCAGGCCTTGCCAATAGTGAACGGTCAGATCGAGAATATATTTCAGGTCAAAACTACATCTGTCCCGTGTGCTTCCTGAATTATTGCTGTGCATTTATCTATGCAAATCCAGGATAAGATCCTATCTGCCTGCAGCGACATATCCCCCTGGATTTGGTCTATGCGTGAATTAGGCAGGTTATGGTTGACAGTCAAAAAGGAATTGCAGCAACATATATGCGGAGATTATTGCTGTAGTCATTAATTGTTGCTTGAAAGGAGATTAGGATTACCGGTCCTGCAGAACACTAACACCTGTCCTTCCTCAAATCCAACAATGTTACTTCAGTTTTCCTTATTTCAGTATCAGCTAGAGTTGGCAAAATAAAAAAGGCTGATTTATTCAAATGAATCATCAACACTGGAAATGATTCAATATGCGCCACATTCAGATGGGTGATATATTATTCCCTTGGGGAGAGGCAAAGATGGAGCTGTGGAGCTGTTTTATTTGTGCTCTCTTTATCAGTGTGTCAGGCAGAGAGGCTGAGCTTGTTCTCAATGAATGGACGAGCCCTTGAACCATAAACCTGTACCTCCTCTGATAACAGTTTCTGCATTGTGATATAAGTGCCATTCCCTGTGATGTCCTCTTTGACAGCGCTAAATATATCAACACGCACAAAATGATCTGTCAGACGAATTATTTTATTTCTACCAGTTCTCCAAAACTAAGGTTTTTTTTCAGCGTGTACAGTGTGTGCATTTGGAGACGTGCTGTATTGTGGACTTAATTACGGATTCAAAGCGTAGTGCGTTGTGGTTGCAATTTACCCGGCTCTGCTTTTTATGTTCATAACGTTTTGCCTTTAGGTAAATGTTTACTGTACATTTTAGTCTTATACATCATTTAATGCTTCTTCTCCTGCTGGGATCTCAGCCGGCTCTGACGTCTGAGATAGCCACCTCTTCTAAGGTGATGAGAGTGCTCCCTGAATAACTCTGAGCCCGTGTGATGACATGGCCCTGATTGTCAGACTGGTGGGCTGGTGACACTGGAACACAGACGGTGCTTGTCTGTTTGAAATATTCTCTTTCAAGCTTCCAAGCCCTGGGCAGTCCTCTCTCCCAGTCTCCCAACACCCAGCTTCGCCCACTGAAACAAGACTTCCATACTGGAAAAATCCGGCCCTGTCAACTGGCAGTCTGGACTTGGTTTAGCCCACATGCCAAGCACCCCCCCCCCACCGCCACTTCCACCCCTTAATAAGCACTAGAGTTTGCCACCCCATGTAGATGCCTTTTGGTCGCCATCCATGGATGGCGTCAATAGCATCTTCCTACACAACAGTGACTGAACGGAGGGCACAAGAAAATGTGGGAATAATTTACACTTTCTCACTGTACTACCATCAGAAACCATAATTAATCATGATAGAAAAAATGTGGAAGCCATCTTGGCTGGTGAAACACACAGTGCCTGTGAACAGCCCTGACACCTTTAACAGCTCTGGTGGCCAAATAGGAATGGGTGTCAGAGTGCTTACAACTAAGCTCCCTTCATGGCAGCATGTAACCCATGATGGTTCTTTGTGAAAGTGGAACTGTTGTAAGACTTTAATTTATTTTCTTCATATAAAATCCTGTTACAGGTCTCAAAATCCTTCAGAATGTGGCAGCATATTCAAGAATTTGAGCAAAATAGCCGCCAACATTTTTTTCAATAATAATATGTTGCTTTTCTTGCAGCTTTGTTGCTGTTTTCGTTTGCAAATACACTATATATCTACTATAAGCTCAGCAGATCGTAATAAATTCCCTTTTTATCCCCCAAATTCCCCTGAGGGCTTTTAGAATCAAAATAGTTGATTCAGATTTCCAAATCCTGGGGAGGTAATTAGAAAGTGCTCCCTATTAACTTTTATAGGCTGCACTTGGTGGTAAAATAGCAGATCTATGACTCCAAGTGTGTGACATGCTTGACAGACTAATTATGGTCATGAGTCCAGTGCTGTAATTTTCCCTGTTTGACTGTTGTGTTCTCAGCAGCCAGACTATACATGACAACAATATTTCCCTCTTTCCTCATTTAGCTGGGTGATGACGCTCAGATCCCAGCACCTGGTTGTTACTTCAGAGTCGGGGTTCTCAAACTTTTTTCTGTTCACGCCCACCACCCCAAAAGTTCTTATCAATCATTATCGGTAGGGTTGGTAATTTGTCTCTGTAACAGTCTCTATCTTATAAGTGGAAATCCTCTTCACGTCCAGATTGTCATCATTCAATAACGCTGCATGAAAAAACAAAAAAAAAAGAAAGCCAGCATTTGTGGCTGTTACATTTTTGCTCAGTGTACCTGTCTCTAACTAACCTGCCTGCCTGCACACATCCTGTGAGTCTTCAGCCAGAGAGACATAGACAGCTGAAGCTCAGACGATCAGTCAGAAGTCAGCGAGGGAGTCATGGAAAGGTGTTTTGGGGGCGTAGCTCTTACGAGAGGACAGATGGGAGGCGATGGGATGTATTGTTTGCATCTTTTAAAGTATAGCCTGCTCTTTACCCATTAGCTAGCTATTTCAGGATTACCAACCCTAGCTTTAACCTTGACACATTATTAATACAATCAAAGAATAATTTATTCACCTATGATTAATACATTTTTTATGAATCACACAGGGAAAAAATTATAAAAAAGGCTTTCCACTATATCAATCATGTTTATTCAAGTTTTACTCAATATTTTTCCCCTGGTCATCCAAGCTGACCCCCCTGCAGTGACTCCATGACCCCCCAGGGGGGCCCACCCCTCGGTTTGAGGAATCATTGCCTCAGAGTACCTGTTAATGGCAGTGTCTGTTTTAGAGCATGTGCATTTGCAGAAATGCTTTCATGGCAGTGAGTAGGTGTATGTGTGTAAAGCCACCACTAGAAAGTGTTGAAAGCCTCAGCTAGCAAGATCGCATCCAGGGTGACTAATAAGCTTAACATGAGCACGGCTGTGTTCGCAAGCATGGCGCGGTGAAAGAAGTCTTCGATGTTGAGAGAAATGCAGAAATGGTTCCCTAGGCTGCCACTAATTCCTTCACCCCCCTCAAGCATCAATCAGACTGTGAACTGTCTCAATGTGGCTTCATTGCATTGCTCCGACTGCACTGCTGAAGTGCACAGCTTCACAAACACCGTTCAGGACAGACTGCGTTCAAACATCTACTCAAATCCGGATGTTCATTTGTGGCTTTAGAATTATATGACAATAAATCAAACTGTATTGTTCAAAAGATTATATTCGTTGACCAGAATCTATAGGTTATAAATGACATTACATTGTCTTGCCTTACCTTCTGTCGTGTTCTAATTTGATTAGAATAAAACCTGGAAATTTATTTGTAGGTTCAAACTGAAAAAAGTGTTAATGTGACTATCATGTAAACTTGTGTTTGATATTCAGCTGTGATTCTCCTTGAACTGCCGTAGCTCGCTCACCTCTCTGTGTGGCCACAGTACCTGGTGGGGATCCGGTAGCTGTGTTGTCTTTAGGCCTTAAATATGAATATGTGTTTATTTCCACATGTGGCTTTCTTTTGACCATGTGGCTCCTGCAAGTGTGGATTCATAAGCCACTTCACACTCCACTCCTGTGTGGGAGGAAGGCTGAGTTAAAAATAGGCAGGTTTGGAGGTAGTGAGCAGCCCGCATCGCTGTGTGTGGTGCTTAAGAACACACAGGATTATTGGCATTGTGTTTGCATATAATTTATACGTGTCAATAATCAAACTGAATGTTGAAACCAGTCATTGTTATTGTGAAATTCCCCAAATCATATTGTATAATAATCTCAAAAGGGTCAGTAGCACTTGTGTTCTACTAAAGTGGGATAAAGCATTTTTTGTGTGCCATGGAGTTTAATAATATATGGAAGTTTATTCATTCTGTGCTAAATTACAAAAACGGTATTCAATTACAAAACATCCATTTTAGCTCACTGTGCATGCTACTGTGTACATAGTATTTTTCTTTAATATAACATCTTCAAGGGGCATTCCAGTGATTTAGTATTTAGCTCAAATTAAACAAATATTGTCCAAAAATGAAAAAACAGGATTGTAATTAGTTGAGATTTAAGCAGATGAAATATATAATTATCTAATGTGAGAACTGGCATCAAAATGGAAAGGAGTACTGGCAACAGAGTTCAGGAATCGGAGCTTGTGAATCCTCTGACAGCAACGTGCAGTTTGTCAGGTAACAAGAGTCCAGGTATTGAGGCAAGTGAGTTTTCCAACACAGAGCTTTTTCTGAATCCATATTTCACCTAAAGAATAGCAAAGGTGGCCGAGCAGGCTGGCATCCAGAGCAGAGGAACTGAAATGAGCAGGGGTGGCTGAGCATGGCAGGTATTGTTTGTGAGGCAGGTGATCCAGGCACAAGTAGACGGGTAGTACAACAGAGACAGAGCAGGAAAAAAAAATATAACACTTGAAATAAAAGGGCGGCCAAAGCATTTCTACCACTTTGCAGAGTCTCATGGATTTAACCAGTCTTTGATGCTGCTTCTGATCTGTTTAGCTCATTAGTTGATTTGTGTGAGGTGAACTGGAAATTGGAATTTCACGACCAACCAGCCACACACACAAATCAGAAGCAAATTTGTAGAAATCAGTTCAGTAGTTTTTGAGTAAATCTGCTAAAAGACTGCAATAAAGTCATGACCTCATATGCAGAGGTAACAAGAACACAGACAATCTGAGGCTAAAACAACACGACAACATGGGCTGCGTTTCCACTGCTGGAACTTTCCCCAGGAACTAGGAAGCTTTTCCGGGTTTTTAATTACAAGGAAATCTTGACACCCCCCCAAAAAAGTATCTGCTTTGGGAGTAATACTTTACGAAAGTATAATCTTTGGGGTGGAGCTTGCAGCGCTGAAGATGCCTGATTGTTTTATTTCAGCCTCCATCCCAACTATGGCTCGTAAAATCGTTTTTCTCACTTCAAGTCTATATTGAGTGTTTTGAATATGCTTTGTTGCTAGTATAATAATCATATTTTGAAAAGCTGTGAATCAATAACAACAGCACAATTTCCTCCATGTTGTAGCGTTGCTCTATTTATATAGCATTGTCTTTGTTGTGGAGTGTACTGCATAACCAGAGCCTGGTGGTTTGGAGTGGAACAGCTTTTTGTAGCCGTGGGTCGTTCATACGTCAGCAGAATAATTAGCCTATTTCCCCCTGGTCTGTAGATCGCAGTGGAAACACAGGTCAACGAGAATCTGCTTGAACCTTTCAGTTACTTGAAAAAAGTCCCTGGGCTGGATTTTATTCAATTCATGCACCTCATTTTACTTTGTTTATTATTATAGCTGTTACCACTTGAGTACTTTTCTCAGTCTTTGGAAAACCCTGTTCCAAACCGACCCAAGTCGTTATTACCACAACAGTTACTGAGGTAGCACTCCACTATGACTAGCTAATTGACTTTTATATATAAAATGATTGGAGCATTGTCTCTCATCACATGTTATTTTGTTTTGGTACCTGAAAAGTGCAGACAATTGATGGATGTGAGTGGTTGTGTATATTTTGAAAGCTTCACACACACACACACACACACACACACACACACACCAAAGCCTCCCCACTCTCCACATTTAGCACAGCACTACCTGTGAAGCACTTTGAAACATTTGTTTTGAAATGTGCCATATAAATCTTTACCTACTTAAAAAAGAAACGTGTGGATCACAGAGCTGCTCTTGTATCCCTGTCTCTGTAGTCACAACAATACCTCTTTTTATGGTTAGAATAATAGGATGCTGTTTGACAAGAAACTCAGTTTTTCATATATACCAGTTCCTCTGGAGCAGATTACTGATTTGCCTGTTATGTGAAGGAGTTCTGTAATGCGGTGCGGAACAAAGAGGTTTCAAAGCTTCTGCAGATTAGAGGTGGGGGTGGTGGGGGGGGGCTGATATCAATGACAACGAAGACCTCCTCACCTGTAAAGGTTGGTGCCCTCTAGGTGAGCGCCATTGCCCCCTCTTCCTATCTCCATCTCATATTTGGGTCTGCGGCCCCCTACTCTCTGCTCAGGATTCAATTACTGCTGCCTGGCCGACCTCTGACCTCCCCTCCACCAGGATGAATCTCATCGTCTGACCCTGACCGTGGTGCCGCCGTTCACCTTCCCCATCACTCCTCTGCCCCTCTCAAAGCACCTATATCTCCTAAAATGAGACCTTATTACTTTGTCTTCAGTATAAAAGTTCACTCATCTTTGTTCTGTGAATTCACTATTATATATTCAGTTTGATTTAGAATATTTTTGTGGCTGCGGAAATAATAAAATTGTAGTTGATATTTTTTTCTCCATCATCTGATACATTTATTTCCACCGCCGTCTTTTAGTTTCTGTTTTTCTGTATTTATAGATCGATCTTTCAACCTTGCTGTAAGCTGCAGTCGATGGTTGTTAAGCCATCGCTGTCTCTTAATCACAACACAGATACCTGTTAATTACCAAACGAGTTCAAGTATTTTTGGTACTTAAACAGGGATTTGGGATCGATGCTTTCCTCTGCCCGGGGTCGAGCGTTGAGCACAGTTGACCATTTAATGAAACGTTGTGGGCTCGGCGCGCAGAGGCTGGAGGAGATGAAGCGCAGGGAGGATAAAGCGATGGGTATATTAATAGGCAGCTGCATGGACGACACTGTTTGGTATTGGGTCAGGGATAAAGTGTGAACTTGTAAACTCACTGAGGGGCCTCGCCTCCCTTCCTCCCGCTCGCTAACTCACTCTCGCCCTCCGCGGTGTCATCAGTTAGCGGAGCCGGGCTCGATAGCCCAGGCAGCTCTACGAGAGCAGCGATTAGACGTCTCTCTGATTCTCAGCCCCAGCAGAGTTCACTCAAAGGTAAGCCAGTAGTTTACATCCTCAGAGACACTCTCCCTTTGTTCTCCACCGTCTTCTGTTTTGCAAATACTCTTTCTTTTCAATGTGACTGGCCTGGAGCGGGAGTTTCATGTCGTCTCTTGAAAATATAATAATAAAAATATGTGTTTTAAAAAAGGACTAACCCTGCCCCCGACCCAAAGAGTCTAGAGGTGTCTCCCCCTTGTTTCCTCTCTACCGCTGACCGGTAGCTGTGACAGACGCCCAGTCAGCTGCAGGGTGCGCTCCAGCCGCCTGGCGTCTGAGGTTTGGTCCCAGTGGGCCGTTTTGCTGTGATCACAGCAGGCAGTGGGAGGTTAATCCCAAGAGAATGCAGGCTCAATATCCCCCGCCTCCAGCCTGCACCTAGGAGCCTCACATCCCTTCCTGTATAATGGCCCGACAGAGCTTTGTGGTCTGCGGCCGACACCTACCTAGATTTCACTTCTCCTCAAAGCTCTCAGATTATAATGGCATTCTTAACGTCGTTTAGTCGCCATTACAGAGAACAACAGAGCTCACAGCTGACCTCTCGCCGGTTTCACAGTCATATATTTAAGTAGATAAAACAATTGGAGTCTTTGGCTTTTTGAGAACAATGACCTGTTATTATTGATAGATTTGATTAGGAAATGTCAATTTCATCATTGCTCCACATGAAGTTTCCGCGTTAGCATTAATGATAAACACTTATATTGTTGGAAAATAAGTGCCTAACAGTATCCAGCTATGAGAATTATCACCATTTTGACATACATGCAGTTTTCTTCGAGCCCTGATAAATGATTTCAGATGGCAGAATATGCATCTGTTTTTCCCTGGAGTCTTTCGCACATATCTGTGTGTAATTAATGTGGATTTTGACAGATGGAGAAAAAAAAATTCCTTGTAAGAGAGAAGGGTACATGCCACAATGTGTGAAGTGCAAGCACGGAGGGAGCTTCTTGTATTATTTGCTGCCCGTGCCAGCTGGACCAGCCAGACTCTTACAGGTAGAAATTCATGCACTGAGAAATCATTGAGATTCAGTCCCCTGCTATAAATAGGCCACGATTTCCTTGTTTCAGTTATAGAAATAAATGTGCTTAATGTTGTTCTAAATTAGGCTTTAGGAGAACTAAGCCTGTCCTATACACTGAGCCTCTTTTACGGTAACTTTCGTGAAATATCCAATAAAGTGTTATTTCTTTCAGTGATAATTGTGACTGGAGGTCATTTTCAATTTAAATGCTTAAATTGCCTTTGCGTGTTTGTGTGCATGCATGTGTGTATGTGCTGTTGTTTGAAACCATGCTATTTCTTAATGCATCAGGGTCTGACTTAAATATTAGTGTAACTACATTATCACAGTGTCTCTGCCTGGTAGCAAACATGTACAAATGAGGATTACAACTCTTGAGAAGGCAACAGGTCATGGTTGGTAAGCTGCCTGGGGGGGTCACTGATATAGAGTCACTTTTGACAGGCTGTGGAGGAGGCTCTATTGTTGCTGGTGTGTCTGTGTGTTACCTGCAGGCACTATCACTGAGACTACAGTATTATCCTATTATTAGGCTTAGTTGTTTACGCTTATTACTGCTTGTCAGGTAGGCAGAGAATCCTTCTGGAAATGAGCATCTGCAGAAAAATAAGAGTACTTTATCTCATTCAAGTACATCGGCTTAATTTTCTGAGGCCTTTAAGAACGTCTTGATAGGACACAACAAACAGAAATTGAAGGTGTATGTTTGCATGGGAGCGTTTGATTCTATGACGTGCTTCTCTGTACCACACACAGCGTTGTTTGGCAGTCAGGGTGAGAATTAAAGAAATGCAACATCTGTTTTATATGTGTTAAAGCTGATAACATTATGGTCCTCAGTTGTAAGTATATACAGTACTAGGACATCGCGGATTGAAACAGCCTTGATTAATGTCTCTGTTTGTAGAGGAAGTGAACAAAATAAAAAAAGCCCATCATATGGTCCGGCAGATTTTGGGCACGGGCCCAGGGATGACAAATGTGCTCTTGCAATAATTCAATCTGCTCTCATAATTCTCTAACTTTTAGGGACAGACCGTAGGAACATTTCTCCGGCAATTAAGCCGCCAAGTCAACGTCGAGTAGCTGTGATCAAGAGTTGGTTAAGATGCTTTTTTTCTCACTTTATCTTTTGACAGATTGAGGGGTATAAAGATACTGGGTAAGTGGCAGAAAGTTACTGTGAATATGTTAACGAGACGAGTTGGTATCGGATCCAAAACGCTGTCATTTTCATTGGTGTCACAGTTATTATATTAAGTTTAGGGAATAATGGAGAGGACACAGAGCTGTCTTTCTGTAAAAACAAGTGCACAGCGGTTTGTGATTAAGATACTGTGTTTAATGTGTTTTGGAACAGTTCCACCCCATGTTTTCTATTACAATATTATCTCCTGTTTATTTATTTCTAACGTTTTAACGTTTTAGCCTCCACAGCTGAAGTATAACTGTTATGATCATGTGTCAACCCATTAAAAAAGCAAAACCAGTCTTCGGATATCAACTGGGTCCGTGAGCTTCCTGTGCTCAAATGAAAACAAGCGACTAAAAAAAACAAAAAACCCACACATTTAATGAATAGAATAAAATTCTCATTTTGCAGCATTATAAGTATTATAAGTAAAAGCTAAGGAAGCAAAGTGAAGCATGTGCTTTTGAAGTATTGAAACGAAGTATTGTTAACTGGAGGGATGGCTGTCGAGCCTTGGGGCAAAACCGCACATGGCTGCACTTGAAAAGCGAAAAGGGATCAGGTACCGCTCTTCCTGGATCTGCCTCTGGGCCAATCACAGTGTGTGAAGTAAAGCTGTTTTTATCTGTATTAAATTAAATTAAATATATGAATCATATGTTTGCAGAAAAAGACGTATGTTCTGGTGATGGTGGATCCCGATGCTCCGAGCCGCGCTAGTCCAACATCTGCATACTGGAGGCACTGGCTGGTCGTGGACGTACAGGTACAGTAAACGTCTGCAGTGACCTCTGCTCTTAGGTAGAAGCAGCCTTGTGTGTTTTGGTGATGGTGACACGGACGGCATTTCTTATTGGATTATAGGAACTCATATGCTACAAATTTATGAAGTGGTGATATTTTTTTTTTTCTCCTCTTGAAAATTGTGCATTTTCATAATCTCGGGGTCTCACTTGGCATGTCTCGTGTTTACATCTGCACTGGGGCCGATTGCGAGGCTGAAAAATTATGAATGGTTTCTAAGCCTAACTTGGTGAAGAAAAGATGCCAAGTTCAAAAAATGTTAATTTTTCATATCATGTATCTTGTGCAATAAATGCCTGTGACAAAAGTGTGGGAGTAAGTCTTTCTAAATGGCTGTGAAAGTTTGCAAGGCCCTGTCAGCAGCAATTTCCCTCTGCTGCGGAGAGCCTGGGACGTGTCAATGCAGGCGTGTGAGACTGAGATTGAGGAGAGCAGCATGCAAGGCGCACACTCTTTCTCCCATAGAGCTCCAGTCCCTCAGCTCCCCCTCCAGTGGAGAGATCTTGGCAGAGTGTCCTCCCTTCATCTGTTCCCCCAGGCAGAGCAGCTCCCCCAATGATCCACACTTCTCCATATTTTACACCCCCGAAATGGGCACGGCTCCGATCCCCTTATTTCTCTTCATATTTCTCTCCTTTTCATCCGTTCGTTTGTGTGTTTTCACATTCTTGCATTCTAACGCCAAATGCGTGTTGAGTTGTTGATTGCCTCAAATATTTGGAGGTTTGCAGACATTTTCTAATCCCGCGGGAAATGGGAGATCAACCCAGTAGATTAAGACTAGTGGTCTTAAAAACAAGCACACAAAGACGCTTCGCCGATGTATCACTGCTCCCGTTTCGTTTCATAAGGCGCTGTCGTACACTAAGTGAATGCCACGTCGATTTCAAAGATCCAAATGTGATGTATCTGGGATGTAGATGTGAGTGAATCTACAATAGGCGTAAATTCAGGATTTTGTGATTCAGCTCGTCTGTGCTGCACTTGAAGAGATGATTTATGCAGCCATTTACCTTAAATAATCTGTGAATAGTTACCTCATATCACTCACAAACATCATTGATATATATAGATATATATAAAAATAAATCCCACTTTTTAAAATTTCATCGGGCATCACCTTTGCTTCTTATTTTTAAGCCCATAAAGTCTGTCTGGCCGCGTGACCGGCTGTGAATAAACAAATGTCTTTCAAGTGCTCAGACAGACCACATTCACTCCAGCTATTCAATTGCCTGTCACTTGTGTGGGTGTTGACCTGCGCTGCCCATAAAGGGATTGGCCAATGTGATGGGATGTTTCTCTGATTGTGACTGGTGGTTGGTCAGAAGGGTTAATGAGCCTTTTGAGTGATGCCAACCGATAGTGGGAGGTGTTTAATTGAGCAGGGTGGATAGGTGACATCACACAACCTCAGTTTTGTTCCTTTTTTTTTTTTCAAGAGTCCATGTGCATGTATTGGATTTTGTTTCGGTGCAGTTGTGATTTTGACAGCAATGTAGGTCAGTTTATGAATTGAGGGGTTCGTATGAAACGCAGCAAAAAAGACAGCTAGTGATTAAATATGAAAAATGATTTATTTGTTCTCTTTTAGTCTGTTCCATCTTTATAAGATAAAGAGTGAAGTTCCCGATGACAACACGTTTGGCATTTAAATAGATATGTTCTGGCAATGTGTTTGATGATTGTTTTGTAAATCAAAGTAGCTTTTTTAGCTGAAGTCAGAGGTCATGCTTTCAAATGTCAAGTGGATCAGCGTTTCGATCCTCCACAGCGCGGGCCTCAGCCGCCATTTTCTCTTCATACATATATATTCATTAGTCCAAGGTCGTGCAGTCTTGCCCCAGTTTGTGGATGTTTCCATAATTAGTGTGTGTTCTTTATCCGTTGCCTCAGCGATGAAGGCAGAAGATTTCTTTAATTCAGCTGAGAGAGAGTGAGTGGGGTCAAGCTGGACAGAGCAACGCGGCACCCCTAGATTTACTCTTCTCCTTCAGCTGACGTCTCATTAGAGAGGCGGTGGTAACAGAACAAGGACACACCTCGTGTATTACAGACACATGACTCACCTTGATTGGAGCTGTTATCTTCACGTAGCCAAACATGTGCAGAAGATCTCCTCACGTGTGTCAGCCAAACCTAAACCCTCTTAACAACAGAGAGAGGAATATGATGGTCTGATGTCTGTTACCACTCAATGTACAGTGTTCATGGTCAAACAGTATTTATCCACATCTGCAGTGTATAGAGCCCCATAAGAAGCAGACCTATAAGCATTAGAAACGTGTTTTTCCTGCAGAGAAAATTTAGTGATATACATGATAAGTTCTTCTGTGTGGCTAATCATGAAGTTTAAGTTTATGAAAGAGCTCTGCTCTGGCATATTTGAGGTTGAAGCTCTTTGGACAAAAGACAGAACATTTTGTTTGCATTTTCATATTTAAGAAGTTATGGTCTCGTCTGAAAAATCTGCCCTGACAGTTTTCAGGCTGGCTGGACAAACTGAGCAACAGATGGAAAAGGATGTAAGGCTTTTAGACAAAAAATAAGAATTGACAGACCATAGAGATGATGAAAAATGGCCCTCTACTTTGAGGAATAATGATAACAGGATGTTTGAAAAGAAAACACAATATCAAGATTTCTATCATTTAATTTTTGTACAATTGAATGAATTTACATGTGTGATTTTAAAGTCGCTCAACTGGCCTGAACTGAGCTCAGTCTGTTGTTTATGCTAAACTAGGCTAGTTCCCAGTTCAGCAGATTTTATTCTCACAGCTTCTGTCTTATTGATGTTGGACGCACAAAACAAAAAAGTGAATTTAGATGAGTGGTTATTTTATGAGCAAGATATAACTATAAGTGACACTCTTGCTTTGGCCATTAAGTTTAGTTTGTAGCTTTTCTTAATATTTAAATATGCATATATATATTTCTATGACATGAATATAATTATATGTTTAAAAAATGTCAAAAATGTATTCTCTGGTCTTAATGTATATTTTTCGAATTTCGGCTTTGTGTGACTCAAATGTATTTCCCCTGTGCACAAGTATTTTTGGTGTCATATAAGTTCATGTGGGCAGTTTTTTGTGTGTGTGTATGACACAATACATAATGTAACTTACTAAGTGTGTGAGACAGTCATATTTTAATGTTTATGTCAGGTGTCACATCTTTAATTCAACCGGCTGAACCACTCACTGCATCATTACTTTTGACGACCAACAACAATTTAATCCAGCAGTAAAAAGTGTAAACTGTGTGGGTATCTCGTCTTCTCCCACCAGCTGTCCACTTTCTTTTAGTGCTCACATTATTAGATGCTGTATATGCATTTCCACTGCAACTGCCCATTTTCAATGACCCTTCAAGCTACAGAAACAGCAATTTAGAATCTTCTGCAACTCCCTCTGTTATACATCAATTATGGACAATTACCAAAATAACCATCAACAGATTGTTGTCTCGCTCTCGAAGTGGAATTCCAGATTGCGAGCCCCTCCCTCCCTCCCGCCGCTCTCCCAGAGTCTGAATCAATGCAGATGTTCCGGTTTGGTCTCGCAGCGATAATTACTGTAACAAGCAAATCATTAGTATCCGAATAGAGGCAGCTTACATAAATACAGCACTGGGTGTTACTTTCACTTGTTAATACTTATTCTCTCATTATAGTTTCGGCAGTTTGAAAGTCAACATGATGCAACATGAACTTGCAAAACAGTTGCTACAGTTAATGCTCTTTTCTGCTCTGAGAAAAGCCAAGGTATTCATTATCTCTGTAAAATCCCATTTAAACAGAGACGTGTAGCCTTAGGTTTTTATGGATTTTTTCTTACTTTTTTATAATGTGTGAAGTTTCTCTGCTGAGGGTTTGTCTCGGTGAAAGGTATTAGCTGTCTGACAAACTTGCCCTTACCCTAATATTATGCAGAGGAGTTCGTATTAGAATAATTAGTGGACTTCTCTGTGCTCAAATCATTATTCTTCTTTAAGTGTAAAAATCTCTCTTATCTTGACCCATTATAACCTGTTCATGCTTTGGCATGTCTCCATGATGTCCTTCCTCTTCCAGATTCCCTTCAGATAGGTCAGGTGACATTGCGTGTTTGTTAATGTTCTCTCTTTGCCGTTGAACTGGGGGCCAGTTGGACCATTCGCTGTGGTCATTATTATGGCGCACAAGGGATATGCATGCTTTAACATCCATCTCTGCTGTAGCGGCTCCCGGAGGAGGACAGAGCTTGTGTTCTGCTGCTGGTCAGGCAAATACAAACAGTGAAGTATTGTGAGTGTGTCAGACCAGCTGGCTTTGTGTTTGCGAATTCTGTGGCCTGCAGCGATCGTCTGCTCCACACCTCAAGATGTCCTTTAGCTGCAAACTATTAGGCGTGTTAGTCCTTACAGTATTCATTCACTCAAAAAAAGGATAACAATTGTGTCGTTTTGTGGCTGATCCACCTTTTTTTCAATCAAATTGTTTGTACAGCTTCAATTTTTAATGAGGAAATTATGTGGGGTAACAATAGTTCATGTCATAGAGGAATAAGATACAACAGGTTGCGGCTGCACTGACAACGCTTTGGTCTGTGGAGATTTCTCTCATAATACGAGTGATTACAATACAAAGTCACACCCATTTAATCCTTAAATGTGCAGCCAGAACAGTCATTCACAGCACGTCCTTTGTGACCCGAGTGTATGTCTTGATCTTGTAAACTTACACTTCATGTCAAAGTTTAGCAGCATTTCACTATCGAGTGTTTGAAATGGCATTTGTTTCCCTTTCTGTGCTGAAGTCTTAGTTTGTTTTAGCAAAATACCAATATTCAATATTGCAAATAAACATACATAATTGCATTGTTCTTTATCCTGTAATTATCCCTACTGTGGCATGTAACGATATAAGCGTCTATTTTTGACAGACAGCTGCCCCCATATGGAAGCCAAAACAATTTCCCAAAGGCCAGGCGAACCATAGCTAGCTTCATTGTGAGAACAAAGAGCCATTGGTATTATTCATAATTAAACTCTTATTGTGTACTCTGCTGAATATTTCCATTCTTCTGCCTCTCTCCTGCTCACTCTCTTTTCCCCTCGCGCTACTTTGCACCTCGTGCTGGGAACATCTGTCTGGCGTCAGAGTGGAGCCTGGCTGTGCAGATTGGAGCAGGTAGAGGAGCACATTGTAGCCCAGCTAATGATGAGAGTGTCTGCCCTCTCTCTTGGAGGAGATGCAAGCTGCTGCTTCACGCTCGCTCACTCCGCTCATACGCCCAGGGAAACAGATTTCCAAACATATGCAGTATGTTTTTAATCCAGTTGAGCACTTCATTTCCCGGCAAACACAAATAACCTTACGGGACATCCATATCTTATGACAAGGGGGTGGGCGCAAAGGAATTGAACAATTTTCCTTTTTAATGTGATTTTTATTTTTTTCCTCCAAAGTTGCTAAGCATGCTCATAACCCAGGTTAACAGTTTGCTTGTTTGTGGTTTCACAAACTTTTACACAGAGCTGCCTCCTGGCTCCAAGTCACATGAAGCAACTTTACCCAATCTAAACTCCACTCTGTGCACCTGTTGTCATCCTTTGTTTAAACTTTAACTGACGGCATAAACACATGTTCTTTGAGTGAAGTGCCTTAAAGAATTTCAACAGATTGTTGGCATTAATATATGCATCGGGTGTTAAGTGTAACAGGTGCTGTTTAAATTGCGGTTTTGATTAAAAGTGATGGAAGAATTTAAAGAATGCTTCAGGTACTTTAGTTTCCTGACTTGTCAGTAAACAGCTTGAATACTGTATTTTCTGTTTTATACGTTATATTTCAGCTTGAATTAGTTTGACCGTTAGAAACATGCAGGTCATTCATATTTTTTCTTAACTACCGAAACCTCCCCTGGTACAAGTCAACAATAGTCCTTAACATGGACGCGCAGCTGGAGGTGCTTAACATTTAGAGCTGTGCTCATCCTGCTGTCAGCGTCAGCCAGACAAATGTCAGAGGTGCTGCTACATCGAGTTCAGCTTGTGGAAGTCATTCCCCCATTAAACCTCAACAGACTCTCCTCACACTCTGCTCGACTCGTGTTTTTTGCTATTTTTTTATCAGCCCCGGCTCAGATCAAGTGTAATGGAAACATGAACTAGCTTATATCTTCGTCTTTTTCTTTGTATTGGCAGTCTAGATGCTGATGCTGAATCCTTTCCGGCGCAACATAGCAGCAATAGCTATCACGGAGGCTGGTCGCTTCTGTCGATATAACTTCTACGACTCTTTTGTCATCTCTTCCACAAATTCTATCAGTCTGCCCTTAAGCAGCGACCTAAAATCGACCAGTCTCCGTCGAGTTTGAGAGAGGGACTGAAAACCTGGTATACGTATTTTGGTGAACAAAGGGAGAGATGCACTTTGTATGGTGACAAACAAACTCCATGCCTTGCTGTAACTGTGACTGTCCCTTTCGCATTGTCACAACTGGACCTTCTGGCCTTGTGTACAAACTCTCTATTACAATCCCGTCACGTTTTTATTTTATCTGATCTTATCTGACAGCTTATTAACAAACAGATTCTTCTTCAGTGTGGGCTGCTGCTCTCACTGTTCTCTGCCACCTAAAGGGAGAATTACATAAGAATCCTCCGCTCAGTTGTCAGCTCCATCCCCCGTCCAAATACAACACACACACACACACACACACACACACACACACACACACACACACACACACACACAGCTGATAGCCGACCAAGCCTCTTGCTATCTCTATAACAACTGACCTCCCTGCTCTGGTTGCCGTGGTGAGATGATTGAGGAGGTTTCACTGCATGAAGAACGTGAGCTGCGATGGTGGAAGCTGTTTGTGCATCGAGGGAATAATCATCCATAAATTAGTGTTTTTACATGTTACCTAATGTTTCTTTATTTTCTAGGAAAACACATTTCTATTGACTTCCCCACATGGATTTAGTCTGTTTTTCCATCTATTCCATGTTTATTTAATTTAAGTAGGCCTATACTATGTGTCAGCGTGCACACTGTCCTGGATATATCACGATCACTCTCCAAGAAAAGAAGGACAACCTGGAAAGCCCTCTTTGATCCAGTCTGTCACACTACAGCCTAGTAGAGAAAAAAGAGCATTTTGGACCCGCTCCATGCAAATGCAGTTAAAAAAAAACAGTAGCAATGCACACATAAAGGCGCTTCTTTTAATATGTGCCCCCTTTCTTCACACCCACGACCATTGTGTATAAAATCCTGTTTTTCCTGAAAAGATTTCTAGTCGCAGCCGCAGACAATGTTCCCCCACACAAGCTGTCGTCTTTGTCATACCCCCCCCCCCCTCCTCCCTTCCCCGCCACTCCACTTCAGTCAGTAAAGCAGGATCTCTGGCAGTCGGCCCTATGTGCGAATTTGTGTTTTAGGGTACAGGTGGGGGGTTTGCCGGAGTCTGCCTACCTGTTCCCGGGGTCAATCTTGACAGACGTGCAGAAAAAGAAAAATAGGAGAAGTTTGGAAACCGAAGGAGGGAAAAAGGGGCGTGTAAATGAACAAATGTCAGGGTCAGTGGGGGGTTGCTGTGGCCGCGGCTGTGGAAAATGCTTCCTCATAGGGGTGTCTCCTGATAGGGAACGGTAAAGGGGAGGGAGGCATGCTGATAAAAACAACTCACTAACAATTATGCTCACCTAAAATAGCCCCTATTTAAGTATATAGCATGCTTGCCAGTTAATTGTACACAAAAACAAAGACTTCACAAAAGACCTCCTGTAGCCAATGTATTTTCTTGTATTTTGGCATCATAATTAACTGTGACAGCTATGAATGCAAAGTTGGCAGATATTATAGTGGCCTGTCTAACTCTACATACTGATTATGATTGTTTGGATTCCAAAAGTTATTCTAAACTGTAAGAATAGAAAACTGCAGTATAGTTCATATTGTATAATAAACAAATACCTACAGCTGGTATGGCAGCACAGATCATCTCTAGTATCATAAATCCGGGATAAGAAAATAATCCCTAATATGTAAATAATATAAATGTAATAATAATATAAAATACATAAAGATGGAATCGCTCATGAATATAGAAATATTGGGTCCATCTTAGTTACCATGGCTCCGGGATGTTTGACAATTATCTGTCAATGTAGATAGAAATTGTAGAACAAATCCTGGCTCTATTTTACTGATATGATATTCTGCCTATTTTTGTGAATACTGCGAGTACTTGTCAAACATTGTACAGGAGGATGAGTCCATTCTGTGCATATCACATCCCATATCAGTTTCTAACCAGGCAGTTGAAGACATGTGATTTAAGGACAGCGTTCCTTATTTTCTCGGGAGATTATGCTTTTTATAATGACTAACAAAAAGCCACTGTCGATTCTGTAGGTTCAGTGGAAGACGATGTTGCACTTGAATAATTTCCTCTGAATTGTTCTCGAGATTTGTTCAACTCGCTCTTATTGATATGCTGTAGGACTAACAACCATAAAATCTACTAAGACCTCTGATCTGTACTATTGACCATTATCATAGCCAAGAGGTTTGTTACAATGTGGTATTTTTATGCTACAGTTGGTGTGAAACCTGTTTACATTCCAGGGTGCTGTAGTTCACTTCTCTCCGCAGCTCAGTCGGATTCCAAAGCACTGTATAGATTTCTTTCAGCTGATGAAATTAAAAAGACAGCAGTGTGTGTGTGGTGTGCCTTCCAGCAGCGCGATTTGCCTGCGAGTTCACGATACGGGTTGAGAGGGGAGTTCCTTTGGGGGGGATTAAATAGCTCCCTCTCTTCCTTCCCTCCTCCCCTGCCCTCCATACTTGCAGAACATAAACAGCTTGCAGGGCTGTACAGTACTTGTACAACATGTTTGCCACAGTGCTGCTCACAGGTAACAATAAGCCAAGGTCAAAGGTTAAGAGGAATTGTGGAGCGAGAATTCTTGTGTGTTCCTCTGGCAAACATTGTGCACAGGAAATAGTGCCGATAGGATCACTGGGAGAAAGAAAGTGTAAGAGATAGGGAGAGCGAGTTGGCTCGGTAGAGAGGGGGTATTAGAAAGAAAAAAATGAGGGTCAGTTTCACTAAGACATTTTATACTGGTCTATAAGGCGAGGACAGTCTTAGGTGGTTCTGCAAGGTTAGGACGGACAGATGTTGGTTAATAGGTTATAAGAGCCGTAGCCAAGTATATAAGGTTTGGACTATCTTAAATGTTATCTATAAGGTGAGGACAGTCAAAGATGGAAAAATAAGGTAAGGATGGTCTAGAGGGGGTTTATATGTAGGACACTCTAATATTGGTAGTTCAGGTAGGTCTTAAGGCGAAGACAGTCTTTGTTGGGTCTATACAGTTAGGAGAGTCTTTAGTTGGTATAGATGTAAGGGCAGTCTTAGACATATCTATAAGGTTAGGATAGTCCTAGACATTCATAAGGTGAGGACAGTCTTTAGTTGGTATAGAGGTTAAGACAGTCAGATATATCTATAAGGTTAAGACAGTCTTAGGTTGGTACAGAGGTTAGGGCAGTTTTCTACATATTCATCCGGTTAGGATGGTCTTAAACTTATCTATGAGGTTAGGACATTCTTCGATGGGTCTATAGGTTAAGGACAGACTTAGACGGGCCTGTAAGACTAGGACAGTCTTAGTTAGATTCATAGGTTAAGACAACTGTACAAAACAGACTGACATTAATCTTAAACGTTAAGATTGTTGCAATTGCACTTGCTGACACACAGAGACGGTGCTTAAAAAGCAATGACAGCATCTGTTTATCCAAGCTGCCTAAAAGGGCCCATACTTTGTTTCCTGTTCATATAAAGAACAAAATCAATTCATAAGATGATGATATGCTTATTCGTGGATTCAAAATCTTAAACTAACTAGAAACAATAAGTGAAAAATATATGTAAATGGATAAAAGGAAAATTTGCCTCGACCATTGTGTGTCAGGCCATTGGAAAAAACAAATAAAAAGAGTTGGGAGAAAAAGTAAATTTGCCTCAAAAATTGTAGCTGCATAAATTAGCAGAAAATTATTGTGTAAATGGACTTAGTTTCATTCCATCACTGCCTAAATGTCCTAAATCACCAACAAAAAGGGAGTTGTTGGATATTTTCAAAAATAAATTGAAATGTATTTGCATTTCTGTACAACTTTCTCTAAAAATTATATAAGGATTTCCCTTTTCCTAGATTTACCAAACAACCAATTTCCCCTCAGATTCCCAAAATGTACACAGTATGGAGCAACTGAAGAACTTGCATGTCTCTCTGAACTCTGACGGCTGGTTAGGTATAAGCTATGATTTAAAGTCTATCTTTGTAAAACCAGATTTCTACATCTGTCAGGCTCCTTGAATGGGAACGAGATTATCCATTTAATCTCTTAATCATACACACTGCAAACATTGTTGACGCATCACCTTAAACCTCTGTCCTGATCGGATCTATCTCAGCCACCTTTTGTGATGATTCTCTCTAACCCACCGACTAATTCAGGTTAGCGCTGGCACTGTTTCACAGGTTCCTCTCTGGCTGTCAGTGTATTAAACCCTTGGTGCCCTGTTAAAATGAAATCCAGACCAGTGCATAAATGGAATGTGAAAATATGTAGATTTTAAAACGCAGCTTTTTAAAATCCCTCATTCCCACAAATGCATGCACAATGAGGACAGATGTTTCATAACGTGAATGAGGTTACTGTACATTTTTGCGCAGTATATGTTCCCCCAAAAGTAGGAATTAATAATGAAGATGCTTTTTGGCCTGAAATTGCTATTCAAACAATTATGTACTTAGTTTCTTCCAACAAATGCATTCCACATTATTGTTTTGCCTCATAGCAAAGCACCCAAAAGACTAAAACCTTTCATTCCAGCAAAGGCCGCTATTGGTCACCGTCAATAAAAGCATAAAAGCATTTATTTCCCACGTTTGTCAAATTAACAGCATACTCCATCTCCCATAGGACTTGTAAGGTTCATTAACCTTTCTGTGAAGTGGGACAGGTTTCCAGCAGTTACCATAACCTCTGCCTCGCTCCTGCCTCAATTATAATAGAAGAATTAAACATCCAGCTATTCAAAACAGTAATGCTGCCTCTTAAATCCCTTTGTACCAGCTCTCAGTTGTTAATGACTAAAGACACTGAATGAACTATAGAGTTATCAGCAGATAGAACAGTGGACGGAAATAAATCAAATGGCTACTCCTAACAACAGGAATTATGGACTGTACGTGCACTGTTTTTGCCTAATGGGCAGAATTTACTGTTTTTAAAACTATTATTATGTCTTTTAACTCATGTTGGGACTCTATGAATAATACAACGTTGGAGTAATACAACTCAAAGTATTGCTATTTATTGGCAAAATTTGTTAAATCAATGTGGAAACAGTTGTTTTAATCTATTGCTGTAAATTTCAGGATATTTCACTGAAATGTTCCGATCTTGCTGCTTACTACATCACCAACCTCCCAAAGTCAAAACAAGAAAACTAACTGACCTTGGACTAATTAGCTGGTCAATTACACGCCTGTTGATCGCTTTTAATTTCTTCATAATTAGATTAATTGTGTGGGCAAAGAGTTCGTTGTCTTGTCCACCTACTCCTACTCCTCCTTCATCCTCCTCCTCTCGCTCTCACCTCTTCTCCTCCTCCTCACCCGTGCCCGGGCCCACAAGGTTTGGATACTCAATTTATTTTGTGTCAGCGCTCACACCTCAAAAACTATTTTAATTCCGGGCCTTTGACTGTTTAATCAGCTTAATCTCGCTCTTTCTCTCCCGCCCCCTTACATCTCCCCCGTCCCTTCATGTGTTAATCAAAATCCAGGCACATGCCCGGATGTATTTGTGGGCACGCAGCTCTATTATCATCCATCCCTTTACTATCTCCATGGAGGCCTCATGTTTGCGTGTGTGGGTCTTCTGATGCTACTTGTAGGCAAGCTCTGGCTGGGATTTTCCAGTGCCACCCCCGGCAGTGGGAAGCCCTGTATGGGGACATGTCAGCGCCTTGTTTGCTCGTGCTGATGAAGCTGGGGGTTGGGCGAGTGGGCAGCCTTGTTCAGGTTCCAGGATTCCCTTCAAATGAGTCAGCCAGCCCCCACTCAAACAGACTGTTACCTTGGGAACTCAGGCTAGGGCTTCCCTCAACAGTACTTAAGTAGAGACTCATCAGCACCCATACTCTCTCTCACTCACACACACACACACACACACACACTCACACACACACATACACACACACACAGGAGCTGTAAGGGAAGCAGCACTCAGGTTGGTAGAAATTATCTTGTTAACACGCTCTCACTTTGGCCTGTGCTCTGCCCTGTTAGGCCCAATCTGCTCCGTAAGGATGACCGACCCGGCACGGCCCCTTTGTCATTTGTAATGTATGCAAATTAGACTTAATAGATGGAGGTGATAATGAGTTTTTGGTGGCTAGTTTCTTAAGTGATTTGAGTAATAGTGTGCTTTCTTGCTAATGAGCCTGACAGAGGGAGTGTAGGTTCGGTGCATCACAGCGTGCTGGGTAAAGTCAGTGATGGCTGGAGTTCACTTAATAACTGGACTGTTTGTGTTTCCAACTCTTCATTTGGACCGCTTCATTACCAAAGCCAAATGAGTTTCTTTACTAAAGCCATTAGTCCAGCAGGCTATTGTTAAGTGGGTTAATTTGTTGATGCACTGAAGCGGATCAAGGGTGACTCCCCCGCTGGCTTTCACGCTGTCTGACTGCGCCAATCCAACCCGCTCAGCTGATCACCACCAACCATTCACCCCAGACCTGAACCCATTAGGTTTTTACACAACGCATGCTCAAATACCATTAAGACTTGAGTGAAAACTGATTATCAGGCTGCTGATGATTTTATTACTTATTTATTTATATTTGATTGAAAAAGTGAAATGCACCTAACAGTGTTATTTATTGTATGAAGTAATCATTGTGATTTATTGGTATTCTTATATTTTTGGTTTTATGATGAGGTTGGATGGTTTATTTTGCAAAAAAAAAAAAATCTTTCGTATGGTTTTAGTGCAATACATACCTGCAACGACGGACATAGATCGGCTGCTAAACTGTAAATCAAGCTTGCTCGTTGTAAGATACAGGCTGGTGTTTCTCCAAAGTCACACAGCATTGAGATGTGCCGAATGGCTGACAATCTTCAGAACTGATGCTAATATTTGTCTTGTGTGATCCGCTCTCAAGTGGACAGCTCTAAGCACAGGTATGACTATGAACACACCCGAGATGCATTGACGATACACTTCTTATCCAATCAGAGCACATTCTTTTATCTGCGTGAAAGCAATGCATTCTGGGCCACAATGAAAGGCCACCCTCTCAGCTACAGCCTCTGACCTGCTACAGTTTCATAATGAACCAAAAAATATGCTCACACTTCTCAGCGTTTCCCATACGGTGTTAGGGTGTTGATGTGCTGTAAACAAAATCACATGATCTCCGCAGCAGAGTTATTACGTCACTTCCTGCCTCTGCCTGCTGCACCACCCCTCACCTGAATAATGCAGACGATTTGTTGCTGTTGTGAAAATGTCAGAGAACCTCCCGCTGCGTTGTGTGTGTCTGAAAATGGCTACATACACAGAGAGACCTGTCTGTCTCAGTCAGACTGGTTAAAAACAACTTGATTTGGACCATGCAAACAGAAGTGATGTTTGCAAATTTTTGCATATAGGCCAAGGAATTGAGATTTGATCACCGGTGGTTGTGCCAGGTCTAAACAGATGTACCTGGACCTGTCCACTTGGATGTTGAGTCCTGATTTGGGCCTCTGGGTGCCACCTTGAACTATCTGAGAAGCAACAGTTAGCTTGATCCCAGCTAACTGTGACATATAGGCTAATGATGAGCATTTAAGGAGCAGCAGAGAGGTTTCCGTGGGGGAATTTGGTGCACCTGTGTTTGCAGTTAAAACTATGGAGGCATTTTTCAGAAAAGCACAAAGACTTCTGTGACACTGCAGGTTGTCTCTACAGAGAGACATGGCCAGGTCACCTGTTCTGCTGACTTTCACAATGCCCAGGTGACCTTTGTGGACCTAGACAACTCCGTTACACGTCTGCAGCTGTATTCAGTCTTTTCACATCATAACAGCTCATGTCAAACCTTACAGAAGTTGACAAGTTCTTCTAAGATCTTAGGAGGTCATCAAATGAACTGATCCCTTACTAACATTACTCACAATAAATATGACAATTTGTTAAGGATGTTTTTGTGCCTGAACAAAATATATTCACTGATGCATGGCTGTGCTCAAAGCTACAGCAAACAAGGAGTAACTTAAATGTGCACCTTACTGAATCAGGAATTGTACATGGATGTTGGACATGTAATTGGCCCCTCTGTGTAAATTGTGGTGCCTGATTTAGAAAAATACTATTTTCACCACTGCTCCAGAGTCTGTTGAAGGTTAGCAGAGACAATGTCCTTCAGTTTTAGGAGGGGTGGCACAGGTATGGTACAATGGAGTGTGCAGCTCAGGCAGCAATGTTGTGTCTGAACCTGAACAGAGCAAACTGTTTTCCCTGATAAGTGGCACGTGCAGTGTAAAAGGTATATAGTCCATCCAATAGGATTTAATAAAGATTCAGATAAAGTCAAAAGTGAGATGATCTTGCTGGTTTCTTTTCACTTATTGGACATGAGACTCTTGTCACCACCGATGGTTTTTAAGTGTCAAATTAATCTCTGTAACAGAAGAGAAATTCAATGTTTTCCCTTCATCAACATAACTTGAGTCTCCCAGTCTCCAAGTAGCATGTTTATCTCCTCCAAAGAATAACAGTGTTTAACCTGTAAACCGTGAGTTTCCTCGTGAGACACCGACTTTTAATTCACAATAACCCTGCAAATGAATGGGCTGATTACTGAGGCGAAGATGAGCAGGCAGTCATAAGCACTTGGCTTGAGTGGAATAGGCGAGGGGGGGAGGGGTGGCTGTGGCGGTACAAGTCCATCCTCAGAAATAGAGCTGTGAACACCATCTGTCATGCTCTCTCTCCCCGTCTGTTAGCCTGACTGCAAGTAAAAGGGAGAATGATGCTCACAGAACTGCATTATAAGGACGTGGGTGCTGATTGTCGTAGGTGTGGGTTTACAGGGTGTGCAAGGAGGGGGAGGAAAGCGGTGGATACACAAGTAGGTGCATGAGTAACTCTTGCTGACAAAGGGAAGCACGCACCCACACAGAGAAGTAGAAGGGTTGCTGGGCAAGTGGGTATTCCTGGTGAAACCGCACCCCTGCACCCACCCACCACCTCCTCACACACTCCTACCTATTGGCTCTTGTCAGAGGATTCCTAGCGGAAGTTATGTAGACACGTTACACAAACACACAGCTCATCTTCTCCTCTAAGGCCTGGACACGTTAACAATTCCGAAATAATATTAGGATCACTTTTTAAACATTGATTAACAGGTGATTTCTTCAGTTGTTTTTGTTTGCTACAGGAGGCGTATCAGTGTCCCATCAATTATCCTTTTATACAATTTCAGGATGGTAATAACACTGCTATCAACTCTGAACTAATTCTGATTCATTATGTGTAGTGTGATGAAAAAAAGCTGCTCTGGAGCAGCCTTGGTTGTGCTTTGCTCTGAACAGAGGCAGAATATCAGTGGTTGAAGTGTCAGGCTATTGCGTGACCCACAGAAAAAGCTCTGCTGCGTAGCTTTCCCCCCAGATTTCAGAATTATTCATTGCTCATAACGTGTAGGTTGTTTGGGATCCTTTCTGCTTTTTTGTCTGAGTCAGAGTGTGAGAGAGTCAGTAAAACATTCAGGCAAGCTGGGCTACGCTGAACAGTAGGAAGAGGCAGGATGAAGTGTTGTAACACCACAGCTGGACTTAGATAAGTTAGATCTGCTATCTGAAGGCTGAGTAGCTCCCACATTTAAACTGTTAACACAGCCTGAAGAGATCTGCTGTGGAAATTCATAAACATGCGATGGATGATATATTTCATCTGCAGATCGTGTGGTCATTTTTGTACTTGGGACCCTAATGCTGTTTTCCATTACTGCCCCCCACAGGCAGATCAGAGGTCCTGGTTGACCATAGAACAGGTTATAGGCTCTTTGTCATTTTCATGGGTTATTTAAAACATGGTGTCATCAACTCCGGTCCCATAACACTAGTCAGTACACCCTCTCCATCTCCTGTCCACTTGTTCTTATTCAACACCTTTATGCTTCAGAGTTTCTTTATTCTTCTGTGCTAAATATGTAAAATAGTATACGGCCATGTTGACACATTCAGTGTTTATATCTCTGTCAGTTTGTGCTTCTCCCACACTGTGTGATTCACTGTCACAGCCACAAGAAAAAGGGTATTCCCCTAGTATGAGAATGCAAAGTGTACTCACATTTCATTTGACTAAATAACTCTTCCATAACATCCAGGCAATTTATATAATGCTATGTTTATTGAATGTTTATTTATGGTATCTATACATGAAGCCATTTCGATACTTCTCCAAGCTTCTCCATGTTGTCATCCTGGAAAACATTTGATATTTGTCAGGGTTTAAGCTTTGGTGGGAGGTATCAACTATAATAGATGCCGTCTGCACTCACAGTAAATTATAAAACATTTATTCAAATGATTCCTTTGCACAAGGGTCAGTGTCGTCACTAAGTGTAGTACTGATGTTACTGCAAAAGTGTTTTAAACTTAAGTGTCCTCTGTCTTTTTAATTGCAGAACATTCTTATGTGACCCTGGTAATACCATTTCCTTCAATATGAACCAATACAATTTTTTTTTAATGTTTGTAGTTTTCATAGTATGTTCCATACCTGTCACATTAGAGGATTAAAAAATTTGTTCTGATTGAATTAGCTGCATGCTTCAAATTTGGATTATGAGTAAACATATTGTGCACAACAGAAGACCAAACCACAGGTTTCTCTGACATCTGTGTAATGTAATATTGCTTTGATCTTCAGGTTGATGTCATCACCGACAGTTCAAAAGTATATCTGCTTATGGATGACGAATATATAGGAACTGTTAAGAGACATAGTGCAGAATCGTACATCGTACTGGAGAATAGAGAAGGTAACAAAGAATCAACACACTTGCAAAACATCAGCTTTTTCTTCTAAAGCCTTCATTACATTGTCCTTAAACAATAATCTATGATTATATATCACTTACCTGTTGTTAATAAATATAATTGTATTTATCCATCATTCACTTTAGCTGTGTCTGTGGTCAACAGACATTTAATTCACATTTTATATTTATACTAGATTAAAGCCAGATGTAGTAAATAAACTAAGCAAGGTTTTTGCCAAACATCAACCTTTTAGATTTGCTATGTAGAAATGTCAGTTTATCATCCATGCTGAAAATTTGAATTAATGTTATTAACTGTATTTAAAATTACCAGTGTTTGTTTATCGACTCATCGGTGTGAGCCTTATAAATGTATTACAGCCCTAATTTCATGGATGGTTAACGAGGAAATCGTTCAACTGGCCTGAGAGACATTACATGAAGTTAATCAGGTGAAACTGATGAATTTATCCCTGAAAAATTATGCTTTACTTTCACTACATGCCATTGTTGCCTTTTTTTTTTGTTTTTTTAAATTAACATGAGCTAGAGAACTTTTTTTTTTTATTAAATACACATGTGAAAACCATCACGTTAAGCTGAACCTTTCTTCACAAACACAATTAAGTGGCCTAGCGACTGTCAATCATTTAGTAGTCAGAACTTTACCTGCTCTGTGCCCCACCCCCACATCAGTGTCCCTGAGGGAGGACGCCCACCATGTGAGAATGTCCTGTAGATTAGTGTGAGCAGGTCCGTCACTCCCCAGTGAGCATCAGTAACCTCGACACTGTCCTGTCCCATCACAACGACTGTGACACCAGCTCTGCTCCGCATGCACAGATAAACCACCGCAACTACAAAAGATTGTGATTTCTTAGATTAATAAATGTGATTCTACCGTATGAGAACTCTGCACATGATTTACTTGTCTTTTATTGTTTGGCTGAATTTTAATATTGCATTCACTTGTTGTTGTTTTTACTCTGTGCATTGTAATAAAATTAAAAGGGCACAGGGCGCCGTGGAGAATGAGCGAGAGCCGAGCATTAAGATGTGGTAAAATGTTGCACGCTCAAATGTTGACTACCTGTTGCTATGGCAATGGGTTTGGAGCCTGCATGCTGCAGGACTCTCGCTATTTCTAAATAAAGCTTTTTTTCTCACTCATCAGTGGCTGAAGATACAGTTGAAACTAATCCTCTGAATCGTATCAGTCTGAGTAAACACTGCGGCTGTGCTTTCTAATACTTTGATTGTTAAACCTTCCAAACAGCAAGTTACATGATTCCAGATAAGATTCTGCACAATAGGGGCCACGCTTGCTCTGCTAGTGCTGCTTTTTTATAAATCATAAAACTGATATTTAAAAATGAAATGTAATATCAACTTTACATCTCAGTAATTCTGGGATAAAATTAAAGACCAATACTTGCTTATAAACACATTTTAATTGGCACTATGTACAGCACCAAATTCATCTCCCTCTACAAAATACCATTGTTGCATTTTGTACAGGACAAGTACAGTTCAAAACCAGTATGTTATTTATTTATGTCACTAAACAAAAGTGAGATCTCTGCTTAAGACTTCAAGGAGATGTGAGAAACACTCCTTGTCCTGCTCGTCCTTTGTCTTTGTATGCTGTCCAGTAACACAGTACCTCTGTCCTCCTGTGGGGGGCGCCTGTGTGTGCAGAAAAGAGAATAGGAGTAGGTGCTGGGACCAGATATTTGATGCCTGCGATGGGGACTTCCATTCTTACCTCAAGTGGGTTTTGGGCTATTTCACAGACACAGATATTTAGTCATTTTCCTCCCACTTGAGGACGCAGCCGTCTTGTAGTGAGCAGCCGAGTCTGTTAAACAAACACTTGTGTTTGAACAACTTGCACAGTGAACTCCTTGACTCTGTGCTTCCTGGGGAAGAAGGAGTTAAATCTAACAAATATACATTTGAAAATACATGAAAAATATCTGCGCTTCTGTTTCTAGGCGACGGATTAATAATATGGGAAGTTGCTACCTGGAAATTCACTCTGGATAATTCCCAGACAATATATTCTAATTGTCTTATGTTTAACGTTAACATATTGTAATCATTTTGATGGACTTCTGTAGTGGAGCTTGGAGCTTAATGTATTCTTCATAGAATTTTTTTTTAGATAAAATAAATGAAAATATTATACCTCAAGGTGTATTGAATCTGTTTGCTGAAATCTCTTGCTGTGACAATATGTGTCTGCTTAGTGAGAATTGAGACGGTTAGATTGAAAGAAAATTAGCTCCCAGTAAAATTGGCTTGAAGAGTAATCTGCCTCTCGATCCTGTCTCTGGTTACAGTGGGTGGGTGTGCTGTAGGAAGAACTGTGACGGCCCACCGTGCTGTCGCTTTACCAAACTACTGGGTCTTTATGGGTTTTTTTAATCAATTGTGAGGTTTAGCGCAGATGTGAACTCACTAACTGTCCCAAACACTTTGTCTCACTGTCTTTATTAACAGGGGGATGCTCTCCAGAGTGGACAGACACATGGAACCACCCTCACTGGTGACTATGCTTTTCATTGGACCATTCATTTTATAACTTTACTTAGTTGATTTCACTACAGTAGCAGCTACTGTCTTGAGGTATTGATTAAAGAAGATTATCTCAAAATAATAATCTGGATGTTTGACTGTGTTTTGAGTCACACATTTGTAGAAACCTTTTTACAATAGATACAAATTAAGCATCAAAGAATTAATCCATGATTTTATATTTGTGTTAATCATATCTAATGCCTGGTAGTATCAGTCACCAGTTGCCCGCTCTCCTGATTCCGTTTTTTCTTTGCAGACTATCATCCGCCGACTCCGCCTCAGAAGTCTGGTTTTCATCGTTACCAGCTCATGTTGTTTGAGCAGCCTCCAGAAGCCTCCGTGTCCCTCAGCCCACAGGAAAACTCGTCCCGCGGTAACCACACCACTCCTCGAGTTCAGACCACTTTTGTCATATACCTGCACTGATCAACACAACAGCAGCCAGTAGTTAGGTGTTGAATCAGCATAGAGGTATTGAAACTGTCGACCTGAAACGGTCCTCTCAAATTAACCACGTTATTGTTTTTTGTGGTTTTAGGTTTTGTGTTTTAGGAACCTTTAGAGATTCTGCTGCAGGTGTTTTTTCTAAGCGTTAAATAGATGATTATTTCACTTCCTCACACATACAAGGTTTTGACATTTTACAACATAAGACTGGTGTCGTTATTGCCTCATTTGTTAGAGTGGACTTATTTAGAATAATTTGACCATGTTGGATAAAAAATTATAATTGCTGATCAAAGGAAGCTCTGATAATTTGTGATTTAAAATATGATCATATAATGTCCCATGACACTGCAGCCAGACACAATCTAACCATGTTTGAGTCCATGTGGTTGGAGGCTGTATTTGTCCAGACAGATGTCATTATGCGCAATTCCCAAACAATTATCAGCATTTCATCTGAGCATAGTGGGGCTGCTTTAGGAAGATCATTTTCTCAAAGTGCTTGAACTTGACAAGGGAAATGTTAATGAGGTTAGTGAGTAAGTGCCTGTAGGGTCAAGACGAGTATCTCCCACGCATACCTGCACGAGTGTGCCTAACCACATGTATTTAAACTCTGTCTTAAAATCGCATCCACCGTGATGATAGACGTGCAGTCACTTATAATATTACCCGATCGGTTTCTTAGTTTGCCTCTCTGAGTTTGTCTTGCAGAAAGCAGGTATTGTTTTGTTTATACGTCAAGATTTCTGACTTTTCCTCCCCCCCTGAAGAGAGGTATCGAGAAGGTGGGCAACTGCCTTTGGGGGCACAGTGCAGCACCTCGCAGGAGGCGGGCCCGTCTGTCTGTTCTTGTCGGGCCACAACCTGTGATTTGAGCGGAGACCGTGGCGTTTCGAGACTTCATGAGCTGCGGCCGCGAACGTGTGGAGCTGCCAGTCTCCGCTGTTTGAAGTGTTTGACAGCTATGTCAGCAAACAATCCAGACACATTAGGCTCAAGTCTGTTTGATGTTGAAATGTCTGGGAAAAAAAGGACATTTCCTTATCTGAACTCATATTTGGGGAAGATGAGATGAAGACTGATCACATTGTTTGGGTATTCACTGTGTCAGAACTGGTTAAGATGAAGAAATAACAGCATGAATAACAACCTGCTATTTTGAATATTTTAATATAGTTTTTGCACCAAATAAAATGGTGCATACTAATTCCCTGCTGCTGCTCAAATACAAACATTTCCTCCACATTATGAAGCAGTTGATTTGAGTGGATCCACCCATCCTTAATCTGCTGGGGTGACTGTCACTACCGCTGTAGCGCTTCCTCTCTCCTGCAAACTGTTCTCTGCATGCATGGGAAATGAAATTAATGAAATTCCCTCTATGAAAATCAGATGCTTCATTCGATTGGTCAATTCAGGAGAGAATAAACGGCCTTGTGATGGAAACACTGGGTGACATATTAAGGATGAATGCCTAGTTGTGGTTTGGAACAGTATTTGATTTTACAGTCATCACATGGCTTTGGCTCAGATCTCCGGTGTACCTGTTGTATCATCGTCGGCCTCAACTGGGCTGCCAGTGTGTTATTCCTGCACAGGCACAAGAGGAACAGGGGGAATCCCATGTCTCCCCACCTCCTCCGTTAAGTATGTTCACTTATTAGCGTCTGTCCTCCCTCCATGTGGTATGACACAGAGAGCATTTCTCATAGCCCATGACATTAATTGATGTGATTTGCGAAGGGAGAGCATTTAGTCGTGGGTGGGAGACTCCTAATGATCGTTTTCCACTTCCAGTAGTGCAGCCATTGACTCAATTTCAGCGCAGATCTGTCGTCTTTTTTCTTTTCATCTCTGGCCGTCACCTCGGCGATGAACAATGAGAGGTGGGTCGGGGCTGCGGTGTCTCCGGTGTTAAGGTTATGAATGTGGGTCAGTGAACTGATGGGGACAGCTGGTTTGTTTCACAGGGCACTACAGGGGGGCTGCGCTCTTGGCGTCGGGCACAGGGGCGTGATCGTAGGGAATCCCCCATTGCTCTGGCTCAGGAAGGGTGTCCCTGAATGGAGGCTGTCCCGGTGCCAGGGTGGGGGGCAAGCGTGGGCACACAGGCCCTCGTGATACTTGTCAGCCACTTGGCAAGCCCTCAGTATGTCCTGCTACTGTTGAGTGCCGCCGAGTCAGTTTGTCAAGGGAAACAGTGTTACAATGCCGGGGAGGGACACACTAAGGCCTTGAGAGAGGCCATCTAGTGTTGTTGCAGCCTACACAGTCGTTTGCACATACGCCGCTCACATATCCAGCCCTCTGTCCCCGGACTTGGACCTCGACAGATACAGGCTGAGCCCAAACCAAAATGTGATGAAAACAAGAAAAACTCCATCAAAACATATTGGCTAAAAATTTGAGAGTTGAAAATGGAAAAAGGATCCAAATCGTCATTCTTGCTCATTTTTTCTCCTGATAAATTACGGGGGAGAGGATGTGTGTGAGGATCACATTTTTGTGAGTGAATGGATCACAGCGGAGTTAGCTTCTGGATGGTGCACGTTGCTCATCTTGCCTCCTCGAGCCCCTACTGCCAGCTCAGCACACTCCACAGTAATTGAAGTCATTTGCAATGTTGCAGTGTGGTAATGGGCAGATCCATGTCTACCACCCACCCACAGCCTCTACCATTAATCAGAGCTGCGTGGAGTCAAGAGAGCCAGGATTTGGTTGCTACAGCAGGCCTGAGTTTCAGCCAGGAGTCGGCTGCCTTTAAGGAACACTTTGACGCTTTTTAAAATTTTAGCTGGCTCTGTTTTTTCCTCGCTCTCTTCAACAGACACTTGTCAGGTCGAGAGTAAAAGTTCTGGGATTTATGTTTAACCTCACAGACTTGGGGTCATAGTGTTTTTTTTATTTTTATAATCAGTCCTCAAAAGTTAAAACAACAGTCAATGTATTGGTTAGAAAATAATCAATTAATCATTTACATTACTTTTTAATAGCAAAGATCAAATATTTCTTCTCTGTTGTGAAGAAATGCTGCTTTTCTTTGTCTTTCCGTGAAGGAAAGAATAATTATGATGGATATTTTCTAAAAAAAATCACTGAATCATTAATTGATTAATCAATTAGGGGAATATTTGGTTGACAGAAAACTAACCTGCAACAATTCTGACAACAGGTTAATTGTTCAGGTCATTTCTTGAGTATAATGCCAAATATCTGTTTTCCCAAAAAGTTCCACAGACAGATATTTGACTAATTAATCAATTAATGAAATAGAATAGTCACAGTAATTAATTAAAAATGTTAATAGTCTGCTACAAACAGCCCTTATTTAATGTGTACCCTGTAATTGAACAAGTATTCCAATCGAAGTGAAGGTCAAACAGGAAAACATTTACTCTGAAATGACAGATGAAGACTACTAACTAAACATGATTCAACACATCTCTTTAACAGCAGGGCGACAGCATTTGTTAACAACGTAGGCTGCTAAACTGACAGCAGGCTATGAGCTGTGACATCGGTAGCCAAACGACTCGGGTCCCTCCACAGCCGAGCATCTGAGGCATCTCTGAGGCTCTGTTCTGCTGCTGACCCCTGACGCCCGCTAACAGTTTCTCCCCTCTCATGAAATTAGACGCTACATTAGCTTTAATAAACGAATCTTACGCAAAGACACTCAGCGAGGCTCCTAACCTGATACGGCTCCTGTTACTCTGCCGCTAAATGAACAGGATGACTTGGTTTTGAGCGTTTCTGAGACACTATAAAAGGTTTAACAGGGACACCGCCCACACCACTAAATGTAGCAGCTCTGTTTCACCTCACAGCAGTCCTGATCTTCTTGCCATACCCAGATAGAGAAGCAAGGTGGAAACAAAAGGGGAGGCAGGAAGACTTTAACATCGCCCTCAGGTCCCACACTATCTGTCCTTTCCATGAGCAGGCAGATGGGAGAGGCGGAAACGCGTCGCTGCACTAAAAACACACACCAGCCTATTTTAAGGTCACTTGTAAGTCTAGGCATTTGCAGGGTCCCAGTCAGGGTGAACGCACCAGATATTGGGAATTTGCCTCTTTTTGGATGGTGCCCAACGATTACACGGCTTGAGACAGGATTATGTGCGTAACGTCTTACAAGCATCGCCTGGTGTTGACTCTTCACATGATCGTTATTGTAAAATAAAATGATCCTCAGTGTGATATTTTTTGGCCTGACACTGTTATAATGTAGGTTTTCTGCATGCACAGGGGAATAGGAAGTCTGATGATTTAAATGAGTGTCGAATCTGCCACAAGACTCTATATGAACTATATCCCAGTGTAGAGTTTGTTGTCCAGCAGCTGCCTCACCCCTCAGCTTCCTATAAAACGCTGCCTCTGAGGGGTGACCTTTTTCTGGACATTCAGTGAATTCTGGGATACTGCAGAGGCGGTGCATTATGTTCCTCTAAAGCACAGGCCAGAGGGGCCACGGGGCCATGCCCTATCCTGCAGACAGGTCACTTGACTTCATTGCCCTCACTCGATTATTGGAGCCCTCTCTGCGAGCAATCCCCATTCACAGAGAGGACGCGGCGAGGCCCAGGTACTCATCTGCTCATCTCCCAGTTATTATTCATCCTCTTCCCCAGCTGAGCTCCAAACCATGACCTGACCTCGTGGCAGACCCAGACACACAGAGGTGTCAAGTCTCTCATAAGCCAAACATGTAGGGAGGATCTGAAGGAGCCTGAAAATAGTTGAGTAATAATTTTGGCTGTGCTTGTAACTTTCCCAAATTGAACATTTACAAATAAATACTCCACTTTAAGGTTTGATAGTATTTGGATGCAATAATATATTCTAAAAAAAGCCTGAAATATCGCAGCCTTGAATGAGTCATTTTGACTGAAAACGCAAAATGAAGCCTGATTTGATTCAGCACTGATAGTAGGTGAGTGCACTTGATGGTAAAGTGCATTTCTTCCCCCCAGAACTCCTCCGATATGCAGGAGGATTTAAAGTGTGGCTCCATGATGGTGAAAACAGAGACGGTGTGTAGGCCTGTGAAGCAGCTGCAGCAAGAGGTCGGCAGCAGTAATGTTTCTATCCAGGAGCCGACTCAACCCCGTGTCTGTGAGACCGCTCTCTCTCTCTACAGATGTGGACCATTCAATTGTTGGCTTTCCTTTCAAAAGATTAGCTTTCCTACGCTATTCTTGAGCAGCTGTTAATGTAATTGCTTCACATGCGGAAATACCAGAACGTCAGTGATTCCCTGGATTACGGAGCAAGGCATTGTCTTATGAACAAATGAAACATGTGAGGCTGCGCACAGACGGAGACTAGTTCCTTATAATCTGTTGAAGATTGCGAGCTTAAAGCACGCATGATTTTGTTGCCTTGGAAGGATAATTGTGAATTTGTCTTTTTTTTGTAAAGGGAGGGGAAACTGCAGGGAATCATGGGTTGTCAAAATCTAAGAAGTGATATTGTCATACCAGCCGGATGGCCGTCTGGTGTTTGTTTAAAAGGGGAGGAAAGAAAAAAAAACAGTCCAGGCGATTGAATCATATCTTCTTGCCAATACGTCCTTGTGTTCCCACCTCCATCATTACAGCAACATGTTTTATTTTCAGCAGTGCTGTTCTCAGTGACTCACATCCCAGAGCCATGTGCTGCTCAGTTAGGCCTCAGATCCCTGAAACATGGGCCGAGCGGTCATGAGAAATAACCTCGAAGGCTCACGTAGACTGTGCTAAATGTATGTAGAATATCGTCAGGTTGCAAACATGTTTTATAGTGCTTCAAAATCTGCAAAGCAATCTCATACTGACATTTTAATAAGATGTCTCCTCTGTAAATATATTAATATCTGTGTTGTCCTGCTCCCACAGGTAAATGGGATCTCCAGGCCTTCGTCACAAGGTTTAATCTGGGAGAGCCTGTGGCCGCTCTGCAGTTTCTCACCCAAAACTGCAAGGACTGACACCTGGAAGAGCAATCTGCCAGTACAATGATGTAAAATAATGCTACCCCACTTTCCCTAAATTAGACAGCATTAGTTCTTCAAGCTTGCAACAGGTCAGCCCTCTGTGGCCCTTATCTTATCGCTGCGTTAGTAGGAGATTTCCTCTTTGTGCTGCTGTGTTTTGATGTTGCCTCTGTATCTCTCCTCCTGTGGTCCTGAGCGAGGGGTTGGGGAAATAGATTTTGACCTCATTGTGGGGATTTCTTATTAGTTTCCAAACACCGTCGACGAGAGGAGGAACACGGCCTGATATCACAATTCATTGTGGAAAGAGTTGATTCTAATTCAGGGGCGGAAACACGTCAGGGCCAAAAAAAGGAAGTGGGAGGTGAAACCGAGACCGCAACTGAGCCGGATGCTGCAGTGGAACTTGAACCAAAATACTCAGCAGAGTGACAGGGCAGGGGGGAGGGGCTGCAGGGCCTGTGGTGTCTCTGGTGGGGGGAACTTACTGTTTGTGTAATTGTTTATCATATTTCCATTGACCACTCTCACCCCAATCGGAAACAAAGAGCTACTATCGGGACCTCGATTGACTTAAGTAAAAATAGGAGACTGCTCTGTCTCAACGCTGCTTTGTCCTTGAATGTAACTTTGGGATGATGAACCTGTGTTGAACTTTGGACGGTTGCATAAGAGATCCCACCTGGTACGTCTGCAGAGGATGCTGTGAAAACTTCAACTTTTCAACCCGCTCACAAGGAGATACTTTTCAGACTTCACGGGTCTTTGTGGAGGGTGGGTCAGAGTACCCCCCAGGAGGCATATTGGTTTCTAACCAGCAACTCTCCTCTGGGAGGGGTTTGTATCAATACCCCAGATGTCTGAAAAAGGCTGGATTTACATGAGGGACTTTGATGTTCTGATGATCAATCTTTAGTTGGTGGTTTCATTGACCCTAATTTGGTGTCTCATCAGTGGGCCAGGCAGGAGTAGGTAATGGAGGTTTTTGTTCCTTTGGTGGTTAAGCCAGCCTTGGTAAACCCCTATGTGCCCTCTCCATGAACTCCAGGAGATCATTGATCAACTTGTCCTGCATCTGCTTTGTTTGCCTCCCCGACTTAACAGTCAAAGCAGCCGGCGTTCACAAAACAAAACAACCAAAACAATGCACACACGCACACAGTGAGTCAGAGAGACCACCGCCTCTGAACAAATGTGTGTGTCAGTTGTCAAATCGCTCTTGACCTTGATTTGCCCATCTTATTTGACTTATGAAATCACATTTTTGACAATTGGCATAGCGGAGGATAATTTCACACTCATTGTGAGCATGCCAAGCGAGAGAGCATTCTTCCAAAAACCACCTACTTTAATCCATCAGTACACCATTAAAAGCCAAGATTTGTACTTCCAAATACAATGTGCATTTTTTTTCTCTCTTTCATATCTCGGAGATATCCTGCCAAACAGCTGGATTTTGCCACTCAGCTTCCTTGAATGTGTTTATTTTTACTCCAAATGTCAGGAGAGTTGAAAGATTATGATTAAGAAAAAACTGACAGCTGAAGTTGAACGTTAAACAATATATTGCCGTCTATGGAAAAAAAAAATTACCTCTCACATCCCTTGGTGATATGGCAAAGGCATTTAATATTTTCTTAATTTATTCAAACTTACATTAATTAAAAGCAATTTGTATAATAAATTCAATTGCCTAACCGGCACTAAGTGATCTAATATGCATGGTGTCTTGAGTCTGTCTGATTTTTCTTTCTCTCAGCTAAAGAAGTGATGCAGATTTATTTCACCAGAGCACCTCTGGTGTTTATCGCCTGCTGTGTGGCAACGTGGCGTCTGTTAAATGCATGTCCACAGTTTGGTCTGCTGACCACTTTGCCTTTTCTAACTGTGTGTTTGACCTCAGACAGATGTATTGTGACTGGTATTGTTCCGCAAATGTGACGGCATAGGGAAGTTCAATCCATCTGGAGATTTGAGTCATGCAAGAAATACATTATTGCATATTTATGCTCTGCTTAATGTGTTGTACTTTCACCATCGGCAAAAGCAGGATTTTAAAATTCCCCTTGTGACCTTCTTCCTGATGTATCTGAAATGTCCTTGTGTCTGAAATGCACATTGTTATCGCCCCTGTTAACTGTGAAAAATAAAACTATGTATACAGACAAATAGCAGAGAAGCTCAATGATCTTACTGGAACTGTTGCAAACTACAGATGCAAACAGGCTATACCTTCAATGTTGTGCTGATGAAAATGAAGGAAACCTGCAGTTATGATCCTCAGAAAAGTTAATGTAAATGTTTTTCTAATAGTGCAGTGTGTTGTAATATGAAAATCTTATATTCCTCTAACTGTAACCTCATTTAAAACCAAGGGATAAGGTTTCAATTTGATGCATGTCAGCCTCAATTAAAGCTGAAAAATAAATACATCTGAGGCCTCGATCTGACAGCAGTAATTCAGCTATGGGAATAATAAGATCATTTTAAATTAGGCACACATTAGGACGTCATTATTAGTCGATGGGTCGACCGTATCAGAATACAATTCTCCTGCCTTGATGCCAGTATTGCAAGATACACAGGGATAACATTAGAGGTATTTGCTTTAAAAAGTGATGTTGAATAATGGTTGTTAAGTTACTGTTTGTATAACTGTGTAATAAACAAAATCAAGGAACAAGAGTTTTAGTCTTCCCCATGAAGCTTGGAAAAATAACTAAACTAATTTGACTATACTGTGCCTGGGCAGTTTTCCACTGTGCTTTACTATGAGCCTGTGCCTCCATGGAATCCCCATATATGCAAAGGAGTCAGGACTCAGAGAGCTCTAACACCCTGCCCCACGTGACCCAGCTGACAGTCGAGGAAACAAGCCCTGCGACAGGCAGGTGTTCCAGGTGGGCCGGCCAACTTTCCAACCACAGAGCCACATGAACGCTTCCCCAGAGGACACACAATATTGGTACAGTCAGAACTCAGACTGACCTGAGGGGATTCTCTCAGACTGTCCCCGAAACCTCTTCCATGGATCCACCTGTGCGACTTCACAGGAATGGAAAGAACACCAGGAGCAAGAGAGACTATTCACATTCTTATTTAATAACCATAGTTGACACTTTCATTAGCTTCTATAATATCGTTCAAGTCGTAATTTAACAGGTCATAGGTTGTGGCTGTGTTCTGCATTACATTAATTATCAGGCTTTTCCTCTAACCGCTGGCAGTTGTGGTTCAGTGGGTCGTCCACTAACCAGAGGTTTGATCCCCAGCTCCTCCACTCCGCTGTGTCGAAGTGTTCTTAGGCAAGATTCTGAACCCCAAATTGTGCCGTGAGTGTGTGAGTGATGTGTAACAGAGAAGGTGCTGCACATAGATACACATATAGATATGAATATGTGTCATCCAAGACTAGGAAAGTATATATACAGCCCATTTAGTATTTATTTAGTCCAAACCAAGTGTACAGTACGTTCCCCTATTTGCCTATTATGCAGTGGTATAATTGTCATATTTATTTGTGTCTGAAGCAGTTTTATGATGGAAATACTGTATAACTTTTAATATGATTTACTTATATGCTGTATCCCATGAGTATCCTTTGTCTTTCAAAATCATTTTAGAAATAGATATAAAGCTCAACATATGTTAAACTGAATTTCACACAGATTTTGCAGTCATTGTGTCACAGGCCAAATCTGTGTTTAAATAAGCTGTGATAAAGGCTGTACACATGCACGCAACTTTAAACTACAACTCTGAACAGCTCAATCTCAGGTCAAAGGGCAAATTTAACTTGTGCTGCCTCTTGACCTGCAAAAAGTGATGCACAGAACAAGTTTAGGGAGTGACTCAGAGTGAGGGAGAGGATGATGTCAACACAGAAAAGCTATCTTTGGTCAGACAAAAGTGTTGTTGTTGAACTTTGAATCGAGTGCTACAGGAACATCCATTTCTTTTTCTTAGAGACACGATGGAGTGTGGGGGGGGGGGGACACCATCAGAGGACAGTGCTCTGCCTGCTGCTGGTTGGACTGACTCAGACGTGCACATGGAGGACTCGCCTGTGGTAACAAGACACACAAGAAGATCACTGGCTGCTCTGTTTGTGTAAGCCCCCCTAAACACAGAGCATGATTCAGACTAATTCTCCCACACACTCTGTTTACACTTCTGATTCATTGAGGTACTATTAATTTCTCAGGTTCGTTTCATTCAGCATTTTCTGATGGTGTTTTGCAAAAGCTTGTGATTTTATAAAGTCACAGCTACAATATGAAATACAAACATTTCTCATCAAAACTAAGCAAAAACTTACAGAAAGTAGTGATGTGAAACAGTGACCCCAGATGACTCTTGTTTATTGTGTGACAGACCAAATTAAACTGGTTTCTTTTTTTAAAACCGAATCCATCCAGAGGAAGTTTTTTTTCACAAACTGGTAAAAAGAAAAAAAAACGAGCCATGACGCTCGGTCCACTGTCATCTCTTTTTAAAACGTCTGTGGCTTCCGATCACTTTTCCACTACTATACTTCACCCGGAACTCCTATGTCCAAATAGGGCCGTGAGGGGGGCGGGGCCGGACACTGCCTTATTTGGAGTTTCCACTTGAAGCGCACACTTGGGCTCCAAGTCAAAGCAAAGCCTGTGGATTTTAACAAAGCGCTTGCAATATTTACATGCGATTAACTCCGTCAAATACTGTCTTTGTGAGACAGTGTTGCAGCACAGGTCGGGACCGAGTGTGTGCATGTTCACCCAGAGCCAAGGACCCAATGACTGTAAATACGTGTTCTCTCTGAACTTTTAAATTAAAAGAAAGCTGCATGCAAAGCCAGCCAAGGCATTTACTCCTGTTGATATGAACAAACACTTACAGGCCTAACTTAAGACACAAGTCTGTAATATGAGTGGCAGTCCTAACACCACAACACACTCATTCTCTCTCTTTCTCCCTCTCACACACACACACACACACACTGCTGCGTAAAAGCCGCGTAAAACCTATGCGTAAAACCCTGGCACTCTGTTGAAGATACCACGGCACCTGACAATAACTGAAGAAACCCAGTGTCCAATCCCTGCCCGGTTGTCCACGGGGACAGGAGGAGAGGAGACGTCTCATCCTGGAGAAGGACGCAGCTGTAAGGGGACATGCACACTGTCGGTAAACGCGGTGGCTTATCTCTCTATGTATCTTTCTACCCATCTCTCTGTCTGTCGGAGCCTTTTGCCTCCACAGTACTTTCCACCGACTGACGCGCGGAGAGCCTGGCGCTGGCCGCTCTGTCCATATATGGTCATCTACGTCACGCGAATGTTCCAGCCCCCTATTTAATACGGGCACACTGGAGTCCCCTATCCAGCTCCAATAGAGCAAGTAGGGCTGCTCTTGTGCAACCAACACCGCCGCCTCCTCCTCCATTGATTCACAGACTTCACATTCCCCCCACAAAGCAGAGGCACCAGCTTCCACAGTGATCACATTAATAACAACAATAGTGTGTGATCGCAGGAGGAGAGAGAGAGAGAGAGACCCGGCCGCCGCTGCTCGTCCTCCGCAGGATACTTGGATACAACAGGATCCATCCCTGCTGCCTTTTTTTTACCCATCCACGCCTGATCCACACCTGTGTTTCTCCACTTTGACATCGCCAGCTGAGTTTTTTCTTTTTGTTTTTTCCGTGCGTGTAACTTCTTGGATACCTGCGCGTTGTCCTTCATAAATGTCGGACTGAATATAACTGCTATGACAGGGAAACTAGCGGAGAAGCTCCCTCTTACCATGAGCAGTTTAATAAACACGATCCCTGACAGTCTCTACCCAGAAGAGGACATCCCGACGTCTATGAATATTTTCACCAGTACGGAATCTATTAACCACTATTCCCAGATGAACGCGGGTAAGATGTCTTTATTTTTTTTTTATGTGTACTTGTGTTTGTGTGCGTCTGATTTTGATCAAAGTGGTTGAAACTCTGCGCGGAAGGCAACAGTTGTCCTGGCGCTTGGAGCACCTGTTTGCGCTCTGGCTGTTGCGCACAAAGGCAGATCCCCGGAGTGAACACTTTCTCTCCCCTTGTCAGGTCTAAAACACGTAGAGTTCAACAACAATTTAGAAAGAACACATTTGAAATAAGTGGCGTGTGATATGTTTCATTCCGCTGATGTTTTTTTTATTCGTCCGCTCTTCAAGTGTCGTGTTTTCAAACAAAACGTAGAAAAAGCGCACCTGTAGCGTCACAAGTCCACATCGGAAAAATCTAATACATAAACAAGTGCTTGGATATTATACTGAATCAGCTCTGAGCTGATCGGCTTGTTAGAAGAAATGTGTGGATGTGAAGTGACCGGGTGAGGAACCAGGCGGGTTTCACGCACAGATCAACAAAACGGAGTCGGCTCCGTCCTTCAAACTGATAATTGAGGACATGTGGTCAAGCTCAAAATGACCACTGATTTATAGATTTCTAATATTCATCTAATATCCATCCGCAGAGAGCGGCTCAACTATTCCCGACAACGACTTTCATTCCCAACTATTCAGGTGTCAAAGATTCGGGATTCCAGTAGGCGTGTGTGTGAGTGTGTGTGTGTGTGGCTGTTTCTCCTCATATACATGTGTTTATAGATATATTATAGAAGCCGCAGGCCCGTGGAACCATCTCATATTCATAGAAAATGCGAGGCCGGAGATATTATTGATTTATTGCTTCCAGATTAATGTATATTTCTGATGAGCGCAGACGCCATCCCAGAGCTGACCTGTTCTTTCTGTTAAGTGTCGCAGATTGGCATTAAATCAATCAGTGGTTGTACAGACTCACCTTCTGAGGTGATGGGTCAGTGCTGCTTGACAAACGCGAAATCTGAAGATCGACATGTGAGGAAGTGAACAAAGATTTTTTTTTTTCTTCATTCACGGATCAGTTTTAATGTCTAGGTATTTCCCCCCGCAAATTAAAACACTTTGAATTCCACCCGATGTATTCACTCTGATTTACCCAGGAAGTGCATTTAAATTACCTCAGCGCCAGGTGTTGAATACAATATATTTCAATTTTTCATAAATGATATATATATAGGTAAAATTAAAACATACTTGTTTTAAAGTTCATGTCAAATTTTATTTTTATGAACACGAAAAAATGTACATGATGTGACCTCTGACAGGAGATTTAAACAAACGGAATTAGAATATTGGGGGAACGTACTGCAGAGTTGAGGTGTGGGTTGCCTTTTAAAATACATCTGATAATGGTGAAATTCACATAATAAATAGGAAATAAATATTAAAGCCTGTACACATTTTTTACCCATGTGCTTTTTGAGGGGTAATTGGTGGTATATTATATATTTTTATTAAAAGCACCAGGCTGTTATTTTACAGGTCAAGTGTGTGTGTGCTCTTCAGCACTGAGCTATAAGAAAAGAGTGATGACTTTATTTCATGACCCTGTGTTTAAACAGCCCTCTTCACAAATGACCCCCCGAAAAAAAACTAAAGGTTTGGAATAAAATGCATCAATATCAGCTCTGACTTGTTTTCTAAATGTTAAACACGCGTCAACAAAATTCTCACATTGTGAATCATTGCTCGTGTGTCAAACATTATTGTGCAATATGCATAATTTTGGTTTTGTTTGTTTCATTGTAATTTGCCTTCTGCTAAATTGTAGCAGGCTGTAATTACTGTGCGTCGACATATAGGGACAACCAGCGTATGATTTCCTGCAAATGAAAAGAGATGTTTATTTTGACTTCTACTTAAAAAAAGAATCAAATATTTACATGTCTCACATTCAGTCTTCAGATCACGATAAAGCACCCAAATGTGTCCCCATTAAACACATGTGCATTTGATGGTTGTGGGGTCTTAGAAGGAATCAACGACAAAAGTCTTGTGTGTGTGTGTGTGTGTGTGTGTGTGTGTGTGTGTGTGTAAGATTCATCACGAATAAAATATCAAGGACATTTGTTAAAGCTAACTAAAGTAGGGATCGGATTGACACTTAAATACCCCCCCTACCCCCTTCTACCCCCCACCCCCTTGTGTGCAGATGCTCTTTGCTGCAAATGTGTTTTGAATCCCTGAGCGTGATAGATGTGGCGTCTGCCTTATAATCCTCCCCGCTGTAAAGAAATCAGATCTCGCCATAGACTTTGGCTGTCCTCCTGAGGGACACAATGACTGGATCAAAGGGGGTGTTTAGGTCTTGATTTATGAGAGCTTGTGGGATCTGAGCGAGAGAGAGAGACACCACCGTCTCACATGCAGCAGTCACTCACTTAACTTACAGGTCTGACAGCGCTCACATTTCTTTATGGACTGCGTTGGACTGCTTTTATTTGGGATCTCTTGTTGGCACACTTTTACAGAAATATGAACAAAAAAGAGCAGAATTTTGGACAAACCCAGGACTGTCACTGCAACTTCATGTAGCTTGACAAAGTGAATTTTCGAGACTTTTTTCACAACTTTTGCCACACGCTCACTTTTGCAGGCTTTTCCTCAGAACTGATTGCATTTTCGTGTTCATGTCTGAGCAACCACGTGGATGATTTGTTCATATGTTTTTTATCTGCTTTGTTGTGTAGATAATATCATGGATCTGGGCATGGGAAGCGAGAAATCATCGGCAGAGATTCAGTATGGATCCAGCTTCCAGTCCAACCGCAGCGGGCAGACTGTCACCTATCTGGGGAAGTTTGCCTTTGACACTCCTCCGTCTGGTGGCATTGGTGGCTCCGGCTGGTGCTCTGACAACAATATCATAAGTCTGGTCAGTGCAGGGATCCTGGGGGTTTCTCCCTCACCCGGTACGGTAACGACGCAGACATCATCCTCCGCAGCCGGCATGGGCGGGCAGCCGTCAGACATGGAACAGGTCTATGGTCCACCGATGCCTGCCTATTCTACCTGCGGTGACCTGTACCAGGATCAGGTCTCATTTCACCACAGCCCTGCCACGAGCACGGCTCTAGCCTACCCTGGCAATGACTATCACTCCACATCCAAAGCCTCCATGGACGGCAGCCTTTTCTCCATGATCCCCGACTACAACCTTTTCCATCATCAGGGGGATGTTGGGGTGATGGAGCACAAGCCCTTCCAGAGTATGGACCCCATCCGAGTCAACCCTCCCCCCATCACACCCCTGGAGACCATCAGAGCATTCAAAGACAAGCAACAGATTCACCCAGGGTTCATGGGTGGGCAGCAGCACCCTCCCCAGCACCACCCACCGCCACAGACTCTCACCCTCAAACCCATCCGGCCACGGAAGTACCCCAACCGTCCCAGCAAAACCCCGGTCCACGAGCGGCCGCACGCCTGTCCGGCAGAGAACTGTGACAGACGCTTCTCCCGCTCAGACGAGCTCACGCGTCACCTTCGCATCCACACAGGTCACAAACCCTTCCAGTGCAGAATATGCATGCGCTCCTTCAGCCGGAGTGACCACCTGACCACGCACATCCGCACGCACACAGGCGAGAAACCCTTCTCCTGCGAGTTCTGTGGACGCAAGTTTGCCAGGAGTGACGAGCGAAAGAGGCACGCCAAGGTTCACCTGAAACAGAAGGACAAGAAGCCGACCGACAAGAGCAGTGGGGCGCCTGGGAGCCACAGCTCGCCGCCCAGCTCCTGTGGGGGGCCGACAGTGGGAACGTCATGACCGTCACTACGTGCACTTGGACTGAGCCCTCACCATGCCCCATAAAGAGACTCATGAAGAAGGGATCACGTCCACTATGAGATAAATAGGTGACTTTTTTCCCTCTCTTTTACATGCCGTGCTCCTTTCAGTTGTAGTCCTTCTATTTTGAGATGGATGCCTTTAGTTTAATTAAAGCGGAGGAAGGCTGCTACGCCATTCTCTTTCAAGCAACTCAGAGCCTCAGCTACTGTAACACAGTGCCACCACAAAGAAGGGCACCTTGGCACACACTGCCCAAAAGCCCACTGTGTGTGTTAGGTTTCAGGGGTGGATACACTTTTGTAAATTTTGCCGAGAATTTCTAAATTGGGAGGAAGCCAGAATCCATCACAAGGGTCGAACAGACAAAATAATAAATGGAGCTCAGTGGGAGGTATGCATTAATGATATTAGGCTGTTTAAAAGTGCAATTGGTTATATTTGTGTACTGTCATTGATACCTTATTAGTGGCACTTGACTGTCTTTCTGATGTTTTTGTTGAGGTGTAGTGTTTTTAATTTTCTATTTGAATGTTGTTTTCTCAACAGAATCTGCCAAATGTATTGTGTTGATTCAGCCAACTTGGTTCTTAATATTGTGCCTGATGTTTGCCAAACATAAAAGTGATATCAGCTTAGCACACATGTTGAGTTCGAGGTGAGATCAGACTCAGACAGCGGATCTCCGATTTAGATTTAGAGTTGGATTTGAAGAATTAGGTTCAATCTAGATGACTGAATGGGTCGCACGAAAACAAACCAATGTCTTGTCCTGTTACCTGTACTTATAAAAACAAACATGCCTGCAGCAATCAATGCCTTTGCCAAGACTTATTTATTTGTAGTCACAGAGAGACACTGTGTATTTGTGTTGCCTTATTATATGATGGCTTTATGTGGTGTTCCCAGATATCATTTCTGTTGCTTTTTTTTAAAGCTCACCAATAACGTTCATTTGTTCCGTTTTCTTGAGTTCTGCAGTTGTATGCAATATATTCATGACATGTGCCACCAACCCGTAAATCAAATTAACTAAGAGCACAGTTAGACAGACTGAACTACTTAAATAAACGACACCGGTTTGCAAATCAGCAGCATTTGAGAGCAAAGATGAATAAGGGAAAAAAGATGAATGAGGCCCTTTGTCTGTGCTTTCTAGTGTAAAAAGATTTAACTACTTGTTTAAATGACCAAAAGATGAGCAACATATGGTGAGAGATAAATTTAAATTTCCAAATCCATGTTTACATATTTTCTAATACAGAGACTGAGACTGAGTTGTAAACTATGAGGACTTGTTTTTGTACAGTATACAAATATGTATGCAGGTAGCTATAGTAGAAGTTTCACTTTTGTACTCAAATGTCAAATGCACCATAACTCAGTATTAAATTGTGCATATTTGTGCATGACTCCATGCACACTATGTAAATACAAATGTCTGCATAAACAAGAATTTTCAATTGACTGAATGCTTGTGCGGAATGTGTCTCAAAGCTTTTAGTAATGTAGTTATAATACAGAATATTTTGTTGTTATAGGAAAAAAAATTTGGAGCACTACAATTGTGCCAAATATGGTGTGTTATCTCCATTAAAAAAAAGAACAATAGCAGTTGCACCATCTGTAACGCTTTACGTGGTAAAAGGAAGCACTAATGTGTTCTCTGAATAAATGAGAAGATTTTTTTTATTACATTTTGTGTACCTCCATTATAGTTTCAATCAATTATTTCAATTAAAACATCTTCCCCTTTTATAGAAAACACTAGTTGTTCTCAAATAGATGTCACAGAAGAAATGAATGAATCCTTTCTCAAACTAAATATACGACAGGGCAATGCCAGTATTTTTTAGATTTGACTCCTTATTGATATTTGTAATGATGAAGGGAATACCTCAATTTAGTGATGATGAATTTTGTAAAGACTCATCTTTACCATTCTCTCAGATCTCATGTTTTATATTGATATCGACAACAATAACAACATTTGATAAAATAGCTCTTCCTCAAAAATGTTGCTTTGCTTTACCTCTAGAAATAGGAGGGTTCCATATTATGGCTTTGAGGAGCAAATGTAAAAAGGTATAACTCAGATGGCAGCGAATACTCTTTTGGTCAAAAAGGCTATTAATATCAAGATATGTACTTCACTCGAAGCCAGCACAAGACACAGATGGCAAAAATACTGGTTCTGACAACACCATAAATTATCATGTCGTGGTAATGAAATAATTCACAAAAAAATAATTCTCAAAAAGAGATAAAAAAAGGGACACCTTGTTCTCTCCCTCTAGTATTTCCAATTGTTGGCTGTGCTCTCTGACTATTAAGACGTGTATGGTGCATGTGAGGCAAAGAATTTATATAAACATTATTATCAACTGGGAATGAGAAATAATATTGTACCAGTCAGCAGACACAGCAATCAGGCTTAAAGAAAATATCGACTGACAAATGCAAAGGCCAAAGGAAAGGTTCAGGAAAGCAGTGCCACGGAGAACACAGTGATCACAGAAACGAGCTTCCAAGGCCACGCTTTCCCTTTCCTGTAACAACCAGTTTTCACTGCTGAGCTTCCTGGCAAGTGTCCACTTATTTTCCAATTAATTTGGCCTCAGAGAGTCTTTTCTCAACTCATCTACATGGTTAAATGAACAGACCTCCTAGCATTTTTAGAGATAGTTTAAAAGTTCACACACCCTGCAACTACCAACTGTAAATCAATAGTTTTGTATTGTGAAAAATACGTTCTTTTACTCCATAAATGGTCATCGGCTAATGAAACTTTTCTGAGCAGATGCAACTGAAATCGCAGCTTAACAAACTCTTGCTATGTTTTTACACATTAAATCACAGAGTATTCCTTCTTTCAGATTACAGCTCGATCGTAACTAATATTTAAACAATGCATTGGGATTTGCCAGATTACATGTCCTCTAATGTGATCATCCTGTGGCAGACAGCTTCATGGAGTCAGCTCAAACAAATATATGTAGTCGATGAGGTGATGAGAAAAACAAAATGTTTAAATTTAATGTTTACCAAGAATAATTTGATGCTAGACACTGATTGTTATATTCTCTGGACAATTTGGACCAAAAATTATGATCTTGTGTGCTCCAGATTTGACACTTAGCTGGTGAGTGTGGACCTCTTTTTAATTACAGTATAGAGAATGTGGCCTCCCCTTTGAGAAAACTGTGTTTTTGTTGCTTTGTGTTAAGGACTGATGCTGAGCGAGTCGGAGACTCCACCAAACCATTTCCACGTCTAAATGAAGCCGTGTAATTACAATTTAGCTAACTCAATATTTCATCTGTCATCTCATCTGACTGTCTGTCACTTTTGTTCCGTGACATTTCTGTACTGGTCGGATAGATTTTGTAAGCGACCCAATTGTCCCCCCCTCCCCATCCCGCTCCGTCAATATAGTTTGGTGGTTGAACAACAATACAGGCTGTACCATGTTCTTCTGAATCCTTCTGTGTAAAGTGTGAATGCTATAGACAAATATCAGTGACTTGTTGATTTGAGCAACACCCCCCTCCCCCTGATAACGCTTCTCAAAGAGACGCATTAGTTTGTGTATTTTTAATGTTCTATTGTCCAAAAGTAGGCAGCTGAACGCTCTGAAATTGGAATTTGCCTCATCCTCGTTCTCTGCTGCGTGTTGGATGAGAGCCAGCATCAGCAGCCATCTTTGTGCCAAAGTGGGTTGCAGGGTTAGCTGATCAAAAACAATGCATGATGAGAGCTGCACAGGCGCAACAAATCGTACATGTGACCTCAGCCTGCTCGCAGTGGAAGGCAGCCTTGTGCTAATGTTTGTGTTTAACTGTTTGATTCAGCGTCCTGGGTGTTGGCCTCGGGCAGGGCAAACGGCTTGGGCTCATTCATGACCGTTTAATAATTAGAGGATTTAAAACAATAATAAAAAAAGACACAATTCATGCTTGAAGAGATTTCAATAATGTGTAGATATTACGGACTACTCATGTCATTTTATGGACTACAGTGTGGCTTCAGGGATTGTGTGTTCTTCTACAGTGACACTGGTATTCGGATGGAGTCAATACTCACTGTTTTCTGTTGTGTTGTGTTTCCTTTTCATTACAGTATATCCTCATGTTTGCATGTGCACGGAAAACGTTTTCCCAAGTGCTGCCCCCTCCAGATGCTGTGGGGTGGTGGTGCTCATTTCTTTATTATGCATGAAAAATAAAAAGTCACATCGGGTGAAATGGGATAACAACTACTCAAGACAGTCAACTGGAAACACACACTGGGATAACTGTTCTATTGGCTTTTTCTTTTCTTTTAATTTTTTGTTCTTAAAGAAAACAAGAGGTCTTGTTTAAAATGTTGTGGATGTCTTTAACCTATTTCATGTTTTTATTACCTTATAATAAGGTCCTTTTATGATGAGCTGAATATTGAAATGAATTTTACTATATCCTTGTGATGGGGAGGATGTGCTCCCCTGTTTACTTGGCACTTCGGTTTGTTGTAATGCAATTGTTTTGTTATTTCTATGTAAGTACTTGAATAAAGAAAAATATCACTTGCCTTCCGTCTGCTTGGGTCTTCCACTTGCACGCACCAACACACATATGAAACTGGTTAATATGAAATACATGAACAAACACATAATAACACCGCGGACATGATCATAACTTCTGTGGTTGAAGAATTAAAGTCCGGAGAGGAAGCTCGGGCAGCCTGGCACCGCACCGGACTTCCTGTTTACCCCCCCCGCCTGTTGACTGGGGCAAAGGGATGAGGTCCTCGGAAGAAAATATAACAACCAAGTGAAACCGGAGTTAAAGTTCACTCAAAATGAGCTGGTATGTATTCCCCTTGCTCTGTTATAGATGGAAAACTTCAGTTTCATAGAGAGTAAACTAATAATAATGACCGAGGAGCTGACGGCTCGCCAACCGGGCTCCGGCTATTTCCCGGAAGCGCTACACAAACAGTTAGCGCTAGCTTGTGTAACTCACGGCTAACGAGGACAACAAGTCGTATAGACTCACAAAGTCGTGAAGCAGCGTTTCAGGTGTCGATGCCTTGCACAAAGGCAGCGTAGGGTTTGTTTAATACCCGCTAGCAAAGCGACAGTTGTCACAAACTTCCACACACGAGTGTCCGGTACAGCCTGCTACAGTAGCTTAGCTAGTTAGCTGGTTAGTTGCTGAAACATAAGTGAGACAGAAGTCCATGAAAACAAGACCTAGACATTGTCCGAAGCTAAAGCTGATTGTGTGTATTGTTCGGATAAACTACTCGTTCTTTAAGCTTATCATGGGAACGTAATGCAGTTGTCAGCTGGGTCAGCAGTGAAGCCATTTAAAGGGAACTGAAGTTGTCTGTAGCTAACGTTAGCATGTTGTCAGCTTCATCTCTACCCTCAGGAGGATTGTTGTTACCACAGATATGAACACTTCTTTATATATATCTATGGTTGTTACCTGTGACTCTCCTGCGCACTCATTACCGATGAGATTACGTGTTGTTGTGCATGGTCTATTTATGTGGCGCACACTTGGGCACAATTGATGTTATTACCACGAGTGTAGTTAGCCAGATAACTTTGTTGGTATCCTGAACATGTTGACTGCTGCTAACGAAACTGGGTGTTTCAGGTATAAGTATCTACAATGTTGTTTTGGTAAAGTCGGCACCAGTCTGATAGTTGCTCGCTGGACTTCTTGTCTCACCATCGATGTGTTTGAAGTTACCTACTGGGATCTAGACAAGTGCTAACACAGTTGTGTGTGCAGCCCCAGTCTCTGGCATGTTTACAAGGAGGTGCCTTCGTCATCCATCAATAGAGCCCCACACTTCATAAGCATTGCAGTGGAAACTATTCGATGATTAATCTATTAGTCATCAATCTAAAGTAGTCAACCACAACACTGGTGAATGGTAGAGCCCATCCCATATATCAGGTGGTTGATAATATCTCCTTTATGAGCCTTACACTGACATAATGCTATCTGCGTTTCTTTCGCATTACATTTACATGACATTTTCTAAACTAAAGTTCTATACATGTGGTTGTAGTTGCGTTTTCTTTTCATTTGTAGTTATCTCTAATAAACTTTATGGTCAAAATGTAAACGCATCAAGCCTCAATTAGATTTCTTTGTCATAAGGGTTTGATAACGACATCTTAGGAGTCACTGAGCACATAATATGCTGATATATTCGGTATTTACTCCCTAATATCACTATCAGCATCTACCCACAAAGGTCAATATTGGTTTAACTCAAATGATTGTTATTAGTTTATCAAGTGAAAATGTCAAACTTATTCTCTTGCCAGTTATTCAAATATTACTATTTGGTGTTTTTCTTGACTGAGTAATGTATTGCACATCTAATGCACATCTTGTCTGGATTATATATATATATATATATATATATATATTTGTTCATTGGTCTGAAGGTTTGGACGACAGCTATGAATTTCCAGATGTCACCTTTTGTTGTCATCAGAGATTTTCATTTTCAGACAATATTTCATGAAGCTACAGTACAGTATACAGAAGAACAGTTTCTAACAGATCTTATAAGGAATATAAAGATGATAACCATGGCCACTTGCAGTCTCAAAACATTTAGCACCACTTTGCTTCAGTTTACAGGTTGAACAACAATTTGCTCAAATCAGCAGCGACGTGTAAATGAACCTCACTATGTTAAAAAGGCAGTGCACACAATGTAATCGAAAAGGTCTCGATAAGTGTGGCAGCTGCTGCTTGGTGTCACATGAGGCGTATTAAACACATATTTAAATCCATTCCATCAATCTCCAAGATATCTTTCACAAAAGCCACAGAACATCATGGAGTTCATTGAATGAAGACAAGTGGAGTAATTAGTTGGTCTCTTAACTAACCTACTAGATGAGTCTGCCGTCACTCGGACATCTTCCAGGGAGCTGGTGACCTTCCTGAAGAGTAAACAATAGCAAATTAGGCCGTGCTATAATTTTCAGGCAAATGGGAACAAGAAAAGAAAAAAAAACATTTAACCACTACAGAATTTGTTTAATGCATTGCGGATTCTTGACTCTTCTCTCTGACACGTTTATTTAAATACATGTCAAGATAGGCACACACAGCACACTACCAAAGTTATCTCTGGAGACAATAAAAACTTTAGTCAAGGGTGTCAGTGTTAACTTATGACTGACAGCTTTTTCTCATCTTAAGTCTCGTATAGTCTGTATGTATACTGTATATCTGTGTATTATATTCTTTACTTGAGTAGGCTGTATTGTGACTTTTGCAACATGTTGTTGCATGTTTCCAGGGCAATATTTGTTTTCTGTTACTGGGATACATTTGCCCATCCGGCTCAGCAAGGTGTGTAATCTGTTGTATGTGTCAGAAAGGTTGTGGCAAGTTTCCTTTTCTTTCATAGAAAGTGTAAAGCTGAACACAGGCAAAGAAAAATTGCTGTTATGACCGTAACCATTTGATATATCACTCTGCTCATTTTATGCTTTTGAGCTATGGAGGTGATAACCATGATCGTTGTGTCTTCTTCTTAGGAGAGCATGTTTTGGATTCCATGGTATTAGTATGAATTCAGCTATTGCTAATGTTACTTTTAAGAAGAATGGGAAACTTTGTCCGAGTAGTCTTCAATTGTGAGTGGCTGTTGATTTTAAAATGAGCTTTCTTTAAATTCAGTGCTTGTTTCTCACAATGCACAAATGTATGTTCAATTCTTCAGTATGCCCGTGACGTGCGTGCACATTTAATTGCTTTTTAATACACATCCTTAGTGTCATTTTTAGGGATGACACTAATCAAGATTGCGTCACTCAGTTCAGTCAGAGAGTCAATGGCTGGCAAGCGACGCTGCAACCAGCACGCACGCCAAACACAAGGTCAAGAGTGGGGGCTCTCGACAAGTCAAAGGGTCTTTTATGGTCTGTGCTGACTGATGCATTCCAGTAGGGCCTGCACACTTGCCTCTGTGACGTGAGAGGTTTGACTTTGGGGTCATCATCAGAACAATTCCACTTCCTAATATCTTCAAGCAGCCTTCTGTGCTCCGTGGAATATCTAAGGTCGAATGATGCACTATCCCTCTAATGGCATACACATTTGCAGTTTTAGTGAAAAGCCATTGGTTCTTCCAGTCAGTGCAGGATAGAGAAGACTGTTAGGTCTTTGTTCATGCCTACGTGCTGATTTGACGGCTGTGACGTGTAGCCTATTACAGCAAAGATCAGATAGCTCTGTAAATGAGTTGATAGTGACAGCAAATGTGTAACAAAGCAGTGTTAGATGCATCTGGGCCAGGAAATGGACAATGACTGAAAAATGTCAACAACAGGTTACCTTTGATAAGTCACTGCAATTTCCTAAAGCTAACATATTTACAAATATCTCAAGTTACTGGCTCACTTTTATTTGTTGGAAATAATGAATATTGGTAAATGAATCCTCGAAAGACTGTTACATGTAGTGATATTACACTGACTATATTTATCAAATTGTCTAACATATTCAACACAATATACCAAGCCAATGTTCAGCTGATCTACCCACGCCTGCCATCAGTAGGCTTACATTGGTTTGCAGTAAAAATTGGACTTCAATTTGCATAAAACACAAGTTTTCTTTCTTTATCGGTCTTGTGGCCAGGCCTCTGCCATGATAAACACTAGTTCTTGGTTCACAGGAACTGACTTCCCAATGTTTCTAAATCTGACAGCCCCTACAGAAATATTGCTGTGTGAAGAAACAGTAGGAATGATTCTCACAGTGACTACCATCCTCCCTCTTTCTAGTTCTCTCCCTCTGGTTGCCTGTTACATTTTCCCTCTCCTTCCCTGAAGCACACTTCACGCGGTGTGTTTGCCAGTTCTCATGGGCAGTTGAAGAGAATGACCACTTTACTTTGGCTCTTTGTAGAAGTGGATATAATCTAAATCTGTAAAATTAAGAGCTCTCCTACGTATTTTTTTTAAACGCAAATGTATCATTTGGTCTTTTTAAGGGAAAACCCGCACTAATATAGTTAAACTTGGACAGACTCTCTGAATGTCCCAGAGACATTCACAGAGAAACAAATCGTGTCATGGTACGCTCTGCCAAGATGTAGCTAAAGAGAACATTGAAAGCAAACAGTTATATAAAACATTTAAATATATGTTTCATAATACATTGGCGGCTATTTGGAACATTCCAGTGTTTGTACTTTACTCTTCCATTGGGTTCTTTGCTGTGGATGTTGTGAGTTTCTCCCTGACACACCCACCAATGGAGAGCAACATCAAGAAGCTGTTGCCTTGTATTGTTGATAGAAAAACACCAAAAAATCCAAAAAGCAAAATCACTTTGACTGCTTCTGTAATGCTGCAACAGACCAAAGTCACAAAGTAACAGTGTACTCAGTTGTTGTTGAATATAAACTCATGAGCTGTGTTGTAGCATTGTTAAGCTGCTAAGTGGCCTAATTTTCAAGAGATTTCTATAACGGTCCTGTAAATTTCAATTATAGATGTTTATTGTTGCAGTGGACACATACACTGCTGTTGCATTTTTATTTGTTAGTTTATCTTTATTCATTCAGCAGTATTTAATGAGATCAAAATCTACTTTACATGAATTCTTTAATGACCCTCAAAGTAACGAGTGTCTTCGTTTTCTTTTGTAGTTCATTCTAGTATTATTGTATATAGTACCTAATATGGCCTTGATTCTCACACAAACACACATACATTTATTTATATATATATATATATATATATATATATATATATATATATATATATATATATATATTTATTTACTATTTATTTTTTCTCCATTACCAATCTAGGACTCAATACTTTTCATAATTAAATCTTATGATGATAACTTCTCTAACCCTTTACTGTAGCTTTAAGAGAGTATAACTCAGGGTGTTTACATTCTAAAAACTATCTATAAATTGATGCTGCTGTTGTGTTTTGGAAAAGCAATCCCCTACAATTACTAATACAAATAACGTACGTAGTAAGGTATTCAGGATGATGTTATAGTGCACAGATCAGGTAATCACAGAAAGGTGAGTCACATTAGATAGAGCTGGGAGGTTCTGAGGTTATTTTCCGTGTTGGCTCACCCAGATGATGACACAGTGGGTGAAACTACTTTCCTGAGCCAAAAGCAACTATACATGCTCAGGCATTGGTAACTGGGTCACATTCAGATGGCTAAACTTTGTATTCAAATCTTCATTAAAAGTCAGGTCAAGACCATTAATACTTATACAACCTCAAGCACAAAGCCATAAAATACAAGAGACAAATTTGATACATGAGGTGCTAGTGACACCGGTGTTATTTTAACTAGATTAATCCTGCTGTTATTTGACCATGTTGAGTTTTGTGATTGAGTTGCATCAAAAGGATCTTCCTCACACATCAGTAGCATTCCCGGGTTGCACAACGAGGCCCTACATCACACCCTCTCTTTTCCATCTCATTATTCTACACACCTTTCTTTTGACGCAGCTGCTGCCTCACCCTGCCTGTCAGCAGCAACTGTCCATCATAAAGCTTAGATTTCAGGCCATTAGTGTCACATCAATAACAACCTACAGCCAAGCACATTGGCAAGGCAGTGTTTTCTGTCTCATGTATTCTCAAGGCACTGTGATGCTCGGTAGCAACTTATTAAGGCACAGGCTTGGGTTTGAAATGGGGATAAAAGATTATGTTTTAACTAAGAAGGAGCCGGTTCCCTTTTCTGTTACCAAAACTATAGTTTCGATTTGTCGCTTTTTCTTTCAAGAGTGAAGAAAAGTTTGTATTTCAATCTGAAAAATAGGCCCAACTACCCCAGTTACACTACACCTCATGACATGTTTTGATGTTGATCTTTTACAGTAAAGTCAGTGTCCTGGTTGTACCTTTTTTATATACAATATATTGTGTTGTCTGCCTGCCACTCTGAATTAGGTTGACTATTTTCTTGATATGCAGTACAGCAAGTGCATCTGTGTTTGTTTGCCAGCCAGGTTCATGCAGTAAAGCCACATAGAGAAGCACTAACAAAGTCTTCCGTTTAGTGATATGTGCTTGCACTGGGAGCCAGATGATGACAGTGATTAACAGTTTCAGATTGTCTGTGACCTTAAGACTTGCGGTCATATACCTGATGACAATCTAAGCATTCAGTAATTTCACCCTTTAGGTAGACATTTGCCACATGTTAATGTTGCATGTCTTTTTTTGCCATTTCAGGATTCCCTTTAAGATTGGACAGCCGAAGAAGCAGATTCTCTCTAAAACTGTAAGTCACAAATGTACACTAAATTGCCTTATCACTCACAACGATGTCGTAGAGACACAGACCTGAATGCAGGCAAATGTCCTTGGCAAAGTTCACCAACGTTAAACTCGTTGTGAAGCCAGGCTGCATTTGCATGTGTCTGACCGTGGCCATAAGAGTGAAAGAGAGAGTATTGTGTGAGAGTGGACTGCAGCTGAAACTATGAGGTCTAACTTTTTTGCATGAAGGGTAACAACTTAATAGACAATATCGCGAGCGAGCATTTGGCAAATAGCATTGCAAATAATGCTGCACACATATAAACAGCAACGGAGCAAAACACAAAGTTAGAGATCATTTATGTTATTAGAAGAAAAAAAAAAAGGTTCATTATGAAACTATTATAGTATGGCGGGCTGCCGCAGTCTAGATAACCAATGGGAAACTATATAAATCAAACATTTGTAAAGAGCTGCTTTGGTTAAGGGTAAGTTATAGTTAAGTTTAACAAATTGTATATACAACATGAATAGCATTCTGAATAAAGTCATCAGAGTCCCACAGCCAAAAGACTTATTGGATGCCAGTTTGTCTGAGCCATTCAGGAGGGCAGAGGTGGTTACCTTGAAGTAACAGTGAGTGGGTGTTCTCCTTGCTGGAAAAACCACTTCCACTCTAATGGGTCTGTGGCCCGGCAGGCACTGTCAGACTGGGTTTCCAGCTTCCTGTGCCATCCTAAGCAAAAACCAGGGAGTGGGCTAGAGGCTGCCCAGTAAGATGATCACCTAGTGACAAAGTGTCAACTGCCTCCCTCAGTGTTTTGGCCTCTGTGTTTACATCCAGGAGCCCACAGAACCACAAGAAAGACGCCCCTGAGGTCTCTGTAACCCACGTGACATGTTTTAGAGACATAGCTGGACAAGCGGTCAAAGCCCTTGTTCACCCTGGAGCTTGATTTATTTCACCTGTAGTTCAACCACTGGAACTCATCTTCAGTCATAGGTTTGCATAAGTCCCAGAGAAAGAACAAGACCCAGGGACTTTTCAAGTAAAGATTGAAGATAGTTAAGTTTTCAATCTCAAGCCTCAAGTCAGCATCAACTAGGTAATCATAAACCTGCAAAGGTTGTTGCAGGTTAAGTGGTACATTTCAAACTATGTGATAACTTTTTATCCTTTTCATTTATCTTAATATTCTTCAGATAATGTGGAAGTATAAAGAGGATTTCTTTCCCTCCAAAATTATTCAACGATTAACCTCTTGCATATTGTATGTCCTCAAGGTCTGTGGTCAGTAAATGGCTCTGTGATTATAGTGTGTGCATGTCTCATGATAAATAATCTTCTTAAAAAAATTACACTTTTGTGAAATAATTCAAATGGTTATTGTTCTTTTTTTTGTAGGTCGAAAGAGACTTTGAGCGTGAATATGACAAACTCCAAAAGTAAGTTCGTATTTTGTCGATGTTGATTACTACTATTAGTATTACAGCTTTTATAATTAACTGATGTTTTTTGTGTGTGTTGCAATATGTGTTCGGTAAAACTGTATTTTGTTGCCTTCACTTTGGAGAAGAGGTGATCACTGTGCCCACATAATGCACACTCATATTCCTCCCAGAGGCCTCCTTGTGCCAATATGAAAAAAAATCTTCAACGTTTAATTTAAAATGAAACAAGAGTAATATTCTAATGAGAAGCGATTTTAAAGAAAGTTAAATTTGCAGCATAATGGCTTTCTATATTTTCTATTATAATGGTATTCATCAGCCTGCTGCTGTATCCAATGTGGGATTGGCCCACTTTCCTTTGTTAATCTTAATACAATTGTATTATTGATATTAGGAACTAAAGCATCCAAATGTCTTAGACCACTTATCTATTCAGGTGATTGTGAAACTGGTCTCAGAAAAAGTAAGAAATGTACACCATGCACACTGCAATGAAGATAATGGAAACATATTGGTAGTTTACAAAGCACCAAGATCATCACGCACAACATGTACAGTACAGTTTCTTGGTCCCACACAATTTGCCAATCCCTGCTGTGTTTAGTCACTTTTTTCCCTTTAACATTAAACTGTGAAAGAGATTTAACTGTGAAATTTCAAACTGAGTAAGATAGTTTACTTTGCATGTGATGGTCCTTTTATCCTCTGATAAATCTAGGCTTCAGCTCAACATTATAATGATATGAAAGTTTGCCTGTAGTTCAATAAAGTTCAAGTATTTCATCAGTTTGTACACACATAGACATCCTCAGGGCTCTTTCACCCATTAACAGGTAATACTTAACTAGTCGTAAAATGATTGAGCTACATTTTCTATGAAACAAAGGCGAGAGGGGTTCCGGGCACTTATGAATCCAAGGCCTAAAAACACCCAGGCCTTCCCTTACTGTTGAGGCAGAGGTTCTTGAAACTCCCTGAGGGGCCCTGCAGAATGAGTGGGAGCACCATTTCCCTCTCAGGTTTTGTTGAGTAGGAGGGCCCTTTATCAGCAAGGTGTGGTGCCAATACATCTTATAGATGAGTCAGAGCGGCAGGCATGTAGAGACATTTAAGTTTCCACCCTAGAGATCCATATCCACATGTAATGGTCTAGCTGTGGCTTAGATATTCTTGGGAGGCCTAAACCACGACATCTCCACCTCTCCTAAGACAATTAGTGTAATATGACCTGTGACATAGTAGTAATGATAACAATTAATTGAATCTAAAACTATTTTTATAGACATAATATGCTCAGCAGCACATTTACAGAATATAGCTATAAAGCATGCTTAAGCATTTTGATCAGAAATGTGATGTGTTTTTGTTATTAATGTATTCATAAAAATAATTATGTTGTAAAATCAATTACAAAACAAAAACATGCAATTAACACGTGACAGCCTCAATCCTTATTTAGCAGGTTGAGTGCTTACTGGCTCAATGACCATACCTATTAATTGGGGTATCCAACCAACTTATCAAGAAGGGTTGTTGAAGTGAGGAAAAGTCATTTAGGATTAATTATTCAGTTTTCTGAACATTTGCCAGGTTGAATTGCTCGTGTAAATATTGCAGTGGCCTGAATAAATGAAGTAATGTAAATAGGCTTCTTAAAAGGCTATAATCTTGTGGTTTTGATTCACTTGGAAGTTTGATTCCTGAGTTTGCTTTGCCTTGGTTGAGAAATCCACTCACCAGATATTACTCAAAAGAAAAAGACTGGTGACAGCAGTCAAACATTGTTGACTGCTTCTTCATTATCTAGTGTCATACAAAGGGTTTGTGTGTGAAAGTCATAAAATGCAGTAGTAGGTGATGTGGACAGGTGATTGTAGCTGCACATGCCCAACAAGGAAGGAGCAGCAGCTGTTCCACCAGGCCGCTCTATTAGCACCTCCTGGAGAGACTCCAGGCTCATCGGTACAAATCCAGATTGCCTTCTTCGCTCCGGTGCTGACAGAGTAGGAAAGATGCCACAGCATTGTGTGACACTTTGTAAAGTGGGAGTCACTACCTGGAACATGGGTGTCACATGCAACAACAATCTCTTTAAGAACACACCATGAGTGTACAGATGTTGGTCTCGTAGCAGGCTAGTTTGTTAACATGATGAGATGCTTTCACCCACTATCCTTTAAAACTGGATCTCCATGACTGGCAGGCATTTGCAGTAATATTGTTAATTTTACTCCTCTCATATTTGCCTCCTATGTTACAGTGTTAATTGTGTCAGCCAATTTGCAAAACGCTATTTTAGTTTCGGTTGGTTTTACACGATGCCCTCGATTAATTTCACGGGCATTCAGAGTCCCATTCAAAGCAAAGTGTAGTTATATATTATTTCTAAACTATTACTGTTTGCCACCATCAAAAAGACAGAAATTATACAGTCACTTATTGTTATTTCTAGATGTTGTCTAGAAGCATTTTTAGAATCGTCTTTATGTTTAGCTTTTAAAAGCTCTTTCTAAATAAAACAGAAAAAAACAGTTTTGACCTCCTCACGGTGCATGGATTTTCCTGGTCTACATGCACACTGATAATGCATTTTTCTTGGCAACTTATAATATATCATAAAAACAAGAAGCAATCTTAATTACAATATTAGACATTGACTAAATCCTGCCTGAAATATTGCTGATAATGTTGACTATAATGTGAGTAGCATTCGCTGCAATTAGAAATGCCTATATCTGAATATCTGAAATGTTAACATACATTTTGAATACATTAGAGGACGGGTGTTTCGGTGTATGAAAACCAGTTACATCTAATAGATGAGAGGGATACAGCAAGTTACTGTGGAGATTGTTCTGACAGAATGTTTTCTTTTTCGCGTGGCGAGAACAATAAGAGATGAAGTTACATCATTTATTGCAAATTACATTTTTGGAACCACCTCCATGTGGTGTGTTGCAATTCAGTATTAAATCCTGAAAAAAACATTGAGGCAAACTAAAGCGTGTAGAGGACAAATTATAAGAACATTTTAATGATATGTATTTACCCTTTATTTGTCTCGTTTTATTTTGATATCTTTGATTTTTTACCCTATTTACACTTTATTATGGAAACAAACATGTAAATTAAAATGACAACAGATCACAATCTAATTTGTCTGTGTATATATATATATGTTTATGTCCTATCAATAAGAAAATATCATTTAAAAAGAGTTTGGGTTTCATTCTTTGTTTGCCCCACTCTGTGAGATAAACAGTGTTAACAGTCAATGTCAGTGCAGAAATGCCAAAACTTTGTATTTAGAAGCAACCTGCTTCCATTTTTGTATTTCAGCTCCCAAACAGCCATATGTGTGTGACTGGTGTGTTTACATTTTATGACCTTTGGACACAGCGTCCCCACCAGAGACCTGACGTTACACAGCTATTGTCTATCTAGTTAATATAATCCCTCAAAGCAATGATACAAATGAAACCCCATCACATTCCCTTTTTTCATCAAACCAGGAGAAGTGATATGAAAGCAGTCTCAGGGGAGATTCTAAACCCTTCATTTGCCGTAATTGATATAATGAATGGCATGTGTTTTCAGCCTCCATAGTTTGGTAATTGCCATTTTTAACACCCATCAATGGAATGTGTGCAGGGGAATGATTGAATACAATAATGCTTCTGAACGCAAATGTAGTTGACAGCAACAAGAACGATTCCCTGTGTTGTTAATAAGCTAACAGATGTTATAATAACATTTTATATGGAATCAATGAAATGTGTAATTCCTTCTTGAACATTTTTATACACTCATTTCCTTTTCTGGGTTTTTGATCCGGTGCTTTCTATGTCAATGTAGCTTTAGTGAATAAAATAAAATAATGAAATATATATATATATATATATATATATATATATATATATATATATATATGTTTGTATATTATGATATGGAGTGGACTTGATGTACTTTTTTCACAATTTTTCCTATTCTACGTCTGACATTGCTGTTGTTTTTCAAATGTATTTCACTTCATGTTTCCCATTGTTGTCAGGACCACTGGTGCTTTATTATCACAGCAGAAGCTTTGCTGATCATCTCTCCTCTTCTTGTCCTACAGGCTGGAGGATCAGACGAAAAAGCTTCACAAGGACATGAAGAAAAGCACTGAGGCTGATTTAGGTGTGTTCTGCACCCAACCTGTGTGTTACCGCCTGGTGTGCAATTGATCTCCACTTGTTCACCGACATACTTGATGTTGCTTGGCAGGTTTTTTTTCATGGCTAGAAAGGCGCCTGGTTGTCTTGGTTTGTTTGGTGGTGCGTCAGCTCTCCAACTTGACAAATGAGAGCTCAGGCCTCCGCCTTAATAATTTGTATAGGTTTTTATAGGTTATCACTTTGTGCAGGTTTTGGATTCACGAGTGGATCTTTTTGTGCAGTGTTCGGTTAGGACTTGATTTGTCTTCCATCTCTGCCTTCATTTATTCATACATTTGTCTGCCACAAAAACCATGTTTACTTTTTATCTGCTTATTTGTTGGTTTTGGAGTTGTATATTTGGGAAGTAGCAGTACACATGCCCTGCGGTTAGTCGTCAGTTGTGAGGGTGGAGGAGTGGAGACGGATGGAGGAGAGAGAGGCTTCTTCATTTCCTCTCCTTTGTGCTCGGGAATATGGATGTTTGCATCATCAAAGTGTCGTAGCTGTCAAGCCCTCATTATCGTTAATGGATTCCATCTGTCGAACAGGTCCCGTCTCCACCAACTGCTACCAAACAAAGAGCTGGACCTACTCTGCATGTCAGCACTACATTAAATACACTGCTTTCTATATCGGACAGCATTTATCAAGTCAGAACTATTGAACCCACTGAAAATGAGCTGTAGACGGACCATAATATATGTTAAAGGCTGTTCCTGTTCACAGTTTCAGTCAGGCTTACTAAGAAAGCGGCTGATATAATTGCTTTTCATGCTAATAAAATTGTTTCATCTGTTTCAGGCATAGATGATAACATGTGACATAATTTCACTTATTTACACATTTCTACAAATAATAAAATCATTACCCTGGGGTCAATTTTTGATTTTCATAAATTTATAACCAACATGTCTCTCAATCATATCAGGCAAAGGTCAAATCAAGCAATTTGTTACTTGTCAAAAAAGCGATGCAGAAACATGACACCCCAATAATTGATCGGTTGAAAATTGGTCTTGAGAGAATCCACAGAGTGTGAAAAGAGACCAGTGAATGTTCCAGATCCCCAGGAAGCTCATTTTCACCACAGCCTCTCCTGTCGACTTGTGTTTCCGCCAGTGCAGCTCATTTATTGTGACAGTGAAGCCATAATCTGATATATGCTCTGTGTCTAAACAAAGTGGCAAGAGTGCAGATTAACAGTAATTGGTGCTGTCAGTGTAGAAACGCTGTAAAGATTCTTGGGGCTCTGGTGAATATTCAACACGGCAGGCAGCCCCACTACCCCCTCAAGTTTTTTACAATGGGGGCTGCACTGTGCCATTTTACTTTTTGCTCACTTTTGAAAAGCCTACCACAAGCAAATGCACATACTGATGAAACGTTTAAAGCCTTAGTGTAATCCACAAAAGTGACCCCCCGCGGTTTGAGAAAAATGTAAAAAAAAATGCCTTTAAATTTGATTTATCAAAAAAACCTGTGCTGTAATCTACGTGATGGCCGTTTCACAAAGCTATTTAACAAAGTTTTAACAGTGTTCTCTGCTTTGTATGTTTCTACCAGCCATGTCCAAAGCAGCAGTGAAGATCTCTGCAGACCTGCTGAGTAACCCGCTGTGTGAGCAGGACCAGGCCTTCCTGGAATCCATGAAGGTTTTAGATACGGCCATGAGGAGGATGGACTCCTTCAACCAGGAAAAGGTCAGACTCATTCAAACAGTTTTTATAAACTACCTGGGAAACTGAAAAGTCCAAAAAAGAAAAAGTGCCTTAATAAAACTGCTAAACAGATCAATGTGGAACGAATAGCTGATTGTCTACTAACAATTTTATTAGACTATGGATACCTTCTATCTTTATTTCATTAGCTATGTTCTAAAAACATCCTCTTTCTTGTCTTGTAGGCTCATGTCATTGGTATTAAACTGTAATCAGATGAAATGTGTTTACTGAGACATACATAGTACAAAACTGCCCAAGTTTCTGTTCATAGTACATGTTTTCATATCTGTCAATATTGTGCAGCCTGTCAACTAAAAACTACCCGTATGTCTTTCCTTCTGCTGGTTTTGAAAAGCATCTGTGGCATCATCCTCTATAAGCTCAGGGTACTGGGTATCAGCTGTGAAAAGTGATGCATTTGTGACTCACTGGAGTCTAAAATAACTCGTACAATAGAAAGGCCTTTTCTTAACTGGAAAACATGCCCTACCGCAAAATTCACACAAGTAACTCTTTTCGCTGCATGTGCAGTGGACGAGTGTATTGCTTGGATTACTTATTGAAACAAAGATTTGGCTTCAGTTCAGCTCTTGTTTTACATTGACGGTTCACACCATATCTTCTTGAAAGGTTGCAGCAGAAAGTCAGTTATTTCCTTTTTTTTTTTTTTTTATGGAGAGGAGCAGCTGCCATGAGCTTGAATTTATAATACAGAAGTCCTGCAGCATTACATTTCTGTTGGTGTTAACACTTGATGAAAGAGCAAGCAGGGAATCACCAAAGATTCAGACCAAGCCAACAAGCTGACTGACAATCTGACAGGCAGAACCAAACTGACATTGCCATCCGGAAAATATGGTCCTACGCATTTTTTTGTGTGTATTAAGATATTTAGAGTATTTGTTGATTTGCAGTGTCTCTTGTAATGTTTGTGTTTTTCACACTTGCATGTTTTGTCCTAAGGGGCAACCATTGAAATCCAGACATGTCTTTACAGAACACTAAGCAATCTTCTAGTGCTCTCTCGCTCTCTCTCCCTCTCTCTTATTGCTGTACTCTGTTAAGATCTCTGCTTTGGCTGTCAGGCCTCTTCAGATTATTTGCAGAGTACATTTCAGTTTTTGATTAGAATCATTGCCACAGGTAGTTATAATGTGAATCATAGTGGCACCGTATGTGTGCATCCTCAAGGCACTGCTCTGTGAAGGGTAGACTTTTAAAGAGGGAAAAAATACTGCAAACAACACAGGAGATCGCACCAAGGCATATGCCGATTGACTTTCTTCCATCTGTGTTTTCTTGACTCATTGCCCCGCTGTTAGGTGTTCTGGGCTTTTCACATTTGTTGCCTTAAAATATCTATTTTCTTTTCATATTTAGTTGTGAACCAGAATGATTTCATAACCTCTCCAACAACAAAAATCTAATGAGATGAGAAGATGAATACCTTTTGTAAAAGAAAAAAATGAAAAAAGGTGGATTTTTTTTTTATTCCATTGTAAAATTTTAGTGTACGATCTCAAAGAAATGGCACCATCTGGAAATGTACATATAAGGTTGAGAGTTGATTTATATTTTCTCTGAAACCTTCCTGTGAACTGGACTTTCCATTGAAAATCGAACCATAACCTCTTCCCAAACATGTGTGAGTGAAGCAGCAGCCAAAAACTCTCATAGACGTGTTTTGAGCTTCCAGAAGATATTCTTAAAGTTGCTTGGTAAATTCTTTGTATTTGAAGTCTGTAAAGATTTTTTTTTCTTCCTAGATAGAAAGCAACTTAAATGTACAGCATATAAATATCACTAAATATATAAAATATACTAAATGTGTATGGAGGAGTTTTAGCAACTAGAAACCACTTTTGTTTCTTTCCTTTCTTCTTCAGCTCAAACATACCAGTCATTCAGACTGGTTTTCTCACAGCTCATCAAATTTTACAGGAGCCGTTTTGAGTGACCAGACAAAGTAGAATGTGGGTTGGACAGAGCGTGTGGGTTTGTGACCCCGGGTGCGTATGTTCCAGGACTTGGCTTGGTCTAGTGCCCAGAAGAGCACTCCGGCCAGTTTGACTGTTTTCAGGATGAAGCTTTACATTCTTTAGATTTTATACAAAATCAAATTGGCTTTTTTTTCCACATTTTAACTGTCTTTGAAATTTTAAACAGTGCTGCCATGCGCACTTGCCTGTCAATTGATATATTGGATACAGTGAATCCACTCCTTTCTTTACACGTCATTTGAATATCACGTTTTGACTCCTTCAAGATAAAAGTCTTTATTTTTCCTCCCGGCTTAAATTGTAAGCTTTTTCTCTGGTCCGTTTTTTGTCTCTGCATGTTGGCCTTGTGATGGCCTGGAGACTAGGGTGCATCCACCTCTCGCCCAGTGTTAGCTGGGATTAGCTTTAGCACACACTGGACCCTCAAAGGATAAGTGGTATAGATAATGGATTGGATGGATGGTTGTCTGTCTCTCATGGGTACCCTTGTCAACTTATCGACACAGAGCCTACAGTGAGGCCCACACCATTCTAAGAAATAGTCAAAAAGCATGTCTGTGGTAAAGTTTCTATGTTGGAACCCAATTAATTTTTTTATGTAAATGACCATTGAACTATTGAGGTTGAGTACTGGGTTTTTTATGATATGGAAGAGCTTTGGTTCCCAGTTGACCAATCACAGCTGTTGCGGCCTATTTCGCTGTGATGTGTAGTTACATTTCTAGGAATGTGCACATCAGGGTATGTGACTTTGTTGGACCTACGACATCAATTTCAATCAAGAAGCATAAATCGACCTTCAATCAACTCTCAGTATAATGGGATTTCGGTTTCTAGTAGCTTAAGGCACATTGTCTTTATAGTGTATAGTAGGTGATCTATTTTCTGTCTCCACGGTGTATATGTTTCCTCTTTGGCTCTTTGACTGGGATATGTTTGACAGTGATTCAGTTGGGCATTTATATCCCAGCCGAGTTTCTCACTCGTGGAGGACAACAGTCACAACTGTATTGACTTGACTTGGTTGTATGTTTTTTGAACACACTTTGATCCAGAGAGGATTTTGACAGCTAGGTCACACCTGAGTTTCTGTGCACTTCTTTCAGTCTTACTGAATAAAAGGTCTTCACTGTAACACAACGTTCAGTTCCAGGTTTGCGCTGGGTTGGTATATTTCCTTTTTGTAAAGTGGCTAACAGAGAGCTAAAGGCGAAATACAGAGAGTGAGCACTTTTTGGTCGGTCTGCTATGTGGAATATCACCTCGGATTTTGCTAGGTGTTTAAAATCCAGCACAGCTCACTCGAACACTATTCGAGTATCTCCCTTCAAGCTGACTGTTGATTCTGACGGCACCAACAGCAAACCCTATTGCTCCAGCAAAACAGACACAAAAGCATCCACCCTTTGCTCTTCTCCATGTTGAGACAGGATGTTCTGCCGCAGGGCTCGCAAGTAAGAGAGCCAGCAGATAAAACGTGCAGCGATAATGAAGGCAGCAGTGGCCCAGGTCTGTGTGTTTATTTCTGGGGCTGAGGAGGGCGCACAGCCCCGCCGGCACACTGCTGCCGAAGCTGAGCCCCAGTGTACATGGCGGCAGCACAGTAGAGGATGCTCCGTTTGGAGGGATATTGATTTCCTCTGCGATCTGTGTGTATTTTTGGGAGGCCTGTGTGCCGGGATGGCCTCTGCCCCGTGACTCACTGATGGAGACTGCTACTTGAGCACCGGCCTCAGGCTCCGCGGGGCCTCCAAGGAATACCCCCCCCTTCTCTCTCTCTCTCTGTGGGAAGGGGCAGAGGGTAGAGGGCACCAGCTTGCTTAAGCAAATCTGCCGCTGTTGCTCTCCCTCTTCGCTGCTTGCTCTCACCTTAAAAGCAGCGGCACAGCTCAAGTCGGGGAGGGGTGGTGGTGGTGGTGTGAATATGTAAAACAAAGAAAATGTGTATTCCCATGTACTTATTTGTTATTGGTTCTCTATTTTCCCTCAAACCACAATCATCCATTTTGTACTTGGAAATCTGCCCGTGTGAAACAGTGAGCATCGCTGGATGTTCACATAGGTGGTCAGGGCATTTTTACGGAGCACAGCTGCGATCCTGCCTCCTTGTTGTTGTGTGATTGACTGTCCTTCCAATAGAGAGTGAACATATGATTAGCGGAGCTGCTCTATGTTCTCATGCAGCTGTCACTTCACATCTCGCTGCTTTAGTTTCTCCTTCGTTGCTCTTAGCGTTTACTCTCCGCTCGCCTCGATTGCTCGGTTAACTTCTGTTGTGCTGGAGACTGTAGTAGTAAAAGTCGTTTTTAATCTGCAATGTAAATGATGCGTGAAACTTTATTAATTGTGCGCCAACTTCTGTCAATGAGACTTGGTGCCGGGGCTGGAGGCCTCAAGATGAGATGTTCATTTACTTCCATTTAACACCCCCCCTTCCCCTCCCTCCCTCCCCTGTTGGTTCTGGCAACCAGAAGGAGAATGCAGGAAAATATAAACTGTTATTGTTAAAATGTTTGCTTGCAAAGAACTTTCATCTTGTAAGGCAGCCCGCCCTCCACAGGATTTGAAATCAGTTGGGCTTTGCTTTCATGTCCGTCCCCTGACAGTTCCATCCTTTTGTATCGTCGGCTCAATGAATATTCAGGGGTTCCTCCTCGGGGCTTGTGTACAATAAAAGAGTCAACGTCATGAAAGTTTCTTTGCAAGCCCCACCTCCCCTTTTCTTATTCTTGAGTGCTCAGTTTGAAATAAACACGAATGTTGATGTTTGTGCAGTGAAATTACTTTGCAGCTAATGAGCGAGAGATGTAGAAGCTATTTTGTTTCGAGTTAAATTTTGATGTAACTCAATTTGACAGTGAATAACAATTCATAAAGTCCCTTCCTTCATGTAGATGTGCTTATTGCTAACATTAATTGTCGTTCTTTCTAAACTACAGGTCAACCAGATCCAGAAGACCGTTATCGACCCTCTGAAAAAGTAAGTGTCCATCTTGATATCTCTCAATCTTTTTTCTTCTTTTTTTACTGCTGTATTTTAAAGGTTGACTTTAAATGATTTGTTTACCAGATCAGTGTCATATAGTTATTATGGATAGTTTCCACTTTTGTTTGGACCAGCACTAAGGTGGACAAAAGTGTTTTTAGATACCTTGCACAATCACAGAAAAGTGTTGTAAAGTTATTACAGTTCAGTTTTGTGGCTTAATTTCCCTGATTCCCTGATAGTATTAAACATATCTGGGCAGATTAAGTCCAGTTCATGATTTGACCTTACTCTGCTCCTTACACATGTAGTGTACAGCCACAGTGCACGAGCTCAGAAAGGCCTGCTGTGTAGTAATGCAGTTTGTACAAGTTTCGCTGGTGGTGCTGCTTTGGTGTTGCTAGTGCGTCTGGAAGAAAGGTTATTTGGTTCTTATTCCTAATACTCGCCCCCATCTGAGCAGCCAGTGAGTGCTATTCCATTCCTAAAGCCTACATTTTTTTAACACACGCGCGCACACACAGGCAAACACAAACTGAGGGGAGTGGTTGGACTATCCCACCCGTCTTCCGGCGAACTTATTAAGGTTTTGCTTCCTCCTCTTTGCTCCTCCCAGAGGATTAAACATATGCTTTGTAAGAGAGCAATTGCATAGGTTTCTATTACAAGCTTGTGTTGAACTTTCTGCCCCATAAACTTGTAATTTTTCAAAGTAACCAATATGAAGAGATTCCTCTGTAAAACATAAATAGGTGGGGTCAGTGTCTGTTTTTGTGTGTGTGTGTGTGTAAAGCCCTCTCTTCCTCGTGTGCTCTGGTGGCGGAGCAATGACAGGATGGAATGGTTCTAATTTCCTCTTCCTGGTGGGCGGCAGGCGGACGTGTGGGCAGGCTCAGAATATGGCAAAGGGCCCAGCTTCCTGGGCCCAGAGGATTGGATGAGGGGGAAAACTGTCTCAGGACAGCACACACACGCACACACACACACATCAACACATAGATACACAAACACCTACCCATATTTTGTCAGGGGCACGGTCTCACAAGGAATGGTATTTTAGACCATTAAGTTAAAAGATATTTACATGATTCGGAAACCAAGCGGAGTAAGAAAGTTTATAAACGTGTTTTAGAGCCAAGCTAAACTGACCTCATCATTAACTTTTTACCTCCTATTAGTTATTCGTTTATCAAAGTGTCTTCTTTAGAAAACGGTGACACAAAAGCTACTATACTTAAAAGCGTCCATTAAGATTCCATTAGTCCTTCACTAATGAATATTTTTCATTTTCTTAGTCTGAAAATACTCTATCGCAGATCTTGTTTTATTGTAAAGAAAATTAGAGAAAGAATGTTAATGTTAATGGAAGACGTTGAATAGGTTGTGTGTTTTTGTGTGTTTGGTATGTTATTAAAGTGTCTGTGTGTGACTGCTATTTAATATTTTGGCATCCGTCCTTAATACTTAGTGCGGTAAAATGAACAGTAAACACACACAAAAAGATACAGCCCCCTCCTCCTCCCCTCTGTCTCTTTCTCTCTCTCAGGCCCAGACGTAAATTTCATCCCCTCAGCGGGGGTCACTGAATGATATCACTGTGTTTATGTGAGGGGAGGGGAGGAGAGCGCAGCGCGTGGGCATTGAGGAATTTGTGTTACCTAGCCCTTTCTGCTCCGTTGCTCTTTTGGGTGAGTTAGAAGTCAAGCCTGTTTTTTTACCTCTGCCCTCGGTTCAGCTACGACTGGAAAAGCCACCTTCACCCTCTCAATCAGGGGGAAGACCCTGCCGCTGGGGCAGGTAGTGAGAGGCCTAGAGCCAATAGTTGAATTTGATCTTGGCTTTTGGGGCTGATGCCATTTTTGGGGCAGGGGGCGGTGATTGGACTCGGTCTCATTTTGGTGTTGAATTTTGGAATGGAGGTTACGTTTTTTTTTACACTCCAGATGTTTGCTATGAAGTTATCAATCTTTTTCCCCCATCTGGTGTATCGGGTATCCAGGCTGCGTGAGCTGTCTTGAGTTTTGATCAACAAAGCACAAGGCAAGTTGCAGCAGATCCAACTCCTTCTGGTTTCTGCCGAGATAAAGGTGTTTCAGCTGGCATGTACGTCACACAGACTTTCCCATGGCCCACTGCTCTAAACCATTTATACAACAAATGGTAGTAATTTTATATTCATAGCAAGCATGTTCAAACAGAACCTGCCACTTGATGTAATCTTGGCTGACAATCTTGGTTCTTCATCTGAGTTTGTGGCACAGTCCCATATTTTAGTGGTTTGTTGTGTGTTTTGCAGCAGTGGGTTATTTGATGGTGATAGTCAAGTGGGACAGCCAGTGTCTTAGACTGAGGGTGTCTAGACCAGACTTGGGCTTGGCTGACGGGTCAGACTGGCCTGTCTGTGGATTGGCTGCTGCTCATAAACACACTCTCTGGTGCAGACGCTATTTCCATCCAGCCTGTTGACCACACCCTGACCTGTCACATGGACAGTGGTGTGCCCTTGGCCTGGTGTTGCTCTCAACCAACACAGGACCTCATTCAAACGAGGCTGACCACAAATGCAGACCTAGCTGGATGACTGGTAGTTGTCCAGCCAAAGGCCAGGACATTCAGGGAATGTCCAGTTTCTGGACACTTATAGACCAGTCTATCATAAAAATAATACCTACAACCATGGCCGTATTCTGCTGTATATCCTCGTGTGGGAGCCTTTGGCAGAGCTGAGTTACTGTAACTTCTGTACAGAGCCCTGAATGTAACAGACAGGTATCAACAGAGTGGACTGAAAGGACAGGAGTGGGTTAACCCTCTTTGTTTCTAGCTCGTCCTCCTTCTCTTGCACCAGCAGAGGCCCTTAGATGTCTTTGTGTGCTGAAACATGGCAGTTGCTGGCAGCGCTGTCCCACTTTAGAGCTGCATACCATCATGAGGAAATTGCATGGTTCAGGCATGTGAAGCATGCAGGTGAAAACGTGATCAGCCATTGTGTCGTCTTGAAGTTGGCTCTTTTGGTTGTGATCAGGCAATAGGATCGAACTAGAGAGCAGTCATGTCTAGAGAGTAGTTACATAATCCCTTGGTACTTCAAGAATGTGTACACTGGAACAGATAGTAGACATGAGGATCAGCATCCACCCCTGCCATAAACTGGGCCAAAGTGGTATTTTATAAATAGTGGTGGAGCGTGGGCCGCAGGGCTGGGCTGAGCTGAGCTCTGTGATGTCACTCCATAGTTACTGGACCACTCCTTACTTAACTTCCTGTCGGAAACAATCCCTGCTTGTCTGAGACTGCGCCTCAGTTTGCGTCACTTTCTACTCGACCCCCCTCCTCCTCTCCTCTCGTAGTAAGATCATGGGCAGACACAGCTGTGATTTCACAATCCGTTCACTGCTTCCCAGTGCTTCCATCATCTGCTGCACAGAGCAGGGCAAGGGTTGGCATGGAGTGGAACGCAGACCATGAAGCCCACACATATGGTGGCAAATAACACTATATAGGCAGAGACACACATAATAAACTATGGTAGTAGTGGACCTCCACACTTGATGAAGTGCATTCAAAAAAGCTGCATCTCAGGCTTCATAACAGTTTTTATGAACACCTGTGTAAATAATCTTGTCACTTGTTTGTGTTTACATGTTGGAAAGGACCAAAATAAATCATGTCTGGCTTATTTAGTAATGATGCTGGGATTCATTTCTGCAATTTAAACAGTGATACACTCTCCCTGTGGAGTCTGTTTTTTTTCCCCTCTGTTAACTTTTCTCCCTGCCTAACTCTTATTTAGGGATAGGGACAACGGATGAAATAAATATAATATGTTGAATCTTTTGGGTTTTTTTAAATAAGGAAAATGGAATATAAATACCTCACTTAAAAGAACTAATGTAATGGCATTTGCTGCGTGATTTATATTAATGCTGAATACATTTGAGGATACTTTAATATCAAAGTTTAGATGTTATTAGTCATCCAAGCGTTATAACTTGAATTTTTATATATTTTTTATTTAATACTATTGGGTTGAATATTTACTGTATAACAATATTCCTGCTTCCCATTAAACGCAGCCACAAAACCAGTGCAACAAGTCCCAGGATGAAGCTCAGACTCCTGTTGCTAAGTTACAGATGAATGTTTCCCTATTTTTAGTGCTGAAGACCAGGATTCTCGTTGCAAGAATATATTTTCATTTGGAATATGATAATTGTCACAAAATGAATTGTTTCATGCCATTTTGAACTACAGTAATTAGATAATAGATTAGAGGAAGCTTAATGCAGAGCTGTCCTCTGGGGTTTGAGAGTACCTCTACAATAAGATGTTGAGGAGAGGGGTTTTATTAATTCATAATGACTTCTATTAAGATGGGATGCAATGAAAATGCATGTCCACAAATTTCATAGGAAAGTTGTTTTAATGATTTCTGTAATTTCATTTTCTGTGATAATTTTTTCCTAAGCATTTATGAATTCGGTGTGAGTGCCTGGGAAATTTATGCTTGTGTGTGTGTGTGTCCCATTGTCTTTGTCAAAGATGTCTAACGCTGTTCGTACCTGTCTTGCAGGTACAGTGGCGTCTTCCCCAGCCTCAACATGGCAGTGAAGCGGCGGGAACAGGCGCTGCAGGACTACAAACGGCTGCAGTCCAAAGTGGAGAAGTATGAAGAGAAAGAAAAAACGGGGCCCGCTATGGTCAAACTACATCAGGTAACTGTGGTTTAAAGCCGGCATGGCTGCACATGTTGGTCCACTCGAATGCTCCCTCTATCTGCTCAGGAGCAGAGTTCACTTGCTCTTACATGTAGCTCGTATTGTGAATTGAGCGGAATAAGTGGGAAAAGACAAATGCTGACTGGATATGAACAAAAATAGTTGAGCACATGCATATTGTACATGTGCGCTCCTTCACCCACGCAAGCTACCAGGCTCTCAAGTAGTGCCTTTTCAAAAAGGCAGTGCTGCACATCTACAGGCACGTAATTGAGAATTGTAAACACACACACGCACATGCACACATACGCACACACACCATGAGGCCACTACAGAAGCGCACACATTCACAGATAACGCTGCAGTGTTGCCTATGCTATTCGCTCTAACACATCCTCACATGGCGAGCCACCCACACACATTGAGAAAAGCACTGTCAGGGGAACAAAGCCTTGAAGAGGCCCCTACATCCCTGCCCTTTGAATCCCTGCGCACTTAAAGAAATGATCCTGACAAAACACTTGTGTGCCATTTCAACTGGTAAGAAAACTAACTAAGGTGAACAGACCAGATCGTTATGCAGCAGATAAACAATATCTTGCGTTGTGAATATAGCAGTCCCCCCGTCCCTGTCCCTTTTTAATGAAAAAAATAAAATTCACCCTCTCTCACATATTCATTGTGCATTCCATAACTCCATGCCCACAGTAGACTACCCACTAATACATTCACACACAGATCAGTGGTGCTGGAGTCCACTCACAGCCAAGTCTGCCCACATTACCCACTCCTCCTCAGTGTGGTCGTGATCACAGCCTGTTTTTTGCGCTGCCTCTCCGTGGGAATTAGGCAAATATTTTTCTGAACAATAAGAAAAAGGACACTTGTGATGGCTTGTGTGCTGAATTTACAAAAAAAAAATGTTTTTCTCTTGTTTAAATCCTTGTACAATGTGGAAGAATCTTTAATGTGTGCTGTAAATTATAATCTATGATTATATGATCTTTGAAATCAGGCCTGATGGTGACCACTGTTGTTTTGTTTTCTGTCCCCCCTCCACACCCCAGGCCAGAGAGGAGCTGCGACCAGTCAGGGAAGACTTTGAGGTCAAAAACAAGCAGCTGCTGGACGAGATGCCCAAGTTCTACCACAGCCGCATCGACTACTTCCACCCCAGCTTTGAGGCTCTCATCCGGGCCCAGGTTAGTAACATCCCCCCTCCATCCCTGCAGATACACACACAACGAGACCAGCACACCCCAAAGTATGCTGTTGCAACCTGTAAGCTTTGGTTAAACATGGTCTGATGAAAGGGAGTGTATAATCCTGGCCGTCTGTCTCCCTCCATGCTGTCCTAATGTGATTAACCCCCAATGACAGCCCACACTGCTGTGTTTAGCCCAGGACGGCCTCATCTGTGTGGCTCCAGCGCAGCCCTGCAAGCCTCCCTCTTAACCTGCAGCTTCTCTTAAAGCAGCTGGACATCTCAAGTTAGCGCCACCATGTCCCCCTCCCCCAGCCCAGACCTGCCTGTCATTTCCTCCTTGGGACGGCCACTGGCATACTTCTAATTAGTAAACCAGATTAGCCCAGACCTAATGACAATTACGGAGTTTGATGATGTGCTTTGAACTTAAAATTAGCAAAGTGAGTAATTGACTGTAACCAATATAAAATGTTCACACAAATCTAAGCTCAAGATATTTTCTCTTTTGAGGTTGTTTACCTTTTACCTGCTTTTTATGGTGCAACAGTTCAAAGTAGACACACTAGCTAATCTACTACATCTACATTATCTGTATTCATATTGTTGAACAAGATGAATAAGCACTTCCACATTACATGCTTGTGTGGGGCTGTGGCTCAGGGGGTAGAGCGGGTTGTCCACTAATCACAAGGTCACTCCCCGGCTCCTGCAGTCCATATGTCGAAGGGCAAGATGCTGAACCCCAAACTCCCCCCGATGATGTAACAAGAGTGTAACGAGTGTGTGTTTTTGAGAGGCGCTCTATGTACTGAATGTCTCTATGTCTGCACTGTGCTTGTGTTTGTGAATGGGTGAATTTGACTTGTAATGCAAAGTGTTTTGAGTGGTTATTAAGACTAGAAAAGCACCATTTACAATTTTTACACACACGCACACACACACACACACACAAAAACAGAAACACTCAGAGCAGCACGTGGGTGGTCAGTGGACCAGTGGACCACATCCCCAGCCTTGCTGCAGTTTCATCCTCCACTCCCTTTACTTCCAGCTGCTTGTTGCTGCTCAGCTCCCAGTGGCAGCAGGAAAAAGGCACAAAGGCAGCTTTTGTTGCGAGTGTTCATCTCCACTGCCACAAGTCCTGTCCAGCAACTGTCAGTGAGACACACCGCCTGACACGTTCACCTGTGCAGATGTGGATGAATTGTGACATTGTCTTGTTGAATACTTCCTGCATGTGCTCATAGCGGAAAACACTTCCAAGATGACTTCCTTTGTCTCTTTATTTCTCTGATTGTTTGTCTCCTGAAACATCACACAGTGTTAAGGGACTCGCTGGACACAATGAAACTTAAATTACTCAAGTGTCCTTGTAGGCTCAGAGGTCAAAGTGTAACCTCTGTACATAAATATTAAGCAGCTGGAACTATGGTCTGTTAAAATGCCTTCATAGAAGCTCTGGCTTCACCCGAAAGCTGTTTTCTGTACTGTAGGAGGTCACAGTTGTGTGAGGCTGTGTTTGTATATAGTATTGTCTCTGCTGCAGAAGTCGCCCAGACACTGATCTGGTGTTCATTATCATCACTTGTCACATGCACATTTCCGATGGCCGTTTCAACAAGCCACTTTTGGTTAAAAAAAATAATATATATATATATATAATGTATATATCCGCTTTACCCCCACAAACACCAGTAACCCAATACTTACTGCCCACTCATGTGGTTTAGGTGGCAAATATCGTTTTAAACATACAGCGGTCTTTGACATTGATCATTTAAAAGGTTGTTTTAAAAACCTGACCTTCCGGATGACAGGGTCAAATCTGCTCAGAACCGAGACAAATGTCTTTTATTTGAAGATGGAAGATTTGATCTGCTATTTCTATTTCGAACCAACCCTTCTGCTGTGACCCTCAGTAAGTCAGTGAGAATATCTCCCACTAGTATCTCAGTAGGTCTTTCTGTGGTCTACAATAGGACACGTGCGATTTTAGAGAGACCGACCCTTAAGAGCCTTGTATGCATCGCTGCGTGAATAAATATTGGGATGTGTGTGTGTGTGTGTGTGTGTGTGTGTGTGTGTGTGTGTGTGTGTGTGTGTGTGTGGGTTTCAAGGGGTTGTATTTCCCAGTACTTTCATTCTCTGCCTACTCTTCTGGAGTCTTGTAATGTGATTAAAGTCTATTAATCATCAAAGCAACTCTCTAGGGAGCCTGACTCATGAACTAAGGGGAAGAAGCAGGGGTGGGAAGTGTCAAAAAAGCTTTCAGTGAACACTCTTTACCTCTTGTTCAGATCGGGAGAGAAAAGCAGGGTCACTACCCACTGAATTTGTGGCTTTGTCGGAGTTGTTTGATATCTCTGGGCTCCTCTCAAATCATTTCTCATTAGCGAGGTTGAAGAGCTTTGAGATCAGCAGCCTTCAGACTTGTGCAAGTAAAACCCAGGTTAGATTGTGCAAGTGGAGCAGAGTTTGGACATGATTTTTGGAAGTTCTTCCGCAGAGGCATTTAGGAGAGGTCTGTGGACCGTCCAGTCAATCAAAGGATTTTTTTTTTTTTTAATTTCACTATCACATCATTTTCCTTTTTCTGTCCTGCCCCTCAGGTGGTCTACTTCACCGAAATGTACAAGATCTTCAGCGAGTTGACAGACGAGATCGACCAGGCAGGGTTGACTGACGAGCAGAGGGAGAGGGAGACCGAGGCCAAGCTCAGCGAGTTGCGTGCTCTGTCCATTGTCGCCGACGACTGAGGGAGGAAAGCCGAACACCGGGATAGGCTGCTTTCATGCCTCTCTGAATGGATTGCACTCTTTTCAGGCTCCTCCGCGCAGCGCAAATGGACAGCAGTGGCCTTCACCTGATTATCAGTCCCCCCCCACCCCATTCCTCTTGCACTACACTTCCCATGTTTCATTTTATCTACAAAGACCCTGCAACTCAGAGCAGCTGAAATGCCACATCAACTAAGCCATCAGCCAATTGCAGCGTTATAAGCCAATATTTTTTTTTTAAGTTAAGGGATCGAACAGGTCTCATCTGAACTGATTTACTTGCGGACATTTCTCGGTTTCATGAATATCTATAAGCATTTGTGTCTAAAGAAGGAAATAAGCAAGGACATGATTTATTAGTCACACTGCTACAGTGAAAACATAGTGTAATATATTTCCAAACTTTAAAATTACAAACACTACAGACTGAATGTTAAGGTACTGTATGCTATCGGCAAAAAAAAAAATGTATTTCTGTATTTTGGCCTTTGCTGGTGATCTGTGTGTGAAGCTCTGTGCCATGATGTGCGAGGGCTTCTGATGAGGATTTAACAGGACGATGGTAACATCACCTGTGAATAACGTGCCTACATTGTCCTGACTGTGGCTGTAACATGAAAACTAATTTGTGTGAAGTCAGAATGTGCCTGTGCAGCAGTGTTGAAAGATCGACCACTTAGCTGGTCGGCTGCGGAGAGGAGAAGTACAATCGCTGTCCATAACAAAGGCTGGTGCTCCCTCTAGCGGAAAACACTGATCATGACACACATTTTCCTTTTATTCAAACCATCCATCCTTTGTTCTGTTGTTAGTGGTTCAGCTCATTTGTTAATAAAGAAGCTCCTCTAATGAAGACGGTCCTCTCACTGCCCTGTACACCAGGGACGGAAGCCAACTGTTTTTGGCTTTTCTTTGTATCGGACCAAAATATGTTGTCAGTGTCATTTGTTTCCACCTTCATCAGGAACAGCCTCAGTACGATGACCATGCTCTGGTTAGTGAAGACACATCGTTGTGCTCACACGCTGATCGCTCCCATATCACTTCAGTGGATTTTTTTTTTTTTAGGTGTCATAGCAAGAGTTTTATTTATTAATTGACAGTCCTGTTTGTTTTTTTAATATTGAAACAAAAATGATTTGTTTTCATGTTGCTTCATGGAATCTGTTATGTTTTTAAAAAGTGTATTAATGAAGGTGTTTTTGTAAATAATGAGCTAAAGTTGTGGAAGAGGTAGTTTTTTTTTTTTTTACGTAACTAAGTGAACACTAACGCTAGTGTTGGTTTTATTTAGGTTTTAAATTTATTAATTCTACAAATTCAATGTTTTTCTGATGTCATCTCGATGTATAATCAGTCATGAAATAAATGAACTCTGAGAATACAAACCAATCCTCTTTGTTAACCTATTATTATTATTACCTACGCCAAGGAGGTTGTGTTTTTATCTGTTTGTCTGACTGTTAAAAGAATCACGCAAAAACTACTGAATGGATTTCCATGAAACTTGGTGGAAAGAATCCAGTAGATGCATCAGGGGGCAGATCCAGGATTTTCTTTCCACTTTAACACTGGTATTGGGTGTTTTTAAACATATCCCCTGATATCTCAGAACAATTCATGTATCATGATGAGAAAAATCTGGCATGTTAAGGTAACAGATATGATTGTGGCTTATTTGGTGCGGATTCAAATACAAATCTGCATGTAGTGAAATGAAAACAAGAGGGGAATGTTGGGTCTTGACAGAGCTATGTGCTCTACTGAGTGACTCTAGTTGTTATTGTTCTTCCGCCTAGATGAACTGGAGTTTGGATAACGACTCCATATTTAGGAGGTCGAGTGAAGGAGTTGTGAGAGTCAAACAAACATGCTGTAATTAAATGACGCAAAGGAAAGTCTTCAGTTTCTAAACTTTATTTCTGTTCGGTTTCGCTTTACAGGAATTAGTCAGTAGTGTCCTGTTGACATTTGTCAATAGAAGTATTTACAGTACAGTCATTTCATTATACAAGTCATTGCTGCTTGAAACCATCATTAGTTGAAATGATTTATCGTCAGGTGAAGGATTACAAGCTACCACTGGTTTATAAATATCTCCAACTAGAAAAATGCATGAGCTAAAATCAAGGATGTTCATGGAAAAGCTTATATGATGGTGAACCATCGACCTTAAAATACAGACCTACAATTAATGCAAATTCTAACAGGTACAGCATTATTTAAAAAAAAACCTTTGTCTGGAAAAAGAACACGGCAGCAAAATGTAGTTGTCTCTGCAGTTTGCTTTATCTAGTAACTTTTGAGATTCTCCGCTCTACAACTACACAATAATTTATTTATAGGTAATTTATAGGTACAATCTCCCTTTGAAACACAAAGCTGAATAACTGACAAAGAGACAACAAGTGAGACTGAAATCTAAAATAAAAATAAGTCTTATTTTCCATGTAAAGAGTTAATACATTACACATGTGCAGGATGTGGACACGGGTGGTGGATACAAAACTCAATGAAATAAAAAGCAAAACAGCATATTTCCATTTAAACATTTCAGACGAGGCACTGCTGGACATTCAATGATCTACTCCCCCTCCCCCCCCCCCCCTTATAAGACACCAGCTACTCCTGGCTGTTGTGTGTGAATTACTGAGTAGAGTCCTGTAATTAAATGGCCGTCTTGCTGTACATGCTGGATATCTGTTCCTCAAAGACTCTGCGGATGTCGGCACGTCTACTTTTCAGGGTGGGTGTGAGGAGGCCGTTGGCGACGCTGAACGTCTCCGGATGCAAGTGAAGGTCTTTCACCTGAAAGGAGGGGAAAGACATGAAAGCAAAACCACAGTCACAGTCAGCATTGGTGGGTTTGTAGCCGGAACATTTGAAGTGTCGACAGTGATCGCTCACTTGTTCTAAGGACTTCAGCCCTGCTTCCTTTCCCACGGCTCTCATGTCCTCTAATACTGCATTCTTCACATCCTGTTGGAAGACACATTTTTAAAATCCATGCTCCAGTGATTATTTCAGAAATTAAATATTGACATCTGCCTTACAGGATTCTGGCACAGCTCCTCGTAGGACCCAATAAATCCCCGCTCTTTAGCCCAGTCAACAAACACCTCCACGTCAGGCACAACGATGCCTATGAGATAAGACTGGAACACAAGAGAGGAATCAAATATTTAACTCTTGCCTTGAGGCACATATTGTTAATAGATAAACTGAATAGGATTTGCATCGTATTAAAGCTGTACCTGTAAACTATCTCCGTGCACAAACACCTGGAGCACAGGAACACAGCGCATGTAGACGTTTTCTATCTTTTCTGGAGCGATGTATTCTCCCTGGGACAACTTGAAGATGTGCTTCTTTCTGTCCACGATGCATAGCGTCCCGTTCTGGCAGGGGAGAAATGATGTAAATGCCCATTTGCTCTCTTGTGATCATATCTGTCACCTGTCTTAACTTACTGGAAGCCACTGTCCCACGTCCCCACTGTGCAGCCAGCCGTCGCTGTCCAAGGCCTCAGCCGTCCTCTCTGGATCCCTCAGGTAGCCCCTGAACACACTGGGACCCCGGATGCAGATCTAACGCAGGATTCAGCCGTGAGAAGAGTCGGCAGGCATCAAAATCGTCTGGCAATGTGCAGAATGAAAAGTCCGACTCACCTCTCCTTCTCCGTTCTTAGCGTAGTATTTCATGTCGGGAATGTCCACCACCTTCACCATGGCGCAGGGTAAAGGAGCTCCAACGTGACCTGACACACACAAACACACAAGCTGAGGAGAGGCAGCACAGAAGCAACAAGCTACTGGGAAATCAGACGGTTTCTTACCTGCGGTCCAGTCCCCCGGCATAGAGAAGGTGCAGCCTGCGGTGCACTCTGTCTGACCGTAGCCCTCAAATATCAGGCAGCCCAGTGTGGCCCTGAGGAAGGAGAGCACCGTGGGGGAGATGGGTGCTGAAGCCGTCAGGGCAAACCGCAGATTTCCTCCTAAACTCGCCTGAAACAGAGGTAGTGGACCCAGTATTTGTTTTAAATCCTATTCTAACAATGATCACCGTTGGTCATATTTCCCATCTGCATCGACCACAACACGCCAGATACTTTCAGTCACTGTTTGTCTGTGTGCAGGCTTCTACAGTGAACTCCCACTAGGCCAATAGGCTCTGGGTAATTTTGGAACTCACTGCTGGAATAGTTGGAACAAATTAGTTGATACTTCCAGGGCAACTGGTGCCACTGTGTTAACTTCTACAAAACATAAATAGTGACAAATATTAGTAAAAATCTCAAATTAACAAAAGAGATGTTTTAGGGGTTGATACCACTTGTCCTCTTAACCATAGACTGTATATAGAGATGGACTCACACTATCCAGAAATTAAGCCAAAGCATCCATGATACAAACGCTGCCCTCTTGTGCACAGTAGTGATCAGAGGATCAAGCCACGATAGGGAGGTCCCAGCGATACACATGCTCGACCAATCCTGTGTCAGTCTGAACTGTCAATCATGACATTTCACCCCATTTTTATAGCGTCCAATAACAAATTAAAACCAATCTAACCAGAAAGACAAACACTGAAAAATACACCAGTGATAAGATCTACCTTCAATGAAACAAAAAACAACTGTGAGAAAAATTTGATGTATACTATGATTTTTCAGTTTGGTCTATGTCCGATCCAATGACACAAAGGAGGCAGCATTTATGTCATATACAGGAGCCAGCCACTAGGTGGCAATCAAGACGCTCTGGCTTTACTTTTGTGGAGCTGTCATATCCATCTTTATGTGTATAGTCAATGATTTCTAGTTAAGAGCCAATCATATAGCCTAATGTTCTACATCCTAATGTAACACAAAGGAAATATACATATACAGCAAAGGAACTGTTTAAAAAAAGCTTCCAGCGACTGACCTGGATCCTGTTGAACACCAGTTTGTCCCACAGACTGTTGTTACGTACGACCCCGCTGCTCAGCTCCGCCTGCTTCCTCCTCACAGCGTAGTGAAGCAAAGCCCGTCGCAGCGGAGAGGTCACTGAGCCCAGGATCTTTACACACATCAGTCAAAATGGAAATGAGCCGAAAATGAGCTTTAAAATATAATCTACAAGGAATTGTGCCCTCTAAGTGCCGTGTAAATGACAAGATCGGAAAACGTTAGCTGACCTTGTCGTAGATGCGGTTGAGTAATCGAGGCACGACAGGAAAGAAGGTGGGTTTAAGAGTTTTAATGTCGTCCATGAGGAGAGAAATGTCCCCTTGGTAGAATCCAACTCTGGCCCCGTGGCAGAACATAGAGACCTGGATCACAAATACATGTTCTTTTTGTCTTTTTTTTTTATCAATACAAAAACACACATTAGAAAACAAACTTCTGAGAAGAGGATCAAGTACCTGAATCATTCTCTCAAACATGTGGGCAAGCGGCAGGTACGAGATCGACACATCCTCCTGCTGGATCACAAACGAACCCTGAGAGAAAACGAGACATAAAATGAGCAAAGCACTAGGGAGCGATAAAGTTCAGGCGGCGGCAGCGGCGGCATACGGTGAAGCCTCGCAGGCAATCAAACATGCTGTATGGCTTTTTCAATAGCAGTTAGATAGCAGAATCTTTATACTGGGGCAATTAGTTAAAGTACCTCGCAGCGACAGGGGCAATCAAACACCCAATTAATCATACCATTAGACACAGCAGGGAGAGAGAGGGACAGCTCGGAGATACAGAGACACAAGCAGATGGGAAGTGGTGGAAGCTGTGAGGCTGTTCTCAATTAGACAAGGAGGTGGAAGAGTAGACAGACCTCCAGGATCTTAATGACAGAGGAAGTGTTGGAGGCGATGTTGCCGTGGGTGATCATGGCTCCCTTGGGCTTCCCTGGATAAATAAACAAGACATTATTGCAGTGCTCCGCACAGCAAAGGAAACTACAGCGGTGCCATAAAGAGCGGTTGTTAGTGGGCACTGAAGGACACTTCTCTAATGATGTGAGTGAAGGATAATTAGGGGAGAGACTCGGGAGATCAGACGATACCTGTGGTTCCACTGGTGAAGCAAACCACGGCCAGATCCTGGGGCTGGGGCGGCTACAGCAGGCAGCAATAAAATATGACAATATGACATCGGGCTTCCTCCACTCTTAATTTAAGCAATGTTTACAAGTGAGTGTTAATTATATCGTATGGGACAGGAGCAACAATAAAACTGTCAACATGGTATTTAGAGGGGGATCAGGTATTTACTGGAACCAGCTTGATGGGGTGATGTTCGCAGAACTCACCACAGGATCTTTGAGGTTCTGCCTTCCCAGCTCCTAGGATGTGGACAAAGTGGAGTTGATCATATCAATTTACATCAGCAGCATTGATTAAAGGGGAGACACTTCAATGAGTCTGCATTACAGGGACTCGGTACTTCCACCCTACTCACCATGAGCTGCTCCAGTTTCAAAACCTCCACCTCGCAGGCCTTCGCCCGCTCTACGAAGGCCTCGCTGAAACTGTTAAAGAGGACCAGGCAGGAGAGCTTGGGAGTCACGCCTTGCTCCTTGTTCTCTAACAGAGCGGCTGCCTTCTCCTCGCTGTCACAGATCACCAGGGTGATCTCCGCTGAGGACGCACCACGACACCACACACAGAGGAGATCCACTTTACACATCAGATGCAGGGGAAATCAAGTCTCACAGCAGCAGAAATACAAGAAATGATACATAAAGGTTATTAGAAAATAATAATAATAATAAAGTAGTACTATCTACTATATACAAATGAATAAAAAACTAAATCAAACATCTCTTAATACTATGTCCAGTAATTTTGGAAAGTAGGTGCATGTGCTCAAGAATTAAACTAAATATATTTCATAGTACTACCCCACTTACATTACTGTGTGCACCTAACAGATATAGTTATGTGTGGCTTTGCAAATTCAGATTTCACATTAAAGACATAGAACTAGAAACATTTGTGGATTTTATTCAGTTACCAAAAAAGAGTCTGTGAGATATTAGCAGTGTTACCAAAGAGAGAGATCCCCTTAACACAAATTGCAGACCTTAGTATGTTTGCCAATAATACAATCATATCATTATCAGACCCTTATGTCGAATAAATGTGGGGCTTGATATTCAACAGTTACATCTTACTGATAACAAGAAAGAAAGAACACAAATATTGCCAAATATGTAAAGTGTAAACCTACATGCATATCTTCTGTGCATTTTTACTAAATTAAAGTTTTACCAAACAGTATAATACTTTTAAGAATACTTGACCTGAACTAAAGAGTATTTTCTTTCTTTCCAACATGATGTATAGATATATATACTTTTCTCCTATATTTTCTTACATTATACTTTTTCTATACATTAATTAAACATCTGTATTTCCATTTGTTTACAAAACAAATAACTGATAGAAAAGGGCATTGAGGTGGTCTTGGACAATCTCCAATTGAAGGAGGCTGTGACACTACTAATGACACCTTTGTGAACTGGTCCTTTAAATAATAAGGAAATCTCATTATTATCATTGTATATTGATGTTAATTCCTACATGAAGGGTTAGGGTTTCCTCACCCAGGTGGAGTATGTGGACCATGGCCTCCAGCCCTAGAGTGTCATACAGAGGCACCACCGCCATGGAGTAAGTGTAGCAGGCCAGCTCTGCGATGATCCACTGTGACCAGCAGAGGGAGACAGAGCAGCACTGTTAGACTTCTTTCAACCACTTATGTATATTTGTGGAGTCACATATCCAAACATCAGAGACGTTTCTCCATAAGTGTATATATTACATGAATTTCATCTTAACTAAATAAACAAAACCATGTTCAACATAATAATAATAATAAAAAAAAGCACCACCCACAGTGTAGATCAATGTGATGGAGCAGAAACTCATGTTGCACTCTCAGTTTACACGACTGAGCGTGCAGCGACAAAAGTGGCCCTGCCTCATGGATATATTAAAAATGAATATGAGAGCAGACGTGTTCCAATATTAGCTGCCCTGGAGACCCACATTCACCAGCAGCTCTCTGAGCTCAATATGAATCAAGGCAAACACACTTTCAGGACACACGCAGACAAACACAAATCACATTTTAAATGTCATAACTCAATAGGAATAGTTGTGATCCTGGGGCTCCAAGAGACGAATCATCATTCACAAATCTCTATAGAGATGTGTGCGTATAAGAATATATTACGTTTTAGCTTGTTGACAGATAATTTTAAACCATAGGGCGGTTAAAGCTCACAGGAAACCAACCAGTGTGGGAACAAAGTGATGACTATGTACCTCTGGCCTGTTTTGTGCAAATAACCCGACAAACTGCTGTGGGTTCGGCTGACAGCCTTTAGCCAACAGCCCAGATCCCAGCACCTGCGCCCGCTCAGCCACCTGGAGGATCGGAGACAAACAGTAAAGAGTAACAGATCACACTGGACCGATGTGATGACTGGACCAGCAAAACACTAAAACATGTCAGACCTCAGTGTAGGAGATCCACTGGTAGGGCTGACCCGGTTTCCTGGAGCCAAGGCACGCACCATTTCCTGAAGGACCCAAGACAAAACACTAACACCAGTTAAAACCAAGGCCCAGTTCTGGCCTGACAGATGTTAATGTCAGGGCACATGGTGTAAATTTATGTATTTTTTCAGTTTTGGTTTTACGTCTAAGTCCTACATATTTCAATTGGATTGGATTTGGCTTCGTTGTTTACCCTTGAAACTCCAAAAGTGTTTTGTGGACTCAAACACTTCACCCACCCTCCATCAGCATAGTGTTGAGCAGTGGTGTATAAAGTACTTGAAAGCCATACTTGAGTAAAAGTACAGATATCTTACTTGAAAGTGACTCCGGTAAAAGTAAAAGTCACCCGTCAGAAAATGACTTGAGTGAAAGTCTTAGAGTCGCTCATATTAAATGTACTTAAGTATCAAAAGTATCTGGTGTTGAAATGTACTTAAGTATCAAAAGTAAGTAGAAGTAGAAAGTACAGATATTTGTGCTCAAATGTAGCGAGTAAAGGTAAAAAGTCATCAGGAAAATAAATACTCAAGGAAAGTACAGATATGTGAAAAATCAACTTAAGTACAGTTACAAAGTATTTCTACTTCGTTACTTCCCACCACTGGTGTTGAGTAGATAATGAGTGCATTTTCACTTTGGGTGATGTTGAGCCCCAGGTCTGAAGATTTATAGCATCGTGAAATTGTTTAACTCAGGACGTGTCCAGTGGAATTATATTGTAGTGTTTTATAATTGTAGCGCTGACACAACAAAGTAGTAGATTAAAAAAGGAAAAATGTAGAATTGTATTGTATAGATGTCATGTTAATCAATAGTTATTAACTGTTAATTAACTAGTTGTTAATTAAATCCTTGTAACACATATTATATCAGACTTTATGTGCAGTTTGGTGACTTTGAACTGAATTTGACCGTTTAACACGTGACAAGTTTATATTTGAAGATAAATCAGTATTTTAGTTTTTGGATGAAATGATGGCCTGTTGCTTAAAGTCGTACTAATTGTCCGCTTTGATCAGAAAACGTATCCCATTTGCATAAAGCCGAATTGATGTGTCCCAGCAGTGTCCAGCGTGGTCACCTGAGATCCTCAGGCCTCTCTGGAACATGTCGTAATACGTCCTGGTGTCATCGTAGTAAAACTCCAGCAGGGAGTCATCTTTAAGAAGAGCCGATCTCCTGCAGCTGGGATCTCCCTGCAACCAACACCTCTCTCATCAGACACGGTAAAAAAAACACTGTTATATTGATGAGGGACATTAACACTGACACTGGTGATTCAAGTGAGCGACCCCGACCCACTCACGTTCACAGCTACGGACTGGGCTTGTAGGTCACAGGGGGGACGCATGGGTCGAGGACGGGTCACCAGCCAGTACGCAGTGAGGGAGGCCAGCGCTCCCAGGCCCAGCAGAGAGGAGGGGGACAGAGACAGCGAGGACAGAGATAAGGAGGACAGAGGCAGAGATGGCAGAAGTCTCCAGAAGTCGTCCGCTTCAGAGCCTTTGAGTCCCGAGCTGGAGCGAAGTGACCCTAACCACTCCTGAAAATGCATAGCTGAGAGAAGAGGAGAGGGGGAAGAAACAGAATCACTCTGCAAGTTACTATAGATACTTCCTCTAACCATTGCATCCATCTACACCAGGGGTTTTCAACTGGTTTTGTCCCAGGGACCACCATTCTGACTAGAAAGTAATCCGTGGCCCACTGATGTGCCTCCGCACGCGCATGCCTGCATGTGTGTGTGTGTGTGTGTGCATGTGGATAGAAGGAATTTTTAACATTTGGTTTTCCATGTTGGTTTTATTTAAAAACCTCAAACATATCTAGAAAAATCTGAGTAAAAAAACAACAAAAACAGTTGATTTTCAGTGCTTAAGCATTGAAAACAAAATTAAAATGCAGTTTGTAGTCGTACTGCATCTTAGAACCATATGTACATCAATATACAGTAAAACGTTCATGACTTAAATGTACTGACATGTAGCTGACATGTTGAGAAAACGTTAAAGTAACGGTGATCAATAACAATCAACATAAACTGGGGCTACAACTGAAGAGGGAAGATGACAAAGTAATGCAGAATATGTCACAAATGATAATCATACAATATCACACAAACAATTGAGGCCTTAACCTCAGGATCACCAGCAGCAAATCCCACCTACTGCTAGTGTTGGGGGGGAGGCTGGTGGGTGAGTAGTATTTCTGTGTGTGTGTGTGTGTGTGTGTGTGTGTGTGTGTGTGTGTGTGTGTGTGTGTGTGTGTGTGTGTGTGTGTGTGTGTGTGTGTGTGTGTGTGTGTGTTTGTGTGTGTGTGTGTGTGTGTGTGTGTGTGTGTGTGTGTGTGTGTGTGAGAAGAGAGGGAAGACCTATCAGTGTGATATCTGGGCATGGTGAAGTCCACTCACCTTTACATTATTTTAGACATATTTTTCTAATTTTAGATATTTTTCACGATATTCAAGAGTAAAGGCCGGCGCATGCTTCTGCAACGGCGTCTATGGCTTTTCACGCAGTTGTGACGCAGGACTCGTTGTCATTCATGGTTTTCCAAGCGTTGCGCGTGTTGCCATGCAATTCCCCGCCAGAACACAGGCGGAGTAATGTTTTTTGTCGAAGTCGGCTCTTCTTCGTGTGTGGCACGAATACAGGACATAATTTCGGATCTCTTCTGCCAAGTGCTCTTCTATTTGGTCCATATTCGTTCCTCTAAATCTTCCTTGGTTTCCGCCGGTATTATCGGGCATGAACCGGAAATGTGACTCCGGAAATGATGTAGTTAGCAGACCAATCACAGCCCTTGCGGGCGGGTGACGCTTGCGGGGCTTTGCCTTCTAGTTAGAAAAATTGGCCGACGCACGTAAGCACGTAAGGGGCCCGGAAGGGCTCTTGCGCTTCCAGGCCCGTGAAAACGCAGAAGCATGCGCCAGCCTTAACCTGGAAATGTGTTTCGCGGACCCCCTGCAATGCCGTCACGGACCACCAGGGGGCCGCGGACCCCCGGTTGAAAACCCTTGATCTTAAAGCGACCCCTCTAGCCTCGAGCAATGTAAACTAGTTGCATACAATCTACCACAAACCCTTGAATGCAACAAAAACCAAAATAATAGTGTGATTCAAAGCATCCTAACATTTCTGAAACTATAAAATCTGGTTAGGAGACTGGATCCTACTGGGTCACAGGCTTGGCACCATGGGCACACAAAGAGAGAGAGAGAGAGAGAAAAGGCCTGAGCTGTATACAGGACAGGAGGGGGGAGGGTGGGGTGAGACACCAGGAAGTAATAATGATTGGCTTAAAAGAAACAGGCACCGAGGTTACTCTGAGGCATGTTGTGCCACTCTCTCTCTCATCCAACGGGGCGGGAGAGAGACCGGGGTCGGTACAGTGGAGAATCGAGGGGTTGGTGATGAGATAGGGTGAGGGGGACGACCACGGGGGGGGGCATAGTCTTTATTGTTCATATCCAAAACTGAATGACAGAGGGACCCAGGAGGAGAGGCAGTGTGAGGACGACTTATGGCCCCAAAACAAACTTCCACTGTGTTTAAAAAGTAAAAAACTTCAACCTCAAACTGCTCATCCCCCCCCCCCCCCTGACAAACCACTTCATCTTCCCTCGGCCAAAGAATTCCCCTCATTGAATAAATCTCCCCTTTCCCACATCCCCTCCCCTCCCCAAAAAACCCTCAACCTCTCACCCACTTTCTCCCCCCTCCCCGCCCCGGGTGCCCAATAGAAGAGGGGATAAAGAGTGGTATCGCTCTCCTCCCTCTTCTCTACCCCGGCTGCTTCCCTTCCCTGCCTGGGCAGAGAGATGCCGCACTGCCCTTGAAGACTGATGCCACAAACCTCAGAGGGTTTCAAGCATCGATATTTGTGAGTTAAAGCTGCTCAGTCGCCACTTTACAGCTGCAGGTGTAACAAAGCAGCGGCTGATCCCCTCCAGCTGAATAAAGGGAAAGCAAAAGAGCTCTATGAAATGTGTCATCCCAAAAAAATAAAAAAGTGACAGTCTGCTGTGAACAGAGCTTCCTGTAGTCTCTCTCCACCCGCTCCCTCCTCTCTCACTCCCATTCATAAAGCCTATTGTCAAGGCCCAGACAGGGACCATTGTGCTCCCAGCTTTTACTCCCTGGAAAACATGAGACAAAAGACGATGGCACTCACACACACATGTGATGAGACACTGAAGGGAAATACACTCTCTCTGCTGAGGGAGAGACAAACCTGAATGCCCTGGCCTTTATCACCTGGATTTCTACTGATGGGAATTTATCGCAGGAGCCGTGACAGAGACGTGTTAGAGAGGGATCACGCAGCATCAAGTGGAGCAGATTACATTTGTGTTCGGTGCAAATGATTAAAACATGGAGATGAACGGACATCCTGCCATGCAGCGCGCAGAACATGCAGCAGAATGCAGGTTCACAGGGAGACAGCAGGCGTTTAACCGATCGCCTGAGGCCGCCTGCAAGTCTGTGCACATTTACTGCTGCTGACAGGCAGCGACAGAGCTGAGACGATATTCAGAGCTACAGTGTAGTATGTTATGTAAAAAAAAACAAAAGAGCAACACACAGGGACATGGAATGGGCGAAAACAGAAACCAAAAACTGGTTCTGGGGAAGAGCTGGCTTGAATGAAACTGGCAAACTGTATTTCAGTCAATGATGGATTAAAATGCAACAGGTAAAAATTAATAATTTTTAAATGGGAGGTTGAAAAATGTGTGTTTAAATGTACATTTTGAAGGTATTAATAGTCAAAGAACAACCATGTTTGCCAGTGCTATATTATAAAATGTATAAAAGTAGCTTCATCATAAGCTTCTTTATGTTTCTGGTGAAGTTGAATGATTCAGAAATTTAAAAAAAGGAGCAGGTGAAGAGACGGGATCAGAAAAGAGGAAAGTAAACTCAGTTTCTCTTTTGAAACGCCTGGCAGCCAGACTCTGTTCAAGTTTAAAATGATTTTTTAAAGATTTTCAGTCAAACATGAAACGAGCAGTCAAGGCTCCTTTTAACAAATATGTGCAGAATGTTTTTTCCCCTCTTCTCACATACAGACAGTAAAGGGCTGAAATGTACTGGAAGAGAGCCACTGCTGGGTTTGCCATCTACCTGTTAAAACCAAGAATATAGATTCAGCAACAGAATGAGAGAAGACTGTACAGTAGCCTTCAGAACTAGGGGCAGCAATGCTGGGGAACGTTTTCCCCTCTGACCTAGAAAACTACGGGAGGTAACTTGAAGAGGGGGGGTGGGAGGCAGCTTTTTGTACCCACACCAGCACCACCAGTAGCAGCAGTAGCAGCAGCAGCAGCAATGAACCCTGCACACTTTCCATGTGCCTAGAGTGGTGATTGGTCCGATCTGGGGGAGATGGGGAGAGAGGGGACACGTGACCCCGGCAGGGCAGAGGGGGGGGGGGAAACCAGAAACAGGAGAAGAGAATGAAGCTCAGGGGTGTTTTCTGGCTGTGATTCCCCAACGAAGCGTGAAGAACACATACACACACTGGTCACAATGGTGTTGTTCTTGTCCAGGAGGAAGGAGGTGAAGAATAAATGAGAGAGACCTGGCATCCTGCACGTAGAGAACACCTTGGCTCTCCACAAGGCGATCATGAGTCAGGGTTCTCACAGACAATGATATATTTGTGCATTTCGGGTTTCTGCAGCATCACGGGTCCAAACGTGACTGTGCAAAGGTAATCCTCCTCCAGTGTTCGGCTCCCATGGCACCACACCTCATGGCTGCACTTTTGAATCAGTGAGTGTGTTTGTGCACCAGTGCTTGCACGACTGGCCACACACAGGCCTCAGCTGCCACACTGTGCCGCGGAGCTGTCAGACTCTCACATGGGATCTGGAGATACCAGAGAAGTTGGCATTCAGCCGTGTGGGCAATTTGAAACAGGTTGTGTTTTATTGCCCCAGAATGAAATATCAAGACATGTAGAAAATGCACAAACAAACAACATAAAGCAGGACGAGAGTAATTGTGCAGGATTGTGATTTTAACTGAAATAATGTCAGAAAACCTTCCTTTCAGGGCTGAAGGACTTTCCAACCATAATTACTGTAACCTCAGTTTGGATCAGGGACAACATACCACAGCTATGTGCTTCACTTGACAGTTACTCACTAGTGCATGCCAGGTTATTTAAGTACACTGCCATAGCATCTGTAAAACTCAAGCTGTCTGCAACAAGATGTATCTGCAAACTCTACAGGAGGAGAAAAGCTGCAGGAGTTAAGCATGAGTTAAAGCTTCAGATGAGCAAATGAAAACTGCAAAACAAATACTCATGAATAAACTGTTACTAATCACTGCGTGTGTCTCTTCACTGGGTCTGTTTGTGATCCAGTGATGGAGAGTGAAGGTGTAAAACTACAAACTGCGGTTAGTTACCAGACTCACGGTTTGTCCTCAGACTCTCAGCTCCCAGCGCTGCAGTCCAACTTTCCTCTGCTCAGGATCACAAAGTCTTCACAGTCGAGAGGAAAAGAGAGAAAACAAACCAATACAGTAGGAAAAGAGAGAGAGATTGATAGAGACTCACCTAAGAAAAACAAAGACCTCCAACTTTATCTTAGATTGCGATCCCCAATTACAACTTCAGCTGCAGCTCCATCGAGATCCGTGCACGGGTCAAGCTAGAGTTAGTATACATCCATATCCTGTCGGTATTTTCAGAATAATCTACCACTAATGGCAGCATTGTGCCTCGCCGAGATTAATAATTGTAGACGTGTAAAAATAAATGCATAAGTAAAAGATTAAATGTAGAAAAAAACATAAATAACCGAATGATGTAGAAAAATGTAAATACGTGTATAAATAAACAAATACATGAAGACAAATATAAATAAATACCTACATAAATTAATAAATTTCTAAATAACTGAATATATATATAAATATATAAATGTAGAAATGTTTAAATAAATATACAAGTAAATGAATAATTATATGAATGTATTAACACATTTGTAAGTAAATAAATGGTTATAAATAGATGATATTCATGTATTTATGTATTAAATCATTTCTGCTTAAATTGAATTCAAGATTAATGGAATCAATAATGATGATAATCTATTTTTTGTTATTCCATTGGTACTTTACATTACATGTTATTCTTCTCAGAATCTTTTTTTCAAAACTATTTTATTTTGGAGGTAAACCCACATGATTTCTGGGACTTTCTGTAGCTTGATGGCTTTTCTGCAGGACGAAGCTGACTCAGACGTCATTTGTAAATTACATGCAAGCATTTGGGAGAAAGATCAAACCCTGACAGGGTAATTGTACAATAACAATAGAGTGAAAAGTGACAATGAGGCTGCAGCTTTGAGAGGAAAACAAAGACGGTCTCGTGTAGATTATCAGTTTATTGAGATACATTCAACAGCGGTGACATCACTGAACGACTGTGTTTATAAATCTATAGAGGTTCTACATCAAAAGCAACAGTTTCAGCTCCACACAGCCAACAGCAGGGTCATTTATCAAACAGCAACACAAACCGATACTGTGGAAAAATGTTCTTGTCTGAAAATATAATGAATTCTTGATGGGGAGTAATGAATTATTCATGAGGACTAAACCTGTGAGTGATGAGGAATTGTCTGAATGATTTTTTTTCACCCTGATTGTTCACAGCTCACACAGCGTCAGAAATCATCCCAGTTTGTGTGCAGCTCGGCAGCGTCCACAGTGTAATCCCCACAGACGCTGCTGTCAGAAGGATGCTTCACCTGAAGGACAAGAAAAAAGTCAACAAAAGAATCTGGGCCTTTTCTCACTATTTTATCTCAAAACAACAATAAGCCAAACACAAAGCGTCTTACTTTGGGAATAACTGGGGCTCTTAATGTGTTTTTACAAAGTCCTTCCCAGTCAAATCCTTCAAACCACCTGAATGAAACAAGAACAACAGAGCGTCACAACCTATCCGAGCGTGTTGTTTCCAAGCTCAGGCCTCAGTGCTGTGTTTTTCTCCAGTGTAATAAATCTGTGGCCTCACTTGTGCTTGTGGATGTCCTTGGCCCCGTTTCCGAGACTGCCCAGTCTCTCAGAGGGGCTGCTCCTTGGTGACGGAGGGCGGAAAACAGAACACACAGATATATAAACTTTGAATTAATAATCAGATTCAGTCTTTTCAAAAGATGGTGTCGCTGCAAAGGTCGGCTCCAATACACCTGCACCCTCTCTTAATGTGCTGCTGCTGTCTGCCTGTGTGCGTGTCTGGTCTGGAAGGGAGGAAATGTATTAATATATTGATGTAGCCAGAGAAATATATATCCTATAGATATGCTATAAAAGTATTTTGATAGAGATAGGCTTTATATAGCTAAATAGATATGATAAGTAGATATAGATAGGTAGATAGGAAGGCAGGTAAGTAGGTAAGTAGGTAGATAGGTAGGTAGGTAGGTTGGTGGGTAGATAGGTAGGTTGGTTGGTTGGTGGGTAGGTCGGTAGGTAGGTAGGTGGGTAGGTAGGTAGGTAGATAGTTAGGTAGGTAGGTAGGTAGGTAGGTAGGTAGGTAGGTAGGTAGGTAGGTAGGTAGGTAGGTAGGTAGGTAGGTAGGTAGGTAGGTAGGTGGGTAGATAGGTAGGTAGGTAGGTAGGTAGGTTGGTGGGTAGGTCGGTAGGTAGGTAGGTAGGTAGGTAGGTAGGTAGGTAGGTAGGTAGGTAGGTAGGTAGGTAGATAGTTAGGTAGGTAGGTAGGTAGGTAGGTAGGTAGGTGGGTAGGTAGGTAGATAGTTAGGTAGATAGTTAGGTCGGTAAGTAGGTAGGTGGGTAGGTAGGTAAGTAGGTAGATAGTTAGGTCGGTAGGTAGGTAGGTAGGTAGGTAGGTAGGTAGGTGGGTAGGTAGGTAGGTGGGTAGGTAGATAGGTAGGTAGGTAGGTAGGTAGGTAGGTAGGTAGGTAGGTAGGTAGGTAGGTAGGTAGGTAGGTAGGTAGGTAGGTAGGTAAGTAGGTAGGTAAGTAGGTAGATAGGTAGGTAGGTAGGTAGGTAGGTAGGTAGGTAGGTAGGTAGGTAGGTAGGTAGGTAGGTAGGTAGGTAGGTTGGTAGGTAGGTAGGTAGTTAGATAAGTAGGTAGGTAGGTAGGTAAGTAGGTAGATAGGTAGGTAGGTAGGTAGGTAGGTAGGTAGGTAGGTAGGTAGGTAGGTAGGTAGGTAGGTAGGTAGGTTGGTGGGTAGATAGGTCGGTAGGTAGGTGGGTGGGTAGGTAGGTAGGTAGGTAGGTAGGTAGGTAGGTAGGTAGGTAGGTAGGTAGGTAGGTAGGTAGGTAGGTAGGTAGATAAGTAGGAAGGTAGGTAGGTAAGTAGGTAGATAGGTAGGTAGGTAGGTAGGTTGGTGGGTAGGTAGGTAGGTTGGTGGGTAGGTAGGTAGGTAAGTAGGTAGGTAGGTAGGTAGGTAGGTAGGTAGGTAGGTAGGTAGGTAGGTAGGTAGGTAGGTAGGTAGGTAGGTAGGTTGGTGGGTAGATAGGTCGGTAGGTAGGTGGGTAGGTAGGTAGGTAGATAGTTAGGTCGGTAAGTAGGTAGGTGGGTAGGTAGGTAAGTAGGTAGATAGTTAGGTCGGTAGGTAGGTAGGTGGGTAGGTAGGTAGGTGGGTAGGTAGGTAGGTAGGTAGGTATGTAGGTAGGTAGGTAGGTAGGTAGGTAGGTAGGTAGGTAGGTAGGTAGGTAGGTAGGTAGGTAGGTAGGTTGGTGGGTAGATAGGTCGGTAGGTAGGTGGGTAGGTAGGTAGGTAGATAGTTAGGTCGGTAAGTAGGTAGGTGGGTAGGTAGGTAGGTAGGTAGGTAGGTAGGTAGGTAGGTAAGTAGGTAGGTAAGTAGGTAGATAGGTAGGTAGGTAGGTAGGTAGGTAGGTAGGTAGGTAGGTAGGTAGGTAGGTAGGTAGGTAGGTAGGTAGGTAGGTAGGTAGGTAGTTAGATAAGTAGGTAGGTAGGTAGGTAAGTAGGTAAGTAGGTAGATAGGTAGGTAGGTAGGTAGGTAGGTTGGTGGGTAGGTAGGTAAGTAGGTAGATAGGTAGGTAGGTAGGTAGGTAGGTAGGTAGGTAGGTAGGTAGGTAGGTAGGTAGGTAGGTAGGTAGGTAGGTAGGTAGGTAGGTAGGTAGGTAGGTAGGTACGTTGGTGGGTAGATAGGTCGGTAGGTAGGTGGGTGGGTAGGTAGGTTCATTATTAACATTCACATAATAATTCATGCTTTAGTCACCTGCAAAGTTTCTTTATGAGACTGGAGGCACTTGTGCTGATGTTCTTGGGGAAGTTGATCTGATCGATGCCGCCAATTGTTGCAGTGAGAATCTTCATTGTGTCAGAGCCACTGAACGGGAGCCTGGAGAGAGAGAAAAAAAATATATAACTGTCACAATCACTTTAATTTGCAACTCAACAGATGAGCTGAAAAACTCCTGCCGGCCTGCACAGTGGTCTAAAACTCACCCACCACTCAGCAGCTCAAACACAAAGATGCCCAGGGACCAGAAGTCTGCAGACAGACTGTGGCCTCTGTTCAGGATGATTTCAGGCGCCATGTAGCCCAGTGAGCCACAGAACGTCCAGGTTCTCTTACCCACCTCCACCTGCTTCACACATCTGGAGCCAACCTGCAAAATGCACACATCAGTACAGATAGCTTTAGTTAAAATGACAATAATCAATCAATATTTTAAAACAGAGTAAACAAATTACGAATGGTGTGGCACCAGTTTGGCATAACCGTGCTGGTCCAGCACAACATTTTCAGGCTTGACGTCTCTATAGATGACTCCTCTGCAGTGGAGAAAGGTCAAGGCCTCCACAACACAAGCTGTGTAGAACCTGGTGCTGCACTCGTCCAAACATCCTCTGAAACAGTGTGAAGGAGGGCTGATTTAAACAAATATGTGATGCAACACATCAAACCCCGGTTAAAGGCTTCAAATGAAAGCTATGATTATAAATATTTTATCAGAGTGATGACAAAACGTGTCTCGAATTGTTATTTCTTGATATTCAAAAATACTTACTTATCTGTGAGCAGACTGAATAAATCCCCTCCAAGACAAGCCTCTGTCAACATGTACAGACACTCAGCGTCTCTGAAGGTTTTATGTAGCCTGTAATCAACAAGTTATAATATTTGTAATCATCAATATATTATATAGTATAGTATTGTTTAAAAAACTTGTGTGTTAGATAAGTATTGTCAGACACCTGACAATGAATGGACAGTTAGTGTCCATGAGGATGCGCCCCTCTCTCAGGATGTGCTCACGTTGGCCGCTGTCGAGAATCAGCTTCTTCTTCAGGACCCTCATGGCATAAAGACAGTTGATGTCGCTCTTTAGTTGTACCTGACGGAGGTGAAAGTCAATAGATTACATTACAGAAACACTGACCCTCCTGTGGGATCACAGTGTCGCACGGGTTAATATCAACTCTCACCAGGTCTACGTGACCAAACTCCTCAGCTGCTAGAGTGCGAAGGATGTGGAAATCACTTAAGGTGGAGGATGAGAGGAGGCTGTCATCCTCGTCTGACCTGCCCACAAGGGAAACTGGGGTGAGATGATATCTTGGGTTTTCTATATGTGCTGATAAAATGTATTTCTTGTACGAATCAGTAGCGTAATTCTTCTCACTCGACTTTGGAGTCACGTCTCTGCTGCATTTCGTCACTGCAGCCTAACGCCAACCCGTCGATGATGTCTTTAAAGCTCCTGAAACACAGAAGCAGTTGAATATTCTACACATCTCTGGATATATGACAAACAAAAGGGTAAATATTATTACCTCTGCCAGGGAGGTTATATTTTTGTCTGCATTTGTTTGTTGGTGGGTGGGGGATGAACCAAGGAAGAACCCATTTAATTTTGGTGTGGATCCAGTCAATTTTGTACCACTTTCTTTAACATAGCGAGATAAATGGTCTTTTCAATCTTTTCATTGATTTCTGAGAGAATAATTTATGGCTTTGATCAAAACTGGACTGATAATTATTAGCGTGTGTTATTTGGTGCAACTAAATATCCTGATCTAGTGAATTGAAATGTGGTTTCATGTTGAGCCTTGGAGAAGGTGTGTAGGTAGTTTTGTGAACACAAACCAGCCACTTACTGTCTGTTTATTACCAGGCAGGTAACTGGACCTGCAGCAACCACACTCACAGTGTGAACTTCTGCTCTAAAGACATTAAAACATAATGTCATCAATGCAAAGCACAAACTTAAAAAGAGAATGTATTAATATCATATTAATATATATATACATCAGTTTTCTAAAAGCTGGTGAAAACTATACATACTTTTCTTTGCAGCATCTTTTTAAAGTCTATCATTTCTTTCCTCTTACCCCCACAGAGCTTTTTCTCCAAACCACTTTCTCTCAGAGAGTTTAGAATGGATCGTGTGCTCCTCGTGCCCCGGCTTCTTTTCAGTCACTTTCACCTGCCAAATCCAAAGGAGAAGTAATGGAAAACGAAGCCTGATGGTGGAGAGCAATGCAGAAAAGTACCAAAAGTCAATTATTGCCATCATAAAGCAATTTCTAAGGCTGTCCTGGCTTTTTCACCTCCACACTACAAATTTATAATTTCTGAAAAGCCTTATTTTATCATTCAGCAAAGAGCATAAAGCTTTACCTGGCCTTTGCTGATGATATAAAAGGTGTCTCCTGTGGCCCCTTGTTGAGTGATGTAGTCTCCTTCTGTGTAGAGCGTCTGTGGAGCACAAATGACAGTGAGGAGCGAGAACAACAGTGGAGAGCCATTTAAAAAGAGCATGAAAAGAAAAAACAACCACATCTCTTCCACACACACAGAGATGACGGATGGTAACAATGAAGGATTCATTCTGGAGCTATCAATGCACCTGCTTGTTAACTGATGCAACGCAAAGGAAGCCGAGAATAGAAAATGCAGAGGGACGGCCTGTAAGCAATCATGTTTACACAAGCTCCTTCCGTCTGCGCACATAATCTGTCGACTGGCGTCTGTTAGAAGAGCGAGCGACGGGCACACAATAGCGATGCTTCAGATTTTAGGAACTTAATCTGTACCTCCTCCATGAGATCACACATTTTCATGATGACATTCTCTGGCAACGACTGGAGGAAGGGAACGCTGCAGACACACAGAGACACACTCAGATATATCATCCACTGTGACAGGCCTGCTAACGGTTAGATTTTCCACATTTTCTAGGTGCTTAATCATAACAGAAAAATATATTGGAGAGTTGATATGAAAGATGAAAGGGTAAATATGCCTTATTCTATTCTATAGAGTTAAATATGTTAAAGGGATAGATCACCATAAAATGAAAATTCGCTCATTGACTACTCACGACTATGCCAGTCATATGCCGGGATTCAAATCTGCTATTATCCTCCTTCGGATCCGCATTCGTGCGTGAATCAAGGAGGTAATTTCGCCTTAAAACATGGTGTAAATGTAACCATTTCATGTCGAATATGAATGCCGAGGCTTAGGGACACTTGGATGACACCACATGAGCAGCATTTTATGCTTTTTTTGTCTGTTGTTATTATACGTTTGAAGAATTGGTCACCATTTACATCAGTTGCATTGGATTTGGCTGTAACGCTGTTTACCCCTGAGACTCCAAAAGGGATTTGGGGACTCAAACACTTAACCCACCCCTTCATCAGCATAGTGATGAGTAGATAATGAGTGAATTTTTCTTTAATGTTATGTTAATTAACCTTAATATGAAACTTTCTTGCTGCTATTATTATTTTTTATTACACTTTTTTTTATATACTTTGACTGAAGAGAGAAGCCTCTTAAAATGCCATGGTAGCTAATATAATGGCAATAAAGATCTTTGAATCTTGAATATTAAGGACAGTGTAAAAGGCCTTCAATGCAGCATGGTGACCTCTGAACAATGTGACCTCCTGGTGATGTGTTGAAGACATTAGAATAGAAAGCAACTCTCTGGGCCTGTCTCATGTCCTATCTTCACCTGCTAAGCAGCTCAATGGTGTGAGACAGGCTGTTGAGACCACTCTGCATGAGGACAGTCTGGTAGCTCTTGCAGTCCAGCACCCACAGCCTGCTGTCCGTCAGTGCTGCAGATCACACGACACAGACACAGACATTGGGTTAAGGTTGTGTCAGTGACACCGGAGCTCAGGTGGAGGCGTAATCGAGAAGCAGGTATTGAAACAGCTGAAAGTGACACACATAGTCTGTGATGGATGTGGGTGTGCCCTGCAGGATCATGAGGTACAGTCTGGAGAGCAGATGGTATGCATTATAAAAAAAAAAGACAGAATAAATTAAGTGTGAGCTTATTGTCCTTCGAAAAGATTTTTAATATAAATCTAATCTGCTTTCCTCAGCCTTAATCAACCTCTCTCTACATAATAGAGCTTGAGAGAGTTGTAAATTAATTATGACCCATATTGATTGATTCACTAAAGCTTCCTAGAAATCAAAAGAGATGTCCCCTAGACGGTCTAATTAGATCCAGGGTCTGAGAAAAAGGTGCAGCTTTGATATCTCCGTTCGCCCATTTAGATTTACCCATCGGTTTTCACTTCAGCACCACATGATGCACATTTCAAGGCGACTGCTTGTTTCATGTGTCTCTGAATCAATCCTTTGCAGAGTACAATTCTCAAATGTCTCACAGTAGGAGTTTCTGACATTTTCTTCAGAACCTGCACAGCCTGATCAGGACGCCGTGTTTTCATCTGCACCTTCATCTCAGTGACAATAAACGAGACCAAACGCCTTATTGATGGTCTCACATGGCAACAATGGAGGGAGAAAAAAGTCATTTCAGGTCAGGAGGGAGATAAACACAGTGGGGCCCTGAACAGAGGCAAAGGGAAAGGCTGACAGAAATGGGCATGGAGCGAAGGACAACAGAGAGCAGACATGAGCTGAGCATTGTTACCAGAGAACAAACATGAAATTGAAACGGCCTCCTGGTTGCAAGATAAAGAAAGCAGCACAAAGGGAATGTGATGCTAAGGGAGCAAACAAGAGCTTTTTTTCAATTTAGACTGATTCTGGTTGTTTCCAGTCTCTACTTGTGAAACCAGGTCAGATGCGATGGCTGAAAAAGGTTTTCCCACAGGACTCTGTGATCAGACACTGAAAGGAGATGGTAGAGCACTTTCTATTTTCTGTGGGGACTATGTACAATTTTTACACCATGTATGTGGGACAAGTTATGAGAAGAGAGAACTGAATGCAAACTATTTTCAAACATTACTTGTAAACGTGGGAGTGAAAATTCAGTTAATGCATGCTGGATTGCAGGGAGGACGTGTGGCATTCCAACGACAGCGTTAGCGCAGGAAAGCAGAAAATGTTTTAATTCCCCACATCTCCGAGAAAAAAACATTTGAAGCTGTGCTGTTGTCTAAGATATCAAAAGGTCTGGTTTTAAATTCAGCCGACGTCTTCTGTCCTAAGACGACTGCCAGAAATCCGCCTGCTTCTGATCGACTCTCAAACAAGAATTATTCATGTGCCAAACAATTCAAGAGTAATCACAGTGAAACTCCACCGGAGTTGTTTTGGAGTGACAGTGACTCCTGCATGCAAAAGTATAGAAATCAGGAAGCCAAAACCAAACCGCTTTGGTACCTGAGGCAGAGTAGGTGTGTGTGCAGTTGTAGAGCAGAGCCAGCTCTCCAAACACATCCTCCGGCTCCATTGTTTGCAGCCTCTCTCCGTCTTTTGTCACCTCCATGCTCCCTTCTGTCAATAAACACACAGTCATTGAGCAAACAGCGTGTACACAACACGTACGACTGTTACATGCCCGTGTTAACGTGTCAGAGAACAAAGAGGACTGTCGAGAGCTGTCCGCGATGCCCTGCACAAACAACAGATTATGAAATCATCCCTTGACATTTCGACACAAGGCATAAATGAATTGTGAGGCGGGCGTGTAAAAGCAGGTAAACAAAAGATATGATCAAATCCAATGTTTCATCTGAGCACCTGTCAACTCACTGAGGTGTTAATGATGTTGACAGAAGGGTGAGGTGTGCTGCAGTTTGATTAATGGTATCTGGTGTAAGAAAGAAATGATTCACCTTCTAAAACGTAAGCCTGGGTCCCGGCGGTTCCCTCCTGAAAGACACAGCAGCCTTGATTGATGATGGTTGGATACATGCAGGCGATGACGGCCACGATTTCTCCTTCGTCAAGGTTCTTCAACAAGTCGCTTTTCAAAAACGCTGCCTGAATCAGCCTGTGGGACCTGAGGGGATGGAAGGTGGCATGCTTGAGGTCACATTCAAGTCATATTCGGCGACATGAGCAAGAGTGTTTGAAAATGATTAGAAATATTGTATTTATTCAGAGTCTGAGAGACGCGGTCGGGTGAAGCCTTGAACATTTGTGAGGCAGATTTGTTCAGTGCAAGCCGGTGGGGGCTGAGGGAACGCTGTGTGTGCTCTTACGCCTGGCTTTTGTCACAGCTGCTTCTATGTGAAGCCATGGCCAGATTCCCCGGCTCCAGACTGAAGGGCTCAGAAATTACTGTCATCCTTTTAGCTCCGTCCTCGAATTGAGCTGAGCAAACTAATGGGGGAAATAAAACACAGGGTTAGGGGCCTGTGCTGCCTGTTTGGGGCGAGTCCAAATGTGACACATTGAAGCAGCATGTACCTGCACTGGCTGCAGAGGCTCCTGGGAGGGAGACGGTGGCTCTGTGGCGATCCAGCTCGTCCTGGAGTCGGCGAATAAGTTCATCCTTGGTGTCCAGCTCCAGCTCTAACTCGTCTATCAGCGTGTCCCTCTGGCGAAGCTCCTCGATCTTTAGTTGCAGGGCAAACTGGAGGTCCCGCAGTGTCCCCATTTCCTGCAAATACCAAATGTCAAAACACATAAAAACACACACACACACATCCACATAGTGTACATACACAGAGAGAGTGAGATTTCTGCATTAGTATAATTTGCATTGATTCCCCCTGTTGCGGCAATTTCAGATGATCCAAAGCTTGATACTTCTCAAATGAATGTGCATCTTTTTCCCTGTGGTTACTGACAATAATATTGACAATAATTAATATATTGATTCACCAAAATTATAAATAACATATCAGGGGAATCAGTAATGACCAAAGGCTCCATTAAGAATAATTCAATAGCATAGACAGAAGAGTATGCTGCATGCGTATCTAAGTAGAAAGATAACGATGTAGATATATAAAGATATTGACATATCAATGAATAGATTAATATAGAAAGATATAATAGATAGATAGATAGACAGACAGACAGACAGCTAGACAGACAGACGGATAGATAGATAGAGTATTATTTTACAGATTTGTCTTTTCCTCTTTCTCTCCCACATCTTAAATGAAAATAGAGATCACCGACACTTTTCATACTCACGGGAAAATAAGGGACACGAAACTAGAAGTGCTCTGGCAGATTAATACAATAAAAACACTCTCTGATTTGAAATAAATAAGGTCACTATAAACTCTAAATTGAATGCCACACACTTTAAGTCCCAACGGAAATACAATATTGATTTTGTTTTTCCACTTTGGGTCAGAGGCGCGCCCGCAGCCACACGTCTTTTTAATGGATAAATGAAAAAATGATCAAATCTGACAAAAGAAAATGAGTCATGTTAAAACATCTGTGTTTACAAACAGTCCTGCAGATTATAACACCACACACACACACACACACACACACGCACACACAGATCACTCACCACTTGCAGTGTGTTGTGGAAGTCTTTGTGCGGACTTGTGCTGATCAGGTCGAGCTGCTGTGTGTCCACTGTCCAGTCGACAGGTGCAGATCTCCTCAGTGAAGGATGCTCCTGCTCTCCCGCTCCGGGGCTGACAGGAGCAGGGCTGAGCGCACACAGCAGGCAACCACGTGATCAGCACTGTGGAGGACGTGTAATGAGAAATGAACGAGCTGGTCTGATCCCAACTGGGTCAGATTGTCTTCAGAGAGTTGCACAGCCCTGGGGAATATAGGTGCGTCTGAGCCACAATCATTTCACTCCTGAATGTCTTCAACATGTGAAAGAGATGAAAGTGCGCGCGGATCAAGCAGCAGCACTGGGACTATCTATTATTTTTCACTCGCACTGTCACTATGACGTGTTGCCTATTTCATACAAACGCACGCAACAGCAGAATAGTGTAAACTGTGTTTGATAGCGTTTTAATTGTGGTTATAGTCACAGTGGCTGATTATATAATTATCACTTTCAGTAAAAATGTTAACGAGACATCAAAGATTCCTCTGATCTATGACCAATGTCACTGCAGGAGCGGAGTTGTGTGTTGATGGCCCCTCATCTTTGTTGGTCTGGTATTTATATTGTAATAATCCTTACAATTTCAATAGGGCCTCACTGTCTGTCAGTGCTCGGGCCCTAATTATAGAGGCACAGCTTCACGCACGACAACGACATTTTACATGTGCTTGGACGAGATAGATTATTACAATTATAATTATGTTTATGATTATTATTGTTATTACAATACACCCAATGGTAACATCCCTTGTGACGTCCAGATCTATATTTTATCTGCACAATGTGTCATTATTGTCTATGGAATAGTATATATATATATATATATATATATATATATATATATATATATATATATATATATATATATATAAAAGTCATCATTTTCAGATACTAAGTCATTATTGTGAGATATTAAGACACTATCTTGAGTCATTTTAAGATCGTATTATTATTTTGGGTTAGTGCAGTCTTTATTTTGAGATATTATGTCATTATGCTGAGCTATTAAGTCAATATTCTTAGACATTAAGTCATTATTCTTCAATTGAAGTCATTATTTTAAGATGTATGTAATTATTTGAGACTGTAAGTCATTAGTTTGAGGACGTTTCTTACTAGATGTATGGTTAAGGGTATTACGGGATGAATCCGCGTCCACACATTCAGACAGTTCTGCTTCACTGGCGAAAGGATTTGCCACGTCCCTCTTAATTTCGGGTGGAGTTGTCCTGCCCGCAGCCAGTAGGTGGCAGCAGTGTCCCCTGGGAGCCTAAGCAGGCCGCTCGAAGCTGCGGGAGAAGAAGATGGGCCGTTGACAAGAGGAGAGCTGTGTTTAACGAGCATAGTAGCGTCACTAGATTACAGTTGAGTTTCCATCCAGGTACGGATTGTCGTTTTGTTGTGTTGAGTCCAGAGTGTGGCTGAAAATGATCCTGACCGTGAAACCGCTCCAAGGCAAAGAATGCAGCGTGCAGGTGAGTTCAGCCCCACCGTCCGCTAACTGCTACTGTTAGCTGGTTAGCTCCCTGGCGCTAGCTTAACTCGCCACATTAGCCTCTACAGGAGCCTAGCTGGGTCGCAGCGGAACTAACACACGCACAGCTACCTGCGAGTGTAGCTAACACACACACACGCTGCTGCACTATAAACTAGTGTTACTACTACTAACACAATCACCAAACTCCACAGTGTAGCTTAAATTAGGTTTTTATTACAGACACATCGTCGTTGAGCTAGCCTGCTTGGCTCAGCCTTGGGAAGGACAATACCTGAAACGTTATCAGATCGACTCATCATCATTTCTCTCCTATTGTTCGTCACCACTGTGTGAACGGGAGCTCTGAAACTCTTTGGGTGGCTGCACTCGAATGTGAGACGGATACAAGGATCATAACTTTATACATCTATAACGCAGCATGTTAGGAAAGTACTTTAGGTTGTGTCAGCACAGCAGCTAACCACGTTACAAGTTACCAGCATTTGTCTTTCACTCAATAGTCTTCGACGTAGGTCAGTCCTGGCCCGAGGTGGAGCCCCACATGTTTTATAGGGATGACGTTACTGGATTAAACCGAGGCTAAAACAAGCCACTCATATGTATCGCCCCAGAGGAATATATCTATGTGAAGAGAATCAGGATAGTGTGAGAGTGTAGGGGGCAGAGGTGCATTTAAATAATCCCTGAGTCTGATGTTTATGTGCAGTGTTTTTTATTTGTATCTGTTTTGATCTAGACCATTTTATTACATTATGTGTCAAATAGGGAGAACCAGGCTTAATATTGACCCTGAAATTGTCTTTAATCTGCCAGTGATTACGATAAAACATGCGTTTCTCCAAGCCCTGCAAGTTACAAAAAGTGCCTGTCCACTCCATAACATCCCTGTTATTGGGTTTTCTGCTGGGCTAAGGGTGTGGATAATACCACTGTACGCCATTCGTTTTCCTTAATTTTTATTAGACTAATGTGTAGGATATAGCAAGGTGTGTGAGTAAGTGAATTCCTCATTGACCATGGGTTTTACATTTATTTTATGGTAAGATAATGCAAATTCAGATGAAGATTGACTATGCTCCTAAACCAAAAGACAGACTGCATCTCACTTGAGTTTTGATCATGTGTGGTGCTTGTGTTGTTTCTCTTCTAGGTGACTGAAGATGAGAAGGTCTCCACAGTTAAAGAACTTGTGTCTGAACGTCTCAACATACCAGCAAACCAGCAGCGGCTGCTCTACAAAGGGAAAGCACTTGCAGGTAAATTTGCCAATTATCAAGTGTTTCAAATTGTTGGTACATAGCTGTTACTGATCGTAACTGATCAGTCTCTTTTAATAATATATGTTTGTATACTACATTGCTTTCCTCAGATGAACACAGACTGAGTGATTACTCCATTGGACCAGAGGCTAAATTGAATCTAGTGATCCGCCCAGTGGGAGAGAGGACTGCAGCTTCAGGGATGGCTTCCAGCAGCAGCAGCAGCAACATACATGGAGGAGTGTGGCAGACTGTGTCCGTGATACTTGCAAGAAACTTCAGTCCAGCAGATGCAGCAAAAGTCCATGAACAGCTTATTAAGGTATTTAAATCCAACATTTTTGCACCTAGAAATATTAATCTGATCAAACTAAATTTTTGGTCATCCATTTTGAGATGGAGGTATGTAGAGTTGCTAAACAACATAATATTAAACTACTATTAGTAAAATATTTGCGACTTATGCTAAAAATGAAGCTTGAAATGGCTTTAACCCAGTTATAATTGAAATTTGTTGCGTCTTGCTCTGTTTGTATAAATATGGCCCCTCCATTTAGTGACTAGATATTTTATGTTATCTTTAGTTATAATTCATCACAAGAGACCAAAAAGGACTGTTTCGTCTCTGTGTCTCATCCAAACATGGGCAAGGTGTGCAGTTGTCTCGGTGAAAATTTGTAAGAAACAGGAAGTTTAGACTCTGTAGCTGCTGTGTCATTTTGCTTAATATCTTCAGACAAGCCTTGACAAGTCCTAACATTTGGATCGGCAGGTGACAGTCTAATTTTTACCAAACGTTTCAGTTGAGTTAACTATCTGTCACTGGTCTTGAACAGAAAAGGAACCCAATTAGTTCAAGCCACTACAGGGTGGAAAGCCACACGATAACATACAGTAGTTTGCATAGAACAACTGGTAAGAACCCAACAAGATCGTCAAACTCCACACAGTGTAGCTTAAATTGAGTTTTTATTACAGACACATTCAGGTATGAACTAATGTTGATGCTGTAGCCTGCTTGTCTCACTGAGCCTTGGAAGGACAATACCTGCAACATTATCAGATCGACTCATATCCCTCATCTCCTATTGTGCATTACCTTTGTCTGAATGAGAGCTCTGAACTCTTTATGTAGCTGTAATTAAAGGGGAGGAGGATACATACATAATGTATCTCGAGACTAAACAAACTGAAACGTGCAAACAATCATCCTTCATATCCTCATATGCTCTGTTAAATATAAAACAACATATAAAGCTTATCATGGTTAAGAAGTTTCATCCCGCTGTTTCTCAATTTTTTTTATATGTTCATATATTTTTCTTCAAGGACTATGAGCGCTCACTTCGACAACTTAGTCTGGATGACATCGAGCGCTTGGCGGGAAGACTCCTCCACCCAGACGGCGAGGGAATGGACACCTCGTACATGGACTAAGAACGCCGAGTTGGAAGTTGCTTTTTGTGATTGTGTTTCCAGAGGCGCTCTGTGCCCTAGATGCATAAAGTGTTTAGAGTGTGTGAGGTATGGAAAAAAATATGTGTTTTCTTGCACAGAGCCCCTGGTGTGTGCCTAATCAGTGGCCATGTGAACACAGATAACAACGACTGTCTCCGCAACAGGGCTTTCTTATCCACGACCAAAGGAGCGGGATAAGACCAAAGGGCTTGGATAAGAAAAAAGTTGCCGCGTTGGATTAGTCCTCGTCATCGATGTTGCAGTCGTGACACAAGGCCTGATCACATAATGTTTGTACACAAAGGAATCTATTCACGCTGTTTGTTTCACATGATCCCTGGCTGCTTCAACTCCCAGGGGACACTCATTTCTACTGGAGGCTATTTATAAGTAATGTCTGTCTTGGATGATGATTGCTGGGTGTCTTCTGTTACTCATTTATGCGAACTGCAAAGGTTATAACATGTTTTATCCCATAAGTAACTGATGGGTCATTGTATGATTTGTAAATATGTTTATATATATATATACACATACATTAAAACTGAAAAAAGACAGATGTTCCTTTCTTCTTGTGTTATTTTATTTCAGAGAAGTGATGATATTTATTGGGAAGTGTTTCGATCTATTATCAACATTAAAAGTGGAAGTGGTTAAAAAAAAAGGGACGTCCGCGTCATAAGGGACTTCACAAGGCGGGACTAAACAGTGTCGATACGTGTCGACCAATCAGAGCCTGAGAACACTTGTGAGTCATATTTTACGACCAATCAAATTGCTCCAGAGTGACGCTCGTACCGCCCGTCTTCCAAACCGTCGGGTATCTCCTTGGCCGCTAACACAGGGTGACATTTTGGGTTAAAATGTATCTTCGTCCTCGCTCGCCTTCTTTCCGCAAAGCATGACGGACAGACACGTCTGATCAGGAGGGAAACGTCGTGCTGAACATCGGTGAGGTCGAAACGGAGCCTCGGTTCCTCCTGCCGCTAAGCTAGCGTAGCGTTAGCTCCAAGCTAGCACGTATATGTTACTTCCTGCCTTTCCTAATTAGCTCCAGCCAGCTAACATCAATGGCATTATGACGTTATTGTTACCCCGGGCTGCCACATCGATCATGCCCATGTAACTCTCACGGTGGGTCGGTGTCGAGGCTGGAAACGTATCCTGAAATCTCAGTGGTGGTGGAGCTGATGCTGGGGCTTTCCACCCCTCTCTCATCAGGACCATGCAGTGACCTCCTGGGATGAGCACGTTCTAACCCAGAGTTACTATTTAGCCTTATTCTAGTTTCTGTGTGATTCGACAGGATCTGATTCACGTAGCTGCACGTCCCCTCTGTTTATCCACGTCTGTCCTGTTTCAGTAGGTGAGCCCAGTTTATCTGAAGGATGGAGACTCTGATCCCCACCATCAACCGGCTGCAGGAGGTCTTCCTCACAGTGGGTGCAGAGGTCATTCAGCTGCCTCAGATTGTCGTGGTTGGATCTCAGGTCAGTCAAGAAAAAAAAAAACAATGAAAAGCTTTATAAAAACTAAACCATCTAGAACTCTCTCCTGAATTTTACTTGCTTGTTGCTAAAACTATAAAGTTTGATTTGAGTCAGAGTTTGAACAGATATTGAGAATGTACTGATTGTGTTTATATTGCACACACAACACCGACAGAATCTGCCTAAATCCACTTTTCTTTTCACAACACTGTGGTTAATATCCCTTTTACATTGTAAGGTCTTCCGCCAACCATCAGTAGATGTTAGCGAGGTATCTTCAGTTGTGTACCTCAGTATTAAACGGGTATAACAGCCTTTTAATTACAAGACACATGCATCAGACCTAGGTGTGTGTCCCTGACATCTTTGGGCCCAGTTGAGGTCATCAGTCCTGATCCAGGGTCAACCCCGTTCAGCTAACCTCGACAGGAAGACTTTTGCTTTTGAGCCACGTTGTGCTGCCTCATGCCACATAATTTAGTAATATCACACAGATTGTTCTATATTTAGGGCCCGAGCACAGACATCAAAGGTGTCTGGTGAGACCCTATTGAAATTGTAAGGATTATTATTATTTATTATTATTATTATTATTCAGGCAAATGAATTGGCTTTTTGAGGGCTTTAACATGCTCAACTTCTTACCAAAATTTGCAGAAAGTTAGAAAGTGGTGAAAATTTACGTATTCTGAAGGAATTTTCAATGAGCGTCGCAAAATGGCTCAACGGTGCCCCCCGAGACAGCCCAAGACCCCCGGAAGGTGTTCCCATTGACCTATCTTCACAAAAATCGATATACAGGTGTATCATGACCAGACAAACAAAAAAGTCTCTGGGTGCAATTGGAAAAACACAACAGGAAGCCTGCTATATTGCATTTAGTGGCCATTTTGGCCATATTCCACATTTTTTCTTTGATACACTTGTACCAGGGTTTTCATCGGATCAACTTCAAATTGAGATGAGTGTCATCACGACAAGATGGAGATAAAAACTGACTGACGGATTTTTTTTTAATCACACAGTGTGACCGTGGCGTGGCGTCAAAGTTTGATTACACACCATTAAAACATGATGTTCTGTAACGCGGACATACATGGACCATGAATCCTTTGATTTCAGTCTTCCTAGATCAAAGGAAACTTAATGTCTTGCAAAGGTTACGTCTCTCTCTCTCTCAGAACTGGTTATTTTTGTTTTTTCAGACAAAAAGCATGCAACGCTTCAAAATGGATGTGCTCGGGCCCACCCAGTGCTGCTTTGCAGCCCTAAAAATGTTCTATTTTCATATATTTTAGTTCAGACTTACATTTTGTGCCACAACATTAGCAGATGCTAGTTGTCAGAGTTGCTTTCCTCCTGCGATAATCCAATTACTAATGTTCAGACAACAAACCGGCAGCGTTTGCTTGATTTGCTTTTCTCATCCACTTCCTGACACCACAGGAAAATTCTGGACTTATTCGCAGCTTGTGTTCATGTCACGCTGCCTCCCCCGGCGTTTATCAATGACACTAATTCCAATGCGATAATTGTGATACCTTTACTTCCTCCCTAAATTCAATAATCATTATTATTATTATTATTCAGGCAAATGAATTGGCTTTTTGAGGGCTTTAACATGCTCAACTTCTTACCAAAATTTGCAGAAAGTTAGAAAGTGGTGAAAATTTACATATTCTGAAGGAATTTTCAATGGGCGTCGCAAAATGGCTCAACGGTGCCCCCCGAGACAGCCCGAGACCCCCGGAAGGTGTTCCCATTGACCTATCTTCACAAAAATCGATATACAGGTGTATCATGACCAGACAAACAAAAAAGTATCTTGGTGCAATTGGAAAAACACAACAGGAAGCCTGCTATTTTGCATTTAGTGGCCATTTTGGCCATATTCCACATTTTTTCTTTGATACACTTGTACCAGGGTTTTCATTATTATTATTATTATTATTATTATTATTCAGGCAAATGAATTGGCTTTTTGAGGGCTTTAACATGCTCAACTTCTTACCAAAATTTGCAGAAAGTTAGAAAGTGGTGAAAATTTACGTATTCTGAAGGAATTTTCAATGGGCGTCGCAAAATGACTCAACGGTGCCCCCCGAGACAGCCCGAGACCCCCGGAAGGTGTTCCCATTGACCTATCTTCACAAAAATCGATATACAGGTGTATCATGACCAGACAAACAAAAAAGTCTCTTGGTGCAATTGGAAAAACACAACAGGAAGCCTGCTATTTTGCATTTAGTGGCCATTTTGGCCATATTCCACATTTTTTCTTTGATACACTTGTACCAGGGTTTTCATCGGATCAACTTCAAATTGAAATGAGTGTCATCAAAACAAGATGGAGATAAAAACTGACTGACGGATTTTTTTTTAATCACACGGTGTGACCGTGGCGTGGCGTCAAAGTTTGATTACACGCCATTAAAACACGATGTTCTGTAACGCGGACATACATGGACCATGAATCCTTTGATTTCAGTCTTCCTAGATCAAAACTTTATGTCTTGCAAAGGTTACGTCTCTCTCTCTCTCAGAACTGGTTATTTTTGTTTTTTCAGACAAAAAGCATGCAACGCTTCAAAATGGATGTGCTCGGGCCCACCCAGTGCTGCTTTGCAGCCCTAAAAATTTTATATTTATTATTATTATTATTATTCAGGCAAATGAATTGGCTTTTTGAGGGCTTTAACATGCTCAACTTCTTATTTGTATTGTAGCTGAAGCTATGAAATACATTTATGATAGAATATTTGTGTAAGTTTAAGTAATTGTCCATTTGTCGGTTGTTTGTTCTCTGTCTCCTTGTTTGTTTGTAATGTACATTGCCCCTTTTGAATAAATAAAAGTAATATAATATAGTATAATCAATAAATATCTGAAGCAGAAAATGGAAATACTCAAGAAAAGTACACCTCAGAATTGTTGAGCACAATATTTGAGGGTGTGTGCTTGGTTAATTTTCAATTATACATTAAAGCTGTATTTTTTAGAATCAGAATGCAGCTGTTTTCTCTCTGTTCTGCCAGTTTGTATATTTGCCTGCTGGGCCACAGGACACACAGTGAGGGCCTTCACCAGGCAGCCTGGTGTGTGTTCTGTGCTTCTTGAAATGTTGCTGAATTATTCTCATTGTGTGCCACAACAGAGCAGTGGAAAGAGCTCGGTGCTTGAGAGCCTGGTCGGACGGGACTTCTTGCCTCGAGGATCAGGAATAGTTACAAGACGACCGCTGGTGTTGCAACTAGTTAATATTGCCCCTCTGCAGGAGAGACAGAAGACCGAAAATGGTAACCAAATATAAAACTGCGTGTTGTTATTATCTGAAGTGAGGTTGCCTCAAATGTTCTTTTAAACACAGTCAATTTTTACAAGTTCTGACGTGTGAAAAATCAGCCGATTTTTCTTGGGGCTGCAGCTTTGTTATTTTTGCCTTTGCATGGAATCTGCTCGCGTTAGTTGATGTGTGATTAACACTTTGGCACGGCACCTTTATTCACTGTTTGAACTGCTAACTTCTCCTTGTAGAGCCTTGCTGTCTCTTTGCTAACATGCAGTCTTTCTTCCTCTTCTTCTTCACTACTCTTTCAGGAAATGGGATAAATCAAAATGCCTCAAACAGCTACTCAGGTCTCTGTTTATTTTGTCTGCATCTTGTCATTTCTTTTGGGAACATTTCATTTTAAGATCCACATTCATCAAGCATGATACACAGTGGGGTTCAAAAGTTTGAGACATGATCTCAGACTTTTGAACCCCACTATAAGTTAATAAGTAATCTTTATGATTTCAACATTTTCCCTCCCACACATTAATTGTATTGTCTTTCTACATTTTGGACGAATCACTGTGAAACGACTTAAACTATATGTTGCAAATTTCCAGATTGTGGGACTCATAAAGGCTTTCTTATCTTATCTTGTGTGTTTAGGTGTCAAAGCTGAAGAATGGGGCACATTCCTGCACTGCAAGAACCAGGTACATCTCTCTTTGGTGTTTGGATGACATTTCTCACTTGTGACAGACATGAAACTGGAAAAATACTAATATCTCGGAATGAATAAAAGGTGCTGTACACATTGAAGATGTAAAAGCTTTTTGGCCATAAGGAGCAATTCCGGTGTTGATGTGCTATAAACAGACAACACAGGGGAATTAATACATCAAATCCTGCCTTCTGCTTGCTCTACTCGGGCACCACCCATCCAGTGAAAGCTCAGATATTTTCCTGTAAATGCATCTGGCACAGTCTATTTCCTGCTGCTTACTATGCCTCCGTACCGGTGATAGCCAATGGCCGGATGCATTATGTTTCAGGTTTTCCGTCTCTCCCATTCCCCTTAACGCGATATCTCAAGAATGTCTTTCGAGAATTTCTTATACAAATATTTTTTTAGACTGAAAGATGAACTGATTGGATTTTGGAGCTTGGGGGTCAAAGGACATCTTACTGTTAATGTTAATGTGATATATTAGGGCTTAGGACATTTAATTAAATCTGATACAATTCACTTGGACTCACTGATTAACTGCTTTGTTTTCAGTGGTGACAGCCTAAGATATTCATGATGTTGATTGGTCCTCTCCCCTTTCTCGCCTTGACAGATCTTTGCAGATTTTCAGCAAATCCGTCAGGAAATTGAAACAGAGACTGAGCGTACTTCAGGCGAGAACAAGGTGGGATGGAGGCTTTGTTGTTAAATTTTGTGTTGCCTTAAATTAAACATTTTACACAGTGTTCATGAATTTCTTTCCTCTTTTCACATCCTGCAGGGAATCAGCCCTGAGCCCATATATTTGAAGATTTTCTCTCCCAAAGTCCTTAATCTCACTCTGGTCGATTTACCTGGAATTACTAAGGTAAACTCAGCCACCTGACAAAGATGGTGATTTGGTTTAGTGTGTGCAAACTCAGCAAACACTTCATCATGATAAACGAGTATCACATTGCATATCTGTAATCATCGCAGATCCACAGGGGCGCAGCATCTGTGCTCTGCTGACTCCTTATTGTTGTTGCCACAGGTTCCTGTTGGGGACCAGCCAGAGGACATTGAGGCTCAAGTGCAAGAGATGATCTTGTCCTTCATCTCAAATCCAAACTCCCTCATCCTCTCCGTGTCCCCTGCCAACTCCGACTTGGCCACCTCTGATGCACTGAAATTGGCCCGTGAGGTTGATCCAGATGGTAGGACATTTTGTGCACAGACTCTCTCTTCAGATTTCATTTTAATTTGCTCTCCTCTCCAACTGTATGCGTATTACATAACATGCTTCAAGTGGAAATGATTTTTGAATGTATAAGCACATCGCACTCCAGTCATTTCAAGTCATCAGATTCATCAGTCTTTAATGTTAACAGCTTCCTTGCAGTTAACAGATGCCTAGAATATTAATGCTGCTATCATAGTGCACTCTAAAGAATAGATTGATCAATAATGAGAATCTGCCTGTGGTAATTGTCTGGGTGGTTGGCAGCATGGCCTAGTTATGTCTGTTATACACAGTGATTGTGTAGTAGGAAATCTGTCTCCGGGCCCAAGTGTTCCCCAGCTAGTCTTAGATCCCGTCCCATTGGAGACTAATTTCCTAATGGCTTTGTCAAAACAGAGGATTATACCATTACCGGCTGTCTACTGTCCTTAAAAAGACCTTGTGCGGTGTTTGTTTGTTTGTCAGGTCGTCGAACGCTGCTGGTGGTCAGTAAGCTGGACCTGATGGATGCAGGCACTGATGCTTTAGAGGTCCTTCTCGGCCGAGTCATCCCTGTCAAGCTCGGGATCATCGGGGTGGTTAACAGGTCAGAATTATATAAGTATTTTTCTGTTCAAGTTTTCATTCATGTTAGTTATGCAGTGCTGTTACCATAAAGCACTCGGGTATTCTTTTAATGCCCGTATGATCCTGATCGTTTGATTACACTTACTCTTTACCTAATTGGTGTTGTGTCTAGGAGCCAACATGACATCAATACTCAGAAGAAGCTGGAGGACTCAATGAGGGATGAGCAGGCCTTCCTGCAGCGCCACTACCCCTCGCTCGCCTCCCGCGCTGGCTCACGTTATTTGGCCAAAACTCTCAGCAGGCTTCTGATGCACCACATCCGGGACTGCCTCCCAGAACTCAAAACCCGGGTGACCGTGCTTAGTGCCCAGTACCAGACAAGGCTCAACAGCTATGGGCAACCGGTAGAGGACCACAGCGCCACCCTGCTGCAGATTGTCACCAAGTTTGCCAGCGACTACTGCCACACCATCGAAGGAACAGCCAGATACATCCAAACCTCAGAGCTGTGAGTCTCACCTCCCTGAAGTAGCAGCATCTTAATTGAACAGCAATACTTTTTTTGCTGATAGCAGGCTTTTTTCATGTACTAGTGAATTTTCTCAGGTTGGCATCTAATTTATTAATTTAACTGCAAACCACAGCATTTTACCTGGTTCACAATGCATGACAGGAGAGTGATGTCCTTGGGGTAACGTCATTTTAAATTAAAGTATCGCCATCTTCTGCACCTTTATGTCCACAGCTCTCTTACCACTGGGCAATTTAATTAATATATGTAGGGATCAAATATTGAGCCTTTTTGGTTGACTGCATATGATTTGGTGTAATTATCATTGCTGAGAAACAGCGTTGGTGTCTCAGCTGAACCCATCTTCTCTGCAGCTGTGGGGGTGCTCGCATCTGTTACATATTCCATGAGACCTTTGGCCGCACTTTGCAATCCATCGACCCCCTCGGGGGACTGACTGAGCTCGATATCCTCACTGCCATCCGCAATGCTACGGTAAGCTTCTCCTCCCATCTATTCATGTAATTTATATATTACAAACTCCAGTCTAGTTTTGCTGTTTTGGAGGAATAGCAGGTAAATAGTAAAGCGTCTGTGTGTATGAATTGCCCTGCAGGGTCCGCGGCCAGCCCTTTTTGTGCCCGAGGTGTCATTTGAGCTGCTGGCAAAGCGGCAAATTAAGCGTCTGGAGGAGCCGAGTCTCCGCTGTGTGGAGCTCGTCCATGAGGAGCTGCAGAGGATCATCCAGCACTGCTCGTCCTATAGTACGCAGGTTAGCTCAGCGATTGAGATGCACTTTACACATCACCGACTTCCTGAAACTGCTTTAATTATGACCGCACCATGCTAAAAAAGTATGTCTTTGTGTTTGCAAGGAGCTTCTGCGGTTTCCCAAACTGCACGACTCCATTGTGGAAGTAGTGACTGGATTACTGCGGAAGCGTTTGCCGATTACTAATGAAATGGTAATCCACAGCTTGTCAAGGGTTTTTAATACTAATAAATAACCAACAGCCAATAACGATATTAACTCGCTAAGACATTTTTTTCCTTGCTTTTTTTTACTCCAGGTACACAATTTAGTAGCAATAGAGCTCGCCTACATCAACACAAAACATCCAGACTTCGCAGACGCATCGCAGGTCTCTGCTTCTGTCAACAGTCAGCAGGTAGTTGTTTGTCCCTTACAGCAGGTACTCACATTTATCATTTATTCTGCCTGGGTAAACAGCAGCAGTTGTGTTCTGTAAAGCCTTAACAATCGTGTTCTGCATCCAGACATTAACAGCCCCTTTCATAGCTTGAAGTGGAATTCCAGGCTCAGCCAAAATTGCTTTGACCCTCTGACTTCTCCAGATTTCTCACTGTCAGGCAGAGGCCCTCGACGGAGGGAAGCGCTGGAAGAATGAGAAAGTTGCGGAGGAGAAAGCCCCGCCTTCAGGCTTTGGCAGCCCCAGCAAGGGCCGGGCCATTAACCTCCTCGACACAGTGAGTGGTGAGATTAGCAGTAGGACAAATGACTCGAATGATATGAACACTATCAACATTTTCCTTCTCTCTCTCTCTGTGCCAGGCGGTGCCCGTGGCCCGCAAGCTGAGTTCCAGGGAGCAGAGGGACTGTGAGGTCATCCAGCGGCTCATCAACTGCTACTTCCTCATTGTCCGCAAAAGCATCCAAGACAGGTTGGACATGAACAAATTCAGTTCTCCTGGGGGGGGTGCCTTCTCTCCCCATTTCCCCTCCTGTTTCCACTCTTGAGCCCAGTTGATGCTGACTTTCTAACTTTGTCTCTGGTCTGTGTGTCCGCAGCGTGCCCAAGACAGTGATGCACTTCCTGGTGAACTTTGTGAAAGAGCATCTGCAGAGCGAGCTGGTGGGTCAGCTTTACAAACAGACACTGCTGGAGGACCTGCTCATTGAGTCACAGGACACGGCACAGCAGAGGACCGAGGTTGCTCAAATGCTTGAGGTAAAATTGCCTTTTGCTTTTGTTCTTTCAGAAGGTTCTGAGTATCAAGAACAACAAGGACTTTCTCTTTAGCTTTGTCCACTATTTCAAGGCCAACGATGTAATAACCATGTGCTTTTTCTTTCTTTCTCAGGCGCTCAAAAAGGCAAATAACATCATTTCTGAGATCCGAGAGACCCATCTGTGGTAGCCAGAGGACACAAACAAATTCCCTTGTCATAAGACAAATTTGAGAGTATAAGAGTGTCTGTGAGTTTACAGCAGAGAAAGTAAGAGCGTGTGTGTGTGTGTCTTTATGCTTGTTTGTTTGTGTGTCTAGATTTTCTTATGGACCAATGACCATAGCACATTTAGATCTTGAACACTGGAGCTGTTGGTTTTTCACTGTGAACGTTGTGTAATGTTGGAAATCATTTAAACACTCAGGCCCACTCAGTGTTATCAAGAAATTTAAATGGTAGCCGCAAACAAATAATTATTTTGCTTCGTTTTGTGACAAAATATTTGTTGGGTCGTACGATTGTTGCTGTAAATGTCAAATGTCAATTATATGTGGAGTATTTAAGATGTTCTCCAGGGTGTTTTTTTGATCAAAATGTAACTTGCACTGTTCAATTTCATACTTTCCAAAAACTGGGCCTCCTCTGAGCCCCTTCAGCAGGTGCTATGAACTATGTTAGGTTTGTTGCTTTGCGACTTTAATCTCCTTTGTTGGAAAACAGAAGTGAAATGGAAATTCGACTTAATAAAAGCTGACTGCAGAGCAACACAGAATTCACACCTCAATGATTTTAAGAAATTACAGGATGGTTGCAGATTGTTTTTCTCCAGCTCTGCAGTGTAAAAACAATATCAGGTTTATTTTACAGTCACATTTACATATCTCTGTGGGTGTGAAGTCTTATACTAGGAGACCATGCATCCCATCACAGGTTTGCCTCTGTTTGTGGGAGGTTTTTAGGAGAGGCAGCTATAGTGTGTAGTGTATAAAACTATGGTGTTAGTGAGTTGTTATTAAAATATTTTTTTTTAAATGCAGAAGGAAATAACATGCAGGTACATCATATGACTTCAATATTCTATAGCCTCTCTTCACTTCTTCCAAACTAATTATCCACGGATTTCCACTTTAAAGGATTCAGTGCTTGCTGCTTGAATCTTTCTAAGCGTAGAGACCAAAGTCGCCTGGATTAAGAGATTCCGTATGCGGATTCCTCCTGCATGCATTTATTTGTAAACTATCAACTTATAACCAGAGCCATTCTATTGTGTAATGATACTTGATGTTTAAAATTCTTCTTTTTCCATCCGATGTTCCAAATAAGGTTGATTGTCAGGTTAATTCGTCCCAAATGTAAAGTAGGAATTAATGTAAATCTTTTCCCTGAGCTGTATAACAAATTTCCCTAAAAATGAGGTTTTTTCACCATCAGACCTTTTCTGTTCGATCAGGGAGCAAACACAACATTGCATGTGTGTGTTCAGTATGCATGTGAGGACGTATGAATGAATAGCTCATGTATTTTTGTATTATTTAAATGTACCGGGGCAGCCAAAAGGTCTGAGACCTCCCTCTCTGAGTTTTGGACCCCAGCTGTTATTGTTATCATGTGTGGATTGCCTCTGAGTTCTTGCCTGCCAATATTTGTTATACCATGTTTACCAAATGAAGTCTGTTCGGACTGGAGGGACTCATTAAAAGAGAACAAAGGACACTGTACTGCGTGTGTTTGGGTGTTTTTGACAGCGTGCTGTGCTAACAATTGATCAGTTTTCATAAGATCTGTTTATCTCCCATGGTGCCGCAGCGGTAGATGTGATGAAACTCACTCTGCTTCGCTCATATTGATCAAGTGACTGAAAAAGTCTGTGTGGTAATAGCTGCACCGAAGGGATAAAGTGTCCTGAGGGGTGCCGACACACACACACACACACACACACACACACACACACACACACACACACACACCTACTCACAGTGACATTAGCACCAGTCTCCACACCTTTTTATCCAGGTATATGACTCCATGCTACAATATACTGACTGATATTTCACACACTCTCATTGAGATGATGGATTTTTATCCTTTCGATGAGGTGATAGTAAAAGCTGAACAGGCAGCAGAGTGAGCTGATGGAAAGGGTGAACGTCTTTATCTTATATGAGGCTTGTCCCCCCATAAGCTGTTTTGGAGAAACAACTGTTGGCACACAAATGGAAACATGACAGGTCTCATCAGCCCCACTGCCAGTGATGCTGCTCACACAGCAGTCACACTCCATCTACAGCAGCGACCAGCTGGTGAAAGAGCACCACGTTCCAAAATGAAAAACCAACCACAAGCTAATTAACTCTTACTTTAGGTGATTAGTTTAGATTAAATGCTCGTCTTCTCCTCACTCTGTAGCCAGTTATTCTGATCACCCTTTCATAACACACCCCACCTCCCCACCAACTGAGACCAGACTAGACCATACCACTTCTGACAGGATGGGAGGGGGCTCGACTGCAGCATCACAACAAACTGCATCATTCGGCTCCCACAAAAGCAGCTGAATTGAGGTGGAAGCAGTCCAACACACGTTTTGATTCATTTATAAAAGAAAAACCCTCCTTTGTGCTCTCTTGCCTTCCATCAGAGGGGTGCACAGGGTTTCAGGCTGCGCTCACCTCCTCCTCCTCTGGTGAGCTTGGCAGCAGAGCAGGCTGAACAAAGCCATGGGAGAGAGAAAAAGAGAGAGAGAGAGGGAGGGAGAGAGAGAGAGAGAGGAGCTTCTGCGAAGAAATGTCTCTCACTGACTGTCGCCTGGACAACCGGGTAAGAGGAGAGGAGGGGAGTGAGAGGGAGAGAAGGAGAAAGGACCTGGGAGAAAAACAACAACAGATTATTAACTGCTGAGATTAGAGGATTCCTGTAGAGTGTGTTTGTGGGGGGCTTGAGGGATGGAGAGCCCCTCGGTGTTTCTCTCTCTCTCTTTCTCCTCGTGAGTTATTAAGTCTGACAATAAACCAGTAAATAATATTATTTTCCATCACACCAGAGCACGGAGAAGATGAAACTGCAGAGCACAAGTTCAGCACATTACAAGTGGACCCAGTAGACCTGAACGATCCACCTGTAATTCTTGTCTAATCAGCCTCAGGTAAGTCTCTCCTGGATGTTGCATGCATTTGCTACGATAGGGATGATTTAGTCTTTGCCTGATTATACATATTTGAAACACATTATTAATTATTTAAGGCAGTGCACTGTGTAATTATCCAGAAATGAGAAGAATAAAAGCCAAGAAATTGTTTTGGGATCAATAAAAGATAATCTATGTTTGCCTGCAGGCTGTTTAGAGAAAAAGCATGTTTCATCAGAACATCTCAGAGGCAGAGAAGTTCATTTTCTGTTTGAATTTGTTCATACTCTAAAATAGGGAAACTACCTTCAGTACAGTAAAAGGAGTATTTGCTCAAATTGCATGATAACATCTCTGGGATGCTCCTCACATTGTTCACAGAGAGCTGCGCGCGTCCTTCAGTGCATGTGGGGAATTCATGGAAAAAAAGAAAATGAACACTGCTGTCAGGAGCAAATGGCTCTCCAGAGTTTGACTTGCACCGTGGTCTCAGGCTTCACGCTCCGTAAAAGAATAGAAGGCAGAAAACACACACGGAAGAATGTATTCATAGAGCACTAGTGGTGAAATCAATGCCCCTTTAAATGAGGTGGTATGCTGGCTGAGGTTATTCCAGTTCTAGTGTGTGTGGGGCAGGAGGCAGCTTGTGATTTCCATATTGGATGAGATGGAAAATAGATAAACTGAGGAGGTTGGAGAGAAGGGTTATTTTTAGTTGCTGTCAATAATGAAGGTTACAAATCTCTCACCTCTGTGGAAAAGATAGTGACGGAGAAAAGGCGGTGAGAGCGAGGGGAGGAAAAGGGCAAGAGAGTGAGGGATGGAGAGCAAAGGGAGGGGGAGGACGGGTGAAGGGTTCAGGCTTGCAGTGTTCCCGGAGCTCCCACCTTAACTACCTGACACAATCCAGAGATGTGGCGGAGGAGAGAAATGCTGACAGTCAGTTTATGCACTTCTTTTATTGGGGTTTGAAAAAACACACACACACATACAGGAAAATGTGGTTCAGCTCATTTAACAGTTCACCCTCCTTTTTCGCTCACAACTCACTGAACACACTACACGACACAGCTCTGTGCTTCGGAAATTCGGGCAGGCAGGCAGGTGTGGCAAGGGTGCAACTGTGGGTGGAATGTTGGAGGGTGTTAAGGTCAAATGGTCAAATAACACTAACCTAACATTAATATTTCCTACTCACTATTTACACATCACACTAATAGCAACTAGATAGTGTTCATAGTAGCTGCAACAATAACGGGCTGAAAATATTATTCTTTGCTCGTGGTGCAAATGAAATCTAAAGATGAGAACAGATCACTTTATCAGGCTTTGTAACAGTCAATATTCTTTGATTCAGTGTGACTGTGAGAGCCGTACAGCCCAGTTTTAATATTTGGGAGGGTTAGAACCCCTCTTTCCCCCCCTTAAATTTCAACTGCAGAGGTCTGATGTGACCGCCCGGGCTGCAAAAATCCAATACCCAGTCAAATGTTCATTTTCTCCAGTGATTCATATACGATGTTCAGCCCTGTAAGTATAGTCTCTGCTGGGATGGTTCATGTCAGGCCTCTCGGTGCGTTTCTCTGTTACACTCTGCTGCAGACAAAGAAACACAGCCTCGCTATTAAGAATGTCGCGCTGTTCTTTAATATAGACAAATCCATATTGGAGACAGAGCGTTTTATTCCATTCATACGGAAAGCAGGATGCTAAATTACACCCTATTTTTAATCCACACCTGCACCGGGTATACAGCCTGTTCTCCCAATCTTTGCAGAAAAATAGCAGTGTTGAACAATCCTGGCAGCTTGTAAACACATTAGTTATACCAGGCTCTGCACCGCTCGCAGTGCTTTGCAGCTGTACACCGCGCTCATAATTATTGTGCATGAGGTGCAATGTTCTCGCATGAGTAAGAAACGTCAGACTCATCAGGATGAGAGAGAAAAAAAACACTTGTCCCTGAGGCTATGCGTCTTTCCTCCACTGTACCTGTGTGCTGTCTGCTGCAAAGCACTCAGCAGGTGAAGAGTGGGTTAGCATGAAGCTCAGAGCTCCTCCCTCTCGTCTGAAAAGCACAGTGTCTTATCAGACTCTAATGAGTTCCTCGAACTCTCAGACTTCTGCACCACTAATCAGCCTGTTCTGATGTTGGAGACAGGCACAGAAATGAAGCTGTGGAGATGTAGTGATAGGCCTCTCTCACTTCGATGTTCTTTTCTCTATGAATATTAAACAGCAGCATTTCTTTTCACTGATGTTTGAGGTGCTGCTGGATTTGTTTGAAGGGTGACGGCGGTGGCGTGTGTGTTTGTGACTCGAGTCATTCCACTGACTTTTCTCTCCTCCTTCCCTTCCACTTCTTTCTCACCTCATCTTTCTGTTCTTGTCTGCAAGCCTCCTCTCATCCTCTGTTGATGAGTCGTCAAAACAAGCTGAGAGAGGCTGAGAAGAAATGTGACAGGATTACAATAATCTAATTACCAGAATTAATCCCATCTAATTAGCTGTAAATGCACAATTATGTCATTTCTTGAAGATTGGTTATATTGCCTGAGCAGAAATATGTCTGCAGAGGAGACATGACTTGCATCACAATATCACTGACAACATCTCACTGCTTATTTAGAATAACAGCTCCCATGATGGGTAAAGATAACCAGCAAATGACAGCCTGCACATTGGAACAAATTATTTTTCCTGTGGTTTTAGAAACAAGACATTACCGTAATTCAAACACAGACTGAAAATAATTCATTAATTTAGTTGAGACTGCATATTTCTTGCTCTAATTTTACACTTCAAAATATAGCTTCCCAACACCAGTAATGAATACGTCCTCTAAAAGAGCAGAGGGTTCGATTCACACTGCGTGGGCATCTGCTCTGCCATTACAGGGTGCTCTGGCCTCCTTGTCACTGCGGTTAGATGACATGATAATTAATAAAAACCAAAGTATTGTGCAGATTTAGAAATAAAACAACCAAACTTGGCCTCTTTTTCACAGAATATTAGACACAGTGTGGAGCTCCTGGTTTATCTATTTCATGAAAGGAAAAACATCCAGCATGAAAGTGGATTAGCTGGATTAAATAAATCCTGTGGACATTGACAGGCTCTCAGAAAGTGAGAAAGTGTGGAGCCCAGGCTGTTAATGATGGTGTGCCCATGAAACACATCCGTGAGCTGCTCCATTACCACTGAACTGCAGAATGAATTTATTTTCTGCAGTAGACATGAGCACATTTTCTGCTTAAACACACATGAAATTTTATCCAGGTTTCCCCTTCATCAGGTGTAAGAGCACAAACAAAAATCACATAAATCCAAAAGCTACAAGTTTATTTTCAGTTTCAGGGTTTGTCCTTCCCTCTCCTTCCTAACTCGAGGAGTCTTAATAATTTATCCAAATATTGATTAGGTGGAATTTAGAAATTCCTCTTTTTTTATGAAGGATTTTCTCCTCAGCTGCAGCAGTTTTAACAAGATAAAAAAAATCCAGATTCCCCGTCTCACCTGGCCGACCTTAAAGCACTGTTCTAAAGAGAACAGAGAGATTGCTGCAGTTTGCTCACAGCCACTTGAATGCAAACCGTCCACAGCACTGTGTGTGTTGAGGAGAGGGAAAACGTGGCACCTATTGCCACTGTTAATGAACCAACTGCCCATCACTGCAGATAAACCCATTATCTCATTCCACCACGGTGTCCAATATCTCACTCTGCTCCTCCTGTCAGTAATTAGACAAGTGAGATGATTTAATTTGCTGCAGAGGAGACACAGCTACGTGGACTGCTGATATGTGGGAAAGCCACCTGCACACACTCTGGGTGATAATGGCTTGCAAGCGCAGACTGAGAGAAGAATTAAATCATAGCTTTTAGCCTGTCTCACCCCCAAGCCCTTGTGATCAGCATCTTAAAGCAGGAGCCAGCAAACCATTTTCTCTTGTAAGCCCTTGAGATGGTAAAAAGAAAAAAAGGTCTCCCCTCCTCACTTTCCTCCATGGGAGCTGCCAATGGGAGCCCTGCGTCGTGTGCTGCTTGAGGACAGACTTAATTCTCACATCCTCACTGCATGGGCACAAACTTTGGAAGTTGCCTTGTCCTTCGTTTTTCAGCTGCTGCGAGTTCAAACATCCATTTTGTGCACATGTCCACCTGCCCTGGGGGGACTGTTATTTCAACTCAGACGTGATCAAGTGGTGTTATGTGTCCCTGACAGGTCTCAGCATGGATGTGGAGGATGACCAGCCGCTGTTTCAGACCAGCTGGGGAGGGGAGGAGGAGGAGGAGGAGGAGGAGGATGAGGGAGAGGCGGAGGATGGAGACGCACAGGCAGCAGGACGGAGGTGTTTCTCTGGGGATGCTGAGGTGTGTGGAGTGTGGAGGATGGTGGGATGGGTTTACACACAACCATGGTCCAGTGGAGTGGTTTTAGGGGTCGTTGTCCTGCTGCCATGTGCCCTGTTTGCCTACATGCTCCTCTACTGCCCTCGTCTGGACATAGACCTCTCCTACAGTGCCTTCGAGGTCCACAGTCACTTCTCGTCCGAGCGCTTTGACGCCCTCGCCATCGCTGTGAAGACTCAGTTGGGGTCCTGGGACAGACGTAGGCGAGATTTAGATAGCGGTGAGTCTGAGGCTCTGCGAGAGCTTCTACTGCAGAAGCTGGGCAGGCAGGCAGTATTCAACAGGACAGATAACGAGGGCCTGAGGTCCTCTAGTACTCAAAATGACCCTTCACAGGCAGGAAATCACCAGAAGAGAGGAGAAGCAGTGAGCCGAGCTGATAGGGAGGTGCCTGATTTGGTTCAGGAGGGAAAGAGGAGGCACAAGAGCTCGAATGACACAACAGAGGAGGATGAGGAGAGGTCACAGGACAGAAAATCCACAGGGCCGCTCATTAGGAAGCGCAGGTTTGCTCCCAACTACTACTTGCAGAGTCAGGCCCTTTCGAGGATCGAGCTGGTGTTTGTAGCTCAAGGTGAGGGTGACCGCAATATCTTCACCCCAGAACGTCTGCACACCATTCACCAAGTGGAGCGTCTGCTCATGCAGCACCCTCAGTTCCATCAGTTCTGCTGGAAGCCTATGGAGGTGCTGAGGGATCTGCCTCTGGGGCCCTCCTACTGCTCCCCACCCAGCTCCCTCCTGTCTTACTTCTACCCCAGTGAGCGAGGAGGGAAGATATATTACGATGGCATGGGCCCAGACCTGGCTGATATTCAAGGTGAGGAAGTTGAGGGGGGAAAATTACTTTTTCTCCCTTTAAGTGTCCTTCTAACTGTACTGACTTGCCTGTTGTGTTTCTGTTTACAGGTTCTCTGAGTCTGGCCATCACCCACCCACAGTTCTACTGGTACGTGGATGATAGTCTGTCCCCTGAGCACCTCTCCTCCGCCCTCTTACGCAGCGAGATCCACTTCGGAGCTCCTCTGCCATCCTACTTCTCCCTGCAGGACCGAGCAGACGAGCAGAGGGCACGCTTTAAAAACTTTGTGGTTGAGTACGCAGACATCCTGGCCAAGCAATCCACCAGGTCAGGAAAAATATACAATGCTTTCCAGTTTTTTTATTTTGCTGTACTCTCTGTGCATGTTCTAGACATTGTTGCTTACAGTCAGTGGTGTATAAAGTACTTGAAAGCCATACTTGAGTAAAAGTACAGATATCTTACCTGAAAGTGACTTCGGTAAAAGTAGAAGTCACCCGTCAGAAAATGACTTGAGTAAAAGTCTTAAAGTAGCTCATATTAAAAGTACTTAAGTATCAAAAGTATCTGGTGTTGAAATGTACTTAAGTATCAAAAGTAAAAGTACAAGTACCAAAATTAAAAATGTAAAGTGCTTTTTATAGTAGGCCTATACAGACACAAAACAAACCAAAATGTTTCTCCTCAAGATTTAAGAAAAATTTTAACAACAATATGAATATAATGTATATAATGTAAAAAAATGTAACCCTAGATGAGAGAGAGAGAGAGAGAGAGAGAGAGAGACAACCTCCGCTGCTCAAGTAACGAGCCAGTTTGAGAATGTAAGAAGTAGAAAGTACACATATTTTTGTTCAAATGTAACGAGTAAAAGTAAAAAGTCGTCAGGAAAAGAAATACTCAAGTAAAGTACAGATATGTGAAAAATCTACTTAAGTACAGAAACAAAGTATTTCTACCTCGTTACTTCCCACCACTGCTTACAGTTCTAATTTGATGTGACTGTGTATCTGCTGTCCTTGTCTCAGCCAGGTGAAGGTGCTGTATGGAGGCACAGAGCTGTTCGATAATGAGGTGAGACACACCTTCTACAACGACATGATGCTGGCTGTCATCAGTGGAGCCTGCATCACTGTGCTCGTCTTCGTCCTCACCTCCTTTTCCGGTACAGTAGGACCTGCTTGTTATTCCATTTGTAATGATTTGTAGAGTTTTGTCCTGAACGTGAATGTTGATGAGCTTCTTCCCTCGTCCCTCTGTAGTCTTTCTGACTTTCTTCGGGCTGGCCAGCATTGGACTGAGCTGCCTGATGGCTCTTTTCTTATACCATGTCGTCTTCGGTGTGAGGTACCTGGGCATTCTCAATGGAGTGGCAGCTTTTGTTATTATTGGGATTGGTAAGAGAAAATAAATTAAACATTTTTCATTATTCCATCCATCCATCCATCCATCCTGCTTATCCTTTTGATGGTCATAGAGGGTAAGCTGGAACCAATCCCAGCTGACAATGAGCAGGAGGCGGGGTACACCCTGGACAGGTTGCCAGCAAATCACAGGGCCGTCACATAAAAAACATTCACACTCACAGGAAGACCTACGGTAAACTAATCAAATTAACCTCCACCATTCGGCATGTCTTTGGGCTGTGGGAGACAAACCCATACAGAAAGACCATGAACTGGGATTTGAACCGGGAACCTACTTGCTATGAGGCCACAGCAACCTCACAGTGGTGAGACACCACCATGGCACACATTTAGAACCAGGTCCATTATAAATGTAACACTTTTAGTGGATTGTGTGGCTGTGGAGGAGGTGGTGCATACGGAATCACCTCCATATGCTGTACAGATGTGTTACTAATGATCACACATGTGAGACATTATTTCCTGGAGTGCGGCAAACCTTCGCTTATTTAATTTTCCTTTAGTGAAATCCACTTCACTTCACAAAGGCGATACTTGGTTCAGACGGTTGTTACCACTCTCACGTCTCTGAAAGCCCATTTGTTTTCTCATCTTCTCCCAGGGGTGGATGATGTATTTGTGTTCATCAGCACCTTCAGACAAGCGTCTCATCTGAGTAACCCGCAGCAGCGAATGATCTACACGATTAAAACAGCTGGCCGAGCCACGTTCCTCACCTCCTTCACCACCGCTGCTGCATACGCTGCTAACACCTTCTCCCAGGTAACCCTGGAAGAAACACTCAGCTGTTAATAGGATCCGTGCAGGAAGAATAAATGACTCCCCTGTTATGGATGAATAGAAGTGCTTCTCTCAGCAGACAGCCTTTTTAATGTGATAAGCCCAAATTGAATGTTTCAAGGTCCTTTACACTGTGCTGCGTTTAACTGACACTCAGATCCCAGCCGTGCATGACTTCGGTCTATTTATGGCCCTCATTGTGAGCTGCTGCTGGCTTTGGGTGTCCACCCTCATGCCGGCCGCACTGTGCATCTGGAGTCAGTGTGTGGAGCCCCACGAACACGCCTGGTTGAGCTGGTGAGTCCCGATTTCCTAAGTTTTTTGCGTGAGCTGTTATTTGTGCATGCTGCGCGACACCACGGCCAAGTTGTAATCCCCTCAGCTGTCTCTCTCCCTGAACTTCCTCCTCCCTCTGAAGCTGGAAGTTGTTTTCATGCCTGTCAGCGAGCCAGAGCCCTTTGTCGGATGAGGATGATGATGTGGCACTTCTGTCGGTGGAGCTGGAGCCAGGTGAGATCACTATCTCCCCAGCATTGTGCGAATGCCGGGGGGGGGGAGGGATGTGGAAAGGGAATGAGTCCGGGCTGTAAAACGCCCCCGTCCAGGCACCACTAAAGCCCCTTGTCTTTGTCTCGGCCAGGCTCCTGTGACACAGATGGCGATGCAGCCATTCTGTCCCTGTCAGTGGAGACACCTCTGTCCCCTCCAGGACAGCAGCATGTGGGTGTGGTGAGCATGAACCTCCAGTGGGCCCTGAAGCATTTAGTGGCAGAGCCAGCTGTGGAGCGACGAAAGGCTGTTCTAGGTGAGATTTGATATAAACCCTGAGAACTCACAAGGATCCTGACTAGGGTTGCAAAGGGGCGGAAAGTTTCCGGTAAATTTCTGGAAACTTTCCGGAAACTTTCCACGGAAATATTAAGCTCGGGAATTTTGAAAAAAAATAAATATGCAAATTAAATGCTGAGCAATAAAAACATCATTCAAAACACTATTTTAAAGATGTATGGAATGCAGCACACACTGCACGTTGAATTTCAACCCTCCACTGTGCATTCTTCCATCACATGCACACTTCAGCAGGGCTATTGAGGCCTGCTGTAGTGTGCAGGACTAGTCAGGTAAGTTTCGATGATATTACTGGGGAAAATATATAAGCATGCTGATTGAGGATTGTTCATCTGTTCATCTAGCCTATTTCCATTCATTTATCAATCAATTGTAAAATATTTTTACAGACTATTCCAATTGTTTGGCTAACTATTTATATCTCCGGCATGGCATAAGTGTTTTTTTACAAAGTTTTTTCTCATCTTATTCTACAGAACAATGCCACGTGCACTCTCTCATGTGTGGAGCTATTTCACCCCATCCAATGTAGAAGGAAAGGCTGTGTACATTTACAATACTGTGCAAAGACCTATGTTAAGAATGACACAAAGATGCAGAAGCATATAGTCAAGTGCCCAAAGTTTCCTCAGGGCTCAAATCAGCCTATGACACAACAAAATGTTTATATTTATGTATGTATATGACAAGATAAATACAGTTAGTATAAATTACCCACAACATTTCCAGTTTATTTCTGTTAATTCCCGTTAATTCCCATGGCAAGTTTCCAACTTTGAATATTCCCGGAATTTTGCAACCCTAATCCTGACACAGCTGAGCTCAGTTTATAATATGAAATTTAGATCTAGCGTTTGGTTTTCACTCATTTTGCCTGTCGAGCTTGAGACACATGGTTTAGACACGAGCGGAACCTCGAGGTTAAATGAGAACTATTGAGGAAACATTGTAATCTCCGTCTGTCTCGAGGGGATTCATTCTGTCAGAGGAAGAGTAGGCGTCTCTCATGAAGTATTCATCCACCCTCTTCAGGAGGGACTGTAATTGCTCCTTGCCGCTGATCTGTCCCTCAGTTGCTTTATCAACTCCATCAGACCCTCCTCTCTCCCATTGTTTGTCACTATCTTCCTGCCGGCCCAGGTGTCTTCCTCCTGATTCTGCTGTTATCTGCCGGGTGCTGCTGTCTCCTGAGGCCGGCCACTCACGCTCCTCTGCTTTTTCGCCCGGACACAAACCTCCAGACTCTGCTGGCTCTGAGGAGCAACCTCAGCGGCCAAGGCATCTCCTGCCCCCGGTGCTCAGGTGAGACAGACTCCCCTCTTAACTTCAAAAATCCAACACAAGTATCTGACACGCATGCTGTGTTCTGCAGGTGTGTTCATGGAGAAGCCCCACTCTTTGCACAGCCACAATTCTTTATCAGCATTTAAGTTTTCTACGCATCAGCAAACTCCGAGCTCGACAACCTCCAATGCTCCTCGGACCTCGGTGAAACCCAGTTCAGGCACCAACCAAACAGGTAGAGCCCCCCCCCCCCCCCACACCAAACCTAAAAAACACCCTCCTTCCTTTTTAAAGCCCTTTCCACGACTTTGAAATATTGCACTTTTACTGTTTTTAGGCCCTTTCCTGACAGTGTATATATCAAAGCTGGACCTTGGAACCTCTGCAACCATTTATCGTTTCTCCCTTAACACCAGCACTCCCTCCCCATGGAAGCCATGCAGCACAGAGCATGACCAGGTGTCATCATTTCAGGTCTGGGAGATGAAAAAAATGCTCTTGATGATATTTTTGTTATTGGTTGTAGGGCTTGGTCTCTGATTTGTATCACTACTAATCTTGTTTTATCTGAATAGGGTTATAGTCAGCCCCACAGCAATTACACCAGCAGAATGACAGTGTGTGTTTCCCATGTGTACCACCCGCACCCCAGCTGGATGATCACATCTGGCTCATGTGAGCTCAGGCATGGCTGGACGCCAGAGTTTTCGTTTTATGTAGCTGCGTCTCTGCAGCAGCAGCACAGCAGGTGAAGACACAAAAGAAGAAAACTCAAAGTAAATGTTGGATGGAGTGTTTTTTCAGTGGAGTATCCATCACTGCAGCTCTGCTCTCTCTTCACAGGAGGCTGTACTTTGCACAGCAGCGCCTGAGACCTCATCCCAGCCGAGTGTGTGTCGACCCTCCTGGCTGCGGCCTCGGCTCCGGGCCTGATGGACCCACACAGGGAGTCTTTTATACTCCTCTTTCCAGCGGTGAGTGAGGAATTGTCAATGTCAGAGAGCATCGTTAACTTAGAGACAGTTTTTCAGCCCATCAAGAAAACTATGCTTGCACTGCATGCATCACACTGCTGGAATGACTTTTTTATGCAATTTATTCACAGGTTGAAAATTGAGAAATTGCAGTGATATAACTTCTTTTTTCAAATACAGCTTAAAGTAGCTGTCTCTGAACCCACTACTGGGTTTCTCCAAAGTACTCCAGTTGTAGATATTTTTACACTGAATAAATAAATACCCTTTTGAGATTTCTCTCTGGTTCTATTTCCAAAGGTCCCTCGTCTGCTGCCAAAGCGAAACCATCCAAGACGTTTGGCTTTAACCCGTGCAGCGGTGGTGTGTGTGGCCGCCCGGCGGTGCGTCCTCTGGTCGACACCGGGGCCATGGTCTTTGTCGTGTTCGGGATCCTGGGAGTCAACCGAACTGAGCGCAAGGACAACCATGTTATTGGGGATATGGTGAGGGCCCTTATTCATCAACAGAAATAATGCAGAGCCATATTTGTAAAAGATGTTCTAATGGTGTTGATATGTTGTTTAATTTTCTTCAAAGGGCAGCATCATATTGGATCCAGACTTTGATATTTTCCAGGAGATGGGGCATCTCTGCAAAATCTGTAAAGCTGTCAGCGCAAACACACAACTGGTGAAGCCAGGAGGAGCACAGTGTCTGCCTTCAGGTAACAACTGACTGAGATCCTATCACATAAAATCATGATGTGAAATAAAAAAGTAGTAGAATAAAGATTAACTGGCTCAGTCTAATGTTTAATATAATGTTTTAATCAAAAGCACTAGCTACTCAAAAACGAATATCAGTAGTTTTTTTAAATATTAAAATGAATATATGTGATGACATTTTAATATTTCATTCTTGAGTTTGAGGAGTTATACTAGACATGTTTCACTGTACAAGAGTATTAGGGCAATATGAAGAAAAACATTTTGACGAAGATTACAAGAAATAAAGTCATAATACATGAGAATAATGTTGTAATCAACCAAGAAAAAAGTCATAATATTTCAAGGAAATAAGCCACAGAGAGATCCTGTGCTTGCTTCCACTTCCTCTTGATCCAAAATCTTGAACCAATCTCATGTATGGACCATGGCCATACATTTCTTCCTCCGCTAAAGAGGTAGTTTCCTGTAAATCTATGCTCTTCTTTCTTCATAATAGACTCAGTTTCTTTCATAACAATTTCAAATTGGTGATACTTATGATGATGTGGTGCTGATGAAATTAGATTTGAGTATTTAGTTACCTTTGAAACTTATACTAAAGTATAACCTATCAAGATGCTCAAAATTCTACTCATTTAAATGCAGGCAACAGGTTGATCTTCTGATATTTCCCCTCTCAAATGACTCGTAGCCTCAGGTGGCCTTACGAATCTGCATAATAAAATTCTGAACAAAAAGAAATTAGATAAATCCAATAAGCTGTAAATAAAACAAATCATTCATAGAGGATAAAAGTGCTGAAAAGGCTGTGTCTTGTTGTTCCCTCTGTTCTCTCCAGGCAACAAGCTGTCTTCTATTCTGCCTCTGCTCCACCCTGACTGTCACTCTCTCCCTGAACCCAACCTGCTCCCGGGGCAGCTCTCCCACGGAGCGGTGGGAATGCATGGAGGCAAGGTCCGCTGGCTGTCCATGGCCTTCGAGTCCGTAAGGGTCCTCATCTTTCAGCGCTTCATCTTCACACTTCAGCTGCATGTTTCAGAACTGGTATCGTCCCTGACACGCTACTTCTTTCTTTCCCAAGACCACATACAAGGGGAAATCCTCCTTTCAGACCTACTCCGACTTCCTTCAGTGGGAGAACTTCATCCAGGAGCAACTCGCCAGCCTCCCGCAGTCATCTGCTCTTCAGCGAGGGTTCCAGACCTGTGAGCACTGGAAGCAGATCTTCATGGAAATCCTAGGCAAGTGAGAGGTGGTGTGTCCTATGTTGTCGGCTTGTCGTCACATCTTGATATCTCAGAAACACCTCGATGGATTTAAGACAAAATTAAAAGGAGTTTTTGGTGGCAAAGGTTAAGGCCACCCTGTCGTCAAAAACAAGTTTGAAGACATAACAGAAAATGTATTATTCTATTGTTCGGTGCAGACACTTCTGAACTTTATTCAACTCAGGAACAGAGGGAGGGATGGCGACTATATTTCCTGCTACGTGACTGGGTGGTAATTCAGGTGCCCGTCAGCGTGACCTTTTATTATGTCATCAGTGACGTTACAAAAAGTACATTTAAAAGAAATGTAGGAATATCAATTTTGTTTTGTTGTTAGCGTTTGGTTCTTGGTTGTCGAATCGGTGAGCACGAAAGAGTCTGATACACAAGTTCTCTCTGCTCTGCCCGTAGGGGTGGAGAGCGCCCTCTGGAGTCTGCTTCTGTCTCTGGCCATTTGTGTGGCAGCTGTGTCTGTGTTTACTGCTCATCCTCTGTTGCTGCTGCCTGTTCTCATAACCATTCTAGGTAAGAGAGGATGCTGTTTATTCATAATTGTAAGTGACTCTTGTCAACACTTAAATAATGGATTTCAAAATTGATTCACGGCTGTGTTGTGATCGTGTGTGTAACTGTGAGTTTTGGCCTTGAGCAGGAGTGATTTCTCTGGTGGTGGCCATCATGTACTGGCTGGGCTGGGAGATGGGAGCAGTGGAGGCCATCTCTCTGTCTATCCTCGTGGGATCTTCAGTGGATTACTGTCTGCACCTGGTGGAGGGATACTTGCTGGCTGGGGAGACCATGGCCTCTACGCTCGGTCGTAACTCGGTACGGGAGCCTGAATCAAAATCTGTCTCACAGCAGCAGTCACAAGCAATTAGAAAAGCCACCACAGCATGTTTTCTGTTTACACACTAAAACAGGCTAATGATGAACATTTTGGGTTTAATAAGGCAAGAAGCCCCCTGAAGGCTGATGAATAAAGAGGAGCAGCTCGTCCCATTAATCTGTGTTTTGTTTGCAGCAGCTGCCGACTGAGAGGCAGGGGCGGACCCTGGAGGCAGTGAACCATGTGGGCGTTGCCATAGTGTCCAGCGCCGTCACCACGGTGATCTCCACAGTCCCCCTCTTCTTCTGTGTCATTGTGCCTTTCGCCAAGTTCGGGCAGATAGTGGCCATCAACACCGCCGTCTCGATTCTGTTCACCCTGACCGTGACTGTGGCCATGTTGGCGAGCATGGCCCCCGCCCGCTTCAGCAGGCCCCCCGGCGCCGTGCTGAAGGCCTCCCTGGCTGTGATGGCGGCTGGGGCCGTGGTAGCTGTTCTGTGCTGGGTTGGAGGACAGCTGGGTGCGTTGCCCTGGCGATCAACCGGCACATAAACGCAACTGTCCGTCCAATCCCACTGATGTCAGGCAGAGGACTCCCTCCGGACGCATGTACTGTATTTTCCTCCTCATTGAGAAGGAATGTGGGATCAGTACCTTATCTCACAGCACAAAGATGTCAGAATCAACTCCATTCTTAAAAGCAGTTTGTCATCACAACAGACATTTCTTCACTTGTATCGATCAGTGGATTGTTAAGTATTGGAGAAAAAAAAACATCTCAACTGCTGAGTATCGCTTCAAAAATGTAAAGTGTGAGTGACTCAGTAGTGGGTTGACATGATGACTCAGTCTGAGGTATCGCCCTCGGCTTCGAGGTGGAGATGATGTTGAGTAATCCTTGGGAAACACTGGCTGAGTCACAGTTTTCATCTGTGTAACTTGTTAAGTTGTGAAGAGTCGCTGACTGTTCCGTGATCTGCTGTCGTGAAGAAGAACCGGCCGGCTAGCTCTTACGTGTGTGAAGATTCGTGCTCACATGATTCATGGCCATCTTCTGAAACATTACACTCGCCTATTTATTTATTTATTCAATATTTTTGGGGAGTGTTCTCTTACTTGTGCAATGTGAATTTTACAGCCACACAGAGTTATGGACGTCCTGCAGTTGTATTAAAAGTTGCCAAATGTTAACAGTGCACAGTTTTCCGTGTAACCTGTAAATGTCTCAGTCTGCTACTCTCGCACTTTCGGAACTGATGCTGCCGACACACACTTGTTCTGCGGAGCTGTGTGTGCCAAAACTCACCGCAACCCTCATCCTCTTCTCTGACCCATGTTTATATCGCACATCTCAAACTGCTTCAAGGTCTTTTTGTCATCAGCGCCAATTGAAAGACACTTTCTCCTCAGCTCCTCAGGTGCACCCTCCACATGCCCTCCACCGCACTTGTAGGCACTCACCGTAACCAATTCTACTCTCGCACAATTTATTGTACCACTCCAACGGCCATCAGCGCTCACTCCAGTCTGCTCCCCAGTGAGGGCTGTTTGTCAAAAGTACAAAACACAATAATGGTTGGAGAGAGGGACTGAGTTGCGGTAAGAGCAGTACATTTCTGTAGTGTGTGTGTGTGTGTGTGTGTGTTTCTTGGGAACATCAAATAAAGCAGGTGCAGAAAGCCTCGGGTCTTTTACTTCTGGGAAAGCTCAGCCTGGTTTTCCTCTGCATTGTTACATAATGGAGCAGCGGAGCAGGATGAAGAGCTGTCATTGTTTGCTGACAGTCACATCATTTTTGAAAGAGCCTCTGTAGTCACATGTCTGGTTAGCGGTCATTAATTATTCATATGGAACAGCTCAGATTTAATATTTAAATGGCCTCTTGTGTCATATGTTGGTTCATCTTATTATGTCACATTGCTCTACATAAAGTAGCTTTTCCTCTGAAAATATGCGTAGGAAGATGTAAACAGATATTTTCAATGAAACAGGAAAACCTCAGTGGACCTTTAATCTGTAGAGTTCTCTGTTCATTATTTTACTGGACCAGCAGCATCACGCGTATTACTGCAACAGAAAAATGTCAATTGCCAGTACATTTATAGTGTCAGTGGAGAGGTCAATTTACATCTCTTTAAATGAGAGGTCACGTTTTTGGCCAATAAGTATGTCCACCTGGTGTAGAAGGAAATATACATTTTATAGGTTAAGATGTTTTTGAAATGGATAAGTCTGGTTACCTCTGCCAAGGAGGTTATGTTTTCATCTGCCTTTGTTTTTTAGCAGGGAGACGGGAGAGAAAGTAGCTGCAGTCATCGCGCTGACTGTGACGTCACATGAAATTATTCATGATCTCAAACCTCTTTATCGCCTAAACGAGGGAGTAAGACAAAAATTCACCCCCTCAGTGTTGTCATGAAGGAAGAACCTCGCGATTGAGACTATAACCAATTTTTTAACCATGCTGTAAACAGGTTTAATTCTGCTCTAAAGTCTGGCTTTTTAACATGGGAGTCAATGGGGATTTGCTCCCTCTTGGAGCCAGGCTTAGCGGCCACCCAGTGAACTGCAGCTTTTTACACTTCTGTATTGGCCTCATCGCTCAGCCCAGGATGGTGCTCCTTGATCACACTCTGAAATTGTATGTAAATCGAATGATAGTTGTGAAACAAAGATTACTTCCTGTTGCCAGTAGGTAGCGCCATCATTTTTTTTTTTTTTTATAACATTTTTTTTTAATAAGAAATCCTTCGAAATACATTAGGACCTCCCACCATAGCTGCTTGGGCCGCTGTGAAAGAGAGAAGTGCTCAGTGCATGATTAGGACTCACCTGATCTAGATCTACCTATAGGCTTTAAAGGGCCCATATTTTGTAAAATAAATATTCTGGTCTTTTACTATCCGTAACTACTTGAAGGGGTCAGTAGGGATCCTCAAAGTATGAAAACAGTCGCAAAAACAGAGAGGCAGGATTTTTTTCACCTTTAAACCACTGATATATCATCTTAGGTGTACCAATACCTCTAATTAAATCCCAGAAAGGTGTTAAATATGGGCCATTTAATAAAGTAGAATTTAAGAGTTTAACCTTAAATGTAGAGATGGTGTTTGACTCCTGAACCAAGGCCTGGTTCCAAGAGAGGAGCCTGGTAGCTTAAGGCTTTAACCCTCAGTCTACTCTTGCAGAGTCTAGGAACCACAAGTTAGCCTACATGTTGGGGACTATGGGGACAATACTGTGTTATGAGCTCTTTGATATATGAAGGGGCTTGATTGTTTTATGCCTAAATGTTCGCTGTTATCCTCCTAGCCCAGAGCCACGTTTGGGCGGACACCGCACAAGCTCACGCCCAAGGGGCATGAGACATGATCAGATCAATTTGTGATTGCTGCAGTTACTGGTGTAAATGACGCCGTTTCCAGTTGATGAAGGCTTACAGACACTTGGATGACACCACAGGAACAGAATGGAAGCATTTTTAGTTTTTTTGCTCATTTGAAGAAGTGGTTGCCATTTACTTCAATTGTATTGGATTTGACTAATTGTTAACATTAACAAATTGGAACCTATCTGATAAGTACAACTTAACAAATAAAATCTAGATCTAGTGAATTTAGACGTGGCTTCATAAGGTGACAGTTGGGCCTTGGCAGTTATACTAGTTTTACTGTATCTGTTAATGTCTAAATAGGAATGTTAAGGTCCAAATCTAAAATGAATACCCTAAATGACAGCCCTCTACCTTGTACCTGCACCTTTCACAAATCGGCATCCTTTATTCATGAATGTATGTCTTCACCCAGACTGCAGGTTTATTAAATCTGCACGTATTTGACAGTCCGATTTGTTGGGGTAAGCAGAACGACAGAGCCAATTTCAGTCATGCCGCGTTGGCAGTTTTTGGCGCAACAATACCACAACGCTCTGCTCCACGTGTTTTTATGAGGAAACACAACAGGAGAGAAATGGAATTATTGAGGGGGAGGCAGAAATGAAGATGTGGCAAGATGGAAAAAGTAAACTTGGTCCCATTCAGTACTCTGAAATGACAAGCTTCATCTTTAGAGAAATACAGATTTCTATTTGGCTTATATAGTCGTTCTGTGTTTGCTGGCTGTCAGAAAACTTGTCTGAACCTTATTTCAAACACAGACCCATCTGTCATTTAAGTCCTCAGTGCTGTTACTCATACTCCCATGTCCTGGATTGCACTCAAACAGGAACTAGGTAAATGCAAAGCAGCACATGGTTTAACTTCAAATGAAAAAAATATACCCGTAATCAATTAATATTGTGAACAAAGGTCAGACATCAAATGTGTATCGAACCGCTGCAGTGTCACACAACATAACCCCAACAGCGTAGAATGTGAAAGAAATGCAGAAAAGGAATGAGTGAGCAACATCGTATATTCAACATAGACCAATGGCTATACATGAGAAGGCAATTTTAGGGCTAATGTCAACAGTACCTTTCCACCTTTACATCATACATGTAATTACTATAACAATAAATAGCCAGGCTCATTTGGTTCTTGAGAAATACTTCATTGTACCAAGAAAAAGGCATTTCCTCTGGAGAGAGATTATTTTACATCAGACCTGTAAATCAACACTGAAACATTTAGTCATATCTTTATTACCCCATGTTGCAGGGCACACACAATGTTCAAGTATGCCTGAGGAACTAAATGGAGCAATTCAAAAAAACAATTAAGAATAAGAGAGATAAAATGCATTTTAAAAATAAGTGAACTGGCATTGCATTTCACAAAAATTCATAAGCTCATGATTTTGGAACAATTCTCTGTAAAGTGCTAACTGGTTCGAGCTGAGAAAAGCACATGTTCCCTTTGAAAGATTATACACATGACTTTATACATAGAGGTACAGTAATAGCCAGTCGTCAAGTGAGCAATTACCAACCAGAAGACATGGACCACATTTCTTTTATTAGTCCTTTAATAACATAACTGCTTCCTTAATTTCCTTGTTAATGGTAACAACGAGAATCTTGCCACTGCATGCCAGGACAATGCCAATTACAAATGCTGGTGTTGCCGCTGTACAATTTTTCCTTCGCTGCTTGTAATTACATGCAATTGACCGACATACAGTATCAAAATCTCAAGTCAAGTCTTTCTAATCCTTTTACAGACAGGAATCCTTGAACCAAAGGGATGAGAGAGTGAGGAGAGGAGGAGAATTACAGAGGAGCGCAGGAGATCTTCCCTGACTCCCTCCCTCCTCTCCCTTCTCCTCCCCCCTGGATGTGGTGCTCGGCCCGACAAAAACAGGGATCTGCCCCGCTGATGCCTGCCGGCCTGCAGGTCCTGAGAATCCACTGTTTTCCTTGTGTGCCTCTCATTAAGAGGCATGTTAAAAAAAAAAAAAAAAAAAAAGAAGAAACAAATGAAAAAATTATATGGAGGGAACTGGGTCAATACATTTTCCCCCACTGTCCGCCTAAAGTGGACGTCCACCCTCCCACCCCAATCCTAACCATAAAAAGGTAGAAACAAGGTGTACTGCAGAATGGCTTTACTCCTCACAGTCTGTGGGGGGAGCTAGAGCCCCTAGGAGCTGAGGTGCGGTTGGTGGTCTTGCGGCTGTTCTGTCGTGTCTGACTCATCTTGGTGGCCGAAGGTTTCCGAGCGTCAGGCTGGCGCCTCCCCTGGGGGCCCCTCCGCTTGCCCTTTGGCCCTGCGCGGCCCCTTCCGGCCACCGCTGGTCACTTGCGCGAGTGCAGTGTGTCCTGAAACTTGGTGCTGGTGTAGCGCACGTGGAATCCTTTTTTGTTGATTGTGTCATCAGAACGGAACTTGATCACAATGGAGTCACCGGCTGAGTAGATCTCCTCTGGAGGCTGTGGAGAGGGTCACAACAACAGGTTTATTTGTGGCGTTCTGCTTCTCTGACTGCACTTCAATTTAAACTAAGCACTTGTCCCACGCTGAAGCCGGAGTCAGATCAGTGACCATGACGAATGGCTTCTTCCTACAGATGACAGACAGTTCTGAAACAGCCACAGCGGTCCAGGGACCAGGACCGGCCCTTCTCAACTTTATTCTGATTCAGGCTTCCACTGCTATCGATGTGAAGATAAAATATTCTCTGATGATTGCTGCACCACTTCAGAGAGCTTGTTTCTTCACTGAACAAAACCGTTTACTGCTGCACAGCTTCATGTGCTTCTACTGTCCTCAGTACAGTGAGCTAAAGGGTTTCCAGTGAAGCACAAGTTAACTTGACCTGGCTGTTTGTCAGGATCGTGGTCGTCACATGAATATTAATTCAGAACATCAGAGTGAAAAATAATTAGTTGTTTGCGGTGCTGTGGCGGCTGCCCTGCGGCTTCGACAGAGACAAGCACTGCCATGTCAAAGCAGCTCCAGCAGCCAACTGTAAATACACCAGACTGATTAAAGCTGCCATTCATAACATTAATATTAAATCTACAATGGACCATAATTCTTAGCTTATTGGGAGAGAGAGGGATTTAAAACACAAGAAAAAAAAGACCTGCAAATGTTATTGTGGATCCAACAATAACCAGTCGCCTGTTTAACTGAGAAAAAAAAGCCCCTGGGCTAAAAGTAAGCTCCCCCACACTCTAATGAGTTTTCAGCCTACTTTGTTCTGAATTGTGTCAGTTTATTTCGACCGGTTTTATAAAAGGAAACTTGATTGAGGAGCTGCTCCCCAGGGTTCTCCGGCTGCTACGTCCCCTCCGGCGAATGATTCACAGGCACAGGCTGTGAGTAAATGGCCAGAGCTTATTACTGAAGTGTGTAAATGAAATCAAGCTGTTCTCTGACCTGAGGAAACTTGTTTCTACTCCCTGCTGCCCACATTGTTCCGGACTCTGCAGCTTCAGCATTGGCTAATTAATTTGTATTTACAACCCAGTGCCAGAGATTCTAATGGGCCATCAGCGCCTAGGGAGCGGCGGCTTGTGTCGACCTACAGCGGAACTCCCCCAACTCGTTGACTTTCATTCAAGTTGGAGCAGGAGTGGAATCAAAAGCCCCAGGGTCCTTCAAAGTCATCCCATTCAAAACCCCTGGGAAAGGTTACTCCACTGCAAACAATTGTCTCAACCCTCCTGCTGTTAAAACACTTGTTAAAGAAGAGGTTGCTTCTAAAAATTGCTCTTACCCCTGAGCCACAGTAACGCCCCAGCCGTGGAGACTTGGTGTCATCTCCGTCGAACAGCTCCATGTAGTCATAGCCACAGTCTGCCTCCTCCTCAATCTCGAAGGTCTGGAAGATGAGCTCCACGCCGTAGCCTTTCTCCGCCGAGATCACCCACTCGCAGTCGGAGGCTCCGGGGTAGTTATTGTCCCCAAACTGGGCATGGGAGAACAGGTCCTTGGTCTTCACCTCTGCCTTGAGGTGACCTCCACACTCTGTGGACAGAGAAGTTGAGCTGAGATTTGCTTCGCACTACTGCGGCTCATTTTATGGTTCCACAGTCATCCAGACAATAAGGATTCTTAAACACGCTCTGTTTTAAAGTATGAGTCATGATCATTCTCGGAAAGGAAGGTGATTTTGGACTAAATCTGAACCATGTGCATATTATACCCCACCTCCCCCTCCAAAAAAACGTTCAGATTTGGAAGTGCTGTCACATGAACATCTGTTCTTACCTGCAGTGTGCGAAGCCTCGAATCCTTTCTTCTGCACTGAATTATCCGAGAAAAAGCGAATGAACAGCTTGCTGCCACTAGACATGATGGGCTGCGGCTTCTTTGTGCCACAGAAACGACCCAGACTCGGGGCTTTTCCGTCGCGGCCATCGTAAATCTCAATGTGGTCGTAAGTACACTCCAAGTGGGCCTCCAGGTCGATCTCATTGAAAGTCTGTGACAAAAACAGTCATTAAATATTTTATATTATAATAATTAGCTCAGTTTTCAGATGCTTACACTCCTTTTTTAAGTCAAACGACATAATATTGATGTGTCTTATTGCTATCACTGGATAAAGAAAGCTAATCTCTGAGCACACAGGCACACGAGGGTAAAGCAGGAAACACGGGTCTTGATTTTATATTACATTTTAACAGAATCACCCAAAACCTCAACTGTTTCAATGAAAGCTTGTAAAGAGGAGGGGTGGAGCATGACCCAAGGAAGCATCTAGTGTTATTTTCCAGGAACAAACGCTGGCATCACACTTTTTAATATTATGTGTTGGCTGCTGGTTTTCTTTTAAATGATTTACTACGCGTCAGTGAAACAGTATACAAATATATAATAACAGAATCATTGTTGGTGGTGCCAAATCAGTGTCTGCACAGTAAACGCAGATGTACTCAATGAATCTAGCAGTTCAATTACACAAATAGGCAACGCACTCCAATAAATTCAGGACTGACGGGTGAAATTACACAGAGAGCAGGAGGAAGTGGCACATACGATTTTGATGCGGTGGCCTTGAGTGGTGGTGAGGGCCCAGGTGCACGCCTTCTTGCTGGGGTATTTATCTGGCCAATTGGGGCTGGTGATGATCCCACTCACACTGTTCACCGTATGGTCACAGCCAGCTGCAAACAGACATCACCGAGTTAACACAGACCTGTGCATCGACCTGCACTCAAACCGTAAACACCAGACAGCAGGCGCCCCGTGGCCGTGTTGAGCAGAAATACCTTCTTTACAGTCGTGTTTGTTCTCGTGCAGCACAAAGCCGCTCCTGCACTGACAGCTGTAGCTCCCGAAAGTGTTGACACACTCATGTTGACAGCCGCCATTCTCCTTGGAGCACTCGTCTTTGTCTGCGGAGGAAAAGAGGACACAACCTTGGTGACTGTTTCCTCTGTAGGCGACAGTGAAAGTGGCTTAATGGAAATGGTAAATGGGGTGCAGTCAAATTGCACCTTTCTAGTCTTTGCAACCACTCAAAGAGCTTTATTTACACACACACTCGCACACAATAATGCTCCAGCCATCAGGGTTAATTTAAGGCTCTGCATTTGCCCTAGTACACTTCGACATCAAACCACTGTCTTTCTGATGAGTGGACAACCTACTTTACCTCGTGAGCCACAGCCAGGAAGTCTGATAATTTAATTCAACACTGTTAGAACCACTCACCTGAGAAGAACTGTGCTTTAAAGCCCTTCTTAGACACTGTATTGTCGGATTTGAACTCAATTCTCATGTTGTTATACTGAGAGGTAATGGCTTCTGGCTTCTCGGCCCCGCAGAACTTCCCATGCAGCCTCGAGTCTGCCGAGAGCCCGCTGCGCACCTCCACGTAGTCGTACTTACAAACCTGAGCAGAGAAACAGAGCATGTGAAGAGGCTGGGGCATTTTCATTTAGTTTTGAATACGACACATGAATGAGAGGAAATTGGGTTTATGTGCTGTGAAAGAGGAGAGCTGTGGGTGCAATGACTGGGAGGGAGAACACAGAACAAACCCACCCCGTGTCGATTCAAAATAACCCCAGTGCTCACGTCATTGCCCTCAGTCTCAAAGACGTCAAAGAGCAGAGTGATGCGGTACTGCGTGGGGGCGACCAGCTGCCAGATGCAGTTCTTGTTTGGAGGGTACTCTCTGGGCCAGCCTGGGCTGGTGATTGACCCATTCAGCTTGGTGATGAAGCCTCCACAGGCAGCTGTACGGAAGACACAACCCATGGGAAGAGACAAGGACAAATAGTGAGAGGTCGATAGAGATGCACACGTGCTGTCAGAAATGTTGCTGAAACAAGAGCCCTCTGAAATCCTTTCTGTGTCTTAAATAAACCTGATTAGTGGCTGAACTCCACGAGAGCTTTGTATCAGTTACACAATACACAACATGTCACATCGAGCCCGAACCCTCACCAAGCTATTGTTAGACAAGATAAATGTGCACTGTTTATTCCTGCAGCTGGTGTGAATGCTGATATGGAAAAAAATACAGTATTTAGCTATTTTTACATGTAATACAGACGTTAGGCACCTGTTTGTTACCCATTGTATTTCTTCATTGTAAAGTAAATGTAAATTACTACAGTAAAATGCTATTATTCTTTAATCTGTTTTAATGTGCATTTTTTTACTCTATTGACTGTATCATTTGTTACTCAAGTACAATTTTCATGTATTGTACTTTAGATTCATGTTCAGGTTCTTTTCACTTTTACTCCATTACATATTTCAGCAAATATCTATAAGTTTTACTCCACTACATGTTACAAAACATTGCGTTACATGTTCACATTGTTTTTTATATCTTTAGAATAATCAATAATGTGAAGGGATTGGTTTCGCTAATCCAATCAGAGTTGGCATGTAACACTAGACCTCCTGCAGCAGCAGCATCACTGGTTAAGAAACACTTAGGATGTATTCAGAAGAGGCCGAGACTCATCCATTAATTAATAACAGTTTTTCAGTTCTGCAGCGTTCTTCATTAATGTGAAAGAGTGTATTCTTGAATAAAAGTTTTACGTATACCTATTTAAGTATATCTAAAAACAAATACTTTCTTTTACTTAAGTATAAAAGTAAATGTTGTACCTTTAGTTAAGTACATTTTAGTACTTGTTGTCATGCTTTTTTTTATATCAATGGGTTTGCTTATGCGACACTAAATATCATTATATATGCTTCAACTGCATTGAAATGAACCTATCTGTACAATTTAAATTGAGTGTGCAATATCTCAGTTTAATCTGCTTGTAAATTTGTTATGTCTCTATATATTTAACACTCAAACATCTGTACATTTGTACACAACGCAAAGCTGGAGTGACTGCTGACTTCCTCTGGGGGCGGACAGCGATCGGCCAGCGTGTGCACTTACAGTTGGATCTTAGACAACGACACGTGCTTTGAGATAAAAATAATACTTGAGTTGTTGTGACTCAAATCCAGTCAGCACAATCATCACATTGTTTCTGTTGTTGTCAGGAAGGACTGTACTTATTGTGTTTGTGTGACTAACTGTGTTAAGTCCTTCAGTGTAAATGACACGGTGAGCAGGTCTGGTCACCGTTTCTGCCTGTACTTACCCTCGCAGCTGCGCTTGTCAGCCGCCAGCTCATAGCCCGGGTCACAGGCGCACTTGTAGCTGCCTAGTGTGTTGACACAGCGTTGCTCACAGCGACCGTTGTCCGGTTTGGAGCACTCATCCATCTCTGAAAAACACAAAGATATGTTAGGACCCTTTTCACTGGCCCCCTGGGTCGATTGAATACAGGAAAAACCCTCCAAAACAAGAGCGGGGGCAGGCAGAGAGAGTTCGCAAAAGGACCCGACGGTGCAAGTGGAACAAAAAAAGTAAATACACTTAGAAAAAGATAAACGATAATGACAGATGGAGAGATTTTCCTGGAACGTTCTCTCCTAAGGGTTTACAACCTTTAACCCCTCACCTTTGAAGAAGTTGGCAGCGAAGCCGGCCTTGTTGACCGAGCCATCTGAAACAAATTTCATCCACAGGTGGTTGGAGCTGGTTTTGATGTCATCTGGCTTGTCGTAGCCACAGAAGCGGCCCAGCAAAGGGCCGTTCTCAGAGTTGCCATCACGCACCTCCAGGTAGTCATAGGCACAACTGTCGTGTCTCTCAATCTGACAAAAGAGGGTTTTTGATGTTTAAATTGGTCCAAATAGTCCTAAAATTTACATCAAATAAGATTTTATTTGAGAAATAACAAAGGACGTGTGTCTTACTTCAAAAGACTGGAAGGTGAGGCCTACGTGGTAGCCCTGAGCAACAGAAATCTTCCACACGCACACTTTGTTGGGCCTGTAGTCGTCAGGGTAGTTGGGGGACTGGATCTGGCCGTTGTCCTTCTTCACCTCCCCACCACAGATGGCTGCATGTGACAGTAAAGACAATTAAAACACAGCCCTAAGCTCCCTGGATAGCAGTATCATCAGCACGTGATTCTGAAAGGGAAAAAAAACTGTGTGCTCACTGTTCTGATTTATTCATTGTGGATTAGCTGAAATGCCTCCACCACCAGCTCACACACACACACACACATCATCCCTTTGCACGGTCTGGAAACAATGGAGTCGAATGTGAGGGCCAGGCCAAAATCTGATTAATGCAGTGTAAAGTGCCTGACACATCAGCAGTAGGGGAGCCAAAAACGGTGGATATTAATGCAGCTCCTAAGCACATTGTTGGATGTGTGACTGACCATGCGTTCAGTCAGCTGAGCGATGTGCTGGAATGGGGGGGCAGCGAGGTCGTGCAGCGGGTGCTTACCCTCATAAACAGCGGAGAAACCTTTTCCCACCCAGTTACTGCTGCTGCGGAACTCGATCCACAGGCGGCTGTCGGTGGAGATGATGGGCTCGGGCAACTTATCGCCACAGAAACGACCTGGGTCACAGGTGGAGATGCACACAAATAGATTACGACACCTGAGATAGCGAAGAAATTCCTCCACACAGCTCCTTACTGCAACAAAACGGAACATACTGTGAGGGTACCAGAGAAGACGAGGAACAGTTTTTAAATATGACCAAAAACAGATAATAATTCAAACTCAAAATTAGCGAAGTATTTGATATCTGGTAAAGTCATATACTGTATGACATGGGTTGACCATACAGTTTCTATAAATAATGTACAAATTCTTCTTATTCAAAATAGTTTGTCATTAGTACCACCCTGGTGAAATTTGCTGATATGCAGCAATACAGAGAACAGTCAAAAAATAAACTTCAGTAATAGTAGTAAATAAGTGAACACGCAATATAAACACGTGGAAATATAAAAATAGACAGACAATAGTTTGTAAATCCTTGTCTCAACAGCCTGGAAACAAACACGGAATCACACTAACTTTATGGTTTTCTTTTTTCTTTTATGCTAGTACATAGAAGACCTTTGAATTTTGGAGTATTAGTTGGACAAAACAAAACGTCTCTGATGAATCCATTGAGACAAGATTAATCGATCATTAGTTGGGACCCTAGGACAGTGTTCTCCAGTTAAAACTGACCTTTAAGTGGCGCCTTCCTCCAGTATCCATCTCGGATCTCCACGTGGTCGTACCAGCACAGGTGACTCCTGTACAGATCCATGGAGGTGAAGTTCAGAATGATCTTAAAAACCAAGAGAGAGTGATTATTGACACAGCGTGGGCCAGAAGGTCAAGTGACGTTCAGACGAGTTATTATCGTTATTTGCAGTCAAGGCAGCTTCTGTTTAAAGGTGTCTCAGAATTGACTTGGAACTTTCCATGTGCTCATACCTTTTCCCCCGGCGTGACTGATATTCTCCAGATGCAGTGCATGTAGGCCGAGTATCCGTTGGGAAAGCCAGGAGAGGAGAAGTTACCGCTGCTGTCCTGCAGACTGTCCCCACATCCTGTGCACAGAGACAAACATACACACTGAGCGGCATGTGAAGGCCCAGGCTGTGAGCAGTGAGCTGCGAGCTGCGACAAGCTGCCAATTAGTCTCTGCCTGAAAACAACAGAGAGCCACTAAATCCAAAATATATAGTCATCAGCTCTGAAGTCAGCTGGCTGCAGAGACAGATGCTCGATGGCGGAACTGTAAAACTGAACGTGAAGTAAAGGGCCGCTCTTTAATGTTCAAAGCCACATCTGCTGATAATATTCCCCCCCTGCACCTCCCCCCTCCTACTCAAGATGATGATCACACAAAGGAATAGAGTGTGTGAGACACTTTATCTGAGCATCCTCTTCTGAAAATAAACCCGGCCCACTATAAATAAACCAGCCCTCTGGAGGACGTGATGCATTATGTACGTGTTGCCAGTGAAAAAAACAAAAAAACACCTCCACCCTTAGTGTGACTGGCAAAACTAAGTGTGCAAGTGTGCGGAGACTGATTTCCAAACACAACACACAGCCGCGTGGAACAACTTGAGGGGGGCTGCTGCCAAGTTGGGGAAAGATGTGTTTAATTAAGACCAGGAGGTAATGACAAAGGTTCATCCTGGGAACTGCGCCTGCATTCATTATTGCCTCAGTGTTATCTTTACCTTGGGCTGCGTTTCTTAGGAGTAAGGAAAACATCTCCCCCCCGACTGTTTGCATTTATTGCCTCCCTGGAGGATTGTGTGTAAGCAATAAAACGAGGAGCCCTGAGCTACGGGTTGTGTGTAATAATGCTTGGCAGAGGTCTGCCAATGCTAAACCATTAACAAGCACTCAGGCACACACTGGGGGTGACAAACACTCCCAGGAATTTCGCATAAATGGGAGATTCATGGCTCTTTAAGAATTTTTTTTCCAAGACCACGTGGAGAGACTCACAACCTCATCCCCCACAATGTGCGCCACATCATCATCTTCCTCAGCAGACAGAGATGTCAGACAGAAGACTTTTCCAGACACCTATTGATCCATTTTAGGTCAAAACTTCCAGTTCTAATGTAAAAAAGCACAACGTCTGGTCCCTCTCTCGTGACCCATCACTATATTTATTCTTTGAGCTTCAATGTGAGGCTGACAGCTCAGCTATCCCGGCCTGACCTACAATTTACTGACATCAAATCTATCCAGCAGACGGCTGCTCTCATTGTACATCTGTTAATGCTATAAATTCGATTTACTTAAAAAAGCATCAAATCCTCTCTCTTCTCTCTGGAAGCGTAAACAAAGTTCAGGACAAGTGCCAGGATTACACAACTCATCTTAGTGCATAGCTGCACAGTTTGCATGGTACACGCTGTGTCTGTGTGTGTGTGTGTGTGTGTGTGTGTGTGTGTGTGTGTGTGTGTGTGTGTGTGTGATTGGTGTATTGTGCAGACACGAGCATCGACAATCTTTTTAGTCCGTCTTCTTGAAGCCAGCTGTTCTTTCAGGTCTATCTTGGAATAAGTGATGACAAACTTCCTCTCCCTGGCTGGTGTTTACACTCCTCCCAGCTTCAGAGACTCGGACCCTGTAGCCAGGGAACCGCACCGCACCACATCAACAGTAGACGCTTTGCTCTTTCTACGCAGTGTGGAGCTGCATCTGGAGGAGGCAGGAGGAGCTACAGACCGCTCTCTCAGGGCTATGTTGCGCACACATGCAAAAATAGACAGGAAAAACCCATAGCAGACAGGATCTGTCATTAGGTCTTACTGGAGCATTTGTAGAGTTTGCGTGCCTGTATGATATCCCCTTTGCTCAGTCTGGTCCTCTGGCCAATGGGCGGCCGCACGCCGTTCACATCGTAGCGTGGCAGGATGGTGTCCAGGAAGATGCCTCTGGAAATCCAAAAGAGAGACTGACGTTAATGTTAATGGAAGTCACACTGCATTTACACAATCCTGCAACCTATGGTCCAACATCACAACCTGTTGGCTCAGGGATTAAGTGATTTACCATTGATGAGTGTAATTCAATCACTGCCCACAGAATTATTAACTTTTTCTTAAAAAGGACTGAGACTTGCAAACACCAGCATGAAAACGAGCACCAACAGTCTCCACTAAGCCAAACAACATGTGCTTGTTTTGTAGAAAAATACAGTAAATCCGGCGACCAGAGTGGAGGGGGCATGGAGCGCTCGTATTCATCCTGCTCATGTTTGGATTAGCATTTAAACAAAGATGTAAACATAGCAATGCAGAACACGCATATGCAAGCACTAACGTACATCTGTGTAACATACACACGAGAGGCTAAAACCCACATGTAATAAATTAAACCAACACTCCTTCAAACTACACAAGGGAATTCTAAGAGATAAAGAGATGCTTGTATAGACCTGGCAGCGGATAAATGCCTCAGCATGAGGCCTGAGTACCTGCTGTCGACCTCCACATGAGCACGCACACTCATGTCGACTCAAGAGTATTATTATTATCATCAGGGATAAAAACCTAACTGCTCGTAGTGTAATAAACATTAGATCATTAAATCTACTTCTCAAAAACCTGTAATCTCTTGAGGCATTTTTATAGTCAAACCATCCATCTATTTCTAACAGGGCACATTAAAAGCTGTGAAGAGAAACTGATTTTTTTTCTTTATCACTGGAACTTCATTTGCCCTTTCCTCCACGCAACATGCATGCGAGGGTTAAACGTGTTGTGAATCATTACCTGTGCAAAGGAGGTTGTGTTTGCGTCTACATTTGTTTTTTAATAAGCAGGATTACACAAAAACCTGAACCGATGAATGGCCGATTCATGAAATTGCGCGGAGCGGTGGGGCATGGATTTTGGTGCGGACCCGGATCAAGGGAGCGGATCAAGGTATTTTCTTACTTGAACATTGCGAGAGGGCTTTTATCAACATTTCTATTGATTTTTTCGACAATAATTCATGGGTCTTGATGAAAAAAAAAAATCTGGCATACTTAGAGGACTGATATTTCTGAGTTTGTGTAATCAGGTGCAGATCTAAATAAAAATCTGGATCTAGTGAATATAAATGTGGTTTTATTTGGGGCCAGTTGAGGTATGTGCTCTTCTGAGTGCCTTTCCATTTTGCATTATTTTCATAAACACAAGTATTTAACTTTCACTGTGATTCCTTTACAGCTCCGGCTAAATGCGGCAGATGGGCGGTTTCAGTAGCTTATCATGTTTCATTGGGGTCACGCGGTCGACCTCAGAGGCTAACGCTGCCATCATTCTTCCCACCAACTGCCCTACAGATGGACCCAAACTAAGAGCCTACCACCTTCTCCTGAGCTGCAGAGAGAGGAATTAAATTGCATAAGCTGTGAAAGTAGGAATGAGAAAAAAAGCAACATTAAAGACTGTAAAAACCCATCAGGTGAAGCAGCTACAGAGCTTGTCTTTTGAAATGGCAGAACAGTAAGTCCAGATAGACTCTTTTCACACTGCTGCCTCACTTGACACTTTGCTAGTTTATCATCTCCGTTTTTCTGTAAGTATTGGCGAGCAACGGCCTGGCTCCCTGGTCGTTCCCATGGTGACATGCCTATCAACGGCAGGCATGTGCAAACAGAGCAGCCTGAGCTAACAGTTTAGTCTCTGCCTGTCTGTGTGTCTGTCTGTGAGCTTCCAGGAGGCCGTACGCTGTCGGTCCAGTGAAAAACGCCACTCCAGCCGGTGTCAGGGCAGACAAAGGGCACACTGGCAGGTCTCTATTTGAGTTGGCACCGCTCCATGCACCAGTCCCCGAAAAATATCTCTGGAGCAAAAGAGGAGGAGGGGGGGAATGGCTGAGTTGTGAGTCGGATAACACAACCCAGACAAAAAGCACGGGGATCAGGCCCTGCTTCTCCCCAGGAGACACAGAAAAACATCAAGACAAGCCATGAAATCTACTGGACAACACCCGCGCCAAAGGACCCGGCTTCCCACGGTGATTTACTGTAAAACATCGAGCAAACACACTGGCTCATAATGGAGTAACAAAGCGAGACACTGGCACAGGTGAATCGACCAATCAGGGCGCAGGGAAAAGTGCCTGGACTGACTTGTGAAAAGCTAACAGGAGCCCCTTGTCTGATAATACAACTCTGTGAGACATTCCCCAGCAGCGGTAGCCATTCCTCCCTCATGTCCAAACAGCCTTATTGATCAGAGTTCCACGAATTAGGGGAGCAACGGAGTCGGACCCGGAGTGAAAACAGAACAGAGCGGATTACCCAACATAAACCTTCTTCAGGGCCGGGCCGGGCTGCTCCAAGCTGTGATGAACACCACGGATTTGCAAGATCATGAGCTTCAGTCCAGATCTTGGCTGAAGAATAATAACAGCTAATGGGCATCCTGTGTATAAAGTGCCTAGTTGACCAATATGAGAGTAAAACGAAAAAAATATCCTCTCAAACACAACGGTTGCATTGGACATTATTCAGGAACCAACCTTAAAGGCCACTAGAAAAGAAAGGTTGTTGTCTGTAATCAGAAGAGAAGTTTTGGAATAAAATTCGACTTCAAATGTGACTGCTCTCCGTTTTCCTCATTTTCCAGTTTTCCTGCACAGTATAAAGCACGAAAAGCCAAACAAAATCAAATAAATGTGCTCCGTTCCAAATGCAGTGCATTGACCTAAAGTTTGGACACAGACACTCTGGCATTTTTCTCAGTACGTTGGCCTGCACCCAGCCACAGCCTCCGTTTAGACAAAGATTCCCTCTCTGCTTCCCAGAATCTGTTTGCCGTGCGGCAGTTGATTTGCGAAGAGGCCCATACGCAGAGAGAGAGAGAGACACAGCACATGGGACTGCTGTTTTTTTTTTTTTTAATCTACACACAGCTGGCACACAGGGTCGAGTAAGAACAAAAGGACGACAAACAGCTGGTTCTCATATCAGACCGAACTCACTTGTTTTACTTTCGTGTGGCAGAGTTCACGTTACACCCTCTCCACCCAACTGAGGCCTGTGAAAACCGCTGCTGCTATAGGTGCAACTCTACAGCTGTCCCCTGGTTTATCTACGCAACACTGTTTTCATACGCAAACCTGACGTCATATCCTGCACATGCACTGCGAGGAAACAATAACATTTACACAACTTGATGTAAAGTTTGGATGTCACCGCTTAGGACATCATTAAATGGACAGGTTGTCAAGAAGCTGTTTCGTAAAAGCATCACTTCACTCGTCGCAGTTACAGTAATGACTAAGAAGCCGGATCTGAGTCAACTTTTCCCATGAGATCTATTTTGGCTCTGCAGTTACCCAGCTGCTGAATAGCTCTTCAAATCAACCACATCCTAAGATGACTGGAGTACGAGCCTGACTGATCAGCATCCGTCATGGTTCTTTTTCTAGTAAGCTGATGTTTCTGACGCCTCAACACCCCTGAGCAGAGCTGTGTGACAGCACGTCTGGCAGAGCTTCCTGTCGCATCCGACGGGGAGAGAGGAGCAACGTCAGCTGGTGGCAAATTTAATATGATTTTCATTGCTTAAACACTAATGCAACACATTTCCAGTCTCCAACAAACAGCAAATGTAGCCCCAGCTGGGACTTCAAAGTTTAGACATCGACGATAGGGTTGGTAATTTATGTCTGAAACACATTTTATCTTATATGTTGGAGTCCTCTTCAATTTCCATCAATAAGCACCAATAAATCCAGTCTAAAAATAATAAAACCCAGTGTCTGTGGCCCTCGCAGGACTGTAATTAACATGACCAATCACTAACCCGCCTGCCTGTTCATGTGTTTTGAAGGTGTAGCTTTGACGAGAGGGCACATAGGAGGGGGAAGGATGCATCAAGTTTAGCTTAATCTTTTCCATGATTACCAACCCTAACTTTAATGCCTAATTATTATTTGCATAGTTATATCATTTAGATATGGCACTCAGGAGAGAGTTAACTACTGCAAATGCCCGGCAGTAACCCCCGAAATTCAATCCAGCTGCACCAGATTTCACAAACCCATAGATATCAGTTTTCCCTTTAATGTGCCTGATTTCGAGGAATTCCGTTTGATAGTGTTTGTGTAATTTTGAATACACACAAAACAAACATACATACATACAAAACAACAAACAGACAGGGGGGATAACATGACCTCCTTGGAGGAGGTACATATATAGAGTAATGTGAATCTCTTTACTGAGGCTGGGTATTATCAATAATGCACAACTGTAAATGTACCCGGTTTGAGGCCATTCATTTTCCACTACTGGAGTTCTAACCATATGCAGGTGATTATTAAGGGTTGATCTGAACTGTGGCTGGGGAACCAAACGTTTAGCAGCACGGCTCGTTGAATAACACAAAGTCCTATGAGGATGATAAAAAGCTTAGCAGCAGACACCTCGGATATAAATCCACCGAGACCATGCATCAGTCGAGGGTAAATATAACTAATCATCAAAGCCTCTTCAAAGAGCCTGTAGGAGCATAATGAGGTGGTTGATGGTATGAAAGCACAACTTTTACAAGAAGCTCCACATAGGCATGAAAGTGGCGCACAGATATTATGTTGTGATGAAGCACAGCCACTGTTCCTGGTCCAGTTCTGCTGCAGGACTGGTGCTGCTTTATGGGGGGGGGGGGATCTGCTGCTGCTGCTAAATCAGCAGGAACTGAGGAGTGGAGCCTTAATTTGAACAGGCTGTGGGAAGGAGCCGGCATATTCCAGACAACACTTTCACTAAGGCTGCAAAGACTTGGCATTCGTTTGAAAGAAGAAATAAAATACCATTTGTTTTATGTTGATGAGAACTTTTCACAGTGAGCATGAAAAGTGTAAAGATGCTGTTTTGATGCCAGAACTGATAAAACCTACAGTGTTAAGCAACCACACAGCTGCACATAAGACGCACAGACTCTAATCCACTCCGATTCCAAAAGGGAAAACAGGAACACGTCAGGTTTCTTCCTACAAGTTACTTCATGCACCATGTGGATTATTTTGGATCCTCTGGGACGCTGATTCAGTTATAAGCAATTTAAGCTTAAATTTAACATAACTCAAATTAGTGCACCCTGTAGTCTCCCTGATGCTCCACGCCCCATTGATTGTAAAAGCAAAGAACAAAACATAGCCTAAGAGAATAGTCCTTGCTCCAAATTAGGAGCTACTAAAAACCCACCCAATCTGAAGAAACCAGTTTCTATCTCTTTGCACACAAACTCAAATAGAGAGAAAATAATTCAGACCCACCACAAACATTGAAGCAACAGAGAGGCCTTTCAAAACCTGATGTCCTCAGGCTGCACGATAAGATTTCTAGTGATTTATTATTGAGAGGAATGAAGTGTTTCTTTCTTCCTCCCTAGCTTCGGGGAATCCAGCCACATTAGTCAGCAGCAGGCCATAGACACTGGTGAGCTGGTGCATTACAGATCCATACAGTCATAAAACACCACGGACAGAGATGGAAAACAAGATGACGGGTTAAAAGGTTATACAGCCGAGTGAGGAAACAGCGCGACTTGATCCGAGGCCAGATTTCATGTCTGGGGCCTGCAGGGTGAACTTTAAGTTGGCTCCTACCTGGAGAATGTATTCCTGGCATAGTGCATGATACTGTCAAAGTCATAGACTTCTCCCAGAGAGTCCACCTCCCCTGGTTCCATCTTCAAGAAGTTATACTCCTGTCCTGTGAAAGGGAAAAAAAATATGAAGCTGATTCATACTGAAAATCCTCATGATGTATGTATGTCAAAGGTGAATAGATCTGAGCTCTGTGTGAAGACATTACTAAACAATGAAGAAACAGATAGGAATGAAACACCTGTGTAAGTGCAGAGCAGGAATAATGTAATTTTAATCTGGCCTGGTGACTGGCTGGTATAGTGCATCTGTGGTGCTACACTTCTAAAACCACTTTTTAATAGAAAGCTGCAGAAGGATGAAGATGAGTGTAAACCCCACTGGTTTTCTCTTTCTGTGTTTTTCTTTTTACAATCTCAGCTCAGACTCTGTGTGTACAAACATGTTGACATTCATTATTTTCATCTCTCTGACATTATTGCTGAGGGATCAGTGAGAGTTCATGCGTGTACCTGGCTGAATGTTGTCCCTGATAATGCTGACGTGTTCGTCTCGGTCGGGCCGCGTGTGTTCGTGCCAGAAGCCGATCACGTGACCCAGCTCGTGCACCACAATGCCAAACTTGTCACAGTTTTTCCCAATGGATATGGCTTGGGGGCCCCCTCCGCGGCGACCCACATAGGAGCAGCACCTATGAATCAGCAAGCGGACACGCACACAGAGAGGGTCAGTGTTACCAAAGCCAAAATACAGTGACTAGACTTTATGTTTTCAAAAAATCACTAACAAGCTCGTGGAAACTACAGAGAGAGGCCAGCAGAACTCATGTTTCCAGGTTGAGAAGAAGAGGGAATGTGTGTTTGGCTGTATAACATCGACTAGCCGCTGTATATATATTTAACGTGCTCTGTATGGACAGTATATAATGGGGCTTTTGATGAGAATGACATTATCTCAACAACCTCGGGGTCTGTTTTATGTAGGAGGCGACTCGTAATCCGCACTTACAGCAGTGACATTCATTCGTCCAATTGCCAATGCAGATGCCGAGAGTGACAGTGGAAGCCGGCCGACTGCAGCGCTCCATCCCAGCGTGACATGAGAGGTTCAGTGTGGGAGTCTGCAGGACGGGCGCACACATCACGGCCCTGTGGCCCAGACAGCCGCTCTCTAATTACTGCCGGCCCAGCCAGGCTCTCCTGAGACACGCCTTGAACTTTGCACAGGACAGACGGGGGCCTGCTGAATATGCAGCAGAGCCGAGCGTTCCCACTGCTAACCGCTGCCGCCTGCATAGATAATGTCATCCCTGTTGCTCCAGAGGCCAGTTACCGGGCTAAAAATGGCTATCAACAGTTGGCTGGGAAAGAAAAGTTTGCGCTTCATGAGCTGCATCCGCTTTCTGTTGGTCTTAAATGATAGCTATCAGTGGTACATTGTGTGTAATGACATAATGCTTCCAGTTCGTGGTCTACATCTGTGTGCGGTTAAAGCATTTTAGGTTTGCGTGTCTTCTGGGAGCTTCTCCAATACCTCCCCTAACATCTCGCCCCCTTTTTTTCAAACTTCTTAATTAATAGGCCGCCCCGGTTTGTGCTCCCAGTGGCAGCAAAATGTTTTAATTTTAAAGATATTTCATAATTTAATAATAGAGCACTGCACGTCCAAACAGGTTGTGAATAGTCGCTTAGCAACTACAGGAGCCACAAGCAGCACTTCCCCTGTGTTTAAGGAGAAACGCTGAGTGGACACTGAGCGTAACTTGAGCGGAGTGCGGTAAACAGGGTTGTGGAGAGGCTGTGGAAGTCTCTCCCCTGGGCGCAGTCGTGTGCACCATGTATGACTAAAGTGCTGGGGGAGTGATGCAGTGCGATGATGAGGCACAGGAAACATTCCTGGCCACTGAATGTCTCCTACAGGGCTGGTAGGGGGCAGAAATAACAGCTCACGCAGAGACTCTGAGAACAGAGAGAGCGAACAATGGAGGGACACTGCTGAGAAAGAAAGCAAGCAAACCTATTAAGGCACTAAATAATTAGTGGTAGATTGCGAAGGCTCGACAGAGGGTGACCATTGTTCACATCCTTCACGTGGGAGCTACAAATCCCACTGACTCACCCACATGGTCGGTAGGTGAAGACAATATAGCTCTCTTCCTGCGTCCGCTCTACAAAGGTCACACAGGTGTTCTTCTCCCAGTGCCGCATGGCTTGGCGGAATATAGCCCGCTGGCTGCCTGAATAGGACACAGACGGTAAGATCAGTGGAGCTGACAAAAACATAACATCACGATTTCATTTAAAAAAAGGACGATAGAAAAGTTTGTTTCGGTTGGATGTAGAGTTACTGGAAATAAAGATAAAAACAGGATGAACTAGTAGGTTGCATACCTCCGCTACGGCCCGACAGTCACCTTAAATTCAATCAAGCTGAACCAAAGTCTGGTTCCCTAATGTGCCAGATAATGGTATTCTCCGAGAAATCAACACAAATTTTCAAAAATGAAAAATCTTTGATCTGCCCCTTTATCAAGATCTGCAACCAAATTTGATGGTTTCTTCCCTGACCAGAGACTTACACCAATTTTTCTTGAAATCCGTAGAGTAGTTTTTGTGACAGGGGTGAAAACAGGGTCTTTATCATTTATAATGTGTTTACGTTGAAAAATCTGACTTTCAAGGTTTCTTAATGTTGTATTTTTACACGGAAATCTCTGCTTATTTTGCTTTGAATAATTACCCAACACAAACCACATCATGTAAACCGTTTAAGGTGAGAGGACTACATGACGCGGAATAATTCTCAATATACTGATTTATTTATTTTGAGGAATTAGGGATTAGTTTCATAAACGACGACTCCGCACTTAACTTCCTTTCCACAATTACATTTCAACTATGTTGAATCTTGTTTTTTTATCTACATCCAAGAATAATATTTTATGGTTTTCATGTTCCTGAATAATGTGATTTAAATTTGGATTATGCGTGCTCCATTACATTACATACATTTTGACCTTTTCCCCTGATTGGTATATCATTGTTACTTACCACTGAAGTTACCACTGATGACATAAGGAATAACGCCTTCAGGCCAGACGCGCTCCGGTCTGGAAGTGGCAGCCCTTTTCCTGCGATGTGACCCATGTCTATTTTGGCTGTTCTGATTGGTCAATCCTGAGTGTTTCAAATCAAAAACAAGGACAAAAAGTAGAAGATTGAATATTAAGTACAATTCTGGTTCTGACAGAGTAAATACGCACAAACACGCTGAGCCCCCCCGGACGGTAGCTGGGATGACAAATGAGGATTTTATTCAAAGTTAAATATAGAAATTCTGATTATCATTTCTCATTAAAGACATTACATTCACTTTCTTTGGCAGAGACATTTGTTCAAACAGCATTGTTCTTCCTGTTTTGCATGAATTCAATTTTATTAAAGCCGAGTTCTTTCTTCTCTCAAATTAATTTCACTGTTAACGTCACTCAAACAGACAATGTAGAGTAACCATGGAGACTAAACTCCACCTAAACCATGGTGATTATACTATGTTGGGAATATATATAGAGAAAACTGTATCTGTTATGTTTGAAGTCTTTTATATGTAAAATAAACTTTTGAACAACAGTCAGCAATAAGTGCCCAATAAAAGTATTACTTTGGTTTTAATTGACACTTTATCCTCTGCATTAAGTCATTGGAAGAATAATCAAACTGACACAATTAAACATTTTTCTCATTATCTGAAACTGAGCTAATATGTCAAAACAAATGATGACATTTTAATTCTAGACAATCTTATTATGGACCGCAAGAAATACACCCTGCAAAATCCGCTTTGAGCCTTGATATATTATTTCTTATCATTCTAATCAAATCCAGGAATAATAATTTCAACGTGCTGAGAATTGAACTACGCATGTCACATTACAACACTGTAAAAAAATACATCCCTTGTTTAAATAAGCAGAAGTAAATCCTTTCCTTATAAAGTAGGATCAGTAAATCTCTGCAGGAGAGAAAGCTGGATGAGACCCTTATATTCATCAATGCCATGTGTGAATCTGATTTGAGTTGGAAAGATGTTATGATTTTGATGAAATCAAACAATGTAGATGTATTAAAAGACAATGTGCTATCGTACCTTTATGTTATCCTTAGATTTTTTTTATCTAGCCAAAATATTTAGAATAGCAACTCTTATGTGCTATTACAGAGCTGGGACACCATTGTCTTTAGCGATTAAACTTCCAAAAACGGACTTTTTCAGGTTTTACAGGAGAAGGTTTTTAACTATAATGAAATTCTGCATAACCTTGATTATATATTATTACCTGACAGTGGTTCAGGATTTATAAAAAGATTGATTTAACACGCCTTAGGTGTTCATGCTTTTGGAAAAGGTTTTAAAGAATAGCTTTATTATGAGATATCACCTGATTTAATCTTACAATCTTTAATCTTACTCTTTATACGACAGGTTTCGCTGAGGAAACAAAAACAAGTACATCTGCATTCAAACCATCCTACGCACTGTTTGTTGTTCCATAACGCTGCTCCAAGCTGTGCCACTACCAGCCCTCATCTCTTCCAATTATATGTGATTAACATGCAACGCCACAGTTTGCTGGAACAATGTGTTCTGTTGAATTTTAGTCTGCAGGAGTAAATCTCAGCAGCCTGGAGAGATCAATTAACACATACACTTGTGCATGTGTTGAGGAAAAGTCTGATAACAGCCAAATCTGCTCAGCTCACTGATAAGAAGTGCTGGGGAGACAGGAAATTGTGGAAGATGTGTTAATTATAATTATTATGTGATTAAATGCACTATCTTCATTCATAGAGGAAGGTCTGAAAGGATGTTTCACTTGTTGTTTGGATCATGTTTGTTATTTAACTATCGCTGCTCTGTGGTGTGTGTGGAACACGCAGGTTCACAGTCCACGGGGATTAGGTCAAAGACTAAACTGGTGTTGTGAAATGTTTTGGATGAACAAACTGATTTCTTTGGCACCATTGTGGTTTGAGTTGTTTCACAATTAAGACTTTAGATCGATGTGCAAATACTGAGAACTAGTCATTAAAAAGTGAAAAGCGAAAAACACTAAAATAGAGATGATGTCTAGAGATGTTCTGATACAGATACCAACCTTGAAAATGCCTCCGATACATTCATCTATATATTTAAGTATATTTGTTTTGTGAGGTGAGGAAGAGGTGAGTTCCAGTAGCGTAGCATTAGCCAGAGCTTGCCAAAATGTCAGTAATTTAGCAATATTTCATCATGGAAAGTCCCACATTGACATGTACCACATGAAATACTGTGTTTGGGGTGACGCGACTTGAAAGGTCATATTTTTATAAATTGTGGCTGCACTTAAAGGAGCAGCTATCTAAGGGAAGTAATTGTTGAATGTTTCTAGATTTATTCATGCGTTATCTTTTCAGTTATGACGGTCAAACCTATCGGAACATTAATGATTAAAGTTGAGATATTTAAAGTGTTGATTTACACATATAACAACATACTAACTAACCATATATTATATAACCGAATGTCTGACCATTCAGAACAATTTGTAAGTTCCTCAGACCGTAAAAACCAAACTTGAGTTAAGGTTATCTGTATTACTTATTAGACGCCACACCTGTGTGAGGTGATCCAGTCTATAAACTGAGGTGAAAGCTACGTGGGAACAAAGCATTAGGAGAAATAAATGCAGCACCCACGCTGGATGTGTTTTTTAAGTCCTGATGCCTGAGTCTCCTCTTCACTCCCGACCTCAGATGTCACTGTTTGCTTTGGGAATCGGTTTAACTGAGGTGAATATTTTAGGAGCAGTTGAAATGTATTTTTAATCCTCCAAAAGCATCTCCTCAACATCTTTTATGAAAGTCAAGTGAGGGAAACAGCAAACCGATCCCATTCGAGCACTGACGGCAACATGCGCGTACATGCTGGTTCACGCTCGCCTGCTTTTTATGGGATTGCAAAGTTCTATCTGTCCCCTCTGACTCACAGCTGTTGCTTAAATGCTGTCTTTCGTCTTAAAAACAACATTTAGCCCAACAAAGCCCAGCAATTACTGCTGAGCCTGAACATGGAGGTACAGGTGTAGCAATGTGCAGTGATGACATGATAGTTGTGCATAAAACTTTTTAAGAGACCTCGTGAAAAACGCAATGCTACAATCTGAAAGGGGCTGCTGCTGGCAAGTATCTGAGCGGTTTGACCGTAGTAATGTTAGAGTGTTAAATGTCTTTATATATATAATTATACCCAAATGAGATTCAAAATGTAGGAGCTGTGTTATTTTCAGGTGTTTTATTGCAACTTTATGTGGAGTCACAATCCAAAACCCTTTGCCTTAGTGCTCCATTTTTCACCTCACGTTGTAACATTTGAAGAATTGGTTTTTCTGCCGTCATTACCTGTTTCTGTGTGATTGACAGTCTGGACAGTTCTCTGAGCCAAATCTATTATCCTGTCCACTTTAAACATCCGCATGTCCTCCTCGTCCAGAGCGATGTCTCCCAGAAAGGCAACTGAAACAGACAGACAGAGACGCCACATGTCAGATCACATCCGCTACACGGAGCATCATTTTTGCCCCAGCGAGTAGCCTTGAGCTTCTTCTGCTGCCCAGAAAAAGAAGGCTGCATGGAGGTCTGAGTACACACACACACACACGCACACGCACACACACACACACACACGCACGCAGCATATCTGTTTGAATAACAGGAGGCACACTTTGTCTTGACTCCGAATTACAGCACACATAGTTCATGATGGTTCATGCAATGAAGCAAGAGTATGAACTCAGGAACCTGACCAGTGACATGATCCGGATCTCCTTTACTGAGCCAGGTTCCGTCCAGATGTAACCACACAACAAACCTCACAGTGTGGCTGCTTCAGCGCCCTCGGTAAGTTAATGAGAGCCATCAGATATGACACAGCGAGACGTTGACGCTGCCTCCGTGGAGGAATATGGGGCACCTTGAACGAGTAATAGCTCTTTAATGAGGCCAAGGAGAGGGAAAAATAACCAAACAGTCCCACTTTATGAGGAATGTGCTTTATGGGTTTCTTAACTAAATGCCCCCATTTCTGCGGAGGATAATCCGGGAGTCCTCTCCGCAGAGACAGGGCGCTTGGGTTTACAAGCTTTTAACACCAGCACGTTTCCAGAATTTATGACCTGGCTTGTGTGCAGGAGTTGGTGGGGGTGGGGGGTGCAATTGGGAGAAGACGAGGGGGGAGAGAAAGCAAATTAGTGGCACTGTGACCTATGTCCGAACAATAGATGACATGGACGGGAAGGGAGGATAAGGCTTATCCCCTCTGCAGCTCTGATTAGGGAAGGCAGAAAAGAAAATGAGAGGCTTCTGGATGTGTGTTTGGAGGTTAGCGTGGTGGAGGCAAGACCAACCCTGAAGGAAAGAAGCCCGGAGAGCCGCTGTAACTACAGAGTTAATGGGACCGATTTCCACTGGTGGTGCTTGAATTTGTAAATCTTCCTGGTGTCACACTGAAACAAGCTGCAATTACTTTGAAATAACCGAGAAAATGTATTTTGTCGTAAGTTTTGAGGCATGTTTCTTTATGTTAGTGCGCTTTTATCCTCTGCACTGTACAAAAGTTTGACAGAGGATTGAGACAAGAGGGAAAGCACAAAAGAAACAAAGGAATAAAAAAAAGAAACCACTTGGTTCACATCCCTGCTCACCATGAGGAGTATTATTGAAACAATCTGGATTTCGTTGGATGCGGGCCAGTCTTTCAACCTTTAGGTTACAGAGGATACACAGCAGAATGACTGTGTTTGACTTTAGAGGCTAATGACAGCAATAGGGAGAGGTGTAGATCTCCGCTGGCAGGACCTGACATGCACAGAGGATGGGTTTAAATTCCAGAGGTCAAAGGGATCCTCTAATTTGTGCTAGAGAAAGACTCTTATTCACTACGACCAAAATCCATGAGTGACTAAACAGACTGCCCACATTCGTGTCGTCACATCGGCAGCCATTGCCAGAAACGCCGCTGATAAGGGGAAGCTACCAGATGTTGAGCAGTATGGGCTGAGTACAGCAAGTCCTTTTTCTCTTTTATCGTTGTATCATTTTTTTTATTTGATTCTCAGAACTGCTGAGCACTGAAAAGAACAGGCTGTGCGTGAAGAATTCATTCCAAGTTGCGGTCACGTAAGAACACAATCAAAACAATTCACTCATGCTCCTTTTCGCTCCACATTGGCTGAGAAAAATTAAACAATTGGAGGATGTTCCTTTATTGCACCAGACGCGCTTGATGTGCGCAGGCCGTGACTAAATAACTAAGTGCAGGTTTTTCCTCCCACCCCCATGAGGTTCACAAGGGGCTGCGCTCTCTGCCCATGGCTGAGTCCCAATCATCCGCCACTGTGCCGGAGACAGGACGCTTTAATCCACAGTGTCATTGTTCTCAGACGACAGTGGAGATTTGAAGTGAGCAAATGCACGGCCCGGTGGCATTAGGACTCATTTCCCCCGGGCGCAGCAGTCGTCCTGGAGACGCTGTTGCAGGTTTTACGGGGAGACTGGCAGGGATTGAGAATTAATCCCCCATGTCTCCTGGCTTTAATTATCCACAGGCGCGCGGTTTTAGGGATTCTTTTGTACGCGACTCCATCCTGGGATTGGGGACAGGTTTTTGGAGAAAGGTGATAAACTCATCCAGATACAGAGGAGCCGTAATGATATTAAGTACAAACACAGTGAGACGGGTGTGTTGCACTGAAGATTAAAGCTCAGGGAACGTGGCAGATGGCAAGTGATCACCACAGAGTAGAGCGCTGCATCTCTCTCCAAACAATATTCATTACCTAAATGACAACAGCTGCAGCGATAATACTAATATCTATGCAGAATAGTTAGGTAATAGTGGAGCGGTTTTTATTGCTATTGGTTGCTCACATGTGCCTTTTTATTTATAAAACACAAAACAATATCTTGGTTATTTTCTTTTCAGATAGAATATACGAATGAAGGCAATGGGGAGAAGATGTGGTGAGGTAATACAAGTGGATACAGATTGTAAACTCTTCAATCTGTATCCACTTCTCTACAATGTAGAGGGAATTTACTCTATGGTCAAATTGACACATCGCCTGAGAAGAAACACAGCTGGTTGAAAGGTGGGAGAAATGGTTGCAATAAAAATAAAAAAATAGTAGTATACGTTCAAATCTGAGTGAACAGTTATGATAATGCATATGAAAGAAAAAATGGATTCAATAAAAAAATATTTTAAAACTAGTGCAACCTTTCTCCACCACTGAATTTTTTTTAATTAATCAAATCCATCATAATCCTTCTCATCTCAGACTAACCCCCCCCCCCCCCTCAATCAGTGGATCCAGTCAGATTACACATGAGATCTCAATCAAATTAATCCCATTGATTCGTGTAATGCCCTCGCCTCAACCACTGCACTGTCAAATACTCTGTACACTCTCATAAATCTCCTTCCGTGAATAGAAGGCCGAGACATCTGCCATTAAAAACATGCACAAACATCGATACTAAGCCTTTATAGACACCAACACCAGCCTATACTTAGCCGCCGCGGCTTCATTGCGATGTCGCCGTGGTTTATGCTCCTCACTGTGCTGACAAGGGACATTTAAGACAGTCTCTCTGCATACAAGACCTAATGATGAGCCTGGCCAATATGTAAGTCTGCGCTGCATCACAATGCCCTGGCACCGCCTTTCACAGCCTGTGTTTGGTAACAAACGCTGCATTTGAATTCCAATAGAGGCCAATAGTATATTGAGTTTAGGTGATTACTATCTAATGCCAGAGTAGTGTCACCTTTCAGGTTTAATTCGGTCAGTGAAGCCATTGTCCCTGCGGACACTGTGTTTTTTAAACTGCAGGGGGAAAAAAAGTAGAAAAGTAGAAAAGCCAACGTGAGGAAAAACTGCTCTTAAGTAAAGAGAAAGGAAATGCATACTCCGAACAAAGCAATGATGGATTGTACTATGCCTGCCTGTTGTGTTGTAAATATGGCATCTTTCTCCTCTGTAAAAACAACACCAGCTGCTTCTTCCGCAAACTCTTACTGTGACATTTCCTAACACTGCTATTTGAGCCCAAGGCGGAGGAGAGAAACGGATGAAAAACTCTGCTTATCTGCTCATTTGAGAAGAAAAAAAAGGTAACTCAGGTATAATTAGAAGCGAGGCTCCGGCTCAGGTCTCCAGCTACGTCCGGAGACTTGAGTAATTATTCTTCGATCAAAGCCTGAAGCCTCATCAGCCCCAGCTGATCAAGACAGAGTTTCTGTCACCGTGCCGATGCTTCAATCTTATTGAGAAGGCGAGAGTGGCTTCAGCTGCAAAGGGCACACAGCAAGAGACTGCCGCCCCTTTAACATTTCACACTCCATCAAGCCCATTAGCAGATTGGATTTCCCAGCTCATCCCTGCCACTGATTACTGATACACCCTACTGCCAGTCGAACCCCCTCTAATGACTCATCAGCTCCACAGCCATTTGTCTTTTTTAATGTCAGCGATACACAGAATTGAGACCCTTAACATGGATGAATAATTCATTGCCACACTGCAGGAGTTTTCACCTTTGACAAAACTTATTTTGACCATCCAGGCTTCATATTTGTGGTTTGGGACACACAGTCACAGAGTCTGGCGCGAGGAAACAGCAGGTTTACTCAGAACAGATGTCCAAAACAAAGTTTAAATGGGTTTGCGGATGAACTAAATCTGGAAGTTATCTTCAACACTTTCCATAAATACAAAGCTGAAGAAAAACACCTTATTTATTCCATACAGGTGGAGGGAGCAGAAAAACAATTCTTCGACATGACCAGCGCTGCAGCACAGATGAATTATTTTGAAAAACACACTGAGAATAATGAAGCCGGATAAGCTGTTCTTTAACGTAGGCTAATTGGGCTTTCTGTGAGTCATTCAAATGAGTTCTCTCTCCCAGTGTGTTTGTTTTTGCTCAGGCTCCATACCCAGATTCGGTATTATTGCAATGCAAGATTAGTTATTACTTAGCTCTGACGACAAACATATTGTTCCAACTAACGCGCTGAGATCGTGCCAATAGATTGGCTCCCTAATCACCTGAACCCTGTGGAGAGGGGAATGGCAGGGGTCCTGTAATGTAAAAAAACACCCAGCGTGGGCTCGGCCATGCAGCTCGAATTCCATGATAAAAGAAAAGTATCTGCCTAAGTGTTGCTTGAAGGCCCAATCACGGAGTTCAACAGGCCCATCACACAGAGCAGGACGGAGGGGAGAGAGCTGGGTCATAACGATTGTCATCTACTCTGTGAGTCGGAAAACTGTGTTTCAAACTGAAACGACCTCTGTCCACACAAGCCACAAACACGCCTCTGGATCAGGCTTAATCCCCCGTACACACAAACACACCTGAAACGCATATCACCCGACCACTCACATACACTGGGGCATGCACGTGCGGATGTAAACAGGAAGCCATCGGTTGTCACAGACAACAGCTCGTCTCCTTCACATGTAAGCAGTTGTATCATTGTAAAATGACAACAGAGTCTGTGATTCCTGTAACTGATTATCCATGTTGTGTTCTACACTAATAGCCAAGCCTAATGCTGTTTGTTTTCTCCCAGAAGGGGGTCATGTGACAGGGGCCTGACGAATCAGCGAAGGCTTCGTTGTGACCAAAAATACCAAATCAGCAAGCGGTTGTTTGTGTCTATATCATTGTTTCCAACAATCTGCATTTCTGCCCGTCCAGACTAAGGTGTTTTCAAACGCAAGGCTTATCCAAGTTAATGCATTTTCAAAACGTAGCCTAAACATTTAACCTAAACGACCAATTCAAAGTCTAGGGCCCTAGAGAGGCAAGAGGAATGACTTCAATAGCAACGCTCCCCTGTGAATGTCCTGCGCTCACCTGGGCTGAGCTGCTGTGGCACACAGAGTGAGCCGCCCTGCCCGCCTAGCAGCCGTGCTCTCCCTTGGCATGAGGTGAATGACCTATACAGTCTGTGAGAAGTGCTCGAGCCAGTCACAGGAGAGGGCAAGGGGCCCAGGGAGACGGGAGGACTACTTGCATAAGACAGGAGGAGGAGGAGGAGAAGGGTGCGTTGCGGGTTGCCCTTCCTGCAGCTGAGGCCACTAGCACAGGAGCTGGAAGGGAAAAGCGCCGATCTAAAGCCCCAGCAGACTGTCACAGGACTTGATGAAGACGTCTGTTGCATGAATTAATGCATATGTACATGTCAACTTTTTCTCCTGATTATAATTTAAGCAGCGATGACAATGAGCGTGACTGCCTCTCATCCATTTTTCATGTTGAAAACGAGTGGATCTAATCTCAGTGGGGTTTTGGAGTCTTCCTGGGACGCTGCCAAGTTTGGAGTTGTGCAGACTAAGGAATTTTCCACTGGTTAACTTTCTAAATAGATGGCATTACTTCAGTGTTATTGCACTGCTCACTTCAATCGAAGCACATTTCTATCTTGTCTACTAGTGATGAGCTATTTCACGGTTCATGAATACGAGCTGTTTTTTTTTCGCTGAATGGAGGCAGAGCAGGCACACTTAATTAAGAGATGAAGAGCTCCCTTTAAGTGTATTTTAAACACTGTGGGAGGAAATGAAGCGGTCACCATGTGGTTGTCAAGGTGTCTTGTTTTTCCACCATCACCTGAATGGGAGTCATTATACATTCTGGAATCAGTTGGTAAAAACCCTGACATCAGTGTAAAGCAAGGACAAGCCTGCAGAGGACAAACATGAAATTCTCTCCTCACAGAGCTCCTCTCACTGCATCCGAAACTTCACACGGCCGTAAGCAGTTTTTACTTTTCTCTGAGGGGAAGCAGCGTGACATGAAAATGCTGACCCGGAGGCCACAGAGAGCGATCGGATGGACTCGGTGCAGGGATGTGATTGAAAAATGAGGAGAGGGAAAAAAAAAAATCAATAATGCACAATACATCAACTCTATAAGTCCTGCAGACGCTGGTATGTGGAGGTGACTATGTAGTGGAAAATGTTGTCTCCGCTGCATCTAGTGACTGAGGAGGAGTTTGGAGGAGTGGGGAGATCTTGGACGTTTTGCTGGGAAGGAGAAAAGGCAGGTGGGAGTTGGAGGAGATGAGGGTTCAGGGGAGTGGGAGTTTGTACTTGTGAGCGTCTCTCCGTCTGCAGACGTGCCCAAAGCAAACCATAAAAACAAAACTGCAATCAATTCAAATGACAATTCAAAGTGGTGTTTGTAATAATGACGATTATCGAGTGGGAATGTCCCCGCTGAGATGGTAAGAGGAATATAAACACATAACCATCAACAGTTGACCTCTCACTCTTGAGTCATCTGAACACCGCGTCAATGTCCAGTAAAACAACACAAACTATCTGGTAGGAACACTTGAACTCTTGAGTCAGTGTAAACAGTGAAGCAAAAGCCGGACATTCGTTGACTCATACATGGGATTCATCTGCAGCCCGACCTTTGTCATGTTCATGGAAAAGCCCATTTTCAAGTCCCCCACGTCATTTATTAATCATCTCCGGGGTAGAGATGGAGAAAACAGACACTGTAGGTGGAGGAGAGCTGGAGCTGAAGACAGAATTGTGGCTTTTGGTTTCTTTTCTTTTTTTCATAAATCGCCTGCCACATCAGAAATCTTCAAATGCCAAACCGGTGCACACTTCCAGGACTTTAGAGGTCACTTCGACTGAAGCCAACTCTCTGTATCTGTAACCTGAATACTTTCACCAGATGGAAAACACAATCTGTTCAAACTCCCCCAAAGGGATTTGGCAAGACAGTGAGTTCACAGTGGAGGAAGAAAAAAGAAAAAAAAAAGATTACAATGACAAGTCTGATTCACTTTAGCCAAATAATGAGGGAAAATGCAGAAAAGAAGCAGACACATTTATACTTTGAGCCGTGAGACATCAGCCAGCAGAATTATGTGTGCATGAGCTCCACTGTACTCTCTCTCTCTCTCTCTCCTCCTCCACTTTATTTTAGTGGCCTTTGAACAGCCGGTGGAAAAAAAAGAAGAATATTTGTGCAGGGACAAAAAATAAAAAAAACACAACCAGGAAGGGAGAAGATTTCAGAAAGCCTTTGTTTTCCCAGCAGCTCTCCTCCATACAACCCATGACACAGCCTGCAGCTTCACACGCTCACGTTTTAAAATAATAAAAGGCACACTGGAACTTTTCAACCAGCACTTAAGCCCAAACTTTTCATGGATTTACTCAGACTCACCCCCCCCCCCCCCCTCTCTTCCTTCCTTTTTTTTTTTAGGATTTTCAGATCCTTTCAGCCACTCTTCACCCAGCAGCTTCACAATGTTTTCAAAAATGCACAATAAACTGTGTCATTCAGTGCAAAACAGACGCACATTGTGTTCTCTGGAGCCTTTTAAAAACTACATGCACTGCTGTCATCTCTCTGCAAGATCCACACACACACACACACCAACACACAGAGAGAGAGAGAGGGAGAGAGAGAGAGCAAGAGAGCGAGAGAGCAAGAGTCGTGGCATGTTTCTACCTCCACGTAAATAAGGTGAAACAAACCCCACCGCGGGGGCAAAGAGGGGGATCTCTCACCAGCTTTGCAGGGATCCTTGTAGTCGATCGGCTCTGAGGAGGCAGCGGGTTCCACGTAGTAACCCGGATCGATCGCGTCCAGATCGATCGCCGATATCGCGCAGCAGAGCCAGGAGAGCAGGAGCAAACATCTCGCCGCCAGATCCATGATTGTGGTGGGGGAGACGGCGGAAAGCGAGGGATAAAGGTGAAGGAGGAGAGAGGGACGAGAGAGAGAGAGAGAGAGACAGGGAAAGAGAGAGAGAGGAAGAGAGGGAAGAGAGAGAGGGAGAGAGAGAAAAAATGGGAGGTTTTGGGGGGAAATGAGATCCCTCCGGAGGGCGGGTTTTAATCCCAGCCTCTCTCCGGTGTCCTCTCGGCTCTTGGGGGCAGAGATTTCTCTCGTCCGGCTCCGGGCGGAGGAAGAAGAGCCGGAGAAACTTTGATGATATGGCAGCTCCGCAGGGGCGGTGGTAGAATGGCCCCCTCACTCACTGATGCCCGGGCACATGCTCACTGCTCCCCAGGGGCCCTGACACAGGTTAGGGGAGGGGGGGCTCAACACAAAGCCTGTAATGTCTTTGTCTAAAATGAACATTGTAGTGTTAAAAGTCTAATTGTACTAACAGACCTTCAATTCAATATGAGTTGTCCAAAGTTAAATATGTTAAGTTCATGATGAGCTTGGAACCACAGATAGTTCAACTGGCCCCTGGTGTCACAGCAACCGGTCAAATTAAGAAGTTTGAATATTTATTTATTTATATGTTCATATTTACATGAAGTATTTGATATTTAAACATCCTCCTCCGCTTTTTATTAAGTATATTTTACCTTTGACACAGAGAAAGACTTTCAGCAAAGCACACTTCTTCAAGGCTTGTAAAATTACTCATGAGCACAAACGCGCGGGTGTCGGTCCAACTGGGCTTGGTCTTTGTTACTATTAGAAACATGCACTTTCTTCTAGCTTTCACATTTGCAAAAAAAATTCACACACACACACATCAAACAGACTGTGCTCCACCTTTCAAGCAATAACGAGTTAGATGAAGTGATTACAACGCCACCTGCTGGACACACACGTAACACTACATGGAAAGCATGGAAATTGAAATGTAAACAAACAAAAAAGGTAAGTAAATCAAATTAAAAAAAAGTAAATACTTTAAAATTTATCGAACAGAGTGAAAATATTATTTTTAGCCTATGTTTAGCTTGGGCCCAGAGTTAGTTATAAAGGAGCACCTGGTTTTCAGTTTGGTTTTTGACATTGTTAATAAAAGTGTGTAAAATGAAAAAGTTTAAATTCAACTGCATCTACAAAATAGTGTAGTGAATCTTAACAGTTTAAAGTTGTTTGCACTAAGACACCATTGTTATTTTATTTAATCTACCCTACATACACAGGAGACATCAGAAATGTGCACTTTCTTCAGGCTTACACACTTTCACAATTATTTTCACATACACACACATCACAGACTGTGTTTGACCTCATATAAATCACAAACAAGTGATTACAGCGCCACCTCTTGGCCATGTACGTCACAGTACACGCAAAGCATGTTAAAAGTGAAAAATAAACATACCAACAAGGTCGGTGGATGAGTGTGTCCAGTGTGTCATGATAGTCTGAGCTGTTTTTCTTTATTCTGTATTCTTTATCTATTTTTTATTAATGAATCATTCTGTGACTGTGAAGCATCAGGAGTATATGTAGCCCATAAGTATTTACAAGATTAATTATATATAATGAATCACTGATAATTTTTCTTCATCTGTCCTGTAATTCTTTCTTTTAATTTACACTTTTAGGAAATATGTAGTTCATATATGTATATGTTTTTGAATATTTGTATGTACCCAGATTTACATGAACATATATACATGAACTATTGTTGTTTTTATCATCTACAGGAATGGAGTATTAATGTAATAAATGTATAGTTTAATCTAGTTTAATGTACTAACTAAAGGACTAACTGGCATCAACAGTGCAGTGTACAGTATATTCCATACAGTTATAGCTTAAAGTTGGACTTGCTGGTTCCCCATATTGAAGAATAGTCTTTATAATCTGATGTAAAAATCTTAGCAGTGATATCAGAGGCAGTGACGATTCAAATTCATTGTGAAGAAAACTAAAACTGAAGAGCAGAACAGACTGGAAGAGGAGACCTCCGTTGGACCACATGAGTATCCAGTGGTGCTGATGATGGGAGGCTGCAGCAGCTCTGTTGCTCTGTCTGACTAGCATCAATTATCCTGTCCCTGCCTATTACATACAAAGCCTGGCTTATATAAGAGGAGAGCTACACACTCCTCTCTTTATCTTATCTGACTGCTGCCTATGTAAGGAATTCAAGACAGGATGTGTGCCGAGATGAGTGGGCTGTATTTATGTTACTGCTGTAAACACGGCAGTTTAAACTACCGTGCATGAGAGTAATCTCCTTCATTATACTTTGAATAAGAGGAGTTTCTCAGCTCGCTCAAAGCTACAAGTGTTGTACACAGAACCAAATATTTAGATTGGCAACATGGAACACAATGGACTGTCTTCTGGGGGAAAAAAAGGCTTTTTACTGCGATAGTGTCAAACAAGGGGTCCATATAGACTAGAGTGATGTGATGACACAGCACAGATGGGAAATATTGCCACATACAGTAGTTTAGATTAAAGAGGACATGAGGTTATAGAGGAAATGTAACAAACAAATGTTCCCATAAATACTGACACATAGGATCTGTTCATTATTGCAGCGTCTTGTGTGCATTGTACATATTATTCAAAGTGAGTATTGCAGTCAACGCCATGAACTTCAGCTTCTGCGACCACATGATTATGATCAATACTCACATTTACAGCTCTGAAAATTAGTTCTCACTCTTCCGCAACATATCATACTGTTGAAATTACTATGAAGGGTTACTGTAATGATGATGATATCATTATTGTGACAGATAATATAAAAGCTATGACTAACATTCAAATGTAGACACCCCACCAATATCGGTAGATTTGTAAACATCCAGTTGTGACACCAAAGGTTGCGTTCCTGTTAATCACGCTGATACATGAGATGTATAATAATAGAACTGATGACAAAGGGAATTAAACAAATAAACAGTCTACTCAGGGAAAAGATAGTGTAGTGTTTGAACCAAGAATTGCTGTCTGCCAGTCTGTTACAGTGTTACCATCAGTCCAGCGAGGTCGCAGTTCATCTTCACATTATATCATTTCCTCCCTTGAGGAGGACGTATCATCATGCTGTGTATGTAGCTGTCAGAATTTGCTTATTAAAATTAAAGGTGAAAGAAGAGTTATCACATTGTAGCATTAAATCCACCACTGCAGCGTTAGCAGAGTCTTCGCTGTCCATTTGTTCACATGGAAGAAGCTCAGCCACAACTGACTGGGACTGCGTTGCCTGTTCCAAGCGTCTCGACGGGGGGGGGGGGGGGGGGGGGGGGGGGGCTCTGGAGGGTGTGAGCCAGGTGCTCTGCATGTTGTGGGGGGGGTATACATCATTACTGGGAGGGTGCAGTCTCATCAGCAGGCTGCGGCTCTCTGATGCCTCTGGTACAGCACCAGGTCCCATCAGGTGCACCACCAAATGGAAACCACAAGCCCAGATTTTCACTGCTGTAAAAGGGCAAATATAATAATTAATCCATTTATATTAAAGCCTTGAAGACAAAGAACTGCTTGACATTCACAGTAAATCTTCAGCTCTAGTACTTATGACAGATTCAGTGTTTGCAGTGTCTTCAGTAATAGTACGAGGCTATTATTAGCCACAATCAGATGAACATTTTTAGAAGCACAGCTTGTTTTTGTACAAAGCCTCCCCTTTAGATAGAATATGGAAATAGTTAATAATGAAATGAATTTTACTCTGCAGACATGTAGGGGTTCATTGTAAAGTTCCATTGTAAGATTTCAAAATAGGAATTTTAGTTTTCTGTCCCGATATGCAGAACTGGGTACCCTGGAAAACAGCTGCTCTATGAAACAAGCTCTTAAAAGCTATAATCCAAATAAAAACCAATACAAAAAATAAATAAAAACCATATATATATATATATATATTTAAAAATACTACTACTACTACTTTTGTTTATACGCTTAATCCTCAGTATATGATCAATAGCTGTTGGAGGATTATGCTCTGAAAAGCTTCTTAAATATTCATTATACCATGAGCTGTCATGTAAGAGATAACGGTAAGTAAACAATAAAAAATTCCATGTGCCGTTTGAATGAGACACACCTGGTGCTCCTGGGGGGGAGCCGGGGTCACAGCCTCACCGCCTTGGCCGGGAGATCCCGCTCTACCTGGCTGCGCTCCTCGAAGCGTCACCGTTATAGAAGTCGGGACTTTCTGCCCTACTGACAACACACAGACAAAACTGCTCAGCACTAATGACTTCACATCCTCATCCCCAAAATACATCAAGATGGACTTGAGCATTTTACTTAACCACAAATGTCATCCGACATGGATGAAGGTGACGAAGATGATCTCTTCTAGTTTTGTGGTTAGGTTAGCAAATAAAAACAATTGCAGCATGATGAGAAGTAAAATGTTGTATGTTTAGTTGCATGACAAATACTACTGATTCACACTGGAAAAAGAGCAGACACACACATAATGAAAACATGAGTTTGATTCCAGTCTTTATTGTGACAACAATAACAGATCTTGGGTCATGCAATATACTGTTATTGCTTTCAACACTTCTCTGTCAGAGGTCTTATTTATGGATATTATAAGCAGGTGATTAAATGAAAGGGTTTTCAAAATGTTACAACATGAAGAGGCAAACTAAATAAACACACACATGAAATGACAGCTTGAACAAACAAAAGCAGTTTGGTCAACTTTACCGACATTTATTTGAAATTATTCACAATTCTTCTGTATCAAATCGTCTCATACATTTATATTTTACATTTACATCAGTTTCTACATGTGCCAAACATAAGATGGAAAATCTGACCTTACATTGACCATAATGCTCTAAACATGAACTCAATACGTTGCATGTTGCTGGTCTGTATTCAGACGCTGTATGGCTGTTCATCTGACTCAGCAAACTGCAGTCAGGCTCTTAAAGGAACATATCTTCACACACAGGTCGACAGAACTGTCCTCTACTTTTACCACCACATTTCTCCCTGACCTACAGACGTCCTGATCTAGTGTTTCCAAAACAAAGGATGAATGAACCCTGGGCATTCAACGTGGCCGTCGGGTTTTGGCAGTTCGAGACATACCAGCGGTCTGATTGGTGATGTGTGCCAAGCCGGGCAAGCTGCTGGCAAGTTTGGCAAGCCCACCATTGGTGAGCAGCTGGTGAATGGCGGTGGTTTTAGCCACTCCCCCTGTGGTGACCACAGGCACCGCTCGGAGCAGAGTGCTGCTGCTGGTACCGACAGAGCTCAGGACCTGACCCTGGGGCTTCCCACAAGCCACCTGAGTATGGAGGAGGAGAAAAACAAACAGTTGATGATGTCATCCAGAACAGATCTGCGTTCTAAAGAGAAAGGTGCCAAAACCAAGCATTTCATGCCTCGTCTACAATACAATTTGAAATATATTTTCCCCTCTGTTTTTAAACACCTGTTTCAAGGAATATCTTGAATCAGATGAGAAGACAAAAACAACTAAAAAAGGTCAAACAAGCATGCCAAGCCGGTAGGCACAGATAAACTCTACATTAAAGTTCACCAAAAATGTAAACTCACTAATTAACTACTCACCACTATACTGATGGAGGGGTGGGTGAAGTGTATATGTCTACAAAACACTTTTGGAGTTTCAGGGCAAAAAAAACCATCAAAGCCAAATCCAATACAATTGAAGTAACTGGGGACTCCTTCAGACTTAAAAAAAAACATAAAATGCCTCCATACTGCTCGTGTGGTGTCATCTGTGTGGCCTGAAGCGCCGACATTCAGGAAGGAGCGATGCTAACACGGACCCTGCGCATGCCCTTAGGCCAGAGCTTGTGTGTGGTGCCTCCAGTGTGTGCATGCGAACACGGGTCCAAGAGGATATCACAGTGAATGAATGTGGGGGCTTTCGGACACTTGGATGACCCCACAGGAGCAGTAAGAGGTATTTCAAGTTTTTTTTCTGTTGTTTTTTCACATTTGAAAAATGTATCACCAATTACTTCAGTTGTATTGGATTTGGATGCAACCCTGTTTACCCCTGAGACTCCAAATTGTTTTGTGGACTCAAACTCTTCACCCATCACTCTATCTGAATAGTGGTTAGTACATAAGGAGTGAATTAAAAAATGTCTGTGAACTATCCCTTTAATGATTCATCAAATACCAAACAACATTGTGAGCATGCTCAGTGAGCTTATTCTCCTCCTAACCAGTAAACAGCAGCTGTTGTTGTTATTTCTGGCTAAATGCACAAAGCAACAGTAAAAATGTGTGACGTTAAGCTATGCCATCATCGTTTCCCAAACACTTGGGTTTACATGTACACACAGAACGACAGGGACTCAGACAGAGGCTGAAAAGTAGACAGTATGAGGAAAGTGATGCCTTCTCTGAAAATGTGCATGATTCTGAATCTGTGCATGTAAACCATTTCAAGTAATAACCAAAATTGAAATGACAAGCTTAAATATACGCACAATATGTCTCCTTAAAACAAACAAAACTTTCCTTATGGTCCTTCAAAGGTTATCGAATGTAACAATGTAGTCAGGACGTACCTGGCTGCTGCCTGTGTTGGCTGCTGTGGACGACAGACTAGGAACTTTGGTGATGATCTCCTGAAGACTGAAACTTAGGCCTTGAAGCAGACTGCTGGCGGAAGGCGCTGAACACAAATAAAGAATCAATCAATGAAAACTTGGTGAAATCAATGCCAATTGATGTTGATACAACAAATCCTAGTTTCACAAACTGTTATCACCCATTCCCCTCATGTCTAAACTAGATGGACAGACAGACACACACGGACGCACGCGCACACACACACAAACAAGTCATGTCCAAAGGGTAAGGATCGGGACAGTGATAGACAGCAATGGCGCAAGAGGTGATCAATGATGTTTGTTTAATTATGTTGTCCTTGTACACTGTTATCATCCAGTGTTCAAAAGTTTAATCCCACTCCAACAAGCAGCTAGAACTGCGCTTTGTGTTGCGGCCACTGCGCTGAGATTAGCTGCGCAGTTGGGAGCAAAAACAGGCGTGCAGGGCAGGACAGGACAGAGATACCTTGGGCAGTAGCCGGAGCTTGCGCCTGGACTGGTGTGGACGACCCTGACACCATGCAAGGCTGCACGCTGCTGAATGAGCTGGAGCCTGGGGACAGGGCACCAGACACTTCTGAGAGACTACCAGACCTGCAGTGACACACATAACCACCAGTCTACTCAGGAGCTACCCCGGCAAGTGCTGTTTGTCCATCACTCCGCTCCCAAACTCTGAGTACACAACTTATCAATCCCTCTGCAACAGACACACTTTTGCCTAATAGGGTGGGAGGGGGTGTGGGTGTAGGCTTTGTGAGGGGTTGGAGTGCGTGTGTGTGGCAAGGCCAGCTAGCTTACCGCTGGCCTGTGAGAAGTCCTGAGAGTTCCTTGGCTCCAGCCACAGTCTGTCCCACTGTCATTGTTAAGGGCTTCCCAGAGACACTCGCTGCAGGGAGAAGAGAATATCAGAAGTGAATCTTTTTACATATTCAATACCACATGAACATCTGTTTTATGGAACCACAAAGAAACAAACTATCAATAAATCCCAAAATGTTTTTCTCTGTGTGTAAAGAAAACCGAATAAATTCTTTATATAGTAACTACATTTTGCACAGCCTCAGACATAAGTGATAATAGGATATCAATGTGTGTACCTTCCTGTGCAGCATGACTGGTGGCGCCCCCTGCTGACTCGCTTTGGGAAACAATGGTCACCTTGATCTTCGCTCTCTTGGATGCTTTGCTTGGTGTGGGGCTCGGCGTCTGCCTCCTCTTGCCATGGGACCTCGGCTCATCTCGGTCAAGGCCCTCCATCTGATCACTGGTCACTGGCACTGCACCACACAAACACAGAGATATTTATTAAAAAATAAATATTCAAAGCATGACAATGAGTGTTTTAGTGCAGTGCAGTGTTTTATTGTGTGACATTCATATACAATTATAGCAATGGAAACAAGGACAGGAGTGAAGAGACAGAGGAAAGAGAAAGGAAGAGGGATAGACACTTACCAAAGATACAAGGAGGAGTACCAGGAGGAAGATTTTTCCTCACAAGCATGTTTTGTTTCATAAAAGCAGCAAACTGAGCTGGAATGAATTGGAAAGAAAGCCGGAAAAGGAAATTTGAAAGAAGAGAAAAGACAAGAAGATGAGGACAGTATTTCAGTCACGTTCCATCTTGCCCCATTGGATGTCGTGATGTGATAATCTCTTTAAAATATAATTTATTTACAATCGATTTCACATCTCACACACCACCCACGCCTGCTCAGCTTGTACCAAAGTCAGCAGAAGTTGAGGTGAATGACTCATTTAACGGGGTTATACAAACAAGTGGGGCAAATCCCGATCACCAGCACAGTGATCCTGGCACCTGTGTGTACACGGATCACTGTGCACGTGCAGGTGAACGTGAATGCTGCCTCAGTTTGTTTTCAATGCATCCACAGTTGAAGTCTGGTGGTGAGCTAACCTTGAGCCTGCTTGTGAGTGAGGACTGTGCCAGAGCGCTGCATGTGTGTCTTGAGGAGCTGTGTCGCTGTAATCAGACTGGACTTCTGTGCTGGAGACAGACCTGACGTCTTTGGTTTGGGACTTGAGGTGGGGCTGCTACACACGCTAGACAGATCCTGAGGACACATTAAAGTGGAATAGCACCTGATGAAGAAGGTTTGGTGACAGTAAAAACCTATTGCTGTTACCATTTGTGAGATTCAACATAATTTCATTTCAGCAACCCTAAAGGCTCATTTATGCTCAATGTTAGATATGTATACAGGAACAAATGGAGCCCTCCTTCCATACTCTGCATTCATTGCATCTGTGTTTGTGAACGTCTTCTGAAAGTTTACAGATACGGAAGAAACGGATTAAATGGAGCAGTACCACTAGAAATCACGGGGGGGAGGGGCAGTGTTGCCAATACTTCATGTGATTCGAGGAAGAATGGTGGTACTTTTTTAGGATAGACTTTGTGAGTGAGTGGGTAAGAAACCACAGCCTTCTTCACCGGAGCAAAGGGACAAACGCCTGCTGTTGCCCATCATAAAAAAAGGTACATAATCATAATTATCTCTTCCAGCGTTGCCATGTTTGTTTATTTGTATGTATTGCTCCACAGCCATGCCAACGTAATGCAAAGTGACAGTTACAGCTTTTGAAATTGACAGATTTGTTTTGTCCATATAGGTGGCATAAATGAGCCTTAATGTGGTTTGTACATTACAATACATCACAAATGTAGAATTTTTGGATTATTACAGATAAATTCCAAAGAATGACACATTGGCATCACGGAGCCAAAGACACAAAGAAAAATTGAATTCCTATACGCTCCAATCTTTTCTCCTGTGGTTCAGAGACATTTGCAGTGACAGGGTTTTCATGGCAAGGAGGTATTAGAGCCGCTTACTCAAGGAGCTACAATGCACTGATGACTTATTTCAGAATTCTGTTACTTTTGTGAGTGGAGGAAATGAAACCTGTGTGTTTGTAGAGATGGTCATCATCCCCTGAAAACCTCACACCCATGCAACCCTTAGACAACTGCATTCAATAAATAAGAGTATTTTGATAATATTTTCTTATATTTATGAACAGTTGCAGCCAAGGATGTTCATCAAATAGCGTGACGTAAAAATTGCCGTTTGTAACTGACCTCTGAACCTGATGGTGAGATGGGAAGTCTAAGCGCAGGGGAGGAGGGGCGTCCTCTCTCCATGTCAAAGGGAAGCTCCCGTCGAGGCCTTTTCTTCTTCTCTGTGTCCAGGTCCCTCATCTCTCCCGAGCCATGACCGTGGCCCTCTGCCCTCGTGAGGACGCCTGACAAGAAGTCAGCAATCTCATCCTGCAGTACAGTGAAGAAAAAAAACATTGTTTTTTTGAAAAGATACTGCAGAGTATGGAAAAAGGGGTCAACTGAATCAGTCAGCATTTTAATCAGGCAGCTGTGGAACGATGTTAGCGCTCCCTGTTAATGTCAATTTTCAATCATTCTATGATAAAGATCATTTGATTGGGCACATATCAGGAGCTGCTGTTTGACAGTGGGAAAAATTACAATACTGGATGAAAGGTCAATATTTGCCACTCTTAACAACATAGCAAATATATATAATTAGATTGATTCTGGTCTTTTAGTGAGAAAATGGGAATAATATTTGTTGTGAATTGTAAACGTAGCAAGCCTTTAAAAAGCTAAACTAGCTTACATTGTTCAAATATAGTTTGTATGGCATCCGCAGCCCCGACACTCCTGGCATAAAACATTTATCAGATTGGTCATTTGTGAGTGCAGATCTACTAAAGGAAACTGAGTGAGTGCAGACAATCACATTAGTGTCACTGTTCATTGTTCAATTTTGTGTTTCATTTGTTTGTTGATTGATGTATTGCTTCTGTCAGTGACTAAGGTGAAAAACTCCAGAGAAAAAAATGACAAACCTGAATGCAGCGATCCACCATGGTCTGCGTCAGTCCCTCTGTTCTCATCTTTGCTGAATTGATTCTGTAGTAGAGGGATATAATTTAGTGTTGCCATTGCATGAAAACAAAATCCTTGCATTCTGCTAGACACAATCCCATGGTACTAACCTGAGGTTGTCGTCAGCTCCTCCGACCACCACCATGCTGTTGTCTGCCCTCAGCTTCTCTCTGAACTCCTCCATACCTTCGTTACTGCACTGCAATGCGTTCTGGCCGACCACAAACAACACTGGAGTCTTCATGTCCAACAGTGGATCATCAACATCCTGAAAAACAGTAGCACATTAACAATCATAAATATCAATCATTGATTAAAGTGAAATTTAAAATCATAATTATATTGTGTGAATTTTGTGACAAATTCATTCTTGAGTTACGTGCAAAATGCGTTTTCTAAGGGTCAAACAGAAGTTGACTTTTGACCATCAAAATTAAAATCGCTTCTTCCTCCAGTCCAAGTGAAGGTTTGAGCCAAATTGATACATTGTCCCTGAAAGCATTCCCAAGATTTCATATTAATGTGAATGGGGTGGACAGACAGACAACCTGCAATACCTCTGGCTATCACCATTGTGGAGGCATGTTACTGAATATGAATGGAAGATCTTACCCCTCTTGGCCCATTGACTGTTAGCAGGGGGAAGCCAAGACACACCACGCCAGTCAGATACTCCATAAGGGATACCTGTAAATAATAAGTAGTATCAAATTATGAAAGTTCAAAATAATTTGCTTTTCTTCCATGGGTGAAATCTGTTTATCATTACATTTAACAACATTGATAAGTTATGAGAAGTCTTACGTGACAAGCGATAAGAGCACCCGCGTTCCAGCCAACCAGAATAATGGGTTTGTGGGGGAAGTGACTGTGAACCTGGAGGTTAAATATTAACACTTGATTAAAACAGCTGCAGAAATATTACAGACAAAATCAAACATAGTAGGATTTAGAATATGTTGGATCTATTTTATTCCAGTTTTCCTTCACAAACATGATCAGTAAAAGTGCTGAGGTTGATAATTTGTATGCAATTCATTTTGATTAGAGACATTTGATCACAGTGTCTTGTAGATTGGATTGTGGTTATTATGCACACACGTATGTACATATAAAAAGGTATATGCAATGCAATAAGTACGAATAATTAAAATCCACTAAATGACAAAATATTTCACATCAGCTTCTTTATCCTGATAAAAGTAAACTCTGTTCTAGGGCTGCCGCGATTCGTCGACGTCATCGATTACGTCGACGCTGAAAATGCGTCGACGCATTTTTTTTTTAAACCGCTGGGCACCAGCCGCGATAGACTATGCATGCCGCGGCTGGGGCAGCAGTCGCCCCGGCGCCCCCCTCCCCTCCACGCAGCCGGAGGCTCGGTGTGCGGCCCGCCTCAAGTTGTTTTGTTTTTTTGGGGGGGGGGGGGGGGGGTCCTCGTCCACGGCGCTTCACGGCGTCGCTGGTGCGGGGGCTTCCTTTCTCCCGCGTGGGGGGAGGGGGGGGCCGCTAGACTGAGTCCAGAACATGTGGACATGCTGACATTCTTACATTACAACACGCATGTCTAACTAACGTTTGAGTTTGATTTTGAGCTGGACACCATTGTTTCTTATACTTTAAACTTGTTGCACTTTGTTTAATATGCAGACATAACTTTTTTATTTTGATAAGGGGTTAAATAGAAACTTTGATATCTTTTTGAGTTGCACTGCTGACTTAACTTATATGCCCTCTTTTTTATTTATTTGTATCACGTTGGAGTTGCTAGTTTAAACCTACAGTTTTGCACTTTAATATTTGAGCCTTTGTTTACATTTTGTTTTGTGCTGCATTATACGATGACATACAGTTTGTTGTTGTCAAAATAAAATTAACTGAAATGAAATGGTCAATTTGATTTTTTGGAGGAAAATTAGTCGTTTAGATTAATCGACTAATCGATAAAATAGTCGTCCGATTAATCTATAGAAAAATAGTCGTTAGTGGCAGCCCTACTCTGTTCTCCCATTTAGGTGCCAATGTCAAAACATCACATGACTAGTTTTTTTAGAATTAAGCAAATAAGACCTACCTCCATGACCTTGGCTCTGACAGTACCCAACATGTGCTCCAGACACTGGGTGATGCCAATATTTGCGCCACTGTTTACATGAGTGTTCACTGGTATGACCTGATATGGAAAGAGCTGTTAGAGGCACTTTTCTAAACACTGTGTTTGTTGTAGCAAGCTCAAGATTTAAATGAGTTGTGCTTCAGACCTTTCCTAAACAGGAGAGCTGTGATTGCCAGAATCGCATCCGTCGCGAGGTAGAGAGGGCAGGATAGGTTGGGCTTGATGGTGCCATTAGGATGAGCGGGGATCCAGGAAGCTTGCTCTGAAAGATGTGAGAAAACAGACAGGGATCCGGTCTTAAATATTTTGAAGAACAAAGTGAATACGGTTCTGTCAACATGTTTTCTTTTGGAGTGAAAGGTTTCATCTTACCGGTTTGTTTTGAGACAGAACTCCAACAGCAGGGTCCCACGGCCGTTTCAGCAGCAGTGACAGAGCCTCTGCACTGGGAGCTCCAGTCTTTGCCGAAGGCATCAACATCCTGTCAATCAGCAACGGCAACTTCCCAGACACAGAGATGGGTAATAATGAATCACGAAGCACAGACGCTGCAGCTCACATCAGACAATACACCAAATTACTACTCAATCAATTACAGATATGATACCTTGCTTTTGAGAGTCTGCAGCACATCCAGGTAAGCAGCGAGCATGGCAAGGCTTAAGGACTCGATCATGGTGGTGTGCAACCACTGCGTCAGTTTGGTGTCCCAGTTTACACTGGCTAACGAATGCCGCACCTTTCTGGCACACTTATCCACGGCTATCCTCCGCAGAATTGGCTCATTGGAAAGCTGAGAGAAACGAAATCCCACAGAACACCCAGTATTAGGCCCTGTCCAAATTCACCCCTTAGCCCAACTACTTTGTTTTTGACATGGCAGTAAAGGGGTAGTCTATTCAGGACCCCTATAAAAACAAAGGTGTAGACGGAAATTCCTGAATGCTTTACGAACAGACGAAGCGAATCAACATGACGACGGCTGCTGGTAAAATGCTCAGAAATGTACAAACATGGGATTTATTTGGGAACGCTACTTTTACAGGCTCAAAATGTTATAGAAACTAATTTGACTACATGGCATTCCCAATGTGGCTAATCTAAAATCTGCATGACATAATAATGCAGATCTATTTCTTCAATTTTAGCTCTTGAGAACATCACTAACTTACATTGTCATTGGCCAGACGAGCGAGTCGTTCAGCGTGTAGAGCTTTCAGGACTTTATTGAACAGTTTGTTCTGGGCCACTGACCATCCAGTCCTGAAAGACAATAACAATACAGTTAAAACAACATAGTGAAACTGAGATACTTTCAATCACAATGCCTACACTCAAACACAAGTGTCAAGTAAAACAATGGAAGTTGAATTACTTGTTCAAATGTTCCTCCCAGTCATCGGGGGGTGGAGGGCTCTCAGCAACAGTGCGAGCGAACAGGACATGCCGCTCACACTCCTTCATTACACTCAGAGCTTTGTGGTTGTCATATAGAGGAGTCGGTTTTGGTCTGACTGTTTCCACATCAAGTAGAGAATCACATTCTCTGCAGAAAAAGATACAAAAAAATCAAATTTCTGTGACGCAGAACAGGTTTAATATTTACAAGAGCTAAAACAGAGTGGACAGCTGATGATAATCCAAACTGTAGTCTAAGGAGCTTTTTGACTCACGACAAGGCTTCGGGTTGGCGACGGGGGGTGACAAACAGTGTCCTTGTGGGCCGGGCACTGCTGGCATCTGGGTGGGCATTCCACGGCTTGGCATAGCTGTGGTCCAGGAACACTAAGTCCAGCTCTCTTTCATGAGCCGACAGCTGGAAAAGCAAGGATGTGCCCATCTTCCTTGCTGATATCTGGAAATCCTTATCCATTCCACGATGCATCCTCTTCCTGGGCCCCAAAGGCCCATGAGAGGGGCTCAACAACTTGAGGGGATTCAGACCGAACTGGAGGGTACGAGGGAGTTTAATTTAGTTATTTTAGATCGGCTGAGAAAACAACAAATTCTTTTCTTTGCCTTTCACCACAGAACATGTAGATTAGACTATATTTGCAACACAGTTTGCGGAAATATATTTGAGCTGAAACTTATGATTACAGTTAGCGCCCATGTAAACCTCCTATAATGATCTTGGAATTGGTTGATTTGTATTCATACAAGTCAAATACTCAAAGATAATCCGTGATAGAAAATTATATAATAAAAAAGCAGCAAATTATCACATTAGAGTAGTTAAAAATTGCATTAATAGAGGCTTAATCAATAAGTCGATTACCAGGAATTGCTCTAAAACATATATTATATCTTCAGGCTCTGGAAGAGATTAGTCAACTGTACACAAATTAATGTTTTCTTCAATTGGTAATTTTTTGGAGAGTCTCCTAAATATATATTGGTGTCATACTTAACCCAGTAGCAGAGCTCCTTTATAATTATGACTGCATGTTGAAGATAATCTCAAATTAATCTTCTACAATGGTGAATCAATTGAGTCATTTCAAAAGCAAATGTATCAGAATGTTCTAGATGTAACTTCTTACTCTGAATATATGATAGTTTGGGCAAACCTGTAACATTTACAGCAAACTACAAGAGCCTACACTCGATCAAAACAACAGAGAGAGAGAGAGAGCTACCATGGGGTCTGGGAGAGGCATGCACATTGTACGATGCTTTCTGAAGCTCAAACAGTGATCGATTTTCAAGTATTAATAAACGGTCGGTTAATCGATAAGGACAATAACCGGACAGATGTTTAAACACATGTTATGCTGGGTCTGACAGCAGGGGAGTGTACACTTCCATGTATTTTATCCACACTGAGCACCAGCCATTACTGCCATGTTCTGAATATATTGTCTTATTCTACATAATCGACCTACTACGTGTAAACTATTGTGAAAAACACGATATATGCAGAGTTATCAATAGTTTAGCAGCCATCTCTAATGTTGAGCCTTTGTACTGCGACTGAGGGCTGGCCTAGCGACGCTAGCGTTAGCATAGCATGCTAAGAGCTAGCGGCTAGGCGCTGTCTTTGTGCTGCTCACCTTCTCTTTGTTCCTCTTCGTGAACGCGGTGGAAATATTTCTCATGAGAAAACGGAGACGGGTGAATAAAGTATTTCTTGGTTAATCTCTCTCTATTTAACGCGCTAACATTTGCTGTGCGTACTTCCTTTTGTTACACGTATTGTTGCCAGGTGTCGTCCGCGTCCTCTTCTCTCTGTCCAGTGGAAACCATCAGCAGCGTGGAGCCGTGCTTCCACCAAACCTGGCAACCAGCTCTCTGGCGCCTAGGCGTCTAAACACAATACGTGGACTGGATCTACGGCCGAGATGGATCCGGATCCTTTACTCCGTCCACAAACCCCAGTGTAAATAAAGTCAAATGAACAACATCAGTTTGAATTGCGTCAACAATGACCGCCGGGTTATTTTAATACAACATTTAAATGTTGATGCATTTGATTTGTTTATAAATTCAAATTGATTATATTTTTAACATATTCGAAGATCTGCCTTGCCCCTTATTGAAAGGGATAAAATGCATGTTTCAATTTGCAGCTCATTAAAGCAAAAGTTGTTTTTTTGACCTCGACCATCAACACCAGGCAATCGTCAAGCCCAGCAGCATCTTCATGGCCACGAGGTCAAGCAGGCCAGTTTACCCCTTATGGCCCTCACCACCATTTACCAAGGCACCTTTAAATTGTCAAACTTTATGTTTTGTATGAAAACCTAGTTTAAGCTTTTCCTCACTGAGTGAAAGGTTGTGGACAGACAACGATGAACCTTGTACAGATTGTTAAGCCCTATGAGGCAAAATGTAATTTTTGAATATGGGCTGTACAATTCAAATATATTTTATTTTGACATATTTTAAGATTTGCTTAGCGAATGCATTTTTTTTCTGTTGGACAGATACAAGAGGCAATGACCTCTTCTAGTGAAATGACTGCTCCTCCCCTCTTTTTATTTACATCCAAAGGTCCCTATTGACACACTGTTTAAAAGAGCAAGTCCTTCATTCAAAATACACAACAGCCTCTCATCTGACAACGTGGTCTCAAGTCTGACTGCCACCATGGTAAGTTCTAATCAGTTAAATTTTCTCTTTCGTGGTATAGATATTGACTGGAGAAAGTTTAGTGAATCCTGGAGATAAAGAGTTGTTATATACTGGTGAAGAAAGGTTTTAGAATAATTAGTTTCAACACTGTTGAACAATCTACATGTACAGTAGGAACCAAATTGCCAACATGGTTTCTGTGTGCTTGGACTAAATGTTAAAACTGCTGGACTTGTTTCTTTTTGTCTGACAAGAAATATTTGTACCTGGCTGTGTTGCTGTGTTGCCTCCTGCCACTGTCCAATGCTCAATGCTACTTCATGGAAGTTAAACCAGGTAAAGCAGAAACACAGGCACACAGGCTATATTTGTGGTTTATACATTTCCTCATTACAACGATATATATGACACAGTATTACACATTGTGACTGTGATGAAAAATGATTACAGGCATGACACATTGTCAGGACGGTTCCGATCAAACCTGGCATGAAGTAGGATCTTCATGGAGGAATAGCGAATGTTATGACTGTACCTGTGGACAATGCTGTTCTGCGTAAGTATCACAACATAACAGTGTTTAAGTGGAAATATAACAAATGGAACTGTGTTACATGTTCACTGTCTACTGTTAACTGTGTGATTGCAGGTATTCGACCCCTAAGCAATTCCCCGCTGACTGTGTGTCAGTGTTCGACTCAGTGGCATGTGTATACAGAGTGCACAAGAGGAATGACCCAGCAGTCGAATGTCCAATTTATGGTGCAGTTGGCAAGTGATGCAGTCATCGGGTCAGATGGCACCAAGGGCTGAAGTATTTGATTTCTGTTGTGGTTGTTGTTGTTGGGTTGAGGGGTGTTTTGTTGGTTGGAACAGACAGCTAAGGAGGAAGCAGAAAAATAAAATAAAATGCTTCAACAAATAAAATTTCAAATGAATAAATAAACTATTAAATCCAGACTTACTTTGTTTTGCTCAAACTGGTACAGGAACAAAGATAATTTGTAATAACAGAGAAAAACAACACATGTTAAAAGGGCACTCCACCAGTTTTACACATGAAAGTCACTCGTTACAAAGAGTAAACCACTCTGACTATGTTAACAGTTCTACACAGAGTTTTAGCTTGGGTTAAGGATCTATAAGTAAAACAGAACAGGCTGCATTATAAATAGATGTATGGACTTTAAGAGTGTGTGTGGGGGGGGGGGGTAAGGGTTATGAGAAAAATGCAGAATACATTTTTTGTTGTAGACCAATACTAGAGAAACTTACCTTAAAATATATGTTGCTCTGATTCTTACACTTCACCACAGACAGCAGGTGAGTGAGTGAGTGAGTGAGTGAGTTATGATGATGGATGGTGCGTGGAAGAGTAAGGTGGAGGAGCAAGAATGAGATATCACAAACACACACACGAAAAGCTGGAATTTCATCATAGCCAAAGCTTGATTGTAAACTTGATTGTCTCATAGTGAACAAAAGAAGAAGGCAGCAGGCAGCATGGAGGAGATCTGCACATTTGAATGAATCTGACTTAACAGCCATGTTAGCAGCTAAGGCACAGGTACCTATCGGTACCTATGCACTATATCTGGAAATCTGGCCATCTTTTGGCATGTTTGTATGATGCTGAGGATGGTGGGCATGTGTAGGGAGAAGATATGGATTAATTAAACATGCAGGTCATTGAATGAGTGTTTGGGGGTCCCCCCGAATCAAGGTGTGAATGACTGTTGATGCATGTAAATCACATGGGAATATGACGAAATACAGAAAAACACAATTTCTCCCCCCCAAAAAAGTATTTTCTACTTTCCCAGTTGTGTCAGTGTACAAAAACATTCACCAGCCATGAATTACCACTAGGAGGCAGCTCAAGCCAGTGGATTGTGTGTGTGTGTGTGTGTGTGTGTGTGAGTGTGTGCTTGTGTGTGAGTGAGAGACACAGAAAGAGAGAGAGAGAGAGAGAGAGAGAGAGAGAGAGAGAGAGAGAGAGAGAGAGAGAGAGAGAGAGAGAGAGAGAGAGAGAGAGAGAGAGAGAGAGAGAGAGAGAGAGAGAGACTTGTGAGTACAAGGAGACTTGTGAAAAGAGTCTTAGAGTTGTTAGACCTCCAGGATCCTGGTTGCATATCTGTATCATTAACAGAAGCAGCAGGAGCTGGAGGAGGTAGTGGAGCTTAGTGCATGCTGAGCAGGACCCAGTGATGAGACAGCCTCAACAACAACAACAACAGTGAGACCCTCAACACTCATGCTTCCTCTCTCTCCTCCACGTCTACCTGTGAGTTACGGCTCTCCTCTGGATTATTGCTTTTTCTTTACCATGCTGAAGGCACCTGTGGAGGATTGAACCTGCACGAAGGACAAACTTCTCTTTACAAATTTTGATTTTATTATAATTTAAGCTGGTTTAGTTCATCACCTCATCGGTTTGAGATTTTCTTCAGCTGGAATAATGCCTTGGTGCTGGAGCAGAAACTTCTGGTTTCCAGTGGTGCTGGGTGCTGCATTGGTTGTGCTCACTGCTGGAAATGCTGGACCGGACCAGGCAAGAAGGCAGGCTGGGTCGTCCTCGTGCTATGGAGGCTTCGACCTCTACTTTGTTTTGGACAAGTGAGTATAGTCTGACACACATGATCTGACACAGTTAGATGGGAGGGATTAAGAAGATGTAAAATATAAATCAAAGCGAAAGCTTTGATTTAGATTTCAGCATGGTATATGTCCACTGGTGATATATGTGTGGTGGTCTGCTGCACAGATTATATACAAAGTTGGTGATTGCTGTATTTGATGTTGTTCCTATTTAAAAAAAAAAATGTCACCATGTGGCTGGCTTTTATTTCAAATGCATGCATTTCTGAATCATTGTTTCCTCATCTTCTCTAACTTTTAGTCTGTGCATCTGAAGGTGTACACCGGAGGTTTGGCCTGCCCATTTAGTCATATGGATACTCTCATTTAGAAACGGTCCATGTTTATCTAACCAGTTTTTTGGTGATGCCTGTTTCCTGTCAGCTGTGCAACATGGGCACCTGATCAAAGCTGTCACAGTTTACCGTTTCCATGATCACAATAACAACATTTTAGATGAGATTGGATGAGTTTCGGTTTGTATTGATTTGGAGCTTAATGCACAATGCATTCGTAAGGAAAACTTTTATTTTCATGCTCCATGCACAGGAAGCAAATAATCTCATTGGTAAAATCAGTTCCCAAAATGGTGAGTGTCTCACAGGAAAAGTGTTTCCCTGAGTTTACTTGAGAGGGACTTGAAGGGGAAGCACTTTATACTGTCAGCTAAAATATGCATTGCCTCCTTGGCACTAACAATGAACTTACCCAGACTGTTGTTTTTGGATTGTAGCAGAATACTTACATTATTTAATGCTCTTTTTTTGCAAGATTGGTTCGCTACGAGCCAAAATATTTTGCCAACTAGGTCAAAAGTAAATGTATCATCCAACTCCAGATTTCCTTATCTAGAGGATGGACTTGGTTGTATTTCAGTTTGCATTCTCCCTCTCTCCTTGTGGCTCCTCTGTTTATAGCCCCCCACCTGCCATGACGCTGATGGATTTTCCAGTTGTCCTACAGTACATGTCAGTGCCAAGCCCAGGCACTCTGCTGTTCCTCTGAGGGGAAATAAGGCAATTGTGTTTAACAGAGAGTGATTGTTCGGGAGAACCTTGTTTTAACGACACAGAATTATTTTATGTGTGACCCGACGGCATTTACCATTGAAAATAATCACTGTTTTTAGCTGTGCCTTTTTAAAATAATTTCTCCAGGCCGGAACTTAGCTTGCTCCTGAACAGTGATGTCCTCCACCTGCACTCAATGTCCTCTTGGTGTATCGGCCTGACCTCACTTCTCCATGTCTGTGCTGCCCTCACTCCATTAGCTCCAGATGTTCCAGTGTTTCATCCTGTTGGCTAGACGTTTCTGTCATGGTAACAATGGAAAAATAGGTTTTTAAAGAAATGTTTCAGGAGGTTTTGGTGATTGAAAGACATTTTGAAAAGCCAACATTCTGATACACATTACTACATACTCTAGTTTTGATATTTATAAGAACATAATTAGACGAAAGGAAATATATCTGTACTAAAAAAGCTACTCCTACTACATCTATTTATTTTTACTTCCTTACGAAAACAGAGCAGAGAGGACTTTTTGGCCGTGGTTAGAAAGTCCAACAAAAACATCACAGGGGAAAATGTGAGTCCCAACAGCTCTGTTCTAAGTTCATTAACGAAGAGGAGGTAGTGAGCAAGATGATCAACATCCACACCGACCTGGTTGCATGAAACCCTAATGAGGATACGTACATCTGACTCCAATGATAATAACTCACATAATTAAGAAGAAACAGAATTGCAGGTGCATTATGAAGATGTTAACAGAAATCTGAGGAGCACGACGTATTGCTACTTCTCAGGGTCAACCAGCTGTGTTGCATGAGCATTTATTCTTGCAGAACTATTCTTCAACTGCTCCCTTCAGAGGCTGTTTCCTGGGGGGATCACTGAGTGGTCAGGGGACGACACCAAACAACAACAATGGGATGCAAAATGATAACAATATTAAAATCATAGATTGTATATAAAGGTGGACAATGCATCTCCACTTTCTCCCACTAAAGCTCAGATATAAGTTGTAATAGGGGTGCCGACCTTTTGGAGTGGAGCCAGGTTGTAAGGTGCCCCTGATATTCTGGACCCACTCGAGTCAGTATCAGATGTCAAATCATGACGTTTCACCCTATTTTTAACCAAACCTACAGGAAAAATCGATTAATAAATATTATTTTTGTAACCCATATTCAAATATGAACATGCATCAGTGTGATATAAACAACCTAAGTGACAGAAACCATCTTTGAGAAAAGTGTATTATAAATTTTCTTTGACTTTGTATGTATGGTCCATGTCCCATTCACTAACAGGGAGCACACAGGGGGGGGTTATGACCCAGGGGGCAATTAAGAAGATTTGGCTTAACTTTTAAGTCACAACTTTAGTCTGTGGTTGAAATACATATAAATAAATAAAAAGAGTGGGGCTAGAAAGTTAAGACAAATCCAAACAACCACTACAGAGTGTGGTGAATCATTTTTCTCTCTCTGTCTTGGTTGACTTGCCACAATGCAAGAGTGGTGAGGGGCTTGTATATTTCTGTGCCGTGGGTCCAATGTCTCAAAAACAGTCCATGGTCTGTTGTTAACGTGACAGAGGTCATTGGATGCACAAGTGTTTGATAGGATCCTCACATTTAATTTGTCTTTTCTCTTCTCTCTCAGATCTGGGAGTGTGCAGAACCACTGGACAGAAATCTACCACTTTGTTGAACATCTAGCTCATAAATTCATAAGGTAATAAAAAAAGTCCTGGTTGTGTCATAAAGCAACTGTTGGAAAGGATACAACAAGAACTGATTATTGATTTAACAGAATGCATTCCTCTCTTCCTCTCTTCCCCTTGCCCCCAGTCCACAGTTGCGGATGTCCTTCATCGTGTTTTCCACTGACGGACAGATTTTAATGAGCCTGACAGAAGACAGGTGGGTGCAGATCCCCTCAAAATTAATTTCAATCCTCTGCTTCTCTGTCGTCCATCTAAAAGGAATGAGCGTAATACCAGATTTGGACACAGGTCACACACAGATAGGATTCCTCTGCAGGTTTTTTTTATGATCAAGAGATTCCAGACAGATACTTTCCCTCGCTGTGATCTGATGATAGTGTCGCTGATCTGGACGGCTCATTCATCATTTGCTTTTTGACACATTGTGGGCAGCTTATATATCTAGTCCTTCCTCAGTAGAGTGTCTCTACAGCCACATAATCTTTTCACTGCTTCCCTCACATCTTATTCTACAGTGGACTCATTTCCTGTCTAGCTGCGTGACAGTTTCTCAAGCCAATACACACCGGGGCTGTTTCAATTTATTCATCTGTTACACATTGCTGGTATTTCCTCCAAATTGCTGCTCTTATGGAAACTGTTATTCTCTTACCCTGCCTTGCAGCGTCTAGTTTTAGTCAGAAGAAAGTTCTGAAAATCATCCTGCATAATCAATATTTTCCATTAGATGGTATATTGTCAGAAATGTGTATTAGCTCGTGTTCTGTGTGTCTGCTCAGGGAACGCATTCGCAAAGGTCTGGAGGAGCTGCAGCGGGTTCTTCCAGGGGGAGACACCTTCATGCATGAGGGCATCTTGAGGGTGAGCGGCCGTTGCAGCTCTGAGCTTTATCTCCAGAATATCTCCAAACTTATAACACCACCCGGTCCTGAGCACTAAATGACTCATGCATTCACTGCATGCTACCAGATAAATAGTCCACTGTTTCATTCTGGCTTATCTTTTTCACAGGCCAGTGAGCAGATATACTATGGAAACACTGAAGGTAACATTTTTTATACTGCAAATTACTTTTTTTAATTTGTTATCGTCTGTAAATAATGTTGGTCAAACTTGAAAAATTTTAAGAAAATGTAACCAAGGAAAAAAATGAAACTCTTTGAACTTATATGTGTAAGTGTATTGTTCTGTTTGGTTTTTGGATGAAACTGAAATGAACGAAATAAATTAAACTAAGTTAATGAGCTCAATGCTAAATCATATATTTTAATAATAGCTCCATGATAGTGTCAACAAAAACTGAATATTATAGGCATCATAAAAGTTGACTTTATGACAGAACAGTTGTAATTGATAGAATCAGATTGAACAGCTGAACCTACTCAAATTGACAGTGGGTGGTGTAGTGGAGTTATGAGTGAACATAATATAGTTTTAAAATGTCACAAACCGAATCTGAATAACAGCACAGAATGAGTATTTATTTATAATGGGGAGTTCTGGTATGTTTTTCTGGGATAATAAGTAATTGTGTGACATAAATTACAATGAATAGACTGTGAGAGAAGTAATTCAGGGTGAATTTATAATGCTGCCTATTTATTTGCAAAGTATAATTGGAGGAAACGCTATGAGAGCAGCGTTGACTGAATTCTTTCTGTCTGCAGGTTATCGCACTGCCAGCGTTGTCATCGCTCTGACAGACGGAGAGCTGCACGAGGATCTTTTCTATTACGCTGAGAGAGAGGTGAGAGAGCTACAGAGAGGTTAAATGGGTCTTACAAATTAGAACCAGGTGAAATATGTGACTGTGCACGTGACGGACCACATCAAACACTGCCACCCTACACACCAGCCCTCTGATCCTTCTCCTTGAGTCTGGAAAAACGGGGTCAAAAAAGTCTGTCAGATTTATACATGCGAGCACAGTCGTCCTCTGCACATCTGCCGTCGGATCTAATGATTTATTTGCACCTCAGATCAGCCAGACTCTTCAGGTGAAGGCTTTAGAAACCTGAGAGCAACTATGAGTGCCCTCACAAGGAAGTTTTCACCCCAGCCTGATATGCTGTGGGACGCCTTATTGTCATTCAGTGTCAACACCAAAAACCACAGAAATGAAGTATTGAGCTAGCTGTTTTTGGTTTTCAAGCATCTGTGTGACATTTCAATTCCGCATGACATCTGACTAATATTTTTCAGAAGAAATATGGTGTTACTCAACGTCTTATGAAATCTTTTTAGAGGTCGAACCCACACAAGTCTTTTTTTATCGTGTTTTGAACGATGTTGTGAAATGCAGAGGTGTAATTGAACCCAGGTGTTGAGCTTCTTCCTGTTTTTGCTGTGAATCTGTATCTGATAGGCCAACCGTTCCCGAAGTCTGGGGGCCTCCGTTTACTGCGTGGGGGTGAAGGACTTCAATGAGACACAGGTGTGTGGAAGTGTCTGATGACATCTGGGTTTAAGGAAGCATTATGGATAACAATATTATCAATTTAAAGCTTTGTAATTCAATTTTTTCAAGTAGCTGTAAACTGCTTTAGATTACAAAGATTGTATTGTTTTGTATCAGTTTAAATTGTTTATACAAGTTATTTCAGACTGCCAACTGTGTTCCTAGAAGAAAACCAAAGTTAATGTAAGGACATGAAATGTATTACAAATGTCTCTGAAGCTTTTATCCAAGTAATTTTGGCCTGATCATTGCAGGGGAAAAAAGGCATCTAGACCAATTCGGTCTAGATGCCTTTTTTTCTACTTTGTGTTAAAATAGTTTTAGTTTGTCGTCTATGAAAAAGCAAATTGTTTCATTTTGTTAATAATGTCTATATGTACTGACCCATAATCAAGTATCCTGCCACTGATTCTGCTTCTGATCAGACAATTTCCGAGAACAATGAATGAAAACAAATATTGGATGAAGAAGTGTAAGTGTCACTTGTAATGCCTTGTTTCCTCTGTAGCTGGCAAAGATTGCTGATAGCAAGGACCATGTCTTTCCTGTAAATGATGGATTCGAGGCTTTGCAAGGGGTCATTGATTCGGTAAGCAAACAAGACTAAATAGTTTTAAAGCATAATAACTTATTCCATCCATGGAGCCTGCCCAGGCACAGAATTCCAGGAAAACCTGCTGTTACTGTGACTTTGCTATTGGTCAACACGAGAAAGACAAACATGATCAGAACGTGTGCTGTACCTCTTCAGACCAACCTCCGTGGTGTTTACTAAACGTCGATTGAAAAAAAAAAACAGTTTGTCATGCAGGAGTAGTTGTAACTGGGTTACAAGGTTTGTTGAGGAGTTAAAGGTCAGACAGCTGACTGAGCTGACTGTCACCTGGAGCAGATTAACTAAGTTTAGGAGTGAGACTGTGAGGCATGAATCTCTCATCTTCTTGGAGTTATAGTGGGTTTGTTCCTAGAGAGCATTGAGTACAGACACATCTGCAGAACATACCTGAGAATAAATGGAAACTTCAGACCATTAGTCAAAAAGAGATTGTGAATATGGCCATTAAAGAACCAGAACTGTTTAAAAGCAGTCATTCTGTCAAGACTAGAATATATACTGCAATACAAAAGACATGGACACTACACTGAATTCCAGGATCAAAATAAAGCAGAACAAATGTTTGAGAGTTAAAGGACACTAGAAAGCCAGGGGCCTGCTGCTGCTCTGATGAACTCTGTGAATTCCTTCCCTTCGTCTCCTCAGATCCTGAAGAAGTCATGTATTGAGATTCTGGCAGCAGAGCCCTCCAGCATCTGTGCAGGAGGTAAGAGATTTTCTTCCCCTCCATTCTCCTTAGGATGCTAAAAAAGGTTCTTCAGTATAAGAATAACTCATAAAAACTCCTCATAAGAAGCACAAACGGGCTGTAGTGTCAGGTCCTATGAAGCAAATACACACACAGTGTCTTAACAGTCCAAAGCATAGACTGTGAATAAAGAGAGTCGACACGATAGCCAAAAGTGAAGCCAAAGCATTTTGATAGCCCCCTGGTGGTTGGCTGAAGCATAGGTCATAAACCCTGCTGCCTTAATGTTAGCAGATATGGACAGGACCAAAAAATCAAAGTACACATCCAATACATTTTTCTCAAAGATGCTTTCTCTAATTTTTGTTAGTTCTTATCACACTGGTGTTTGTTCAATTGCTTATTTTTCCAGTAAGTTTAGTTTTAATTAGTGATTTGATGTTGTAAAAATAGGTGAAACATCATGATTGACAGCTGGGACTCACTATCAATTGGTCGACTGCATCTACGAGTGGCACCTCCTCCACTGGGTTCCACCCACTGATTGCTACTGCATAGTATATGGCTCCAAATCACGACTTTAGCACAAGACAGCAGTTGATATATCCTGGATATTTTGCCTTCATTTGTGGAGAGTAGGAGGACGTGGAGATGTGTCGTCCATCTGTATTTACAATCCATAGTCCACAATCGTTTAACCCAGACTGTGTGTCAATATGAGCTTCAGCACGAATTATATCCTTGTTTTCCAGTGTCAGTTTGCCATGTGCTAGGTTTGTGGTTTTAGTCTCAGAGAAACGGCAGCGTCATACCACACATCAAGTATTCACAGTATGTGAATTCACAGTAAAGTCAGTAATTATATAGACAAGGAAATTGTAGTAGAGTAGAGTTTGGATACTACTTTGGAACAAAAAGTATAAAAAACCAACAACGTTATTTTCAGTTGTTCTCTTCTCTTCACCCAGAGACCTTCGAGGTGGTGGTGAGAGGAAATGGATTCCTCCACGCCCGAAATGTTGACAAAGTCCTGTGCAGCTTCCGAATCAACGACACCCTCACCAAAAGTGAGTGAATACCATCTAACTCAAACCAGTTCATTAGCAATAAAAGCAGCTGGAATACATGTAATCAGAATTACGCGTAATTGAGCGTCTTGCTCGTCAAACAACAAGTGAGCCACTCAGCTGGAGTCCTCTTAGATCCAACAAGCATCTATGCTGGTGTTACTGGTATCATATCTGTTTTTACCTTAAACAACGCACTGTGCAATTTTACAACCTGGAAAACCGCCAGAGACAGAACCACACACGAGGCAGACGGAATGAGAAGGCCTCAAGGATACAGACAGTTTCCCCACAACACTTACTGGTGGCTCACTGTAATAGTTGTTAAAACCACTTCCTCCAGTGCACACCCGCAGAAGCTGCAGGAGGTGCTGGTTAAATTTCAAAGCAAGTTATTCACCAGACTCGAGGCCCTAACCCACGTCTGCTCCTCTGATGATGAATGTTTCTTTTTAACCTCATGTTAGTACATCCTCTTTTCTCAGTGATTAGAATTTGGAATTCATTACTTAATCATCATTAACGTTTGATGGCATCACTTCTGTCAACTCTGCTTTACACTGTGGTTTATTGAGATGTTGCAATAAGGTTAAACTGTTTTTTGTAGCCTAATCCATGCATATACTGCATACACAGCAGGCAGTATATTTATGAAGGATTTTGAAAATGCAGCATTAGTCTCCCAGAGAGCCTTCCCTTTAATAATGGGTAATTTGGTTCTGCCATCAACTTTCATCAAAGGCATCTTGCTCTTTAAATCAAATTCTTCAAACAAAGCAAAAATCCATTATTTTCAGTATGAAACAAACTTAAACAATCCCTGTGGATGATTCTTATTTCTGCATGACACATCAGACCACTTCCTGCAGACCATACGTGGATCTGGAAACAACTTGAGTAATATGATCTCCTTTAGTCAGCTCCATTACACTTATTCTCCTCCTCCAGATACATCCATGTCTCCAAATTGTTTACAAACAATTCTCAATTCTCTGGAACTTGTTTACGTCACATCAGGGGTAAACCTTAAATGAAAATAACTAGGCCATGGTTAGCTCAGCTGCAGATAAACATGGGATAGATAGTCTATCAGAAAAAACAATATATGGGCTACATCTTTACTTGCCCTCGTTGACTCGCTCCAGCCCTTAGCATACTTTGCAAATATGGTGAAATGGTGGAAAGGAAAGAAAGAAAGTAGAAGCAATATGTAACTAACATGTGCCGAGCAGATGAATTGGTGTTTGAATTTGTGTTGCCAGGAAAGAGAAGCAGAAAATACAGTGAGGCGTGCTGGGTTTTGGCAGGTCCTGTTCTGAGCTCGCCATTGTTTTGTTGCAGTGGACAACACTTGACAATGTAAATTAAGAGACAAGGCATAAGGAATAGACATTCTGGCATATGTGCTTTTCAGTTTGTTGCCAAGATTTAGATGAGAACATCAATCGTCCGCTAATGTCTGTATGATGTTCCTGCTTGCAGCCACTTTTAAAACCCATGATTGTCCCTAAAAGGCGGACTAATCGACATGTTGCATTGTGTCGGTATAATCTATAAAAAAAACAGGGTATGTAATCAATGGTTCTATGGAATTCTCAATGGTTGCCAGGAAACATCACAGTGGCAGCAAGAGTCCAAGGTGTCAAATAAAGTATAAAGTCTGTACAAATTCAGGAGAATTGGATGTAATGCACCTTGATGTTAGTTGACACCCCCAATAAACCAGACACAGAAGACCCGCAGGTCATGTCTAAAACTGGATTATGAAAATGGCCGACAACCCTTAAAACCAAAGCTCATTCGGATTTATGTTAACCTTCTAAAAACAGACCCAATTGCTAACTATTTCTCTTTGTTCCCAGTCTTTATGCTAAGCTAGCTAGCTAGCATAGTATTTTACCCTACCGTGAGACATTGATCTTCTCATCCATCTCTCTGCAAATCAGCTACTAAGTGTATTTCCTGAAATAAAGTGGCTGACCTATATATTGAGTCTGATAAGTTGCATTTCTTCAAGCAGTCAAATATACAACTGTCTGTCTGACTCTATACTGTCTTGAGCTTACCAACAATAAGTCCCACATTTGGTCTTTCTTATGATTAATGCTAGCTTTAGAAACAATTCAAAGTTGAACTCTGCAGGGCACCACAGTCAAACCTAGCAACTACCAACATACCAACACTTGTATAATAATAAACAGTGTTAAACTTTCTGACTGTTTGCCAGCTTTCCCATCTTTTCACTCAGGGAATTTAAAGAATGGAAATCTGAAGACTGATGGAATGTTTGACTTTGTTGTAGTTTTTTTTCTTCATTCTTTTTCGTGTTGTTTTAATGTTGTAAGGCCATTCTGAGTGCCGAGGTGGTTGCATATTTTTATTTGTACACCCGTACCACTGTGCTGCATGGTGTTTTTAGGAAAGAGCAGTCATGACCTACTGTGCGAATGCGTGTATTGATTTCCTCACTCCTGGGGTATGCTCTCCCCTCGCCAGGATAAACAGACAGGCCTGGTGGGACGACACTCGTTGGAGCCACTTTCTTAAAAAACCAACTAGACAAGGATCTAAATTTTGCCTGAAAAACAAAAGCTGCGGTGAAACAGCTTGTAGAGATGACTCTGATGGGAATACATATGTCCCCGCTCAGCAGACAACAAAGCACAGTTTTTGAAGAAACTCTCTTCTCTAACCCTTTTTTTATATGAGCAAAGGACATGTTGTCCCTTCTTTTATTGAATTAAGATGAAGTAATGTGGCGCTAATCAGTCAGTAGAGAAATCTTTCTGTAATCAGGCCAAATACTGATATAAACTGAAAGGGGACTCGGGTCATGACTTGTGAGTAAAACTCCTGCTTTTCGAGTTTTGTGTGTTAGTGACTTTACCACTGACCATGACCACAAGACAAGACTGGAATACTGGGCTGATTCTTGTGCTGCTTTTTATGATCCCTTTCCCCTGTGTGCTCTAGTGGTGAAGCCTTTGATTGTGGAAGACACATATCTTCTCTGCCCTGCACCAGTGCTTCAAGATGAGGGGATGTAAGTCCTAGATTTTATGTAAATGAATGAGAGGTTTCATCTGCTCTGTTTTTAACGACCCCATTTATGACAGCTGGAACTTTTTTTTTTTTCAGGGCAGCAAATCTCTACGTCAGTATGAACGAAGGTCTCAGTTTCATCTCCAGCTCAGTCACAATAACCACTGTGGGATGTGTGAGTACAATTCACTGTACTAGCATTTAGCTTTGAAACTGGAATATTATGAGGTCATGGTATAGCAATAATGATATAAAACACACACATAAAACCAATCAAAACATCTATCCATACATACAGTGGGCCTGGCACCAATCCCAGCTGTCATTACCGAAGAAGGATCAGTCAAAACAGTGAAATACAAACTTAATAAACATTTGTCTAAATGATGGATGCAAATTATTTGAGGTTTTTCAGTGCAAGCAGTCATTGTCTTTGGTGTAACAAGCTTTGAAAAGGCTTCTTAAGATCAAAAGAGCCTCTTTCCTACATGAAGCATCGAGCCCAGAGAAGTGGTTTACAAGGATTTAGTGCTCTACTCATTCAGACTGTGGGAGTTGACGTGTCTGTCTCTGTTACAGTCTGACGGGACCATCCTGGCCATCGCCCTGCTCATCCTGATGCTGCTCCTGATCTTGGCTCTTCTCTGGTGGTTCTGGCCTCTTTGCTGCACTGTGGTGAGTTTTCTCAATCACCAATGCAAAAATAAGATGCACACATGCTGCTTTACAGATGGCTACTGGTCTAACTAGCTGCTTCAAACTCTAGATGGTCTGAAACAGGCCTGGAAGGCAGCAATGTTGCTTGTGGACAATGCAACAGGCAGCAATGCCTTTTCCAGGTCTGTCTTGTCTGGCTAACGCCCCCCCAGGGCATCTTATTAACCTTAACAACACTCTCATGGTGAGAAGGTTAGTCATGAGTCAACAAGGGCATCTGGCTCCTTTGGATCCCTGCAGCTGAATTTAGTCCAGAGAAGAAGGTCAAGGCCACTGGGTGAATGTGTGTTTAAGTAATTATTCTGCTGTTTAAACAATCTGTGTTTCTAAAGGTCACAGCGGGTGACCTCTGAGGTTCACCTCTCAATACAGCCTCAGTATATACACTGGAAGACTTAGTCAATTATTCCACCAGTAGTAGCTCTAAGTTTCCAACTAGTGACGTGGAAACAGAAACCCACATAGGCCGAATGTTTTGGGTTAATATCTTTGTTACTATGGTGGTTTTTAGAAGCAAGATAGCTCTCCAGGAATAACGTTTTATGAAAATTATTTTTATGACAACCTTTTGCTCTGCATACAGTAACAAGACACACTGTTTCATGTGGTCAAACTGCCAATATCACGATATATCAACAAACTCTCTTGTTACTCATGTTGCCTTCTGTCAAAAGCTGTATTTCTCCTTTCAAATTAAAAGCGGGCTGTCTCTTCACAATCCAGTCCAATGTTTCCAGAGCTGGAAACAGCATAGAGCTGAGAGGTGCCAGAGAAAGATGTCAGCTTTTACAACATGGCCTCCCTTTACTTATTTTTTCTGTTCATGTCCATTTCTTTGCAAACTGAACTCTGTGCAAGTAAGTCTGTTTAGGAAAAGCGATGCTAGGTTACCACAGCGAATCGTTTCGTGTTCCAGTATTTGGAGACACATGGAGGAAAATCCCAAATAAGAATCAGGATTCCTTAATTTGCTAACTGCATTAATGTGTAGAAGAAACCGTGTTGGAAAAAACAACACTGCTCATATACTTATATACGGGCGAAAGAGAAGATGTAGATGGTGAAAGACAGACTAAACTCTACGTGCTTAAAACTACATTCTGTCTGTGTGCAATCCTTCGAGGCTGCTGCTGTAAAACACACTCGGAAAAATGAAGTTAGACGGATAAAAAGTAAAAAGCACATACTAGGATAAACAAAAAGTATAAATCCTTTATACAGAAAATAAGAGCAGTTTTTCTGAGCATGTGACTCCTATATTCTCCTAATCAACAACCTCAGGACCAAACAATCTGGATTTGCAGATTTCTAGGTCAGTATTGAAAGAAAAAAAGATCCAATTCCTCAGCCATGTGTTGTGTAACCATCTTGTTGCACACAGAGAAGACATTGCTTTAACACGCAGATGATACACGAGTGTGTGACTTCTGTCATCTTCCCATGTGTAACAACACGTTCCTTCTTTCTCCTCTCATGCATGTCCCCCCCCCCCCCCCCCCACAGATCATCCATGAACCCCCACCTCCACTTGAAGAGGAGAGTTCGGTGAGAGCTGCTCCGTCTCCGCTTGATCTCTTTCTTATGACTCAAAAAGAAAGGAAAACAACTCATCATATAATATTCAGACATCTGAAAATGTTTAGTTTGTGTAATTGCTGAGTTTACTCTGGCAATTCGAACCTCAGCAACCACGCTGCGTCATTCACTCACTCCCTGGCGTGAAACGCAGATTTCATTCATTTAGCAGTTCATCATTTGGGAAGTGAGTTAACGCCCTCGTAGAATAATAAAGAAATCCTGACTTCGACTGTTGTTTTCTGCACCTCTATGTCCTGTTTAAACACCCCCGTTTTGTAATCCAGATTTTTATTCATGGTTTCTGGAGCTGGAGCTGTTCAGACCTTCGTGGAAAAAGTCCAAATTTAACCAATAACATTATTTCGATAACCAAATCCATATAAATAAGGTACAGTTGCCCAAAGCTTGCATGCAACTGCGTGACATATCAGTCTGTACTTATTTACTCAAGTTAAACTGAAACATACGATTCACTGGAGAATTTGTTTGAAAACCAGACTCCAGTGGCAGCCACGGCCTCAAAGACAACTTTCAGACTTCATTATGGTTTCCTGTGTAAGACATCCTGGTAGATTATGAATCTTAGAGGGTGTATTAAAGAGCCGAAACATCACAAACTTTGCCCAGTGGGCTTTGTAATGTCCTCTAATATGACAGGCTCAGAGGGGACAGAATGGGGAGAGCAGACAGAGTATTACCTCAAATGAGCCGCATGGTGACAAACCATTAGGAGTTAGCTCCTGGGTGATTATTGGGCATGTGTACATTAACCAAAAAAGCTGGTTAGCTGTAGGTGGTAAGCCTTTTAGATGATATATCACAATAAAACCTACGTCCTGCCCCTGTCCCATAGGATGATGAGGACTTTGATACCCCCAAGAAGAAGTGGCCGACTGTGGATGCTTCCTACTACGGAGGAAGAGGAGTAGGTGGGATCAAAAGGATGGAGGTGAGATCTGATGACTTAATTAGAAAGGGGGAACCTTTAAAGTAAACTGCTTAGGTCATTAGGGCTGCTCTAAAAGGCATCTCTAATTATGGAGCACAACAGCAGCTCTCAATTTAACTGCACGTATGCAGAACCATCTTTTTCCCCATTTGAAACATTAAATGTGGTCTGTGCAACTGTCATCATTTTGTGTCTATCTTCAGGTACGCTGGGGTGAGAAAGGTTCCACAGAAGAAGGAGCAAAGCTGGAAAAGGCCAAAAATGCCAAAGTGAAGATGCCAGAGCAGGAGGACGAGCTGCCCTCCACACGGATTCTCAACAATGGCATGCATAAACCCCCGGGGCCACGCAAGTGGTACTCGCCAATCAAGGTACCAGAGCGAGTCTGCAGATGCTCTTTCAAGTCTCAGCACTGACAACAACTAGGAATGGCAAACATATAGAAGTTATGTGTATGCACATACAAAACAAATGGTGGAGGATTTGTGAGACATAAAGCTCAGCTTTTTTTTAGTTTATAAAAGCATTTACGATTGTTTAATAGCTTTGCTGAGACAATATGTTTCTTTCCAGCTGTTAGCATGTCGGCCTACTGCAAAAGTACATCTGTTGCAAATTTTTCCATGTTAATCTGGCTGTAGACATATGAGTAATGGCGTTATTAAAATGTTGTTGAAAGTAGCATGAGATGTGTTAAGGTAAAAACGTTTTGGTGACTACTGGCACACAGGCCCATCCTCCAGGGCCAGCACAGGGTTAAAGGAGTTGTTCTGAAGCCTTCCCAGTCAGTGGGGGATCGCTAATAGAAACCAGACTCCTGTTGGACTGACCTCCAGGGAGCAGCACTGCACACCCAGCACTTTTGTTTAGTGAGGGAAAACAGCTGCATTGTCTGCCCTTATCCTCAAAGTATTTGCTGTGTTCAAAAGTATGAAGAGCCAGTTCACAAACAGCTGAAATGATTTCGGTGAGACACTTTGACACGACTGTAGGAATGGGGATAATTCTGTTCATTTGGAATGCAGCTGCAGTTTGGTGCACAGTGTGGGAGAAAATACTAAAGGGATGATTTTGTCTTCTCTGTCTTTCCACAGAGCAAACTGGAAGCATTGTGGGTACTTTTGAGGAAAGGCTACGACCGTGTGTCAGTAATGAGGCCTCTCCCAGGTGACAAGGTAAGAAAAACACTTCACAAGTAAACTCATGCATCATTATTCAGCCTGCAGTTTATCTTAAATGACATAAGGCATTGGTTTTGCATTAGCATTTGTCAGATTGTAGATTTGTTTGCATCTGACAATGCTGAGTAAATAGACCAGCAGTGAGCAATAAGTTGTGCACAGAGAGGCTCATGGGAAAACCTGCAGGGAGCTGGGATTGATACTGCAGTGTCTGGCTACTGCTCTCACCAATCTAACGACGGCTGGTGAAGTCATCATGAAAAGGAAAATGTATTTTATCCAGAGTCCAGATTGTGGGGTGGAGGGAAGTGGTATGTGATACAGTATGTTACAAGCTGGTAGAATGAATCTGAATCTGGTGATGGACAATTTGGGGGTTTTACAGCAAAAATACGCAAACAATTCAAACATGGAAATTAAAAAAAAAAGGCAATTCCCCTGCAGTTCCAGGGTACGACGACTTCAGTTAAACATGAACTGAATATCAGAGAGCTGGAAATGCTCTTCCACTCATGTTATTTTTTACTCTTTATTGATATCTATCACCAACAAATGCTTAAAAATGACATAAATCCAGAATGTGTGTGTGAATGGTTGAAAGTGAATTTTACTTTGAAGTGCTTCAGAGTACTTCAGAGTGCTTCAGTTGATACAACAGTGACAGAGAAGATTGTAATGTGGGTTGACTGCACTTTAGATAACATTGCACCAAAGACAAGCATTACAATCGCTCTCATTCACAAAAGTAAAACAATGTGTAATATGCTATTTATGGACATAATGGAGCTCTTAAAATTGCCAAAGAAGATATGTTTATTTTTTCATGCACACTTACACACAATTTTTAGTCTACATTGATATTATTACAGATATATAAAGAGGATTATTGATCCATGTTTTATAAGACAAAACCTCATAACACTGGGGCCAGACTTACAACAGCCTATTTCAACAAACATCAAGGCTGTGGCTCAGGAGGTAGAGAGGGTCGTCCATCAACAACCTCCTCAGAAGCTTATAGCAAATATACTTTTTCCTGCAAGTTCCAAATAAATCTTTAGATTTGCAAAATAAAATAAAACACATTGTTTTAATCACCTTTAGCTGCTGTATGTGTTGAACGATAAATGTAACACCTTTTTACAGCCTTTCACACTTGAGACCTATGAAAGCCCCTCACAGCTTGCAACAACAGAGTGGAGTTTACCACAGAAACAACCAGGCCCAGTGTCTAAACAATGAGACGTTAATGCAACACACTGAGACTCTCTACAGATCTGCTGCAGAACTAGAGACAGAGAACAAAGCTCTCCACAGAGACTGTGAGATCCTTCAAACACAGTTCGGTGACTGAAAAAACAATGCTGACCTTTTCCACTGTGAGCAAAGTTTGAGACCTGGGAGCGAGCGGGAGAGAAGTAACTGTCAATACACCGATGTGAGAATGTCTCAGAGGTGAGAAGGAAAGAGGACGTTTATGTGAGAAGAAGATGAAAAATTACTTGCACATGGATTCAAAACATGAGGTCGGCTGTTCCATGTTAGTGAAGTAACGGTCACAGTCAAACCAGCACTGGAGTTAAATTCCCAGGGGCCCGTTCCTCGCTTTATTCCCTCCAGTACAGTAAGTGTTGCTGATGCACTGCTCTGTAATTAGACGTGTAGGAGTGAATCCTCCTCACTATAAAGCTCTTCATTAGTGCACTGGAAAAAAAAGGCTTGGGTCAAGAATCCTTGATGATTTGCAGTAAACAAGCGTGTTCTGGTTGCAATTAGGAGTCTCTTGTCGAAACCTCGCTTTTATAACTTCCCCTAAATGAATGCAGCGGCGGGGGGGAAGAGGCCAGTTGATCCCACTGACTGGTGCCTCAGAGAAACTTAAGTCAGGTTCCTGTAACAACTCATAAGTTTCTGAGCCAGTAAAAGACTAAAGGGATCAAACACAGGGAACAGCAGCAAGTTAGAAACTCAACATCGGACATATTCCAACATTTTGTTATCACACATGTTCTCTTAGGTCCGACTGATTTTAAGAATAACTAAGACACTTCACTGTCGGTCATACTAAAGGAATACAAATACAGGTTCTGTTGATTTGTTCCATCCTTGTCGATTGTTTAACATGCATCATTTTCCCTTGAGGTCATTTTGCCCTGGTGGTAACAGGAGCAGAGCTTTCACTCCTTATCAGTTCCCTGCCCCTCCCTGATCCCCTCGGCTTGGCTGTCCAGGGGTGTAACTTGTTTCTGGAATATGATCGTCTCTCTTGCATGACCTCACAGAGTGATGGCAGGTTAACTTGTTCATTTGAGCAGAGCATTTACAGTACATGCTCCATAACGCCCCCATAAATTCCCTATAATTGCCCATAAAGCTGTGATTGAGAATTATAGCGTGTGCAGGCTGAGGTCTGTTGACAGTAAAGTGCTGTTGTGCAGATCTGTGCTGACAGTAGATGAGGCCTCAGTAAGTGAGAGGCACACAAACGTCTGCTCCAGTCATCAGTCCGTCTGATTTGTAACAGCAAGCAGCGAGGGACGTTTTTATATCTTAGACTAATTCAGCTGTCAGAGCAAGAAAAGTATGTGTTTTGTCCAAGAAATATGATTTAGACAAGCAGACTTCTTCTAGCAAGCAGCACATATAGTTTCTTTCTTTCCCATTATCTATACTGTTTATCCTGTAAAGGTCGGGCTGGACCTAATCACAGCTGATATTGGGCGAGAGGCGTGCACACCCTGGCCAGGTCGCCAATTTAACGCAGAGCCAACGTACAAAGACAAAAAAACATTCACACTCAAATGGTCAATTTAGAGTCTTCAATTAATATAATCCCAACCTACGTGTCTTTGGACTGTTGGAGGAAGCCGGAGTACCTGGAGAAGAACCCACACAGACACGAGAAGAACATGCAAACTCTACACAGAAAGACCCCCGGCCACCCAGAAACAATAACAACAATTAATCTACTACATGAAGTTATTATAATGACAACTTGAACATATCATATCAACTTTATTTGGGATGTCACCCAACATTGGTTCTCTATCACTCTCTCTGTAACATATTGAGCTCAAAAACTGACACAATTAAACAAAAGTCAACTGAATGCACTAATAAACAAAAGTCGCTTAGCTTCTTGTTAGAAAAAAAGCTTCTCCTTTTCTTTTCAATCAGTGGACAAAATAAATACTATTATGACCCCTTGCATTTAGGCTGGCACATATTTCTCACTCATGATTTGGTGTCAGTAAACGGTTAGCTTGCCAGCATGTTGGATAAAGTCACTGAGAAAGTCAGCTGCTGAGGGTTCATTATGTGTCAGTTTCAGCTTCATGAATCACGAAACTTTGTGGATCTGGATCAGAGGACAACGAGAATTTCCTTTTCCACTTTCTTTAACATTGTGGGATCGGGTCCTTCTCAACATTTTCCCTGATTTCCCAGAGAATAATTCATGGGTCCTGATGGAAAATGTGGGCGATGAGGGGACTGTTGGTGGATGTATGTTCTCTCTGAGTCACATACGTCCGGTCGAGGCAGATGGCCGCCCACACCGAGTCTGGTGCTGCTAGAGGTTACTTCCAGTTATTGAGGGAGTGATTCTCTCCACAGTCACCAAAGTGCTGCTCATTGAGGGAACTGTTGGGTTTCTCTATCATTTTAAGGAGTAGGAAAAAGTGCCTTGAGATAATGCATATACAAATAAAATTGAAATGAATTGAATTGAGCGTCCTTCTAGTTCACTCTGCAGTGCCCTAAGAAATCCCCACAATGGAACAAAATAACTTTCTGCCAACAATACAACACAAAAACTCTGTTTTGAGGAACTACAGGGACAGTGTGCAAAGTGATGCTGGTTCCCAAGTGTCCAACATCTAGATTTGTTGCTCATTATACAGTGAAGGGAGTTAGTGTCGGGGAGGAGTGGATGAGAGTGTTCAAATCTTTGCCCTAAAACCAGATGCTCCACTTGTGTTGCTCACACACGCAACCAACATGTTCTTCTTATAAATGCTTTTGTTGTTTTTAAATTTCAGGGCAAATGCATGAACTTCACCCGCATGAAGTCTCCCCCCCCTCGCTACCCTCACTACAGCCACCACTCATCTCCCATCTACAACCCCCCGAGCCAGAGTCCACCGCCACCGCAGGGCACCCTCCCACCGACCCCCGGCAGCCCTCCATCCTCTCCGTCTTTCTCCTCCTGCACCCTCCCGTCATTGCCTCCTACGCCTCCCCCCACCTCCCCAACCCCCTCTCCTCCCATCACTCCTCCCCCCTACACGCCACCTCCCAACCGCGCTCTCCCTCCGACCAACATGCCCGCACCAGCGCCGTCTGCGGCCTCATCGACCCCTTCACCTCCTGCCTCCCCAACGGGCTCCTTGCCTCCTCCTCCACAGGGACCTCCTCCTGGTCGAGCCCCTCCCCCTGCACGCCCACCGCCTCGCCCTGGGCTCTGAAGCTCCAGCCTGGGATGGGAGAGAATCCCACAAGTTTGAAGAAGGCAACACAGAGTCCCACCAGCAATCAGCACATGACCACCCTTGATTAGCTGGAGGCCAGGACATGTGGACACTTGTGCCACGCTCAGCGGACTGTGGCCTTTCTGCCTTGTGAAGAGGAGCAGCGAGGACTTTTTTTCTGCTATTTGTCTACAGTGAATGTTGTACACATCTAGCACAACAGTGCAATTGCTCTGATGCTTGAATTACAGAGACGTTCCCTATGAATGAGGTCATGCGGGCCGGCTGAAAAACATTTGCCTCCCCGGACCTGTGGGCTGTCCAGGCCCTGATGACTTCACCATGAGATCACAAGATTGGATGAACCCGAATCAGCTGCTCAACAAGGAGCCGAGTTGTTTTGAAAATGATCACTACACTAAAATATGTGTAACGTTTCAATCTTTTCTAATAAGAGATAAGAGGAATCTGAAAGTCCCTGTTTTTCTGTTTTAGAAGGTTGAGCAACTGCATGCCATCGTGTTTGAGTCAGGATGTTTGTTCTATTGTTAACATGTCTACTTGGTTTTATACATCATACACACATCTTTAGTTTGTCTATTTTTGTTGAATAGACCAACTTTTTTAAGTCAAAATTTTTGATGTTAGAGAAAAATCCTTGCTGTTAAGAACAGCAATGAACGTGACTGATCTGAACGCAACTTTTGACTTCCATAACCTAATAAACCACCCTAATGTGCACATAGGAGTGAACAATAAAATGGGATTCAGATACTTAACTTTACACCTATATACAGGTGCATCTGAAAATATTACAATAATACAACAAAGTTTGAGTAAATTACCATAAATACTGTGTATCTTGTCATGTGAATTTCTCAATAGTCACGCACAAGTCATTACAATTGTTCTTTCTGGAAGTTTAATTCTACATCTGCAGATGGGCATCACCGTACAAAACCATGGCAAAGATTTTATACAATGAGCAATGACATACAGGACACACAGCACTTTTATACATTTCCAAGCTCCTCCTGGAGAGGAACACATGTTATCGATTAAATAGGTGACCAGTATCCTGTCTTCTGCTCTGTATCAGGCCCCTTGAGTTAAACATCTGTATTATAAGATCTCTTATCAATGTTTTACAACCAACTCACATCCCTGTCATGTTAATTAATTGTTAGGTGACCCTGTGAGTGACAAAGTCATTGCTAGGTGACCATGTGAGTGAGGAGGTCATTGTAAGGTGACCATGTGAGTGACAAGGTCATATAACATAAGTTGCTTGAGCAACACCCTTATATGTAAGGGAATCCATTTGCTCATCTTTCTATACATCAAAGTGGTTCCTTCCATGATTCAATGCCCAAATGGTCAAATTGCCGCCACAATCTCTTGGTCAGTGGTCCAAAGTCCTGTTTTCAGATGCCAAGCCACATTAATGCAATAACTCTAAAGGAGGCCTTGCCAAGTATTGGCTGAATTGAAATCCTTTATTGATTGATCTTAGGAAATACTCAAATACTTTGAGCTGTAAGACGTAATCATCACAAAACCACTTGGAAATATTTTCAATTTCACTTTACGTGTATGAATCCAGAATATATTGAAGTTTCCCTTAAAAAAATTACTTTTCGACAAGCACCTTGAGATGCACCTGTATAACTGATATGGCGTATGCTCTGTCGATCAAGATGTGGACAAAAACGTGTCCAAATCAGGGAAACACTTTGCACATTGTTTTGCTCATCCAGCCACAGCCTCTTACGAAAGCTGGTGTTTTATGTAAGTAATCAATTTGATACAATAACCATGTGTGTTCAGATCTGTGTGTGTGTGCCAGAGAGAGAGAGAGAGAGAGAGACTAATGTAATGTATCTATTCATGACTAGAGGGAGTCAGTTGCCAGTTTCAACAAATTTTTTTGCACAACATCCTTGCAGCATGGATCACAATAAAAGTGTTCTGTTCCACGGGTCACATGAAGTTCAGATTGATATGAAGCTGCTCTGTGATGATCAGAGGATCGGCAGCAGAATGCAAAGCAATCACAATCAGAAAGACAGTATGCAACTCTCCGTGGATACAGTATGTAGACACCCATGTCTGTAAATAATCAATAATAAATAATAAAAGTGTACAAAAGAGGTTCTTCTGTATTCGCTTCAAAAACCAGGTGAAAACAACCTCTGAACCGGAGTTTGTTCCCTCAGCTTTCATCAGAAACCTGTTAAGACTTTATATGTTTACTCTCGTCTTTCCTTCATTCTCCCAAAAACATATTCCACAGAATGTTAAGATATCAAGATGTTCTCTAGCTTTCAAATTAAATCCATGTTTTATTCCATGCTCAGTGGAACACTAAGTCAGAGAACTGGTTTTGCTGCTGGGGTCACTGGGTTCACACAGTGGAGGGCAGATGAATACAGAAAGCACACAGCGCGCAGCTCCCTCCCTATGACGTGGGAGAGAGAAAAAAAAACTGATTCCAGATGTTCATACTGTATGTTGCATTATGTCACATCCACGAACGGGGTGAGATACACCTTGGAAAATATAAGACGCCATCTAATCCTCAGGAAATCTAGAGTGGCTGCAGAGACTTTGAGCTGCTTCTGATCGTTGGCGGCACAATTTGGGGACAAATTCTGAAGAATCTACACTGGCTCAACTAAAATGTGTCTTCAATACAATCTCCTGGTTACCTCCGCCAAGTTGTTTGTATCTAAGATCACTCAAAAGCAACTGAGAGATTTCCATGAAACTCTGTGGAAGGATGCAATATGAGGCAGGAAGGAACTGATTACATTTTGGTGTGGATCCAGGTCAGGGGGTGAATCCAGGATTGTTTTTCACTTTCTCCAAAAACTGCAAAAGTAGGACAGTTATCAACATTTAGCTGATTTCTCATAGAATTCATGGAATTCATTAAACTACTAAAAAAAGGCGTTTGTTCATTCAAGTTTTTGCACCTGTGCTTCTCCATGTGTGCAAAGTAAGTCTGCATGATAAGCCATACCACGACCTTGAGAAAACTCAGTCGATTTATTACAGCTTATGCTTTAGATGCAAAAAAAAAAGTAAATAAACCATGGCACTCTTGCTATGGACAAATAAAAAGAGTGGCTGATGTGTGGCAAAGACAAAAAATGCATCTACACATGGCAGCACACTGGTGTTCTACAGGCGGACGTGTCATGATTTAGTTCACAAAACTATATTCACATCATAAATAAGCATCAATTAAGGTCCCAACACCTGCTCCTGGTTACTCACTCACTCACACTCAGGACGCCTTGATTGAAGCTGGTGTGCTGCTTTGGTTTCAGTGAACCAACTGTCTGCTGCTGCTGCTCAAGGGGATTTGATCTGAAATTTGTTTAATAGATGAAAAATTACCCACAATGCTCCCCACTGTTGAAGAAGGGAGAAGGAGATTGTTGGGAGCCATGACTGTTGTCTGCTATTACTCCGCAGCTGCTTGTGAAGCCATTGTTGTGGTGACTGTGCAATGAAAACCTTCTGAAAACTGCGCTCGGCTTCACCAGCGGCAAACATTTGTACCTGAGCTCTTCTCACGGGATCGACTTGGAGTCTTCGGCTGCTCCACCTGGCCTTCATCACAGACCTTCAGAAACAACAGCTGCTCTCTTCCATGTGGAGGAAGAGGAAGGAGATCTGTCAAATGGTTTAATTGGGTCCAGTTGGTGCTGCATGGCGTGTCTGCACTCTGCCAATGTTCTCTGTATGGTTATTGACAGTCCTGGACCTCGTCCATGCAGCACCAGTGGTTCTGTCGGCTCTGTGCAGGACCTTCAGACTCACTGTCTCCACCAACAGGAAATGAACCGAAAATGTTATTTCCATTGTCAGATATCTTTCCAGTTTTTAATCGAATAAAATAAATGTGAAATTTTTGCTGACCTGTTTGAATGAAGCACAACATATTGTTGTCATTGTGAATAATAGTTTACTTAACTGATGTTATTCTTTCAAACATTGAATGTCGGCTGTTAATTAGAAATTAGCAGCTTTAAGTGCAGCTAATTTTACTGAAGGTATTTGAAAAATCGTTTGTACAACATTTAATATTCTAAAGCCTTGCATCTGATTTCGTCCCTGACTGTTGGTTTGTTGGTTTGTATGTAAGATTAAGAAAAAACTACTGGACGGATTAGCACGAAACCTGGTGGGAGGAGGAAGCGTGGGACAGAGACGACTCCTTAAAATTTCGGTGCAAATCCAGAAATTTAATTTATTTATTACTTCATTACATTTTTGGGGACATCTTCCAGAAAATAATTCATTGATTTTTGGGGGATTTTGTCCTATATATCATATGGAACGGTGCATATCAGTCATGTTTTTGTGTTGGAGGTGCTCAGTGCTCACAGTCCATGCTAACCAGGGAACTACACCTCCTGTGTACATGGTCGTTTGCTTTTCCTTCACCAACAACCCCCCGAAGATTTGAATATGAAAAAAAAAGTATGCATCTTGAAAAAATATCAGATATAACTACTCCCTCATGCAAGGGAAAAACAATTAAAATACTCAAATACATAACTATGTTCCGCTGCTTCTTCCACTATATCTTTGTTCTGTTTTGTCTTCTTCTGTTCATGTTCAGAGTCTCTAATCAATGACGAGAATTTAAAATGTCAAGCATTTTGTCATTCTTTCAAAAGCAGGTTCTTCCTTTTTCCGCTCGATAGAAATGTTTTTTTGTCCCATTGTGTTAAAACGTCAGCACAGTTTTAACGTTTCTCACTCAGTTGTCGACTTCCTTCATTTATCCGTTCCGCTCAGTTTTGACCTCTGACTCTTTAAACCCTGGGTTGGAGACTAAACCCAGGTGGATTTAATGTGACCTTATGGCCATGTCTTCCTGTGAGGGTCAGAGGTCGTCCTCTGGTCACAGGTTGGTATCAGTGAACATAGTGTGCTCCTTCCTCACGGTGCTGAAGCCTTTGACGGTGTCGACAAACTCCTCATCTTCCATAAACTATCAGACAGAAGAGTAGAGGTTGTATCAGTTTAAAATAATTTCTTGCTCCACTTTCTCTATATGATGTATCCAAGTAACAAATAGTTGTTCTTGTATATTCAGGGTCTCTCACCAGCCCACTGTCATGGCCTGAGATGTCTGGGTCCCACGTTCCATCGTCTGTCAGCGACTTGCCGTCCATCACCTGGCTGACGCTGCGTCTCAGAGAGTTCACGCTGAGGATCTCTGGCTCGCCCTGAGGAGGGGCGTGGTCAGAGGGCTCACACTTAACCTCAAACAATTCCTAGAGAGACAGAATAAACACACCAAGTATTATGCACAGAAAACTGTTTTTTGTGTGCGTTTATATGTCTGCAGGGTTTTACCTCCATCTTCATGGTGAAGCCCTTGAGTGTGACACTGTTGGAGAAGCCTGTTGTGTCATGCACGGTGTCGAACTGAGGCACAGAGGGTGAGAGGTTTAAAGAAATGCACCGAAAAAGAATAACTTACACTGTAAAAGTAAATTCTGCCTCACTAACAGACAGAAAAACATACCTATCTTTAGTGTTTGCATGTTGTTATATATGGAGTGTAGTACGTACATGGTATATTCATACAGAATGTGTATGCTTCAATTGAATCCTTCTTTCCAATACACAATATATATTCTATAAAAAAAGGCAACTTTTTGTGTTTTCTTGTTTTTGTCATTTCTTCTTTCAGAAATGAAGCACAAATATAACTTCAGAGTTACATATTAAATGCCTTATATAATATTCACTATATTTTTATATAGATTTAACCAATCAAATGCCAAATTATATCATGTGTTTCATGTTTTTAATTGAATAGTGATTTAAAAATTAGGAACTCACCAAGACAGAGTTGCTGGCTGGGTAAACAGCCATGGGGTTCCTCTTCTGCATGGGCAGGGCCACCAGAGGGGGTCTCTCTCGTGGGAAGGGGGGTTTGTTTAGAGCCTGAGCAGAGGAAACAAGAACTTGATTGGAGTTTTGTGGTTTAACAAGTTTATACCTTATATAAGCTGCTTGTAAACTGAAAGTCTTTTTGACATCTTACTGTTGTCTTTGAACCCATCCTGACGTCTCACTTCAATATATCACTGTATAAGCAGATCAATTAAATTGTTACCCGGCTCTCCATCCTTAACCTTTGCTATTCTGACTCAGAGGATTAGTTGATACCTTTCACATTCATTTACAATGACCTGTGGTGTCGTGATGACGTCTGTCGCTCTCAGCATTTACTGTGACACAGAATCTCTATTGGCCCTCACCTTATGAAGAACGACACCCAACACGATGGCCAGCAGCAGGAGGGCGATGGCTGCCATCACGACGATGAACCACAGCTCCTGGACGACCGGCGGGTTGCCCTGACCGCCCTCTGCCCGCTCGCCACCACCACCCACTCCTTCTCCACCTTCTCCACCTCCTCCTCCTCCTACCCAAGGAGGAGTGGGGCTCTGTGAATCTGGAGGTTTGACAGAAATGATTTAAAAGGGGAATACAGCATCTCCTTCAAATATGCCAGTTGAGAGATGTTTTTTATATTGTTGTGTAACCCTGTTAAGCAGCGGGTGAGATTCGTATAAAATGCCTGTCTGAGGAGTACCGAAAGTAAATTATAAGCTGTTCTTGAACCATTTGGAGTGCATGCATGATCTTGGTCTCTTTGAAAGGTAACATTCTGAACTTTCCCCCCCAACAGTCAGAATCAGTCTAAGTGCTACTGACATTGAGTAATAGCAGTTGGAACTCAGTGAAGTAGAAGGTTTTTAGATCCGCCTGAATATTTTTTGTTAAACAGATGCCTGCAGATGACTCTAGCTGGGACGTATGAGCTGGAAAACACACTGGGACCCTAGCATGAAGCCTTGACTAGCCCAGGTTCAAATTCGATAACAATACCACAGAAAATGAATATTTCACAGATTTTTTCCTAAGGGTGTGTCTAGGCGTTATTCCACAAAGGCCATTTGGAACTATGGTAACCACCTTGGCTAAAAAGGCTACTTTTACACTAAAAATCCTACTTTTATATAAAGGAGGCAAAACCGGTCATATGGTTTAAAATTTATACAAATAAACATCTTTCATATTGTTTACATCTCGATGCTGGCTGCGCTGAGATTACGCAACAGCTGACTGTAGCTATTCTTTGATGTAATAGTGTGTTTTGGACTGATTATGTTACTGGATTGGATCGTCTGGACCTTTGGCAATGTACCAAGACTGTTTTCGTTGGAATGTTATCGATCTGTGGATTAATATGATGCTTCTTAGGTGAGTGACGTCGACTTTGTGATTGATTTTTTTGTGTTAGTGTCTTGACTGAGACGTTAATTGTACCGGCTGTGGTGATCGGATCTTGAAATGGTTTACATCAGTCGAATCGGAAGAATCTTAGCTTTCTAATGATATGTTGCATCAGTATCTAGCGGTACGAGGCAGTTAAAAATGCAAGTACAACAACCTTTTTTCTGGATTTTAATCTCATATCACTGGAAAAAAATATCAAGAATTGTGGGGTTTTTGTACATAGTTTCAAAGTTTTTATCTACTTTTATGCAAAATGCATTTACTCCCGGTGAATACAACTGAGTGGAAAAAAAAAACAGAACCACTACTTCCTTGTAGTTTATGCATATGTATCCACACACACTCGGGCGAGAGACGACCTTAGTACAGGACATTTTAAAGTAAACTTCAGGCACCATTTTAGTTCCACATCTAAATCAGCAGTTAAATTATCTGTTAAATCCTCATTTTCAGGGATACATCTGAGAGACAGACATCACAAGTCATGTCACGAAGGAAAGAAAGACGACCACACACACACACACACACACTCACATACACACCCTGTGCAGGAGATAGCAGTGTAACTGGAGACATACTAGCATGCATGGCCTAGTTTCTAACCTGCAGACAGCACCATACTCTTTAATCGGCCACTTTTATCAATTTATATTTCCATACCTGTGTATTTTCTTAGATAGGTTGAGACCTTGAATATTTATTGGCATTTTACACAGTAATTGTATAGGAAGGCTCTTAAATAAAGGCCCGGTAAGGTGCCAGTTAATAATTCTGCTTTCCAAGATGTCCTAGTAAAGGCCTTCCAGTACAAACCAGTTGTGTCAAAGATATGATCGCTGTTATGGATTTCCAGAAAGAGAAATTAGTTGCAAGGAAAATAAACTGCAGAGAGACAGATAGAGAGAATTGTACCTGAGACTCACCAGTGCTGGGGTCCGTGGTTCGGCCTGTGGCGGCCCGTTCTGGCAGCCCCTCGCCGTGTCATGCATCGATCAGGAGGCCAAAGACCTGCCGGCGTTTAGGATCACACCTGTCGCCCCATCAATATTTCACACCTGATACCTTTACTTGCCACCTCACTCTCTTCAACAGCAGAGGCGAGGCACGATTGACATGCGGAAGATATTCCAATGGAGGACTCCTTTCCTACACAGCGGCAAACGTTTCCTAGAAAACACAAGGAAGAAACATAGTACCTGAGCTAAGACTGACTGCCTGCGGCTGGGCCTCTCTAATCCTCTAAAACTCCCATCAACCTTTGCTTTTCTGTAGCAGTGTCATGGTAACAACCAGGTGTCTGGTTTCAGTTTACCTGGAGAGGGATGGTAGAAGACATATCACCCCTCTGCTCCTCAGGTGCACTGCTGGACTCTGTCCTTTCTTAAGTGCCTCACATGTATAAATGCATTATAATTCTTAATGTTGTTAATAAACCCATGTGAGAGCTCTATCAGTGTAAAGATACGTCTGGCTGTGTGAAGGCTGTAAAATATTATTGCAATACTTATTCCAGACAGTCGTATATTCAGTCTTCTTACTATTGTTTCAATGCTTGCTCCTCTGCACAGACACAGAGACTTGGGTAAGTAAACGTCTCCCTTCTCCTTCTTGCTATTTTAAACTTTAATCTAAAAGGTTGCAAAAAACCATGAAGCAAGATCCTTTTCCTTCATGTTGCAGTCAGGTTTCATCATGTCTTATTCTGTTTAGTTGCTAATTTACAACAGTTCTTCTACAGATGTGCTATTCACATGATGATGAAAGTTTGTTTTTATTGCATTTTACTTTATTATAGTTTGTACACAAAATTCAAGTTTCTAAAATGTTCTCATTCTCTTTAATGGATTTTTTTTTGTTTTTTTATTTAACTGTTTTCCTTTCCTTCCTGACACCAGGGGCTTGTTTCCGCCTGATCACCGAGTGTTTGTTGTCAGCTATGTGATCACAGGGTTTGATGGGCTCTGCGATGAATTTGCTCCAGTTGCCAGAGTTACTGCTTTATATCAATCGCTTGGTATTCCCACGCTCTGCAGCTGAGAGGCAATATTTCAAACAGGTTAGTCACAATATTTTCATCTAGAGGAATGTTAGACCTGATTTCTTAGGGAAAACAGAAAAGGGTATCAATATATAACAATTACAAGTTATATAACTTATTGTCAATTGAATTATAAATGCTACCATGTTTAGAATGGGATTTTTCCATGAGGGCATCCAGGGAACAACTTTGTGTATTCTGTAAACAGGTGGACAGTAATGTAAACATCTTAAATTATTAATATTATTCTAACTAGTCAGATTAAAGATGTATTTTTAAGCTGATAAGATGAACAGTTCTCAAGATGTGTATCATATACAGACAGTCGTTTCTAGAATTTGGAGGCAGATTTCAGGATGTGTGGGTTTGTCTTCTCAGCAATTGACCTCAGACACAAAAAAACATGTATTTGACACTTTATTGCATCAGTTCCACTAATAAATAGTGCCCTACTCCCTCAGTAACACAACGGATTGAGAGGATTCAGTGCGGAATCCTTGTTATCAATGTCTCCAGTCAAATCAAATTCTGTAACAACATTGTCCAGCCTTCAAACCCTTTTTCTACTGGCTCAGGAAAAGCTCAATGTCAAAGGAAAGAAACTGCAAAAAGTCCAAGTTAAGGCTTGATTGCAAAAGCAAGGTAAATATCTAGTTCCCATTTCTTCATTATAAACAAATGTGTGTGTGTGTGTGTGCACATGTATCACTTTTTCCCTGGCGTCTGAAAAAACATTAAGGAACACGCACACACGCACAACTCGCATCTGACGTCTACATAGGCTTCCACAGTACAGCTGTGTAACTGCATATATGCATGATTGGGTCTCCAAGTGTCTTCACACCAATCTATCAGTGTAAGTACATGATTGGCTACAAAAACAAAAATAAAATGAACATATAAAATATATATATATGTTTTGGTTTACAACTGCCAAAGCCACTGTACAGCTTTTTGGTTTGACAGGACATTTCAGAAATATGATAGAATTCACATTTCAAATCAAATCAAATGATTTCTTCCTCTTTTTTTTTATGAAAATGAAACATACCAAAAATAATCAAGCAATAGCTACAGCTGGTCCCATATTTCAGCAGTGATGGAGGGGTGTGGGCTGGCATCGAGGTGCAACTTCTACTTCATCTCACTGCAAATACTTCAGAAGTGGGTGATAAGGTCTCTTATGATCAGCTAAGCAACAGAAGTCAATGTACGAATCAAACTCAGCAGTGCACAGAGTTTTTACATCCATTTACATTTATATCCAAGCTGTGAGTAGAACGTACTAAAAGGTAGAAACAGTGCATGGTAAGTATTTGTAACCTATCCAAGAAGCTTTCTACACAATAGTGTATTCATTAACTTCTCTGTGATCCAGCTTATGATGCTGCCCCTACAGTAAATTGTGCAAACTCAGAGGAAAGACCAAGTCAAAACAGGCAAACTGCGCTGTAATTATGAAAAATTGATGACCTGTGGCTTGGAATGATTTAAGACTGTTGTTTACTTCATCTGTGGAGTAAAGACACTTCAAATGATCAGCAGCCAAAGAAAAATATCTACAAATCATTGCACTAATGAAAGGAGAACCAGTAAAAAAGGTTTTTAACAACCTAACGTTACGTCAGTAAACAGCTTTTTTTAACAGCAGCTCCCCGAGAGGCCAATCAGGACAAATACACACAGAGCGCCTGCTCACATGTTGAGTCAGTCAGTGTCACTACAGACTCCCAGACTCCCAACCCCAGTAAAAGTGATGAAGATACACCAGTGCCAGCCCAGATCCTGGACACAAAACCACTTCTCTAACAATAACATGACATGATACCAAAGAGAGAACAGACATTGAGATAAAGATAATATGCACGGTGAAGATGCACAGCTGTTGAGAAAAAAAAAATTTGCTTTAAAAAGAGCCCTGACATGACACATAAATGGGAAATTTTCTTCTCTTGGTTCCTGCAAACACACGCTCTCCCCCCTGTACGTTCCACTGTGTACGTGTCTGCCAGGCTTCTGTCGTGACGTGATGAATGGGGCACTTCACTCTACTGTCACTGACTTGGCCAGGTTTCTTGGACAGTCCACCTAGATTTAAATAGAAGAAGTGAAAATGTGAGCACATCATCCCAAGCCTTGTCGCTTTCCAATCATTTTAAAATCCAATTTCCAATTATAGAAATGGCTAATTGTCTCAGGCTTTTAATATCAAAGACCGTATTCACTGTGTTGCTCTAGGACTAAAACTAAAAGCTGACAGAACTTTTGCAGCTGCTGCTGCAAACACATGTCTGTGTTAAATCCAGGCTAAAGACAAATGTTTATTCACTAATCTGTATCTGTTGTAATTGCCATATTTCTGTCCCTGGTTGTTTACTGTTGCTGTTGGTAATTGTTTTTACTTTCTATCTTTATTTCCTTTTGACATGACTGAGTTTAACTGTGCTTTGGAAAAAATCTTTAAGTGTCATTTATTCTTTTTTGTTTATATTTACTATATGAGCCGAGTAAAGAGGACAACACAATATATAGGTCTCCTGCTGTTGAGTAAATGTTTCATTCAAACTCTAACAAAAACACTAATGTGCGACCCAGTGATACAGCTTTTATGATTCTCAAATCTTTGTCTAGACACTTGGACAAACTTTATAAAACCTGGAGAGTGTGGAAAAGTCTTTGATCATATAAATGTTTGCTTCTGTGTCAGAGCAGCAGCACAGCTTGGCATTGACGACTCATCGACATAAAAACAAGAGCTAACTGGGCTTCACTCTCAGTTCGTCCCTCTGAAGTGAACTGCTGCAAAAGCTGCATCAACACTGGCTTTATTTTTATACTGAAAAAAAAAACGATTGAAGTTTACAAAGCTGCAACAGACAGTAGTAGTCTGACATCGCTAGACCATTTCACTTTTGCGAATGGGTCTGGAACTCCGATCATTTATGATTTCAGCGAATTGGGATCAAATGTCGCAGAGCAAATCTCTGAACAATCAGCGCAACGAACAAATTGTGACAGGGAAGAAAAATGTCAGTTTATATTCTGTCCGTTTAATTCTCTCCAAAGCCGATTCAATTGGACTCTCCATACCGGAGGTAGCCAGTTTGGTTGGTAAAGAAAATGTTTAACTGGCACTTTCTATTGGGTACTCCTCTGTCACTTACTCTATCAAACCAACCCAGTTTAAGATCAATAAGGTGGGATTGGCCAGACGCGTTAATGGATGGAAATGAGTCAGAATACAAGAGCAAATGGATATGAGCTCATTGATTGTTTTAGTTTCCAGGCTAGACAGAAAGTCCAACCCTGTTTAAACAGTGAGCTGCCCTGTATTGTCTTTTATCATTATCCTCAAATAAACCAATGCATCTATGCATCTGTGCTTAGTCTAAAAAATATGACCATCTGTTAAAGTTCTGCTTGAGTAATTCACCTATAAAGCAGTCCAGAGGTCTGCTGCTGCCAGATAATTAGGGGCATAGAGCTTATAGTTTTACTGTGGGTGTAAACACACATCTCCCAATATACATGTGAAAATTCTTCTCCCTTGTTTACAGTAAAAAATGACACATTGGTGATTATGAAAGTTTTAGTTAGAATAGTCTGCAGGTGGAGACTGAAGAAACTTCAAATCCTATTGCTTTTTTTGGCATGAATTCTGTGAAAAGGAGTCTTAAGAAGCAAATCACTTGAGATCATCATCAGTTACCAGTGAGCCTGAGGGGACGGTACTTACGTCAAAACCTCGGCGCTGAGCCAGGTGGAAGGACAGCAGCTGCAGAGGTATGACGCTCAAGATGCCCTGCAGGCAGTCCACACAGTGAGGCACGTTGATGGTGCGGGTGGAGCTCTTGATGGTCTCGTAATCATCTTTGTCGCATATCACAATTGGACGGGCCTGTACGGAAAAAAATATTTAAAAAAATAAAATATAAGTCTTCAAAAGTACAATATTTTTCCACCCATCTCGGTAAAATTTCACACCTCTTAAATCCACATCTGCTGCACATTACTGACAGGAGTGATGTCAAACTGACCCAACCACTCCCTCGTATTTAAGGACGAAGGATCAGAGGTGTGGCACAGACAGGACTATGAAAATTAACCTAACATGCAATATCTGTTGTGGTCACCCAGTGATCATGTGTTTGAACTGATTTTGTTCCGTTTCTCAGCAATAAAACAAAAGGCAGAAGGACAAATTACTAAGACAGTAACTACAACAACTGGATATATAAAATTGTTCATAACTTTTGGGGGGAATTATATGCGTGTGTGTGTGTGTGTGTGCGTGCGTGCGTGCGTGCGTGCGTGCGTGCGTGCGTGCGTGCGTGCGTGTCTCACCTTACGGGCGAGGACTTGCTGCAGGGCGTTCTGACATTTGGCGTAAGTGTGGTCTCTCATGATGATCATGATGACTGGCATATCTTTATCCACCAGGGCCAGAGGGCCGTGTTTGAGCTCTCCAGCGAGGATCCCCTCTGAATGCATGTATGTGATCTCCTTGATTTTCTATACGGGATACAAAACACCTACAGGTTAAGGAATATTGAATTGTGTATCGTAGTCATTATAGGCTATTTGAAAGAATTTAAATAAAAAGATAAGAAAGCATCAGTCCAAATCAAGACTCTGTATTTCTCATTCAAAAAAGGAATGAGATATGTAGAATCAGATACAATCATTTATAAACATGTACTCGCAACAGTAATTCGACCTCTTGGGTTTAGAGAAAAATCTTTCAATCTAAGATTACGTGTATAAATACTGCTGGAGACCACTGGTGTATAAAATAGAGCAGTTTTTATAGTTCTCACATAAGAGACAATAGAAAGATGAAACAGTCTGCATTTCCTCACCAGTGCTCCTTCCAAGCAGGTAGCGTAATGGTAGCCCCGGCCCATGATCAGGACACTCTTCTGCTGATACAACTCCTCGGCCAACTTCTGGATCTCATCATCCAACGCGAGGACCTCTTTAATCTGATCTAATATGGGCAGAAAAGCAATTATTACTCAGTTTTTATGAGTAAACTTTGGTGCTGTCGCATGCTAGAACCTGGACAGGACAAGCTCATAATGCTGGGCAGGGAGCAGCAGACATTCCTAATTAGTTCAACATTAGAGTCATGCAATCAAATGCTTTAGATCCAGAGCAGCAGGCGACAGCTCGCAGCCAACAACTATTCTTCCCTCTTCCTATTTTTTCTTTTGATCTCTCTCTCATCATTTCGCTTCCTGTGTTTTAGTTGTTTGGACAAACAACTAAAATGAAGCAGGCTTTGGGTTGTGCTTGATCTTTGCTGCAAGAGATAGTTTCCCATCCCTATATGCTTTAATCTCACATTTGACCAGGATTTCCCTGGCTGAAGCAGAACTCTCCCGTGGCTTAATTTACCTGGAAGAAGTCTCAGAGCCTGGATTATCTCACGGCGTCTGGGCTGCATGGAAATCCTGTCATCGCACATCAGCAGGGCAAACATGATGAGGGCCACAAACTGACTGGTGTAGGCCTGCAGAAAAAAAAAAAAAAAAGTCAGGAAAGGAGTATATGTGGTATTATGTCATCATATTAAAGAGTTATGGGTGTGCAGTTTGAGACAACTTTTGAAAATGACCGACTTATAGAGAAAACAGTTGTATGATGATGCGTGCACACATATAGAAACCGTCGCGTATTATAATATTTAACATTGCAAGATTGCTTGTGGTGACCAGATCACTAAAGGTTAAGTAGTTTTCCATTTTTGCAACAATACTGGAACCAGAGCAGCAACCTGATCCTAACTTTAGCCTCATCTAACAGAGTTTGTAGAGCCCTGTGTCTCCGTGTTTTGATAGTGAATTTAGTGTTCAGCTAATAATCTGCACCAGATGAGAAATGGCAGGAGAGGAAGATTTGAGCACACGCAATGCAGCATTAAAATACAGTGAAGCTAGTTCTGCTCATGCTGGAAACTTGGTACACACACACACTCGCTCTTTGTAATCATTCTGGAAATGTCACTGCTCACAACCTCAGCACATCTGAGCATCGATGCCTGTCGTCATCACCCCTCTCTCTTATCCTCCTCTTCCCTGCATGTTTGGAGGCCTTCCATGCCCATTTGGGAGATTTAATCAGGGTTCAAATGGAGCCAAGTCCTTTCACAGGACCCTCTTGACTCAGAAATGCCAGTTTCTGCGTCCAAGAAAATAGCTGTAAAACCTTTACACTGATTTCTTTTCCTCACCTGACAGCACCCTAACTCTGGAGTCTCTCTGAATTGTGACATTGAGGGCTGTCAGCTCTAAAGGGGCCAACATATCTTTTTGTGATCATTTTTTCTCATGCAGAACATACCAGCTGTTGCCCCTCGACGTAAACCACACTTACATTCAGGGGAAATATGAACAATCCTCCCTCAAACCAAAACGTCTTTGGACTACAAATCAAACTTAACCCTGTAAATTCCCACAGGACGCTTGAACGTAATTCAAACAGGCAGCCTTCTTATATTTACTGTCAGTTGATGAGCCAGCAGGATTTGACTTTTGACAGCATCAAAGTCTTTCTTCTCAAGTGTCAAATATTCCATAAATCTTGCACACGACCAAACGAACCAGAAAGGCTCTTCTTTTTTCTACAAGCGCTCTCTTTTCCAATTAACTAAAGAAGATAAATTGTATTAAATATTAAATAGAAGCCAATTTTGTAGTAATTTAGCAGCTAAGTGTGATACATATTGACCAGTGAGCTTAAGAGCAAGGCAGTGCAGCATTTAAGCAGTGTGTGTGTGTGTGTGGCCCAGCCAGCCAAGCAGTAAATGATGGCGGCATGCTTCGAGGCTTTGGAGCAGAGCAAGAGTCAGCGAGCCAAGCCCAAAGGCTTAGCCAGAGGGAACCTGCTCCACTCTCTATTCTATGCTCACTAACTGGGGCCGAGCTCCACGACTTCTCTGCTCTTCCTCCAAGTCTAAACTGGCAAATGCTTTTAGTTTGGAAGAGGAGGACAAATAAGAATCCTAACTTTACATGGAGTCAGTCTTCTTTAGCTCCCTGAGGAATAAGAGTGCAGGAAAATGTCAACTCACAAAGGCGGGTCTGGTGAGTCCAGATTCACAATGTACTTTTCAGATGGGTTTATATTCAGTGTCAGAGGGTGTTGAGTTCAACTATGAGATGATGCAACAAACACGTTAAGAGTCCTTTAAAACATTGAATTCTTCTAAAAATGGATAAATGTGATGATGAAAAACAGATGCATTAGTTTTTATCTTAACAATAATGTCAATTCAATCTTATTTGAATAGCGCCAAATTGCAACATATATGAAGGCACTTGTCTTAAAAAGGCAGAGACCTTCCAATATTATAGATAAACCCAACAGCTACTACTAATGTCAAGGATCAGAGGAGAGTGATGACTAAGTGTTTACAGTTGCAGTCACGGAGGGTCTAAGAGAAAATGTGTGATAAATGTAGGTTGTGGTAAAACCATGAGGTATTTTTTAATATCCGCATCCTCATGATAGTCAACCAGAGACGCAGTTGTCATGGCTCACCTTGGTGCTCGCTACTCCGATCTCAGGCCCAGCGTTGATGTGGACTCCGCAGTCACTCTCCCTGGAGATGGAGCTGCCCACTGTGTTGGTGACACCCACGGTCAGAGCCCCTCTCTCCTTACAGTAGCGCAGGGCCATGAGGCTGTCAGCAGTCTCCCCTGGAAGGAATGGGAAAACAAAAACATTATGCAACGCAACAGCTCCGCCAACAAAACGATGCAGATTTATTAGTTAGTTCGGAAATTGCCATTTCACAATCCAGGACTCTGATTTGAAACAGGTTCACACAAAAACCACAAGGCTAACCACAGACATTGCTCATGTAAAAAAATAGACACCACAACCAACTCACATTCCTGAAGCTACAGCAGAGTGTTTAGGTGGAGAAAACTCAACTGTACTGCAGAACTGTGACTTAACAGGTCATCTAACATCAAACAGTTCCCCTAAATGGAAACTGGAAAATAACTGGATCAAGTGCAGATAGCACAATCCTCCTCACCTGACTGGCTGATAAAAAAGCAGACATCATCTCGGAACACAGGTGTGTTCCTATCCAAGAAGTCACTGGCCAGCTCAATCATGACGGGCAGCTCGGTTAGCTCCTCCAGGATCTGACGGGTCTGGGAAAGTAACAAAGGACTGTTCAGCAAAACAAACCTGTCGAGCACATGTGCCAACCCATAAACTTCACACACAGACATCACATTTCCTTATTGACTTACGGACTGAGCGCGGATAGCGAAACAGAAAGATTTAAATAGTGCGCATTTACACCAAAAGGGGGACAGCATTTGGCAAGTGGTTACTCACCGCTACTCCAGCATGGTAGCTGGTGCCGCAGGCAATAAGTATAAGTCGCCGACACCTCTGGATCTCTTTGATGTGGTCCTTCAGTCCACCCAGTGTCACTGGAAAGCAAACCAAACCGCTAATCCATCATTGTGCAGAGAGAATCACTGACAAGGTATATTTGCAGATTTAGGTTTTCTTCTAAATGCATGTGACTCACAAATCAATAATACACACTGAGGGGGCGAAATACAGTGAACTTTAGGTCATTCTGATTTTAAAACTACAAATTGTTATGACAGCTTAAATAAATGAAATGGGCTTTCGTGAGCTGTCCTTTCCACAAATCCTGAAATAAACATTCATGGAGAAAGTAGGCCAGCAGAAAAGAGTGACTGTTTATACTTTAGAGGTTATTCAAATGTTGGAAATTGCAGTAGTAAAGTAAAATCTGTAGAGAGTTAGGACAGAGTGGAAAACAGTTCTCTCAGTGGAACATTGATGTAACAGCACCTATAAATGCACTAATCAGACATCTCTCTGACCTGTGTTTTCATCGAAGTTAACTCTCCCTCTCATGGTGTTGACCACAGACTCTGGCTGCTCAAATATCTCCTTCTGCATGAAGGTGCTGTAGTTGCCTGTGGTGAGAGGATCAGAAATCAGGTGAACTTTTCCAAAATTGTAAAAAAGTATCTCATTTAACCTCCTGAAAATCTCAGATTCATGCTCGAACAAAACATTTTTTTTATGATAATGAGAAATCCCTGGAAATGCAGGGAGTTACTAAAGATTCAGAGCCACGGCGTTAGGTCATCCATTACACAAAGGAAAGACAAACATAAAACATCAGGGAGACACTGTTTTGCAATCAATTATAAACTGTGACAGTGACATTTGAGGTTTTTATTCTGCCTGCCTCAGAGTAATTTGGGTCGAGGGAATTATGTTATTCAGCAGAAAGTTGCCAGGAACTGAGGCAGAGGAGAGCAGCTGAGTAATGACAGGAACACAAAGGAATGTCAAGAGCAGCCAGCTTCAGCTTCCCTCTGCCCTCTGCTGGATGACTGAGGAACAGTCAGTAGAGAAGAAGACAATAAAGAATAATAATCACAGGCTGATAATAAATAAGTTATTGCGGCAGTGACACATTTTTCCTTGGGTCAACTCTGTAGCATGGCACATTGGAAGACACTGGAGGTGCTGACTTTAAGTTTTCAGGGTGCTCTGAAAGCAATAGAAAACAATGCGAGGAAAGACACCCCTTTATAATCACGTTTGCAATTTAAAGGGATGGAAGCTTTATAATTGATAAATCATTTTGGTTCTTTTTGTCAAGCCGATTGCAGCTTCTCAAATATGAGGGTTCACTGTTTGTTTCTGTAATTTATGATGGCAAATTAAATATTTTCGATCTGAGGAAAATTTTATGTTGACATTACCTTAGGCTCTGGGATTTTGTGTTTGGCTTTTATTTTTTCATTTTATTTGACCATTTTTACTTAGTGATTGCTCATCCAACCGATGGGTGAGACAAGACAGATCCATTTGTCCAGTCTGTAAGGCTCGCAATCAAAACACAAAGGCAACCAGGTCAACTGGCAATATGAAAGGAGTCAATCTCCTTTTTAGCTGTTTAACAAGTGGAAACAATTTAAAACTTACACAATAATAACAGGACAACAATTACAAGGGTACAGGGCCAAATTACAAGGAAGAGTTCAACAGATTTATCTTTAAATGGGGCTTTGAGTAATTTATGATCGCGAGAAAATGTGAACACAATAAAGTCGGACCCTCAACTCACCCTTCATGATCTGCTGCAGCTCCATCTGCAGCGACTCGATGGCCCGGGATGGGTAGTCTCCAGCCCTGCGTTTTATTCTGTGGATGGACAGCCGGCCCTCTATCACGGCGGCCACATCGTCATCCTCTAGGTAGATCACCCGATTTGTGTGCTCGATCACTGCGCTGTCATGACAAGAGAAACAGACGAACAACCACATTAGACATTTGATTAATGCAAGTTTCAAAAGGATGTGAAGCTGTAAAAAGGTGGATACAAAAACTGGTTTCTGCTGACCTTGCATCTGAAGCAAAGTAGTACTCCACAGCTTTCTGGTCCACAGGGAACAGGCAGGTGTCCTGGTCGCTCCTAGGTATACCACTGCAGCTCTTCTTTTCTTTAGCAGCTGAGAAAAATAAAATAAAAATGGCCCTCAGTCATGCCTGCGCAATCGCATGTGGAAAATTCATAACATTCACAAAACAAAGAACTTACAGGAGCGGTAGAGCACAGGAATATGATCAGTGGAGAGCTTGTGATCGCTCCGAACTCCCATCAGCAGAGGACTTCCCCTCCTGCAAAGTAACATTTAAATGATCCAACAATACTTTAAACTGCAATAACTATAACAGTAGAATAGTTTGACAGCATCAGTGGTGGCCTACCTTGTGCCAATTGCCTCTCCGGGGTAGTGGACACTCTTGAAGACCAGGGCAAAAGCTCCCTCCTGTCAGGTGGAAGAAAAAACACATCAGACTTTTATCTGCAGATCTTAGAAGGAGAGGTGGAGTGCACGAGCAGGTCCTTACCAGCTGCTGGATCACCCGTTCCACCAGTACGGAAAAACTGAGGTCGTCATTCTCACGGTTGTCATACATGTACTTCATCAGTTTGGCGATGGACTCCGTGTCGGTCTCTGACTCAAACTCATAGCCTTTGCTCTCCTGTGGAGATCGAGTTAGAGAGTTAGTCTAACCCTAACCCTCAGAGTGATGAAACGATGTCTATAATAGTTTTTTAAAGATATTGGCTCACCAGGAACTTCTTTAGGTCTTTGTAGTTGGTGATGATTCCATTGTGAATGACAATGAACTCTGTAGAACAAAGAGATCAGAATCATTTTTAAGATATGATACCTGCCCCCAGGTGAATAAAAACAGCCGAGCTGTTCCGAAATGCGAGGTAAAACATTTAGCTGTGTGAGGTGAAATAGCTTTCGATCTTTAACTCAACTGACCGTTGGTCTTGTCAGATCTATGTGGATGGCTGTTGACTGGGCTTGGCTCGCCATGGGTGGCCCAGCGGGTGTGAGCAATGCCGACATGAACATCAAACTCCATATCGAGGTCCATGTCCTGCTGCTCTAAAAGTCAAACAAACACAACATGGACAAGGCTTAGTATCTTAATGGTTCGGTCACATACAGGATGACAAATCAAGGCTTCAGTTTTTAAAAAACTGATTCTCCTCCTCTAAGCTTACTGTGGATCTCATCATCGAGAGCCTTCACTTTTCCACGTTGCTTGATAATTTGGATAGATTGGGGCCTCCCGTCCTTGCCGTTGGCCCCATCAATCCCCACACCTAACAAAAAAACAAAAAATTAAGCGAACATGAGAATTACAGGGATCACAAGTCCTTCAGTATCAACGGGATGGTGCAGATATCGTTTTATAAGTAATGGACTGTTTTTAGTCTAATGACAGAGCTGAACTCCAGCTTATCGTGTTGCTACATTCAATGAATGTTTGCCCAAAACTGTAGGATGGTGATGAAATTCAAATGAACTTAACACACAGTAAATAAGCTCCATTGATGGTGCAACAAGTCTTACCAAGCCTCGTGATTATGGCTGTAAAATCACAGCAGACATTGTCTTGCTTTGAGTTTCTCACATTTTCAGAAGAACAAATAAACATTAAGTGTGACTGACGAAGGTCAAGTCATATGCTGCCTTAACATTGAATTGGACACGCAGTAAACACTGTCTGTAATTTGGTGGCATCTTAACGCAGACAGTGAGGAGACAGATAAGGTAAAAGGTCTGATCAACAAGCCTGTAAGTTTGTTAGTGATGTGAAGGTTGTTGTTTTTCGCTCTCACCCGCTGAGTCATAGCCTCTGTACTCCAGACGTCGCAGACCTTTGAGGAGGATCTCAAGGATCTCACGGCGAGTCCTTGGTACATGGTAGTTGAGATAGGCAAAGATTCCTGAGGAGATAAAAACAATAGTCTCAGATTAAAGCTGTGTTTCCTTTAATAAGAATTTGGGTCCGTCGACAATATATTTGGGTCTGTCTGTCTACTTTAAAATTCTAGACGGGCACTTAAAAGTTCAGGCTAACTTCTCATCTGTCAAACTGGTACATCTACTTGTCTGTTATTCTAGCATCGTTTTGCAGCTGACATGCAAAGATTAATGCAGTCCCTTGGGCGTTTTAACCAAACTCATGTGCACTTCATGTAACCAAATTCATGTGCACTTGGATCCGAGAAACAAACACAAGGAGGGCTGGGTATCATGGCTGACATTAATGTGACAGTAATAATAAGATTAATGTTTGATATTGAGTACAGGATTAACCAAATGAGCAAAAATCCCAAAGGATCATATTTATTCTATATAGTATTCTTATAAACATAATCCATAGTCATACATGTGGAGAACAGAATTGAAATACCATAAAAACTCACTATGATCATAATGATTATGTCATGATAGTTTCTGACCTGAAAATGACAACAATAGGTCGAGGTGACTGAGGAAGAACATGATCTGATTCCATCCTGACACAATTGAACAAGCTTTTACTTTGTGATGTACATCTCTAATATAAACAGGTTCAAAGTCCCAAACTTATTTTAGGAATAATGCATGAGGAACCTGTCCTACAGGTGGGGTGATGGTACAAGAAAAACAAATATTTGTATCTCCAGTAGTAGAACCTGCTTAGAGACAATAGAGTGTTTCTGCTGTTTCACGATAGGAATTCAAATGGGAGGAGTAACTGGTTGAAAGATACCTCAAAGGCAAACTCAAACCAAGCAGTTTGACTTTAGTCTGAGATGCTTATTTACTAAGTATATAGCTTTGAGTTTCATTGGCAGCTGCATCATACCTGTGTTTGTCAATCAGTCAGTCAGACTAAGGTGCAGCAACAGGCTGTCAAGACTTAACTAACTTTATTGGTACATTTTAGCAATGATCTGCAAATGACTGAGATCTATGGCCCCTCCGATACCTAATAGAACACACTGGGGAGTGTCTCCCTAACTGGCTATGGAGAATAAGCTCGGGGGAAAACACTAAAACCTGTGTGTGTGTGTGTGTGATACTACGTGATAAAAATTCTTTGGTGTCATGTTTATTGGTCTGTGGTGACATTGAGTTTCTTCATTGTTGTGTTGGAGTTGTTTGTCAGTGTGACGTGTGCTGTTTGGCACATGAGGACGAAATACATATATACGGAGGAGACATGAAAAACAGGCCTTTCACAGAACTGAGCCCTGAGGAGTCGATGCACACAGGGAGCCAGAGAGTCCAACAGAGCATTCATTCATGGACCCGCGGGGAAAGGAGGGCGGTGGAGTGAGTGACACCTGGACATGAAGAAGAGCTGCTGCAGCAAAACCGTCACCATGAGCTGAATGCACAGGAAATCTCAACTGAGAAATTTGTTTGATTGAATACATATCAACCATAGACTGTATCAACCAGAGCCCGGTGACATGTGACGGGTGGGTTGGGTCTGATTGTAGTGACGGCGATGGGAAACACACTCCTTGCTTAAACACACAATATCCCAACGACTCTAGTTAAAGTATGACGACGTGCGACCTCACGATTAGTTGATTTATTTCAATCAAATACTCTGTAAGAGGTTTAGAGGAAAGTTACGCTTTTGTCGTAGTGTCAGCGCAAAGCACGTCCGCTGTGTGTTAGCAGGAGGAGAGAAGGTTAGCATCTCTACAATGTTTCGTCATGTCGACTCGCTGCTCGAGCCCCTACATCACAACTCAAACGTGGACAGGAAAAGGGAACCATGTAAATGTTTAAATGGGAAACAGCAACAGCAGCCCATATTCGCTAACACACGTTAGCCACCCCTAGCTGATTGCAAATGGTTTGCAGCTTTAGCCTTTAGCCGGCGATGCTAGCAGCCTGTCGGATATGATCAGCGTGTTGTTCTATAGATCGGAGAACATCGTACATTGCCCAGTGAAAGCTGTAAATGTAGATAGGTCCTGTACTCACCACACATGTCTTCGGTTTGGCTGCTACTCTGGTATCTGGGAACGTCGCTAAACTGTGCCGCACCCCCCCCTCCCGTGATGTCACCCAATCAAAGCCAACCTGCTAATGTTCATGGCGCCTTCTGAGTGGCCGAGAAGCCTGTCCGTCCGGGTTGCACCTACCGACGCAGGTACTTCTGACGTGGCATCAGGATGCAGATCCGTGGGCAGGACGAGGTGAGGACCCCACCGATCAAAAGCTAACACCCCCCCCCTGAGCTCCACTTCAGCAGCACAACACTGCAGGACTGTAAACAGTTCATCAGTTGTGTTCAGGCCGGTCGAGCTTTTATCTTTAGTTAATAATTCTTACACTCATAGTATATTATATTACCTATTGTATAGTCAAATACTTATATTCATACCTCTACTATATATCATATATTATATCATACTCTCTGTATATTCTTTGTTAACATAAGTCTATATACACATATTTATACATGTGTACATGTTATAATTACTATTATTATATCACTATTACTATTATTATTATGTATACTGTTGCTGCCATTATTACTATATACTGCTTTTATATTGGAATAGTTACTATCATATATAAATGTATATTATGTTATATTATATACTATATATACTGTACTATTCTTATATACTGTCTAACAATAACATTACCATCATATCATCAGTACTATTAACATCATCTTGCCACTGCACTTTATCTGCCTATTTTATTTTATTTCATCTTGTGCTTCTGTTTTTTATTCTTTCTACCTCAATATTTTTTATTTTATTCTATTGTATTGTATTTTATTGTATTCAAATATACCGGCTGCTATGACAACTTAATTTCCCTTCGGGGATGAATAAAGTACTCTATCTATCTATCTATCTATCTATCTATCTATCTATCTATCTATCTATCTATCTATCTATCTATCTATCTATCTATCTATCTATCTATCTATCTATCTATCTATCTATCTATCTATCTATCTATCTATCTATCTATCTATCTATCTAATTTGTCCAGAAAGGAAGACAAACATTTGTTTATGCCCTTAATGAAGGGATGTGGCTAGAAGTGGTAGAATATGTAAAATTCTCAAGAAGAGATTAGAGGAAATGAGATTAGATGTTTTGCATTAAAAAAAACACGTTTATTAATCCTAATATTCATCTCTTTCCTTATTTCCCTTATAGTGTGTGAGTGAATGTGTGTGTCTGTCATTGTGTTTGTTCGGTTTGGGGGCAATGGCAGTGAAAATAGATGATGGGTATGTTTCTATACCGTATGCTGCTTTGTTATTATCTTTGTTGCCATGCCACTATGCTTTTTCTACGCCTCCTTTTTTAACGTGAAGGACTTTTAATTTATTTGTAATCAAAGTCGATTAGCCTCATAATACTCATACATTTACTTGATTATTAATTAGTAACAGATTCTTCTCTTTTTTTTCTATCCCCTTTGCTGCTAATGCAAATTGTTCCGATGTGAGACTAAAGAGACTTCTTATAAACTGTATATGTTTGGATTTTAAGATTGTAATTCAAGTATTAGCAATGTTTTCAAATGGATCATTATGAGAAACTACTGTAACTACTTTGTGTCACATGTGTACTTATGTTGTGTACTTGTTGTGTACACACCCGTAAACTAGAGTGGCACTCAGTAGAGCTTGTAGCTCCGCGAAGGACAAACAGTGCTCTGAAATTCTGCCAAGTTGCACCAAATTCCAGTTCTCCAAATCTGCCTGCTTTCTAAAAATCTATATCCATTAATTATTCCATGGGAAAACTGAAAATGTTAGAAAATGTTGCAATGTTAAAGTGATAAAATGAAGAAACCCTGCATCTGCCCCTGATCCAGACCTGCACCAAAATTCAATGGGTTATTCCCTGACCCATACTGCATCCTTTCATGGAGGTCTGTTCAGTTGTTTTGGTGTGATCTTAATTACAAACATACAAATTAACCAATAAACAAAAAAATAGGGGTAAAAACTTAACTTCCTTCACAGAGGCAAAAATATACACTCTGCAATATTCATAAATGATCCATTCCACATTAAAAAGATTTGCAGTTATAAAATATTTCAATAAACTTTATTTACATACATACATATATGTACTTTAACCCTAAAAGCTGTTTTGAGTGAGAAATGTGAAACTGTGTGAAATAATAAATAGAATATAATTCAGCCCAGCAGTCATCCGTTTCTTTTTACGGGCTCTTCTGATCTATACCTTGAGAAATAATGTCATTGTACAGTCATTTTACAAAACAGCAGGATGAATGATAATGATGATCACGGGGTCTTTCACACATCACGCTGTTCAACAGTTCCTCCAGCTGTGTCCAGGTCAGATGACCAGGGGAGAGAGGAATGTGTAAATGCAGTTCAAGGTTTCGGTGTAATTCAAACGCGAGCGTCCATCTCCTCTTCCTCTTCCTTCACCTGTGGATAAACACAAGTTTAGGAAATAATTTCAAGTTTCAGTTTTTTTCCTCAGAAGTAATTTTGTGGCTGAGGAATATGAGAAACAATGAGGTGTGTGCAAATGAAAACACTTAACCTAAAATGTATCTAGAGATTGAACACCTAAAAAAACTAAAGTAAGGTAGTGTTTTTCAAGTCTTTTGGACACAACAACTTACAGGTAATGACAACAGCTGGTTTGTGCAACAAAGATAGAGTGATAATCAAAAAATATAACAACCTTTAATGTTTTTCAATGGAGATAAAGCTCTCTTAACTATTGTTCCCCACTACTTTGAAACCCATAATTTCACTGAGCAGTATAAATACAAATGCCAAGCTGAAAGTTAGACATGAGATGTGTGTGCATGCGTAAGGAGACCTATTGTCTGGCAGGAGAACAAACCTGCTCCACTGATTCAACTTCAGGAACGTAAAACTGCAGCATGTTTTGAATTCCACTCTTCAAAGTAACCATGGAACTGGGACAACTAGTGCAGGCGCCCTGCAACTTCAGCTTAACGACGCCGTCTTCAAATCCCCGATACAGGACGTCACCTCCATCCTCCTGCACTGTCGGCCTGGGGAACAAGACCATCCATCAGCATGTGTGAGAGCAGAACAGAAAAGCATGGTGACCGGGAGCACACACTGATAAGAGAGGATGTCTTCACAGGCAGCTACCTTATTCGAGTATCCAGCAGTTCTTTGATCATAGCCACGACTTCATCATCATCATCTGATGGAGCTGAGAATAGAAGTGGATAGGAATGGATTCTATAGAATTCACAAACATCTTCCATTATCTGATGTTTCAATGTTCAGACGGTTAAATCCTTTACCAGTATCTGCGTTTGGTTCACTTTCCTCATTGACAACAGGAAGCCCAGTGGTGAAAAAGTCCATAATGGCCGCGAATACATCAGGTTTGATTACTTTCCATTCCATATTTGCATCAGACTAAAAGAGAGAGAAAAAAAGAGAACATCAGCACAAGCGATGGCACAGAACCACACTTTGAATTTCAGATAAACTGAAGTTGGTTTTACTCTTGTTATGGTGATAAAGTCGCCGCCCAGGAAGACACTCTTGACTCCATCAATCCTAAACAGCTGTCTGAAAACAAAACAAAACATCACTGAATACCAATGGAAATCATTATCAGTCACTCCTTATATATATTAATATATACTTTAATTCTTTACAGATTTTTTAGAGTAATTATTGCTTGGGTTTTTAGGTCACTATCATAACTAACAATCATAACTGACAATAATAACTGAGACAACCATCATAACTAATAATTATAATTCCTGCATTCCATTTAGGTGTTAAATGGGGCAACATACCGAACATCAAAAATGCAAAAATACCTGCTTTGCTAAGGCTATCAAAAGGCTAACTGTAAGAACACTTTTTACCATCTATTTAACAATCATTTATTCATCATTTACCTGGCTAATGGTGAGCAGTGCGCGTCACGAGGGCCGTCAAAATTCATAGTTCCTGATTCAAGAACTGTGCGACCTGGGAGGAACTTTATGCTGTTAGGATTTGGTGTATCCTGTGTCTGCACAAACATGGTCCTCCCTTTGAACAAACATTAAACAAAGAAGAAGCCATTAATATAGAGTTCAATTCAAAAGAGCTTCAAGGATGCTTCAGTAACACAAACCTGGAACAACAAAGTGGGGGTTTTGTGGCCATATTTTCCAAACTCCTGTGTTGTGTGAAGGCCAGTGTAATCCAGCGCTCTGATGTCCACAGACAGCAAGACTGACACAGCACATATAAAGAGATTTAAAATGTTATTACACTAGAAATCACATTGACAAACCTAAGGAGGAAAAAGTCATAAATATTAAGTTTCCTAACTCACAGGGTGCAGCAATAATTAAGTCAAAATTTGAATGTTTGTGAAAGTGTAATCAACTAAAACCTTCTTGGCTCCGTGGACCATGCGTTGCGTCGGCAATTGTATGATTGATTAATTCATTACTCAGAAACTAGTTGCTATGAATAAAGGTGCAGAACGGTTGTCTGCTTATGAATGACGTGTTTGTTATTGTTGTCAGTGTTGTTGGTGAGAGGCAGGTCCTTCATTACCAAACAGGTGCTGGAGGTCAAACTATCTGATCTGGTGACTGGTTACATGGCACGCCGTGAATCTGACATGATTCATGCCTCGTTAGCTGTGGCTCAGAGAGCTGCTGAAGGGATATATATATATATATATATATATATATATATATATATATATATATATATAGTTTGAAATGTTATTGCCTTCTCCCTTGGTGTTTTAAAATACAAAAACACAGTAGCTTATTTCGATACATGGCGAGGCTTCTTGATGTCCATGCACTTAGAATATGAGTATTTGGTATTTTATTTTCAAACACATTTGGATGTATCTTTGTCCAAACTCTTTATGAACATAACTGAATTGAATGTGGAACGCACTGAATTCTTATCTTACAATGTGACACGAACATGACCAAAACATCTACAATAACTGAGTTATTAAATCATTTAAAACAAACACTGTTATGTAACTGGTAACAATCAGTCTGCGTCACTCTCTGGCTTAGCTGGTCAGCTAGCGGCTTATAGTAAACACCAGCTCTACTTTTCTTCAGGCAGCACATTCATGCGAGTAGTTAAAAACTACAACATGAGGACATTACAACTGACAAACAGATAAACTTACGGACGCGTCAGTCGTGCTGAAATACCCAACAACCTGCCGACCCGTCTGTAGGTCGCCATGTTTACTAAAAATGAGCGGAAGTGGCAGTTCTGCTAGCGGAAGTGACGCACATGTGTTGTGCGTTTGTTGAATACTTCCCCCCCGATTCAGCAGCCTTAATTGTCGTCAGCTCCGAGATAACATTAAACAACATTTAAAAATGCCGAGTGGCAGGAACTTTCGGAGGAGAAGAGACTCGTCAGATGCCGAAGAAGACGAGACAACCCGAGAAGTCAGGTAAACAACTTTATTTAAACTCGACGAGAACAAAAACATCTACGACAGAAGCGTCATGTAGCTAACGTGGCGAGCCGCTCCGCGTTAAGCTAAAAACAACATATGACCTGTGTTCTTTTTTTTAGATAATGTACGTAGAGAATGTGATTTAATTGATATATTCTCTCCGGTCGTTTAGATCCAAAGTCGAAGAGGCTAAAGAGCTGCAGACTTTGCGGAAACGACAAGTCGGAGTCAGGTAACGTGAATGTGACGTTGTGCTACCTGTTACGCTGTTTGTTGTAGCTCGAGTTTTTCACTTCAACTTATCAGATAAATAAATGAAGTACCCCCCCTTTCTTCGTCCAGTGTGGCCGCCCTGCTGGTTGGAGAGAAACTACCACCAGATGCTGAGATCGATGTAAGTGACGCAGTAGTTGTTGCGTGTTTAGCTGCATGTTGGGTCAGTGTCTAACTCTCAGTCAACGTGTCTCCCAGAATGATCCGTTCAAACTGAAGTGTGGAGGAGTCGTAGACATGAAGAAGATCAAAGACAGGGACAGGAGCAGGGACATGTAAGTAAATCTGATTGTGTTGTGATTCTGTGTAATTAACATATGGTGTGTGCTGTTGTGTCTTTACAAAATGGAGAATGTGCATCATCACATTTGTTTCTGATACAGGCCAGAAGAGGAAGGAGACCTCAACCTGGGAACATCGTTCTCTGCTGAAACCAACAGAAGAGACGAGGATGCGGACATGTATGTACTTCTCCTTCAGTTGTGACACACACATGAAGACACACTCTCTCCCTCTTTAGCATTCAAAGTGTGGACGCAGAGGTCAGACTTAAATTAACGAAGGGTCAACCTAATTCAACTAGTGTAAAAAAGCAATAGATCCAATCTTTATAAAAATATAGATGCTGGGAGTCAGAATGATGAAAATGTCAATGTCCACACACCAGTCGATGCTCCCATAAACTTATTTATAATACCTCACAGGTAAGTTATATTCCAGGCAAAGGTATTTCTTCTCCTCAGTCAAGTACCTATTTCTTATTTTTGTATTATTATATATGCATGTTAAACAGTGAAAGTCAACACCTGCTTTTTGTCTAAATATTTATGGACTACCTGCTTGGCTTAGATACATTTTTGTTTGATTTTTTTTCTCCTTTTTCTGTTACGGCTATAATATACAAAAAACGACATAAAATACATGACTCTTAGGATATATTTGTGTTTACTCACACTGCTGTTTACAAAGGGCTTCATAGGAATATATTTCACCTCATAGGATGAAGTATATCGAGACAGAGCTGAAGAAGAAGAAGGGCTTGGTGGAGGCGGAGGAACAGAAAGTTAAGGTGAAGAATGCAGAAGACCACCTGTATGAGCTGCCCGAGAACATCCGAGTCAACTCTGCCAAGAAGACTGAGGAGATGTTATCCAATCAGATGCTGAGTGGGATCCCTGAAGTTGATCTTGGCGTCGAGTGAGTTGAGGAGATTCTCAAAATGATCATGTAGATCTAATCTATGAGAAATAGAGGTTCTACATTGAGACAAGTGACAAGTCGACAGAAAGTATTTAACTCGGATTCTGCGAATTCTTCTCCTAGTGCAAAGATAAAGAACATCATCCAGACAGAAGATGCAAAAGCCAGACTTCTGCAAGAGCAGAGGAACAAGAAAAAAGACCAGGGCACATCATTTGTACCAACCAACATTGCCGTCAACTACGTCCAACACAACCGCTGTGAGTTTTTTCCCTTCGCAAACACGGCGTTTTAAACGGTGAGAGATGATGAGAAGTTGTTTAATAGTGCTCTTCTGTTCCCTCAGTCTACCATGAGGATTCAAACGCTCCACAGAGGCATCACAGACACAGAGAGGAGCCTAAGGCCAGACCGCTCCGTGTGGGAGACACCGAGAAACCAGGTCCAGAGAGTAAGAGACCGCACACGCCAACAACCAGTCACACAATTCTTTATGCTGTTGTACTTTTCTATCACTAGACTGTTACCACTGTACTTTTTAGGGGGACATCAATAGCAAAACACTGTTTTTATGAATTGTCTAGATTTGGGTACCACTTCAAACATTACCTCACAATTGAGTCTGAAATCTGATTCATTACTACTTTTTAATCCACAGCATCATCCCCGCCCAACTACCGCAAACGTCCAAATAATGAAAAGGCCACCGATGACTACCATTATGAGAAATTCAAGAAGATGAACCGAAGATATTGAGGAGCTGCATTTTGTTTTCAATAAGGATTTACTAAACATTTGTGGTTAAAGAGATTGAGTCAAAAAAGATAATTTGTGGAGTGGATTCTGTAAACAAATGTAGGTGACAGTTCTCGAGTGTCGTACTTTGTAAATATTGTATATAGCTCTGTTGCTTATATTGGTCAAAACATGATAATCCAAAAAAGTGGACAAAAAAGATCAGATCTGAGTTGTTTAGCAGGTTATTATAAGTCCAATACAAATTTTAATTTTTGAAGGCTTTCAAAAACACATTTGAATAAAACTCTTAAACCCACATTTAAGTCTCGTTCTTTAATTTGATCAGTGCTTTATGGAGTAAAAAAACAAACAAATGAAACATTACAAAAGCAAAAGTTTACAAAATCAATATGACATACAATTGTACTCAACACTTAAACCAAATCCAACATAATATATAAAAATGATCTGTATTTCAATGCTGCAAAGGTATAAAAATGTTGTCTGGAACTGATATTTTAAATGAATTTGAAAAAAAGTCCTTACATTTTTTTCAGTAATTTCTTGTTCAAAGTAGTTCCTTTATTTCAAGATTTTACTAAAACTAAAACAAAAAAACCTCAATATCAAACTTTTAGTCCAGTTTAAAGTCATCAACTGGCAAACCCAAGTAGACACTAGTTCTCGATGTATGATGGAAACTAAATTAGCCAAACTGCTGGTGTCCAAACTGTGTACAAGTGTTGTGTTCTCCAGTCGGTGTCCGATCTCCTCATTGTTTCTCTATAGAGGCAGTCCCATGACCGTTGAGGTGGTGCGGGGGGTTTGACTCCTGTGATGGAGGTCCGTCCACGTCTTCTCTGTCACCCTGGGTAGAGCTGCAGCTGCTTCCTGGTGAGGCCCAGCTGTCTCGCTGGCGGTAAGCCTCGCACAGCGGCAGATCGGTGGTCTCCCACTGACTGTAGCTTTGTAGGGCAGAAACCAGCGGGAGGCAAAGAGTCAGCGCAGCACAGAAAGAGAGGAGCAGACAAGAGCAGCAAGTCAGAATAAGCGAATCAGTCACATGGAAAGGAGTCACATGAAGGCACGTGTACGATGACAGCATGGATGTTATGCAGAAGCACTGGAAATGATCAACACATACGAAAAGCTGTTTATTAATTATGTGTTACTATTAAGAGGTATAACTGAGCAGTTGATTTTAAGTTTGGCGAAAAGGTTTGATTAGTCGCTGGTTGGGGAGAAAGCAGAGCGAGTGCAGCAAGGAAGAAAGGCCCGCACCCAGCATGCTCCGAGCAGGACTGAGAGACACTTTCTCACACAAAACAAGACAAACAATTACAGTGTTTTGTCTCTACTTTATTTTTTTATCTTTTGGGTCTTTTGGAACAGCCGGCAGAAACTGGTACACACGTACAACCACACAGCCGCTTGCGTGGATACAGCTCATTCGGACGGAATCAAATAAAGATCACCTGCTGATTGCTTTTACAGGAAACATCTACTGGAGAAAATCTCAGCTTCAGGTCTGACCTCAAATAAATAACAGCAAACAGTTCTGACTTATTGTTAAGACCATAACAAACATCCATCAACACTCCAGTCTTCAAATGAACCATATGTGGGGTCACTAATATATTTATTTACATATAGTCTTAAATGAATCATACTTTGATAAAATCTATACTCTGATAAAGTTTTAGTTAATTTAATGTGTTATTCCCTAAAGAGCTTTGTGTAACTTCAACTCACAATAATTAATTATAAATGAACTCGGAGGCCTGATTACTTACATTCCACTGAAACATGTCTCTCTATCAGACACTGCAGACAAGGAAAGCAATACATATCATTACCATTGATAAATAAACGCAGCAGTAAATTCACACGTGATCTCTATTCAGACAAATCGGACTTTCAAACTGCATCAGTCAACTGCAATAAATGGGCAAACTAGAAACTGAACTGGTGTAGTTCAAGAGCCTAATAAATTTGCACTGCTGATTTTCAGCATAATGTCCCTTTATTGCTGAAGTCCTCTTTGCTCTGTCTAATTCTGACACATCGAGCAGGTAAAAAATTAAGGCACTGGCTAATTGGTAACAATATAAAGTCACTTGTTGAGTTGAGCTTCATCACAATGACCCTCAGCAATGACATGTTGATGAATGATACAAAAAAATAAATCCACAACAAAAGCTGTCAGGTTTAGAGGTGGGCAGGTGTAAAACCTTTGATGGGCTCAGCAGCGAATGGTGAATGGTGAGACAGTACACGGTGCTGGGCATGGGACAGAAGAGGGGCGGTGGGATGGGGGACAAGTATAAGCCTACTTGTACCTGGAGGAGTAATATTCTTCCTCAAGCTCATACAGGTCGATGGCGATCTCGTCGCGGAGCGAGGTGAGCTTCTTGTCACACTCCTCCTGCAACGAGCGGAGGTGCTGGTTCTGGAGGCTGATGGCGTCGTTCACGGAGGGAAAGTCGTTCAGGATCAAGAACTGCTTTAGGTCAGACACCAGCTTCATGAGGGACTCACCGGCACGTACCTGATACAACACCACAGGAGGAGGATGTGGGTTTAGAAAGATGGTTTTGTTTGTGGACCAAACTATTGGCTACACACACGTTCAGAGTCCAGAAACAGTGTCACTTAGAAAGCTGTGATGAATTAAATTATCAATGAGTGATTCAGTTAAATTCATAATGTGCATCTGAGCTTTATCTTAAATTCTAGTAGAGATCTGAGGTTAAAAAAAAAGGTCCAGCCAGACCTAACATGGATTCTTGGGAGTGGATTTCCCACTCAGTGTAAACATCACTTAGCTTGAATAAAGAGAAATAACAAGCTGACAGAATTTACTGGGAGTGTGGAATAAAATGTTTTTTCCAACATCCTTTAAGATTCTTAGAAGAAAATTAAAGGGGGAAATGTGGCCTTATTTAAAGGAAACACAGAAGAAATACTCCACACATTCAATCCCCTGATATTCTTATCTACTAAACATAATACACTCATTGCACTCTGCTGATACAAACATGTAAAGGATGAACTATCATTATTTTTTTTTTAGTAGTAGTTAGTCGCTTTATTTACTTTTATCTAATTCATTTTGTTGTATTTACTCTTGCATTTCTCTTCTTCATTCATTGCACAGCACTTTGGTCAACTCTGCCGGGCTTGATAAATAAACTTGATACTTACTATGTTGGCTGCTCTGACGTGCATTTCATAGTGGTCCTGCTCGGCCTGAGTTGCTCTAGCAACCTGCGTCTCATCCTCTATCTGGAGGAAGAAACCAAGATCAGTCCCTTGTGCAGCTCCAGGAGCAGGAAGGTACGAGCAGAAGACTGAGGGGCACGGAGGCTTTTTACATTCATTCACTGACAATTAGAAGTAACACAATACAAACACAACGCGTCACAGACAGGGTTTTAGAGACGGGGGTGTGTCTGTGCACCTTCGCGGTTTTGATGATCTCAGTGAAGTTGTCCAGGATGGAGCTGATGTCGTCTTTCAGCCTCTTGTTGTAGTTCTGCAGCAGCGACTCTTTGCTCTGAGAGTGGACTCTCTGCGTGGCCATCGTGTTCAGGAGCAACACAGCACGCTATACCTGTGCACAGCAGATACACACACACTGTTCAGCTGAAGGTTTCCAATACTGAGTAAAACACAGTAAGACACAACTGACGACAGAGCAGCTAGCTAGCATGGACACATTCACCAAAGCGGAGAAAATAAACCTGAACCTCACTTGGTTCTAGTATCTGTACAACTGATACAATAACTCTAAATGTACTTAGTATGAACTCAGTAGTGATAATAAGTCGATTCTTACCGCATACTTTGCAAACAATGTGGTTCTTCTTCTTCTTCTCCTCCTTCTGTCCTCTTCTTCTTGTTTAATGGCGGCTGATAACGCTCACGACGCCCATTACCGCCCCCTAGCGTTACTACAGGTAAGCCCCTTAAAAAAACACCTTTGTGATATCGTTTTATGTATACATGTTTGTATGGTTTTTTTTTATTTTCTTTCCTCTTCTTCTGTTATTACTGTTATTATTTTATAATCATCATTAGCATAATAAGCTAAATGACAGTCCAGATCCTCCCAGGATGAAAATGCTACGCTGTCAGAGCCACAGGAGCTCATTGTATGAATGTACGTCTGTGTTCGTGTACACCTGCATGTCCAGCTGTTTGATATATTATTATGAATCTTGCTTGGAGGTATATGACATGCATTGTATACCCAGAATGAAATTGACCTGGATTGTCTCCGTTTTCCTCCAGAATACGTACATTTTCACCACTTTCTAATTTTCTGCAAATTTTGGTAAGAATTTGAGCATGTTAAACCCCTCAAAAAGCCAATTCATTTGCCGGAAAAATAATAATAATAATCCTTACAATTTCAATAAGGCCTCTCTGTCCGTCAGTGCCTGTCAGTGCTCGGGCCCTAATTATTAGCAATTGCTCATTCACATACGCAAATTCATGTTGTCTGTGATAATGAATAACTGCAAGAGCTGCAAATTTTCGATTTACATTCATTTAATATTTTGTTTATGACTTACAACATGGTTTTCAAAGGCAGGCTGTGCAGCAATAACAAGTGTTTTGAGTGCTTTTCTTTTTGTCCAACAGTGTCATCAGCATTTGAATCCTCCAGAGATTTGCAACACCGGTCAAAATACACTTTACAGCAGTGTTACGATCAAAAAACATTCTTAGCGAACACTGACTCTGTGTCAGTGACTATGTGCAACCTTCACGTATATAAGATGGGTGAGACAAGTGAGCATTAAAAAAAAAAGAAGATTGTACACTTCAAAAAGAAAGAAAACATGATTTTACATTCCAACAGGAGAACACAAGTAATTAAACTTTGGGTTGAGACAGGACTGATCCCCTTTCTTAAAAGTGCCTTGGTGGGAAACAAAAAAGTGTTCCATGATTTTACAAAGCACAAAGACAATAAAAAATATTTCTAAATGGCGATGAAACGAATTCAAAAGGAATGTCATCACTCACCATTCATGACTTCACGTATAAGACACAACTGTTGCGATCCCTGACTGGAAATGCAATGCATTAAGGGCTGTCGATATTTGTGAGACTGCGGGAAAGCATCGTTTTCAGTTATTTGTAAGTTTTTACACAGTGATGTCTATGATAGAGAAGCATTTCAGAGTTGACTTAAAACCTTGGTGCATATAAATACTGCAGACGGCGAAAGGAGGTTGTACACTATTGTACACAACTGTACGACCTCCTGCATTGGAGCTGAATGCAAGTGCAATAAAATGAGGTGAATGCAGCCATTTTTCAGGAGGGCACAGAAGGCAAAATGTGAGTCATGATGTTTGACGCGGAGGGAAGTTCTGTGCGAGTGTAACGCCTCAGGGAGATAGAGATAACTGAATCTTCTGCATTTACGTAACATAAAACTATGAGAGTGAATGTTCTAACATTTATATAAAGTTTGTACATTACATGGAACAAACGCTGATATTTCAGTTCCATTAGATGGGACAGGACACTGACCACAAACATAAAAATGCATCATTATCAAACTCTCAAGCATAAACTCATAGTTTCGGTCACTATCGACTGTGAGGCCACGGTTGTACGACCATTTACAAATGTCATGCTTGATATGATTGTAGATTCATTTCTCATAGTAGTGTTCAGAGACATAGTCGCTCGGCTTTGTCTTTATCTCTCAGGCTTCTCTGAAGGTATGACCCTGTAATTCAAGCCGAATCTTTCCTTTCTGAGAAACAGCTGCGACAGAGGAATGAGGCGTTATCACGTCATCGCTTCACAGTGAAGCTCAAATACAATCGAGGACAAGCTCCCTCACTACTGTGGTGTTTTAAGCGCCGACACAAAAATTACATGAGGTAGGCAAGAAAACAATCAGATGCTTGACCACCATATTATCTTTTTATCAATATACGTACCAAAAAGATTAAGAGCAAATCAAAAAGTAAAAGGATGTGACAGGAAAAAAATAAATCAGAAGTGACCAGGAGTCTGATAAGGATGTCACTTTTCTTATTTGACGCAGTATTCGTGATGACCTTTGCACCAGATCAGAGCCAGATGAGAGTGAGATCCATGCAGGCCCGCAGTCCAGCTGCAGTGCTGGCGACAGCATGCATAACGCCTGGTAGAGTTTGCATAAGTGCTGATCCCCACTGCCCTGACCTCAGAGTGTGTTCAGGGCTTTTCCTGGGGGGCTTTGAGGTGAAAGGGTGCAGAGACGAAGGGGTCTACAGCACTCACGTCTGATGTCCATGAGTGAAGAGGTCCGACGGGGACTGATGCCACAGCTGCCTGCCTGTTCACGTTGGACACCACTCTGTGAGCCGCTACCAGCTGCTGGGGCACGGGTCCCTCAAAGTGTCGGGAGTATTTGGCCAGAGCTTGAGGGCGGAATGGTTGAGGAGCGACTTGTCCCAATGCGTCGTGATCAGGGGTTACAGCGCGAACTCCAGCTACGTGAGGGTGCGACGCCTTGGGTTGAGCTCCTGCAGCCTCCTTTCTTTTTCCGAAGGGAGCCTGAGAGAACACGTCGAGCTGCTGCTGAGCGTCCATGGGGCCGCGTGAGAACGGAGCATTGGCGAACACGTCGGCCAAATCTTCTTGCGCAATCCGAAAGGGGGCTTTAGAGAAGACATCTGCAGGAACATCTGTCCCCTGTGCTGGCTCTGCTACGTGCTGGGAATGATTCTCAGCAAAGGTGCTCGGAGTAGGTTCATCGAAGGTAGTGGATGGTTGTTGTGTTGGGTCTCTGTTGGAGTGTGCTGATGAGTGGAGTTCTAACTGAGGCCCCTGCTCGTCCTCATCCTCAGAGTCCAGCAGCAGAGGTCTGGAGCCGCTGAGGTCATGAGCTGCTAAATGACTCTCATCGGCTCCTCCATCCTGCTGATCTTCCGATTGGACTTCTTTCTCCTCGTCTTCCTCACTGGAGTGCACACAGTCCTCGTTTGTTTGAGCATCTCCTTCTGGAAATTCAGTCTCTTGTCCCTCCTCAAGCACGGTGTAGTCGTTGCTCTCTTCTTGCGGATCTGTAAAAGACAGCAGAGGCAGAGAAAACATATCAGAAGTGAACACAAATGTCAACATTCAGACATTTTTTTTTTTAAATAACAAAATAACATATCAGGCCATAAAATCTCATCATCTATAAAATTTGAAAAAGCCTGATCGATGACAACAACCCTACAGTGAGCAACCGGCAGAAGACTCCAACAATACAAAGACATTCTAGTCTAAACAAGTCACAGGAGACAGACAGGACTACCAGCGCTACTACTACAACATCAAACAACCTTGTTTCCACAAATAAGTTTCACTACAGCGATTCAGTATCCTCAACTTTCCAAAGACAGTCTGTAGTATTAGGAGAGGGGGGGGGGGGCAGTTAGATTTTTTAGTCAGGATTGATTGTGTCAAGGTAAAGGAGCTCAGAGGGAGTCAGTGGGTCTGTGGAAACAAGGACAGAGAGCCCTCAAGGCACAAGTAGAAGTAGTTAGTGGGACAGACAGGATTGCATGGATGAGCAGAGACAGGTCAGTCTTACCTCAGCAGCGTTGACTGTTAACTGGCAGCTCTTGGGAAGATGTTAGTTGCAGCCATTAAAGGAAAACACCACTTTTCTTTCTGTGTTTTAGGTCGTTTCCCTCATCATACGAGTATTTGAAACTGTCCACAGCTTGTTTCCAAAATGTTCTACTTTTCCACTTTGAGATAAGTGTTGATCCAAGTGAAAAATTACCCACAAATCATTTCATCTGTCAGAGCCTAACTACCAAGCACAGTAAGCAGTGAAACAGCGTTGATCATCAAGAGCTATCAATCCCTTACAATACAACGCACAGACTACAGTCTGTACATCTGTGGTACTAACTAACAAGCAGTAAACACAATTTAAAGCCCCTTTTGGTCTGGAATCCAAACAGTAGTGAACAGGTATGTGATTTTAAAATACACCTGTCCATGTCCATGACGCAAAGAACAACTAAGATATTAGAGAATTAAGAAAAAAAATGTATGGTGCACACACAAAACATTGATTTAATACTGGGCAGAAAAACACATTACTAGATACCATAATGCTAGAGTATCTGCAATCTAATTTGGTTCCGAGAAGGAAAGTCTGTTGAATAAAATCACAACTGTTCCAACTGGTCCCTAATATGATCTTTATTGTAAAAATCAAATGATTTGACCCAAAGACACTGAATTTTCATTCACACTAATGAGTTTTATTCAGAGCCTCTCATTTTGAACCTTAATTCGTAAAAATAGAAGTGTACACTCGATAATGATGCTGCTTTGACATGTGGACATCTGTAGCCAATTCAAGTCAGAGTTATCAATATGCCTGTCAACACGTCAATCCCACTAGCACAGTTAAGTACATTAGTTTCAAACAGCAACACAAGTAAAACTCTACGGCCAAGGCAAGAAGTCTACAGGATACAGCACTGTAGTGTCTGATAAGAACATGAAGCATGTTGTAGGATTGCATAGATCAGCAACACAGATGCAAATGACTTAACTGAACCAATAAAGATGGAGGGAAATAAAAACAAAAAAAGGATTTCTATTTACCCATGTCAGTTCTTACAGTAATTTTGATGTGTGTAAATTTACAAGTTCATACAGGCATGAGAAGGTGGAAGAAACTAATCATGCCCCACACATACACCAGTGATTGCAAAGGGGTTTTTGTTTCTATGTACACGTATAAGGTGATATGGACCTTATATAGAGACTTGCAGCTATACAATGAACTTCCTTTGGCGAGAGAAATCCATTTGCTATATTATAAGGATGCAATGCAAGGTCAGTTGTGATCACATGTAATGCAATATTATGTATGCAGCTGTTTTTCCATGTCTGATGATCATCGGCCAAATGAAGGTGCAACAGAGATATCAGGAAGTCAACTCCGTCATCAGCTCTGTCTTGATGATCAAATCTATCTCAGTAATATATGGTAACTAACCCCAGTCAGGTAAGTCATAAGCACTTTGTGTCATGTATCCATGACAAGATCTAAAGCAAAAGCACGAGCTGAATGTTTGTGAGAGGAGAAAAGACTTAGGACACGGGGTCCACATATTTGCACTCATAAATACACAAACTCTTTTTAAATCTATATATCCTTATATATTTTACATATTTTAATAATGGTAGCGGTTCATACCTTTAATCTAAAGCACTATGAATAAAAGTCACATTTATTCATACCATGACAGAAGAGATGCCTTTAAATATTACACGACTACAAAACAATCTACTTTTACCATTTTTGACATGAGCAAAATAAAAAATAAAAAGATTTTATGTACACGTAAAGTATTTTTCTGAATATCGCCTCTTGCAGAAAATGATGTCACATTCGCAGAGTGACCTAAAAGTACATGATAAGAAAGGACTGGCTACATAAGACAGAGGGGATGTCAGTAAGAGATGGGTTGTTAGCACAGTACAGACACAAAATAAATCTCTATAAACAGTGGCGTGCTGCTAAAAATCTGCTCGTCTTCACTGATTCTGAGAGCGAAGCAACACCAATCTAAAATATGAATAAAATCTTTCTGTTAGCTTTGGCATAGAATCATTTCATTCCCTTTTATTTATCTGCTGTAATCATCTTAACAACGGGTCAAAGATATAATGAGGAGTTCATGACCCGGAACATTAAAAGATGTAATTTTGTAACACACGCATTCCATGAATGGTCTCACTATATGTTGCTGATAGTGAAAGCACTCCGCCGTGGTGACCGAGCTCGGTTGATCAGCCTCGTTAACACTGACAGGATTCCAAGACGTTACGATATACTTTTGGGTGAAATTATACCGTTTAGTATTCGGAAAGAGGTCAGAATACACAGCTCTGCTTAGGAAGCTTAATACATGCACTAAATTAGCTTAGATACATAGCTGTTAAAACCCTGGTTACTGATCAATATAAGGGAAAAGTAGCAGAGATTTGGCTTGATAAGATGGCGCAGACTCTATTTTCTCATGTCAAAACAACAATATTTGAAAAGGGCAGCCTCCTTCTCCTTTCACAACAGTATCAGACATCTGAAGAGACAGCCCTACGCTGACATTTCCTTCTCCATAACTGGTTCAATCAGTGCAAAGAGCTCTCAGCCGTCACTCAGGGTGCAGCCTTGTTTGGTTCAAAGCTTTCATAGGAAAGTGCATCCAATGATCCAGGTGGTCTATCTCCAATCCTCACTCTTTAGACAGACCCCCGACACAAATACGCATGCCTGCAGGTGGCTTGTTTAAATAAAGCTTTGACCCTGAACAAGTAAAGTGAGCACAACGCAGCTGTGATCAATCATTTTTACACGTGTGACGAGGACAATTGATCACCAAGGCTGTGCTGGGATATTAATGCATGTATGAGGAAAGCATGAGGAAGATCATGGTGTAGCCAGAACAGAGGCAGATGATATGCTTAGGAAATTATGAGAAGATTTTGTTTAACCAGCGTGGAAATGTCAACAGCAGGCAGAGATATATGAAAACAGCTTATCAGGCAGCTAGAGATGGAGTTGAGGCCAAGGAGGCAAGTAAAGAGAACGGTTCCACTGAACCGATCTATGCTGGCTCCGTTTCCCTTCATAAGGTGCTACATTAAGTGCCTCTGCTCCCCCCATTTCTATCCCCTGATCCCCCCCTGTCCCTTTGTTAGGATTGCACACTGCCCCTTCAACCTCTCCCACCCCCTCTAGAGGTCGATGAGCTGATCCACCAGCAGAAGGGAGCGGGCCAAGTTGGGGATGCTGGACTCTGAACTGCCACTGTTGCTGCGCGAGTGACCACCTGAAACATGCCAGAAACAGAGTGAGAAAGAGAGAGAGAGAGATGGACATGGAAGAGTCGAGGGAGATCGTGAAAGACAAGCATAAGAATGAGGGATATTAACAGAGGTTGTATGGAGAAATGAAGCAAGGAGTTGGGGAGGGTGGATGGGATGGCAGAGCAGAGAGATGCATGAACGGGGGCAGAAAGAGAAAGAGAGGCAGAGAGTGAGCTGGGATTATTTTACACAGCTGCATCATTACAGGGGGGAGTCATTCTAACACGAGGAGACTTTCAAGATTAACTACAAAGAGCCAAACACCTGCAGGGCAGAGAAGCACCAGCACTACAGCATCAGAAACAAAGGAGAGAGTGGGGATGATGTTAGAGCTTGATGGGCTATGAAGCTTAAATGTGACAAGCACACCCATACAAGTCTTCTAACATCTCCAGTGATAGGAACGAGCTACTGCGACTGAATTAGGGGCTTAGTCATCCATATTTTTGGGCTTCAGCAGGAGTCAGTGCTCATCTCAGGGGTTTTCTTAACCTTACCTTGATTTGAGTTTTTGGAGATGAGCACGGGAATAGGGTCAAACTCGTCGTCATTGCCCTTCTCCCCACACGACATGAGGAAAGCAGAGTCTGCGGTGAAGGAAGAGGAGGTGAGGGAATGATGGAGGGGAAAGGACGTTAACCCAGCCAAGGAAAAGAGCAAAAAAGAAAGGAAGATGCGAGTAGATTAAAAATAGATGAAGCCAGGCAGTCACAGTATTTAAAAGCCATGCACTTACAGTGGCCTTTGCCCAAGGGTCAGTTGAAGCTGGTATATAATGCGTCTAATTCAATTTCTGTATCACATGGAGGTTTGAGTTTTCTGTGTTTGAACAGGCCCCCTGTGTTCTGGTAAGGATCTGTGGTCTGCCCTTGTTTTATGGGCTAAGATCCCCAGCAGACATGTGGAGTGCTGCGAGGGGGGTCTTACCAGGAGCTGAATGAGCAGGTGGCCGCTCCTCCAGACAGGATCCAGAGCTGGAGCCAGAAGGAGCAGAGGAGCAGGAGGTGGCGAGAGCAGAAACAGACTGGTGTCCGTGAGGAGAAGAGTGAGATAACAGATCACAACCCAGCAGAGATTCCTCCCCAGTGAGAGAGTCTGAGACAGCACGACAGGAAGAAGCAAAGCCAGAGGGACAAGGGGTCAGAGTTAAGATATAAGTGTTAGCTGACAGAGCAGAGACCTAGTAAGGCCGTTCACCGTTTTATTGCTGAAAGCATATCAGTGTTAGCAGCTGATAAAAGCATTGGTGCAAATCCCACAGAAAGTATGTTCAAAAGGCAGGGGAAGTAGCTACACGTCCCTAAATGTACATCATTATAGTATTTTTGACTGTGAGCAGGTTTAAACATCCTCCCAATGTTGTGAATGAATAGACTGTAGCTGCTTTCAGACAGGCACAAAAGTCTGGATGTTCCTGAACCTCTCCTGCCAGCCCCCTAGTAAATTACCCAGAAAATATCAGAGTGAGCCCATGTGAGACAGCGAACGAGTGGGTGCATCGATGTTAAAGTTTGACAGACGTGAAACGGAAATATAACCCCCCTTAAATACAAAAATCTCAGGATGAAAAAGAGGTGTCATACACGTACACGTAAAAGACACAGACGAAGATACTCTTTCCCAAGTGGAATTTATGCATCATGTCCCACCACGTGCAAGCTCTACCTAGCCGATACCCCTCGCCTGAATGTTCACAACACTTTCCTCTTGTTGTGAAAACCCAATTTTAAGGATATTTTTCCTGAGTTCATGTCTGAAAACTGTCACACCTTGAAGCAAGGTATTACTGTGCCAGCCTCAAAAAACTGTTCCAGACACCAGGTTTGCTGCCATTTTGAAAGAGCCACAGGCCCAAAATAATTTGATGTTGCAGTTTGTTTTGTTTTTTACAGGATAACATGACAAACCAATGCTCACTGCCAAAGTGATGAATATCAAAATAAATAAATGTATCACAGTTGTCAACCCTCGATAAAAACAAGACAACATCAAGAGGTGGCAAGGGGAAGAGGAAAACAATTCTTTAGTGAAAATGCTGCCAAGAATTGTGTTAAGGTTTAGTACTCTGAGGTCCAGGATGCTAACCTGGAGCGCTGGCAGGGATGAGCTCTGGTTGGATTGAATGGCGTTGAACCTGGGGGGCTTCCAAACCAGGAATCAGTGAATCCACACACACCTCTGCTATTGCTGCATGGAGACATAATGTGGGGGAAAACGGTAATACAGACAAAATATTAGCAATAGTGAAACAAAGTAGATTGCCTTAGTAGGGATAAAACTGGAGAGGGTATTCTTTACTCCCCCCGGTTAGTTTTTTGGGACTTCATGATCATGCGAGTGAAGGGGGGGACGGAAGGGAAAAAGACGCATGCAGGGCAGATGGGGAATTTTAGAGCAAGGCAGGGGACAAGAACAGAGCTACCAGGTACCATTGGTGGAGCTCTCTGCAGTGCTATTGAAGGGGTCAGCTGGGGTGAACAGGTCAGGGAGCAGCAGAGTTTCAGGGGACTTTAGTCCCTCAATCAGCTTCTCTGTGAGTCAGCCAGAGAGAGAAGATGGAGAGAGGGAAGCGACAGATGGCCGGGGGGGAGAGAAAGCAACATGAGGATTTTGCAGATAAATATAAAAAGAAAGAGCAGAAACGAAAAACATGATACTGTAGCAATGTGTAGAACAATACAGTTTGATAATATCAATGAGAAGAGTTTAGTACAGTTTGAAATGTAGCAAACGTCATGTTAGTCACAAGACAAAAATAAATTCAGCAAAGCAAGAAAATATAACAGGATGATGAGTGCACGAAGAATCATGTCAACATTTCAAGGTAACCCTGCAACCAGGCTGCTTGCAGGATTGATCAAGCCATAATGTTTTGATAAAGTCATTACATGATGCGTTAGTTTACTTAGATTCTGCCCATCACAGATATACTTCTAAATTAGTTAGTAGAGGGAAATCCTATCAAGGAACAAAACACAATCCTTTTTTTAACAGTATCAAACCAAACAAATGCTGAAGAAAACCCATTTTTGCACACTCTTACATTACAAACTTCAACAGCAAACAATTAATCATACAAACAAGCCACACAGACTGCATTAATGCACTTGGCTCTGTCCACATGCTAATCATCTCAACCCATTTAGAACCAGTGCATACAAACAAGCACAACTCTTTGTTAAGTTGGTTTTTCCCTATGTGCAAAATCTTTGTCAAAGACTTGAATTTAGTATATTAATTTACTGATTTGAGCATGTGAAATACAGCCCATGAATGAAAAAACAAATGATTGCCTTTTCATTGCAGCTCATACTTACAGGAAACTGCTATGGGGGAAAATGGAGTGGGGGTCTTAGACAAGGAATGTGTTGACTCAGAAAACAGCACAGCAGATGTGACCTTTAGCCCCCTTCACTATAGGAGAGAGGCCAAGACTGATGAAAAGCTTTTTATAAAATAAAATGTCACAAAGCTTATTCTCGATATCGCCCAAAAAGTTCAGTATCAGTTGGAATCTCATGTTTTTCTAAATAATTCAACTGTGTTCTCTTTTCAATGCTGCTCTGCTTTTGTGTTTAGTCATGTATATCCTTTTTTGCATCCTATTGAAAGAGAGTCCAAGAGACAGCTTAGGCTAGGTAGAGAAGATTAACCACACCCTGGTTATGTAAGAGTCTAAACATTTTCATCCTGTCAGGGCAACTACACAAACAAGGCTACACAGAATCACGCCCAACCAGAAAGAGCTAAAGGCTAAACTGAAGAGAAACTAAAAGGCTTTGTGATTATTTCAACAAGATAGCGTGCTTAACTTTCTCTTGTTCCTAGTGGCCCTGGTAAGCTGGCTCCTCCAGCAGTAAGGCAATCCAATTAACAAAGGAGAATTTGTCCTTAGCGTTGCCGGGCAACAGCAAAAGCAGAGATCTGCAAATGAGATGCGATCTAGCTGTAGCCACCGTCTCTATTCATGGAAGCTGACAAGGAGCCACTGTGAGGCTGCTTGCTATGTCAACAAGATAGGACTGTGTACAAATCCCAACCACAAAACGAGCACTCCTAAAGTAACCCCTGGGAAGTGAGATAACCAGGCATCTACCTCAGATTAAATAAAGTGACTCAGTAGCTCTAGGAATATATTTGTCCGACGGAGAATCTAAGTTACGGCTTGTATTGCGTGTTGTGCTGTGCCAGGAAAATTACCTGTGGTGTCAGATAGTGAAAGGTTATTAAAAGGATCCGGGACAGTCAACAACGCTGAACCTGCACTCATGATGCCTGCAGATCTTTCAGCTTTACATTGCACAGTGAATAATGATGGGAAAGAACAAATAAGGCAAAGTGAGAAAAACAAAAGAGGAGAGTGGTTTGGAGTTTGGAAAAGCTTATTTTACATTCCGAAGACAGCATCACAAAAAAAGGACATAACTGGATGTTGAGAGAAATCTCCACTTGATGATTTATATGTAAAACAAACTGAAGCCTCCTGGGACATTTATTATGTAAACAATGAAGCAACATAAGAGGAATTGAACAAAGTCTTACCTGGAAAAGCAGCGAGCCCTGGAATAAGATTTTCACTGGAGCCTGTGATCTTCTCCCCCGGTGCAGCCGCTGTGCACAAACAAACAAAATAATTTTCAGGTTACACGACTACTTAACAATGCGGCATGTGTAAATATGCAGTCAATAAGTCAAACTCACTCTCAGCTAGCTTTGCAAAGTCTTTGTTGAGCAGCTCTTCCGCCGTTAGCTTCGAGAAGTTATCATCCCCAAAGGGGTTCCAGCTGGGCAGAGCGCTGGGTGCAGCGGGGGCTGATGGGGCGTCACCTTCACCTGGATGATACACACTCTGCTGGGACGAGCAGGGGGAGCCAGAAGGAGTAGTGCTGGCTGATCTGCAGAGCATAGAGGTGTAAACATAAACAAGGGCAAGAATGCACGGTGACGTTTGATGGAAAGTCTGTGGCCTCTGACCTACAGATGTATGCAAATAAGAGTGAATGAACAGAGTTATTTAAAGACTGAATTAAGTGATTCTTCTAGAGCTGGATTCTCTGCAGGGTCATTTATTCTCCTCTGGGGCTCTCTCATATGAATGGACTTTCTATTGGCCCACTGAGCTCACTCACGGCCATGAAAGGACAGTTCATCCGCAGATCACTGAAGGGAGTTAATTCTGCTCACTTGGACTTGTTGAGGCTGGCCTCAGCTGCAGCCGCCTGAAGTAGCTGAGTGGACTTGCTTACTGGAACCCCAAACACGGCACTGTGGGTGACATCACTCAGGATGCGTCTGTGGCCACTCTTGGGGGCCATCTTTGGCGACGAAGGGGGCGTCAACGAGCCAACTCTGATATTCCCTCGGCCAGCCATCTGTAATGACAAGATAAGAGTGAGAATTGGAGATTAGGGATAATGAACTGACGCTAAGGGATAGAATATCTGGAAGAAACAAACAAATCACAGTCCTAGACATAAGAAGCAGCAAGATGATCAGGAAAAGAAAATCTTAAGATGTGTTTATGGAGACCAACAAAACCATAACTTGTAGAAAACAGGTATGGAAAAGGTAAGAAAGTATTCCCATCACATAGATTGGACAGAAACAGATTCACCTCATGATATGAGTTACATGAAAGTACAGAAGGAGCAGGAGGAGTATGATAGAAGCAGTGCAAAGGTAAATCATTTGGTTAAATCATGATTTTTATAGTATCTATGAAGCAAATTAATTTTACTTAAAGACATTTAACAAGCATTTCTAGCTGCACAGCAGCAACACCCCCAAACTTCAATTCTGCCAAGAAAGAAGTTAAATCTGGATGTGATTCGTTAGAGACGAGCCAATGATCAGCCCCAACCCAAAGAGCAGCGGAGGCAGCGGGAGTCGGATGTTACCACAACCTCTTGGTCAGTTGGAGGACCAGTCACTGCAGACTCAGGGATGGGTGTGAGATGTGGAGCGGCTGTTTCATGGACTACATGCTGCAGCTGCTGCTGGTATGGCAGTTGCAGAGTAAGAACTGGAGGAACAGGTTTAGCTTTGGACTGCAGCAGGGTAGATGCCTGAGACGCTATTTGTGGTTGTTGTTTCTGGTGTTGGTGATGGATGCTCGGAACCAGTTGATGCTACATAGAAATACCACAGAGCCAATCATGAGGAAGGCTCACTTTAAAAGTTTGGTCCGGTTTAAATACATTTTGATCATGTCATGTAATTTTTTCTATGATTGCTCATTGACTTAACTGTGTCTGTAAAATGTACCTCTCCTTTTGTAAATGATCAATTACTTGATTACAATAACAATCAATTTAAAATATATTTTGCAAGTAAACCTCTCAAACCAAGGTTAAACACACACAATGCAGCTACACAGTATTTCCACTATTGTTTTGTAAGGACGCCTACCTGCTGGTTACTCTGCAGACTTAAAAAGGCTTGCTGCTGCTTCGCGAGGAGCTGGTGATGCTGTGGTGTAGCTTGTGGCTGCATATTGGTGGTCTGAGCTGTCAGTGGTGAAGCCTGTGGGGCAGAGGACTGTGGAGCAGGTTGTACAGCAGCTGCAACTGGAGATGGGACACTGATACCAACACCTGAAAAAGGAAAAACTTCAAAATTGACTTGTATCTATTACATCTTTTAAGTAACAACCTCATATCGGATGGCGTGAAAGATCTGCACAAATAACAGTCGCACTAATTACATTAATGCAAATGTGCACAAAATCTTAACATATAGCAAAAGAGTGAAATACAGTGTTTCTCTGCATTTCCAAAAATGGAAGTGTTTTATATAGCTGGTAATAATTTATTGAAATGATACTTTAAGCCTTCTCCCCACTTTCATCTGAAGACAAATAGCATTTTAAGTTAAGTAATGTCTTTATTTGACACTGTTAAACAGAGCTTTACTCCGCAACTATACTGTTTCAATACATTTTACATTTTTTATCACAAACACTACCTGGAAGCAAACTCAGCAAATACGGGACTTTGAACTGCCAAGTATAACAGCATGTGTGGTAATGACTGTGACATCATGCCATCATCTGTTCCTTCTGTAAGTGGTCACAGATGAAAAAAGGACCGATGAAATCAATTAAAAGCCTTTTAAGAATGAGCCCATTGCACCTGTGAGAACACAGATCAAATTTTGAGCAGCACATTCAGTCCAATAAGACGAGTCCTCAATTTTCTGTAGAGATTATTATTACCAGAATAACTGTCACTGTAATGACAGGCTTCCTTTATTAATGGTCTTAACACTGACATATGGACATATCAAAGAGCTACTTGTACCTATGGCCTGGGGCCCTCCAGCAGCCACGTTGGGCCTCTTGCGTGGGGTGAGAGCAGACTGGATGGGAAGAATGCCTATAGGCTGGGGCTGAGCCTGACCAGCCTTGGGCCTTTGTCGAGGTGCAATGGAGGTTTCCGTGGTTGGAATGGGGTCCGAAAGCCTGGTGGAAGGAACAACGAGACACGATGAGAATGATAAATAATGATAAAACTCAAATGCTTTGCTTAAATGCAACTCACCTGGCTTTGGTTTGACTCTTTTTGGCCACTGCTTCACTGGCTCTGATTGGCTCAGGAAGTTTTGCAGGAATGGGCAAATTCTACAACAGTAAGAGGATTTACAATTTATCAAAGACAAGAGTTTATAATTATTACATCAGTGAGGTGTTAGGAGAATATTTTTCACTCATTACTACACACTATAACACATCTGGATTAGCAGCTTCCATGACAACACAATAATTTCCCACTTCAATAATAGTCAAGAGGGATTTCATAAACCTGGTTGAATCAGGACGTGTGTCCATAATACCTATTTCTCTGAAAGAAGAGTTTCGGTAGGGCGCAGGCGAGATCTTTAAACTAGTAAGTTTTGTTTCTATGACATGTCACCACTGCCGTAGTATGATATACCAGCATTGCAACTATTTATTGAATTTCTATTTATCGCATCATCGCTTCATCTGGCAGCTGTAGAGCAAAGAGTTGCCTAACAACTACAACCATTGTAGATGACTGGCTTGTATTTCTTAAACATCAACCCTACTGTATATTATCATCTCAGATTCCTGCCAGACTTACATGCACATTTGGGACCGGACACTCGCGTCGCGCCAGTTTAAAGGCAAAGTAGGAAACTTGGTAGATGTCTGGTCTCTGATCTGGGTCAGGTTCCAGCATGTATCCTGAGGAGTCAACGAGCATGGCATGTTTACTTTGAGTCAGAAACAGGAAAATTCCCAGTTAAAGGTAACTTCCCCAACACTGGACACCCTTACAGTAAGTAAGACAGTGATTATAATGTGGTGAACAAGGATACTCACGAATGAGACAGTGCATGTCCTGGGAGTAGCGGGAGTTGTCTGGGATTGTGAAGCTGCCGTCACAGATAGCTACTTGACTCTCCCCAAAAGGTAGTGTGAAGTAGCACAGTTTATAGAGTAGACAACCCATGGCCTATACAGAAGAGAAAATCAATGTTACTGTGTCCAGCTTAATGCACATGTCCTCATGACAGTAAATTAATGTGTTTGTTTTGTGAATATAATGTAGTGTAGTGGTAACGAACAAAATCATTCTCACCCAAATGTCGGCCTTTGTTGTGATGACTTTTCCACCATAGAGGTTGACCATCTCTGGAGCGCGGTACGACAAGGTGGTGTACCTGGTTTTAAGACAACACCAGTGAGTTTCTGGACTCTGGTTAGAAAAACAAATAGAAGCTATAAAGAGAAACTCACTTTTTGATTTCCTCGTCCAAGACTGGCACTCCCTCCGTCTGAGGGTTTTGGAAGTGGTTGGTGGCGCTTCCAAAGTCACAGAGCACGTAGTGTCCCCGGTCGTGCAGAAGAATATTTTCCACCTGCAATGGAAAACATGATGAGACCTTTTAGAACTGATAGTACATGATGTTAACAACAATGTCATAATGTATTACTTAGCATTATACACTCACTGTCTTAATAATATGTGCATCTTTGGAAATGAATTAGACTTGCCTTGAGATCTCGATGGACGATGGGACTTTTGCACTGGTGGAGACGAGTGACCGCCTCGCATGTGTCACAAAAGATCTGTAACACCTCAGGTTCAGTGAAGCCCGTCTGTAAACGCTGATTCATTAGGTTGACCACCTGTCCACCTTCACAGAAAAAATAGGTCAACTACAAGACTAATAAAGGGTCAGCGAACAACATGTTAATAATGTTCCTATCTGATAATTTACTGCTATTTTATGAATAACTTGTATTTAAAGGTTATCTAATTTTTTTCAGGATTTTTGGCAGACTTGAATCTGTAACGTAAACAGTAATTACCTGTTGAAGGTTTAAACAAGTAATATAATTAATCAACTTTCCACATCAACAATAAACCCAAAAGTTCATATTTATCTATATAACCTTTTTTACTTTTCAAATGGCCCTAATGAAAAAAGGTCTCAAAAAATGTCCCCAAATTTCAATTAAATTTCTCTGTCAACTTTCGTCTTTAGAGGCTTAAACAGCCACAGTAATGTTAATGCTTCAACTTTCTATTAATAACACCACTCAGTTATGTATTGACTGACACAGAGGTTGTATTGACCACATTAGCTATCTGTTGAATGCTTGCTTTTAAACAGGACAGGGGGCTGTGAGAGGCTGAGGGTAATGGGGCTTTGAATTCAACCTCGACAGAAACATGGGGGTGGGCCAACTTTACCTCGACAGAAGTCCATTAAGATTAGGACTTCCCACACATCGCCAGCTCCAACTGCCGTTATGCTGGAGTCCAGGAAACCAACTATATTTTTGTTGCCCACAAGGTCTCTCTGTGCAAACAAACAAGGAAAGAGCTAAAGTTACAAATAATGTATATACAGTTTTCATGGATTTTACACTATGAAAACATTTGGTTTGGTTTACAAAATACATCCATGTTTTTTCGTAATTCAGTCAATTTTTAACTGTAGAGAGTCTGATTCTGAGCCAAAGGTCTAGAAGAAATGATGATAACCATCCAGCAAAAGCTGTGCCACCCAGGGTGTGGCTGCAGGAAGTGGTTGGTTTATCTTCCAGTGATGACTACCCGATAAGCAAAAGGGAGTAAAGATGGCAAAGTGTCAATTCAACATTTTCCACGGAATTCAACGTGTTTCAAGAGCATTACTACGATACACTGCTTCTGCTCCTGGGTCAAAGAATATTTTCAGAAGTAGTACTTCCAACTTAAAGCATTCAGACTAGAATAAGTCATGTTCAGACCAATCTGTTCACAATAGTGCACAGGAACACGATCTACTCTTTATAGACCCCCTTCTCGTGTATGTTTTGCTGCAGTCAGCAGTCTGTTAATGGACTCCTACTCACCATAATCTGTATCTCAAGTTTGCAGACCTGCAGATCATCTTCATCGTTGACGTACATCCTTTTTAGCGCACATCGTACGCCTTGATGAGTCCGCACCAAAAAAACTATGGCAAAACCTCCTGCAAATGATAAGAGAGATAGAACGAAGAAGAAAATTATAATAAACACGTACATTTAGAAAAAGTCTGAAGAAAAATGATTCTGTTATCGATTATTACCATCTCAACATATCCTGTTAAATTGCTATAAATGGTTACATTCTTGTTAAGTGCTTATGTACAGTGCAAGGTTGAGTGATGAACTGGTAAGAGGAGCGTAAAACCGCACCATGTGAGTCAGCAGTCATGCTGAGGAGGAAGATGGAAGAAATAGACAAAACTCACACAGGATACAGGAAGTGAGAGAATGAATCATCCCAACTTTGGTCACAGAGAGTCTGACACGTAAGAAAAAACATGTTTGCATCCATAGCAACAGAAACCACTAGAGTAAAAAGCAGATATGCATGATTGATTATTATTGTAAATTAGAATAAAAGCTCTAACTTGGAAAAGAGTGATTTTGACTGCACTGAAAGGTAGATGGATTATGCCAAGTCTTTATCTTCATTGACTTGAAGATATAATCAAGTCCCAGCTTTCATTTGGCTCTAAATGTTAGATCAACAGCATTAAGCAGTTTCACTGTAAAGGTTTTCACTGGAATGTGTTCCTGCAGCTCTTTTCCCCCCACACAGCTTGTGTTAATTCCGTACACAGGGCTGACTCATCCAGCTGGCATCACTAAGCCAAGGACAGTTCCATGTGACTGGTCTGATTGACATTTGATGAGGCCTGGCTTGTGCTACACCACTGTGAGCTGTATTATAAAAGAAAGCAATGAAGCACAAAAAGAAGGGAGTCAGCCACATTAAATTATTTTAACAGGCTGGTTGAAATAGTCTAATAAAGGCATAAAAAGCTCAGACTATTTATAAATGATGTGTGCTGCAGTGCTCTGGCCCGTCAGGTTTGAGCTGGGTCACCATGGATGACAACACATCACAATTTCACTGACGTCATAAGCTATAAATTCAATGAAGAGAAATTTCACGATGAAGGGCAAAAATTTGCCAGACAGTGCTTGATTAACAGAGAGCGCTGGCAGAGCTCTGCCTGATCAGTGTTATTAAGACACAGAGAATCTCAGGATGTATTTGGGTGCAATCGGACATGCATTTGTGATCGGATCACTCAGGCTGAATGTTTATACCGGGTCGGAATGGGGTCTAAATGAGAATCTGAATCTGTGTGTGTGCAGTCCGTCGCAGTACAGACAGCTGAAGCCCTGTTGTCTCGCACGGTCTAATCTGAGGTGCCTGTGAGGAATGAGAAGGATTAGCAGCCTTCTTAAGCAACGTTCAGCAGTGGTCTACAATCTCAGTAGACAGTGCAACCAAACGACTGTTAGTGCAGCTACAAATAGCCCCTGCCCCTTGACGTAACTGACTGACTGTTAGGATTATACCACTCTAGCTTATGCATACACGCTCAAGTAAATGGACACAAAAATACAGCTTTAGGCAGTGCTTTGAAAAGCGCAGTGAATAGCCACAGTGTTCACTTGCAATTTCTCATTAGCGTAATGGACTTTACATAGCTACAAGGCTTAGTTTCAATTCTACAAAACACATGTCCTCATGATTACTATGCTGTTTACAAATATGCTCTCTGTAAGGTTACATGACACTGCAGTGACAGGGAGAAATACAAGCATCACAGATCTGCTAAAGAGAAAATTAGCATGGATGATCCAGGTTAAGCATTTGCTTAGAAAACTGAATGGTTTTGGTTTACTAATGAGGGGATGACTTACTGAAGCTCTATGTTATGCCATCTAAAATGCAGGATCGGGGGGGGTCACATTCTCTGTTGCAATGCAACATATTACACGTCTCCGAAACAGGGCTAATGTTACCAGCAGTAACTCTATATGGCCAAAAGAAACTACATCATGATGACAGTAAAGACCGAAAGAGCTGTGTCCAGGAATATCCAGAAAAGAACCGGTTGAGAAGAAATCACAGACATCTGCCTTAAACCCAAATGTCTAAAAAAAGACTGCAAAAATGACCATGCATGCACCTTTAGGCCTTAAGCTAGAAAAGCCAGGGTAATGTGTCCCTGTGACTGCTTTTGTCTGAACGTTGTGAAACGTTCGACAATGAAAACAAAGGGAGTAGACAGAAGGGGACATTTCTAAATGGAACAGCAAGCTAACAGAGAGTAACAGCGCAGACTTAACCTAAACCATCTGAATAAATAGGTCTGGTGTCACTGGGGGAGTCACATAGCAAGCAGCAGGTCCACTGCTGCAGCCAGAAATTATAATCTGCAGAAAACTAGTCTATGTAGTGTTTGGTAAGATGTATAATCTTGTGGAAGTCCTTTATTTTTACTATCTTAGCCGGATCATGTTTGTGAGGCCAAAGGATAACCAATCGATACTTGAGTAAATATCTGCATTGAGGCCAAAGTTTTTCCAGAGAGCTGATAAAACGACAATATCTCCAAATGAACCAATTGCACTTGAAGTTTCCAGTGGCATCTCGGTGCAGGGGTCAGATGTCTAAACCCATTCATAAAGCCACTTTGGTGCAAAGCAGATGGTGGCCATCTATAGTACTGATGAATTAATCAGTCTTCTTTCATCTATTTTTTAGTAACAGGCGCTCTTCGCTACCGGAGCATGGCAGACTCTCATTTGAAAAATGAGGACCAAGGAGAAACTTTTACCACTATCACAACGCCCGATCAACTGTGTTCTGGTAAATACCTCCTTCAAAGTTAGGTTGAGTTTCCAACAAAGCCTTGAAGTCAATGACCAACCACTGTTTGAACTTGGATAAGTTCAGGTTGCCAACATGTTACTGTTGTAGTATGAAAGTCCCACAAAGTGAGGAGGTTGTATTTTAATTAGCTGTAAATACTAATATCTGTCCCCACCTTGAAGCAAACCACAGATAGTTCACCCTTGCTTCTGGAATCTGTATTGAGGTTTGTCACTCCCTCTGTAAATACCAGGACAGATGACTCAGCTGGGCTTTGGTCCTTAACAATAAAGAAGAAAATGCGGTTACACCATTTCCCCCCGAGCAACTTAAAGAAGACAATCTCCACACACCCTATGACAGAATTTGAATGTTCAATCTTGAAACTCTTCTCGTTCATTGCCCAGAAGATCACGAAGTAAACTCAACCTGACCCTGAACCAATGAGCAAGGCCACTGCCTTTTCACAACATGCAATAAAGGAGATCATCACACTGGGACTGTAGCAGGGCCATAGTCCGACAGTCCTCTCATTTAACTCATGGTACCAGACCGTCCATCCTTACATGTGTGGTGAGATCCATACTGTGGATCTGGCTAAACGTGTTCGTGTAGGTGTGTAATCCACACAACATAAAGTCACAATGTTTTCACCTTCTGCGACAATCTCCTCCACGGTCACTTGATACCGTCCGATGGTGAAGACGCGTCCGATGAAGCTGCCACCGCCGCCGGAACCACCGCCTCCTCCGCCGGCTCCGGAACCGGGCCCGGTGCTCACCAACTCCCGACGGGAGTCAAAAAATTTCTTCATGTCTCCAAATATGTTATCCTCAGCTCGACCGAGTCCAAAAGTAGACCAGTGTCCTCCCAACAAAGGCTCGGCGTGGATGTGCCCGGTGCCTGCTAGCCACCGTGCTGGCGTTAACGCGTTAGCAGCTTCTCAATGATTGAATGAACGCCGCTAGCTAGCTTCAAGCTAACATCAAGCTAACTAGCTGGATCTCAAAATACCCCAAACACTGCGGTCCGACGCTCCGACGCTAACTCATGGTTTGAGCAGCAGAGTCAGGTGTAACTGAGGAAATGTTAAAATACAGTAGCGTTTTATCCGGAAGTCACTTCCTTTCCACTGTGAACGCGAGCTCAGAGCTGACCGGCTAAATTAGCCAGAATGAGCCAGAAACCCCCCCACACTTGTAAGCCGTTAGCTCAGTTAGCCAGCTAGCCGGGCAGCTAGGTGCGGTGACAGCTGTCAGTCGATGGGGGGGCAGTCAGGGAGGTCCTCGGTGTCCAGTGCAGCTTATTACACATCTCCACCGGCTCACATCCGCCTGGAAAGCTGCTTAGTTCCCCGCCTGCTCCGCTCGTCAGTCCCAGTGGAAGTGACAGAGCCCCGCTGCCTTTATGCCCCCTGCTCGGCTAACTTAATGATGGAGCTAACGTGGCTACAAACACAGTGGGTGCCAGAGGGAAGAGTCATCTCCTGCTCCTCTCTGCGGACTCCATCCTGCCGGACTTCTCGAGGTGTGATTGGCCAAACGAGCAGCGACTTCCTGTCAATCTCCTGCTCTCTTGAGGCTCAGGTCCCCACGGTGAAAACCTGGTGAAAACCCGACAGGCCCCCGACCTCTGAGGAGTCAAACCTCCAGCTGCCTGTTCTCAAAAGCCCCTCCTGCTGGTAACACAGGTCCAACCATGGGTCCAACCATCTGGGTTCTGTGCTGCAGAGGATAGTCTCTTGCACCGCACACTCTCTCTCTCTACAGATCATGTAACATTTGGTCTGATTTAGAAGAACCAAAACGACATTCTGCTGCTGATGTATAGGTTTATCACAAGCAAACATTCCCTGCCTGCGTGGATGAAAAATAATTAGATATGACAGGCAGGCTGTCATGTTGGCAGGACTTCAACCACCTATACATTGCACAATATCTAATAATATGTCAATTTAAAAACAAAAATGAACCACAACCATTTCAAATTAAATATTTAAAAAAAATTAAATTAAATTAAATTAAAAAATTAAATTAAATTCAATTTAAAAAAAACTGCGAGCACACATCCTGCGCAGAAGCCCATCGCGCACATCCTGCGCAGAAGCCCATGCGCAGGAATTGCGCACAGGTTTTTTTTTTCATTTTTTTATTCATTTGATTTAATTTAATTTTAATTTTTTCCTTTTTATATTTAATTAATTTTAATTTACATAGTGTAATATATTTTGCAATTAATAGGTGATTGAAAACCCTGCTGGCACGAAGATAAGAAAGATTGGAGAACGAACCCCACTAGGCCAATATAGGCAAAAATAAACCAATATAAACAATGTAAATAAAACACAATATAAAAACCCTATAGACTAAGTAGCAGGGGAAAATTAGCTTTTAATAAATTAATTGATAAGTCGACCAACACAAAATTACCCGTCAACTATTTAGATATTCTAGAAACATTTCATTGTACTTTTAATTTCCTGTTGTGTTTCTAATTATTAATAATGTTGGTGACATTTCCTTGATAAATGTGTGGAGGTTTTATTACCTCTGCTAAGGAGGTTTTGTTTTCACCTCTGATTTGTCAGTCATCATGTAATAAACTACTGGACCAATAACCACAAAACTTGGTAGAAGGAAGCTGCATGGATCAGATATGAACCTATACGTCTCTGTTGAGCTCTACTGAGTGCCAATCTAGTGAATGAATCTGGAATCCTCTCAAAGAAAAAACATTCCCCCCCCCCCCCCACAGGGTTTATAGTGTGAAGCTAATGAGGTGTTTTATAAAGATGTGATCGAAAACTTCAGACCAAGTGAATCCACTTTATGAACAGAAAAAAAAAAGAAGGGAGTTTCATTTCACCGTTAGCACATGTGCCAACTTTCTGGAGGCCAAGTATGAATAACGAAATGTGAGAATGGATTTAAAAAAAAGAACTGTACTTGTGTAACAGTGTATTGTATATAGGTGCATCATTGTCAGCTGTATAGCCAGTTACAGTATTTAAGTGCAATATTGAATTAGCTTGGACCCCTAAAGAATGTTTGAATTGAACTATGGTCTCAATCTCCTTATTCGTCTTCCTTCAATGTTTCTCCACCCTCTCCCTCTCTCAGCAGCAAAATGACAGGCTGGAGGCGGGATCACATCAGATACAATGCAGCGAATCCAGCCAGAGCAGCAATCCAAGTCGCAAACAGAACCTGTCCCGTTGGGTGTCGGAGGTCGGCCATGGTGAGTTGACTGGCATATGCCGTTCCACTCGACGCCGCTGGATGCACAAAAAGAGAAAAACAAACCTTGACAACAACAACCTCACAACAACAGTTCCTCAAAGCAACATGATGCATACAAAGAGAAGTATAAAAACCTTCTCCTTTTGGCAGCATAGTAGGGACATTTGCTGATGTCACCAGCCGTGGCTCCGTGGACAGGCAAGCCAGCATCTAAAACATCCTCCTGGATGGGCTCCCTGTGTGAACAGACACGCGGTGACAGACTGCGGTTAGAGTCAAAGATGAATTAAAAAAAGATTAAATTATCAGGTGCCCAATTCAGAAAGCACCGCAAAGTAGAGGAGGAGAAGAAAGAACAATATAGAGGTAAGAATCACCCCGATTGTGGACATCATTAATGTTTATTTTTGTCGACGTGACATGATATGTTATTAGTACAGCTGATTTCAGACTCTTTATATTTTTTGTTATATATTTTTATTGTTTTTTATAGCTTACAATTTTGTCTGCCTGTGTGTGCATCTGTATACAGTCTTGAAGCCTGTGTGCACACTGAACCAACAGAAGGCTCCAGCCTCGAGGTTAGAAAACCTTGTCTCCAATTTGCGGTTACAGCAGGTGTCACACTGACAAAACATTAATTTTGTTAATTGGATGAAACATAACACACATCTTTCTTAAGAAGATTGAAATTAATCAGACCCCTTGGTTGGCTGCTTGTTTCTGTCAGTGTAAGGGTTTATCCAGCAGGGGTCACTATTTCATCATTAAATAAATGCAGCTACACAGACCTTTGGTTCAGGTTGTGTGTGGTTGTGTGTGGTTGTGTGTGGTTGTGTGGTTGTGTGTGTGTGTGTGTGTGTGTGTGTGTGTGTGTGTGTGTTTGTGCGTTTGTGTCTGTGTGTTTGTGTCTGTGTGTGTGTATATACCCTTACGGTTAGGATTAGGTATGAATTAGTCATGGTTAAGGTTATATACATGGGATAATGTTTTGATTAGACTGACAACAAAGAATGGAAGTCAATGCGAAGTCCAAATAAGGATGGCTGCACAAACCTGTGTGTGCGTGGCTTAGCCTTTTCTGGCTAATTTAATTGATTGTTATTCAAGCAAACTCTTTCTTCAATACAATAAAGTGTTAAGTAATACATGATTACCCAAACACCCTTTGAACATATGATTTTTTGTTTACAGTGTACAGAGCATCCATTTAGTCTAGTTAATGCCTTGGAATCAGCGTAGTCACACTTGGAAAACATGTGGTGACCAATTTGCTAAAATAATTGGGCCATTAGGCCGTTTGAGCTGCAGCGTTTTTATTGCTCTGGTGATAAATGACAAGGCTTTCATGCATTCTTTCCCCTGTGTTCATCTACAATGTCCTGGATCTCTGGCAAAAGGTTACCATACTTTGTTGTCATTTTGTGTGGTCCGCTGAGAACCAAAACATGCTGACTGGATTTTGATATGGCAAAAATGCAGGGTCAATAACCATTAAATATGCATACAAGGAGGTAATGGGACTGACTGTAATCGGGCCTGTGTACTGAGTAGAGCAACAGTTACATCATCAGAAAAGTTGGAGCTGTCCCTTCTTACTAAATTTGACATTTAACATTTGTCTCTTAACGGATTTTTCATCACATTAATATATTTCTGACAACCATCCCTAATGTGACCTGTTCACTCTGATTGGATCATTGGACAATATATAATATTAACAAAGTAAATGTACTTCATTATAACCTATAACTGCAAAAGCAACCTAATTTCATCTGACTTACAAGGTACCACAGGAAATGAAGCCGGAGTATCTCTTTGGAAAATACATCTGAAAACATCAAAACCACAGTTTTTTCTTCTTCCTGCATGAAATGATACACAAAGAAAAAATAACTTTTTCCTAATCCTCTCATGATCACAGGGACAAGAACCTGGTATTAAATATTCTTAGCCTCAGTTCTTTCTAATGTACTTTAGAAATAACAAATGAAAATAATCAGAACAATCCCAATAGGGTCCTTGCAGTGGTTTCTGCTTGGGCCCTAACAAGGATCTATCCTTGAGAATCCTCTCAGATGATATAAATTAAAAGACTGATTTGGTGGCCAAATACTGAACGTTTTTGTTGGAACTGTCTGAGCTCCTACAGAAAATGATTCAGTTGACCTTTATGTTTTTCTCAGTTACAGGTAATTGCTCTCATCAACATGAACTTGTTCATTGAGTGGAGATGACCTTTCAAAAGCTTTCATTGTCCGTTGGGTGATGTCATACAGTTCATTGTCCGTTGTCTATTGTCTAACTGTTCAGATGTATTAACTCATGGAATTAATACAGGGATTGGTAACATTATTAAATTCCAGTGGCTCAGGATAAATAGATAAAAACGTTACTCTGCCTTGACGCTAATTGAAACTGTAATGTTGTTTATAAATGCAGAATTACATTACACAGGAAGAATATGGGACGTGAATACCCCACTGCAGATAATCAAAGACTCTCCGACCTGCATCCAACTTTTGATTAGATATTCCATCAGGCTTGATGCAAACAGAACAAAGAAATGAGGTCGGGATGTCTGTGTGTATAAAATCCAAATCCCAGCCCTTGGATCGCAGCTACTGATGGTTGGTCATTTATTTTCGCTTGCGACTGCCTGATGCCTTTCTATGTGACAGTTTGTTTTGGCGTTTGCTACTATATTAGAGAAGCTGATTATTAGCTGTTTGGAGTGCATGAGACATAACGTACCCAAATGTGAGAACTGCAGTGCCCTCTCCCACTCCCAGTAGCAGACACTCCACACATCTGGATCTCATCCCCTGTAAAGGGAGAGCCAATCATCACATACCTGAGCAAACACTCCTGACTTTCACTGGATTCGGCTATGGAGAAGTTCACTGTAAAAACGAAAACTTAAAATTGCTCATCTGTGTGATTTTTTTAATAAACTGAACAAAAAATATTTAATTGCATTAAAAACTTAAAAAAGTATCTGCATCCACTAACATTATTAAGTTTATTGTGTGAAGTTGGCCTGCATACATAATGTAAGCCAAACAAATACTTTTCATTTTGAAGGTCAGAACAGGGTTTCACACAGGATTTTTTTCTGACCATTCCCCTTCTTCTTGAGTGAAGCCTGTCGTCCTGAAGTGAGTTTTTTGTTTAAATCTACTATAGAAATGCTGACTTTGCATATAGGAGTTTACATTAGAGGGGCAGTGTGTAGAATTTTAGGGCTCTCTAAGGCTCTCTTTGCAAAAAAGGGAATCCTCACATCTAAGTTATATTAACTGTGTAATGAGCCTAAAATAAAATAAAAAACATAGTTTTATTGTTTCGATAGAATGAGCTTTATATATTCATATATATATAGTGTTAATACTATCGCATGTCTCAGGTCGCCATGTTTGATCACCATATTGCTACAGACGCCAGAAGTGGACAAACCAGTCAGAGGTGGCGTCTCGCAAATGTGTACTGAAGAAGCAGCATGAATTTAACAAAAGAAGAAAAAGTTGGAGAGGGAGCTTGTTATTAAGGTGTGTGGGAAGTTTGCAAACAGAAATGCCTTTGAATGGATGATAATACTTATAAATTATCAACAGAAAAAACAAGGGAGCGTACACAGACATCATCAGAGAAGGGAAAACACGACGAAGTGAAATGAAACAGGACATGACGGCAGAAACGAGGATAAACTATGTGTTGTCTCCAGGAAAGAAAACTACTGAGAGACTAAATGTTTCAGATCGTTTAAGATCATAGAAGGAATTGTTGAGACATCAGAGATTTATTTAGTTTACTTTGTTGAACTTCCCATCTCTTAACCCTGTTCTTTTACAGTTTTCTGATGGACACATATACTGTACAACAACTCCAATGAAGGAAAAAGCATTTTTCAGATGCAGCTTTGTTTAACAGTGCGGTTATAATGTTGATTCTCTGTAGTATGATAATAACATAACACGTGATTTGACTACTGGCTGTAAAACAAATTGCCCCTCAGAGATAATAAATATATCTTTCATTCTTTTAATGATATGATTATATGATAGATATAATCCAAAAGTAGCCAACTTTGCCTTTAATGTTTTGGGGGGTCACCATGAACAAGAGTGAGGTGAAATATCTGTGACACCTCTCAAGGATTTTTTAAAATAATATTTAATAAGACCAAGTTAAGAGTTCCATAATGAGCAAGTAGCAATCTTTGCCTATAACATACAGATTATATTCCATTTTATTACACCTTTCTATGTTTTGTGTGGAAATTAAATCAATTGTTCATAATACTGTAAGTGTCATTTAACCTTCAACGTTTGTCCGTTTTGTGCTCAAAGGACCTGTACCGTAAGACCAAGAATAGAGGCATATTAACTTTCAAAGTGTGGCTTGCGTGACAGGGTTTTCACAAAGGTGTTTTTAAGCAGGAGGGCCACTGTGGCTCTTTCTCGCTCAGGAAGGGAGGGGTGAAGTGAGGAGCACTCAGTCAGTTGCAATGTTACACACTTTTAAGAGAGGTCTTTCCCATTTATACAAGTTAAAGTTGCAAAATATTAGGAACACCTTTCAGTATAATTCCACGATTTCTGCTATCATAGTATAGGCCTGGCAGGACACCTGCACCATGAATTGCCTGGTGCACTGGTGTATTATACTGCCTTACTTTAAACCTGGTGAACCTAATACAATGAAACAAGCGAGTTTACAGTTTATGCTCTATACTGTGAAAATAAGGCCAGTTAAACAGTGCTCTACTGTTTTTTTTACTGATTTCCAGACATTTGACATTGCACTGCATCAGAGGAGACAGTTTGGAGGGTCTAGCCATATTTGTTTTAAACTATTCAGAGGACCTCAAAATTCTATTACAGTACGGTGCCTTGAGTGTTTGAGTTTTCCCGACTTTTTCATTTTTACAGTGCTCTAGCCTTTAATTGTTGCCCCAATTTGTCAGAAGTGTAAAGGTTTCCATAAGTACGATCCAAAAAACTTTTTGAATGAAATTTGGCTCGGTAAAGATTTCAGACACTGTGCAGTGAGTTTCATTTTGAGTATAACAGAGAAACAGTTTATTGGAGGTATAAGATGATCACTTCCTTTATGCCACAGCCTGCGTGGTGCAGGACAAGAATGTTGCTGTTTTTTTAACCTGAACACAATCCCTCCTCACACTCTCTGGCTCAGTCTTCACCTTCAGCGGGGCCTCACTTCAAATAATTGATTCTGATTGTTTTTAAGATAAACCTTTTTGTGACATGACATTCAAACCTATTTCACCTAATTTATTTAATTTTATTTGGAAAACGGTAAACGGTAAAGGTGCAAAAAATTTAAAGAAAATGTCTCTTTTGCATCTTGAGTTTGGCCGTGATCCGACTGTAAGTAAAGTGTTATCTCCAGGTTACAGAAACTCATTTATTTTTCATTCCTCTTAAAGAGTTAACTAAAGAAATGTGAAATGAAAATATGAAGTGCATTGTCGAGGTCAAAAAGAGAGAGCACTTTCATTTGAAGGCAATCAATGGAATACTTATCGCTATTATTCATTCATTGGTTTGTAATCAGCATTTCTATTCAGATTCGATGTGCGTAAATCTTAAACCTGCACGTGGTATCGTGGCTTCAGGGCTGTAGCTGCCGAAGGCCATGTCATCTGTGGTTTTCACTTTTTATTTTTGTGAATTTGAGGGGAACACAAGTGCTTTTCCATAATCAAATCCAAAATGCACATTTGTTGATTCTGGTATGTGTTTACATATAAAGGCTTTCATTATCAGATGAGTGTGTTTGGGAAGAAAACAAACCAAACTGATGAGGAGGTCAACTTGAAAGATAATCATTCACTTTATTTCTGTAATGTGTGAGATTATTCAATTTATCATGAAAAAAGTGCAAAGTACGACTGGTCTGCGGTTTGGCCTTTAGCACATCTGGTATACATTAAGTATCTTATCTTGTACTGTACCTCTTTATATTTATACGATAGGCTGTACTTTAAGATAGATGATGCACCTCCACCTCCTCCCACTATCCAGAAATGAAGCTAAAATGTTGCGGATATAAACGCCACCATGTTGCGCATGTGGAGCCAGAGTTCGCGCAGTAGTGATGGGGGATGTAGCCACCGAAGCAAGGTCCTACTGATACACGCGTTTGACCAGTCATAAATCTCAGCTGTTAACCATGACAATTCATCCTGCTTCAAATTAGTAATTAAAACCAAATTTGACAGAAACCATCCGTCAGAAAAAGTATTTTGACATTTTTAGTTTGGCCCATTATTGATACAGAGATGGATTTATGACCCATACTGCAGCCAGGCACTAGATGGCAATCCAGATAATTGAGCTTCATTTTTGGTGAAAGGTCCTTTCATCCATCTTTACATACGGTCTATGATTTACACTAAATGTTGTGTGATCAATGCAAACTGCAGCAACCACTCTCTCCAAAGTTCACAGAAAATAAGTAACGCGCACACAGGCTGAAAGTCAATGAGATTAATGTCACACTCTACATTAGCAAATGTCACGAGCCATAGAGCTCCAAAGCAAGGAATTGTGGGACCCTGTTATTTCCTTTCCTGTTGTAAAGGCAGCTCTATGTGTACCTTATGCCCGAAGAAAGGAAGCACTGAAGCCTCTTTCCTCAGCATTCAGAGCATTGGACCAGTTCTCATCATGCCTGACACGTATACTTCAAGGTCATGCCACTCAGTTTCTAACCCTCCTAAACCCCACAAACCTTTGAGCCCCAGCCATCATCACACTGACTATGTGCTGTATTAAAATCAACATAAAACTCATAGATGTCATAGAGATGAGTATTATTGACGACATTATTATTATAATTGTCTGTCATCAACAGTATAGCTATGTCAATCATCCTGTAACCAGCTCTGAAATCTGGAAATGGAAATCTCTGCTCTCTATTGGCCTTTCTAAAATTATAGCCCTCTGGCCTGCAGGAGTGAAAAAACACTGTTGACACCAGCTCAGAGAAACAATTATCACACAAACTCATCAATCCAGCTGACATGTATGGATTAAGACTTGAAGCCATGCAGGTACCATGTTGTGATGGTAGCACTCCCCCCTGAGCCCTCTGTGATGAAGGCTGGGCTCTCCTGATTCAGATGCTGTGTTTGTCTGTTTGTGTGAACAACTTCATCAGTGACCCGCTCTACAGATTGCAAGCGTGCCGTCTGTGGGACCAGGACGTGCTTTTCGTCACAGGTCTGTGGTGACAGGCAGGTATTCTGTCAGCTGCAGACAATGCAGAAGCAGATTTTGGATTAGAGTCATGATTGCTGTGGCAGGTGGGCGGATGGTGTTGGACGGCAGCGGTGACAAATAGCCAACCTGCCTGGAACAATCACACTATCTGATGGATCACAGTATATTTTTGGGGAAAGGAAAACAAATCTAATCAAATCTGTGAATGTGCAGAATGAATGTGTACGTGCGTGTTTTTCTTGAGAAGGTCTGCACTTTCAGCCCAGTGTATTTGTGCACACAATTATTTATATAGAGCCTTTCTAGTCTTGATGACTACTCAAAGTGCTTTACATTACAGTTTACTGCCATTCACCCATTCACACAAATTGAAACAGTGCATCTATGGGCAGCACTTTTTTCTATTAGGGGCAATTCGAGGTTCAGTATCTTGCCCAAGGACACTTCAGCATGCATATGGAGAAGACAGGAATCAAACCGCCAACCTTCTAGCTAGAGGAAGAATGCTCTACCCCCTCAGCCGCTGCTGCCCCATAAGTATTATAGTCAATATAAATATGAAAAGTTGCGTTTTTAATAAACTAGAACTAATGTATCTCTGCGTAAAAAAGCTTCACACCGCTAAATGCCCCCACTCACTAGCATCACTTATCGGCCCACCCAGTCGATGGTAATCTGTACCGATAGGTCGACTCAGGAAGAGCGAGGGATGAAGGGAAGAGACGGAGGGTAAACTTCCTGTGGAATGTGCTTTTTTTTCTCAAGCAAAGGGTGGAGTGCTTCTAAGAAACAGAAGGGGGGAGCAGCACCCTGTTTCTTTTAAAACATATTTAAGGTCACAGTACTCAAAGAAATAATTCTTCCCTGTGTTAGTAAACAGAGACAGTCACTTCATAAGATAAGGCTTTTTTTTTTCAGGAGTGAGGAAATTAACTTGGGATGTGAAAACCTTGAGGGACAAGGAGCACATTTAACTAGTTGAAAAAGAGTCACTTGGAGGTCATGTCATCAGATTATTTTAATTAAATGCAAGTGCATTTCTTATTTCAAATATTATTTAGCTGGTCGGCAAATGGAGCAATAGATCTGGTATCAATCGTGGCTTAAAATTCCTTCATGTCGAGGGAGGATCTTCCGCCTTTTTCTCTCTCATTTCATCTATGTTGAACATTTAGCGTGACTCCTTGATGTTACATAACTGGCATGTGACATGACAGAGTTTTTATTGTAGGTGCATTCAGGATTTTTTTTATATTTTAAGCTTTTCAAATGTGGATTTAATGGGGCAGATAGTACGAAATCTCACCATGTGAGTGGTGATAATCAAGTGAGCTTCAGGTGACATGACTTGTTTTTATCTGTTTGTCTTAAATCCAGGTTCATTGTAGAAATTGCCCAGTGTGTTTTTCGATGTCTGATCTCAAGGGATTAATGAGAAAGTTCTTAGGATGACCATGAGATCACATCCCTGTGGGAACGCTGTCAAAGTAAAGACCACTTCAATCTGCGGCTTCCTCATAGATTAAGTGTTTAAATATGTGAACCCTAAAGACCCTACTGCAGTAAATTAACTGAATATGACGGCTATTAATAACAGATGTGTTTGTACTTTTTAAAATTAAAGATACAACATGCAACATTACATGCTGCAATGATCCCACTGATGGTTCTGTGTAGAATTTTTATTTTCATACTGCAGTAGAGCTCAGTAGAGCTCATACCTCCCCAAGGACCTAAAGATTTCCCTTGAATAAACTCAAACCACAACACATTGCACACACTTATAAATATCAGCTCCCTAAATGTGCCTTATTCGTGTGGCTCCGTGTCTGTGACAGCCAGTGGCTGGGAGCATTATGTTTTCAGGTTGTCCATCCGTCCCATTTTTGTGAACGCGATATTTCAAGAATGGCTTGAGGGAATTTCTCCCTTGTACCACATTTGGTACAAACATACAAACTGATTCGATTTCGGGGGTAACAGGTCAAGCTGACCTCAAAGAGCACTTATTTGCCTTGTGAATGCGATATCTATCCAACACTGGCAAAAAAACTTTCATATTTGACACAAACCTTTACTTGGACTCAAATTTAAACTGATTTGACTTTGGCATCACATCATAAATGCGATGACAAACAACTTGGGACCACTTATCTAGAAATATAATAAATTTCAATCTGCCCTCAGACACCTCTTTCAGTGGATGTAAATAAAGCTGCTTGTCAAGAGTGACTGGAGCAAATATCTCCTTCACTGTCTTCTTACATCCTGGCACAACAGACTGCGTTCATAAAATGTATCACTAACCCCCAGTGGCTACACAGCACATGTAATAACAACAGCAGAATGCTGTGGCTCTGCTACAACACACAGGTGGTTTCATTATTTCCATGTGTGACATAACTGGTTTGGACAATCAGCTGTGACCTCAGACTCAGCTCTCTACTTCGTACAGGTTCATCACAAATCTTTTTGGAAGCCGTCTGAAGGGGTTGAGAGAGCAGCATTTTATTTGAATTGGTAAAAACAAAACGCTTGTATCTTCACATTTCAAAATAAGCCTTCTTCAGATTTGTAGTTTTCTTAAGCAAGTTTTAAAGAAAATACAAAAAGCACATGACCCCTGTCCTCCTACATCAGCTGCTTTCAGACCGAACTCCTGAAATTATCCTGACATTATCCTGATATTATCCAAAGAAGTTGTATGTGAAAGCAAAAGTGTCTCAGTCAGTTATTCTGGACATTTTCAGGAACTTTACCTGCCAGACCTCCCTAGTAGAAGTAGAAGATGCAGAAAAAGATGTCGAAGAGGCAAGACGAGCTTTTCTACTATTAATAAAAACATGTGATTTCCAGAGGAAAATGTATACGTCATTTCCCGCCTCCTGCATGCTCTACCAGGCACCAACCCTCGCCTGAAAGTTCTGGAAATTACAATTTAATTGTGCAACCGTCTGACTCTTAGTCAATGACAATCTACTGCTAAGTTCTTCGTATGTGAAATGCATACAGTACGTTCCTGCACGTATACTCCCTTAGTGAGATTCCATTCTCCTATGTTTCCTTATTTTTCTCATTTGCACCATTTCTGTTAGCAGTCCATCCTCCTGGCCATGGATCATACCATGTCTTGCGGAGAGATTTTCCTGACATTTTTTACAGATGATTTCTTTCTGCTGGCCTTTGCTGTAGGGTTTTGTTGCTCTACCTTCCACTCAACAAAAAAAAACTAAAGGTTCTTCTATTGGAGTCAGGTCAGGGGACATACTTAGGTTTCACTGTGTGATATTCACAGTGAGTTTTGGATCATTGTCATGTTGGAAAATGCATGTCCTGCCAAGCTCCTTGAGACTGGGACTCGGTCGCATTCAGTAATTCTTCAAACTTGCCTTCCCTGTGCCATGTTTTTCACTGCTGAACCTATGCATTCACTGTCAGCGTCTCGGCCACCTCGACACCAAACATACTGGACGCCAACCGAATGATCACATGTATTTTGATTTCATCTGACCAAAGAATGATATTTGAGCAATGGTTCTTCTTGGACTCCATCTGAAAAGGATGACTTCATGAAACGTGCTGTGTGGTCAGTCAGTAAAACATTTTTTCTCAAATAATTTTGGTGCAAAGTCAGAGGTACTAAAATCTGTTTTTCCCCCTCAAGGCTGAATAAAAGCAAAATGTGCATGACGTCACTTTTTTGAGGACGCTGCTGCACCTTTTGTTATTTGCTCTTCCTCTACCTTCTACACACTGCTAAAACTGTGTTTCAGTCGATTTTCTTTATCGGTTTGAATCCCATCTTGGCCATTGTCTTTCTTATTGTTTGGAATTTGCATGTTCTCCCTTTGTCTGCATGGGTTTTCTCACAAACTACAGCTTTGTCTCTATATGTCAGCCCTGTGGTACACTAGTGGCCTATCCAGAGTGTCCCCCACCCTCGCCCAGGAGCCAAATCCATCTGGGTGTGGCTGCAGCTCCCCCTGTGACCCTCAAATGGGTGGTGATTGCTGTGGCTCTCCCATCTAACGTCTCATAAGCGGTGTCCCAATTCAGGGGCCGGCTCTATCTTCAGCCATTTAGACTGCGAAGGCCGAACCAAAATTGTAATTCACATCTTCACAGGATTTCCATGATTTGTGTCACCAGCCTGCCATGCACTTACAGCTGTCGCCTAGCAACAGAGCTGTAGTTGGACACAATAAGAAAGTTTTTATGCCCCTTGGTTTTTAAGATTGTGTGATTTGAGCTGTTTAATTCAGTTGAAGCCTGATATTTACATTTACAAGCATCGGACATTTAGTCTCATCATTTACTGTCATAATAATCACTTTGAAAAAGAGCACTGATTCCTGGGATGGAGTGGCCTATGAAGGATCCCAGTGGGGAAATTGAGGAAATTGGACAACAAAGTTGCACCACTGTCATTAAAGAGTGTCTGAAGGAAGCTATGTTGAAATTTGGAAACATCTACAGTCTGGTTTCCTACTTGTTCGGGCTGTTCAGAGCGGTGTGAAGCGAAAATCCAGAAATCTGCCATGTTCAGGGGTTCTTTTATAACCTTGTTCATGCATTAGCTTTAACTGGAAATCCCAGTTGTAATCAATATTGATCACAGGTAAACTCACTACTGTTGCACTGAGGTTTTTCTCTGAGTCCTGTATTTCCTATGTAATGTTAACTGTTTACTTTAATTTTTAAATAAGATCAAAAACTGCTATCATCAACTCAAAATTAATACAATAATTTTTTAAAGAAAAAACACAGATATATTTAGTAATAGAGAATATCAACATTAAGTGGGTCTCCTGGGAAGCTATACTATTATTCTGTTTACAGAAAAACTAAGCATTTATATCCAATCATAAAAGCCGGAGGTTTTAGTTTGTAAAATTAATTATGGACCTTTTATTTTTACAAACTATCAAGTTACTCTTACATGAAATTAAAGATGATTCGGAAACTCTCTGTATGATGTGATTGGACAGGTATTTTCATTTGAACACTTAGTTTATGGGTTTTTATGTCTGTAGATTTGTTTGTGGCTTCATTCAGGCAACTGACACAAAGAGAGTGATAGATTCAAAAATGCAGCTTGTATGTAATGAAAGGGGCACACATTTGACAGTTATTAATGGTTTTCACCCATAGAAAGGCGAGAGAGCTGTCAAAGGAAAAAAAGCTGTTTCTGAGCAACAGGCTGCAGCCAGTAATTTTCTGTTTCACTTACACCAACATGGACTTTCAGCTCAGTATATCTTCTTTGTATTTATGTCATTCTGCCAGAATTACTCTTAGAAATCCGAAAACAGTTTTTTAAAACATTATTATTATTATCATTATATACTTGAAGCCTTCATATTTAACAGAAACGTTCAAGCTATTATCACATTGTGAAGCGCAAAACTGATTTCTTACTTTTTACGTCACATCTCACCTGGCTCCTTCAGTTATGTTTCATAATTCATTCTGTGTTTTCCTTTTATATTTTGGTAACTTCTGCCTTGTCTCTCATTTAAGATCCCTGCCCCGCACTACTTTGATTCACCTGTGCTTGATTATCCTTCTTGCCAATGTGTGTATTTCATCACCCACTTATTCACTCAACCCTACTTAACCCCTACTTCACTATATAAGGTCTTCTATGTAGAGAACTATATTGTGAGTTCATCAGAAAAAGAAAAAAATGCTACTTGGTGTATTTTCTCTGCAATGGTAATAAGGTAATTGTCGCAGGATTATAACGTACAACAACAACAGCGTCGGCAGGTGACAAAATCCCACAAACCAAATCACCATCAAAAAAAAAATCAAAAAACATTTTCCGTCGCGGGTTAGAAACATCATCAACACTCCAACTGACTAGCTGTGAATCCTACTGGGGTTCTTCTGCTGTGTTTTCACATAGGCAAATTCTGACATTTTCCAGAAGGACTGGCAGGATAAACTGCAGAGAAAATCCAGAGCCTCTCGCTTGGACATTTGTGCTCTGACATACAGCCTCTCAGGAGAATGTCAGAAGGTTATACAGAATTCAGTGGATGAAAGCAACTAAACAGAGAGCATTCACAATTTAGTGTCTCCAATTAACCTAATCCCAATCTGCATGTCTTCGGACTGTGGGAGTCTGATTTAGTACCTAGAGAAAATGCAGTCATGTAGAGAACATGCAAAGTCCACACAGAAAGACCAAACCAGGTTTCAATCCTTATTAGGCAGGTTAGCTTCAAATGATCAAAACATATTATCGACATTGTGAAGCTTTCATGCTGTTCTGAATAATGCATTTGTACGCTTCACCTGCAAAAACTGAGGTCTTTCAGCTGAATCACTCTCAGAGTTCTGAGGGTCATGATATCAATGTTCCACTCAGCCGCCATTGCCTACGTGCAGTTCCACCAAGCTGCAGGCTCTGTCAGAGCCTACTTCATGCTTGGCTGAGGGAAAAGGTTGACAAACACAATACAAATGACCAGTCACTGTAAAATGAGACGGATGGTGTGAATTGACACAGGCATTAAGGGGGTTGTCATACCCATCAGGAATGTTTCCTGAGCTTGACTCCTCATCTCTGCTCTCCAAAATAGCACGCAGGTCTCTGGCAGGCAGGAATTAAATAGAGTGAGCAGCAGTAGGAGAATATTGCTTTCTCCTGCTAATAGAGACTAGTCTGAGAAACTCCTGTAGCCTCTTAAGCAGCGGGTGAGATTCTTCTAAAATGCCTGTCTGAGGAGTACCGAAAGTAAATTGAAAGCTGTTCTTGAACCATTTGGAGTACATGCATGATCTTGGTCTCTTTAAAAGGTAACATTCTAAACTTTCCCCCCCAACAGTCAGAATCAGTCTAAGTGCTACTGACATTGAGTAATAGCAGTTGGAACACAGTGAAGTAGAAGGTTTTTATTTCCGCCTGAATATTTTTTGTTAAACAGATGCCTGCAGATGACTCTAGCTGGGACTTATGAGCTGGAAAACACAATGGGACCCTAGCATGAAGCCTTGACTAGCCGTGGTTCAAATTTGATAACAATACCACAGAAAATGAATATTTCACAGATTTTTTCCTATGGGCATGTCTAGGCGTTTTCCACAAAGGCCGTTTGGAACTATGGTAACCAACTAGGCTAAAAAGGCTACTTTTACACTCAAAATCATACTTTTATATAAAGGAGGCAAAACCGGTCATATGGTTTAAAATTTATACAAATAAACATCTTTCATGTTGTTTACATCTTGATGCTGGCTGCGCTGAGATTACGCAACAGCTGACTGTGGCTATTCTTTGATGTAATAGTGTGTTTTGGACTGATTATGTTATTGGATTGGATCGTCTGGACCTTTGGCAATGTACCAAGACTGTTTTCGTTGGAATGTTAGCGATCTGTGGATTAATATGATGCTTCTTAGGTGAGTGACGTCGACTTTGTGATTGTTTTTTTTGTGTTAGTGTCTTGACTGAAACGTTAATTGTACCGGCTGTAGTAATCGGATCTCAAAATGGTTTACATCAGTCGAATTGGAAGAATCTTAGCTTTCTAATGATATGTTGCATCAGTATCTAGCGGTACGAGGCAGTTCTGAAAATAAGAATGTTTGAGGCTTATCGGCAGCACCGGCCCGCCCGTGAGCCTGTGCTTCTTAACAGGTTTAAACACCAACACACCTTTTCATGGTAGATTACTGTGAAGTCGATCAAATAACATACAGGGTTTAATTTTCACTTTGTCTTTCACTGATACGACTTTGAGACTGAAACCTTCCATATGTAACTCATCATCACCAGATATTCACAATAAGTGTCAGTTGGAAAGGGTTTTTATGTCCAACAGGACGGATGGACATGTCTGTGATAACAGGACTAAGTATTATCTTCAGTGTTATGCGGGGCAGCTCTCTGTGCTTCCCAAGAGAAGTCAGCACATGCCCCAGGATACACATCTCCAGAACCTTACTCAGAGACTTATTCTCCCCAATGTGCCCCAGAGAATTTTATTCCAACAATCACAAATGAAGACCACACTCACTCCCCCAGTGTCACTCCTGTCCCCCTTCTGTTACACCACAGTCCTCTATACCATCCTCAGCTTCACCTCCAAAGGCCTCCAAATTGGATTAATCAACCAGGGACAAAGTCAGTGCTGCCATCTTTTTATGAGACAAATGTGAAATCAGTGAAGTGCCCATACAAAGAAACACACATACAAAGAAAGCATGCAATGCCAAAAGACATCACAGCTTTATCTCACCTCAAAAGTGTATGTGCTGATAAAGGACACACCCGCTACCAAGCAGAGGTCACCATGGCCAGAGGAAGACAGTTTTAATTATCGTGTTCAAATAAATGATTGAATAAATAACACTGAGTTGTAGTGATGTATTTTTATGCTGGCAGGGAGTGGAATGGGGGGAGGGTGCAGTGTAATTGTTATTAACCATTTAGAAGCTTTATTGCTTGCAAGAAATATCTATTCTTGTGCTGGATGGTTTGAGTCTTTACAGAATAAACAAGGGGAGCGCCTGGAAGATGATAGTAACATTTTGAAATAATTGTGCTTTATGACATTGTTCTGATGAAGGATGAATAATTTAGGGACATTGGGTTGCTTAAGTTGGTATACGGAGTGCAGGTAAACCAGTGTTGATCTCAGATTTACTGTGGGTTTGCTCCTAAAGGAAATGAGGAAGCTCGTAGTGATAAAAGAAGAGAGATTCTTATAAAGATCTGATGCTGAAGGGAAAGGTTATCTTGCAACACCCAGACATGACCATACACTTATTTTGTCTAACATAAGAGTCACAGTTTTACATTATTTGACATTTGCGTTTTAACATACAGCCCCACCAGAAAAATTCCAGGAAAACAGCCAGAGCTCAGTGCATGTCTGAAAGCAGCCTCACGTAATGATATACAATAATATGAAACAAATGTCACATGTTAGAAATATAAACTGACAATATCCAAGGTGTTTTCCCCTCATCTGATCTGCCACGTCATGATTTAAAGAATAATTTTGGTTTTATTACAACATACCATGTGCCTAATTTGCACAACCTTTACTCTACACAGTAACTGTAGTGTACTGTCCAAGTTTACTGAGCTCTGGGAACAAACTCACAGGGCTTAAAAAAGAGGTCAGACAGGGTAAAGAACATGAGCTGTCAGACGATCTCACATGTTTTAAAACAAATGTCCAGCTGGGACATAAAGACACAATGATTTAAAGGAGATATTTTTACAGACATTATTTGGGTTTCACCTTCTACTAAAGTGATTTAGTGTATATGGCCAAAGTAGCCAATATAGGGATGATGCTGTATTCCCAGATGTCAGAAATGACTTAGTTGACTTTAATGGTTATGAAATCTGGGAGAAAATGTTGAAAAGATACCAAAGAAAATGACATTATCCTTCAAGCTCCTCCACAAACTATTGTGGCCATCGACAAAGCTGTATTTTCCCTGGTTATTTTAAAATGCTCTTGAATTAATAAACATAAAGTCTTCTCATCGAGTCTAAGTTGGCTGCACAAAGGCTGATGTTTGCAATAGAAGTGGCACTGAGAGTCCAGTTTATACAGCCCCTGAGTAATTGCTTACTACACAGATACAACTAATTTTGTTCAAATAACAAGTTAGCGTATGTTATTGTGGGTATTGTGGGAAAGCGATTAACTCAGCTCTTGGCTCCCCAGTGTGAACCTGAGTCTTTGGATGTTTCTCATGTTTTTAAGTCATTTTCTTCAGCAGGACAGATAAGATTGGTCATAAGTAATAACTGTTTTTTATGAAAAAAGAAGTGTTGGAAATAGCTGGAGGGATTTTTTTTCTGTCTCTGTTGACCAATTCAATAAATCCCCTCTCTATCAATCTATGAACTACTGTTTTATAGAGCGGTGTGTGTATTTCCATTAGAAGTTGTCAAAATAAACCATGCAGAAGCAATTTCCTTGGGTTTTTCCTTGGATGTGGTTGGTTATAAATCACAGAAACAGATGGTTGGGTAGTACAATGACAATTTGAAATAAGCCCTCTTGTGATACACCATTGGTTGTAGGGAAAACACAGAAAGTTTACTTCACAAAAGACACAACTAATTTCTGCATGCCCATAATCGGAGCCCATTGGCTAATGTGCATCGACCTAATAGCCTCTGGGGGGAAATGGCCAATATTTTGACAGCGGATCTCCGGGCAAAGACTACATCTTCCGTGAAACAAAACACAAACAGTGGTTCTTATTGATGGTATTTTGGGTCCACACGACACTTTGGCTGTTCTCTATTAACAGCCATGTGCATGTGAAAGCAGATAAATTAAAAAGCTAATAGCAGATGCATTTCAGTGTGTGTGTCCTCTTTTGCTCTCCACATGGACTCCTTACCTGCTCAAAAGTAATTGCTAGAACTAGAAATGGAAACCAGAAGGCTTCCTGCTCCAAAATGTTGTCCCTCCACTAAGAATTCACATGTAGAATCAATTTATAGAGTAGTCGGCCTTTGAACCAATGGACCAGCACAACACATCATCACATTATTAATAACACTTACCATGCTGAAATCCCACAATCGATTGTCTTTAGTTGCTGACAGCATGAACTAATGTTGCTAATAATAATGCAACTAATAATGCTCTGCCCTGACATCAGCACCTATACTCTGTTCAATACAGTGTCCTCAGAGCACCATTTCACCAATCTAATCACGGATGCCTAATATGTCCTGTAATCACGCCAATTATCATCAGGAAAGACGGCACTGTGGCAATGTGCAGCTATAACGCCGCCAATAGCATCTGTAAGCTGAACTCACATCTGTCAATGGGATGTTTTCCTATGGGGCTCTCTCAGCTACTCTCCTCATACCATAACCCATTATTATATGGCAATGGTGCTCTGATACATTACGCTAACACATGTAACATCCACCTTGAATGGCTCTTTACCGTTTTTCTTAAGTAAAAATGACATTATATCCCTATTTGAAACTAAAAATAAGATACAAATTAGGGTGTAATGTGTGGTGTGAAATGTGCGGATGGATGGATCAATGGATAGATGATAGACGGATAGATGGATAGATGGATATATGGATAGATGTTATTAATTCTCATTGTGGCACAGGCTGAAAATACAGAGCCTATGATTTTTCCAGAGCCTATGATCTTTTTCCCATCACATTTATTTCAGATTAGGTAAGGGTATCATGAAGTAATGCATTCCTAGTAAGCACTCAGTATGACTCAAGCGAAACAAAGTGAATGGCAAAAATGTGTGTAATAAGGAAGATCCTGTCAACAACGTTGTCTGTTACTTAGACCCTGATTCAGTAGTATTAAGCTTTAAGGAAGAATATGTTTGCATTCATTACCAGTTAGATAACAATATGTCTGTAGTACACTGTAGTACACATGACCAATCATTTTATTTGGCAGTGGTCAGTCAGTGGACGTTCATGTGTTTTGGGGGCGTGGCTTTGAAGAGAGGGCTGATGGGAGATGATGGGATGTTTTGAGTCTTTTCAACGGATAGCCTGCTCTTACTAGCTTTTCCAGGATTACCAACTCTAGCTTTAAAGTAAGTTTAACAAAACACTTCTAACTGAAGGTCAATTTAATAGCTTTTGCGGGAGCGTATAACAATAATCACAAGTGTTAATTGGTGGATGGAATTAACTCAGACACGGATATGTTGAAACTTAAATTGAATTGAATCATGTATTTCAGTGTCTTTGTATTTAGGATAAATATATGTATAAGTGTTTGTATTGTAAGGAACTACAACTTGAACTAGATGCCTGCACTGGCAAGGGCTCACTCAGCGGACAGCTATGTAGAGACCATCATAGGGCCTGAGAACAAGACTGGAATGTCAATGTACCGATTCACTTAACTGCCCTCTATGCCCAAAAATAAACCCCTGAGGCTTTATAAATAAATATATATGGTTTATGCAACTATCTCTGATTTTCCTATTTAGAGCCTATACCTTGGGTCTCAAGGGTCTTGAGTCTTTGAAGAGTATAATTATACTGAGGATTCCCATTGGACTGAGGAAAGTTCCCACAATTAAAACAGAGGTCATGGCTCTTTGTGTGTTTGAGTTTGTGTCGTCTGTGTATGTGAGAGATTAATCATGCTGGCATAAGTTCACAATGGACTCATGTATCCCCACCCCTCACTCCCACTATCCCCACCCCAAGTCCTCATTTCCCATTGTCTCCTCCAGTAAAAACAGCCCGCGTTATCTCCTGGATTGCTGATAATTATGGCCGCGCAAATGCAACACTGTTTGTTCAGCCATTATAGACAAAATTCACCAGACGAGCCTCTGTGCTTTGCTGCCACTATCTCAGAGAAACTGAATACCGGCGTCTAAAAACAGACATCGAAAGTCATCTGCCAGCTGTGGTCGGGCTGCTCCCTGCACTGAAACTCAGGGCGGCTTAATCAGTTTCATCATATTTTCGAAGTTGCATAGTTTAAGTACTGATAAACATGCAGCACTGTGGTATGCATTGATGTCCAACTGGCTCAGGGTTCCTCTAATGCTGACTCACTCGAAAACACACAACCTGTAGTTGGCTGCCAGGTTCGGGCCAAGAAATGAAAGGTGAAATTAAGGTTTATCTGATCTGGAATGAGAGCCTCATACAATTTAATCATCTGATGTAAGAGGCATACCATCGCTCGGACACAGGTCACTCCCTATAAAGCCAAACAGCGTGTGGAAGAGAGGAGATTGTTCTCAGACCACACACCAACAACGACATTTGTTTTTTTTCTACGTCAGATTGTCTGTGGCATGATCAAAGAAGCATTCTTTTTGCTCATGCAGCCAGGGAGAACACAATGTCTCCTTTTACTGCGGCTAAAATTAACATCAATATGTTGTTAGATAAGCTGATATTATCTCAGAAGTTTGTGCAATGTTAACCAGGCATTGAGTCCCTTTTGTAAAATCAATCATTGTAATTTATATGTTGAAATGTGCCATGAAAGTGTTGAGTGTTGGCGAGCCAACCTTAATCACTCATCGTCTCTCTCACCAGGACGACTAAGGAAAGTGATACATACGCAGACCAAAACAACTCAATCTCTCCCCTTTAACACGGCTTTCATGCACACTTAAATACTTTGCTTTTTCCTGGAGTTGTGAAGCCGTCGGCTGAAAGGATTTAGGGTCAAAGCCTGGTCAGTTGCAATCCTGCCATCTGGGCTCTACCTGCTTTGGGAGCCGCAGATGGAGGTGGAGTTTACACAGCACACACGGCAACACCATTCATTCAACACGCCGACATGCGGCAGTGGAAATTTCCTTTGTGCCGTGATCGCATCGAGGGTTTAAAAAAAGCTCGGTGTGGGGGAAACTTGATTCTCTGTGGTTCTGGAAATTGTCAATGACAAGCCTGAGAATTTGCACCTGTTATGAATTAACACAAAGGTTGATGCACTGTGTGCTCATACAGTTGTACAGTTTTAATAATTCTGTACCAGTAGCAGCAGTTTTGTACCTTAAAAACAATGCATTATGTTTAACTGTGTAGTAAAATAAATGTAATGTTTTAATAAGCCTTGTTTTTTACACAGCGTGCAGAACAGCTCTGGTCTCCTATCGTGATGATAAGTGATATGAGATGGAGACAGTTTGCAGTCAACTGCTCAACTGTGCCCCACACCTATTGAAGAATGTGGGAAATGCAAGTGTCATCAGGCAGAGAGCTGTCTCCTCAGGTGAACAGAGTGACAGAAGTATGACTCTACTACAAGGGCCAAAGTATTAAATATTATTATAATAACAGAAAAAACGAACGAAAGGAAACCAAGTACTTTATGTTCCTGAGATGTTGTGTATCACTCAGCCTACCTCCTCACCGTTTGTTGCCTAAGCCTGGACCTGCACGCCTGGCATCAGGGTCCATCATGGTGGGCAGGAGGATAGGGGAATGCTGGAGTAAATCAAACAGGCAGCAGTCCAGGAAACTCAAGAGGGAAGCACTGTTTCCCTATCAGATAAATGAGGAATCCAATTCCAAGACACTGCTACAAAAAGTTAGTCAGCAAATAGAGACAGTAGAGGCAACAAATTGCATATTACTAAATCTACCTAGAATTCAGCAAAAGACTGCTTTGCATCCATACTTTGTTTTGATTTGAAAACGCATCACCCCTGCTACAGATACGCTTGGTGTCCACACTACTCTACAGTTCTAAAGCTGCTAAAACGAAGTATGGAAACGCAGCTGGCCCCATTTTAGTTTTAAAACGATCAAAAGTGTTTTGTGTACATTTCAACCATCCCTCAATTAGCGTAGTGGTGAGTACATAATGATTGGATTTTCATTTTTGGGTAAACTATCCCTTTAACTTGCAAACTCAACAAGGAGGTGAGACCATAGACAGAGGTAACACTAATCCAATCCAATCCTTAGACTTAGTGTGATAAAATAAACCCTGTCCTGTTTCCCATGGCTCCCTGGAGGTGCCTGCATTAACTCTCTCTATGCAAGAAGAAGAGCAGGTGTTCCAGACACAATCGAGAGTCAACGAAGCACATCAAATGAACTTTTATTTCTGGCGTTAGCTGCAGTTGAACTCATCTCTCCCAGCACACTCTCAAAAAAAAATACCAGCACACACAAGCTTTACCAGTCACTCTATGGCTCTCTCAGGCTAAGTGGGTCACAACATTAGGTTGAATAATCAGATAACTTTATTTGATTTAAACTACAGACTCTGGGCTTTGTATTAATCTTTGGAATGCAGTACCTGATTCTTGATGGGAAGGACCACACAGTTTCCTGATTAGTTACTGAACGTAACCCTCCTCTGTGTCCACATGTCTGGTTCCTCACTTGGAAAACTGGCAAATAATTTCAGCACAGTGTGGAAAATAATGGTCCATGGACAAATATTTGTTTTCACTTTAGCTGCTTGCATCCTTGATTTTGGGGCTGAGACATGTCTCACTTGGCACACAGTGGGGAAAACCATCATTACAAAAGGATTTGTGCAGATGGCTTTTTGTAAATCTGAAAAACACAAGGATTGTGTGCAACACTCGTGTGCATGGATTCGTACAGGATCACGGTCTGCCGCTCAGCGTACTGGTACTGTGATAGAGGAACCTGCATGATCAAAACTCAAAAGCAGGAACATTTTAAACAAGAAAAGCTACAGTAAAGTTGTATGTAGTAAAAATGTACTTTGTCTGTTAATATAATCATATGTTTTTATTAGTTATTCCAGACTAAACGATCCAGGTGACTTTTCAAATTTTTTGAGTTACTAATTACCTTAATTGAAAACAGGTCTCTCAAGGCACAACCAAAAAACAACATGGATGACTCAAGAAAAACAGGAGGAGTCTTAAATCGAAGGAATTAGAAATTGTAGGTGGTGTAAACATGGACAAGGACTGACTAACTGTTCACCACAAGAGCAACAGGTCAATAAGCTAATGTTGACTGGGCTGATAGGGTGAGACATAAAACCTGCTTTAAGTCGTGTACTGAACTCTGGACCTTTTCCTGAAGTCTTTCGGAAGGGCTGTATCTGAGATCACAAATCTCAGAGGCAGTCGCTCAAGGCGTTATTCTGAACTTTTCCTGGCAACCTGTTGGAGTAAAATGTCAGCATGAGCCCATGTGACAATACAGAATTCCAGATAATTCACAGAGACAGAGGGGGCAGGATGATGATGTTTCTAGCACGCATAACTGAATGAACAAAGACAACTAGATTCTAGGCAATTGGTGATAAGGGTCTGTCCATGTCAACAAAAACATGTTTTGCCCTGTCTTCTGCATGCTTTAACCTTGTTCCAGAGATTTCCCTGTTGTTGTGAAAACGTCTGACCCAGACAACCTCTTGCTGCATTCTTCATATGTAAAAGGCAAACTCCTGAAAATATCCTGACCCCATTTTCTGGACATTTTCCTTAGAATGAAACGGTTCTACAGTAACGAGTCATAACAGGAGAAAGCAGTTGCCTCCAAATCTTGGTAAATTACCTCCCCTTGGCCATTAAGTGCCTGTTTAGTGCCATTAAAATAAGTTTATAAATGGACAATTATTCTATTAACTCCAGGTCTAATCTACCAACACGAGGCTTCAACAGAAAAGGGAAGTTGTGATCTCTGCAGCAGACGTGGCTTCAGACAGGGAAACACATTCATAAAAGATTAAAGTATAAGGTGAATGTTGTTACTTAGAAACTCCAAAATCCACTAGCAACCCATCAGGTTTGCTTTTTACCCTGAAACAAACCGCAGACAAACAACCTTAGTGATCAGCTGGTGAACAATGTGGAGCATTCAGCATTTCTCAAGTTTTGTGTGGACCGGAGGATTAAAGTTAAAGCTAAAAGAGAAGTGAAATCTTCATATGACCCTAACCAACTTTAAATGAATGCTATTTAAAATGCTAATGTAAATGCTAATGTAGCTAGGTGTCTGCTGGATGTCGGAAACAGACTAATGTTGTTTAGTCTTCAAATTGGTAGACTAAAGATGAATTGCATCAAAGCTCCGCAAATGTGGGCCAAATCATCTTGATCGCCCCCTGGTGGCTGTCTGCAGTTTATGCTCTATGTGGTATAAGCATGTAAGTGTCAGAGCAGCCAAGTCCAAATAAAGATCTGCTTCAAGACTTAAGAACTCATTTGTCTGACTGTAGTCTCATTCAAGTCCACAGCTCTAGCCTCATTTATCAAATTGCTATGGGTTGTCATTTCAAAAGACCTGCTTTGTACAAGTTGGGAATTATCAGATTTCTATCTCTGCTTGACCCATCACAACATTCATATCTTCTCTTCTTAGCCGCCACTTGCACAGTGGGGTTAGTCCCTCCCACCGGATCATTGCTATCAGCCTGTTGCTGATAGCTGGTAATTACAGGAGCAATCAAAGTCTCAATGACATGTAATTCCATTAGAAATCTGTCCTGCTGTAATCAACACGGTGTAATCTTGGTTCTGTTTCCCACTTCTCCACCCTTTGTCTAACCTCGTTGTCACTGCATGCATCAAACTTGAAACAGGATGTGAGGTGACTACAGGAGCTGCACAAACACTTGAAAATCGAGATTTTGAAAGAAAGGATTGATGGAAAAACCACAGGGATTACATATAATATCCGCCGGTCACTTTTTGGTTTTATTCTGCAACAGTGCAGGTGCTGGTCCGCAAATGTCAAAAAGAAAAGAAAGACAATTTTAGACCAGTTTCTCTACAAAAGGCTGTATTTACTGTCAATTATTCTGTCTCATTGGCGAGGCAGAAACTCTAATGACTTTGGGATAACAAGGCATGTTTCTCGGTGTTGTTTGTTTCACCCACATAATGAGGACTGGTTTCCCCTGAGCAATGAGATGTCCTGTTTGCATTTTTGGGCTGGTACTCGACTGGCCTTGGCGCAAAGGAGGAACCAAACACAGGGACCCGGTTGTTCTATTTTAAAAGTCAGAGGAACAGGTCTGCGCTCGTTGGCTGCCGACATATACCATTAGCAATGTGAGCAATGTTCCAGGAAGCCGGCTGAAGAGATGCTATCGCAGGGCACACTCTGGTGTTTTCATGCCATTCATTCCCTCAGCTGTCTCAATCTGAAGTTTAAAACCCTATCTTCTCCTTCAAGCTTGTCCAGCGTGCACCCACGCATTCTGAAATCCCCATCTACCCTGTTGTGCTCTTCCCTCATGCTGTCTCCTCAGTGAACCTCAAGCATGAACTGGCCAGTCAAGATTCTTCCAAACATACAGGTAAACAAGGCACGTTACTTGTGAAAGTGTCGTTGAGGTGTGTCTCTCTAATCTTAGTCTGTGTGGCATTGAGGAGGTGAGCATGTCATGGGACTTGCGTGCAGCACAGGAATTTCGGAACAAAGGAAGGCAGATGCCGCCTGCCCCCAACTGACTTCTTGTCCATTTATCTCTCCAGCCCATTTGGGATGACCAACTGAGCAGTTAGAGATACTGTCATGGAAGTTTCCCATAGTAATAACACAGATGATGATTTATTTTATGAAGCATAATCAAGTAAATGCATTAATAAAATGGAGCCATATAACCGCAGGGTTCTGTTCACTCAGGAGTAGATTACACAACCCAGTTCCCCTTCCACTACATTTCCTTTCTCAGCTTTATCTTCAATCAGCATGTTAAGCCTTATTACAATATGGTTTACATGGCGCCAGGGGCTGAGCCCGCTAACAAAGTCTTAAAGGTGCAGTCACACTTAGCACCAATAAATATATGCTTCAGCCCTTCTTCACTTTAATAGCAAAACTAAAACTATTTTTAGTTGAAAAGAGTTTGGCTCCAACTGGAACAAACAATGGGAAAGTGAGGTAAGCATTTGCAGTTTGTTACCTCTGCCAAGGAGGTTAGATTATCACCCCCGGTCCATTTGTTCGTTGGTTTGTTTGTTTTTAAGCAACATTACACAAAAACTAGTAGACTGGTTACCACAAAACTTGGTGGAAGGATGCAATATGGATCAGGGAAAAACTTATTAAATGTTGGTGCAGATCAAAATAAAAATCTGGATCTAGTGAATTTAAATGTAGTTTTCACATGGAGAAATGAAATTAGTTTTGTTGAATTTAACAATATTTTTAAACTGCATATTCGCAATCAAACTTGCCCTGAAGAAATAATTAAGCTTGACTAGACCACGTTCCATAAAATGCTGAAATACCTCAAATATAATCTAAGAATGATACACTGACTTTAACAATAAAGACAAGCAAATATTCAGATTTGCATTGGCTCTAAAAATACATCCGACTACTACAAAAAATACCCTTGGGGACCTGAGCTTGAAACCATGTCGATAGGTTCTCAGCAGGGCTGATAATAACAGGCTTTAGCAGTAGGCTTGTGTTGTTTGATGGGCCAGCGATAGGCAGGGTAAGAGCAATTAGAGCTGAAAAGCAAAATGCCTTAAAAGGATATGTTAGGGGCACGCAATTAAAAAAAGTAAACACAAACAAAACTGTGACTTGAGGTAAAAAACAAAACAGAATTGTAGCCATCATTAGGAAGAAATTCCTCGACCCTACAGTATCCTGGATGCTGTAGGGTCTGCAGATATTATTAGCTCAATAATGCAAAGCTTCCTGGCAGCACAGTTTGTGCTTTTTCTCTATTTATTTACTGTTTAAAAGAAGCAGAAAAAATGCTGACATCCACTTGCTTACAATCACAGACATGTACAGTAAACATTGGTGAAGTTACAGCCACAAATAGCATAAAATACATTCTACAGTGAAAGTTAAACTTAGCCTGAGAAATCTGTGGCATTTCCAACAGAAGTAAACAGTAAGAGAGAGGATGAATGAATTAATGAAGTATGATAACTTTAGGATATCTAAGTTATCGATAACAGTAAATTACTTTTTAGCACTTATAGTAGGTTATAAAGAAAACATTTTCAATGTAAGGTACAATGCATTAACAGATTTGAAAACAGGTTTAGAGATTGTTTGTTATCAACAGAATCTATTGTCTGAATGAAACGGAGCATTGCTTGCAGAGCAGGTGGAGAGGAGCAGGTAAGGATTATAAGTGTTGAGGTTTGGGGGACACAGGGCAGGGGATGAGAGAAAGACCTAAGCAGGGGGCTGGAATCCAAGGCAAGGCAACTTCACATCAAACCAGGGTTTTCAGGGTTATGATGGTTGGCAAGTTCTTATTGGAGTTAATCTGCTCTAATGATGGGGCAGTAATAAAATGTGTATGTTGATTATGTTGAATTTACTTCATAGCACAGGTCAGTAAATGCTTGCAGTTACAGCCAAGTGTCTAGCTTTTCTCAACACATACACACAACACACCCGGTCATAAGTACAACAGACGTGGGGTTCAAATACCACAGCAGGCTGACGAGTTAAATCCCCAATGGATCACAGGTACTCAGGTTGATTGGCAGGAGCCAGGTATCCACGTCCAGTCACACACACCAGGAATTATTATTTCGAGTTAGGGCCAGGGCTAGTTGGTGAGCATGCTAACTGCAGTAGACATCTTCAGTAGTCGGCAGATGTGCAGGCCATGAGATAATCGTGCAGCTGGCAGAGATTGATGAGCGCTAAGCCCACAGCACAGAGAGGCACACAGAGCGAGGCGTGTATTGTGTGAACCAAAGAACGATTCAAATAGTAAATAAAAGCCTGTCCTTTCTTGCCACCCTCCTGAGAGGAATGTTTACATACTCGACATATTCATTTTTTGTGTAAATGCATGCAAGTGTGTGTTTTTAGACGAATCGGAGGAATGTAGTACATAGGGGACTGGGTTTGTATAAGGGTTCAGGGTCTGGTAATGAGGGTTCAGGTTTAGGTTTGAGATTGCAGGACGAATAGAAGTCAGTGTCTATTTGTCCTCAGAGAATCTCATCAGAACTAAGATCTGTGTGTACTAGTGGGATTGTGGGTATGTTTCTTCCATCTGTTTTATCAGGTTCTCAATATGTCGATTGTTAGGGAGAAAGTAATGGTTACAGGTCAAATGAGATACACTGTAGATGCATTAAAACACCATCTTACAAGAATCATTCACAGAGCTCTCCCATTGACCCTTAAAATACAATAAATGACTTGATGTATAATGAGGCCACTTAATGTGGGTGGTGTGCTGTAAAGCAAATTACAACAACTGGCCTTGAAACACTGTGGCTGTAGCACTGTTCACCCACCCGAATGGTGGAAGTCTTTGGAAATGTGTCGTTACTGCAGTGTGACCGCTGAGGATGCAGCAATCAAAGGAGGTTCTGTGAGCCCAAATAAGGACTACTGGAGTATGAATAAAAAAAAAAGTATAAAGGCTGATTGATGAGCTCTTCATGTCTGCTCATGCAGCCAGAGAAAATGGGTGGTACTCCTTGCTTACCCACTCACTCTGGGAAGGGCTTTGACCTTATTCTGGAAAATGAGTGTATATCTTCTCCCTCTTTCTGAGTGACTGTACAAACAGTGTGTTGGAGAGTCACGTCATTGCAGGTAATGTCTGAGGAGTGTGATTTCTCACTAATGTTTAGAAAGTTAGAACAGGACAATGCGACAATGCGACTGCAGCCGTTTGCTTACAGAAAAATACTATGAACGAGAAACAACAATGGTCAAAAGAGCAGGGATTGCTTTTCTTGGACCACGGCGACGTGGTGGAATCGCTGTGAAAACAAGTTTTCATAACGTTTTCCTTTCACCACAGTAATGTCGTGACTGATGAGAGCCAATCAGCAAGTGAACGCAAGTCATCATTTTCAAATTGTGCCTTCTTTTTTCCTCATATAAGTTTTAGTGCATCCACTTGCATCCAACTGCTCTATTCTATCCCTTCGCCCTGATTTAACTTTTCTACACTCAATTAACAGTCTGTTGTTTTCTCTCACGTTCCCCTTTTTTTGGACTAACAAGACTGTCGTCAAGATTTCCCATGAGACCAATCTTGATCTGGCATGATTTTCTGACAGAGGATTTCACTTTCTACTTGATGTCACCTGGGCTGCCATCAGTATTTCAGTGAGATCACCGGTGAGAATGATTAATTGCCTTGATAAATGTCAACTTAACTGGCATGGACTGCACAGGGCCATCACACAGCTGAGTCGAGCGGCAGTCAATAATCCCCTCAGGACCAGATGAGAGTTGAACCAGAGCCCTTCTCCTCTACTGTCTGTATGTCTCCTTCTCTGGCGCCAGCTTCCGGAGCTTCTGCCTTCCTCACTCTGACACTGATTCAGAGGATGATACAAACCTCTTCTTTTACTAAGATATAGAGCCGGTGTCAACCCCTTGACTCAAATTTATTGTTTGCCTTGAGGCAATAACGGCAGACCTTGTGGCTGTATGGATTTTTAATTGCATGTTGTAATTGCCGTTGTCAACAGAGTCACAGATTGACGACCTTGCAATGACCTGTGCTGCTACTGACCACTTAGAAGTTTGATGTGAATGTCACGAGCAGCCGGAGATGGCAAGTCACATTTTCTTCCAGTGTTTACCAAATGGAAACACCAGCATAGACATCACTCATAATGTGCCGTGACAGTGTTTTGCTTTGAAACTCACCAAACAAGATATTGCAAAAACAACTGGCGTGCAACCTTGAGAATGTGTCCTGTATAGGTTAAAAAAAAGAACCCAGGCAAAGCTCACTACATGTATCGGAAGTTAACTTAATATTGTGACTTGCTGAGGAGGATTGCCTCCAGCAGACTATAAGTCAAGTGCCATAGATCTCCTCCACACAGTGTACATGCCCAGATGAATGACAAAGACATGAATTATTATACACAATGCCGTAAGGCATGTTATTCATGCATAAACAAATTTTACTGGCATAAGAGAACAATAAATTACTGATCAAGCAACCACTGTGACTAAGTAAAGAAAATAAACCAGACATAAACATTCCCTGAACAGGATGAGTGTTATAGAAAACAAACACTTGATTTCATGAACCCTGTAACAAGTAATGACTTGTATAGTGTATTATGTGTTTAAAGTTATCATTGAATTCATAATTGATCATAAATGTATGATTGAATACTTGATTTACGCAAACATTATTTTAAATTATGTATTATATAAAGTAAATGAATATTTAATGTTGGTATTCGATTTTACTAATGTCTGCATATTGAATTTTATCTAATGGTTCATTCTCTACATGATTTTTAACATTTACAGTATCTACGTATTTTGTAACCACTTATATTCTCCTTAATGTCAAGTTGTGTGATCTGCATGTCATGGATTCTGATGACCAGTCTTTATCCTTTATCAGGATAGAGTTAAGCCGCACTCATGCAATTAACATATTGTAAATTTCTTTCTTTCTCTTAAGGAATTTTCCTTTTAAAACTCAACCCAAAAGAGTAAGAGACAGAGAGGTGAATTTTCCACTGTTTGGGGCTGATAACTCTGGAGTGTTGGTATGGGGGACAACATCCCTGCAGTAGCTGTATGCTTGTTGCCTGATTGTGCACAGCTGTAATGGTATCAAACCAATTAGGCTGCTGTGGACGGTGAAATCTTTATTGATGTTTTAACAGCCTCCCACCTGGAAAGGAATTCTCCCGGTGCTGCTGATGCTCAATCTGACTGACAGACCCTTAGTGGGTTTGTGTGGGAGAGAAGGCCATTCTGTTTCAACTTTCCAAAAATAAACAGTGGATTCCACAATACACCCCAATCCCCCAACAAATTGGCTACTGGATGGTTTATCATTATGTAGAGCATGAGCTTGAGATCGCTTGAGTTGCAATTTACACACTTAATTATACATGCCTCCAGAGACTGTCCGAAGGGACAGAGTCTATCAGTGTCTTGAGTCCTTTGTGTTCCCCATGTACAACCTCTAACAACCCAAGCATGTGATTCCACTCAGAGCATAATGGGTGTGCTTTAACGACAACATGACAGTTGTGAAAGGCTGAACAGTAAATTCTCTAAAAGACCCTCTTCTCACCTCAATACTTGGTCTCATACTCTGTACACTGGCAGAGGAACTGCTTCTGGGCTGTAACTCCCACAGGATGTATACATGTGGAGGAAATGTTCTCCAATCAAATGTAATTTCTGACTGAATCTTAATGCTCCTTATATATGTTACAATGCATATTATGCACATTTCAAAAGTGGATCCATTATAATGTGCACTCTGAGGTCTGAAGTTTTATTTTGCACTTAAAGCCACTCCTTCCCCCTCGTTCTAGTCTGGATGACTTTCTCCCACTAATGGAGAGTTTCCTGCGCAAAAGAGAGAAAAAAAGCACAAAACAAATTTGCAGTATGGCATCTGCAAACATCTGATGACTAAAATGGTCTCAACAATCCAAACTGCAGCGTAGGTGTCAAGTGAAAAGAACGATCTCGTTGGGTTTCAATCGCAATCCTTAAACCTGTGGGATCATGAACATGTAACAGATTGTCAGATTAAAAGCGTAGCCTTTGTAATGACCAAGCAGTGGTTGGCACTTCTGCAGATCCAAAGAACATATCAAGGAGAATCTGGGGGGGAAAAAATCTACATTTCCTGCGATAAGTACTGATGAGAAAACACACGAAAGGAAAAAATATATGTAACCCCTCAGGCTTTCGCAATTGGCAGGGAGTGGGAGAGGGACTATGTGGACTTTTTGAGGCATGGGAGTATTGGCAATGAGCAGAAGATTTGTGTTGTGAATTGAAATTCAAGCTTGTAAAGACCAGATGGCCGCCACAGATCGGGCCATCCCCATATACTGTTAGTCTTGTGAGAGAAATACCAGACGTTCTTTTAAATGCAAGCTGATTAAAACATATCGTCTTTGTGGTTTCCATGGTGAGGAGGGAACAATATTCCTAGGGTACAGAATGTGAAGTGAGTCTGTAATAAACAAGCTTTTTTTAACCGCTTTATCACTGCTCTGATTATTTACAAGCTGCCATCATGAACTGAGTAGAATAAATCCTCCACTGCTCTGCACATTGTAAATTGGGTTTATAGATCTCCAAAGTTAAATTCACATTAAACAGGCACCAGGGTTAGGGTCACAGGCATTGTAGTGTCTGAGGTCAAGTGCACTGGAGTATCATGTTTCAACTCAACTCATGATTAAACAGGTGGATTACATCATAATATTAATAGAATTATCATGGATTATTCATCAACGACATGCGTGTCAGTTGCACAAAGTGAATTTTGCAAACGACCTATTATGCAATATAAATAACTGCATGCATGGTAAGCTAACGTTTCTGTTACGGGTCTCCCTCTGTAATGGTGAGAGAGCTGTCACATCCGATTCCACTATCAACAGCTCAGCTTGTGCCAGCTGCTGAACTCTGCTACACCAGGACCAGGTCCAGATCCACCAATGGAATCTTCTCACGCGAAGACAAATGAGCAGCTGTCAAGATGTCAGCGCCGAAACCGTGACCTTCATTTACAGAAATGCCGTCAGATGGAGCCTCTTGGTCGTCAAGTGTAAAAAGGAACCAGGTTTTTGCTTTGGCCCACTTTTCCCTTCTGTGACTGCACTCGCAACTCCACAACTTCCTATTGTTAGGTGAGTGATAAAGTGACTCAGACTAATAGAGGAAGAGAGTCTATTGAAACAGAAATTGGGCCAAAGGGAAGGGGAACTGCGTACTAGATGGCACAAACAAGAATAACCGCCCTGCAGTTTTATGCATCGACCAACCAGTGCAGTTTCAGTCTACATACATAAGGGTTGTAACAATGTGCCTATAACTTTGACAATCAAATTCCAATCAATTCATTCTTCAGTCCCAATAAATGTTTACCCAAAATTGGAAGATAGTCCTTCAAAGCAATCTGAACCCCCCCTAAAGAATAGTTTAACATTTTGGGAAATGTGATTGCTCATTTTCCTATCAAGAGTTAGATAAACAGAATGACACTATGCTTCTGTCACAGCTGCTCAGCTTTGTTCTTCATAAAGATGAGCAGACAAAGTAAAATGCAAAGTTGGAATAGACCCATCACAACAGCAGATGTGGCGCTTACGAGACCAAAGAAGGAACTGCTCGGTGACAAGACATCTGAGCACCATAGCACAGTGCGTAATATCTGACAGGAATCGCATGGAAGGCATTTGCCTGATTGTTCTTCTTCAGTCAGGTTGAGTAACAGCGAGATAGGGATCCATTATTTTCTTTTACTGCTTGGAGTCAAAGTGAGGACACTTACTTCCAGTTCTCTAGAGTCCGTGCTGCCTTGTGCCTTGTGGTCTGGAAAGTTGACCACAAGCTATTTTACAAACAAACCTTTTTGAGTTCAGTATAATGAGAAGATAACCAGCTGTAATCACATTTAAACAGCAGCACTGAACCAAATAGCTTAATCTTATACCCCTTACCGTTTTCAAATGAATGATAAAAAGTATTGTTGAGCCGTACATGGTGGGTTGGACATCTGAAGCAGCATTTGTGAGGCAGAGCGGAGGTTAGCAATGGAAAAGCCTGTTGTACTGTTGACACAGTTAAGGTGACAGATAAAGTAAATGGGTTAACATGCTCAGTGTAGCTGCTAAATTAAACAGTAACATTAAAGAGCAAAGAGTGGAGGGTCTTTGCATACTTTAAAAAATTCTGATTTTTAAAAATCAATCAGTTTATTTTGCAGTTTTATTGCAACATTTTACACACTGATGCAAGAATAGTTGATTATAGATTATATGTATTGTTGTCAGAAGAGGCAAAAGTACTCACAATCTTCACTCGAGTTGACGTAGTTGTGTTAAAAAATGTCTCAATTAAAAGTATCTATTCAACCTTCAGAACTTTGCTCAAGTATAAGTTTTAAATGTACTCAAAGTATAAATGTAAAAAGTAGTACTCTGTATCCAAACGAAGCAAACTGAAACAGGTGTCATAATAATATACTGTACTTCGCAGACTATTTCACTGTTACCAATCTTACTTCAAATTAAATAACTTAATGAGCTCGTTTGGAAAATTGTGAGGAGTAGAAAGTACAGATATTTGTGTTTTTACAATAAAAGTAAAAAGTTGTCAGGCAATTAAATACGCAATTAATGAAAAGGTACCGGTCAATTCCATTCAAGTACAGTTAAAGTATATGTACTTCTAAGTATTTATACTCTGTAACTTCTCACCGCTGATTATTATTCATTTGTGTGGCTCTATGAATGTTAGTGATCCCTGTTTGGCTTCAACACACAGCCACACTTTTCAACTCCTCCCCTCTGCCTTCAGCCACGGTTTGAGTCGAGCCAATACAATCTTGGGCCACTGCACTGAGAGAGAGAGAGAGAGAGAGAGAGAGAGAGAGAGAGAGAGAGAGAGAGAGAGAGAGAGAGAGAGAGAGAGAGAGAGAGAGAGAGAGAGAGAGAGAGAGAGAGAGAGAGAGAGAGAGAGAGAGAGAGAGAGAGAGAGAGAGAGAGAGGCAGCCACTCTGGTGCACTCTGGTGGTTCTTGCAGCAGCGTCACTGCTTGCTTGATCTCCAAACACTCCAAACTGTGGCATTGTGGCTCAAGATTTCAGCGAAAAACAAACTAATCCCATTGGATGTGTTTAAAAGGACAAGGCTGACTTTTCTTCTCTGAAACTTTTTTTTCCTCCACGTCATATTTGGACTTTTTTCTTGGATTCACCAAAGTGCTGCAACTCCATGAACTAATATTGTTTCAGCATTATGGACAGTTTGGATACATCTCATTAGGAATCATGCGGTTGTTGTTCTTGCGGTTGTCTCGTCCGGAAGAACTTCCACAAACAAGCAAATCTTTGGAAACATGGAGCACCTCCACTGGCTTTTGAACAGAGTCAAACAAGACTCCCAGTGTGTGAAATGTAAGCAGTGACTACAAAGTGAAGAGTAACTTTAAGTTTTTGTGAGGAAAACTTCAGCCACTTTATTTTGAGCAGATGCTTGAAAAAAGTGCTAATTTGACAATTTTGTGGAGCTTGACGTAAAAAACTTTTCAACTGGTGAATAATGGATGGAAACCTGAGTACTTCAGCATCCTTGGGGATTAACGCAACACAATCCTACCATGATGCGGCAGGACCTTGGAGCCTCATCATACTGGTCATCATCATACTGATCATAGTGATGGGAAACCTGCTGGTCATCATTGCCGTAGCGCGTACGTCGCAACTACAGACCACGACAAACATCTTTGTTATGTCCCTAGCGTGTGCGGACCTCATCATGGGGGTCCTGGTGGTGCCCCTAGGGGCTACGATCGTGGTGACAGGTGACTGGCAGCTCAGCGACACGTTTTGTGAGTTCTGGACTTCGGTTGACGTCCTGTGTGTGACGGCGAGCATCGAGACGCTATGTGTCATCGCAGTGGATCGGTACATAGCCATCACAAGGCCGCTGCGATACAAGGTCCTACTCAATAAGTGTCGTGCCAGGGTCGTAGTTTGCTTAGTGTGGGTCGTGTCTGCCTTAATTTCCTTTGTGCCAATTATGAAAGGGTACTGGCGAGCAGAGGAAGACTCCGAGGCACAGAGGTGCTACGAGAACCCTACATGCTGTGACTTTGTGACCAACTGGCCCTTTGCTATTATATCTTCTATAGTGTCTTTTTACATTCCACTGCTCATTATGATATTTGTGTATGCAAAAGTCTTTCTCATAGCAACACAGCAAGTCAAGCTGATAGACAAGAGTCGCATTCGTTTCCAGAATGAGTGCACCCCAGCAAGGATACAAGTTTGCTCCAACATCAACAACATCCTGCCCTCTGCATGTGCAGGCTCAGGCGGCAGCAACAGTGTCGTGAGTAGAAAGAGCTCCAAGCGCAGGCCGTCGCGGCTCATACTGGTCAAAGAGCATAAGGCCCTCAAGACTCTGGGGATCATCATGGGAACCTTCACTGTGTGCTGGCTACCGTTCTTCGTCGCCAACATCATCAACGCTTTTTACAGAGACGTCCCCTCCGAGAAGATCTTCCGACTGTTGAACTGGCTGGGTTACATCAACTCCGGCCTCAACCCCATCATCTACTGCAGGAGTCCAGAGTTTCGCACTGCGTTCAAGAACCTGCTGGGCTGCCCGTGGCTGTCCTCCCTGCAGCTCAATACTTTATATAAAGAGCTGCGGACACGCTGCTCCTGCTTTCTGTGGCAAGCGGAGTCAGGCGCAGCTGGATCTTTCCAAAAGTCCCCGAACAGTCGGACTGAGGGCAACGAGAGCCTGGCTAGTTGGCAGGAAAGCAGCAAGAGCGAGGCGGCTTCTCCTGGTCCTCTGCAGTCCAACGGCAGCACACAATTCAGTGACTCAGAACCAGAAACCAAATAGTAAGTTCTCTTATTTTCTCCATGCAGTCCATTTAACGGTGATGAATGTTTTCTGAGTTCCTGTGTTCTACACACATACACACTCATCTACATCCTCAGGTACACAAAGTTTAGTCAGTGTCTAAAGACAATAAAGAGTAAAGTTTTGACAGTTAATAAACACTTTTTCTGTGTGACAAGGTAGAAGATCTTTCGCAGAGTGAAGCCTTTGACAAATAATAGTCATTAACAAATTGTCCAAGCATTTCCTCGAAAACAACAACATTCGTAGAATTTTACTTCAGGGAAATACTAAGTTGAGTCATATTTGAATCAGATGAAACCTCTAGCTGCAAATGAATGCACAGTATTCAGGATTAAGTATTAAACATTCTCTAGTCTACATGAACAATTTTATATACATTGAGTTTGACATAAACTGGTTAATTTTACTGTCCACTGTGCATTTAATAAAAGTAGGAATCCATATTTGGACATAGTCGAATATGTGAGTATGCTGCCAGGAATAAAATAATACAAAAACACTGTGAAGAAAATAAAATCACTTCTGACACATTGATGGCTTTGGGCTTTTACAATATTACAGTACAATATAAAAAGTGAAACTTGAGATTTTTCAATATTTAGTTTTCATGAATGATTCAGTGAATATGTGAGGACCTGTATCTGTTACTGCAGCGTGTTTCCTCCAGCTGATGTCAACGTGTTAAAAATAACAAACTGATGTCTCAGTACCGTTTCTGTTACTATGTTTGGGCTTTTATAGAAACCTCAACCACCACAGTCAATGTACTCTATCGGCCAATTATGAAGGTGTTCTGTGAAACCACTGTGCGACATGTGAAAAGCTGATTAGGACACATTAGAGGACACTTCAGAATGTCAGCGTGGCTCCCTGCCTGTCAGTGGGCCCTGCCCAACACCCTCTGCAGCAGATAAATCTTTATCACTTACACACAAGACTGGAGAGGCTGTTTACAAGACTGACAACCAACGAGAACACTGTCCGTAGGGCAGGCTAACTAGGGTTTGGCCAGCTTAATGTGAGATTTGTTATTATTGTAATACATTAACACAAACTGACAGCAGATCTGTCACATAATACAGGACGATACATCATTTTAACTATCAATTATAGATTTTACGCACTACTACTGGTGCATGATTCAACATTACACCCATTTAGATCATTAATTAGCAATATTTGGTGTGGGTTTGAATTTTGTGATATGAATATTGATGTATTGAAAAAAATGCTTTCCCTAATTTTATTTAAATTTAAAAAAGTTTGGAAATTACCGTCATCAGAGCTTCAAATATAATAATGATTAATTTCCCAGAGGGGATTAGGTTAAATTTATTACTCTTCAAAATGTAATAACTTTCATAGTAACAAATATTTTCTCACTCTGTTTAGATGATGTCTCTACTATGTGTAATACTTATGGTAGGGTGCATTTGAAATTGTAGCTTGTGTATAGGTTTTTCTATAATAATATTTCTGCGAAAGAAAAGAAAATTAAGACTCAACAAGTCCTCATTTAATTCAATTTGACAGATCTCTCACACACAACACACCTAGTCTGCTGAATTCATGTTGCATGTTGAATAACCCAGTTTTACAGCAGAGGGAGGTTTTATTTCATTTACTCTGCAAACTATATCCTGCGTTACTCATCTCTTTACATGACTTTCCCCTCAGAGGAATCTTACAAACATAATCAATGGGGCTGTAAAACAGGACATATTTAGGAGCATATAAAAGTCTTCCTTAAAAGGAGCCTGGTGTGTTCTGTAGTAAATCAGCCCAAGGGGAAGGCTCAACGGTCTCACTCTGCGCTTTGAGCAGGATTACAAAGTAAGTGAGACCAGCCGCTCTGGAATGACTCTTATCGGGGGCCACGGCTCCAAAAGGAATATGACAAACTGTTCCAGGTAGAGTCTGGTCTGCCGGAGCTGCTGTGTCAATAATGACACGCGAGGCATCTAGAGACCATGTGCTCCACAGTCATCCCTGTCAATTGTGTTTAACGAAACACAATAGAGCAAATTAGAAGCATGTTTCCTCTAAACCTTAGGACAACATGTGACAATAGGTTTGCTTCAGTCAGGGGCTGATGTATCCCAGGAATGGTAAAACATGAGGTAACCACCGCCGTGAATGGTTACCAGGGACGGGTGGCTGCACCACACAGAATGGTTCACTATCAGCAGTTACTTTGTTTTCACAGAAAGAAACGCAGGCATATCAGTGCTGCTCTTATCAACATGAACAGCAGCCTCAGTATCTGTCACATATGTACCATCTTACATGACAAATGCTAATTCCCTCCAGAAGACCTGAATAACCGCATTTCTAATTTATCCTTTACAGATGTAGTTGTTTTATCCATCAAAATGTACATGTTTTAAGTTGTGGAGTAATTTTCAAGCAGTTGATAAGAGGGGGCTTGATGTGTCTTCCTTTGTTTTTGTCATTCATGTTATTCCCTAAGTGGATGAACGGTAAACTGTTTCTACATTAGTCCCCCATATATATATTGGGGGGAAAAAAAAAAAAACCTCCATGCATTGCTGTGTGTTATGAGCAGCGGGAGTTTGTTAGCACAGTTTATCCGTGATTGAGAACACTAAAGTAAAGCTAACAGAGAGCGGAACATTTGATTTCGTAGGGCAGCAACCATCTAGTTTGGGGAGTGAATGTGGAGATGAAATGAAGTGAGTTTTCTGTCCGGATGTCTGATTTAGAAACAAGATGAGACCTTAAGACATTAACAACATGCATGCAGGAGCCATAGAGGCCTGAGAGAACATGGGTCGGTATCATCATCATTACACACAGATCCTAGCCTACAGAAAACAATGTGTATGCTACAGCTGTGCTGGTGCATCAACAAGTATCAAGAGGCACATGAGGAAATAACTTGTCAACTGAGTGAGTGAGGCAAAAGCTAGAAAAACTATTTTTTCATCCTTGAAAAACTGCAAGAGAATTAATATTAATAAGTTATCATACGGAAAATCTGAATGGCACAGAAAGAAGAAATCAATCCAAAACAGATTTAGGATATAATGCTGGTTTGGGGAAATAGATTTTATGGACCCCCCCTGTCTTATTGGTAGCCCACAAAATAACAGCTCAGAACATAAAAACTTATAAATAAATATAAAAGGTGGGGTCTAGCATTGTGCTTTGTGATTTGATGATCAGTCCCTGGATCTGCTAAGGAGGTTATGTTTCCACCTGCGTCCGTTTGTTTGTTTGTGAGCAAGATTACGTTAACACGACTGGCCGGATTAACACAACACTTGGAGGAAGGATGTGGTATGTGCCAAGTTTGGTGCGGTCCAAATAAGGGGGCAGATCCAGAAGCATTTTTCAACATTTCTGATAATTTCTCAGAGAATAATCCATGGATCATGATGTAAAAAAAAAGCATGCGGCACATTTAGGGGACTGATTTTCATGAGTGTATGGAATTTGGTGCAGTTTGATGGAATTTAAGAGGACTGTTAGGCCTTGGCAGTGGTCTCTGCTCTTCTGATACAAATTGTCGTTGGCCCAGTTCACATACAAGTTCTTATTTTACTGTGGAGAGCTAAATACGTACAAGTAACTTGACAGTAGTGACACAAAGCAGAGGGAGATGGTGGATGATGACATTTCCAGTGTAAATACTGAGTCAGTGAAGTAACAAGTGGCTAATTACTCCAAATGACTGCGTACATATTTTAGTCATATTAGTTGACAGCTCCTGAGGACAAATCTGAAAGGACATTGTAAGTAACTGTGTGGTTACTGGAACAGGCTGTATCATAAAGCACTTAATGCTGTATTAAAGGTTACAGTGTCAGTGAGAAAAAACATTACATGCAGGAAAAATGGAAGAAATTTTAATAATCGTGTAAACAGTTGTTTTTCTAATGGGCCATGCACCATACAGGATGAGTCATGTGTTGATCAGGAATTTGAAGTTTAGCACAAGAAGCTGCGATCAACAAGCTTTTTACTACACTAATGTGCTGCAGTATTACGGGTCTCAACTCAACCTATATGCACTAAGTGACGGCATTGAAGTGAGAAAGTCACAAGGGCAACATAATGTTTTGACAGCCTTTAAGGACGGGCTGGTGTGAGCGCTAATGCCTCCCCCCTTGTGCTGTGAACCCTGTAATTCTGAGCTTTTCTCTGCAGCATGCTAACGGTGCCTCCGACCCATCTTCACACCCCTTTCCATAATGTGCATTTAGTTAGCTTAGAGCGAGATCAGGCCCAAGAGAGCATGAAACAAGAAGCAGGATAAAGCAAAACATGATGGCAGTGACCTGTGGGAAACCTCCCTATGCTCCCTTTCAAGTCTGGCTGCTATCAGAGCCAATCATCACGGTCTTTAAATGGAGGCATCCGGGAGTTAGGCAAACACTCGAGAAAGGGTATAACTCTTAAATCGTTGGGTTCAAGCAGATAAAAAAGCAATGAATGCTAACTGGATGTTCTTTTGTTTTATCCTTACAAAAGCTGCCAAGATCTAAAGACTAGATAATATAATATCAAACCCAGAATTCAAGATATCAATATGCTATGAATGTGTGATGTACTTTATACATATTTTATAATAACAGTTAATGGGTGATGAAATTACATAGGTACTGCTGGGAAAGTACAAATGGCTCAAATCCTACATCAGTTCACTGATTTACTGTATTCAGAGATTGTTTGTATTTAAACTGTAACTTTCAGTATTTTTTTTGTCTACGTTCCTACAAGATGATTCCTTGCTCATGCCAGCTTGTTTTGTTGATTAGCAGAATAAACCGAGGCAGATGGGCAGATCAAAGAGTTCCTTTTCAATGAGAAAAAGCCCTTCTAATTATATGTGTGACAATATTAGAGAGTTTGACTAATTTGAACAGTTATGGAAACTTGTACTGGACTTAGAGATTTAATTGTAAGAGAGTCAAAGTTTTTAATTATAGACACTTTCGCTTTAGTTTAGCTGGAATGATTTAAAAAAAATATATTTTATATGTATAAAAGGAGCTGGTAAAACTAGAATGTGACTATAGAGATCATAAATCCACAAAGGCCCAATAGTCCCTTTGAATTTCCTCAAGCTGAAGCAAATATCACACACTCATAGAAATCTGGTCCCTCACTATAAAAATGTTTTCATCATCATGAATTATTCCCTCAGAAATTGGTATTAACTTTTTAAAACACAATCCTACAATAATAAAGAATGTGACCATTCCTGGATGTGGATCGACACAAAAATGTCCCATCATTTCATTACATTTTGAGGTAATTTTGCTGACAAACATATCAACAAACAGGGGAAAAACATAACCTCCTTGGCAGAGATCAACAAACAAACTAGTTTTTTTTTTTTTTAAAGACAATTATTGTTTTTAATTATTGACAATTATTAATTTCTAGTTGAAGTCTTTATGAATACCACACTGCTTGGACAGGTTGATACAAAAACAGAACATACCCATGCCATTTGATGGATGGATCTGATTCTGATGAGCTTAAAGCTTCTGTAATTTAAATGGAAACTGCAAAACATTTGCATGACGTGTCTCTGGTTTGTAATTCAAACAAAAAAAAGAGAAATTTACAACATTGTTATTCCTGGAGGGTTTTTCCTTAATGTGTCAGTTTAAGATCATTCTTACCTTTACCATATGACTAGGACAGACCCTGCTGTGGTTCCACTGTATACACTGTAAAGAGTTGGACTCAACGAAAGTATGTGAAATCTGGTGAAGTCTCATTGTAAATTGTTTCCTGCGTAGCTCTTCCTGTAAGCCTGCACATTTCTGGGAAGCCTACGGTTCGAGGTAGTTTATGTCTTCCTGTGGAGACATGTACAGTGGAGGTGATAGCATCAGAATTCCAGTCTTGTTGGGGAAAAAGGTAAAGTTTCACACGGGATAAAGAGATGAGGGCAACTTTGAAATAACTCTGTGATTAGACAGAAAAAAAAGTTGCTGTGATTGTATCAATGCTGTTTTTCAAGGTCAAACACAATCATACTTAAAAATAACCTGTAAGACGACAAACTGCTGGTGTTATCTTGGAGCTTTCTTATCTGATAGACAGTGAAATGCTGTACAGGGTGTGACCAACACCAGTCACACAGTAATGCACAGTACAGAGCTCATTGTTCAGCAAGTTACATCTCACAGGAAGATTTAATGAGGTTTATAATGAGAGAGGAAACTGGCCTCAGCGTCAAGTACTTTTCAGTACAAATCAAATCAAATCTGATGTAGAAATAGAGCATGAATTCAGGATATAAAAACATAATGAGAGCAACACAGTAACAAATGTTGGATTCTAACCTTAACTTTTAGAAAAATATCAAATAGCACGATGTCTCAGTGAAGAACAGACCCAACCGTCCCCTTAAATCCAATCAAGCCAATCAACTTTCACTCACTTGTAGGTATCAGCTCTCTAAATGTGCATGATTTTATTCATCAAAATAATCAGTGAAAATGTAGAAACAGTGTAACAATGTTAAAGAAAATACTCCTGGATCCTTCCCCTGATCCAGAACCGCACAAGAATGCAATGAGTTCTTCCCTGACCCAAACCGCATCCGTCCACCATCATGGTAATCCATCCATTAGATTTAGCATATTCTTGCTAAGTAACAGACAAACAAACACAGATGAAACTAGAAACAGAGAGTTACTGTCACCCTATGAAACCATGTTTAATTGCACAAGATGTGGATTTTCTTTTTGATCTGCACATAATTTCACACTGAAGTTTTTCATCAATATCTGTGAATTATTTTCTGAAAAAGACAATTTCTCACAATGTTAAAGAGAGTGAGAAAATATCCTGGATCTGACCACTGATCTGGATCAGGAGCAACCTTTAATGGGGTTTTCCTTGGAAACGCAGATGATAACCCAATATCCTTGGTGAGAATTATAAAACAGAAAGTCAGACAGATTTTAATGTAAATTCCTTCCAATGTGATCCTGCCCTCATCTGTTTGGACCACTTTTTAAAATATGTGCATGATAATCGCAAGCCTTAAGCTAAACAAACCATGCTAATATGTCCATCTCTTTTCAGCTTCACGCTGCAGGAAAAGGACGGCTGAAGGGTGAAACATCGAGCTGCTGAAGCAAACTACATGTTCTCCAGCTGTCTCTGTGACTCCTGTAAAGGCTGAGACCAACAAGTTGGGGACAAGCTGAAGAAGAGTGCGACTACTGGCCCTGATAAACACAGCCGAACCCCAAAGAGCTGGATTGTCTGTAAAGAAACAGACAGGAACACGGTGACTGGCTCTGTGCACAGGTGATAGGCGGCTGTGAGTCAGCACATTAGCTGACACCGGTGTCGTCTCAATGCTGTTTGCAAGAGAGCGCCTGTTCCTGAATATGAGACAACACTTAGCTGCGAGGGTTAAATGTATTACATTGAGCCTTTGGACACAGGGCATGTCGCCTGTAGTCTAAAAAATAAAAGCATAAAATTGTTTTGTATAATATATTATCTGGTAAGTTATCTATTTATGATACACTGAATCTGTAGCAGGGTACAAAAGTTGCCATATCTCAGACAAGGTAAAGCTGCCATTACTGTCCAGTTAAGAAAACAATACAGGGCTGTGCATTAAAATATTCTGGTGTTTCTTTTCCATATTAATCTTTCTGTTTCGAGCCTGGACTCGTATAATCATTATCTCGCTTAAATCTCCTCTTGTCCACTGGTTTGCAAATTAGAGGGGAAAACACAGAGGGAGGGTCGCAAAATGATTTCCAGATATCAAAAAACATTTAAAAACAATTCTTATTTACACATCTTATCAATTATTGTTCCAAAAGCGAAATAATATAAACTAGATTTAAATAATCCATGGGTCAGTTTACAGCACCACACGAAACACTGCAACATGTGCAAAAAGCTGATTTTTTGTGATAATGGGGGTTGAAAGTCTCTGGTATTGTTATTTCTGGGATCTGAAAAGTTTGGGAACCACTGTCCTTGTCTTAATCGGTTTATGTTGGAGATATGAGGAATGGGTCAAATCTTACATCAAGAGATCTCAAGCAAAGTTCTTGAGGATTTAACCATCAGTATGCGCAAGGTACAGTCCCGCTGCAGCTACACATGATATTATCCATCCGCTACATGCTGTGTCTCTTTGGTAAGTGGCAGTATAAGCTCAATAAACACACTCTGAAATGTCAAGAGATAGACAAATAATGATTTGATCATGGACTTGACATCATCCATTATTTTGTTGTACTGGGACACTTTTTAATGCGTTATTAATTATATAACATCATCCGTTGCAATGAGAAATAAAATATTATAAAACTGTGTGACACTGCTTATGTGTGTTTTGTGTGCTGACGACTGATATCTAGCAAAACTCTGTATTATGAAGTTAAGTATTCTAGGTTCTAGTTTCTATGGTGCCCTGGTTTTCCCTTGATCTGCTTGCTTTGGAATGTTTCACCATTCAGGTCAGAATACGGGCGCCTTGCAAATTTAATATCAGCTGGTTTGACAATGGAGATACAAATGACGGTTGGAGTGATTTTAAAACTCGATGATTATGGGTCTCAGATGTTTTGGCTTGTGTGTCCTAAAATTGTATTTATAATTGTGACCCTTTATCACAGTTCCTGACTTCATTACAGATGCGAGTTGTGATCAGTTTGATTGTAGAATTGTCTGCTGTTTTCAATCAAAGGGTTATAGAGGCCTGCTGACGTGAAAGAATCCTGTATTTTGGCCGAGAACATTTTTCTGGGAAAGGTCGGGATACATTATTTGTGCAACTGTAATATATAATTTTTTTCTGTCACATTAAATATAAACCCACCGATTTACCTTGGGAGTCTTTGGGGGTCTATAACCCCACACATCATAACTCTCAATAGTATAAAACTACTGTTCACATGAGTTTAGGACACAATCTTAGAAAAACTTCGTTGTTCTTGGTGAAATGATCCTCAAAACACCAAAACCACAGTCACGTCTGGATCTGCTACTGTTTGAGCAGACATCATGTTTTGTTGTGAGAGGAAGTCTACAAGTCTATTCGGGACTTTTCAAAATAATCCAAGAACAGAATGCATGACATCTGAAAACAAACTGTGACCAGAACCATGCCAGACACTCTGCTGTGTGAAGACTCTATCTATTATCCAACAGAAAAAGCCACAACAGCTCGTAGTGGAAACAATTATCCTGTCTGAAATCAGGCAACATTCTTAGAAACTGATCCCTATTACACAGTTTTCCATGAGCAGGATAAGACTGAAATCGATTACTGACATTTTAGGGGGGGGGGGGGGGGGGGAGCCACCACTTAAAATACAACTGGGACTATTTGATAGATGACCGAATAAAAACTATTTCTGTTCGATATGATCCGAATAGTTTTCATAATGACAAAAAAGTGTTTTGTTGACAGAGCAGCTCTTTTAGATATAATGGGGTAATACGATAAATTCCATGTTGCTTTACTCTCTATTTTAGATGATGCGCTTTACTGTTTTCTATAATCCTCACAAAGGAACTCTAATGAAACGCTGATGTGTGACATTTTTAACATTTGAAGTGTTTTCTCTTGATTGCACATGCACATCACTAGACTCTAAGTGGTTCGTTTTCCGCTCACCCTCGTTCTGAGCTGAGTGTTACACTACAGGTCTCCTCAGGACAGACGGATATTTTTGGAACACGGGGGGCCCTCAGACAAAAAGGTCCTTTGACACCAGATTTCAGGACTCAGCAGTTTGAATCTAATGGAATCAACACCAACTTAATTAGATAAGTACCTTATTCATGCCGGTAACACGGTGGCGTGACAAAGCTACACACCACTGGGGCCAGCTTAATACCTCTTTGTCACTACTCACTCTAAAAATAGACTCCAGTAAAGTAGAGGATAAATCAAGTCTTTTCCTGAGATCACCACAAATCTGGAGTCAGAGAATCAATTGAGGCTTCATTACAGGAACTGCAGCTTTTAATTTCTGCACCCAGTTTTTAAAGCGTGAGGGCATTTTCTCTTACTCTAATGGACAATCACGGTGCAGTTTGATGTGAAAACATGTTCAGCGATGGACCAAGTCACACATGCATATTTTGTTGTCAATCACTCAGAATAAAACGAAAACCCATTTTTTCTATTCTCTTAACACTCCCACAAAGACAAATCCATCCCAGGAAGGTACAAAGACACAGATTTCTGCACATGCAGCTGTCTCGGCAGCCAGCAGCCCTGAGGCATCAATTACATTTAAGAAAAGAATGCAAGCCTCCCTATTATATGACCGGGAAAAAGATCTGTTGCACATAATGAGGTTTATTTTCTGATGATAGGTATTGGGAACAATATTGCAGTGGATGAATCAGGCCGGAGGAAAGCTGATTGACAAGACCAGCCGCCTGGTTTGGCCATCTACTGCCATCTAGTGCAGCGACATGTGACTATCAGCTTAACACAGCCTGACTCGCTGCTCCTCTCCTCAATATAATAACTGCAAGATGTTGACTTTGATTCCTGGTCTTTTAGATTACTGTTAGATTCACCGCCTTGTCTTTATCTCCGCAACATGGCTGTTCCTATGATTCCCTGCCCAGAAAAATTGCTCTGGATGCACAAGCGCAAAGGGACAGTTGTATTTTGTAATAACTTGAAGAGCGAGAGAGGAGAGAGGGGAGGAAGCTGCATGTCTCATCTCCATCTCGAACTGAGTGCAGAAATATGCTTTGGTTTAAAGGCACATGCAGAAACAAAACATTAACACTACAGAGGAGATGTAATTCCACAAGATAGAAGGTTAATCTGTAAAAATATGCCAGGGGGTATTAAAAAAATTGTCTACTCTGTATGGAGATGATTCAATCAAATAAATGGAAGCAGGAAATCTTAAAAGAATAGTCTGAATATGTCCAGCTCATGTTTATGCACCAAAGACCAAAGCAAATTCCTTGTGTGATGAAAAACCTACTTTGAAATAAATAGAACTGGGTTTCTCATGTTGATTTTAATTAACTTGAAATATGTAAGCAAATCTGTCTCACCAGATTTTGGGATTTAAAAGCCTTTCAATTTCAAGCAGTGATTTTGCTTTGCTTTGGAATGATGTATTAGGATTTTTTTTTTTCTTCTAAATTCAACTAATGGAGCATAACGCGATTGGCTGAATGTTGGTTTGGTAAGAGCCAGAATCGATTGCTTATCCTTGGAATCCTGATATTTCATCTTGAAATGAGGGATCTGGAAATGGCCTTTTGAGTTTTTAAGAATGCCTAATTTGTCTTATTTTAATATTTCAAACCTCCCTTCACTCCATAAATATGTCTCACCAGAGTTAGAATTTTAAGCCTGTGAATTTCTAACACCATTTTTTGCATTGAAATTAGGTATTTGAAATATTTTCCTCTATGAAGCAAAACTTGAACAGCTGAATGTTGGCTCAGTTCGATCAGTACAATCGATCAATTATCCTCGGAATCCTGGATGTTTGATCTGAAAATGTTTACATTGAAGTTTGCGACCTGAATTTGGCATGTTAAATTTGATTACATATTGTTTTAATATTTAGCATTTCATAATGTTTTAGATTTGTACCTCTAAATTCAACTACCTCACATATTCAACGTGCTGTAAATCGATCAGATCCCAAAATTAGAGTAAAATCCGGGGTACCAAGGTTAAGCAATCGATTTGGGCTGAACCGAACCTACATTCGGCCAATCACGTTACTCTCTGTTTAATTCTGTACAAAAGTACAACATTTTCCAAATATATAAAAATGAAACAGTGCTGGAAATTCAAAGGCTTTTAAATTATGTGAGACAGATTTACTTCCATACTGAAACGCTGTTGCAGAATCAAACACTGCCTCTTCATCAATGTAAGGAGGATGCTACAGGCCGGTTGTATAACCAACAACACACACGTTAATGTGGAGCAGAGATTGATGGGTTGGGATTTGTGTTCAATGTTTGGGGCTAAAACAAGCACAGCTGAGGTCTTTTCGACCAGAGCTGATAACAGGTCCTGTGTGATTACGATAGCTCACTGTGACCAAAGTAAACTCCCACCAGCAGACCCGCAAATTAGGGAGGGACAAACTCATCCATCACCGTTGCCTCGGTGACAGTATCCAGACGCGTGCTGTAGCCTGGCAACAGAGTCTAAACAAAAGGCCGGATGCTGCTCGCGGGGTGAGAAGATGAGTCGACCCAGCGGTGGCCTCGAGGAAAAACGGGTCAGGCAAAATGGAGGAGACCCGGGAGGTCATCACTGTGAACCGATCAATACTCACTCTGCAGCGGCAGCGGCGGCGGCGGAGGGTCCGGAACCTGGTCCCGACTCAAAGCTACTGTCCGCCCTCAAGAAAGACTCTCAGGCCAGGAGAGTGGACCTGACAGGGAGAGGTGGGTCTTTATTTACAGTCTGTGGGTGAGTCCCGTCATCCGACCTGTCTGATGACGCTGCTGGATGTTTACTTCTGTGGACGCACCACTCAGACACAGTGGCAGGGGGAGGGAGGGTTTTTATAGCAACACTCAATGTATAACATATCGATCTTTAGTTTGTTATGGTAATGTTTCAATGTTTTTATTTCTTTCGAGACAGGTGGTCTTCCTCAGAAATAGGCTGGATGATATGGTCAAACATTTTATCAAGATGAAAAAAAAAGTTTGAAAAAAGTTGATAATTATCTCAACAGATGTCACACTTCTGTTACTTCTTTAAGTTTTAAGACTGAGGGAAGATTGTGATTTTAAATTCTTCTTTGTTGACAAACACTTGACAAAACATCTTTCAAAACTGTTCTAGATCAGTTATGTATTACACTTCCTCACTGTGCTTGAACTATGCATAAGCATCAATACATATTTTGTGTATATCGCCATTGTTGAAAATGAAATACTTATGTAATTATTGATATAATATAATTGGCCGGTGTGAAATGGACATGTTGCTGTCTGTCTTTTCGTTTCATGGTTCACCCTTTCAAGAGCTTTGAATTAATGTGCTCCATCAGTTAGACACACTGCATATAACACCTATCGTCATTTACTCTGAATTACTGACTCCCTCTGGACATGTTGTTTGACATATGACTCATAATAGGTTAAGGGAGAATTCACAGTGAACTAGATTTCTCAGTTAAATAAAGAAATTATGTGTTTATTTAGCTTCGGCTCCAGAAATAGTTTGTGGAAAACAGGGACAAAGTGTTGATGTGATTTCACCCACAGATTTCTGAAGGGACATTTTAAAACCTGGAGGTTGGGTTTTACTTGACTTTGGATTGTTACCTCTGCCAAAAGGTTTATGATTACTCCCGTCCATTAGCTTGTTTGATTGTCAGCAGGAATATGTCAAATCTAATGTGACTTTGAAACTGAAATATTTTCTCCTTGTCACCTCAATTTTCATTGTTTGATACAGCGTCTTGTTGGATTTTAATAATACCTGTGCACTCACTGTGTTTTACAGAGTATTACAGTGAGGAGGGGAAGACCTTTCAACTACGTCTCGTTGGGAAAATAAAACAACAGTTAAACGCTGATCCCACCCTTTGTCCAGAGTATCCATCTTCTCTTGGGCTAACTGAATTCACCAGGCGAGCCAATGAGGTCGTTTTGGGGAAGGAATCCCAGGCTATAATGGAGAGCCGGGTAATCACAGCTTTACACATATACAGTAACCAATTGTAGCTTAGATTCATAAGTACTGCTCTGTCTGTGCAGCAGTAAATAAGGCCCCTAGCCACACATACAATCAATCAGCCCCATTACATGGACTTACTGATAAATCATGAATTCACACTCAGCTTCATCTTCAGAGTAAATCAATACAAGATCAGCTCTGCAGTGTTTCATCATCCTCATAGTTGTATTAAAAACTAGACCTAATTCTTCATTTTAATTGGCTGTTGTTGCAGGTGTTGGGTGTCCAGACCCCTGGCTTTACTGCTGCTGTGCGCCTCGGGGCTGAACTCCTGAGGCACTGCTTCGATGCCGGTGCTGCTTGGTGCGGCCCGGTCTACCTCTCCTCCCCTTGCGATGGTCGAGTAAAACCCTACTTCCTGTAAACAGTATCTAAAGACATGACCCCCGGTTTATTGGCGTTAAGATGTGGCACACGTTGAATTATGCTCATGGAGCATCAATAAACCAATGCATCTGATTTCACATCAACGTGATAAGTACAGCAACATTGTGTTATCTACATATTTAGAGCATGAGTCCTGTATATATGTCACAATAACATGAACCAATGATCAGATAACACATCATTTTACTGTATCCATAGCAACAGACATTTTTCTGAGATTTCAGAGTTAAAAATGCTGGAAATGGAAATAACAGGTGTGTGAACAAGACAACAACAAAAGGATTTCATTCCAGACAGAGAAAAAGTAGCTCATAATTCACACAGATCCTTGACAAACATTCATTGAAAGTATTTTACACCTCTCAGATACAGTGTATTCACTAGATTTGTGAATAAAAAAGAAAATATGTGCAAGACACATTACAATGAAGAACTGCATGAATGTATGCCTCTAGAATGTGTTATATCCATCACTATAGATTCAGAAATGCAGACCAAATGCCTAATCATGGTTTGTGTGTGCATTTTTTAAAGAGTTAAATTACTAATTCATTCATTACAAATGCATCTCAGACAAGAGGTTAAACAGGATGTATTTGAATTGCTACCTCCACCAAGGAGGTTATGTTTTCACCCCTGTTTGTTTGCAGGTGATTTAGATTGTTGGCAAGCCTACACAAAAACAAGGTTCAGGGTTTGGACAGATTACAACAGAATTTGGTGCGTAACATTTATGGACGCGTAACATTTATGTGCGAATCCAGATCATTCAGTTGATCCAGTAACTTTTTTCACTTTCTTCAACGCTGAGAAAGGGCACTAATATTTCTGAGTGAGTGAAATGTGGTGCAGCTTGATTGAATTTAAAGGGACTATTTGGCCTTTGGGAGGTATGTGCACTTCTGAGAACCATCCTAGTTTTAAAAAGAATTGAGAAAAAATTCACTCACAGTAGCCTCTGACTGTAATTACATGCTAAGGTATCTCAAAAAGTTTGTTCTGCTTTAGACATCTAATATTATGTTTTGACTTGATCCTCCGTGCAGACTCATTGGCTGGCATCTTCCAGGCAGCGGGGATCCAGGATATCCGTCGGTATTATTACTGGGATGATAAGCTGCGCTCCATTTGTTTGGAGAAGCTTCTGCAGGATCTGGAGGGGGCTCCTGAGCAAAGTGTTGTTGTTCTGTCAGCGTCTGCCCATTACCCAACCGGAGCAGATCTCTCTCAGGATCAGTGGACTGTGATTACACAACTAATCATGGTATCGATACATTTACAGTCTCTAACAATGGCTATAATGATTTTTATCAGACAAGTTGCTCTTAACTGCTGCTTGGATCATCCTTTGCTGTCTTGGCACTGTTTCAACAGAGGCGAAGGCTCTTCCCTTTCCTCCTGCTGCCTGCTCAGGGGCTCTGCTATGGAGATTTTAAGCGGGATGCCTGGCCTGTACAGCTCTGTGCATCCCAAGGCATGGAGCTCCTTTGTGCTCAGTCCTTCTCCCACTGCTTTGGCCTTTATGGTAAGAGTAATTCTAAAAATACATCTGATTGCAAAGATTAATGTGTTTGCTCTTATGGCCATAGGAACTCCAATTGGAAAAATTAGCCTATACTACAAAATAATAATAGTAATAATAGTTTTTATTATTATTTGCATAGTCACTGCATAAAATAGACGAGTACAGCATTGTATGTTCATGTTTGTCTTACTGAATGTTCCACAGAAGGCACCTGCTCATATAACTCACGTTTTCTGCTGCCTTCCAGTAATTACTCTCTTGAGAGAGAGAGGGCTCTGCATCTCCCTCCTGTAACTCGTCATTAGGCGGCTCAGCTCTTTGCTTTTTGCTTGTGTCTCAGTGACCCTCTATTCACTCGCCCAGAAGCGAGTGGCTTATTTCATTTTCTGAGCTAACTTATTTTCAGCAGAAATAAAGTAATGTAACTGGAAAAAAGTGTTTATTTGCACCAGGCTCCTCTTCTTAACCTTTCCCAGGTGAGGCTGTGGGTCACCTGCTGTGCGTGTTGAAGCAGAGAAGCCTCCTGTTATCGCTGCAGTCTCAAGCTGTCAAGTTAGTCAGGTCACTGTGGGCCTGGCCGTCTGTGGGAGGAGCAGATGTCGTTGCCACTGTGCTCAGTAACCCCGCACATCTTGTTGAATGGTGAGTCATGCTCCACGCACATTAATTATCTGCTAACTGAAAAATGTGGCCTGGACAGAAGCATCACTGCCGTGTCAGTACGAAATGACAGCTAGACTGCTTGATCGATTCCTTCATGCACACAAAGTTAAACTGCCGGTGTCCTTAGTATTTGGTGCAATTATTGTCCCCCAGGCAGGGAGAAGTTAAGCGCATGGTTGAGAGAAGTAAGCTGATCAGAGACATTTTGAGGGAGAAGCTGAGGCTTCTGGGAACTCCAGGCTGCTGGGACCACCTGACACAACAAGGTGGACTCTACTGTTGTACAGGCTTGAATGGTGAGGAGCTAACTGTTTCTGACATGTGAATAATTGAAGGGGTGTTTTTCTCATAATCTATAGCAAGTGATTGACAGCATAAAGGAACTCATGCCTGATATTCATGATTACTTTCTCAGCTGCTTTCCTCATCGCCTCTGTTACCTCCTTTACAAATCAATAACAGGAATGTAGAGTGCATTTTTATTCATAATTATGAACAGAATCAAAGCCAGATATTCTGGCAGCTTTTTACTAGAATATCATTATTGCACTCTATAAACAGTTCCAAAATATGTATGGCTTACTTTATGTCTGTAAATCACATGCTTTAACAGTAATCAGTGTACTGAAAATGAATATTCATGATCTTGGCATCCTACAGATGTTTTACAGTCTCTGATTTATCAACATTAGATAAAATCGCTAAACATATGATTATTTTACTGCCTTTTGTTTAAATAAGACCAGTGTTCTCCAATGAAGCAACAGAAATGTTATCTTAACAACCTCTGAGTGTTCTCTGTACTTCTTGTGTTTTTTTTGGTCTGCTTTAGATCAGCAGGTGGAATTTTTGACAAAGAGGAGACATGTGAACCTCCTTCCCAGTGGCTGTCTGAATGTGAGCGCAATCAACGGCCGTAACCTGAAGTATATATCAGAGTCCATCTATCTGGCCATGACCACTTCACCATGATCACATGGCTTTTGAAATCAGGATCTGAAATCTGTGTCACAGGGGCTTTCAAGCTTCCCTCAAATAATGAAATGCTCGTTTCCCTGATCATTATTACAGCTGTGGCAATCACAAAGTAAATGTTATTTCGATAGTTGTTGTTAACAAAGGAGAATGATTGCATATTGAACCTCCGCTTACTTTTGATGATAGAAGTCCGGTCATTAGTAACTGTGAAATAGACCTGACCCTTGTTTTTGGCAAATGTTCATCCTCTGTTTTTGATGTTTCATTTTCATATGGTAAAATCTCGACAGCTACAGCCATCAGCTGGTTAGCTTAGCAGATTGGCAAAGGTGACAAAATGCAACTGCTTCCACTTGTATAATTCTATGAACGTTTTCTCTGGTTGCTTTAATTAATTAAATACTTTTTTTTAAATAAACCAAAACCCCCCCCAAAAGTCCTGTAATTGCCAATGTGCAATCTCTATTTCAGTTTACGCAAGTTAGGCAGCATCTATACCCGTGTTTAACCCTGGTTGAGAGGCGGTCCAGACCACAGACTATATATAAAGATAGACACCATGACAGCTCCTCAAAAGTGAAGCCAAATATTCTGGATTGCCCCCTGGTGGCTGGATGCAGTGTTGGTCATAAACCCCACCTCCTGCATGTTGCCATATATACATGGACCAAACTAAAAGGCCACAAAACATGTCAAATTTTACTCAAAAAGGGTTTCTGTGATTTCAGAAGTAGCTCTGATGTTTGTTCAAGTGCAAATATTTCTCATTTCTGTTAAGATCTGGATGTCTGGACAAGGACTTGTGATTGGTCGAGTGCATGATTGATACTTCAGCTTCATGACTCTGGCTCAAAATGATCTAAAAATCTGTATCAACGATATTTTGGATTATTTTTTGTAAAATGGGAGGAAGTAAAGATGCATCATCCATCTTTATATACAGTTTATGACTCAGACCCATTGACCTGGGCAGACAGACTAGAAAGGCCACATTTTCAAACCCCTGAACCAGGACCCCTGTATGTGAGCACACGTATCCATCCTAGGTATTTTCATGAGGATGGGAGACAATTATTTGAGTACTCTATATGAACTATATGAACGACTCTAGCCATTCCCCACTGTGTTCAGTCTTACAGATTAAATTAAAGCTAAGCTAAGAGGCCCCTGGCTGTCGCATACTTTATTTAACAAAGAGTGGTATCAAACTTAGCATTAAACTCTCAGCAACACAGTCTATTCTTATAAAATTGTTCCTTCATGTATATCTTGCGCTTGTTAATGTGATTAATGCTACAGATGTGTCCTTTTAAAGTCATTCTATTAAATTATTTAAACTGTTAAATTGACTCTGTTATGTTTCTCCGGTATGAAATTTGTGAATTTAGAGACGTTATTATATTTTCTGTGGATATATACTCTGGATATTGTTAGAAACAACAGGCTCTGCAAACACCAGCACTATCTAATATAATGTGAATCAAGAGCTTATCAGAGGCCCGAGGGTAACCTTTAGAGGGATAAGCCTCAGACAAGCAGCCGTATATTGGTTGCTGCATTCAAAGCAAAAAGGATGCTTCATGCATTCCTTTCAAGGTTACAGTGAACAGCAGGCAGAGAAATCTCAAACATATTGACAACATGTGCAGTTTATAGTTCAGCTGGATAAACAACATTGACTAAAACCCTGTCACTGATTCTCTCAAGTGAGTCTGATGCACTCTGGTGCAAACATTTGAGATTTTTCTATCCATAAGCTAAAAGCAGTTCTTATCAGGTTGGATTATTTTCCGATACCACAGCTGAATAATGTGACCAAAGTATTTTTAAGCACACATTAAGAATTTCTCTTCATCCAACAGGTTCATGTGTACGTGCACGACTGCACCATTGACATAATAAATCAAACCATTTAGATATAAGATGTAATTTCTTGGCCGCTTCTCAGAGTAGTATTTCATCTGTAAAAAATTCTGATTCATAATAAATTATATGGAGCTTGTATTGTCATTTGGTCAAAATAAACACTTTCAAAGGATATGAATGGATTAAACAGAAAATTATTGTCTGAAATCCTCTTCTCTCTAAACACACCTGACAGTCATGGATCATGTTATTTTCTTGTTTTTCTTAAAGATTTTTTAAACACATGCTTTTTATCTAACTATATATCCCTGGAGCCTTCATTTCATTTGTGAGTATGTCACCATTATCGCTGCATGTTGTTTAGTTCTTAGAAGCAGGTTGCGACTTGGAGCCAGAGTGTTCACTCTATTCATCTTAGTGACCTTTGGTAAACAATGAGGATAATCAGCATCGTCCTCCACAGTCTCATCACATACAGTATACTGAGCCATTAGTGTTGTCTAGAGCCCTTTGATTTTCATCTGGGAATGCTGACCTGTACACAGTGTCGGCAGATATTTGCTTGAATCACAGACCTCATGTAATGGGATAAATTGTGGACATGATTCGCAATATTTCCCCTGCATACAAGAATAAAGAGGGTTGCCCAAATAAGCTGAATTAACAAAGACTGCAAAATAATAAAGGTAAAGAAGAGAAAAGGGTTGGTTGCCTTTCAGCTTATAAAAGCCATTCTCAGAAATCATTCAGTTTCATAACAGAAAAACGATTACATACATACATTGTGTGTCATGCCAAATTGGAGGCAAGGAAGTCATCAAATGTATAAATTCTTTGACAGAAGCCCTATTAGTGTTACATAGAGGAATAAATGCAGATGTAAAGCAAGGACAGATCCAATGAGCAGTTTTAATTTGGACTCCAGGTAGGTTGACAGAGGAATCCAAACTCAAAAGTCTGACGGCAACGTCAAGAAAGGAAAATCATTTGAAAAAACACTGGAAAACTCACCAATGACCTAAGGAAAAACTGACGAGACAAACTGGCCCATAGCAAAGAGAAACACAGACTAAATACATAAAGTTAACAAGACACATGTGAAGCTAATGAAAGCGGGGAAGGACGTCATCAGAAAAACAAACTAAACAAAGACAGGAAGTGAAATAAGAGGGACACACAAGGAAAGAAGTTTCAAAATTGAAACTGGAATTAATAAACTCAAAATACAAAGATTTAAATCCAGAAAATCAACAGAAGGAAAAGAACAAGGTCAAAGTCCATAAACACAATGAGTCCAATAAAAAAATCAACACATCAGAAATCCAAAAGGTCTCCATGGTTCAACACAAATAAGACTTTCAAATGTTCAACACAGGGTTAGAATCACGACTATTACGAAAGTTGTATTCATTATTTGCTTAATGCTTGATAATGTCTGTCCGATGTCTAGTCGGACTTTGATCCAGAGTAATGGTCTCAAAACAACTGAAAATTAGGAAAACCTTTTATTCTACCCAGTGCTTTTGTTAATGGCTAATGGTTGATCATTAACTTGTCACACAGAGGTGCCAATGAAGGTAGTAGTTTATCCGTTGTCTCCAAGAACACTGCGCTATCTGACAGTGATCACTGATTAAAGCAATAACTCATACTAAGTGAAGACATGCCATCAGCAACAAGAAAATTATAATTCTATGACAGCATCATTCTTTTCAAGTGGAGTAGGAATAACACAGGAACTTCCAGTTCATGAAATACTTTCAGTGAAATGAGTTTGTTGTCAAAACCTGTTAAATGTGATTGCTGCTAAGTCATGTGTTAGAAGGGCACTAACGGATGTTTATGACGCACGGTGAACTGAAATGTTTTTACTGTGTGGCTCTAAAACACTTTTTTTCGGGTGTGGCCTATTGTAAGAAGACTTCAGCAGACGGATGCGAGGTGTGTGAATCAGTTCTGTGTAAAGGAGGTTATGTTTTACCAAACATATTTAAACCAACATTTAGTGAAAGGATGGAACATGGGCAATTAAATAATCCATACAATTTTGGGGTGGATCTAGGATTTTTTCTTTCTCACTGTATTTAACATTGCAAGATATGGCATTTTTTTAACTTTTCACCAGTTTCTATATACTGAAAACAAATCATGGATCATGATGACAAAAATCTGGCATATTTAGGGCACTGGTGTTTATGAGTGTGTGCATTTTGATGTGGCTTGATTGAATTTAAAGGGCCTTTTGTGGATATGCGCTCTGCTGAGTGCGACCTAAGTTTCCATAGTTTGGGAAATCCATCATCGCCATCAGTGATGACAGTACCAGCATTCAACATCTTCGAAACTATGTTTGGTCTTTAGTTAAGATGATATGTCTAACACTGCATTCAACAGTTTTCCCTCAGGAGATGATTCTTACTGATTCTTAACCTCTGACTTTTCCCTGCCATCTTGAACTAGCCATTTGTTCTGAGTAAAGCATCTTCTCATCTATAGATGGCCATGAATACACATTTTATTAAGGGCTTCTGGAACTAACATAAGTCAGAGTCTGATAGGAATGTCTTTAGTTTAAGAGAGCTGTCACAAGATTTTGTAGTGTATGTCTGTGCCAAATTTCATAAATCCATCAATCCATCTATCTTGATTTGTATATCACCTTGCAGGTTAATGCAGTTTTTAAAGACTTCACAATTGAAAGATGAGCTAAGAATAAGACTCAACTAATACAAATGCTGATAATGAAATATCATAGAATAGAATTTAAAAGCTAAAATAAAAATAGTGAATGATGAAAAGTAAAGGGGATATATATATATATATATACTAATATTATCAATATAAAACTGGCTTCTCTCACAAGGCTGTCACTCGTCACAGGATCACAAGGAACATTGATCTTCAAGGCCCTGAAATTAATCTCAAAATCTGTTAAATCAAAAGCATGCTAGATAAAACCAAACAGATACAGGAAGATATGTGTCTTTCAAGGTTCAAGGACCATGACAGTTGAAACATTGATTGCAATGTAAAGCTGTATGCAGACATGACTAATACACCATGGTGACTCATTGTGCCATCTTCCTCTGTATAACTCAGGGTCTGGGGTTTGTTTTCATCACTCTGTGTTTGACCTTGAAGACAAGTGGTCGCAAAATACTTGAAACATCGTGTGATGACACCTCAGAACAAACGTCTACTGGGGTACAATGCAATGCTTTACTGTGAAGAGTTGTTAAGCCGAGAAGTTGTTCTGTAAAGTGTCAGAGTTTGATTTCGTGATCACAAGTCCTGCAGGGCAGTTATACCTTGTTACGCTAGTTAGTTGTCTTATTTTAATCCATGACTTGACAATGGATTGGATGTCAACCTGGAAAGACAAGACCTATAAACAGTCAAGACTTATACACAACACTTAACAATAAGTCCATTTGCTACAGTATTAAAAAAGATGATGCACATCTCCTTGCCTCCTGCATGTTTAACCCGGACATGACCCTCGCCTTAATCTAACAGAATTGTTCATGTTCTTTTGAAAATGTCGGATTTGGACAATCTCCTGCTGCGTTCTACATTTGTAAAAGCAAACCCAGTTTTCCAGACATTTTCCTGAATTCATGTCTGAAAAAAGCTCATGACAGAAAATGTACATGAAGCTGTATACAGCCAGTTTGAGTTATTTCCCATTAGCTTTGATATCCCATAGAACAAAATGAATGTTGCTCATTATCCCATAAAGAGAACAATATGATCAAATATTGCATCTGATGCTTAAACTGTAAATTCAATGTAAGTGAATGCTTGTGGAAAAAACACAGTTCCCGTCTGCTTGTTGTCTGCTTGAGAAATTAGACCTATAATAGTCAGACAGGATGACTGCAGCTTTACAGTATAAATAGTCAGAGGGTTTGTTTAATGATAGCTTGAATGAAAACGTTGTAATATTTCCCTTCAGCAAGTCCAAGTCATGTCCACAGCAAACATCCACAGCTTTTGACTTTCTGCAATTGTCCTTTCAACAGTATCAGAAGAGGTTTTGCTGTAGATTCCCCAAAGATCATTGTTTTTGGTGTAGAAGATTTTTTTTTTCTGCCAATAATACTGACAGAGGTAATGGTTGTAAAAGGGATTAACTTTATACTGTTCTACAATCCCTTCTGTGGATTGCTTGTCAGTTTTTTAAAATTGTTATAAATTTTCAAATCACTTAATGTACAAGCACCTGCATACTTGTTAGAAATGCTTTTAATATTGCCCCTCTATCACTAAGGTCACCTGACACTGGCATTTGAGTTTATGTGGGTGATGGCAAAGAATGAGGGGGAGGTTGCATTTGAGTCCTTGACTCTGGAACAGCCTGCTGCCAGTGGAGCTGGGTTTAGAATTCTCTTTATCCAATTTTAATTTGACCTATTTTATTCCACTTATTTGATGTGCTATATTGTTCTTGCATATTATTCTTTTGTTGTATTTTGATGGTTTAGCAACTTTGCACAACAGGGTGTTATTGTCAGGGTTTAATGTTTGTAGGAATGACAGACTTAACAGCAAATACAAAATGTTTTGTTAAGTAAACAGACTTACAGTCACTGGAAGACAGGTAGATTAAATCCAAAGCTCCGCAAAAAGAAGGCACTAATGCGAAACAACAAAGTAAAGTGACGATGGTGAGAGAAACCGAAACACTAGGAAACGTGAACAGAGTACCTGACAAAGGGAATGTGGGAGGCAGGGACGGTTGAACACAAGGCAAACACATCGGGCGGGAAACAGAACAAAAACAGGAAGTATAGCAAGACAGACAGAAAGAGGGGAATTTCAAAATAAAACAGGAACAGAGAACTCAGAATGCAAACCAATATCAAAACACAGAATTCAAATCCAGAAAACTGTATATATTCGACTGTATATATTATCACATTGTATATATTCTGTTTGTACTCTGTATCTTCTAGTTTTTATTCATATGATATATTCTAAAACATGAACATGTTTTTTTTAACATTTCCCTGCAATTATAATTATTGCTTATTTATGTTCTATTAGTTACTCTTTCTATTTTTTGACTGCTGCTGTAAAATCGTAAATCTCCCCATTGTGGGACAAATATAAGATTATCTTCTCTTATCTTAACTAAAGCACATATTTCTTTATTATTGTTTTGCCAGTGTGTTGAACGTTCTAATGGCCTCTGGTTCATTTCAGCTGTAACACCTTGTGCTGGCCATATGCTGTAGTGAGAAGAGCGAGGAGAGTTAACCTCCAAAATTACATACAGCTAAACTCTTTAAGTATTAAATGAACACTCGGAAGCCTCAGACACACTGTGCATTAAACCTCCCCTGGGTACCTCACATCAGGTTCTCCTTTACCATGCCTTCTCATCAGGCTTCAAAGCAGGCTATTGATTCAGAGCAGCTCCACTAATTGAAGCATACACAGCAGTGATTGTTTGCCCTCTGCTGTCTGGCTTGTTACGGGAGAGACTGGATGTCCTGATAATCAGTTTAGCACAAATCAAACACGCTGCCCACAGAGCTCCATCTGTGGTCGTCCTCTCATTCAGACACCACATCACGTCACCTCCTTATCAGTCTGCCCCATTGGTCCCTTTACAAATATTCGTGACCAGTGGAGGATGACGGTTCGAACATTAAAGACACTGTGGTACGGTTCTCTGCTGCTGCATTAATCCAGGCAGCAGTGGAGGATACACAAAAAGGTGCCGGTCACAATAACACATCACTGTTATATATATAGCTTAGGATAATGGACTTTTCAGGGGTGTGTGGTTCCCCTGTATAAAGTATTGAATATATGTGGAATATCTATTTTATTATATACGGTATTTCAATTTTTATCTAGTTTATTCTAGATTCTGTTTTTAATCTTATTGCTAACTAAATGTTTCCACCTGCACTGCCGTGTCAATCTTTAATTGACGGATCAATAAAGGTTTATCTTATCTTATATTATCTTATTGCATTGCATTGTATCTTATGTCATCATATCATACCTTATACAACAACAAACATAGCCATATTGTATCTAACCTTATCTTATTTTATCTTTTCTTATCTGTGAAGAACACTGAGCCAAATTCGAGGGTAAAAAAGCTGATGTGAAAATTCAGACTTATCTGTTATTTGTCTTTAACCAATAGAGAAAGCTTTTGCCTCGTGTAACTGTATTACAGGAGTTTTTTTACTCATATGCTTTCGTTGACAATGTGCAGCAGACTGAACCCCCAGAGACGCACGCATCAGCCACTCATAGGAGCTGCCTGTCAGTCAAGTTTTAATAAAGACCCGCAGACTTGAAGCAGAGCCGTGCGCGTCACCCGGAGTGTGCACCTGTTGATTCCCTGTCAACATAACACTTGAACGCATCATATCGGCACACGATCCATAGTGTGGAGGTTCAGAGTGAGAACACACGGCTCCGTGGCGCTGCTCCGCCGTCAGACCGTGTGAGAGGCGCACAGAGGCTCCACTGGATCTCATCTCTCCTCCACTGGATCTCATCTCTCCTCCGCTCCTACTCGCTCTGTGGCTGGGAACTGAGAAAGCAACGCGCGGCAGGTGAGAGGCATTTATTCCCGTTCGAAATTGGAAATTGATTCAACAATGACTTAAAGTCAGTGGAGCAATTGTTTGACCTGAAAAGATGAAGGTGGGTGGACCATTGCGCAAACACGCATCCGTTCCCTCTCATTGCAAATAATTTATAACGTTTTTCTCTGAGACAATTTTTTTTTAACTTGAATTTAAAAAAAAAATGCATTTGATCATGTATAGAGGCTGTAGAGTTTTCTTTCAAACTGCATGGGATCTAAGGTTGTAAATCTCTATTGGAGAGACAGTAAATATTTAAAAATTCTGTACACTGATGTCTGTTAAGTAAAATATCACAATACTACTGTCACCATTTTATTATACTTTTAGTCTGTCTTTAGTCAGTCAGTCAGAAGGGATACAGAGGTGTTTAAAACAATCGATATAAAAACATCTGGCTCTACTCAGCATTATATTCAGTAGCCGTATATAGATTCTGCCACTTCAGTTCACAGTACAACCTGCTCTGATAACCCTGTGCATACAGTGTTATGACAGAGGGGAATTTCAGTGAGGACATTAAGACACAAATTAAGTTTTAACATATCATCCGCACTTTTCACAGAAATGTATTTTATCTGCGATCAAATTTTCTTGTTTTGAGTAGTATTATTGTAAGAACTGGACCGGACATTCAAAATACAAGTTTGTGCCTAAGGGGTCACTGCTGTGTGGTTTTCCCTGTTACATCACCATTACGCACCTTTTAATTTCCCCGGGCTGGATTTTATGTTTCTTAAATGCCACGTGCACAGGCGCTTCACCACATCTATAATATCCACTCTAACTGAAAGGCACCCATGCATAGGCTACTTCATGTCAGTACAATGCAGCAATCAACCTCACCCATTAAAGACATTGTGATACTGTAACAGAAGACAGCTACTATTATTCAGTGAATTTCTCTTTGAAGCTTCATGCGCACAAGTGAATTATAAATGTAGAGAAGAAGAGCCTCGTTAAACTGAGCAGTTTATCTGCAGTTGCACATGGTTGGAAAATTATAAAATGGAACATTTCTATTAAATTGATTGTAACGGTTTGCATGACATGCTCATGTCTTTGATCATATCAGCACATCCCTGGCTTCAACGACTTCAAGTGAGTGAAGCAGATATTTCAGCTGAAAAGAAAAAGATGGAAATGATGCAAGCACATGCGCCAATTCTCCATCATTGCAAACTATTTATAATTATTTTCTCATTGGACAAATCTTTGTTACTTGAATTTGAAGGATTTAGATTTGCTCAGTATGACCTTGGTATGTTCCTACACAGACTGTTCACGTTTCGCATTTGTTCCCAGGTTGTTTAGGAAGAGACACAGTGAATATGTCCATGTGCTGTGTGATGTGTGTTGGACAAAATTTCCAACAAAACATCACATGTACTGTATTGTTGTCATGGTTTCACACCTCCAGGTCGACATCAGGCTTCTGGGATGGAGGGCATAGGCAGCGGCTGGGCAGCTGAGCTCACCCCCCCATGCGTGATGCTGCATGATGTGAATGGGAGTGACAGTGGTCAGGTCTTTGAGGTGGTGCTGCAAAACAGCTCCTCCAAGCGCAGCCCCCAGTTTGTGGGCGTGGAGCTGCTGCAGTCCTTCAAGCCGCTCATCATCCCCTGCTACACCCTGGTGGCCCTGGTGGGGGTGTTCGGCAACTACCTGCTCCTCTACGTCATCTGCTGCACCCGCAAGATGCACAACGTCACCAACTTTTTCATCGGGAACCTGGCCTTCTCCGACATGCTGATGTGTGCCACGTGCGTCCCCTTCACGCTGGCGTACGCCTTCAACCCCCACGGCTGGGTGTTCGGGCGCTTCATGTGCTACCTGGTCTACCTCATCCAGCCGGTGACGGTGTACGTGTCAGTCTTCACTCTAACTGCCATCGGTGTGGACAGGTACGTCACAACACACCAGGTGACTGTGGACAGACAACAATAATAAGCATGGGATCTGTTGTTTGCATGCATCTCTCAGTGATGCGTCGTCAGAAGAGCAAAAAGCCAAACAAGTTCTGAGGATTTCCATCCAAACCCACTTAGCCACCTTTCCATAAACTCCGACCTTAACACAAGGTGCAATCATGCATCTCTTGAAGGAAATTGCATCAAATTGCAGAGGCAGATGCAAATGTAAGCACCTGAATGTAGTGGATGATTTTATACCAGCTCTGAAAAGATGGGAGTAAAAATATGCAAACACATATAATATATATAATCATCATTTTTTGGCAATGATAATTGAAACAATTCCTTGAAGAATGTAACACGAGTCCTGAAGTGTATTCGGGTATTTCTTTGAGAAGCACTGTTGAGTTGTTTCAATGATAACCGATCTTGAAGTGTTTTTTTCTCTCCACGCTCAAGAACTCTGAACGCTATACACGTCTCGAGGTCAAATGGACCCGTTTGAGATTTTTTACTCAAAGAAATTGCATATATGGATACATGTTTTAAACCTGAAACTCAACGGCCTTGACTGATAAAATAAAATAAAAAACCATAGGTGACCACACACATTTACTTTCTCTTTTCTCCTTTCTGCTCAATATTTCATCCAAAAAATGATGAATATTTATGTATTCTTGCACTGTGCTGCTTTTATTGATGTTTTAATCATGTGTTCGCCATTTATGCTTCATCTGTAAAGAGATGATCATGTTTCTTTCACGGCTGCTCACACTGCAACAGATACAGCTCTCCACAGATACTGTTCCCTGGAATCCTTCCTTTGGGTCTCTTTACATGCAAATCTCTTGATATGGAGAACAAAAAGAATGGAAGGGGGATTTGTCAGACTATACTAAAACACTGTACATTTTCTCAATTGCTCATTGCGTCAAGCTGTTTTCAGGCGGAACAAATCCTTTCCCTTCAATGTCGACAGCCTCAGATCCAACTTGTGATATTTGTAAAGATAAAAAAATGTTTTGTCTTTTGTTTCGAGTTACACAAGGCTGTTATTATCTGCAGTGCTACAAAAGCTTCTTCTTCGAAATTGAGTCACCTGGCACGTCCCACCTTCCCCCCACACGTTTTAGACATGAGAGATCTCATCTAATCCCAATCTCCTCCTCCTCTTTCTCTACAGATACTACGCCACAGTGCACCCCCTAAAAAAGCGCATCTCGGTCTTGGCGTGCACCTATCTCCTGGCCGGGATCTGGCTGATGTCCTGCAGCCTGGTGGCCCCGGCTGTGGCTCACACCTACCACGTGGAGTTTAAGAACGAGGGCTTCACCATCTGCGAGGAGTTCTGGATGGGCCAGGAGCGGGAGCGGCTGGCCTACGCGTACAGCACCCTCTTCATCACCTACGTCCTGCCCCTCTCCGCGCTCTGCATCTCGTACCTGTGCATCTCTGTCAAGCTGCGGAACTGTGTCGTACCCGGCCACCACACCCAGAGCCAGGCGGAGGCCCAGCGCGTGCGAAAACGCAAGACCTTCCGCCTGGTGAGCCTGGTGGTGGCGGCGTTCGGCATTTGCTGGCTGCCCATCAGCGTGTTCAACGTTCTGCGCGACATTGACATCGACCTGATTGACAAGAGGTACTTTCTGCTCATCCAGCTGCTCTGTCACCTGTGCGCCATGAGCTCGTCCTGCTGTAACCCGTTCCTCTACGCCTGGCTGCACGACCGCTTCCGCTCCGAGCTGCGCAAGATGTTCACGTGTCGCCGTCGCATCGGCATCTCGGCCAATAACTGTGCCACAGCCAGCGTGGTTCTGTAAAGCTCTTGTGTGTTAGGCAGCTGTTGATTAAGTCTTTGTGTCTTCGGACAGACTTCATTCATCTCGTTCTGGAAACATGGAAATAAGATTATTAGATATGAGTCAGATTCTCAACTTTCACCTAAACTCTCCACACTAAATTTGTCTCTGTAGTTCGTCAAAATGCTGCTTGCAAAGATGGACAACATGACAGCTGTCCAAAGGGGAAACTCACATCTTGATCGCCATCTTGTGGTTGGCTGCAGTATTGGTTATAAACTCGACCTCCTCCACGTTAGAGGATGGGACATGGACCAAAGTAAAAAGTACATGTCAAATGAAGGTTTCTCAAAGGTGTTTTTTGTCATTTTAGGTGGATTTAAGCACACTGAAGTTGCTTCCAGTGTAAACATTTCCATTACGCTTGGAATTCATTAGTTATTTGCTGTTATAAAAATGCTGTGAAACGTCATGATTGACGGCTGAGACTGACCCGTTATTGGTCAAGCGTGTGAATCAGTGTGGCTCCATCCACCCTCACCAACACATTCTGGCGTAAGATGCATTTGTATCTGGGATATACGGCTTCATATCTGGATAGTGGGAGGAAGTAGGGACAAGTCGTCCATCTTTATATTGCCAACAGTCGATGTGCAGTCTCTTTACTTGTTGACCTCTGACTGTTCAGATGGAATATTCATGTGTTACTATTAAAGGCTAATGCAGATCTCTAGTTACAGAGATAGAGAGAAGGTCACAGGTGTTTGTAATGCTCGCTGCATTCTTCAGACATATTGACTCAACTGACATCATTCAAGGGAACTGATTATATTCTTTGCAGCTCCCTCTGGAGCCACAAAAGGCTTTAGACAACATTTTTTTGCACAAGCAGTTGTTCTCCGGAAGACATGTAAACAGATTATAGTATAATACAGATTATGTAAAATCAGTGGAGTTCCACTTTCAACCTCAACACAGTCAACTGCCATGTGTCCTTAAAAAACAAATGCAATCGCGTAGAGTAGCATGGTTTAAAAAAAATAAGATTTAACTTCTCTGTTTTCTAAAATAGTGTATTTTACATGAGGCTTGTTCATTGTAGAAATCTTGTTTTATGATTGCTTTTGTGTGTGGACCATGAAAGACAACTCCTCTTTTCACAGATTTAAAATATTGACTTACTTGATTACAGAGGTAAGTTTGGCATCATTTTGCATTTTTATAATTGTTAACAGATCTCATGAAAAAACCTAAACCAACAGTGCATCAAATCATCTCTCTCAATACTCATATAGTTCCCAGGCCTTTCTGTGGGTCTTATCATCGAGCCCATTCTTTACTAATTAAGACCAGATACTTTTAAATGGGTCAAAAAATATATGATTTCTTTTTGTTAATAGAGGACGAGATAATTTCCCTATAGTTTTATGTAAAAATCACACACTGAGTAAATTGTGAATTTGTCTGGAACTATTTCCATCTGTGGATTGGGTGCATAAGTACTCGTTTTTTGGATAAGAATGGAGGTCTGTGACACTGAGTAATAAACTAAAGTACATCAGTCTTTATATAAACTTCTTGATCAATTAATTGTTGCTTTTGTCATTTTAAAGTAGAATCTGTTGCTGATAACAAATCTATCCCTCACCAAACTTATCCAATACTCACAAATAAACAGTCTTGCATTTTTATTTCCCTTTTAAAACTTTTATTTTTGTATATTTGTATACAGGAATCTTGATACATTTTTTAAACACAACATCTGAACTGAATATGATCTGAACGGACAGGTAGTGGGAAAAACCTTTAAAAAATACACACAAGACAACATGCAATTTTTTTTTAAGGCTTATTAAACGATGTGCTGTGAAGATTAACATTTCATTTACGAGTGTTGCTTTCTTTGAAAATGTACACGTTATAACTGTAAGCAATCTCAAATACAACAGTCTGGTGAAATAACTGGTGTCTTTATTTAAATTTAAAATCAGCATCACTCCTTTGAGAAGTTTGACATTGATTGAATGATTATTTTCATGTCGGACAAACATCAGGAAATATCAACTGTACATTCTGCACATTGTTTGTGTTCTCGCCACAGTAAAAGAAGAGATGGAGCCAAAGACTCTCCATCCAGCAAACATTAAAGTAATGAAAAAGATTTTGAAGGCACAGCTTTCACATTCTGAAAATGTAATATTGCTTTATTTTCTGCCAAGACATCAAAGAGGATTATAATGTGAAGGCAAAGATGCAGGTTTTCGTTCATGATTGTAGTTCAAATACAAAGACCATGCTGGTTATTACGGACTCTGCGACTGTTCCCCTGATGATTAGGTTTTAATCATTTCTGTATTTTTATTTTATATAAATAGAACACAAATATCAAAACGATCAAAGTCTTAAATTATTATTAAAGAAACTTAATCTGTAATATTTCTTGCATAATATTATATTTTCCACATAGTGCACCGGCTAGATTACAACCACATAAACGAGAGGAAAAAACTGTTGTGTTATTCAAAGGATGTACAGTATTTGGTAGCTTGTTGCTTTTATTGATTTCATGGTTTTCTAAATAGAAACCTCTTTGAAGCAAAAGTGTAGGCACAATATACTTTAAGGCCTGGAAGACCAGCTGACATTCAACTGTGGTGAGTTAAACATGTGAGGAATGTTGAACATCTGCTAAATGGACTAAGAAACACAGTAAAATAAGACGTAAGTGAAGGAGGCAAAAGAAAGAGAAATGTGCACTTGTTTTTTTTACATAATCTAAATATAAAGCTCATGAGGGCAAAAATCCTAGTTAATATTTGCAGGACAGCCGATTAAATGTACTGCAAATATATTTACAAGACAATACTAATAAAGTCTGACCTTAACAAGATGGAGCATGTATTTGGAATGGTCGTATGTGGTTGAGTATATGGTCATGCATCAAGTTACACTAAGTGTGAAGAGTAAAAATGAAAAAGGCCAGAGTAAGAGAAAACCTTTCTTCTCATTAAGTATATTAAATAACGCTCAACCCGAGTTCTAATCAAGTATGAAATATAAATCAAGATAATGAAAATATTTTCATGTAACAATTAAAAGCAAATTCCAGTACCTTAGTGTCGAAACAAATACATTCATCTGCTTGTATAAAGATTTTCACTTGCTTGTTATGAAGTAATTATTAGTTCAGAGACATTTTCCAGCATTGTGAAAAAACATCTGACTCTGAAAGTTAAAGAAAGTGCATATGCTCTAAGACCTTCATGGAGATCGTCTCCCTCAGTGACAATCTGCACTGAGAGAACACGATGACACAGTGACAACCGTACAAACTCGCACAAGAAAGACAAAACTGGGTCCCCGAGTGGGCCTCTGTCATTTGAGCAGCCACGGCCTTACGCCTGCTTGGCTGCGTTTAAGGCTTGCAGGATACTGGGTTTCTCCTCGATGACTCGGACCACCAGGTTGTCGATGTACTCTTCCAGCTCCCCAATTTTGGCGTCTTTCTTGGACAGGTCTGTTTGCTGCCTCACCACCAGTGAGATCAACTCCCCCTGGGTGAGCTGAGTGTAAGGTCCACTGTCTAATGGGTCTGCCACCTGCGGGACACGGCAAAGGTAAATACAGTTTATAACTATTTATTGATTTAATTGAACAGTAATGACTCATTGGAGAGAATACGCTCAAGAATGTTTCAACAGAGATTTGAAAGACAATTATATCGCAACTTTACTTGGCTTTTCTGTATCTTTCAGCCAAATCACCTTATGAGCAAATGGAGTTTTCCTCTATTACAGACAACGGTTAAACACATAATGACTGGACTTTTTGTCATGAATTGGGTTCAAACTCCAGGTTCCAGGGGAAAAAAATAAGGCTGTCAACCGCAACTGACATTTTGTCATTAAGGTAATATCTAAAGTCCATGAAGATTTTTCAGAATTACCTTAAAAAAGGTTAAATGTTATTTATGTCATGACAGTACCTTAATCTTTCCCGATGTACTGTCCCGGACCTTTATCTCTTTCCCAGTTTTGGTGCTGGTAGCATATTGGCTCTCAACTGAGGTCAGGGGCTTCACAGGGTGAGGCCTGTAAAGAAAGCACACACATTATCATCAAGCACAGAAAGAGATCACAATTTCACATTCACAATTTCCTCTAGTGTTTTGCGAATCTTGCTAATCATTTCACTGTGATCCAATGTGCACTTTTCAGAATTTAACCCAAAATGAGGAAAAGAAGCCAAGAAATCACAAGCTCTCAAAGCAGTCTCTCCCAAAGTAAACCCTAAGACCTTATCTGCCTCCCAATAAAACAACAGCAGCCATGTGAAAATCTAGATAAACAGTCCACAAAAGTATTCTTTGTAAGGAGCCTCTTCAATCTCACCTGCGTGCCGTTAAGGCTTGCCCACCTCCATTGCTATTCTGAGCACTGACAGGCTGAACCTCAGACGGTGAGACCCACTTTTGCAAAAATGTCTTTCCCCCAGACAGAGCCCCTGGTTCCTCCGTAATAGCCTGGAGGGCCTCAGAGGAAGTCAATGCAGAGGGAACAGCAAAAGGTTCAGCTCCAAACTGATCCTCTTCTTTGTAAAAACCGCTCTGGGTCTTCACGTCAGCTTGAGGCTGAAGTGCGAAAGGCTCCTTCCTGACATCGTTTGTGACGAGGTCTTGCTTAGCTGCCATTTTGGTTGTTCCTTCTTTAGATGCTGACTCTTGTTGAGACTGGAGACCTTTATCTTCCGGGGGAGTTTTTGATGTAAGACTCCGTCTCTGTGAATTCTTTCTTTGAAAAGCATGAAAGCCCGCTTGCTCTGAGTCTTTTCTTTTTGGACTCTGGTTGTTTGAATTGCTGCGACTAAAACTGGCAAAGGGATCTGTTGGCTTATCCTGACTAAAAATTTTATCAAAATCATTGGCTGTCATTCCCTGAATTTCAGGTTTCTGTTGTTTCTGGATGTTGCCAGTCAAAATGTTGTCAACTTCCTGCTTCTGCTTCTGCCTGTGCTGTGCCCACGTGTCTTTGGATCGAAGCTCAGTCCTGGGGAGCGGGTCAAACTCTACCAAGTTTTCCTTTGCCTGCCCACTCTTTTTGTCCATGCTTCTCACACTCTGACTAAATAATGTTGGGGCATTACTGTTCTGGTCTGCAGCAGAAACTTCTTTCTCTGTTGGCTCTTTGCCGCTAGCCCTCTGTCTGGGTTTGGCCGTAGGTGCTTCTTTCTGCTGATCTTCTGGTGGACTTGTATCCATTTGGATACTTGGTCTGGGTGCAAGTGTAGCTGCGGGTGATGGCTGCAACGCCTTCCTCGCTCCCTCCCTGGCCATCCCAGAGAGACCGTCTCTGCTTGCTAAGTCAGTGTTTCTCGGTCCCTGCACTGCAGACGGGTTAGGTCTCATGCCAGACTGCTGGGCAGTGTACTGGCTTTGACCAATTGATTTAGGGGGAGCTGGTGCCGCTGCCTTCTTTAACGACATAGGTTTGGTTTGCTCAGGTTGTATTTGATAAGGCCTCATGGCAGGATTCTCTTGCGATGTGAACGACCTAGGACTCTGATCATGCTCCACTGGGCCATCCACACTCATCTCTGGACCCAGAAGTTCAGGTGAAGTGTCCCTTTGTTTCTGATTGACCTCAGCGATAATATGATCCCACCGAGTTTCTCCTTTTACTCCGTGCCTCTTCTTTGGGAAGAGGGATTCATAATCAGGAAGTGGTATAGACATCTCTCTGACAGGAATGGGATTTCCTCCTGTTTGGTTCCCATGTGGATGATACGTAGGTGACAGGGGGGCTATTTTCTTCTTGTCCGCCATGGTGGGTGAAGATCCCTCAGATTCCACAGATGACAAATCCTCTGTGCTCCCACGAGGGGAACCAGACAGGCTATTGCTTACGTTCGGTGGAGGCAAGGATGAGTGGAAGTTGGAGAAACTATCAGGGGGCTCAGACGGGACACTAGAGAGGGTGGACTCAGAGGCGGCTGGGGAAGGACACAGCTGACTGGGGATTTCAGGGGGTTCAGACTCCAGAATTTGAACCAATCTGCCAAGGAGTGAAACAAAGGCCTACGGGTCAGTGTGACCATCACATTATCTGAAGTCACTTCCACCAATGTACAACCCGTCACCAATATAACTTGAATCTCACATGTCTAGAAGTCAGTCAATAAAAACAATTAGATTTTCCATTTACAAACGCACATAATGTAGCGCTTAAAAATCAATACTCACTTCATGACTACTCAAACCTTATTAAACTAAGAATATTTCATCTGTGACGACAAACTTAATGATATAGCAGTTAAGAAAGGTCTCTTAAATATGACAAGCTCACATAAAATGCTGCACTGTTTAGTGTTAACAGCCAAACTACAGACAGTACATCTGATATTCACTTCATGCGGGTACTGTTTCTATTTTTAGCTGTCCAAATTGTTGAGCACAATGTGAATTTTCTGCTGTAAGATTTTGAAACTTTGATCGTACTTGATAGTCCAACATGGCATCAGAATGTAATAAAATAAACAACACTACTAAATAATACAATTAATCTGCCATTGAGCAAACTTCCTCGAAAATGAGGACCAATGTAAAAACCATGACAACAGCAGAAACCAGCTTCTTACCGTAACCATTCCAAGAATTAAACAGCCAATCCAGTCCACAAGAAGGTTAGAAAAAACACCATTAAAACTAAAAACGAATCACCCAGAAAGTCACACAGTGGCTGCTTCCCTCCTTATGAGGAGTTCACAACCTGCTCCACAACATCTTCACAAGCTCAAGCCACACCCCACTTCTCCTCTGTGCTGAGACCAAACTGGTCAAACCCGTCAGTCAACTACAAGGTGGAATTCAGAGCTTTGGTTAAACAACAGGTTGAGGCACCAGGAACAGAAACAGGGCGGAGAGTAGTGGAAGTTCCAAGTTTCAGTGTTGACATCTTGGTACATGAAGACACTTTGTAACCAGAGCAAACTATGTGGGATTTCTAAAGTAAGACGTTGTGTGTGTAAGTGATGACCAGATAACAGAGAAGAGAAAGAAAAAAACTCTTCTTTGTGCTTTGCTGTTATGTTAAATATGACGCACATAGTACTTAAAATGCGTCGGTATGTGCAGGTACTGGTCAAATTCCAGTCACGCAAGTCTAAGAATGGTGAAGCAATAGCATCCCAGCAATGATGTAACAACATCAATACTTTATTATGAGCATATAATGCAACAATAGGAAAATAAGTCATACCTGGGTTTGACTGCAGACACTTTGGCAGTGCGGTTGAGGAAGACCATGGCAGAGGGGGTTTGAGGATTACGGCTGGATTTCTGGAGATCAGCTGGACTCTCATTACTGCTGAGAGGAATCTCTTCAAATGGGTTATTGGGCTGGGGGGAGATCGGTTGATCAAGACTGCTGGAGTTACTGCGAGGGGATGTTTCAGGCAACTCCTCTTTAGTTTGCTGCTGCACCTCCTCTTTTTTATCCTCCTTCTTTCTGATCATTCCGAACAGAGTTGACAGCCTGTCACTCATGGAAGCCTCCTCCTGTTTTTTCTGCTCCTCCGAATTGCGACGCTCCTCCTCGAGCCTCTGATTCTCCGCTGCTTGTCGCATCCCATGCTCTTCCTCTTGCTTTCTTTTCTCTTCCTCCTCCCTCTGTTTCGTCCTCCTTGCTTCATCCTCGTGGAATTTTCTGCTCCTCTCCTGCTCCTCTTGATATCTGCGCTCCTCTTCCTCCTGCAATCTCCTGGCATCTGCCCTGTATTTCTCCTCTTCCTCCACCCTCTTTGCTTCGGCTAGGTGCTTCTCTTCTGCTTGCCGTCTCTCTCCCTCCTCTTGATGGCGCTGTTGCTCCAGTATAGCTCTGTCTGTTGATTCAGAGCCAGAGGCATCAGAGGTGTGTTTGTGGATATCTCCAATAGAGCCTTGGCCTGAGCTGTTCAGACTGAGAGTTGATCCACTCTTTGACTCCGTCTCCTCTGTGTACACATGATTGCCGTTGACGCAAAAGTTGTTCTGGTCACTGTTGCTCTGCTTGGAGCGACCCAGTAGGGAGAAAGGACCCTGAGACACTTTGCTGTCAGAGCTGCCTGATCGCTTGTGTCCCAGGAATTTGAATTTCTTCTTCACTGTGGGAAGAGAAACAGAGAAGACTGATAAAAAACCCACATAACTTACATAACTTGCACTGTGCAGCAGAAGAAAGACAGAACTATCCACAGACAGAGCACACTGAGTGCAGAAAGGTTATGTTACCTTCAGGTGAGTCAACATTGAGGCCAGATGAGCGGCTGCCACTAAGAGATGAGTTCTTCTCAGGAAGAACCCCCAGTGTAGACATAGACTGTGAAATGTTACGATGCAAGTTGGATTTAGGGCCAAAGAGGGATTTGAGCTTTGATTTCTTTTTCACTCCTGGAGACTGATTGAGGGACTGAACATCAGCATCTCCGTCACTGTCAGTGAGGACCTGGCTGACAGAGGGAACGATGGCTGAGGCAGAGTCAGAGAAGCCGTCCTTCTTCTTTCCACGGACTTTGTCCTTCAGCTTGGACATGCGTGAGCGTGGTTTGTCTTGCATGGAAAGGTCAAACATGCTGGCCGACATGTTGTTTCTCATGAACTTCATATCTAGCAGCACTTCCCCTCGCACCTTATCTGCTTTGCCAGACTTGTCCACCAGCTTGAACCAACTGCAGAGAAATAAATAAATAAACAAGGGGTTGAATTGAAACTTTTTGCAAGACCAGAGAAACTGTCTTTAGAATTAATAAAATTATCAAACTTTCAGAATTTCCCACTGCACAATTTGCTACATTGCAAAAGGTAGCATGTGGATTGGTATTACATATTACATTGGATACAAACTACATGACTCATACAGGTTAACATGTGCAGGACACAGGCAAAATAATTTCAGTCTAGTTAAATTAAAACAGTGTTAACTGACCGTTTCTGATTCAGCTTGTTTGTTATGTGAAATTGACATTTTCAATTAATAGCGGTTTGACACAAAATTAATCAACAACATTTGTGATTAATTACCAATCCATTGTTAATCAAGCAGAAATGATAAACAATCGCTTTTTACTGGATTCCAAATATATCATATCAGTTTGAGTTCATGTGCTGCGTCTCATTCAACCTGAGACTGAAAGGTTTCATTAACCTTCATGGCTTGTTCCAGTTCCTGTTGGTCAGACCATGCAAACCACAGATACAGCCTGACAATTACAGCTTTGTTCCCACACCGCCGCCCCCCCAAACTATGTCCTTTGTGTTGTACAGCATCAGCACTTATTGTCTGTAAGGGGAAGGTAGGAGAATTCTGGAGAGCCCTGTCTAAAACCATGCCAAAACAAGCCATTAGCACTAGGGGTGTCACGATACCAAAAATTCAGTAGTCGGTGCCAATACCAGTAAAATAACACGATTCTCGATGCCAATTTCGATACCACGGTAAAAAAAAAGTGCATTATTTGGATGTTGTTAATGTCATATACGGTAGTTCAATGTGCTTGCGCTGCGGATATACTGAGGGTTATACGGTAGTTGCGGACGCATGTGAGTGACGCTTTGTTGTGAGACACGTTATGCATTAAATGATAATGCCACGGTCACCTGCCTCACGCCGGGTTTACACCTGACGCCAAAGCGACTCATAAGCGCAGCACCAAGCCTTAAATAACAGCTGGCTCCAATCCACTCCCATGCGCCGCTTCAGCTTCCGGTGTAAACAACCATGTGCCGGCGCGGTAGGGATTAGCGCGGCGGCGTTGCTTCTGTGTCCGGTGTAAACCCGGCGTCAAACGCAAAGTACTTCCATACCCGACTCTTTGTGCCTTTTTAATAAACAAGTCGAGGTGTAAACGTCGACTGGCACAGCACCGATGCTAATGCTAAGTTGCTAACAGCTGCTGGCATCGAAGCTGACGGTGCCTACGGTACTTCAAAAACTTGGGCATCGGCATCGTTTTGTTATCTTAGTATCGACAGGTATCGTAGGTATCGGTTCTCGTGACATCCCTAATTAGCACCATTACATACAGATGCTTTCAGCTTGTGTAATTAAAGCCTTGCTATGAATAGACGCATTATAGGGATAGTTCACTGGAAAATTAAAATTCACTCATTATCTACTCACCACAATGCCAGTGGAGGGGTGGGTTAAGTGTTTATCTTCACAAAACACTGTCAAAGTTTCAGTGGTAAACAGTGTTGCAGCCAAATCTAATACAACCGAGGTAACTGGGGATCAATTGTTGGTGTGAATGACCTCGTTTCGAGTTGAAATTGAAAGTCATGGCTTGGAGGCATTTTATGTTTTGGTTACATTGGAAGAATTGATCCAGTTACTTCAATTGTATTGGATTTGGCTGCAATACTGTTTGCCTCTGAAACTCCAAAAGTGTTTTGTGGAAACACTTCACCAACCCCCTCCATCAGCATTGTCGCGAGAAGATAATTAGTGAATTTAAATTTTTGGGCGAACTATCCCTTTAATACTGTAGACGAGGCGCCCATTATGGTGACCCTTTCCTCTTCTGAACTCCTTTTATTCACAGAGGGTCACTTAAACTATTTCACTCATAGTAAAGATGAATTCCTATTTAATCATTTTGTAGAATAAAACTGTATGTAGGTCCCGGTAAGAATTGATCTAACTTTAAGGGAAATAATGAGGAGTATCCTGAGAATATCTATTACTGAATGCAAATATAAAAGTGACAGTGAACGAAGTTGTGCATAGACTGCACTACTCAAAAACGAAGCTGTACCGCATTTTCCCATCAGTCTCTTCTCAATGTGATAAATGTGGCTCTGCTGAGGGTTCACTTTTGACCCTTTTGTGGTTTTGCCAATCTCTGTATAGCTTTTGGATTCAATTTTCAGTTTACATATATGTAATTGTGTAATCCGTGTGGCAGCTTTTTTGCTTTTGTTTTGATTGTTGTTAGGTATTGTTCAAGTAAAATTCTCTTTGTATTATATGTCCTGTCAACACTTTGTTGTGTCCCTGAAAATTGTAATTAAGTATTTTTAAAAAGTGACAGTGATCAAGCAGTTAACAGCGGTTCATGTGGAGTTTACGATCTGCAGCATTTATTTTGGTGACATCGCTCAGACTTCCAGACATGCTCTTATAGAGATAACAGTCAGGAAACCAGCATGGGAGTGAACCAACATTCCTCAAACACTTTCAAACAAGCAGGGAGGTGATGCTCTGTACGCGAGGTAATGAATTTTACGCTGCGTATAATTCAAACACTCCTTGTTTCCAACCCTGAACCCAGCCTGCCATGTCAAACAATCATTAACCAAGTCTACCTACGAGGACAGAGATCAAGCCAATCAAGAAACTGACCTTGTTGTTCTTACCTATTATGTCAGAGTACGCATTTAAGCTGACTCTAACAATACAATAGATTATGAAAGTTTTTAAAAGGCTGACAGGGTGTGCATGTTCTGTCACGTCTGATGCAAACTGGTCCTGCTGTACAGGTTCCCTTTGGCAACTGACAAGGGCATTACATGCGTAATGATTAACAAGCCTGTGTTTACCCTACTGGTGCTCTGCAGAATTAACTCAACCATTAAAACAACATAGTGTAAATAGAGTAAAACATAGATAGATTCCACTGAAACATTGTTTAAAACTCAGAGATAACTAATTTGAGAAGATTTATTACTTTTTTTTAATCACTATTCTTAAAGCCAGGGCTGATATTTTGTTTGGACTCACTGAAGGTGACTCTGACACTGGGTGAACACAAGTCGTACGTCACTGAGCGATTTATTTTTAGTACCACTGATTATAAAACAAATATTGTGGCTCTGTTGTCTGAACTAATAAATCTGACCCTGAACAACAGCTCTGACACTACTGGAGCTGATCCAGTATCTTCACCAACTATTTTTATGATGCATGAATTGGTTTAGTCATGTTTTAAGCAATCATTTCCAAATCTTTATATCTTCAATCTTTAAATTGTGAGATTTTTGCTTTGGGGTTTAAACAAGAAATTGTGACAATGCAAATTTTAGATTTTTTTTTACAATTTTCTTTTTCTGTAGGACACAATGTCTGAAGCAGCACAATCCCTCATTAACAATGGTATGACACATTGCCTAAATCAAAACATTGGAGGTCCAGCAGACGGTTAGATAAACATCACAAACCATCACTTTAAACTCTTAAGGCTATATTTGTAACTTTCTGACAATTTATAGACCTACAGGCTAATCAATTTTCTATTTATCATGCAAATGTGAGTAGTAAGTCAGTTGTACAGTGAAATCTAAGCTTTAGATAACTTTAAATAACTTATTATAACTAACACTAACCATTTCAATTACATTTTTCCAAGTTCTTGATCTTATTTGTCTGATGACCAAATGTGTGGCGTTATAACCTCATTTCCTCTCGAATGCAATCTTCTGTATTAGAGGCAACTGCAGAGTTCCCTTTCAACAGAACAACAAAGTCCTCAATGTCACACCCTGTATCAGTCGTACAAGGAAGCAGGACAGTAATTTAACACCACGCTTTCAGGCGACAACAGCAACATCCAATACCCAGCCTGCATGTTGGATCTGAAAGGAGACGGAAAGAGGAGGCCTAGCACGGACAGCCATGGTGCTCTGCTGTTGAAGGGGAAACACTTGCCGTTCAATATCAAGATGACATTTCAGATATGATGGTGATAAATAAGTGAATGAGGTCATTCCAGCACCATGTCAGGACCTGCCTTGGTTAGGTGTTTAGTGAGAGCTCACAATCCCACGCTCACTCAGGCTTTACCAAAGGTCAATTCAGAAGCACAAAACTAAATATATTTAAGAACTATATTGGGAGGGAATTACCAGGGTAAGATACAGTTTACAGTTTCTATATGAAGCCATCTTCATATTGAAAATGTATCTTACAAAAGGGGTGTGTATATCCTAATACAACGCAAATGAAAATGTTTTATTTTGAGTCGTGTTACGCCAACGTTACACCCATGTTACGTCACACCATAATAGTCACTCTGACTCATTTAACACATCAGGGTGTGAGCAAATACTGTTAACTGCCAAATAACCCAAAGGACTGTGCAGAAGTAACAGCAGCAGTAGGAGAAAAAAAACAAAACAAAAAATCTCCAGAAAGGCTTCAATAACCAAGCTGCCAGTAACAGAGTTGGCTTCACACCAGATCATGAAGTAAAAGCCTCAGCCAAACGTTTGAGGTGTGGCCCAGCGGGGATAGGAAAGACAGAAGGAAGCTGAGAGGAGACTTATTTTGGTTAATTTTCCCACCAACTGCCTGGTTTCTGTTTTTCCTTCCAGACACTGATAAGAGGAGGGAGGGTAAAGTGAGCTCATCACCATGTCCATGTTCTTTTTAAACTCCATTTTGAGATCATAATATTTGATGTGTACACTGTGTATTCTTTTCTCCCATGAATAAAACGTATCAACTTATATCAATGTAATGAAAATAAAAAAGGATTAATATATAATTCAGTCTTTTCAAAGTGTGAAGCAAGTCAAAGACTGTTATGGAGTTTATGTGTGGTGTTCTACAACATTTAATGTTCAATGTTTTGGTGAATATCTAAGATCTACATCGTATTTATAGGACAGTAAAATACCTTTGGGCTGGTTTTCATATAAGCCACAGAAATTGTGTTAATGCTTTCCACTTAAAAACCAAACACAAACGTGTAGAAAAAACAATGTCATTGTTTTGTATATATTAAACCACTAAGGATGTGGACATTTAAAAAAAAGGAAGTTTTGTCAGTCTGAACTCAAACTATTTATCAGAAGAGAAGCGGTTCCTCTGGCTGTAACGTGTGTGGTGTAGTCTACATTACAGTGAACTTTTGAACTGATACTAAAGTTATGTGGATGGTGTTTTAGTTTCTCTCTGTACATGATCCCCGCTGCGACACATGTGAAATGAGGTTATCAGACATTATCCGGACTAGACACTTGATCCTGTGACCCAGGGGAACAGTGGTCTCATGAGGGATGACCGCATGAGGCCCACCTCACAGCGCGGACTTACTCGGTCTTGGTCCGGGACCTGTCGTCATGGAGATCCAGCAGGTTGACCACAGCTTGACCCAGGAACTTGTCCAGTCCCACCTGGGCCCGGTGCATCACGATGACGTGCAGGGTGCACCGCTCGGCGTTGCCCGGGTGGAAGAGCGGCAGGTCGAACGAAGCCTCCTCCTTCCACACCGGAGCCACGCTCTTCTCGGCCACTGAGGTGGAGAACTTGTCTTTGGCCACCTGCATGATGGCGTACGAGTCGTTGGTGCCATTTTTCCCCTTGACGCGCAGGTTTCGAGCCTGGTGCACCGTTACCTGGACGCTGGTGGGGAACCACTGCTGGCTCTGGTCCACCAGAGACATGGTGTAACCCCCGTGTAGATGAACCAAAGGGAATCCGGGTGGTCTTAGAGGTCTCTGACACAGTGGGGCCGCTGGGGAACCTCCTCCCTGGGCTGTGTTTACTTCACCTTCTCCGTCCTCTGCCGCTGTGGGTTCCTGTTACCGAGCTGACTCCGGTTCAGGAAGCTCCGGCTGGTGACGTAACACGTCTCCCTCCGCCGAGTGGAAAGTTTTTAAGTTGAGTTAACACACACTCGACGTCACTAGCGGCCTGTGTGACGGCACCATGACATCACTGCGGGGACACTGACTCCAGAAAGAGGCGAAGACACAACGACGCTGCTTGTCCTCGGCTGAGTTCCTCACTTCACTTCCCTGATGTTGTCAGTTCCCATCCAGGACACACAGAACGCCAGGCGATTGGATGATATTTCTCTCAGTGTTGTGAGGCGCGTCGGTGATTGGCTGGTGGAGGAGGCGGGCGTTGGAACATGGCGGACCGTTAACTCGTAATATCAGCCACTGATCGGGAATCAGTTGACTCGTTTAAAAGTCCCAGAGGAGTCGGATACAGAAGCAGCAAACACTGAACTGAGGCCAGCCATGTTCATGAAGCACAGGACGGAAGATGAATTCTGTTTTTCTCCCTATATTTAGAGTGTAAAACTATAGTAAGGCTTAGTTTAGTTAAGTTTCTTGAATGATATATGACAATTAGAACATATTAAAAAAATATCTAATCCTGACACTGCAGTAATGATTTCTTTATTGTAACAGACAAACATGGTTTGGATATGCAACATTTAAAAAGCATAATTTGTTTTTGGACACCAAAAACAAAAGGTGTGTTCATGTAATGACTGATGAAATGATGTCAAGTGGCCTGAGATTAATCCATCAGTCTACCAAGTCATCTACTATCTCTCTCCCTCTTCTTGTTCTCTTGTACTTGATCCATCCATTAGGCCTTCATCAACACATTAAGCAGCACATTTAATTCTAGGCTTACATTTAAGGTTGATTGTTTCTAGGGCGGACAATGGAGAAGAAAATGTTCCACGTCATCTCATAGTCATGGGCGCTTGTTGGCTTGTCCCGAGTAATATGCAAAATAGAGATCACTCAACAGAGTTAAAGTTTCAGAAAGTAAACAGAAATGGAAATCGCATCAAATTATAAATCATTTAAAAATGTGAATGACTGAAAAAGCTGCTGACGTGTGCTCCCTTCTCTAGCAACATAGCATGTATTTTGGGAAATTTAAATAAGTTTAAAAAAATTGATTGTTATGTTTTTAAAAGTGTCTTATTGTGTTAAAATTAAAGAAAAATTCTGCATATGCTCGACAACAAATAATATACATGTGGATATCTCAGCCATGGCCATGAAAGACAGTGTGCTCAGTTAACAATATATACACCAGATGTATGATGTACTTTGACATGATGACTATTTTAATGTTTATATTTGCTTCCGATGAGAGGTTCAATATAGGTCACACTCACATGGAATAGATGTTGTGGCTGATAAGAAAAAGAGTTACAGTTAACACAACAGAGGACTTCCTCTCAAAGACAATTGGAAAAAGCAGTGACAATGAGTTGCATTGTGGAAACACTATTTTCTGATAATTTCCTGAATTACAAGTGTGACTAAAGAGTTCATCATAGTAGAATGTATCCTATTTTTCTTTTGTTCAGGGCTATTTAAAAATAACAGGTATTTTGAGGATAATAATTTAGAAAGTTTGAATTACACCTCTAAAATCATAGTGAGAAGGTTCCCTGTCAAGTCAGCATTGGTTGTATAAGTCTGTTATTGCAAAAAAACAAAAACAAGATTTTACTCACTCGCAAGTCTAACACATTTCTAAACCAAGTTTCATTGCCATCCAGGAGGGGGCAGTAATTGACACGTTACACAAGAAACAGACTTCTGTTGACTGGGTATGAAAGAGAAGCCCTGGTTTTTAATCTGTCTGAATTTATTAGATAGGGAGGGGAGCTCTGTCAGTGCTGATGGGAGTACATAGAAAATAAAAATGAAACATTTTCATCATATATTCAAAAGTCTCACATAGCTTTTTTTAATTCACACAAAGATTCTGTACAGACACATTCATACAGTTATTCCACTGTATGTATGCACACACGCATACATGCACACACTCACACACGCACACACACACACACGATGAACATACAAGTGCATACATGAGGACACGCTGTTACTTGAAGCAAACATAAGGGTGAAGGACTGTCCACAGATTAAATGCATATAGCTGTACTTTGGAAACAGAACATCTTGCTGTCCATTTCATGCTATAGTTGATATGCATAGAAAAATCACAACTAAAAATGTAAAGCTTTCATTAGACGTCCAAAATCAACATCATATGCCGATTTCAGAGATATTGTGTAAATGTTTTTGTGTGAAATGGATAAAATAAACGAGTATCCTGTGTTGGAAAACGACAACAAAAAAACCCAGTCTCATTATTTTTTTTCCCATTTCACAGAAAATTCTTACAATGCTACAGAGGCAAGAGTACCAGTTTAGGGTCCTGGATGCCTTCATGATTTTATATCTTAAATTATATAATTATAATAATCAAGAGACCATTAAAACATAACCTGATCATTTAAGAGTTCTTTAAGGTCATGCATAGAAGTTCACATGTAAGTATAGGTTACACTGTGGTTTCACTTTTCCACAAGCTGCTCTTCATTCCAACAGAGCTCTGCGACTGGTCAGTGCCGCTCATATCCTGCTCCAGCTCCAGCACTGAGTTTTTTAGGGTGCCATTTGTGGCGGCAGCCCCTGGCACAGTGGTCGTGGCGCCGTTCAATGGGTACGAACAGCGCTTCGTCTCCCGCTCTGCAGCAGCTGCCAGTTTCAAATTGTCTCTGCTGGCACATCGTCTCTGAGCACCTTGCATGGCCACTCTGCTGGCTATGGAAGGCAGGAGTGGGAAGGGCTTTCGGCTCCCACTGCTGCCGCCGTCGCTTCCCTCTGAGGGGCTTGTGGCCAGTGTCTCCCCCACCCGCTTCCCATTTGTCAGTGGGCTGGCCTGGTTCTCTGAGAGGCTGTGGTGAATGCTGCCGTTCTCGCTCGTGGCCTGTTTGTAAACCCCATGAGAGGAGCTGATGTGCTCTAAACCTGTGGGCCCCAATGTGCCCAGGCTGCCCCCACCTGCAGCGGTCCTTAGAGCTTTGAGACGATAGTGACCTCTCCCCTCACTCCGATGGTGATACTGACTGCTCCCTTGTTTAGTTCTGCTACTTACTTTCCTTCTCTGGGGATGCACTGGGGCTGCAGAGTTATTGGAAGGCAGAATATTGTTTGTTGGCTTGGTGGTGTTGTCGGTACTTGTGCTAGTGTGGTTGCTTGCGGGGGTGCGTGTAACTGATTGATTGTTTGGACTCTCTTGTGCCACCTGTAACAAGTTGGTGAGCTTGCAGGGCCCGGGGCCCACGCTGCTGATCCCACTTGGCGTGGAGGACGACCTAGCTGATGAGGAGTTATGAGAGTCAGCGGGTGGATGGCAGTTGATGAAAAGTTGGGATCCCTGCTCAGAAGTCTGCACTCCACTTCCGGTAGTGCAGGTGTGTGTGTAAGTCGACATAGGATGAGAACGGCGGTAGCCTGGGCAAAATGCCAGCCACGAGGCCTGCACATCCATTCGTCTGAAGCAGTGGTGCACCACCAGAAACAGCCCCAAGATGGTGGCAGCCATCCCATAGAGACAGCTGAACAACAAACTAGTGTGCTCTGTCAGCCACATAGCCATGGCCCCACAACACCACAGAGCCACAAACAGAAAGTGAATGGCCACCAGCACTAAGAACTGTGTCTTCAGTGAGTACTGGTCCTCTGGAGCCACAGCAGTGTTTATGGGTCCCACCGCTGAGTCTGTGGAGAGCAGGCTGGTGCTTCCTGCCAGCGCGGGCTGGCTCTCGGTCACAGGAGAGGACAGGGTGGTTCCTGTGCATTCTTTGGCCACGCGGTGCCTCAGGCGAAACACAGTGAACAGGAAGTAGATCCAGGTCACCAATACCACCAGGCCAGCAGGGACAAAGAAAGACCCTAGACTGGGGCGCCACACCAGCCAGCAGCTGCAAGAGCCAGAGAAGATGTCAGGAGGGTCAAAGCAAAACAAGGACATCTCTGTGTATCAAACATGTCCGAGAGAATTATTCACTTCAGCACCTAACAACACAACACAGCCTCATGAGACAAATGGATCAAGGATGAAGACAGAAGTACTCACTAAGGGCTGTTGTCTCCATAGTTGTTGACATTGACAGCTGCAGTGATCCCACAAATGATAAGAGGAACTCCCCCAGCTATCAAATAGAACCTTGAAAAGCAGAGGAAAACATTTCAAGCACACATTCCCAGCTGCAGTTTCAGGAATAAAGAGCAGTTCTTGTTCGTGCCACAGGATGCTTTTCGACCACAGTGATTTTAAAGTGTGCCTGTCTCTGCCATTTTCCTTTCAGTGTTGTTATGTCTGTAACTGCCTAAAATCTGAACAGAGCTGTGTGATCCCTCACCCTTTTAGTGGGCAGAGTGTTACAAGGGTCAGTACAGGCCCGGGAAGGCTGTGATTTATTTCACTCTCATCCCATGTGGCCGAGTGGGCAACAAAGAGGTGGCTGGAGGTCCGATGAGGTCAGGGGCACAGTATATGATCACAGGCATGGGTGGGGGTGAGGGTGAAAAATAGAAGGGAATATCTAGAAAGACAGTGCAGTCCACTGAATGGCCCTGCTTAGATTTATGGTGACCCCTTCGGTTTCTGTTGTGTTGGTTTCAAACATTCCTCCCCTCTAGTCTTATGGCTTTTCTGTGCCTTACAGCAATATTCTCTTATGTCCCTCCAAAGTTTCATTAAATACAGAGGGACTTTAGTTGTTGGGGCACAATGGCCGCCTTTGAATTTGGGTGGCCATGCACAAGAACTCCTGCATCTGTCTAAATCATAAACCATATTGACAGCGAACAATAATCTCGTGGTACAGGAAGTGGGTGAAGGTGTGCTGCGGCTGGCTCGCGCCCTGACCTGAGCATTGGTCGCTGAGTAGGTGGAACAGGAGACTCTCCCTCCAGCTGCCGCGGCAGTCTCCACACCGTCTCTTTGTAGATGACCCTGGCGCTGACTCCGATCCACAGCAGGGTCGACAGCGACGAGTAGTGCAGCGCAATGCCCACCTGTCACATATTTCAGTCAGATCAGACATCAAGTCTACACCCGACTATTGAAAAATGATGTGTCTGTGTAAACTCAGAACTTACTGCTTGACAGACCACTGGGTAGCTGGTCAAGCTTATGCCTCCTGCGTAGATGGCTGATGTCATGGCGATGTGGAAGCAGGTATTCAGTAATGTGTGCCAGCTCTTTCTCGATATGTGAATAGTGCTGTAGGGACACAGAGTTAAATGATCAGAAGATATAAAGAGCAATAGCAAACAGCGGTGAGAAGTCTCTGAATGCACATACCTGTGATGTAGTATGTGTGTGATGATGATGGTGAAGAGGCAGAGGAGCAGCACTGCAGTGCAGGCGTACACCACAGGGTGGAGCACGACTACAGACATCAGTGCGGATCCGGGGATGACAGGAACCTCCTAGAGAAAGAAAAACCTCATTCAGCCAAGGAAAGTCTCATTCATGGGTGAAATATCATTTTAAAAAAACTTGGTGTCCTACCTGCAGCACAGCATAGTTGCTGAGCAGAGAGCAGCGCATGGTGGAGGTGCTGCTGTCACTGTGGACCAGCTGACAGCCCTCCTGGCTCCAGGCTCCCTGCCTCTCCTGTCCCTTCAGGCTCCACTGGGCTGCCACAGCATCAGAACCAGGGGACAAGTGGCGCAGTGACACCCAGATCGGCTCTGAGTGATTCCACACGCTGCAGCCCTCTGTCACAAAAAAGGATTGAAATCTTTAAAACAAAACTGCACTGATGACCAAGTTGTGTCAATGGCTACCTTAATATTAGCAAGTAAATGAGTTTGGGATGCCAGATCTTCCCTTTTACAAAATAATTCTCAACAACCCCCAGGACATGGATGCACTGTGCTCTTCAGGTGAAAATAGTTAAATTAACACTTGTGGTGTTCAAGGAAAGGTGAGTGCACAAATAATTGATAGAGTTATGGATAAAGTGAATTCCATCAAGAATTTACAATGTGAGTTTAATAATTAATTTATGTTGTAGATTGCGAGAGAAGAAATTGTGCTGCACTTCTGTTCGTATAGATACCACAATAAACTTTTCTTGATTATGTCTGAATGAGTATCTTTGAGTATCATGAAAAAGCGCACTATAAATAAAATGTATTATATTATTATTTGATGAAAAGGGTTGAAATTCAATACAAAAAGGGAGGTAGGCTTTCTAGTATTTCATTACTTGGTATCTCATATATCCATACTGTATACATTATTCCTCTTATACGATGGTACAGTCAGACCAGCTTGGCTAATCTAGGTTTCCTTTAATCAGGGGCCATAAAGGAGACACAATTTACATAGAGGGTTCAATTATGTGTCCAACATCCATTCACATTTTCAATTTCTGATTTGGTTATATGCACATTTATGTCATTCCTTGTCATTCACTTTTAGATATATAGATTTAACAAAGCGTAGAATAATATATTTCTTCAGAAATTGTGACTATTTATTAAAAACATGAAATTCAGGGGTCAACCTGATTTTCAGCAGGGGCCAGAGCCCCCCTGGCCCCACCCCTGGATTGGCTCCTGAGAAAGACTATGTAAAGTCTATCTAATTATAGAAGAACAAATTTGATTAAGCGTGATGCGAAACATGTTGTTTGCTCCTTCTGTTGCTTTGAAAATGTAATAGTGTCAATCCTGGCATCCTAGTGACAAAATCAATGATATAAGCTTTACCCCAAGACAAAAAAATGTGTTGACGTTATAGAGATAAAGGGATCACACCACAATGTAGCAATACTAACAATCTCTTATGACATTATATATGTATTTTAAGCTATGGGAAGATTCCTTACCTAGGCCAACAAAGACGACAGGAGTGTTGACACTTCGTCTGCGGTTGTGATCCCCAGTGTTACTCGAGTTTCCAGACAGAGGAAAGAAGCTGCCGGTTCTGAAGGCTACAAACTGCAATTTACAGTCTGCAGTAGCATCAGGTGGAAACAGAGTCGCTGGAATTGTCACAGACGCCAAGGCCACTGAATTCTGGGGAAGAAGACATGGAAATCATGTATTTAAATTTGAAATCCACCACTGAACCTTGTTCATGGGGAATGCAGGAACAATAGGTCACTAACAACCCACTAATGAAACCAACAAGCAGATGCTCATGCCTCACCTTTAGTAGAAAATTGTTGAGAGAGGTGTTATGGGAGCCGGTGCTGCAGCGGAACCGAAGCTGCTGCTCATGGCTGGACTCTGCCATGTCTAATCCCAGGCTTCCCACTGAGACCTCACGGCGCTGGTACGCAGTGCAGGTAATACCAGTGAAGTGGGCCGGTCGGATTAGGTGGGCCTCCATCACAATGTTCCTGGACACCTGTACATATACAAAACAAGTATTAATGCTATGGACTATTTACATATATTATCAGTAGATAATTTCAGTCATCCAGATAAGGTGTCTAAAATTAAATTGATAGATTTAACAATTTGTTTTTAAAATGTATACGCTAAATCATGAGATCGATCAATAGAACTAAAAATATTCACATTAATGCTTTGGTTGCAAATTTATGCATGTGCGATTGCCATGTTAAACTATAAATATATTCAGGGTAATTCTCTAGAAGCTTTGCATTCACTGTTAATAAAGCTCATGATGAGATGAACATCAGGGTGATTTGGTACCATGGAGAAGTCCTGAGCGTGACTGTGTAGCTGAGGCCAGGCCAGTGTCTCCAGAGAGTAGACGATGGAGCTGCAGGCTCTCTTCTCTCTCTGAGCGAGGGCGAGGATCTGGTCATCTACCTGCATCAGGTTACTGCCCATCTCAACCAACACCTCTGACAACTGCAGCAAACACACACAGAGATGATTAAGCTTAAAGGACTGTAACGTCAGGAGAAAACATGACACACACATCTTTACATATCCAATTTAAATGTGAACTTGAATCCGTCTCACCTCCCGCAGAGGTCGGACAAATTCCATGAACTTCTCCATCATTTGTGCCACGTACAACACATCTACTGAGTCAGTGAAGCCTACAGCCTCCAGGGTGTACGTGCGCACCTGATGTGCAACAGTGACTGCGTTGGACTCGTTGATTGGCTTCTGTAGAACAAGGAATAAAGGTCTGATGTCATCAAACAGAATCTTCATTGTGTTTACTGAACATGAAGCACAGACTTGACAAAGTAAACCATGCACTGACAGCAGCACTGACCAAAATGAAGGTATGCAGTACACGGGTGATGCCGTTGGTGTAATGACAGTTGGAGTAGTCACCGTCCGCCCACTTTCCAGAACGGTCACAGTACCGAGAGGCCTTTTTCTGCTCCATACCCCCCTCCACAGTCAGGGAAGGGTAACGCAGCTGTAGGCAGTATTGTTGGGAGGTGATGCCTGCCAGGGTTCTTGGCCACCTGAGGATTAAAACCAAAGAATAATGAGAACACTGAAGCCTTCGGTATGTAATAATAAATAATGTAACTGTAACCAACCTGAACTCCCCACGGTTGTTGACAACTTTATCCTCTGGACAGAAGGAGGCACTGTTCTCCAGCACCACTATTTCAACACTGCGAGACGTATTACCGCGCCCAGTGGAAACCACACACTCCCACTCTCCACTGGCCTCCACATGTACGTTGAATAGAATCAGCTCACTGGATAAAGATATAGACAGCTCATTATAACACCTTCATCTCCTAAATAGTATATTCTATTATGGAATTTTGATTGGAAAACAGCATCATCGGGGGACATGAGGGAAACACAGAGCACTCAGAAAGACTGTGTCTCTCAAGTTAACATACCTGGTGATGAAGGTGCAGTCGTGCAGCACACTGTTCTCCAGCTGGACACCCATTTCTGGGTTAGAGGTCACCAGCTGACCGTTTTGACGCCAGTGCAGAGTGGTGATCTTGTCCACCAAGGCGGCTGTGCACTGGAAGGGCAGCCGATCCCCTTTGAAGACCACCTGACGCTGGGAGGGCAGCAGTGACAGGGTGTGCAGCTCCAGCGGACCGTCTGAGCCCCACCGGTGGGAAAAGACACAGACGCGACCGTTAAACATCACGCTGAATTATTTCTGCTCTCTCATTACCCATCCTCAGCTAAAAGTTTCCACAGAAGTTATGAGGCGTCTGCCACAGATTGGATGCAGACTGCAGCAATTCATAAATGCAACCCACAGGATTAGTTGTCAACACAGCTCACTGATGCTTTTAGAAATATGTCCCTGCTGAGTGACTGGGATGGATCTAATTTCAACCCTTTTCGTCCACTAATTCTTCAAATTACTGGGATGATCTTGAGCACTGTTATGATTGCATTGTCATTGTCGTTCGCAAGCTATTGCTTTCTGAAACAATGCGGTGAACTGCCTCATTCATATGCCTCATTCTCAGCCAGGCTCTCACCACAGCTCAGCTGACTCTCCCTCAGTCCACGCAGGGGCTTTCCCTTTAGGCTCCTGGGGTAGGCGCACAGTGTTTCGTCCCCCAACCTGGCGGAACTGCTGCGAAAGAAGCCGGGGACCCAACGCAACCCGCAGTCACACGACAGGTGGTCTGAGTTGAAGTTCCTGCAGAGAGAGGTCAAATACAGTGTTATCCAGCTGTTCTCTATAGCATCTAATGTACATACGGCACACACATGTAGAGGTTGGGAGTTAAGAACTACAAATACTTTGTTACTGTACTTGAAGTAGATTTTTCAGGTATCTGTACTTTATCTGATCTGGTACATTTTTCTGAGAACTCTTCACTTTTAAGACAAATATCTGCACTTTCTACTCCTTACATTTCCAAAACAGACCTGTTACTTTGGTTTAAATGCATTTGAGGGGAGGTCTTTGTTTTTGCATCAAGTGCCATCTTCCCAACATCAAGTCAGATGTCAACATAGACAGAAGGGACAATAACACAAAAAAGATGATTCCATATATATCTATCAGAGCATATTATGCAAAACACACGGAAAAGACGTATCAAGACAAAAGAGACGCACGTTTCTGTGACAAGGAGTAACAACATGAAAGAAAGTGAAGAGTCAACCAATATCACTGATAACATCAACAACGTCAATGATGAAGAAGAAGAACAGCACATTCTCAATCTCTGGCTATATTTAAAATGAGAATACTTTATTTCATAAATTGTTGCACATTTCCTCCTGAATGATTTTCATGTTCACAAACCTGTTTTTTTTTGTATATTAAAGCATATTTATTTTGATGTAAGAGAGTGGTTTAAGTAAAATAGTCATTTAACTTAATACATGTTGCGAGTACCTCTTCTTACTTTGAGTACATTTCAAAACCTTTATTTGTATACCTTTTTGTTTTTTAGTAAAGAGGTTGAATCAGTACTCATACTTTTACTTGAGTCATTTTCAACACAAGTTTCTTTAGTTCTATTTAGGTAAGGGATCAGTGCATATTTACTACGTGACACCCCAACAAAAAATAACAGCCAACCTTTATCACCTATATATTTCAGAATTTATTATTTTGTCTCCACTTAATCAGAATCGAAATGTTTCTATCTTCTGGTTAAAGATAGCCAGGGCTGAAATATGTTTTTCATCTTAAAATAAATCGTACACATAAATAAAGGTTGTTGCTTATTTGAAATTTTCCACATTGGTTTGAAGGGATTGTAAAACACTTAGCAAACCCTTAACAAAATAAATATTGCCAGACATAAATGTTATCTTCATCTATAAGATTTATTGTTTCATCCAGATATGGAAAGGCATGCAATGAGAGTGTGGCGTCTGTGATACTCACACTAGCTTGAGGGACGGCAGTTCCTGAAACACTCCTGGGTCCATGGTCGATATGATGTTGCCAGAGAGATTCCTGGCAGAACGCAAATTAGACACGAGCCAGTTAACTGAACGGCTTCAACCTTAACATAAAACATCCTCTATCTTTAAATCATCTGCTGGTCTTTCTCTTACAGTTTGGTGAGGTTGGTCAGTCCCTGGAACATGTCGGCAGTCAGGCAGCCAATGCGGTTGTTGGATAGGTCGCTAAAAGTGTGAGGAGACAAAAGGAATGTATTGGTTATTTTCAAATTAAGAGGACCTGTCTCAGCCACTCAGCAACACAGATTGGGATATCTTGACTCTTTCACTGCCCATGTTCAAACTGAAGATATCTGTCTCAGTCGTATAAAGTGAAAAGGATAACGATAAAGCGTTTTCTTTAATTCCAGTACCTTCATACTGCAGTCTTCTCTTTTTTTAGAAAGTTAGAATAAGTTGAAGAATTATACCAACAGTCTCCGCCACTTTCCCTTATCACAACTCCGTGGGACCCCAGTAAAAGTTTATCACCATCGGGGTAAAAGCAGGGCCCCTGGTCTGCCGTCCGTCCCTGAGTGTGATGTATAGCCACAGCCAGAGAGGGATCTGCTCTGCTGCCCCTCTGACACTACCCAGCAGAGAGCTGTCCAGAGCATGTGTTTATCTCCCCCTGTTTGTTTTGAGAAACCCCAGACTTTGCAGGGAAAACACAAGTAGGGGGAGGAGGGAGGGGAAGTCACGCGGTGCAGCACAGGCAACCAGCTCCGACCCACGCCGCAACCAAGACCTCGGAGTCCGAAAAACACAAAAGGGCGAACGGCGAGCCGCGGCGTGGGCCTGAGGTTTACGCATCGGTGCGGCACCAGAGATGACAGTGCACAGCCCCCGCAAGAATCAGCAGGAACACTTAAGTGAACAAGGCCTTTATGGTCACGCTAACATCAGGAGCTCGATGCAACTTATGACATCTGCCATGAGTTGCGAAAACAGTGCATGTTTTTCTCTTTTAACAACTACTGTAAATTTGGTGAACAATCAAAAAAGAAAAACTACAGCTATCATCTGCCTGTGTGCATGATTTCTAGATTTGCTGCTCCGAAACCAAATGGAATGTGAGTCATGCTAATGTGTACTTACAGTTTCCGAAGCTCGGACAGGCCCTGGAAGGCTCCAGGCGTGATGGTGCTGATTAAGTTGTGCTTGAGGTCCCTGGGGAGAGAGAACATTTCAGGTCAATGAGAGAATGCGTGCAGGGATGATGTGTAGATACATCTTCAATTAGTTGCAGTGCCCATTGTGAACATGTGTGTTTGGATTGGGCTGTTTGCTTGGCCTGTGGTGACGCTGGTTGCAACTTTCTCACTGAAACTGTAAAAGTGACCTGCATTAATTGAGCTGCGGTGAGTAGAGACAGACTGCGTGACTATGAAGCCGCACCACTGCTGCTGCACAATGAGCTGTTCAACTCTTAATTCAAAGTTCGGTAAAGCTCGAATAAGTATGCAGAACCCTGAACTGGAGAATCAGTTGTGATCCACAATGTCTCTGACGTTGATGAGTCCCAGCCTCTGCTGTTACAGAGCCCTGGTCACCTCTTTATTCAAAGTTTATTAATATTGAATGTATCGTGTGTCGCTCCGAATACATTTCCTTGGGTCGTTAGCAATATACATACCAAGTGTGAAGCCGAGAAAATGAACAGTTGTCTAGATGTGTGGCAGCTGCATGCCAAAGTGTCCTTGGGCAGTGTATGAGTGATGGAGAAAGTACTGCACATAGATGCACTGTAGAAATGTGTGTGAGAATGGATGAAGGGCAAAACTATATGGTAAAGCAACTTGAGAGGTCAACAAAGCGCTTTATAAATACAGACCATTTACCTTATGTGAGCCACATACACACAGACAGAGAGACAGATATAGATATGTTGGGAAATATGAAGATTTGCTCTGTAATGAGTATTGTTAGATCGGAGTATTGAGTGTTTGTGCAGTAGAGATGCTGGTAAATTATTATTATTACAGAGCCGGGCTAACTGTTTCACCCTGTTTCTTTAAGCTAAGCTAACTGGCTGCTAGCTGTAACCTTATATTTTATGGAAGTGCATGATTCTGGTATTAATCTTCTAACTCCTGCCAGGCCTTCTGTCGTCCCTCCACTTTTTTCACAATGACTTCCTCCACGATAAACTTGGCCATTGCAAACCGTAAATGTGAGTTTCTTGAAACGCCTTTGAAGATCTGATTTCACACTATCATATCTTCTGCAGCACTTTTCTCCCCTGTGTTTCCATTCTGCACCCATGTGTTAAACCACTCAGCCACATACCCCCTCTCCATCAGTAATCTACATTAGATTTTGAATCCTAGAAGGTTTTTTTTATTGGCCAGGTGGGAATAGTGAGGTTAAAGCAGGTCAGTAGACGAATGGTTATAGACAGGACAGGATCCCCACGGGCTTAACTGTCATCCATGTTTCTACAACTTGAAAAATGTCTGCTCCCATTGGACCGGCAGTAGAAGAGGATTTCGCTGCAGGAGCGCTGCAGCTGCATTTTTGTCTATTTCGCTTCTTACCGAGATGCTGTGGTAGGCAAGACCTCAGGGGACTTTCTGGTCCTTTTTTTTTCCACAGAGATTATCTGTCATCGCCGCTCTCGACCACACGGCCTCACACCATGTACACAGCTTCAGGCGTCTCTTAACCATTTTCTCGTCCCCTTTCCAAGAGATGAGTTATTTTGATCAGACTAGGGCAGCGAAATTGTTTTAGAAAATGGCTTCCAGAAAAAAAATTAGACAGTGCAGTTCCGCTGGGATAGAGTCAGAGATCAGGGGTTTTGCTGTTGGTCCAAGCTTTCGCCAAGCCATCGCTCATATGTGGATTATAGACAGGAGACAGGTTATAATGATGGAGCAAAATCTCCCTGTCCTCGGCCCAAAAGGCTGAGGTCGGTTGTGTTTGTCTCAAAGCAGACAGCCTTGGACGGCTGATTGAGTGCGTTGCCAGTTTGTCAGACAGAATTACTTCACAGCTTTTACAAAAAGGTACAAATGTTTCCCCCTGTATCATTGTGAAGATAGATACATAAATAACGATGATTATACAGGATATACAAGTAAAGTTTTTATATATATATATCTGTGTGTGTGTGTTTGACGAGGAACCAGAGCCTTGAAAGTGTGTTCGGCTGTGGATATTCCTAGGTTCCTGTGTGACAGTAGCTGTATAGTTGTTGACCGGGGCGGGTGGGGGGGGGGGGAGAACAATACTGCTGTTTCCAGTCTGTGTGTCCCGGGGCTCATTAGTGCAGCAATGAAAGACGAGGCACTGCCCACTGTTTCCTCTCTCCCACTCACACACTTATTTAGGCTTGCGTTTGCCGTGTAGCCCTGATCTCCACGTGTATATGCACCAAAACCTGCATTCTCCTGAAAGTAATGATTCAATGTGCTTCTTGTGTTGCAATTACTTCATACAGTTAAGTTGCCCTGTTTCCAGAGTGGCCCTGGAAACAGATTTTGAGGACTTACTATCTCTAAATACCCCACATGTACGGAGACATTGCATTTAGTGAAAAGCTCCTTCTGGTACTTCTACATATGAATTTCATGAATTAACAAGAAATCTAAAACTAAAAGGTTTAAACCCATCGGCTGGTCTCAAGCTCTTTAAATATATTTTCAGGACAAGAGAGTAACAAATGTTCTTCAAGTTTGGTATAATAATGAATAATGATAATAATATAACTATCAACATAATAAAATACAAATATATGAGTATATTTATTTAACCTAGAGCCTTTTGAAGTAGAATGTTCATGATTGTATTAATGTTAATATACGTCATTGACTGATCAGTGATCTCAATCTCAATAAAATTGCCAAATAAAACAGTACAAAACATCAAAGCATTATTAACTGCAAGACACTATGATAAAACATTACCTAAAATAGAAAACTGACTTTATATCTTTTCTAATCAGTACCATAGTTGGAAAAGACACAATGTACCATAGAGACAACATCTAAATCAAACAAACATAAGTACACACACACTCACACAAACACACACACACATAGATCTCGCTGTATCAGAGGACATTCCGTTGAGTTATACTTTTGGAGGTTAAAAACTGAGTCATGCATGGAGCTGCACCATCAGACCCAAAGGGACAGAGGATTTATGTTGATGTTGACGCCCTGAGAACCACATTGTGACATTGGCAGCACAGAGTTCATGAGGGACTCAAACTCTATGACAGTGAGCTTTTTAGCAATCGAACCACAAAACCGATCTTCAACTCAAACAGCTGAGTATTCATACTCGCCTGGAAAGGCCACAGTGCTGCGTGTGTCAACAGGTCACTACCTCTGATACACTCTCTTATCACCAAGCTGGGGAATTTGAAGGAGCTCACCAGAGTCGACAGCATTTGAAGCCCCGGCCAAGTGCTGAGCCCTGCTGCAGCCCAAACGTCAGCTCTCATTCACCAACATAATCCAGGCTTAATCTCAGCTGCAGCCCCTCGCCACTTGTCCACACTTCCAGATTTATTTCCGACTTTATCTCAGATATACAGAACAAGGCGGACTGCAGCGCGAGCCTCATACTCAGGCGATGACTTGTCGGCGTGGCCTCTGGAGCGCAGCTTCACAGCTCAGTGGCCTTGACACTGATGACAACAGCTGTCACCAGGCAAGAGGATAATAGTAGAGATAATAAAGAGTTCAAAGCCTCTCGCTCGCTCAGAAAATATCACTGCTGAAAATGTTAGAAGCTGCAACTTGTAGCTATTACTTGTTGTCATTATCTTACACAGTGGTAGCATGTCGTTCTTCGAGAAAAGCTACATGATTGGTGGTGACACAGTGTTATTATGAATATGGCTTTCCTCTTTGAGTTATGCTTTGTAACCTTGGGAGTGCGTTGCTTTATCCCCTTCACCACATGTGGCCTGTGTGATTGGGTTAAGACAGACTCAAGCTCGCTCACAGCCCAAAAGGGGCCATTGTCTGCTACCACTGGGCCTAACACCAGCCGCTCCCATTAAGAATGTCTTTTTTCTTGTTCACCAACTCCTCCTGATCAATGGGGCTAGTCCTCCGCCATTCTGAAGAGTCATTTCTCTGTGGGTATAAGGGATGAGCACCTGGGCCCCATGCAGCCTGGAGAGGAGCGACGTGCTTGTAGGGCACCGAGAGGGTAATAATGAAGACATGTTCTGTAAAGCGCTCCAGACGTGGAGTGCTCCATTATCAGGAGCACAGCGGCGGGGACTGGAGTGCTCCACTGACATTGTTTGGGCCCCGGAGGGAGCTGGGAACATGACTGAAGCCAGGGAATGGCCACTCATTATCACCAGACTGGAATCAAGAATTTCCCGTCCCTGTTTCTTTTTCTTATTTTTATTGACTGACATGGTATTGCAAGGACAATTTCTATAAGTTAATTGCACATGTCTTTTACTGCAGACCGATGTAAGGAACTGCCTGAAGATAGAACAAATAAATAAGTCCTGGAATAAAGTTGTGTTGGAAAAAACAATGGGGGGGTTAACTAGCACCTTGGCTCCTGGCAGAGGTCAGTGGAGACCATTTTTGTGCCGCTTGTCATTTCCTGTCTGGTTGGCGTCTCTCGTAAAGGCTCTTGCTCGTTTATTTTTACAGTTTCCTTTTTCTCCTTTTCTTCACTAGCTAGCTTTCCTCTTCAGGGAGGGGCAGGTGGAATTCAGTACTGAGCAAAATTGTCCCTGTGAACGGCCCCGCAGACCCCACCTCCCTACTCCTCAACACACTTGCTCACAATGGGGTCTCTGTAACAGAGGCCCCAAACCTACTCCTGCCTTCCCCCCAAAACAGGAAACCAGGATCTGCCGAGCTCTTGTTTTTCTACTAATTTCCTGCTTTGCTGCCCCTTCCCCAGATTATTTTCTTTACTTTTTTTCCTGGTTCCTCTCAGATTGGATATACCTAATCAACGTTTGTCTGCCTTCGTCAGGAAACCCACTGCTTTGATGAAGCTATAGGAGCATAAATAGACATTAAGTATTATATTCATAAAACCGCTGTCAAAAAGATTAAACCACTGGTCACATACTTAACATTTTAAAATGCATCAGTGGGATGCTATGGCCTTGGTGGTGATACTTTTGGTGTGTTTTGGTTTGTACTGGACTCAGTCTGCACACAACCTTGACAAATTAAACATTGTTTAAAAGCTCAAAGTGTCAGTACCAAACATTTAGTATCACCTTCATCACTGCCAAAGCTGTTCACACAGAATTGTTTTAGACCCCAAAGTACTTTCCACACAGCCATTTCTCCCATGTTTGTGCCTCTGTATCTGTCTTATAGTCGTTCTGGGCTTTGGTTATAAAATTACCTTTCAAATGAGCCCATCTGTAGTCATGTCAGTAACCAAAAGGGTTAAAGAACACTACCCTTTTATTTGCGGTACATTATTTTCAGGCCTGTAATGGAGGTGTTGGCTAAAGAGGGTTGAGAAATTTCCTTCGGACCTGGACAATCATTGATCCTACACCGTACTGTGGTTTACTGCTCATGTCTGACAGTAACATAAACTGTGGATTCAATTGCACAGCCGTTTGTGGGATGTACAAAAATGGCAATATAGATTTTTATTTGAAGGGTAAAGTTCCCTCAGTTGATTATATGTTTCTATAGTGTGCAGCATGAGGAGCTGGGGATCATCCTGCCAAGGAAAACTCTGGAACCACGGACTTTTATTGACTTCAGTCCTGAGTTTTGGAGCAGCTGAAAGAAGGGGGCGATGCCCACTCTGGATTTTCATCTACCAGCATGTACAGTCATAAACATCAATCTCAGTTCATGGTTTTAATGCAACACAAAGTGGATTATAACAGTTGTTTATCAGAATTATAATAAAGTAAGTTTCTCATGGTTGGAAGTAGTAGAGAGTAGAGAGTATAGTGCAAATTTGTCCACTACTGATTATCAATAAGATACAATAGTACCTGAGTCATTTGAGCTGAAAAACCTATAATAGCACAGGTATGAGGAATCCAAGTTTACTTGTCACTCAAATTATGAAATTATGGAAATTTGGACATGTACATGAAGGAATTTTCAGCCAGTAGGAGGACTACAGCTCATGGAGAGTGAGAAGGAGGAGGAACAGAGACCCAGTGAGCTGGGAGAGGGGAGATGCAAAAATAAAGCAGAAAAGGAACACAAACGGAAGTGGGGGGAAGTAAGTCCAGAGAAAGCTCAAGTTCCTCCGGAGGAAAACGCCATTGAAACCATATCAAGTTTGTCGAACGAGTGTGCTCGAGAGTTACTGGCGTATAAAGTGCACGATTTGGTAATGGGCTTATGAGGGGGCTCGCTCGCTGTTTCAATAAACCCCCAGAGCCATGACTGAGCTGGGCTTGCAATACAAACACACCCCGTTCCTTCAGTTTATCTGAAAGACACATCTGGAGTCTATCAACTCCAGCAGCAGCAACCCCCCCCCCCCTTTTCTGTTTCCACTCTCCAGCACGCTTAACCCCTTCCTCAACGGTTCCACCCCTGAATGTCATGCACTCTCATTAGGTGAGAGTTGCCTAAGCGGGGGGCACTCGGTGGCGTGTGTGGGAAAACATACTTACCCAAATGTTAATTTTTCTGAGTGAGAAATGAGACTCCCATGTGCGACCTCCACAGATGGCCTTTAGTTGTCTTCAGAGTGGTGGGCCGGTACAATCTGAACCTTGTCTTACCCACACTGGTCTAGATCGAGGGACTCCTTGCCATGTAAGCACATTCTCCACTGTTTTTATGTGCTATAGTGCTGCCCACCTCTGCTTTGTTCCCACTCATCAAGGTAATTTGCTTAGCCTGTGTGGAAATAATGTTAATCTCCCCACTAAGGAAAACAACCTCAGATTTATATAGGACAAACTGCAGGAGTGTGCTTCCCCTCCCTCCCTCCCTCTTCCTCTCTCTGCAGCCACCATACCATCTTTAGCCATCTCGGCTCCACTTCCCCTGTGTCAGATGGTGAAGTTGTTTAAATTGGACTGCATCCTAACCCCAGCTGCTAAGAATGGCAGAGGCGATTTCAAGGTTGGTTTCAGAGAGGCTGAAGCGGAGAGCGAGTGGCCCGTCTCCCCTTTTGTAAAACAGATACTATCAAATCAAAGAGTGATACATGGGCCCAGGCATTTTGTTACCATAATGTGATAATAGGGTGTATATTTTCCATCAAGCAGACACTTTTCTAAACATATCTGCACATTCTCTTGCACTCTGTGACTTATTGGTCACAGATTTCTATGCAAACTTCCCTTAATTCGTATTGCTCTACAGCCATAACTCTCAAGAAACTCCTTATTGCTCTTGAACCGAGTTGTTCTAAGTCAACAGGAAGTTTTTTAGTTATCTGGTGTGATATTTCCTCTGCGAACTCTACGTGCATGTGCTTACAACTAAAGTTCCCGTCACTTCATTGACACTGTAGGAGTCATTTCAGACTCTCTTGTTGACAAAGTCTATCGTGCTGCCAACACCTCGAGCCTCTAACCAGTCCTAACCACAAGCCTCACTCCTGCCTTTCAGACCTGTCCACTGCGAGCGTCCCGCTGCTCCCTCATCCATCACCGCCGCTGCCCTCTGCTCTCCCTCTCCGCTCCCTCTCTCCCCGTAGGGTGAGCCGACCTGGTAATGAGGGCCCCTTGTGCCATGTCTGCCTGTCCTGTGTCCCATGGTGCAGTGGGGCCCAGCTGGACAAGAGCCAGACTGCCTCGGCCCTCTTTGCTCATTATTCTCATTACCTTGCCTCAAATCAGCGCAGGACAGGCCGCTGGGATCTGTCCACAACTCATAAAGGTCCCGGCTCGTTAGGGGGGCCGCTAGCGTCAGCTTCTATCAGAAAGGGTGTGCACAGAGGTGGAGGTAGTCGGATAGGTGCACAAGTACTGTACCAGAGCCCCAATGGTGTGTATACTAATGTAACCTTCTTTGCATATGGTGGGCGACACCACAGAAGAAAGGTATGATTCAGCTGGTGATTCGCCCAAAAGCTGGAAAGAAATAAGGTATTCCAAGTTCCAAATGTAGCTGTTGGATGGCAGGTCTGTTTAAAAGAGCTACAAAAACATAGTAGTCCAGTAAGAGGGCAAAAACAAACAAGGCTAAATTGCTCCTCTGCACTTGGGTGGTTTGGCAGGTTATGAAGGCAGTAGTGGCTTTGGGGAGGTTTGTCCCAATGAAAGGGCTAACTGTGTAGATCGCTGCACTGTCTGGCCCATGGGCCTAGAGGAGGGTGGCCTGCCTCAGAGCTGTATTCTCCCACTAACAACAGCAGATCAGACTGCATTCAGCTCTGAATACATGTCTGGTGTGAGTGTATGGGTGTGAGTGTGCGTCTGCACAGAGAGTTAGCAGAGCCATTTGAAATGACTGGACAAGAAGTGAAGGTGCCCATACTAGGAAACACACTTACACTGAAGTCACAATGGAGATTGAGCAAAATTGTGTGTCTGTGTGTGTGTCTGTGTGTCTGCAGTCAGGGGAGCAGACTGTGTTTATCCTTGTCTCGTAGGGGAAGAGATGCAGTGTAATTCCCTGATGTGTGTTTACTCAGCCCTAGTGGGCCGCCCTTTGATTACAGCACTGACCACATAATATGAGTAACTGTTCACTACTGCTCCAAATGACAAGCACATGTAGACAACACACTGGAAACAATGAGGAGACCTGGAGAGCGCTGAAAAGAGGCAAAACTCACATCTCACAGTTTCACATTGACAAGGACTCCGATCCAAACTTTTAATGCAACCTCACATCTGAGTCCATCCCTTCAAACCCCTCCATCAGAGCAACGGTGAATTTCAATGTGGCATTTTCCCATCAGACAGCAATTTTCCCATGAGCTCAGATGTAATTATAAGCTGTGCAGGGCTCAATTAAAGGTTGAAGACGTCAGCGTGAGGGAACAGACCTCCACCGCTGTGTGTCAGAGAGCCAGCGGAGGCTGAGGCAGAGGAGTGAAATGAGGCCTGCGTGATTTACGCTACGTCCTCTCCTCACATCTCCCTCTATGGAGCACAAGTGTGAGTGTTAGTTTGTCTGCACTGTTCCCTCTTTTTTTTTCTCCCAGGTTTTGTAGCTTTGAGACTCCAAGAAAGCTCCACCCTTGTTGCCCCCTGCTAGTTTTATCACTGCTTCAGGTATGAGGGCCTGTTAGCGGGTCAGCTCAGGTTACCCGACCCACCGACCCTGCAGCGCAACAGGGAATCTTGTCCACACTTACAAAAACAAACATTCAGCTCATTTTACTTCGAACACATCAGCCAACAGATTTACTTTGGCTTTCCTTTATTATCACGTCCACCCAGGCAGTGTTAGATGTAAGATATCTGTGTAGCATCTTCATCATCATCATCGCCAACAGCTTTTATCAACGTCTTCGATGCAAGACAGACAGCTGAGGTACAAGCTGAGAACTTTGGCCTTAAATCTGTTCACCCATGGCACTCACATGCCAGACATGAAAACAGCAAGTACAGCAAAATTTGTTTTTTTTTGTTCTTAACTGGCACATCTGCTGTGAGCTCCAGTAGGTAGCTACTAATAAGGTAACTGCAAATTACCACATTTTTCTTTCAACATGTTTGACAAGCCAGTTAGCTTCATGGGTGGCAGATCCGAGTGGCATGTGGAACTAATATCCCTTCAGCATACTCATCCCACCCTCTGACAAAACAAGTATGTCTGCCAGACTGTATTCAGACTACGACTTGCTCCATGTGCGTAGTTAGCTACCAGCACACTATAAAAGCTTTACTAGGATGCTAGCACACCTTGCAATGGAATTTAATGTCTGGGAAACAAACTAGATGCAGTTCTCACAAGAGAGAATCAGAGGAGCCAGGAGTAGCTGGAAAACACAAGTCTAGACCGTGATGACTAAGATCAGCCTAGAGGCGATTTCACACCAGAAAGTCCAGACCATGGTCCGAATCAAGGTTCATGTCATTGTTACAATAGTTTTGGTTTCACATCGTTATTTAGGAAGTTGACCAAATACGTTTGTGTGATATAAGGAGGGCCTTTGTACCTCCCTACACTTGACATTGATTGGTTTGTGGATGGGCGCTTGTCTGGCGTTGCTGTATTTTCAATTAGGCTATAATGTTCACCAACCTTTTGGAATAAGGTGCAAAGTAAAAAGTAGTTTACCATTTGAATGAAGAAATGATTGAATTGGTTTACTTTGTCTATTATATTTCTACTTTAATATAATTGCGATATTACTACTAGCAAATGAGTGTCCTAAACATTTTATCATTGGAAGCAATGACTGCATCAATCACGCTTCCAGTGTCCAAACTTTATGTAATTGGTCCAAAAGTCCAAACTATCTGAAAACTGCAAATCATCTGAACCTTGGTCTATTATTTTGGTTTGGTCTAAACTATAAAGTCTGACGATATGGACCAAACAAGGTAGGTGAGACAGCCCCCTAAAACATAAAATATCAGACTGTATCCTCTATGCATGCTGCTAGCTGTGTTACTCTTGCTTTCTGAAGAAAAGAAAACAATTAAGCTTCTATTATTTCTGAAAAATTTTACTTGGAATCACCTGAATCTTTTTCCTAGACTAGACAGAGCGAGCTAAATGTCAGCATTCTCACAATGACACCAATAACATGCTGATTGAAACATTTGACCAAAAACTAACTTTTGATTCTGAATGTAATGTATCCCTTGGAGACCATGAACATCTGTAGGCTACTCAATGTCATGACCATCCCAATAACTGTCCAGACTCTAGAAAACCCAAACGTTCAGCCTCATAGTGACATGATCGGTTATCTGGGGACCATGAATGTCGGAACCAAATGTCATGGCATTCCATGTAATTGTTGTTGCGATATTTCATACTAACAAATATATGTGTCAGGCAACATATTCACTATAGTTGCTCTCCTGTTTGTCACTGAGGCTGCTCTGCAGGAAAAAAAAGATATTGTCTATCATCTGTCTCACACCCCATTCAGAGAGATTACAATGCTGCTAAGGAGGGCCAGACTGTCTGTGAGCCTCTGGCCAAGCTGCCAACATGCACCTCCTCCCAGAGATCTCCCTTATCTTGTCCTGCGGTTCCTGTGGAGTGGGGCTTACCTGATAATGAAGCACTGAAGTGTAATTATGTGAAATTTCAACATATCTGTGTGAAAGCCAGTCTGACTGTATCATCCTCCCTGCTGGATAGAAGCCCACAGAGCTTCTTGGATCTCACTGATTCACTGTCTATTTCTCTGCAAACGCCCAGACATACTAAATAACAGCTCCCACATATATGCATCACATACATCTAATGGAAAGAATGAATATGACACATTTGCATCTGTCAAGGTGCAAAAATAATCAAGCATTATAAGAAATAGGCTACTCACAGCTTTTCCAGAGCGTAGAGTCCAAAGAAGGATCCATTCTTCAGAACTCGAATTTTGTTGTGGCTCATTATCCTGTTAAAAACACAACATACAGTATTGTTAAAAATCTACAACTGATAATAAATAAAAGCACATTTCAGAATTCTAAACTCAAATGTGCTAAAATACTATCTTGGACATTAGTTTGCCCCCAGACGCAGAGTTCAGGTTGAACCAAGCACATGTCGAGGGGGTCACGAGGGTGACGAGAGTCAAACTGACCACTCGGGCCTGCAGTCACACAAAAGATTAGCCTGAGCAGAAACATTAGCCAAAGATGTTTCCAATTAATGCTAAAGACAAGAAATAGAACATCAAGATTAGGAGGGAAGCTGTAATCTTGATAACCATTTCGCATACATTTTTTACATCAAAAGGAGTTCTCTCCACATCAAAAGAATGGCGGCACAGACCATGTTAATTGGCTCTTTCCATAGTGACGAATCCCTTGGCTTAAGGGGTTCTTATCAGAGCAGAGGGCATGGGGCTGCAGCACACACTGGATGTGAGCTTCAGATGGCTGCTCTGACAGGGGGAACATTGGATAGTTACAGCAATCACCCTGCTCTGAGGGACCATTGTCAGAGTCAGTGTAAGGACACACTTTAGCAAAGATGATATCTCTCAATACAAGTTGTTGAGTTTCTTGGGGAATAAACCAATTGTCTTGCAAAGATTAAGACAAGAAGAGCAATACCAGGCTCATGTATGTATGCTGAGTATGAAGCTACAGACAGTTAGCTTAGCTTAGCATAAAGACTGGAAGCACAGATAAACATCTAGCACGACTGTCAGACTGGTGGGTAACCTCTGCTGTGCTTTTTCACAACCACTCAAGCTTCCTTGCACCAGCAATACATTTGGGCGGCTGTGGCTCAGGAGGTAGAGAAGGCTGACAAATTTCCCTGTGGGCTGTGCTGAATTGTGTTTGATGTAAAAAGTTGTTGCAGATAGAAGTGCTGTTTGAATGTGTGTGTGGTTGGACGAATGCAACTTGTTTTGTTATTGAATTGACAATAACACTGAAACAGGGCTACATTAATACAGTCAGGTTATTATTTTCTTATAAGAGCCATACAGTAGTGTGTCAGAAAATAACATGCACATCTGTGTTTGAAGCCAAGTGAATGTTCCCAGTGTTCTACAAAATATGTGTATGTTGTATACTAATGCACTTTGCCAAATATCCTTTAGAGGAAATAAACCTGCTGCCTGGATTATATTTACTAAGGGGTTTTCTTTTTCCAGTTCAGGAAGTGCAATGTTCTTGCACAAAATAGGGAGTAGTTCAGGCAGGATGGTCGGGCCTACAAAGCACAAAACGCTGACTCCAGAGGCCAGGGTTTATACTGAGCATCACATGTGTTATTAGGTTTAGTCCACTTATGCACTTGGGAAAGGTTAGGAAACGTCTGTGCTTTTGTTATATTGAAAATCCAAATGCATTCCTGTGCTTCAACTCAGTGTTGACTTTGTCAATATTAAACCAAGACCAGGATCAACTCTGCTATTGCTAATTTGTTTTGTATAAAGATAATATCCAGGAGACAGTGTTTAATATTCATAGCTCTGAGTCCACTGCCCACGTCTGCCCAGGAAAAGCTCAGGGTACAGCCAGGGCCCTGATGCTGGCATCAGCCCATCATCATTAACACACCCTTCAGTTTCACGTCATCTTCGCTCCTACCACATGGCGCTTAATGGGCTGTTTGCGACATTAAGTGTGTTCCGACTCGAGAGAGTGGAGCTGTGTGTGCTCCTTTAAAAATGGGAGCTGACTGTGAACAGTCTGTGAGATTTACAGATTCAGCAGCAGTCGGCCCCCCTATTTCCTGCCACATCAATAAAAACACTGCCTTCAGGCTGCGCCTTCCAGCTCAGTTAATGACCTGATTTAATCATCTAGTCTTGGTATAAAGGGACAAACTTGCCCGACTCACTTCTTCACCTCGATAGCTTTGCTCACAGCCACAACATCTGAAGGCAGAAAAGTTTGTCACAAAAGCAAACACAACTTTAAGGGTAAATCATATCCTGCTCTAGTTACCTTAGATACTTTAATAAGCTAAATTAAAAACCAGAGAAATATTTAAATGAATTTGGCTTCAATCAAGATCACAGATAATGACTATAAAACTGAAACTAAAGCTTTTCTGATGGTTTTACTCAGCTGTTCTAGGCCTCAATAGTTTGTATTTTAATGTGTTCTGTGAAAGTATGATTACTATCTAAGAATCTACATCAATGTCCAATAATGTAGCCTTGAAAACAGATGCCATTGCAGATCAGAGACTAATTTCTAACTGTAAACTAAACTAAACTCAAATATGTCATGTTCAATAATCCACCCAGAATCATTGAAATAAATCCATTATCGTGTCACAGCATTTTTAGCGTGCATGTTTAACGAGCACAGTCCTCTCGTGCCGTAGCCTGCGTATGAACCTTTGACTCGTGGACCTTAAGGTCTCTCAATAGACTTTGGGCACAATATCTCTTCTATAACTGGATGCAGGCCTGAGATGAAAGCTACAGAAGATCCGGAACTGCCTGAATAATTCAATACAGATAGGAGAGGAGAAAGTCACATCTGGCAAAGAAACAAACCATTTAATTCAACACAGACAGTTTAGATACAGATAGTTCCTTTTTGACTAAGCTTATTATGCAGAAAAAAAAACGATTAGTCAGATTCCTGTGTATGTTGGGTTTGGATGCGCTTGAATGTGTATACGTGCGTGCGAACAAAATTGGACCTTTTGTATAGTTCTATTCAGATGTGTTTGTGTGTTATCTCCATGTGCACTTGGAGATCACAAAAACCCTCATATCTCCCAGGTCTTTTCAACACAATATTAGCTTGTTCCTCTGTACACTGGGACTTGAAAGCTGATGTTCATAAATAAAAAAAGGCCACAACATGAATTCTTCCCTCAGACAACTAAAGGTGCCGACCTCCAGGAATGCGGGGAAGTCTACAGTGGCTGTGCTCTACTGTGTAACCCCTCAAAGTCAGACATTTGGAGCACAGTTGTAGAGAAGGACATTGTTCTTTCGTGAACAATGCAGAGAGTACGACTCTGAGAAAGAGAGACAGAGGCAGAACTCTGTAAACAGACAGAAATAGTCTGCGTTCCCATCAGGCTAAACAGGAAACCCAGCCAATTAGCTGTTTATTCAGAAACCGGTTCCAGAGTTCAGGGGTTGTAGAGAGAGCACTTCCTGGTCAGCCATCAGACGGACGGAGCAGGGACCAGAGGCAGGTGACAGCTGAGGAGTAACATCTCTTAATCACTGCTGTTCACAAAGGTTAACAGAGCTTTACAAGCACAGAAGATGAGCAGCTTCTTAATCATGGAGGTCCAAGCTAACTGCAGACCCAATGTCCGCTCTGTGCGGTTTCATTTACTGTACACGAGTGGCCTGTTTACTTGTCATCGGTGACAGATCAGATAGCCAATTGAGTTAATCTGCTCTTCTGAACAATACGCTGTATAATGCAGTGTGCTAACTTAGTCCAGACATCTTGGATGGTATCCCTCATTCACTCTACTCTTTCAGGCCACAAAGGCTTCAGTGAAATCCGACAGGCTAATTGAATCCGTCTAATCAACGCAACAAGAAAACAGGGCCACATGTCAGGCTCCAGCATCCCATTAAAGCCTCTCATCTAATTCATTTACATGAAGATCAAAACACCAGGGGTCACGTATGAAGAGTCGGGTCAAACAGAAGCACAGGATCCAGCTTCCGCTGTGCAGAGCATTTGCATGTTGCAGAGAAGTTATCCAGGGTCACACACAAAACACATGTATACCACCACCTCTCTTCATGTTCTACTGTCTACTAGTGCCTTCGAGTCTGAAATGGAAATAAATACATATGAATAAATGCTCTTATTTAACCAAGGTAAAAAATTAAAAGCAACTGAGGGTGTTTTTAATGAAAGTAAAAATGATGTAACATGCTTATGTAGAAGCCACAAGTCCATACGATATCAACTGCGTCTTGAGAAAAACGTGTTTTATTCACAGCATCAAGTGCTACACTACCCACAATCCTCAGGTGAGGTGGAAAGGCCTCTGATCGGTCAAGCTCGTTGTAACCATGGATTATGGGATGTGTAGTTAATTTGTCCTAAAATAATTATGTGTACTTTTTCTTTTTTTCATTTTACAATTTCTGTTTTCCTGCAAATCAAATGCAATGCAAAAATAACTTACAATCTCTTACAGGCCTAACTTTCAATTATTTACTGACACTATTGTGATGAGATCACATTTCTGAATTAATGTTTGGTCTTTGTTTAAAAGAAATGATTAGGAGATTAATTATTAAAAACCTCAAAGATACTCTGACAAGCCTGCAGGTCATTTAAAAGGAGTCATGAATTTTAGGGAACATATTGTAGAACAATGTAATCTTTTCAGAGGACATGTATTGAAAGTGGTTTTCTAAACGGATGAAAAATCCCTCTCAACCCGTTAACCCAAAGGTTGGCAGAGATCTATCCAAACAAATACACTGTTGGCAAAGTAAACTTTTAAGTATTACTTGCAGAGAGTGTGGATTTACAGAAGCATATTGAGAAATGCTGCGGGTTTTGTGGTCATTTCAATTGATTTCAAATATAACATATGGCTATTACAATCCTAGAATATCTTATTTTTCAATCCAAGAGCCATTGTGCAGCGTGAGTTCAAGGTTTCCTTGTTGTGTGCTGGAGTGTGAAAAAGGAAAAGCCTTACAAAGAGTCTTGTCTAGTAAACCGCAGCAGCTCCTCCCTGCACCATGCCACTCACTTTGTTGGTTTGCTCAATTTGCTTCTTAAACCCACAGAGCCTTTGAGGGCCACACAGGGGCAGGACAGCACGTCGCAAATCGTATTTGCTCACTGATTTACTTCCGCTCTTACCCCTTGACTCTTCACTGGATGGCTGTAACATACTGCCTCAAGTCCATTATGTGTGTGTGTGTCTGTGGGTGTGAGGGGGGGTGTACCTGTGTGTACTGTTAACGATAGCTGTCTATCTGATGCCTTTTCTACAGCTGCTTTTGTTTATTGCGTCATTGTCAACCAATCCTTTTGACAGAGGAATCTTCTTTGTGGTGCAGCTGTACAGGCCTGATGTGAGGTGTGCAGCACCGACACAGGGAGCAGCGGCTGAACGGAGTCCTTTCAGCTTTCCACATCACAACCTGGTGCAAAAATGATGAACGGAGAGGGAGAACACATCCTTCTATATCCTGTCCTGACCACAGCTAGAATAAATCCAAACACACAACAAGATGGCTTGTGTGCAGTCGGTTCTCACTGGAAGTACAGTCAATATCTTTGCACCCTTCATCCCACTTCTCTGGTTAGACACACTTAAAGCTTCTGTACTTTTTATGCATACAGGAAATGCTTGATCCTAGCTTGGCATTCAGTGCAGGACATGAATGAGATGCATTTGAGAGAAAAAGTGCTGATCCAAAAATTTTGCATGCTGGTCTTAGACAGGGAGCTCTATGTGGCTGAAAACCCCCTCACAGGAACAAAAAAAGAATCTTAAGAGGGATTTAGATTTAATAAGAATTCATCTGCAGGCTAAGCTGCTCGCCCTCATTATCTTTGTAGGACTCTGTACTTTTTTTCATTGTTTCTGCAGCATCACCCTGAAAACACCTGGAGCTTCTTCACAACGACTGGATGCTGAGACACAGGGTGCTGATCGGAAGCTCCAGCTCATCCCAAGTGATGAACTATAGTGTCCAAGGCGCAGGTTCACTTTAATAAAGAGAGTGAAAACAAGCCAGTGGGCCGCCGTGTAAACATCATTTAACTCTGGATAGGTCTCCTACCCTCGAGGACCACACGCAAGGTGAAACACAAGAACCTTTGAAAGAGATTGGTAACGTGCCACGAACCCAGTCCTAAATCGGAGACCAATCGGAGCCAGATAATGAGAGCGATTTTCAATGAGCATCTCGAAGCGTCATTATTGAATTAAAGCCGGTTTAATAAGCACGCTGACTTGAATGTGCAAACGCTGGCCTGTGTCACTCACAGCAGAAAAAGTTCATAAAAAGAAAAGAGTAATTTCGCCCTTGAGGGAATTTTCCTTAGAGGTAATTAAATTCTGCTGAAAGAATACGATTATCCACTTTCACACAGCACGGCATTGTGTGAGCATTCTGTATGCGCACAGCTGAGAACGTTCTGCAAAAGATCATCAGTGTTTTTTCTTTTTAATTTCTCCTCTCTACTTTTTCCATTTGAGTAGCTGCTGCTTGCCAGAGTTGCATTTCTAGCACACTGGCAGTTCACGACTTGGCAGAGAAGTAAGTGAACATGGCAGCGTTTCTCTTTATATACACATCACACACACGGCGCTCGGAGTAATGAGATCAGACGTAGTGGATCTACAAAATATTGTGGTTGAACCAAAAGATGGATTAAAAACGGTATTACTTAATTTGGCTGTTACCAGGTTTTCCAAGGCCGCGTCCCCCCCTCCCCAAACATGCCAAGTCCAATAGATCAACATCTATTACAGAACGACATTACGTTAGAGTTTAACCTCACAGACACGGAGCTGGCCTCAAATCACACAATCTCAGAGGAACGAGTTCAGAATAACATCATACCTGTGCTCTATGATTCATTCAGGAATTATGGTCTTTTAAATAAATCATCGTTCAATTTTCGGCAATCGGTTAATTCAGATGAAGAGAGGTATTTCTTAAGGCATCAAACATAAAAACGATTTATTTGACTTGTGTGTGAAAATGAATGGATTTACACTTTCAATGTCAATATTATGTGTGAGAGATTATTGTGTGGAATAGAAACTAATTGAAAATGTTTTCAGTGATAGACAATTCACATTTGTTACTTTGTGTTACCAGCGCCGAGGTTGTTTTCACCCAATGACCATTTGTTTGTTTGTTTGTTTGTTTGTTGACAAGATAATGCAAACACAACTGGATGGATTACCACAAAACCTTGTGGACGGATGTGGTATGGGTCAGGGAAGGAACCACACGATTTCGGTGTAGACCCCGATCCAGTCATCTTTTCATCACATAAAGCGATCAACCTTTATACACTTTCATAGTGTAAAACTTTCAAAGTTCATTAATCTTGATGAGAAAAAAAAATCGGACATATCGAAGAACCTGATATCTACTGTATACGTCTATATTTGGTTGAGCATGATTTAATGTAAAGAGACTGTTGGACCTCGGCGGAGGTATGTGCTCTGAGTGCCATTCTAATTTGTCAATGCATTTTACACTATCACGCACATATGGTACACGCAACCTCTTGCTGAGTTGGGGCTCCTGTCGCAGCAGTAATTGGTATGGACCTTCATTAGTGGCCGTGAATTCTGGGTCAGGACATGTCATGTGTGTGTGTGTGTGTGTGTGTGTGTGTGTGTGTGTGTGTGTGTGTGTGTGTGTGTGTGTGTGTGTGTGTTTGTGTGTGTGTGTAGGCTTTAGGGGATCGATAAGCAGAACTAAATAATAATAAATATTCTTTTCATTTGTGTATAATCAATAAAAATAAAATACATTTTTCATTACCTTAGAACAATCCCTTTACATTTTCCGCTTTTCATGGTGGTTTAAAATTGCCTGCATCCTGAGTCATTTTTCAGTTGCTTGAGTGGCATTTCTATAATTTCGCGCTCCTGTGTGTCACTCAAAGTCAAGAAGTAATATAGTTAAATTTAGATTAAAAGTTTGTGTAAAATTTTTTTGTTTAATTCTGTCTCTGATGTCTGAGGTTTGGCCAGACCGATTGTGGCTTTTTTGTGTACATATCTTCTTGTAAAAGTAAATTGTCATATTAGGAAATTTGAGCAAGTGGGCTGTGGAAAAAACGTTGTATTTTTGTCAGTGCATCACCAAACCCCAGCATAATGAATGTGGTGCAGCTGGTTTGAACGCGTTTGGATTGTTGTTTATGCATTTGTGACTGTGCTGGCTCGATCATGAGAGTATTATAAATATTATTGCACATTTTATGCTTTGAATATAATCCAAGTGGATGACATTTTCGGTGACTGTGCACAGTGTTTTTTGACAGTAGACAATATTTGTGTTTGCATCAGCTTAACCCAACCCTCGTCTCTCGGTTAGTCTCCTGCTCGGAGACAGGAAAGAGGAGAGAAAGGCTCAGGCAGGAGGAGTGAAAGAGAACGAAAGCGAAAAGATCTCTCCGGCTGAGAGGTGGCTGTGTCATCTTTGTTCCAATAAGTACTTTATAAGAGGCCCCCAGACTGTTCAGCTACTCGGTGATGTCCAAATGGCTTAACCCTTTGCTTCTAAAATAAAAGATGGGAGAGCCACCTGAGCCATTGGTCCCATGAGCACCCTTGCACCCTGAGCTTGTCACGGCACTGAGAGTAACAGAGAGACGAAATGCCCTCGAGCACAACAAGCACTTTAGCAGCAAATGCATGTCAAGATGTGAATGTGCCCATTGTGCCCGGCCCACCAGAGGGCTTGTGGCAGCCACCGGGGAACGCTGCCAAGCTACAAGCCCCATTTACTGCCTGTCATAGAACGGAGCATCCATGTAATTGCATGTCAAATATTTTCTGTGAACCAGTTATGTGAAAAACCCAGATTGACTTGTTCAGTCATCAAATCAAGAAGATAGGGCGCGAGAAGCCACATTAGGAGCGAAACAGCTAAAGAGTCAAAATATATGAGTTCGGTGATTTATAGTTTGTAGAGAATCTTGCATTACTTGGCTTTATTATCATAGTTTCCTGACTTGAGGCGATATATGGGGAGTGTTCTGCTGCATTTGATATGTGCAACCACTTATTATAGAGCACACTGCATTGTGCTCGGTTACCAGGCCGGGAGTAAGGCTCTGTGGTTTGTGGCTGTGTGTGTGTGTGTGTGTGTGTGTGTGTGTGTGTGTGTGTGTGTGTGTGTGTGTGTGTGTGTGTGTGTGTGTGTGTGTGTGTGTGTGTGTGTGTGTGTGTGTGTGGGTGTGGATTTAGATGCAATGTGTGACCTATCAGATTTATTTAGACAGAAAGTGCGTATGTTTAACTGTGTGTGTGTGCATGTGTGTTTGCATATGTGTGCGTGTGTGCATGTGTGTGTGTGCGTGTGCATAAGTGGTCCAAAAAGTCTAAAATTAAAATTTGGGTTTTTGAAATGTCTCTAATTAGAGAGGGGAGGACTGAGGCCTATTTCAAGAGCTGCGGCCATGCACGCCCTTCCCATATGTGTGTGCACACTGCACAGGCAAACAGACTCACACACAAACACAATCTACACTTTGGAGAGAAAGGTCCCCCACTTTGTGTTTGTCTTATTACACAATTCATGTCGTTTTGCTCACAGCAACCATCCACGATGTGTTTCTTGTGCGGTTTATACGCAACTCACAACAGTGAACTTTATAGACATAAACAACTAGACGCTTTGAATATTAACAGCCAGAGAACACAAGTTAAAATACCGACGCCTTACCGTAAAGCTCCAATAATTTACAGCAATATTTGGAGTCAAAGATAAATCAAGACAAACCGAACTGGAAAGTTTACGGCCGCACAGCAGGAACACAATAGTCAGTTTAATCGCTGTTTAAAGTGTTTTTACGCTTTTAATGAGGCAATTTAGTGAATTTAGCCTTTTGAGACAGTGAGTGGAATGCGGTGGATGCCTGGTGAACATTGTCTCATTGTTCGCTCTCATAACCAGCCTCTGTTTTCAGCTCCTGAGCAAAGGCTGCTGGTAAATCAGGATGCGTTTACAAAGAGCCGGTGACGGTGTCGCTTTCGGCATCTGTGAGAATGTTGTGTTTTTTGTTTTGTTTTGTTATTGTTTGTATTCAATTTTTTGGAGAATCAGTGTTCATGTCAAAACGATTTAAATGACTGCATCATAAGGCTTTTACTCTAAAAAAAATGATGGTAGTCTAACATGCTTTCCAAAGACTTATTTGATTTCAACAGAAGGAATACACACACAAATTGTCTCATTAACCAGTGGTTAAGATTTGAATAAAAGCTGTTGCTTTATTTCAAATATGTGACTGGGTGTGAACTGACTCATATAGAAGAAGCAATGAATGATAGAACTGTAGTGAATAGATTTTTGATATGTTGTGGCTCTATTCACAGCTAGAGCTAATCATCATTAAATGGTTTGGAGTAACATTAGAAAAAGCGAAATACGAATTGTTGTTGTAGGTCTATTTAACCCATTTAAATTGATAAACTAGATATGAAATGTGTATCTTTGGGTAACAGAGATTTTTTTTATTATTTTGTCCCTGCATGACCTTTGATCAACATATGCAGATATACATTTCTTGTCTTGAAATCACAACAAGGGCTGAACTTCATGGCAAAAATGATGATCACCACCACCCGCTCCTGGTAATACACAAACTTACATTTTACCTTTGACTGAAGAAACTGGACAATTTATCAGTAAAAATTAAGACAATCAGATCTGTCGGATGAGCTGGTGTGAATGATGATATCCCTTCTATTGTTACCTGTGTTATTCTCTGTTTTGTAAGATTAAAAAAAGATATTGACTTTACATATTCTGATGATGAGTTGGTTATTTACATGTGAAACATTTCAATCAGCCAGTTCTCTCGAGGAAGCCTAGAAAAAGCTCTTTATCGAGTCAGTTTAGATGTAATAATTCTGTGTTTGCTTACTTCTTTTTAATTCTTCATTTTTTCCTCCTCCTCCCTTTGTTTTGTACATGTATGACCAGAAGTAGATATAAGTGCTTGTAGATTAGGGGTGACTCACAAAAAGAGATGGACCAAATGCATTGGCATGACACAGAAATTAAAAATATATGTATGTGTGTACAAATGGCACCTTTAATGGAATAATTGGGTAAAATTGTAGGAGATTTATGAAATCCAGATTAATATTAGTTTCCTTAAGACATTAGTCAGTTATAAGTCAAAGCAGCAAAGTAATTTAAATCTCCTTTGAGTCGTAAAAGTTCATGTACTCATATATATATGCACCTATCATCAAAAAGTACTCAGATTAGATTACATTGGTAAATTCAATGGTCAGCATATCACAAAGACAAGGAAGCATGCACACGCGCGCGCACACACACACACACACACACACACACACACACACACACACACACACACACACACACACACACACACACACACACACACACACACGCTGAAGCCACAGGCATTCCCACTACAGACGCCCATTATATCTGTCTGTATCCATGTGTTTTCTACCCGGGGCAGGAACTGTGGGAGCCGCTGTGGTCAAACACAGGGAGAGGGAAGTTAGCGCTGGCAACGAAAAGTCAAAGTCAGGCATTTTTGGAGTAAGATAAGGAGAGCGCGCCGTGTAAAAAAAGACCTAAAATAACAGAAAGCCACTCAGGGATATGAGATTACTATGACAACACATCTCTGTGTTTATGCCAAGTTTTGAAACATCGCAGACTTTTAATCAACAAACACAACAAGGTGATAAACGAAATACACATGCACTGTTTGAACCGGGGGACAGCTCCAGTGCAGCACAGTAGGCGTGTGGAGATGTCCCCCCTCTGGTCGTGTTACCTTGACATGAGAGGGCACAATAAAATCCAAGCCTGTGTGGCATTGGCAGGTGCTGCAGCTCAGTATAAAGCCCAGAGTATCCAGTGTCAGGCCTTTTGTTTGCTGTTTTGATTTATTGCCGACCACTGCCCCACCTCACATGTGCGGAGGAGAGCAAGCACCCCCTCCTCTCAACACCTTTCCCCACATAAATAAACCCTATCGCTGCAGGAATGCCTGGGGTCCGCGCTCACCCAGCTATTGGAATTCTCCCCGCTGATAAAATGAATGTTTGGGACGTTTTCATCTACGTACTCCTGTCTCAACACACACGGAATAACAGAAACAACACAAACCACCGACACATCTGCTCGCCCCTCGGTATCTGTCCGCACATGGGCCACAAGTGAGAGGCCGACGAAGTGAGTCAGGAGATAAAATGGTGGTTAAAGACACACACAGATGCATACTGTAGCCAGAGGATCATACTGGAGAGGTGAGCTGGCTTTGAGACACAGATGACTCTTTAGATGGAGTAAACAATTACAGGCGGCATGATGGTTGGATTTAATTGAACCAAAAAATGAGTAATCAGACAAATGTGGGGTGAAGTGTAAAAACAAGGACGCCCTCTCCTTCAGATGCTGTTGCTAAATGAGCGCTTTCATCCTCCAAACACTTTCTGTCCCAGACTGGTTCAACTTTGGTGATCTGCACTCACTAAAATACATAGCTACAGCCAGGGGCTGGTTAGCTTAGCTTATTGAGGAGGCTGAAAACAGAGGGAAAGAGCTCAGTCTGAAAAATTATGTTATATAATTGAATTGAGGTCAATAGTTGGATGTTTATGTAAACCTATTCATCATATTTTGAGAGACTAAAGTCACTTTTAAATAGCTTGCAGATGCCACCATGATAACCCCCAGTCGACCACCACCACACATGTCCTCCTCTCAAAAGAAGGAGAGTCTGTGTGCTTCTTTCTTCACAATAAACACGGTTTATTTAACAATCTTTTCAGTTTTGATATGATGGAGTTGATGTGACAAAAGATGAAGTATTTACCTTTTGTGTAGCCTATTCTAAAGTATCACTAAAAAAGATGCTCTATATTCCTCATTTCAACACACACTTTTAATATTTCCCTTTTAATATAACAGGAACCATCCCACTCTATCTTTATTCTCGTAATATTATGACTTAAATTCCCAAAATGTTGAAAATGAAGTGACCTAGATGAGGCACTCTGTGGTAATTAGAGCCTTTATAATGTATTCAAATAAGTAATGAAAATAGTACAGTACATAGTACAAAATAAATGCGTAGAAGAGTAAGCATTTTTACTTTTAAAGCTCCTCTGTATTTTTGCACCTAATAAAACGGTGTTGTAAATCTTGTCTCTTTTTATTATTTAAGTCACAAGGAAAGTAAAATAAAACTTTTTATCTGATTCTCACATGATGTTGAAGCTTATCTGCTAAAGAAGACAGAAATAACTGAACGGCTCTGAAAAAAAATAGCAACTGAAAAGGGGACGTTTGAGCTGAAATCATTTTGTTTCACACATTGATAAATAAAAGAGATTTAACCTGATCAGGACTTAAAAATCAGATTTGGAGGAACGGCAGTACGTTTTTCTAAAATACACTTTGCAATTAGCTTTCATTCTGAAAGTTAGATGAGACAAACAGATGAGGAACACTACAGTCTCTGTCTATTCAATATGAAGCTATAATACAAGCCAATTAGCTTAGCTTAGTGTAGCTTAGCTTGGTATAAAGAAATTGACAGCCAACACTGGTCTTTCTGTTGAAACAGTAATGTTGTGACAACTGAGCTTTATTGGATGTGATTGACAGATTTTTTTTTTTGGACTGACTTGGCTAGCTGTTTCCCCCCTGTTTATAGTCTTTATGCTAAGCTACGCTAATTGGCTGCAGCTGTAGCTTCAGATCTGGTGTGCAGACAAGAAAGTGGTGTTAATATTCTCATCTGAAAATGAATAGAACAGCGGTTATGTGTATTAATTATTTATTTATAGCACAAGCTAAAACTGAGATCAGGCCTTTGTTCATCCAAACCCCAGAGCAGATTTTACAGCTGTTCATCTAGCCTACACGCGACCCCTTACTGATAAAAATATGACCATCCTTGCTGGAATATTTGATTCTTAAACCCTTGGCTCAAGTGCAAACATGCAAGGAGCAACTGTCTCGCAGCTGGGGGGGGGCATCGTGTCGACGGCGGCCACGCTGACCCCGCACCCCGGGCATGTGCGGCCTGCTCATTTGGCCTGGCACCCACTGAGCCTGCAGAGCCATCAGTCACTGACATCGATGACAACAAACTACGCCAAGGGAGGGGTGCGGTTGAGACTTGGGTAAAAACCACAAGCAGCGAAGCACCAGCACGTTCACACACAAACTGCCACTGTACGTTCCCTCCATTTGTCTGTTATCCATTAAAAACATTCAAACAAGCACAGCTGCCGTCACACAGCACAGAGAGGAGTTACTGCTCTGCGTGTTTTTCGGGGCATGAATGTATGATATATATCCATCCATCCATTTCATCACCAATAAAAAAAAACAAAAGTTCTTCTTTGACACTGGTTCAAAAGACTAAAAGTAAAGGAGACATGGAGCAATGCTTTGGAAGTGAAGCTATGTTGCTCCACTGCCTCCTCCTCCTCCTCCCTCTCACCCCGATGTCGGAGATCTGCTCGTCAGGGGCTGGGGATTTTCAGTCTCCAGGGGCACATCCCTCTGAACCGCCTGCCAAGCCTCTACTCTCCCTCCTCCATCCTCTCGCTTGCTCTCTCGTTTTCTTTTTGTTCACCTCTCAGTTCCCACTTCCCACCTCTTCTACCCTTCATGCTCAACTTTCTCCTTCGCTGTGGCCTTTTTTTCCCTCAATTCCTGTCATTCACTCGTGTACTTTCTCCTCGACACCGGTGCTTTTTTTTGCCTCTCTACCCTTCCGCTCCTCTTCCTCTCCCAGTGATCCAGCTCCTTTGCAGCCGTGCATAATTACGCCAAAACACAGGCCTGTGCAGGCTCACATCTGGAAGGAGTTTGGACATGGCAGTTTCCTACCAAGACGACTAAATATTTAGGTTGAGAGTTACTGCGTGTGGATGAACTCATGATAGAGGGGGTGGGAAGGGGAGAGAAATGGGGGAGCTGGAGATAAAGAAAAAGAGGGAAAGTGGGACAGACGACTGGGGCTCTTGCACGAAGGCCCAGACAAATGCATAATGGGACCAGTGATCAGAGAAACGGTGTACAACGTGTCACGCAGCAGTGTAATCAGTGGCCTTGAAATGCCACAGAAGGAGGTGATAATATTGGGGTGACTGGTCGTCCCTTTATGGCTGGCAAGAACAACAAACAGCCAACTAATAGTTTTAATAAACAAATCCCCATTGGGATTTCCCATGAGGCTAAGGGGCCTCAGCTGGAATGTTCACAGGGGCCAGCTGTTGTGCATTACACGTAGCAGGCGGCCCCGGAAGCCCGGGCCTGGTGTCCTCCAGCCTTGCTCAGCATGGAGGAGAGCATTCCTCCAGGCTGCCCCAGGCGAGCGGGCATGCAGCGGGGCTGTCAGGCCGTTCGATCGTGAGTGGAGGGACCGAGGTGATGTAGAAAAGCTCCCCCTGCTGCACCTGGGATACTGTCTGCAGTCTCCGAGCGCACCAATGGAATGTCAGGAATAACACGAAAATCAACAACTTCTTACATTCCACATCTGGAGCCAATGTCGTGAGTGGCGATGGGAGCACGGGCGCTCGACGAACTTGTCCAATCTTCAGGAAAATGAACTTTCCAGACACCACAGCTCTCGGGGAAAGGTAAAGAAAATGGCGGACGACGGGCGGAACTGTTCTCTCCTCATACAGAGCCTCTTAAAAGTGTCACAAGATGCTAAACATCAGTACAAACACAAACTCAACCAAAATGAGAAGGTGCAGAGATGGAAGATTATCTTCAAACACCTCCACCGCTGCTGCCCAAGTCCTTTTTTTAACCTCTGGTTTTCAGCAATGTGTTGCCCAGATGTTGATCCTGCCTTTATTAAGCAAGGAACATAAGGCCCTCTAAATGGACTGCTGGATGCCTTTAGCTCTCCCAGGGCATGAATCCCCTTACTTTACCTCATATTCTCGCTGCAGTGGGGCAGCTGAACATAGTGTTGTTGTGTTTTTGCAGACACAGTCACACACTTTGGGAATCAGAAACCTCTTTGGAGCAGCTGTAAAGAAAACGCTAAGACACCACCCAAAAAATGTGTCACTGATACATTGGTAGTGCATCCATCATGAAAGATAAGTGTGTTTTGGCCCCTGATGTGGACGTGCGAGCTTTGTGCAGATAAACCACACAAATAAATATATCACACAGAACTGGCCCAGAATTGTTGCTGTCTGGTTTCCACTGAGTGGTTTAGGTTTTTTTCTTTCCCCACTCGAAGGTGATTGTCAGACGGGGTGTTGCGGTATTAAAAGAAGGCGCCAACCCAACAGTAAAGCACAACGTCGGGTATAAAATGCGCAAAATGTGTTTCTGTTTATAGCTGTTTTGCAAGGCCAAGTCAGCTGGACCATGTGCACAGGGTGGAGGTGGTGGTGGGAGAAGGAAGGGGGCTGAACTCAGAGAGGCTGAGAGTCAAATTTAAAGTGACAGAGTTGTGTCAAAGAGGCTGGGCCAACGATGATGGCTACAGTCGCTCTGCCCTCTCCGTGATCTTCTTAATGCTTTACAGAGAGCCAATCGCTCAGCCCACCACTACGGAGTTAAACTAGATCAAGATGTAAACTCCTGACCTAACAAGCCTTATTACTGCAACCAGTCCTCAATACAGTTAAAGCTAAGGTCACAGGGTCAGAGTGTTGGGTGTGTGGGCCTGATCAGAAGACTGAGCTATTGGCTTTTTCCAACTGTGTATTTTTATGTGAATTGTGTCATTAAAGCTGATCAATCACTGATTAAAACCTGTAATAAGACATGTACAGTCTGTCTCCTCAGCTGTGCTATGTATGATTGGTTTACACTTTCCTCCAAAAATCATTGAAACCAGAGGACGCACATGGCACCATAAGGCCAAAGAAGGAAGATCACAGTCAGTAGGTGATATGACATTTGTTGATGTTACAGTAAATTGTCAGACTCACAGAGTAACTGTCCTGTTGGGCATCAGGCTCGGATCCGGAGGCTCAGTCAGCTCCTCCTTGGTGCAGCTGACTCTTCTGCCCAAAGCCTGGGCGCCGTGCGCTTTGGAGCGCTCGTCCGTGCAGCTGCAGCCGCTGGTGGAGGCGAGCAGCCCGGGACAGGCCTGGCACAGCCGCGGCCCGGAGGCGGCAAGCAGCAGCAGCAGCATCAGTACCACACGCCCCGGCAGCAGAGGGATGCCAACGCCGGGCGCAAACATTGTCCTTCGGCTGGATCTCACCTCAGCTGCACCCCCGCCTCCAGTCATCCCATATCTCCACCATGAAGCTCTTAGAGGAGGGGGGCGCAAGGAGAAAAAAATATGTTTCAAGTGTCGAATGAATGGAAAACTTAGAGAAGCTCCGCTCGGCAGTGAACACACATCAGCCGCTCATTCCAGAAATATTCAGCGCCGTGGAGTTTTCCAAGTGTCCCGTTATGTCATGGCAGCCAGGGCGCACAACTCCCTGTGGTCCAGATCAGCCCAGGAGTGTGTTAGTCCATCCAAAATGTCCTCAACACATTGGAACAGCCACAGTCTTCCGTCTTTAAGAGTTGCTGATCCTATTAATTACTGAAATATGAGATTTACATCACTTTAGAGGATGCATGGGAATGTCCAAATTACCGTTATTCGCCTTTAAAAAAAGTTAATCCAAGGGTCGATGAGATTGACGAGTGAGCAGCCACAGCAGCAGCCACTTTTTCATCTCTTTGATGAAGTGAAGAAGGAGAACAAGTATATTGCCAAACTTCTCTCACTTTTCTCGCGGCTCTTTTTCCTTCAGAGTTTTTCCCGGATCCCGGAGCTCTGCGTAAACTTTATCTCAAGCGCAACTTGGAGTAAAACGGGAGGAGGTTCAAAATACGCAACGACACACTCGGATGAAGAAAATGAGCTGGTCCCCGTGGGCTCCTGTGTAATTCCCAGAATCTATCTAGCGGTTTTTGCTCGCTTGCCTCTTGTCACACTCTAACTCACTTTAGCAACAACCCCAAGTGCGCCCGTTCCGTCTGCGTCTGCGCCCTGGTCCCCGCGGTCCTAGCGCATCCAGCCCGGCCCCAGAGAGGAGGGACAGGAGGGTCCACATGTGACCGCTGGTTTAATGACCCACCCGGACTTCACCAAACTTCATCACACAGTCCTGAGTGTTTCATGTATTCGGCTTAAATGATATGCTGGACGGCACAAAACCAAAATGATTGTTGAAGCCAATAATCAGAATTCAAGATCAAAAGTGCCAACTAATTACATTGCGTCTAGCTCACGAATATAATCATTAATGCTCTGCTTTCATAAGTGAAAGCTAATAATATAAGATTAAATAGATATATATGGTATAATTATTAGGATGTTGCACACAACTGAATAAAAGGACACATATTGAATGAATAAGATGAAAACAGACATGAGAATTATTGCACATATTGGTTGACATTCTACAAACTCATAATAAATACATATAAAAGACCTGGTGTATTGTAATACTGTAGTCAGACATCTCAAAATGTTTTTATTCAGATTTACTCTTTTGTGTATATTTATTTGTTTTATAAGGGTAATTTATCATGATTATGTCTCCTCAGGTTTTTTAAAGCATCACTATGCAACTTCTTTACCCTAAATAGCAGCTTCAAAATTAGTTTGATGGATCACTGACTTGGAATAGAGAGAATGTCAGCGCTTTCATCCCCACGCCTCACACCACAATACCTTAACTGACTTAAGATCAGTTAGAAAGAATGAAAAGTTTAACCTTTAACTCTGATATTCAGCGAGTACATTTTAAAATGATCAAGAGTCCTGGACAGAATTTGGTGTATTTGTTTCAATGGCAGCTCTTTCAGTTCAGAAAGCCGGGGATTATGGGTAATATTTTCTTTTTTGTGTTTTTTTTTTATTGTAACTGGCTGTTTCCATTCAAGTAGGTATTGGTTTCAGTGAGCGCCTCCATCGACAGAACAGGTTGTGAATGAAGGTCTTGCTGAAGGCTTCTTAAATATTGTATGTGTTTCAGCAGTTCAAAGGGTTTTTCATTGAATCAGCGGGAAGCAAAGGAAGCAAAGACTTTTATAGATATACTTCACCACATTCTGTATCATTACTGCAAAGAAAGTCCTGGTAGCGCAGGAGAAATGATCATGAAAATGTGCAGAGGCTTATCTGCCATGATGAGTTTTATGATATGATGTTTTTGTCCCCCAGAGGCCTTTATGTTCATGGTCACTGGCAACAGCAGGCATCTCATAAAATACAGCAATGTATGGGTTATTTAATGCAAGTTCTAACATGGTGATGGACATTGTAATAGAAGAGCTGGTGCAGTGAGATCAACTCAGAATAACCTGTTGAACATCATCAAGTACTGCAGCCTAATTCAGCATCAACTGACAGAGTGTGTTGCCCTTCACGTAGCATACGAGCTATCACATCCACTGCATGATGATTCTTGCACAGACCAAATGCTATGATTTACAAATGCTTGGTCCAGCAGAATTCCAGACCCCTAAATCTTTTTGTTGAAAAGAAAAATATTTTTAAACAGTCCTCATCCTGAAAGAATCACATGCAATCCAAAAAACACAGAGGATCATAAACTTCCTCAAGCGCTCCTTTTCACATTTTTCTGCTTGTGTGTGTGGAAAGTTTCCAAGATCCAGCGATGGATTTCTGTTTAAAAAATACTTTTTGATATACGAGAGGCCCCACGGAGACCGAGCCGGTTCGAATCTGGAGAATATTTCAAAATATGAGAAGGTGAAAGCAGGAAAGGGCTTTTGAAAACGGACTTGGTGCAATTGGTCTTGACATGTCTTCCCTGACATATCCAAACTGCAGGCACCTCAGTCATGCGAGCAGTATAATGGTGCAGTGTGCTCTGACCCGCACAGTGGACCCCGGGTTTGTTATTCCTGTATATGATACTGTACACTGGAGCGGGGCTCAGAAAGCCAGCATGATTATTGAAAGAAAGCACAAGCAGTGGATGGGCGCCTGCTCAGCAACGAAACAGAGGGCTGTTTATCCAAGCTGTTAAATAAGGCTTCAAGTACAACACCCCCCTCCAACTCCACCAGGCCCAAATCTCTCTCATCTGGAGAGCAGTTTCCATTTAAAATGTCACGTTCCAAACTGCACATTACATCAAATTGTACTTAATGGCATCCAGACAAACTTTAATGTCGTTCCAACATTTTCTCTCTCCGTGCTCCCCACAGCCCCCTCGCTCCTTATAGCCAAGCAGGCAATCTCTCCTTCTCCCTGCTCCACATCTGGACTCCATTCCAGGTGGAGCATTGAGGGAAGGGGGGAGAACGCTGGGATGGAGAGGTGGAACGCAGAAGAAGCTCTGAGCCTCGAAAAGTAAAACAGAGGAAGTAAAGATAATGTCCGAGGGGAGGAGGGTTTTTGTGTGTGTGGAGGTTACGCAACTGTTCGTGATGTATGACAGAAGTTATGAGGGAAGACAGACAATTTGTGAGACGGCTGAGTGATGGCCTCTCCTGGGCTCGTTCCTGCCGTCCCACGCTGCAGCAGATGTAGCTAGGAACAGTGGAGCTTTTAAGCCCAATCAGAGAAGTGGAGCACTGAGTTCTGAGGCATAGCTCAGGCTTATGTCTCTGCCAGTGGATAAACAAAAGAAAACTTCCAGCAGGGATGCAAACATCAGAGCCTGTTTCTAAGCCCTCGTCTGAGTCTTACTCAAGGAGCCCATGACATCTAGTGGTGAGATGTGCAACACACATAAGATCCGCCCTCTCGGCCCTGCAGCTATACAGACACTTCCTGGATGCATGGTTTTAATTAAGGATTTATGGGCATGTTAAACCTGCCTCTCGCCCAAATTATGGGGTTATCAAGTCATAATGTGGTGCCATGTTTCTCAGCACTAAATTCCTTTGACGATCATTAAGAATTATTGTTGGTAGCAGTAGACTGGCCTGCGGTAACACTTAATCCAGCGTAAACAGTTTTTACAATCTTATGTTAAGTGATTCTATTTATACAAAATGCAAACATGCATTTTACATGTAAAGGAGCACTTGTATAATAACTGAATAAATCAATATGATATCCTTACACTTACCTGTTCAGTTGCATGTTTATAAACCTAAGTCCCAGGGTAATAAATGTATTTTAATGTAAATGTATGATCTTTATACACGTAAAATGTAATTATTGCTTCTGCTCCCTCATTTTTTCAGCCCTTACCAATTTCAGGGACACATTGAAACTATAGTCATACTGCCCTCGTCTGGTTAGAAACGTGAATTACAGGAATTTCACTTGATATACATGATCTTTTATTATTCAGGATCATATTTTACGTGGATTATAATAAACGTGTAGAATAATATTCTATATCAAAGACTGCAACCAGGGTTAATCTCACTTTCATGAGTTCTCAAAGAGAACCAGAGCTGCAAATTATGTTGCCAATAAGACGAGGCCGACGCCCTACTTGACAAACCTGTCTTCTTTCAACTGTAATATCCCTGTTCAGCTGTCATTCATAAGGACCATTAACGTCTGATGTCATATCAGATCATGTGATCGATGAATTCTGTCTTAATGAAAAAGGGGTGTGTAGTTTAACTAACGTGGATCATGAAGTCTCACAGTCCTTTACTATACATATATAGTACTATCTATGCAAATGTATGTTAGATGTTGCAATTTTTCTCAGCCAAGGACCCCCACCAGACAGATAATAGTCCAGGGGACCCCCCCATCCACCTCCCTTGAAATAATTTGGGTTTATTTTATTACACTTCGTTATGTGAAAAAACAACAAGAATGTTTTGAACATGTAATCGAAGAATACCCACATATGATGAAGTTTAAAGGACTGATTTAACAGAGGTCAACAGTGACGTCAAAATAAACTTGTTGGAAGTAATATATGTATTTACATTTACTGTCCTATTTTTTGAAGAAATTGTACTTTCTTGATTCTTGTTGTTCTGGGTTTGTATCCTCATTGTTGAATGCACTTATTGTAAGTTGCTTTGGACAAAAGCGTCAGCTAAATGAAAAATGAAATGAAATTATATAGTATTAGCACAGCAGACATTTTGACAAGTTCTAGCAGGGAAAGCAGAAATTTAAGACATTCGTGAATCTACACACAGATGTATTTTAACACCTGTGGAGTGAACCGAGTTATTATTATTATTAGCAACATCTGAAGTTATCACCATGAAGGAACAACAAAATGTCAGCTTTGCAAGTAAATATATATTGAACTTAATTTAAAATCTTAAGTTCATATTACACAAAGCACTAAAGACAAACATTTTTTTCTATATATTACTGTAGTTATTTGTCTCACCATGTGGCAAAGAGCCAACAACAATCAGATGTCACCAAAATGTAATGAGGCAGTGATGATGTATGGAGACATTTGGATTCAGACATTATTGCAACACAATCATAGTCACCGAAGCAGTTTCAGGTTGTGCGATTTTATTAAGTGCCACATGAAATGCGAACATTAAAGTGTATTTCTGAGTACTGCTGTGAATGCATTATCGTCATCAAATCTTTTCACACTAAATGGCCTGTGCATACAGAATGCATTTTAAATGGTTTATATTATAGAATACAGTTCAATCACAAAAACATCAAAAATATTTTGTATTGAATAAATCTCCCTCATAAGCATCAAAACATAAGCAAATGTTTTTTTCTCCTTTTTTTTAACCCATATTCTGTTTACAAAAGAAATACAGAAGAAATTAAACTTTAACTCAACTCTTTTGTGTCTGTTATTACGTGCTCACCCCCCCCCTTCCCCTCGCTCATGCATGCACACACCCACCCACACACACACGCACACCCACACACACACACACAGATGCAGCTAAGGCATGCAGAAGCCACCACACTCCTGCACGTGAAAGCATGCAACCATACACACCCACACAGAGCACTGTGTATACACACTGCATTTGTTCATACTGTACACTAATGCAGTGTAGGTGAGATTTTTGGTCCCTTTGTGTTCAGCAGAAGATTCAATTGATTATCCAGATCGTCAGAGTCGGAGAGACAGTCCTGCCAAGTTTGTCTAAATTGTTGGTGTAATGTAAAACTGGCCGTAGAACGTGATGTGGCCTGAGTCCATGGAAGCTGTGCATCATTAGAGCTAAGATTATATATAAAGACTGTGGAGGCTGCATCTTGTGAAAAACAAAGCCGCAAATTCAGATACAATTATACCAAAGGCAAGAATGTGAATCATAATATTGCAAAATATAGTTAAATGGGATCAGAAAAGATCATCCTCGGCCATGTCACTGACCAGTGTCCACCTCCGTGCTCCATGCCAAGGTCTATAACTGAGTCAGATGAGGTGGTTCTTCAGGCAGACAAGCAGCACTCTGCGTCCCAAGAGGGACAGATGTGGCGTGGCGCTTTCATTGGCGAGGGGACAAGGTGGCTTGGGGGGAAGTACCTGGGCCTTGATACCTCTCTTTGGCATGCTTCTCACAGTACATCACATCTCCAGCCCAAAAATGACCTCTCATCTTGAGGTTAAGACCGCAGTCTGCGCAGGCGTAGCACTCTGTGTGGCGGTAGCGGTCGTCCAGGATACGCACGGCCTGTGAGCTGTGGAAAGATGAAGGCAGTCAGAGACTTTGGAGTCGATGTGATAACAGAGTAAATTGATTTCCAAAGTGAATCAACTAAAGAGCTGGAGAGATTAGAACAGACAGACATAGTCTAACTTTTAAAGGAAAACAAACCTTGAGCAGACCTGCTACTAATATCTGTCATGAGTGATCCGAATCACAAGTGGTCGGCACCACATTCAGGTCTGAATGCATCAGATCACTTAAAACACATTAAGAGGTTGTCTCATTCTTCTCGCTGTGAGAACTCAAATGCTTCCGGAGCCACATGTGAAGGACCGCCTCCTGAGCTGACCTACTTTGAGTCTTCTCACTGTCCATACGTGGATTTTATTGTATCAACACAGACCAACATATAATGATAATGATACTTTTCTTAAACTGACTAAAATCTTTCTTCATCGCACAGCTGCAAGACATATGCAGCTCCCCTCCTGATTCTGTGTCTTGGAGAGAGTAAACATTTACAACGGATACATCAAACTCAGACTGGGTAATAATAACATAATTTGGTCTTCCCAAAATCAAAACACACGTTTACTCGCGAAACGGGGAAGTGAGATATGATCAAGAAAGTTCACAGGAAGCATTTTAATACCAATTAACACTGTCCACTTGTGTTCGCATCTCTTGGGACAGATGTTAATAGCAGGTCTGAACAGGGTCTTTGACACCACCGCAAAAAACATGTTCATGTTCCACTTGAATCATTTTTATAAACAAATGTTTTGTCAATGTAGTAACATGATGCAGTTTTGCCTGTAACAAGAAGTGAAGGAGACAACTTATCTGCATCATGATTACAGACAATACAGACAAAACATTTATAATAATAATAATAATAAAACAAACACGCACACTTAATATCTGCAGCATCTTTTACTGAAAAGAAAATGATCCATGTAATTACTGCAGTATAATACTTATGACAGTGAGCGTGTAAAATCATGTGACAGTGGACTCACACAATGCTGGTGCCACACTTCTCACAGGTATGATATTTGCTGACTCCTCCCACTGATGTATTCGGTTTGGGGACGTTGGGCGAAAGTTTCCCGGGGAACCGCAGGGCCGCCTCTGAAGTTACACACAGACAAACACACACACACGCTGCTCACAAAGATGTTTTGATAGGTTTGCGTGTCTCATCACATCAACACCGCTTGTCTCCACTGCTCTCTGCCAGTGGAGCGTGTTTGCGTTTCCCACTAGTCATCACCCATTGGACACGCTTCATGAAATAGGTTTCCACACACTGGACATTATTGCATCAGGAAAGAATGTAAGACCTATCTAGATTTATTTGCTCTGACATCTATCAAAGCAAAGAGGTGAAAGGAGAACAGAGGAATTCCGAGATATGCTGCTCAGATTATGAACTGTACACTGGAGAGCTGTTCTCTCCAGATCCAGCCCAGGTGAAGACCATATGGAAGTCACTATTCTGTTACTCGCACTCACTTGGTCTGCGTGATACACATTTGACAGATGATTTCAAGATGGACATGCAGCCAGCAAACAACTGCAGGAGGTGATGTGAATTATGTTGCATTTGACACAGACAAATTCTGAAAGCAACCGCTGATAGGAATCTGTTACATGTCTGTAGTCTGATTGCTTTTGATGCTCCATCTAAAAGGTTTCATGTAACTACAATTTTCCAACAAATAGATTTTTTGGAACAGAATGAACATTAAATTTTGATTTATGAAATGATCTGTAGGGGCTGTTTGTGGGAATGCAAATGTCCGAGTCAGTTGCTGTGGACATTCTAGAGTTTTTCTGCTAGCCCACAAAACTCTATATATATTATCTGGAGGATTCAACACGAGTGAACGGGCAAGTTGATGAAGTTTCAAACATATCACAGACGCAAAACTGAAGAAAAACTAGAAGAATACAGGATAAAAGGAGAAGCCATACACGTGGAAGACGTATATGAAGATGTAAACTTAGATAAAGAGATTTAAGAGCTTTTGGTAAAAAGGGTCGACACTGGTTTCAGTGTCCTGTAATCAAACATGTGTTCTCAGTGGCGGAATTAATACATGTTATTCCTCCTTCTCCATCCCGCCTTAACGTTTTGTGGAGATTTTTTCTGTTGAATGTGTCTTAACCTCCTGCTGCATTCTTCACATGTGAAAGGCAAATTTCAGACAAATTCCGGACCCCATTGTGCACATAGTGCTAACCTTTCTCATCAGCCTCCAGGACCTCCTGCAGCATTTTAAAGGTGTTGGACTGACGAGGTTCCGTCTGCGACTCCCTATTCTCCTGGATCATCTTGTACACCTCTGAGTCCTTGTCGAACCTCTGCATGGTAAAGTCAGAGCTCGAACTGCTGTGGAAAGAAAAAGAGGGAAAAACGTGAGATATAATATTCTCTGAATTCAAACTGTGGGCCAAACTCTTTGTGAACTCTGGTGAGTGTGGTTTAAGTGAATCCAGAGGAAATGAGGGATGGGGGCAGCAGCTGGCTTTGAGACTTTGACCTCCAAACATCAAGTCTAGATTGCGCACCACAGGCAAGAGGCCAAACACCAATCACAGGCTCTGCAGGATCGACCTCCGATCACCTTACAGAATATGTTGTGACTCAGAAAACAGCCCCAAGGTTAAAACAAAAGGACATAAGACTGACAATGGAAGTTATTGCATGTGTTATTTTTCTAATGCATAAACTAGGAGTTAAATCTTTTAAGAAGCTATGATTATGTAAGCAGAAAATCCTAAGTCCTTACAGAAAATGACAGACACGAGCTTCAAAGCTTTAATTAAAAATCTAAGAAAAAGTCAAGGAACAACATAAAAACTTGTAACTTTGCGTCTTGTTTTCAGCCAGGAGGGGGAAGGAGAGGAAACTTTTACCGAAGGGGTTGTACATGGTGTCAGGTCATTAAACAATTAGCACAAAAGATCAGTGGCTCACTTTTCAAGTAAATTCTTTAACCCTGCTGTGGTGGAAAAGCGGTTTCCCTTTACTGCTTCCTAATGTTAGGCTGAATACCAGTCCCTCCCCGCCCCCTGCTGAGGAGACGCATGGGTCTGGACTGGCAGATGCATTTGTAAGTTACAAGAAGCACAAAGACACAAAGTGTGTTCTTGTGTCAGGTATTAGTGTGCACGGTGCTGCTGGGTGTTTGCTGTCAGCAGGAACCGGTTGGCTAACTGGGCCAGGTGTGGTTTGATGCTTTCCGCCTGTAGCAAACATGTCGGGAAGAGTCAGTTGATTTAGCCTGACTGACTGTCTCACCTGCTGTCACTCTCAAAGAATTTGCCCAAATATTTACTGTTCAACTGACACCTGCGCTGTGGAGAATCTGCTCAGAGACAATGACCTCAACTTCACCAGTGTCAACAGTTGCTGTGATTTAACATATAGATTGTAACATATTTTACCATCACTACTCTATGAGGCTTTAAATTGACTTATATAATTTTTTGCTTCCTTTAGACTCTTGTCTCATCTCACATTTCACTTTCAATTGTCTAATGGTTTAATATGTTCAATGTCTTCATGTCCTTTTATGTAAAGCTATTGTTGTAAAGCACCTTGAGATGCTATATAAATTCAGATTAGTATTATAATTTGCTCTGCACTCCTGAATATTGTATCTGCAGTAAAACAATGATTGTGAGTAAGAGTAAAATTTGTCCAGTGAACACTGATAAAGTTGATTCACATGTTCAGTTTCAAACCCATTGTGCACAGTGGTATTTACTCTGCAAATCCTTGGCGTCCTCCCTTGTTGTGCTCCGACAGTTCTGAAAAGAAGTAATATTCCCTTTTTCGCTTGTCTTCAATCTGTCAAACACGTGCTTAGTATGACTCAGCTCACAACCATTAAACCATTTGACCAGTAAAAGAAAAACTCCCTGTCTGCTTTGGTCTTAGGTTTAGAATCACTGTCCAGCTGCATTGTTCTTACACTGGGGGACTGTGATTGAAAAGTCCAGCAGTGAGTCTTTGTTAAAGCTGAAAATCTGCATTTTGTTCTTTCATCGTTTCCTCACATGAGAAAATGTGAATGAAACTGGAGATGACAAAAACATGAGACAACAAATATGTGCCCAAAACAAATGTTCAGGCCTTTTCCTCTGCATCACTGAACGTGGTTCAAATTGAAAACAGACCTCCAAAAACACACGCTCAAACTTCTCCTCATGCTCAGCTCCACCCTTAGCAAGCCATTTCCCCTTTATGCTTCGCTCACCAGCTCATCTGACATGCAATCTCAAAACAACATGGAAAGTCTAGGTCAAATGGGAAACAAATAGATGATGGTCAGAGAGAGAACCACACACAACTAGACGAGCAGCTGCGTGCACAGATTCATGCACAGAGTTCACAAAGTATCAGAGAACTTCAGTCTAGCTTTTTAATCTGGGAATGGCTCTTTCAAATAGTCTCACATTTACACAATGTCTGCATCTGAGACTCATGTGCTGCTGGTTTCCATGCCCAGACTTGGCAAAGCGGAGCAATGATAACAATCTAGTCATAGCAGAGATTCAAAATGCGTGTAGCCAAAACATATGCAAGATCACAGGGCTAAATTCCGACCACATTTCTGAATGCGAATGATTCACAGTTCAACATCCAAACCAAAAACACAGTTATCTGAGGAAAGATATCACAATGGCTAAACTGGATATCCCAAACTCACCTTAAACCGATCAAAGACAAAGAGGCAGCTCAGCTTCAGCTCACTGAACCGGTCCTATTGTTTCACACACTGCTGCAGATACTCAGAGCACACAGAGAAACAAACTAAACAAGCACACACACTCAGATGCTGAACACACACCTCTATCTAAACCAGACAAGACAGAAAAACAAGGTTCTGACTGAAAGGTGTGCCCCAGGGCTCAAAGTCATTGGCCATGCGACATAAAGGGGTGGGTGAATGGGTGTCACTGAGTCTGTGATTGGCTGGGGAGGAGCAGGGAGAGGCTTGCTGTGCAGGCTGGGGGCTCCAGACTGGAGGCCAATCAGGGGGGATAGGGGGAAAAAAAAAATCTGACTTTTTGGCAATGTGGGGTGTTTGGCTATGACTGCATTTGCTGAAAATTCATATCACTAGATGTGGCTACCCAGGAGGGAAGTGGGGCCAAAGTCAACCATGGCGCTCTGTGAAAACACAGGCACCAGGCTCTCCAGCAGAGAGAGAGTGGACACAATGGATTATGAGAAAGACTAGATAAAGATGTTCATTTCTGCTGAGACAGAAATACACTGGTGATTCTGAGTGAATCCAGATCGTTTTCAGCACCTGCACAAAACTAAATGAGACAAATTAGGGCTTCATCACCTCAGAGTGGGGGAAGCAAGAAAGAGCAAACTGAAGTGCAGGTGGTGAACACTATATAAAGTTTCACAAAGGCTAAAAGTCAAACGCAGACGTCAACTCAGAGTGCAGCTGCAAACAGCTTAGAGCACCAGGGGTCAGCTGCAGCACAGCAGTGAATTCACAATGTGACTAACAGACTCCTCGGCCCATTCACACCTTAACTCTGCCTTTCCATACAGACCTTTGAAAGGAAGGAACAATTACAAATATACAACAGAAAGTTTCTAGCAGTGACTGGCCTCACAGATACATTTCAAGTATGGAAAATAAAGAACTATTATAAACACTACAACAAGCATTTATCATTCAATATAATAGACATGCAGCAGATATAACTTCTGGCATGTTTAGGTTGATTATCTCATATCAAAACTGTCCCAACTTGGACAACGAAGGAAGTTCAGCGTTCCTAGGATTAGTGCAGATTTTTTCAAAGACAAATGCTAATGCTGATATTTACAGAGCTTGACTTCTGATGGCTAATATATAGCTGATGTTTTTGCATCTGATAAAATACAATCAATTAATACTTATAACAAAAGAGTCAAAAGTCTTAACAGAGATTTATTTGATACCCAAGCATTATTCATTTGAATGAAAATAAATGTGAATTATATCTGTTTGTTTTTAGACCGATTCATGTTTTCATCCCTGTCTGTTTGATTATTGGTATGTAAGCAAGATTACACAAAAACTGCTGGACGGATTATAACAAAACTTTGAAGGACATCGTTTAGGACAAGAATTTGTTTTAAATGTGGCACATTTAGGGCATTGATATCTAGAAGTGTGTGAACTTTGGTGCAGTTTGATTGAATATAATGTGACTGCTGGGTCTCGGGGGAGGTACGTGCTGTACTGATTGCCAATGTAGTTAGGTGGGAGTAACCACTGCTGGCCTATAATTGGTGCAGACTGTCTGCCCGGAGTGTGGATGCTGTTTTACTCTCCTGTCTTTGGAGAGGAACTAGATTTGGATTGGGAATAATTGTAAACAGTTCGATATTAGTTAAAAAGTTACTTTAATACACAAAAGGTCAGTATAAAACATGGGGTGGAGTGACACTAAGAGACAGTGGTGTATCTTCTGGAATATTTATGGGAAAATGTCCAACCAACCAATTTCACATAGATTGATTGTTTCCTAATTATATTTGGACAACTGTATATATATTTCTGGGAATATGGTGTCTTAACATGTTTTAATACAATGCTGCTGTTTGTGATGCGCCTGCTGTTTACCTGCGTCGGGGAGACATGGGTACATCCCGATCAGTGGGACTGTGGGGAGAGTAGCGTCCTGGTGGTGTCGGGGTTCTGCTGGACATGGAGTTCTTTCTGTAGTCTGTGGGGGAGAACTCCTGTGGAGGAAGAGAGACGACACAAAGAAGAAACAGAAAGTAATTGAGCGTGAAACGTCTCGCAGCAGCTGAAACCAACTTCACATTGTGAGCTGAGGAATCTATTAAGATACTTGGGCAAGTGCTTAGAGCATGATGGAATGATACTGCACAAGAGACACAAAGGGAGTTATGTTGAGTGCAGATGCAGGAATTCAGCAGAAAATGTCTCCACTAATCACATACACTGGCTCTGGACAAATGCAGTGTCACTATGTGAGAATGCTTTAAATCTGAGGAGATGGTACTGTGTGACAACCTGGAATAAAACAAAGTCTGACACAGTTATGTTGGATATATTCAGTCAAGATCAAACCTGAGAGATGTATCAGTAATTAAAATGAATTCCAGAAGGAGAGAGACCACATACAGAACACTGGAGCACTTTCACAAGCAGAACAAACAACAGTCACTGTTTGATTGTACAGTATTTCATGTTGTGTGTTCTCAAAGTTTCTGTTGCATGACTCCGTTTGATTTAACATGAGTCAGTACTCTGCGATACTGACGTAAGAGTCCAGCATTCAACTGTAGCTATAATTGTTGTAACTGATATTAAACAGTGCCAAAAAGAAAGAGAGCACAAGTATAACATCAGTCCAAACTCTAGATCAATGGGAACCAGAAAGCCGTTTTTCAACCAGCAATAAAACCAGGAAGAATCATTAAACAAGACTTCACAGTGAGTCAGGCCTATAGCGAGGCGAAAGCGATCACACGTGTGGTTACAAAAAACAAACACTCGCTGCAGTGTTTGTGATCCATGATGCAAAACTGGTCAGGGCAACATGTCCAAGCTGAAGAAATACCTGGTCGGACAAAAATACTGTACCACTAAAAGCTGCTAATTAATTAACCAGTTGGCTTAAGTTGATGTTGGTTTTAAAAACAGAACAAGATGCTGAATGTCCCTTTAACGTTTGAAGGTCTTCTGCACTCGTTTGATGATAAGTTGCCAACCACCAGCAGATGTCAGGGACAGATCGTCATGTGTACCTTAGCATCATCAGGGGTTTGGGCCTTTTAATCATAACACAGCCTCTGCTGAGGCAGGCCCACCACAGGCTGATCATCCATGGGCGTGTGTCCATGACATCTTGGGGCCCAGTTTGGGTATTTCCTCATTGGTTGAAGGATTTTGCACTATGTGATGTTTCCTTTTTGGTTTGATGCAGGGCTCGTCCGTGGATTTCTTGCTCTTGGTGGATATTGCAATAAAACCCCTGCAGTCAACCTCAACTATAATATAACTGGACTTTCCGCCCCTGTGTTGGTTAGCTTAGCATTTTATATAACACCAACAGAAAGTAGAGTTAAATACCCACAGAAAAAAAAACATACTGAATTGAAGGTCCTTGTGCCATATTGGTTCAAATATAAACAGTATCCACCCACAATGAGGGGAACCTCTATTACATTTTTATCTTGATTACCATTTATAATCAGAGCTACACTTCAGTTCCCTCAGCTGATAGAAGATGGATTGTGTGGCAACAGATGTTTGGCACCAATTCCAGTATTGGTTTGATGGGAAACGACAGTGCCAGCATGTACTTCAATAGGTTCCAGATGCAGAGCAAATCTCACAATTATTCATGGTCATAAAACATAAACTGTGTCGCTGCCTCATCGTGGGATGAGAAAAGACCTTCCAAAAGGGGCAAAGTGAATATTCAACTGTTGCCAGAAGAGGGCGCTACATACCTACTGTACACAATCCATTCATAGACTCAGTAGATGTGCCAAAGATATTTTAATTGTAGCTGAAACCAAGATAGGAGAAGACTGTGACATTAAGTGCAAAGGTTTAAAGCTGTTGAACTTTAATCGCCATAAAAGAGCTTGATTGATCCACATGTGAAATTGACCTTGGGAACATGATCACAGTTAACACCCACGCACAGTGTGTGCACAGTTCATGACTCAAACCCGGCACTTGTAGTGTCAGGAATACCAACAGATTTATATACATCACTGACTGGCATCGACCATGTGCACCTCTGATACTGACCGCTTACTGATCACAGCAGGCTCATGCACTGCTGCAATGACACAATAACATGATTTGGAAAAAAAGAAAAAGAAACATGTTTTAAACAAGTTTCAAAACAGTTTCATAATTTCCAGTTTGCTAAGGAAACAGAGCCATTACGGTCTGTTGGGTCTGTGCATAGTCCAGGAAAACTCAAGAGTGCAAACAACCCCCAGATAACTCCACAGTACAGCTTTGAAAATAAGCTCACTGAGTTTCTCTCTCTAACCGTCAGCAGCTGGCATCAGGTTTACACAGGTTCCATCCAAGGAAAAAATGCCTCAGCCCGGGTTTTTCGAACCGGTACACGTCTGAGACTGAGCTGGAGCTCGATGCTGACACAGTGGCACCGATGGGAGTCAAAGATTTGTGCGTCCAATGCCAGCACCCGCTTCCAATTCAGCAACTCTTTGAACAATGTCTCTGTTCTCAATTGAGTCCAATTTTCCTCTTCTTTTTCCTTAGCGAGTGGGCAGATTAGTGGTGCGTGCCAGGAAGCCTTTACCAGAAATGATCACTGGTGCGTCTCCCTATGATTCCTCCCAGGATAAACCCAGCATAATAACAGCAGGCTCAGAAGATCATTTATTCCATACCATCACAATACAAGAGAACAACTGAGTCCTCTCCTGCTGCGAAACAATCTCAAGGGCATATACCTGAAAGAGATATATGCTTTAGGGATTCGTATCGGGAAGACCTAGGGAAGCTGCCCAGTATGTGTGTATGAATCCAAACTAATGCAAACCATACCTATGTTATATAAGTGTCTGGCTACTGAGTGTGGATCTTCAGGCTCTCCAACAGCGGAGAGTTTACAGATAAAAACGCAACTCTAATCTATGAGACTCAAGAGGAATGCAATGAAGTAAAGAAAAACAAAAAGGAAGAAGAGAGAAAAAAAAACACGCGCTCCACTGGGAGAATGTGGCTGTGATTGAGCTTGACCTTAGAAAGTTGAAAAAACTTGAGCGGTTCTCCCATCACCATCATCCATGCCGCAATGTCCAGTGCCAGATTTTTATAGCTGTAACCATGGCACGGCTGGCAGCGGCCTTATACTGCGTCTGAAACATCTTTGTTCTAAAATCATCACTGTTCCATTGTGAGCCATTAAACCATTACGCACGCTTGATCTCCGAGCTGCAATGTGTTTGGTAAACTGCACCATGGTAGTGCCAACAATGCCCCTATGTCTCATGCACCAACAAACTCAGGGAGGGGCAAAGGCGAGCAGAGGAAAGCCTGTTATTTTGTCTTGGACGGGAGCGTGACTCAGAGATGGGAGAGACCACTGGAGAAAAATCTGCAGCCAATTCTTCCTGGTTCCTGTGGCCGGCTAAAGGAGGAAACTCTGATTAAAGCCGCACTGAACTGTAATCAGGAGTTTATAGGCAACATACCAGTGACTTTCCCTAATGATCCTGGATGTTGTGCTGGCCTTGACTTGCATATACAATAACATATCTGACTTAAAAGGCTGTCAATGAAGTTTTGTACTGAGCAGAATGTGTGAGACCAAACACTCAAACACAAGTAAGATGTCCTGAAACCCCTAGTTACTTCACGGTTTTCTGATCCAATTAGAAAAGTTTTGTGTTTTCCACATTTCTGTGTTTGTGTTTTTGTTTGAGCTGTGAACTGGATTTCGTTGCTTTCTGTGAAACAATCACAGCAAAGCAACATCTATCGACTTATTCCTAAAATCTCTGTCTGTCTGTATGTGGAAAACATATCTTGAACGATCTTTTCAGCTTCACACTTGACATGTGTATTGTTAGGGGCCCAAGGAAATTCAATGTAGAATTAACGATATGTTCAATATTAATACAATCTAAACAGGCAAACAGAGGCCATCAGTGAGGGCGGGGCTTCACAGACAGTCTGCGGACCAAGTTGAACATGTAATCTTCTGCATCCATAAAGTTAAACTAGCGGCCCACAGGCCGAAACGGTTCCGTCAGCAATAATATCTGTCCTGCAGATAATTTTGATAATCTGATGCTTTATATTCAGCTGATTACAAAGCTTTTATTGAAGGATTGTAAACAAAGTCTGATGCTTGTGTATATTGCCTCTGAAATAGCCAACATGCAATCTATGAAAAATAACACCAGGTCAGTAAATCATTCAAACCTATATATGACCTACAAACAATAACAGTAATGAAGCTTATTTAGTAGGTTTAGGGATTCTTTGCTAATGCTGCATGGTTTCTGTCATCGCACACTTTTGACAAAGACTAAGTGACCGGCTTACGCTGAAGAAATGAAAAAAAAACAGGATGAATAGTGAAAATATGCAACATAATCACTTAAACACTAAAAAGACTTATATGATTGGTCGCTTAAAGACGCAAACAAACAGGAAATGGCGAAGAGCATTGAGGGCAGCTGTTTTAAATCAAGGCCCGTGGGAGATGTTGGGGACATTGCCAATGGAGGAGCCTACAGTCTGGCTCCAAGCAGGCCACTCTGCATCATCATCATCATCACCACCACCCTGCAGCTTCAATTACAGGGCACGGGCCAGGATCGCACATGAGTGATGCCTGGAGGAGCTTTTGTTTAGAGAGGCTTGGTGCTGCAGTGAGAAAGTGCTATTACTGCTTATTCACTGTCTCGACCACAGACATGACTGCTGAACTAAAACGAGGGAGGGGACACCAGACATGCTGGGCTGGGTAATAATCAGGGCTGTGTACAGCCGTGTGCACTGGTGGAGGTCCTGAGCAAAGACCTGAGGCCAACATGCTCGTTATCCACTGTCACCGCTGGTGCCTGCCTTGTAATTATGTCTGAGCGATGGTTCATTATTGTTTCCACATTCTGTAATAAAATAAGAGAATCTATGGGTAATCAAGGGGCATAGTTTTATATCAAAATTCATGTCATTAACTTTATTTACTTTTTTCTATGGCCTCATCCCAATGCAGCCGTTTTACTGACGGTCTCAGACTACAAATACTGTAGAATGGCACGCAGTAGAGCACATACCTCCTCCAAGGCCCTAATTCAATTCAATTGAGCTGCACCACATTGCACTCACTCATATCAGTTCAACTAAAAGTGCCTGATTTATTTAATCAAGATTCATGAATTATTCCCTGGGAAAAGAGTGAATATATCCAAATGATGGCTGCAGACTGACTACATCTCCTATAGACCTTGCTTTAAGTGATCCTCTCGCGGTATTTTCAAGCACAGCATTTAATATACAACAGCTGCATCTTGTTTTAAGTTTATAGGGTTGGTCATTTGTTTCTGAAACACTTTTTTACCTTTTCAAAAGGTAAAAAGTTCAAATCCTATTCATAGCCATCAATAAAGTCTTCTGTAAAGAAAAGAAAAAAAGCTGAAGTCTGTGGCCCTTGGGGGACTGTAAAACAAGACCAATCATTTCATTTGGATCGGATGAAATGATTGGTCAGTGAACCTGTCTGTCACTAACCGACCTGCCTGCGTGCTGCCTGTACTTTCACTGCACATGAGCGGAGCCTTGAGTCTGGGAGACATACACCACTGAAGCAAAGGAGGATTGTCAGAAGTTAGTGAGCAAGTCCTGGAAAACTCAGCCTCTAGCAGTTGTCAGTCAGTGTCCGTTCATGTTTTGTGCGAATGAGCTTTAACAAGCCGGCCAATGGGAGGGGTAGGAATGTAAAGGTAGCATTTTTTTTCAAAGTGTAACTTTTCCGGGATTACCAACCCCAGCTTTAAGGCATCTTACCGTTTTCCAAAAAGATGTACACTTCTTCATGGAACATAAAGTAAGCTTTAAAAGTCTAGCTCAATCTTCTCAATCCTCTATAATTCGTGGAACAGGCTTATACAGTGCAGCATTCAATAAAGTGACAGATCTCCATGATGCCAGTGTTGATACCCCCTCTTCTCCATTCGCTCACGACGGCCACACACCATCAGACCGCTCCAGATATAAACCATATGTACAAGATTAGAGGCCAAATGAACAGCAGAGGGACGACTGTGAGCACTGCAGTATGTCTGTGCACTGTTGCCACTGTTGGTTATAAACAGATCTACATTTAGTTGTTTTACTTTATGCCTGTGGGACATTAATTTTCAGTTTCCAGTCTTAAGTCAGTATAAGTGCCTAAGGAGCTTTCCTGTAACACCAAAGCGTTTACACGCAGGGTGACAAATTAAAGGAAAAACCAATGGTGATGGGCCTCAACAGCTTTCGTCATGATCAAAATATCCACATAAAAATATGGACACATATTATGAACCCTGTGTCAGTAAAGACAATCTTCTAACAATATTACAACTGAGTTAACGTAAGCATTCATTATTAATTGCATTTATACAGGTCAAGAAATCTCCTCCTCTTGTGGTTAAATGGAACATCCCCCCTGAGACAATACCAAGTCTCTCGACAAATAGGGGCTTAAAGTTGGCTGGAGTATCAAACCACACCATAACACAGCTGTTTGCAGGATGCATAGCAATGAAGTTATGCATCGCAGTTCTCATTCTGATCTCATCCATCTTGTTTGTAAGAGACTTGGAGTTCGCAAGGAACAGACTCAGGAGTGCTGGTCTGTATTGGTTAGCCTTTAGCCTAGCCTCTAGCCTAGGACGTAGCCCGGCTTACTCCCCCCTCTTCTGTTTCCTCTCCCTCGACCTAAACATAGGGTTATCATGCTTGACGGTCATAAATCGTTGCTCAGACCTCGCGGGTTATCTGTCCTGGCGACACATTGAGAATAGTTGATAGAAAATCACAATTTTCTTGCTGTTGTAAGTCATAAAGGGCCAGCAATGTCGAAATAGGACAGTTTCATAACTAGTTAAAAACTCCTGAAGTCTTCAGTAAAGTGATGCAACAGATACTTCCAGGGTATTGTTATGTCATTGGACATCACAATACCCTACATTTGCATAATGCATGTCTAGTGGTAAGTCTGGCATCCTAACAAAGCCAGGTAAAGCAAGAGTGGAGGTCGATATTTCCTGCACTGGAACAGCAATCACACGAGAGTGGGCAAACTGGCCAACAGGGCAAACATGGCTTTACTGGTGCGGGGGCCTTGAATATACAGGAACTAAAACAGAGGTTGAAAAGACGAGGTGCACCACTGGACAGTATAAGGAAAGTGATGCGTTTTCTTTACATTAGAGCATGTAAACCTAACGTGATTGCTAATACCCTTTGTATGGAGGTATTGTCATCCGCTTTCTCACCTTTATTTTCCACCAGTTAGCATTTATTCCGTATAAATGAATACATGCAGAGCAGACACCGAGCAGCTAAAGCCGCCTCATGTGATTAAAGTGTAGGTGGTCTGGGGGAGGTACTCACTTACACTGCCACCAAAAGTCAGACACAATGAAGAATGAGTATGAGTCTGAGCATTTATTTATCCATGAAGGATGCTACGAGCAACGCATTTTTCATCCCCATTATATTCACCACAAGGCTCCGACTTGAGCAGCATATCAAGCTCATCAGACATCTGGAGTTTATTATGGTTGGACTTAAAATTGCTGGACTTCATGAAACTTTTAATTTATGGTGGCCTGGATTCCTCTTTTGATAGTATCCAGAGAAAAAGATAATAGCAATCAAACGAAGCTATCTTAGCGATATGTGCCAACTGAAATCATGACCTGGAAGTAAAGTGCTACTTTAACAGCTCAGTCAAAGTTCCTCCATAAAAGGTAGTTAATGTTTCCTACAGCATCAACTACAGTAATTAGACGGAAAAAATTCACCACATCTCAAATCAGTTTTACACAGAGATATAACTCTACTGTTTAACATATTGTTATGACTGAAAATGCAATAGAATACGATGGAGTACAGATTAAAGCTCATGTTTCAGCAGGAATTGTCGTTAATGGCTAAAACATAAATCTATAATGTCTGCAACATATGCAGTTAGAGTCTCAGTGTAGCAGAGTAATTCTTCAGTGTTAACTGCAGATGATATTTTACCAGCTTAATAATTATGATTTATGACCAAAAAAAGTAGCCCTAGTAACAGTTCCCCTGAAAAGGAAGGTGTTGTCCCCTCTAAAACTGGGGGGGAAGATATGTTGACATGTCTATTTTTGTAGGCGTGAACACACTAAGGGGCAGTTATTCGGGTCGTTCCCTCCACAACAACTTTTGGAATGTTGACATACTGCTCAACCGCCTTCGTAAACAGCACCATAGAGTAAAATGGCCCATCTCTCCCTGCCAACATTCCCACATAAAACTTGCAGGGCCGAATGTCCCCAGGAGTACGCCCGGGGGCCTGGAAAGCAAGGGGAATAAAAAGTGCCCCAGTTTGCTTTTCCACTTCAGGAGAAAGAAAAACAGGTGTGCTGATCAATCGGTGGGGATGAGGAGAGGCATGCTGCCGGCGCAGTGGCCACAATGGACCCCAAGCTTAACGGCTAAAAGTCCACGTGAAAAGGCCTCACGCGGACCAGTCACAGAGCTCGCTGAGCAGGAGAAGAAGAAAACATCCCTCCACCGTGGACACAGCCAGCATTGCTCCCCTGATGCTGGCTTGGCTTAGAACAGCTCTGGCTAGCCAAACCAAACAACAGCCCCACTCATGTCAAACCTGAAATAGTACATCATTCCTAACTATCATCGTCAAGGAAAAGATATCTCCATTTAGCCCTAGAGTAGAAGCCACTGCAGGTGAGGTGCACTAACTTCTACAAGTCTTCAGACTTTCACAGTTAACCAACAGTATGTGCAATAAAAAGTTTTACATTTTGACTCAATTTAAAATACATAAACCAACTTCTATTCCTGCAAGTCAAATGTACAATATGTTCCAAAGCAATGACCACAGATTTGCACTCCAGTCCACCACAGGCTCTCGAATAGAGCAGGACAAAGCCATGAGCTGGCGGGCAGCGTGCGGCTGGTAAGAGGGTGGGGGACAGAAACGTATGGGATGGAGGATGTATGGAAGGATACTTACCACGTCATCTCTGGATAAAGAGACATGTCATCCAGCCAAGGTCACCCTACCCACTTTTAGCCTAGAGGGGAAACGTTGGGTCTGTACAGGCCTAAAACTGGCCATCCTACTCGACAAGGAATATTTAGAAATCTGCCTTCCCTAGCGAGCACAGGACCATGCAGAACCACTGAGGCAACCCCAAGAACCTCAAAGTGCAGCAACTGCAAACGCAGACATGGAGCCTGCTCCTAATGGCCGGGTGACGGGTCATGTCTCATGAAAAGCAGTTTGGTTTTGGCCCCGCTCATCGCACAGATCCTGTTGCGGTCACTTCTTAATGATATAAACAGATGCTCTGAATCATGACGGTGCCCAGTCAGTTCACACACAATATCAGGCTTTCAAGAAGCTTGATGGTAAGCTAGGAGATATTAAATACTATGAAAATACAACTGCACATCATGGCAGGACAGAACAAAACTACCCGCTGCACATAAATGGCACGAATGGCAATTAAGAAACATAGATAGAAACAGCTTTACTCAAGTATTCTTACTAAATCCCTACAGCTGCTGGAGGGTTGGGACTTTTTTCGGATAGATGCTTCCAAAAGGTTCCTTATTCATATCATCTTTCAGACCTATTGATCATGATGTATCATATAGATGCCCGATTATTCACATGACTATATATCTGTAGTGTGGGAAATGTAATGGTAAAGGCAGACTGCAAGGGAAAATGTTTTACACTACAAGACTTGGGACGCAATTTTGTGTCCGAGCCCGAGCGAAAACTAATGAGCCCTACAGATTTCATTTTTGAGTCCAAACCAAACCATGACGTTTTCACAAATTACAGAAAATGTGCAGCACAAAAAAAAAATACAAATGCATATATGAGTTATGTCAAAATGTGTGGAAAAGACACTCAAGTCAAAGCTAGCGTCTGCCTTAGTCGTGATTTTCCATTTTGAAAGAAAATGTTGGTATATTGTCAGAAGGGCTCCATAATGTGACACAAAAGACATTGCAGTGTTAAAGCATCTTCTGGTCTCTGCAGAGTGGTGTGAAAACTTAAATGCAGTGTGGGAATTTCAACAGGGTCCCTGATGTCCACTCAGACCCCCCCACCCCCTACCTCTTCCAGCTCACATCACACAACGACAACCCTTGTGACGCGAAGGAAAACTCAGCACCAGCTGTCCACAGCCTCTGCCCTCACAGCCACTATTGTACAGGGGCATTTTCTCAGGACATCCAACACCCTGGAAAATGGTGGATCACGTTGCGAATCCCACTCTCCTCACTCAAGGAGCCAAAACAGGGAAGGAAAAGCCTTTTAGGAGCTTTTTAGCAAGGCTGATCTCCTGATACAGCGGCACTCTGCACCTCTTAGGCAGGACAGAGGCCCTTGTCATAGAGGCTCTGCATGTCAGCGCTCACTGGGCTGTTGTGTTCCTGCCAGCCCGAGCAGCATAATACAGTGTGCCAATGGCAGGCCTCACCCCAGCAAGTTCCCCACTGAACGCTGTAAAAGAAGTACGCTCACTAATCACAGCGCTGGGGCGGCAGGCTCGTCACCACTTTAAAACCAGAGGAGACATCCATTTGGAAGAAGGGGTCAGCCAAAAAGAGAGAGCAAGTGATACAACTCCAACTTTGCACAAGAAAAAGTAAATCTTGGTGGATTAAGCAGTGATTAAACAACTTATATTGCTGCCACCTTAGAGTCTATAGATTGATATAAATTCAAAAAACACAGAATGAACAAATAAAAATTGTGAAAAAAAACAAGTTGAGTGGAAGGAGATAGAATGAATGTAACTTCTCCCAGGAGCATACAAGACGATGGGAATTTTAACATAAGGAAAACGAGAGAAAGGATGAATTTAAAAATGGTGATGAGAATGGGAGGATGTGCAGCTCCATAAATACCACAAACATGTGAGGCTGGATGGACGGCCATGACAGGAGCAAGTTCATTCCTTTAGGCTCACTGATGGAGCTCTCAGCCACAACGTAGCTGTGTTTTTTTGGTCAGCCAATACGGAAGTTTGCTCCAAAACGGTTGGCTCGCCACAGCCTCATTGTAACTCCGCAGTGGGATTTTGATTGTGGTTTTGGATTGATGAAAACATCATCTCTATTTCACTCACAGTGCCTTTAGTAATAAATAATACAGTGATAAATGTTGTATGTATAAGTTGAACTGTGTATTTGAAAGCATCAGGGCCACTTAAAGTGAAAAGAAATCTGAAATTTGTATACTATTTCGAGATCATAATTTACGATATTTGTCATTTTAGAAAGAAAATGTCAGAAGATCAGCATGTTTCCTCCGTTAAAATAAGGAATGTGGAGCATCTTGTTGAGTAAGTTTCACGAATAACAAAACACTAAATGGCTAATCAGCACCACATTATCTTAAGTGAGATTGGTGTAAGATTTTTGATCCAGCAGTGGAAACCCTAGCAGCACAGGTTCTGCACTGCTCATTTTCTACATTTTCCTCTTCATTTTGTCCTATTTCCAACTTTATCCCCAAAATATTCACTTGATTCTCCAAATATTACAACTTTATTCTCAAAATTACACTATTCTGTAATTTTTTTCTTCAGCATGGCCACAAAACCCTGTCATAAGCATTTGAAGTTGATAATCAGGGTTATTCATTCAGACCTGAAAAAACTCCCTCCAGAGTTAATGTTCTCCATGACAAGCTGATCTTTGTATGTATAAATCGGAGGAGTTCCAAAATTAAAAAAAAGGAATTTCGTGGTTTATTTAAAACAGCTTTTCAGCCAAAAGGGATCCATGGCACAGACGAGCCAATTCACGTCAAGCGTGAGGGCCTTGAATTGCTCCATCATCTCCAGTCCAGTCTACTGTCTGTCTGTGGTGGCTGTCAGCCCAGTGAATATCACACATATTTCTGCTGAATACACTTAAACAGTGAGCCAGTCAGAGAGTTGACTCATGTCTGCACATACATCCTGCACACGCTGAAACTTGAAAGGAGACAACATGCTGTGTGATTCTGCAGTCGCACCAAATGAGTTATTACCAGGAGCTCTCCGTCTCTGCCTTATGCTCTGACCAGATTTCAAGGTGGTCCTGAGTACATGTGGAATTTTAAGTCACACCTATTAATAAAAACTAATGACAACAAACTCAAAAGACACACGTGGACTCTGGTTACTTCATAGCTACACTGGCTCATCTTTCTCCCAGTGTGAAACAATTCAAAACCCACTAACTGTGACGCATGCCTCCACTCCAGAGACCGGAGGACGACGTGAGTGACAGTGCATCTGAATCCCATATATCACAAAAACAACACAAAGAATCCCAAAGAGAAAATGAACCTTCTCAGCGAGCGGCCTCTTAGAAGGAGCACTGGAATGTTTTGAAGTTCAAACCTCAGCATATTTCCTAACTTTATATAATGTCCAGAGTTATAAAAATGGCTGGAATTCCTAGTGTCATGACAAAAGGACTTGTATATTTGTATAACCCACTCTGTCATCTCACATGTTCTGTTTGCAGTGGGACCCATACTTGAGACCAAGCATGGAGGCATAGCTCAAATACTTCATGATGAACTTTCCCACAACATTTTCTCTCTTTAACTCACTGAAGTCTTCCCAGACACCCGAGTCCCCCCTCTTGGTTTCAGCGCTGGAATGGTAAAAAAGAGCAGCATAATTTTGCTGCAGTCTAATGATAACCCCAAGTCTTTATTTGACCACTCTGCTGAGAATAATGAGACTCCACTCGGGCAGCTAAAGGTTAAGGCCATTGTTTTAAAGGAAATTAATCTTTTTTTCCCCTGGGAGCATGTGGGCTCTGAAAGAAACAGCTCCAGCTTAATGTCAGATGTTTTCAAAGTCTGACCTTTTTAGTTTCTTCACTACCTGCTATAAAAATGTCAAACCCTCTCTGTATCCTGCCTCGCCACAAAACTTTTGTAGGGCATCTTCTGTGGCATCAGAGTAACAATTAAAGAGGAAAGGCTTGGAATTCAGACATGTTATTCTAACTGACTCGGGCAGTACAGTCAAAATAAATACATCTCCCACAGAAAGAACCACGGAGACGACGAAAACCTTAAACTGTACTGTCTGAGTCAACTGCAGCCTAAAACTGCAGCCACACGTGAAACACACATCAACTCTGTGAGGACATGTGCATTTGACCGGTACGACTGCATAATATATGTACTGTATGTGCTCAATGTTCCCTGACAGTCATCCTGATTTCTACAGATGTTATAAAAGACAAAGGAGAAAACTAATTTTTTTTATAGAAAATCGATCATCTGAATTCAAATCAGGACATTGACAGTACAAATATTTCTTAAAAATTATCATCAACTAATTAAAGACAACTGACTGAGTAAATATCACTTTTCCAATCTATTTCAGAGAGAATTTCTTCATCACACACTATTTACAAACTTTTGGCACAGTCATTGGGGGAAAGTTGGGGTTTTGCATCTTGCCCAAGGACACTTCAGAACAAAGACTGGAGGTGCAGGCGATCAAACCACCAACCCTTCTAGTGGACCAACAACCCCACCTCCTGAGCCACAGCAGCTGGTATCTTATTGCCATATTTTCAGGGTGGACACTTATTTTATCAATAAATATTAGCAACTTTTGAATGAACATCTTCGCTTAATCAAAGGTCAATAGTGACGAAGAAGGAAGAAAAGGATGTGGCAGAAACTGACCTGTGACAGAGGTCTGGACAGCCTGTGACCCTTGTCCTCTGGCGACCATGAGCGCAGCTGGACACTATAATGTAAGAACAACAGAAGACATATACATGAATGATTGATATACGTTGCTTATGTGCAACTGACTGTTTGAGTCCTGTGAACAATGCTTTCAACAAATCAGACAGATTAATGAATAGCATTGTTGGATTTGTATATGATGTGATGTATAATTGATACAATATAAAATAACATACTATAATGATACAAGGTTTTATCCATATCACCTATATCTAGATCTAATTCATAAAATGACACTATTCATAATGATACATTGTCATACCACATAAGGAATAATGCAAGATGCCATTATAACCTGTTAATTAATCATACACCATCATTTGAAATATAAATACACTTCTTAAAATCATTGCGGCAGTGTTGTGTGATGAAATAGAGATTTATGAGTTAAACATGAGATAAACATGAGCTGATGTGCAAGTATATTAACACTGAGAACAACATCGGGGCAGTGCAGGACAACAAACTTCAGTCCACATGGGGAGCAGATTTGGGTTTGAACTGTGACCTAGTAAAAGTCATCCGGGAGACAACAAATGGCCGTGCACAGAGAAAGTGTGGTGAACGTTCCACATTCTGCCTTTTGTTAAAGTGAATGCTAACGGTGGAATGTGATATCCTGTGCATATCCTTTGTTACTACAGTACAATCCCATGGCTCCACTTTCTGTCTGTTATTCCCATACCTATTGACTGCCCTGTTGTCTAGAGAGCACTTGTTGCTGCTTTTTGTCCAGATGCGAGCGTGTTTAAGCAGTGAATGGACCCGTTTTTCATCTGAAAGGTCGAGCTGTTTTAAGACTTAACCATAGACTGTGCTCATGTGGAGAGCATCTTTTCATTCTTGTATTTCAGGAGAATTGTTCAAGTAACCAGACTGCACATGTGTACAATGCAGAAAGTAGAGTAGACTCATAAGCCTTTATTTTACATTTCATGGGGAATTTTTGTAAAATGAATCATATCACACTGCAGCCAATCAGTAATGTATGTTTCTATCAGATATGCAATCAAATCTAATTTGATCTGCATGATGGAAAATTATCTATGCTTTTGACCAATGTGAAAAATAGAGGATTACGGGAGCGACCTCTTGTTGGTTGGCGTCAGCCTCTCCCTCTTCCGGTCAGGGCTGGCAGGAGGTTGTGGTGAATATGGCCCAGGAGACAGTGATGCAGGGCTGGAGATGGTGTATTCTTTGTAGTTCTGGTTCTCATCTCGACTCACTATTACTGCCTCCTACAAAACATCATGGCAGAGGAAAGTTAATGCTACTAAACATAAAATCATCTTAATACTGCAGGTTTGCCACTTCCATCTTGAGGGCAGTAGAACAAACAGGCCGACCGCCTTATCACTTGTCCAATTATATCAGCTGATACTTATTGCTAGGGAGGTCTATGTTTGCTGATATTAACTTATTTTACAGAATAAACAATGCAGAAAAGATTTGCATTTATGTTTACATTTTATGTAAAAAATATATATACATGCATTGTTTCTTCTTCTATACATTTGGTTGTATGTGTATTTACTTTTATTGATATTATTGTAAAATATCAAGCCTCAATTACGTTTCTTTGTCATAAGGTTTTGAAAACCACAGCATAGGAATCACTGCCATTTTCTATTAATATAAATATATTGGTAAGAATTATTGTACTGCTTTCATCGGTATTGGCCAGTAAAAATCCATATCAGGTTCTAGTAGAAAGAAAGCAGAATACACTGTGTAACCAAAATACCACATTATATAAAAATAAAAGCAGGCAATAGTGATCACAGTTAAGAGGCAAATAAGAGAATGAGAATACAATTATTTACATCAATCTTGTATACGATGGCTGATAATCAATACAAACTGAAGACATATTAAAGCTCAGTGGAGCTACTGCACTGACCTGGAAGCGTCCTGTGAGCTGTTCAGGCGTGCTGATGCCATTAGTCTGTCCAGGGCTGGAAGGTTCAGGTCTGGAGAGACAGAATACAATAAAAATCAACTGACAACATTACTCCTATCAGACCAAACAAATTCTATCTATGTCGCATGTGGAATAAAGTCTGTTCATCTGCTTTGTGATTGAATGAAATCATGTAAAGCAGTTGGGAAGTTCATGTTGAATAAATAAGCAACGTGTGTGAACCTGGTCCAAATGACATTCACAAATGAGCTGATGGACTCAAGTTTTGCAATATAATGGTCAAGATCTTTCAGGGAAAATGCTGAGTGTAGAAGAAAATAATTGAAAGTTATATGTCTAAATTGACTTGATTAGAAAGACAGACTAGAAAAAAATTAAAACAACTTTTTGACATCCTTTTTGGCTGATATTTTGGCGAGCACCCTTCAGTACGCCCCCATGAATCTTAATGTTACAGCAGACAAGTACTGCAGGCTCACCCCCCCCCCCCCCCTTTTAAAATGATTCTCTGGCTGGTTCTCATCTTTCGAACTAGTCACTTTTGCTTCACTCACTTAAATTGAAAACACAAGCAATACCATCATTGAATTTGGAGGGGAAAATATGGGCAGTATATAGGCCAATGCAAACACACAGTGCCCCCCCAACTGCAGGGCCAGAGGCTGACTGGCTCTTGGCTGAGCCCGAGGTAATGAGGCACACAGGAAGGCCTGGATGCCTGTGGTAAATCACCCAGAAACACACCTCTCGCGGCTGAGCTGCACAGACTGTGTGCAGGAGGGAGATGGCTAGGAGACAGAAACTGACACAGCGGCTGTAAGACATTTCTTCCCGTAGGAGAGATATTAATGTGGCAGACATTAAAACTTCAGAATCAAACTCAGAGCTGCTCAGCTGAAAAATGTTCTCCTTGTGCTTTTAAACTTTCTACCATGTGCATCACAACACCGGAGGAAATTGTGGTCTTCAGACAAGGACAGATTTATACACTGATTGGTCCGTTTCTAGTTTACAGACGGTGACCTGGTTACAGGTGTTCTTCATAGAATAATTTCCAGTCAAAATGCTGACTTAGACTTTACAGAGATTTGATACCACCATAAATCAGTATGTGATACCGTTCGCTGATATTAGCTGTTCACAGCTGTGGAGGCTACCTGGACTTGTCACGCTCACCTGCCTCAGGCAGATTCTTCAAATGTGTTCACTGTAAATATGAAATCACTTAGAGGGGAAAGATTATTATCATTGACATCTCTATATTTTGATTATGGGCCTCCACTAGAGTAACTTTCTGTGATTTACAGTTCAAAACAAGTCCTCGTTTTTCTCAAACTGCCTATTTTAAAGCCCCTCAGCTGAAACTGACTGAAAAAGGCAATATTAGCTCAAGCCTCCTTATGAGACCTCCTTAAAAGCCCACACTCATCTGATTGACAGAACATCCAGAGACATGCAGATGTTTAAGAGGGTTTTTTGGACACATTTTCTTATCCATAAGGATAGAAGATTCCGCAAGTTGTAGAGATTTTAAAGCTCATCAAGGCACATAAGGTAACTTTCTTTACCAGACTTTTAAGTGATGTGTTGATACTTATCCCTGCTGTTTCATCAGGCATAACTCAGTCATATAGTCGGGTTTCATGTTTGTCATTGTAGCAGAATCACTTTCTTTGTTCTGAATCACTGGGGATAAAACAACTGAACATGCACACACACCATCATATCAGTATCAAAGGGGAAACTATTGAACTGTGGCTGTATGTTGAACATATACCTACGAGTTAATTTAAGGGCTGTCCCGATCAGAAAGAGCAATAAGTGACAGATGCTTTTGTCGACCTGACATAGACTGCAAGGCATCAATGAAGTATTTGATCCATACAAGAAGCAGCAAACAAAGTCCAACTAAAAAGCTGTTGGGGTTAATAAGAAGTCAGCGATGGTGTGGTTGGCTTCTCATGTAAAACTATTCTAACCAAGTCTGTGACAAACATCTAATATGATGCACCAACAATAAACCTGCGTTTCTGTATAAAGCAGCAGATACATCTGAAACAGCATGTTTCTATTCTGAGGATGGGCTGAAGGCTTCTTCTAGTGGGCGACACCATTTGTGTGATGACAGTCAGAACCCACATCACTGCTGGTTGGATGAGCGCCAACCAGATGTCGAGCTGGAAAGGGAGCGACCTCTGTACATTAAACTAAACATTACAGGTCGTGCTACTCAATTACAGAGCTCTTGGGAGCTTTTCTGAACATAATTCAAACACATAATATTCTGTCTCAGTAGCATTAATGCAGCAGGCTGTAAGGGGCGCAACAGTGTTTTTGCTGAAAAGTACTGACAGTCAACAGAGTGGGATTAAAGACACGGGAGATACACAGTGGCATTGTGCAGGGCAGGCAAGGAGTAATGGTGTTGTTTCTGGCTGGGTCTGAGACATGAGGTCAGCAGGGAAAAATTCACTCACACGGACAGGGGACATCCAGGGAGGAAGTATGTGAGAGCACATGAGCGTGAGAGGGCGTGTGTGTATGTCCGTGTGTGTGTCTCTGTGCAAGAAGTCTAAGAAAGAGAGTGACGAGAGTGACAGTGACAAGAAATGAGAATTTAAGAAGGACCTTTAATCAAAATGCCAGCCAAGAGTCGTCCCGGCTAAAAGCAAAAGCTTTTCAGTAGCCAACTGCCTGTCATCCAAACGAGGTCTTGGCAAATGTCTAAAGAGGGTTTACTAAGAAGGGCCAGGGAAGGGAACAGTGTGGCGCTCATACTTGCTGGCATTTCCCCTGATTACAATCAGTTGTTTTGTTTGTACAGTGCTTCAATGATAAAGTTAAAAACAGTGTAAAGGAAGATAAAGGCTGGGGAGGCTGGTCTGGGCACAAACACAGAAAATTTGGGAAGTGCAAGATATTCATTTGGAGGGGCTATGCTACAAAGGGTTGCCTGGCACTGTATTGTATTATGTTTATGAATCCAATATTCTGTATACTGTATGCATTTAAAACTGCACGTCTTTTTAGCAGGAATATTTGCATGGCAGCGTACCTCTCCACCATGAGCTGCAGCTGGGTCTTGGAGTTCTTGATCTTGTTCTGGGCCTCCACGTTCAGCATGTCGGATGTGTTCTCTCCATTGATCTCCAAGATAACGTCACCAAGCTGCAGTTCTGCGTGTTCTGCCTTGCTGCCCCCGTTGACCTGTTGAAGAGAAGATTGAGTTCCAGTTAGGTGTAACTTGCCCTGGGGTCCTCCTCTGAAAATGACACAAGTGTTGACAGCTTGGTATCTCGTGGATGTGCGGACAATTCGTCAATGGCATGAGAAAAGGTGTTGATGAGATGCCTCCATCTGCAACTCATACCACTCATAGTAAATACCAACAGACGCCACAGCATTTCACACACATATGGAACCAGGCAGTGCCGGTCAACAGTGGACAGATTCATGACACCCTTGGGGAGAAGTCATTAGTGTGACACTACTTGATGGTTTGACTGGGCCTGACCTTTGCAACCAGCCGCACCGCATGTCAAACCCAATGTTATACAACCACATCAGAGTGAATTCCACACTAATGGGCCCAAACATAACGTCCAAGCCACCAGTCTCCGTTTGGGCCCTGTGTCTCAGGCGTATACACCCAAACACACAGGCTTACTGAAACAAAGAGGGAAGATGAGAGGTTGACGCTGCAACTGATTTAAACTTTAGAGAGAAACACAATATTTCCCACAAGCAGAAGCAGTGCTCGCCTTCAAATTAAAGAGATCGGGGCAATAAAGCAAAGAATTCAAAACAACTTATATAAAGAGCCCGTTGATGAGGGTCCAGGCTCTTTTCTGCAGCACTAGAGGAAAAATGGATGCATCGGGAATGCCAGTCAAACGGCTATTTGTAAGTTAAGCCAAGCAAGACGGCAGAGGTACCATGTTTGTGGGCCCACTCCAGAGGCAATTAAGCGTTGCTGTGGTGACCCACAATAGTGCGTGCCTTTTCTGATCAGGACATGCCTGGTTTCACATAAACTAAGAGCTGTTGGGGGTTCTTTCTTTTGCAGGGGTCTGGGTCTGTGTTTGAGAAAAACAGGGGCAAGCCATCTTTCAGGCCAACAGGAATAAAAGAGGGCATCAATGTCGTCTCAGTGCCAAGCGCAACCACTTCAGATCGTCCAACCCTATGGCCGCTTAAGTATGTATAGGGGGCGGGCGGCTGGGGTTGGAAGTGAGCCATGGGGTGAGACGAGCCATTTCTCAAACTGGACTCTGCAAACAAATTTTACTGATGAAGTTTTTCACTCTGCAGGAATGCTTGTCACTTCAGAGAACCCTCTGATATTTGAGACGAGAAGACATGCTGGCGTTGTTTACTAGACAGTAACAAAATCAGACCGAGAGCCCATTATTCATCAGAAGACATGTTTTTCTAGCAGAAGTTGTAAAGAGGGGGCAAAATAATAAAAGCTTATGAAGGAGCTTGAAAGTCTGTTTGAGGCATTGGTAACCCGCCATAGTTTTGCCATAATTTATTTTTTATGGTCTGAGGAGCCGCTCTGGAAAATCCAGGCTGAGGTGATGATATAGGACCAGGATGTGGGAGAACTGGGTGTCTCTGGCATGCACAAGTCCATCTAAGAAACATTTCCTGGTGTTGTTTACTGGCTGCTGGCTGCTTACAGTGGTAATATTTTCACTTCTTCTAATGCAGTTCTTTATCCAGGGACTGTGAAAATACGGACAGTCAAAACAGAATCCATGAAGTTAAGTACAAGTTTAATGATGCACGCTGGCAGAAAGTTAAATACACACCGACACGTGTGCACTCTGGGACCAGGAGCCCCCTCACCTCCCAACACAACTTCCACTGGTACTGTAATCAGTGGTTTCCTTCTAATGTAATCTACTTCCATTCTATTCTAACAGGTTCAGTAGTCAAGGAAATAGGTACAGAGCAGCCCATGGACACAAACAAAGACAAGAAAAGAACTGTAGTGCAGAGGAAGTTGACTTTGCATGACATGCCAATTGAGACTGTTCTGACAAAAACAAGAGGATATAGTTTGACAAGGTGTGACGAGGTTCAGCAACAGGGCAGCATTCGACAAGTACCTTTGATACGGTTAGGGCCTTCTTGAAGTCCCTTCCTCCAAGTATTCTGAAGCCCCATGGTGAAGGACCGATCAGGTTCACCGTCAGCGCCATCGATTGATCAGGTAGGCAACGGTCACTTGTCAAAAACTTTGGGGGAGAAAAAAGATGAGTTAACATAAATGAGTTTGAGTAACAACTGGGATGCTAACATTTGCATGTCGATTTAATTAGAGTCCTGCGTTGGGCAGATTAAAAAGGTTAAATTTGTGCATGGGGCGCTTTAAAGCAAAACGATGACAAAGGACCTAGTTTGATGACATTGACACAATCATTGTCGATGAAAATCTACAATGATGTTTTGAAGATTGTTGGAAACATTGAGAATTATGAAAGAACACACGTCAACAAAATATAAAAACATAGATCTAAATGTTTTGAAACATTTTAATGAAGACTTGTTTCATATAACATATTTAATATTTGAGCAACAAGTAAAGACAGTCAACATTGATATAAGTCATATTTCATCTCCAGCAACACTTCGCTTCAACTGGCCTAAGTCTCGTTGACATGGATTGTCTAACCACTTTGAAAAGGAATGGGAAGAATCTGAAACCAAAGACACATGACTAACATTGTTTAAGTGTCTAAAAAAAAGTCAAAGAGTTTCATGAAATCCAAATGTTCTCTCAAGACAAAGAGAATAAAAAATGCAAACAAAAAATTTGTGCGAACTCAGTGTAATGTTTCATTGTGTTCAACTGTGAGCACTGAGTACAGTTTATGTGTATACAGTATATAGTTGATTTATGGCATGGAGTATGGTGGCCCTTTAAGACCACTTCATGAGAATGGGCTACATAAATAAAAATAAACAGTTCTGATGTGTTTTGTAAATCTGTAGTTCCTTAGAGGATATTTTGGATTTGAATCGTGAGCGTTTGCACGGACATTTACAGATTCTGCCATACACAAAGTCTGTTGTGAATTTCTAAATGTAACACTATACATCATGTTTATGGAGACGCCAATGTGTAGTAAAACCATGTGATGGAGTTCTGACTGTTCTACTCCTCTTTTACAGATTGGCATGATTGCAATATTAAGGAAAATCACATTACCCACTGGTTTGTCATTGTTGTCATTTTTCCAGATAGAACAAATAACTTAATGTGAACAATAGCATGGTGTTTACAGTCAGCATTCATTATCAAGGTGTTTGTGCTCTTTTAGGCTTTTGCTTTATTTTATTTTCCATCATGCGACTAGAAGGCTCCATGACAAGGCAGACAAACATGCTCCAGTCGTTGATCAAAGTGAGTTTTTAAAATATGACAATTATAATTAGTATTCACAGAATGATGCGTTACTGCAGTATGCACAGTAGCACATATTTCCTCCAGAAGCTTGTGAGAACTTCCCTCATTTTTGTAGATGTATGAAAATGAAGATCCACAAAAGCTGTTTGCTAAAAGGGAGTTGACCTGGCAATGACTATTATGTATCCAATTCCATGTTGTTTGACTTTGGCTCAGGGAGTGGGGACGTTCAGCCTGTATTCGTAATTTGATCAGTGACAGAATGCAACACCAGTAATAAGTGAGTCTTAAATATACTCTCACATCTTTAACTGTTTTGGAAGAGGTGTTCAATGTTTTCTACTAAACTAACTAAACTAGATATTATATAATGTATTTACACTATCCTCTTAAATATTAGTGGGCCACAGCCAGAGCACACAATGTTTTAGGCAGGGAGATATTTATGCTGCTTTTGTTTTTGGCTTGATAACCTGTGAATGTGTTGCCAGGTTACGGCACAAACTGCTCAAATTTGCATAGGAACATTGTTGTGAATGCGTGTGGAGACAGAGGTCTGAGGTGTGCTGTGATGATGGGTAGAGCACATGCAGGTTCATAAACACATCAACACCTGCAAACTGCAGAGAGAGAGCCAGTGTGTCTATGACTGAAACACATCTTGTGAAAATGTGGATATATCTTAGTTGAAGACGTGCAACAAGTAATACTCATAGACTATAAGCTAATGAAGTACAGACTGCTTCTCTCTCTCAACCAAATAGTTAAAAAAATCATCTTTATTATAATTCAAAACACAGAGTCTGGTGTTGCATCAGTCTTTCAAGGGAACTGCAGAACTGTGGCTTATACCTCACAGTTGCAGTTGTTTTTCAGATCAGGACAAACTGCACATCAATTATTTTGAATTTGTATGATAAACCTTATATAATAAAAGTGACAACATGATTATGTGGTAGAATAACACTGGACATTTTACAAATGTGTGTGTATGAATTAGTAGTGTAAACCCCAGATGCTGGATCCAGGACATCAGCCATGAATTTCTCACAAATCAGTCCAAACTCTGGCCCATTTCATCATCTGCACATTCCACAAATGTTTGGGACAAGATGTGTAGACGCAGTTACTCATTAACAGTCTGGGCCAATTAGCAGGGTTACTGGGCTCACCATCATCAACGTCTCTTAATTGCTGTGGCCTCAAGAAATAAGTGCAGTTGTGATAATGACAGGGAGCAGCCGCCCCCAAACTTTCCCAGCCTCTGAGGATGTCAAATAGTTTCATGAGCCTGGGCAGCTTCTCCTGTAGAGTACCAAGCACCCTGCTAATTCTCTGTGTAAATGTCCACTGTTCACAGCGTAACAAAACGCTAGTGGCAGATGATGTCAAAGGGAAAGGAATGAGAAAGAATGCGGCAGAGCTAACAAACAGCACAGTGGTGGTGAGGATAAGTGATTCACTCATGGTCTGTGCTTAATTGGCCACTGATGAGGTTTCAGGACTGCACTGCTGCTCGAATAAAGCAAACTGCTGAACACGGTTTGATGAAACCTCTCCATCACACAAAAGTAGTGCTGGGCAGCTGCCAGGATACATAAAAGGTGAATTCTGTTCTGGTGACATCTCGCTGCTTTTGCTGGCAGCAACACACACACACACATGACACAATGAGAAACATTCTAGTCGTGAAGTTATTTCGGTGGCTCGCAGCATCAGCCGCTAACAGCAGGACGTCAGCGTGAGGAGAATGCAAACACGTACTGTAACTGTGGTAAAACACTTGCACCTCTGACTACCACAATAGACAGATTTATGACTTACATGCATAACTACATAGCAAGAAACAGAAGGTGCTAAGAGACTCTTTGTTACAATCCTATTGCAGGATTATTGTTTATTTACATTAAATTATCAATTTCATAACCTTCTTTTGAATGGAAGTAGGCCTTAAGGATACAACACAGAGACTGTGCAGTTTCTGTACCTATTAGTATTACATTAATAGTGAGCATTAAATTGTCAAAATATTGAAGCAGACACTTAAGTGGATCAAATTACAGAGTTAAGCTATCCTGAAGATACTCTTTACCCACTAAACAACTGTAGTTTAATTCAGTAAGAAATATTAGATTAATGATAGTTTGTTTGTCGCGGTGGTAGCTGGGGTGACGAGAGACGGAGTGCACCCTGGATTGGTCGCAAGTGTATCGCAGGTCATACTCAGTCTTCAATTAACCAAACCCAAAATCGGCATGTCTTTGGAATGTGGGAGGAAATTTTCACACAGACACAAGGATAACATGCTTTACCGGGATTCAAACCAGGAATCTTCTTGATGTGACAGTTGCACCCGCACCACGGCGTCACCCTAGTGAGATTATACAATAATGAAATGATCAGTAAATGCAGCCAAAGGATTCTGTCATTTGTATTAATGAGGGCTGTTGAGGAACATCTCAGTATTTTTTTTGTCCGTTCAGTATCTAAAGACGCGATATGCCAGGAGAGCACAGGACATTTGAGCTCTAAAGACCATCATGTTTCTCCACTACCGAGCTGCTTAACCTACAAATGAAATCTGTTTCTAGTACGAAGTTAACACGATGGCTTAAATTGAAAGTCCAACACTGCGTGGAATGTTCTGGCACAGTTCATAGCTATTAGCATCAGCTTGTGACTGACTGACAACAATATTCCGATTCGCATATAGTGCAAAGACCCAAATCTCTGTTCTGCTACTCTGCATATGAAGCCCGTTATGAGATAGCAGGATTGATGAGGTATTCAAAAATGTAAACAAAAACATAACCAGCAGTCGGCTCAGACTGTATTTTAGTTTCCAAAGGGACATTCTCGTTCATGCATGTCATGTCTATAAGTCAAAGGCCTTTGGCTCTTGTCACATCTATGAGAGATTGGCCCTAAAGGCAAAAAACTGATAGTGGAGGTATGAAGGGGAAGAACAGGCCCTGTGTAATGTTGGATCCAGGACCCGCTGCTCAAACATGTTGGGAGCTGCAAGGGTTTCATTCCAAAGGATTATTAATTAGATACTGCTCATGGTAAAACATTTATTAAATTATATTATATTATTAACATTATATTGAGTTTCTACAAGCTTTTGACATTACTGATCGTAATGCTGCTTCTTAAGATACTGATAGTTAAGCAGTACAGCAGAAATCACAAAATAACTCATACATCCATCATGTAGTGTTCGCTGTCAATGTTCTGAGAGTAAATGCAAACAGTAAAGGTATTCTTATTTGTCTTTGACTAGAAATAAGACAAGACTTTCACTACAAGCCTGAGCGCAACTCCCTGGTGATGAGGGGCCGCAAACCTGAGTGTCAATACTCTGAGGCTCGTAAACAAACTGTAACAGTGAACTGAACTTTTACTGTAATGTGTACTTAAAGAGTATAGACTGGGCAGAAGGAACGAAACCTGCTAACACAAGCCTGACACAAGACGGTGTGATCTACCGTGAGCAGCAAAATGATGACTCTCCCCAGATGAGTCATTAACTTTGATTTGCACGTTGCCACAACAAAGATATGGCAACCAGCTGACAGTTATATTTGTAATTTTTTTTTAAATGAAAGGTGAAAAATACTTTTTAAGTGCAAGGAATGTCTAAGTGCCATTACTGTCATTATATTTGACAAAGCTAAGCCGAAGAATTAACACCTCATTAGATCCAAGGAATGAAACTTTGGGGAGAAGAGGTTGTTACCATATGCACTGTAGTAGAAAACATGTAAACTGAAGGGTATTAAGTTTAGTAAGTGGATCACTGCGTCCTCAGGGTAATAAACTGTCTGGCAGCCAAACCTGGCCACCTACATACAGTCTTCACCTCCTTCCCTGAATCACCAGAGTGTTTAACTGAGACAGTTTTATTTCTCCTTGAACTCCGAGCCAACATCTTCTGGATTGAAATGAACAAGCACAGACTCCCCGACATGCCAATACTGAACAAATAGCTGATGATCATAGCAGACACAACACATCCAACTGAAAACTTGCGCTCAGATTAACCACTGTGTCTGCAGGGGAATATTCCTGGTATGAATCACACAGTTTGAACCTTTCACTGCCCACGTCAGTGATGCAGCCGGCTGTTGTTGACTCTACCCATGTGTGTCACGCAGTGCAGAAACTGGCAGAGACCTACTTGGACACACACACCACTGAATAAAAAAAGAAGAATGCAGCAGCGAGCCTCTCCCTGGACCGGGCACACTGAAACAACATTCTGTGCATTCTTAAATCACACCCTGGTCAGATGGAAGTGCAGTCACCAGGGAGATGAGAACACATCAAAACAATAACAGATTATGTCAAAAGGGTGTTGGTTGATGGGCTCCTGCATCATCATGGCTGCTATCACTAATAGCCCATGTATCATCAACATAATTATAGGCTGAGGTGTGTAATTTTTGTGGTTACTCCCTTTTCAGTGAAAAAGGTAAGGGTGTGTTCTCCTGTAGCAGGCGAGTGACGATTCAAAAACCGAGACTGACACGTACAATACAAACATATCCACGATCTTGTTGCGAAACAGCAGGAAAAAAGAGTTGAGGTTGCCGAGAGAAAGTTAACATAATGGCATCATAAATGCAGTGCAGAAGGTCAACATTTGGGATTTTTGCATTATTTTGAGCCAAGGAGTTTAGCAACAACCGAAAGCAAACTTAAAACACCAAAGAACTTAATCTATGTGTGAAGTCAAGATATGCAACACAAATATGTATACTCAAATACATTAAATAGAATTAAATGAAATAAAATATAAAAAATAACAATTGTTCCGTAAAACACTGGCAGTTACACACCCTCACCAATAGGGAATGTTGCAGCCCTCTCAGTACCCCTACTTTGTGGTCCAAGGGAAACTATTTTATGGTTTCATTTTAATCCTTATGAAGTGATCATCACTGCATTTAGATAATATCAGCCCACCATATACATCTCAACATTTGTAACATGCTCTAACAATCTTAAAATGTTACATAACCGTATCCACTGCGATTAAAACAAAAAAAAAATAGAAATATCTCTCATTTCTTTATTAAATATCCGGACCACTTTGCTGCAGCACTGCTGTAGCAGACTGGATTGTGTCCACTGTAAAGTTTGGCTGTAACAAGACAAGGACACTATGGTGCTGGCTCCACTTATCTCCCTGTGCATCATCATCATCTGCAGATCATGTTACTGCTGTTCACACTGAACAGACTTCACACTCTGCAGCTCAGCAATCACGACAGTTCACCACATCCTCTGCATGCACCATTACACGCTACGCACAAAAAGGCGCACACCAAGCACCACTTTGTTCATTAGGTGCACGCTCTGAGAATTTACTGCTGCAGCAGCGATGCGCCTCATTCATAGATGCTCAGGCAGGGGAATTTGTTGGAAATAATTAGAGACGTCCTGTCACACAAGCTTTGATGTCAAAGATCAGTTGAAACAGAAAAACCACACTGCAGTGAGTCACAAACCATCCACCCAAAAATGGAAAACTTGATTGCACGAAACAGATTACATTAGAGAAAAGTTAGTTCAGGCCCCAAGTAACAGGAAAATAGTCATATTCATAAACTTTTTAAAAACACAGTACTTTAAAACTTAATTTTCATTGACATACACTCATGAATTCAAGTTAGAAGGCAACAAGCCTGCCATTTACCCGTTTTCTCTAGAAGCCACTGCTTTGCTATGTCCAAAATTACAGTGGTCTGTTTTTGGTTCCTGGATGACTTTATCCGGTCTGACTGAAAACATAGTGTTCTCTCTCTCTCTCTCTCTCTCTCTCTCTCTCTCTCAAAGAAAAAAAGCCATCAGGAAACCAACACAATTTAAAATGAGGGGAGGATAGCTCACACTCAGTTTTTAAGAAGGCAGTTGGTCACAATCACAATGGAGAAGTTAGACAAACAGCAGGCGGTGGGGGGGCTTTGAGAACATGAGGGTTCACTGGGACTGAGTTACACATGGGGAGACACCTCAAGCAGTTCCCCACCTGCTGAGCTCACAACACACCTCCATTTGTTTTGTTAACACTTGATTAGGTGAAGTGGAGGCCCAGCCATTGTCTAGACACTTTAAATGGAAACAGGGAGAAATAATTAAAAAGGTGCGGGCTTCAACCTGAACTCTAAGTGGACCTGGCCGATCCGGAGTCATCATCCTCGACCAGGCCACGTTAGAATGGAAAATATAATCACCGGTTCGTTGATGGACCACTCATAAAGATCCCTGAGGCTGCAGCTGGTCCAGACCCTCCACTCACATCATACTACAGATATTAATGTGCAAAATGAACCTCTGCTCCTCTCCTCAATACAGATGTATACACAGCGTAGAGGCAAGAATTCAATTCAGGTCAATTTGTCACAACATTATATCAAGGCACTTGACATAAAGAAGTAAAAAACCAAACTGTAGATAAATCAAAAAGTTCCCACAATGACCAAGTACTGGTGACTATGGAGTCTAAGACTTTCAATTTATATGTTCAACTAATGTGTGGTGTAAGCAAAAGGGAGGAGGTCTAACACATAATTGATCTCCTTCAGATTTGTAAATGTGTGTTTTGTGAGTTAAAAAAGCTTCACTCCGGGTCTTTACACTTAAAATCCATAACAATGTGACTTCTCTGGTGTTAATAATCAATATCAACTGATAAACCTGTTCTCTTGATATCATTTCGGGACCATATTGTTCTAGATTCAGAAGCAGACAGGAAACATGTACCTTGTGTAAGCTGAAGTTTGCCAAGTCTCTTTAGACTGTTGATCCGCTTCAATCATCATTGTTAGACAGATCACAGAGGATGAAGGGACAGAATTCACCATGAAGCTCATGAGGTTCTGTCCAATGTTCCCACACTTGTCATGAACAGAAATGTGTCCACAACAAACCAGTAACTTCATAAAAGACATAAAACAAAAAGGTACGAAGAGCTGAGACACTTCAAGCAGGACTTACCGAGGTGAGGGCGGTGTGACTGAAGGTGTCTCCTCCACCTGCCGAGTGTCTCTGTGTCTGTCCTCCACACGCTCACTCGCAGGCTCCACCTCAGCAGCGAACAACAAGCGCCTCCACACCGCGGGGACACACACACACACAGGGTTTCCCTCGGCAGCAGAAGTGAAGCTGTGTGGACCTCTCCTGTCCTCGTCTCCTGCTTCACGTCCTCGCGTCCTCTCACGTCACCAACTACACCTGTGGGAGCGCGCGGGCTGCTCAACGACTGGGGCGCGTTCGCGATGCCATGCGTCTCTTCTACCAGAATACGGTGATTGAGCTCCCGCAGCAAAGAGGGGCGTGTCGAGGAGGGGAGGTGAGGAGTAGAGAGGGAGAGGAGGGAAGGACAGCAGAGGTGAGGACAGGGGAGGAGAGGAGAGGAGGAGAGGAGGAGGACAGTGATAATTGAGCCACTTATTCCAAAACACACAGAGTCTGCGTTTTGTGTTCGCGCGCCATCTACTGGCGGAGGGGAGAAGAGCCTGTCACCTGGTGTGTGTGTGTGTGTGTGTGTGTATGTGTGTGTCCAGGTATTACTCATGTTTTGGGGACCTAAAGCTGTTTAACACATTATGGGGACTTATGGTGACAAACGATAAGTCCCCATAACGTCAATCAAATAAATTTGAAGACATGTTTTATGTGTGTCTGTGCGTGTCTATCTACAGTTATGAGGGCCAATTTTGGTTCAATACCATCGTTGTCATCATTTTTACATAGTCCTTACAACTATACGGAGACGTGTATGTGTGTGTTGCTGATTAGATGATTGGTGGGACTTGATAATGGTGGAGGACGAAAAACCAATACCATAAATAAATAAGTTGATTCATTTATACACAAATACATACATATTAATGAAAAAAAAATGAAATTGTATATTACATCTGGAAGTGTTAATTTATTTGTATATTTATACTTTTAGCAATTTATTTGCAGATATTCATTTATGTAGTATTTATTGTACATGTTTTCATGTATTTATACATTGTTTAATAAATGTATTTATTAGTTTCTACATCTTTAAATTGAATTCATACATGCCTCTTGAACAGGATATTTAAAGTTCGCCTTTGAATTTCTTCAAATTCTGATCAGTTCTCACTTTGACTCAAATGTTAACGGATTAGATTAGTGGTCAAAGGTCATGTTGACCTCCTATGAGTCTGGAAGTAAATGTATGTAGACACATGGTGCCCTATTTCTAGTTATTTCATAAGCTTGAAAATTCTAAAATGAAAGAAATAATTGTCGTGTGATAGGTGATTATATTATAATATTCCATATGAATGTCTGTATTTTCCATTAGTCAGGTTCACATATGCTGTTGTTGATTTAATACAGAAAGAAACACACAAGAACACAAACTCATTTCAACATCACTCTGTAATGTATAACTGCTTTAGAAAAATACGTACCATACATATGAGATACAGTTTTGAAAAGCAAATATATATTATACTTTTAATTGGATAAAATGTTATAGTCTGTACAATCATCCCCTCTGTCTACTAAATATAATTCATTATGCATGATTTTTACAGTGAAATCATGAATATATCATATCAAATAAGATGACTTCATGATGAGGATTTGTAATTAGGCTTAGAGAGAAAACATTCATCAAACGCTGCACTGGCACAAACGTTAATGATTTTCTGAATATTTTTCAGATTGTCGATGTTAACTCCCTAAGCAACAGAGAAAAAACACTGTGGAAGCAGTGGTAGCAAATGTGGCAGAAATACAGGGGGCTTGGATCTAAATTTTGTTTATGTTATGGACGGTTGGATTTGGCACATACAGCAAAAACATTAAGCGTTTGCTGTGAAGGCAAAGAATAAACTTAGAGCTTTTCAACACAGATGATCGGGTACAACTTTCAGAGTTGTTGTGTATTTTCCTATTCTATTACAGCACAGAGCATGATCCACCTCTTAGTTTTCACTTTTGGCATTTCACTACATTGCTTGATGGACAAACGTTACATTAAAAAAAGGCAGCTCTGCAAATAATGAACAAATTTCTTCAGAAATAAGTGCACGCGTTATTTATATTTCCTCTTTTACAAAGCCTTATATAAGGCTGCAAACTTATCTCGACATGTCATCTACAGATGTTTATGTTGTTTCTGCAATCTTGGCCAGGGTATTTTCAGAGATCTGAAAGAGAATCTGAGGGGATATATGGAGGAAACATTAGTAATCCGACAAATGCACAAACAGAAATGTACCATCCTCATTCAAAACTCTCAGCAGTGGTTTGTGACAGGACTAAATGCAGCCTCATACTGTAATTGAACATTGGAAGGAATTGTGCTGCTCAGTGGGAAGGAATGCAAATTTTCCTGCAGCAAAAGTCCCTGGAACAAAAACGACCGTTTGCTTCTGAAACTGTATCATCAGCATTTATTATTTCCTCTCTAACCGTGTCTGTGAAAACATTCTCCAAGTCTCAGAGCAACACACACACACACACACACACGTAAGCACACACTCATGCAGGGAGGTGAGGCACCACACAGGGTCCCGGCCTTCACCTCTGCTCTTAGAGGCAGAGGGAACATGCAGGTTTGACTGAACCAGGCTCAGGAGTGAGGTGGTGGGTGACGGAATGAGGACAAGCTGCAGGATTCAGAGCAGGATCTGCTGGTGTGATTATTTGAGCTCTCGTGAGTCCAGATGGACGTGGGCAAGCAATGAAACCTGGAAGTCAAACTGGTGCCACATAGTTCCCAGGAAAAGTCCCAAAAGCATGAGTCCGTTCTGACGTACCTACAGAGAAGAGAGCACAAGTTGTGGTCACACAATATAAACACACACATTCAGGCACATATTGAAAATCTAAAACAATGTAGAGTTTACTGTGCCGCCTGTATACATCTGCAATGTTTCATGGTATCCACTAGAGGGGGAACTGTCACCACAAAACGTTTTAAATATTGATTATCTTTGATATATTTTATTGATAGTACTTTCCACATTGCTGTACAATCTACAGAAGGGAAACATTTAAGGAAAAACCTGAATAAATTACAAACCGTGGGGTCCAACAATAAGGAAATTGTGCCAATAATTTGTCACCCATCATTAAAAAAGCCCCACTTCCCTATGCTAGTGAAGACATGGACATACATTTAAGGAGTTAAAGTTTGAGAATAACTCTCTTTATTCTTACCTACAAACCAGCCATCATCACATTTCTCCATCACTTGTACAATGTCTCCTTCTCTGAGCTCCAACTCATCAGAATTCTGTGGTCTGTAGTTGTAAACAGCTTTGTATCTTAAATTAAGAACATAAAATAGACAAACGTTGTGAGCCACACATTCAACAAAGCTGTAAAGCCTGGTCTGTTCTGCAACAATGTGAAAAATCATTTAAATCTCAAGACGTACGGTTTGCGTTGCCCCGCTGATTTAGCGGTGTCGTTGGGGAAGTGTGTTTGCAGCAGGGAGTTGACATGTGGATGAGACGGAGCAGCTTGGTTTGGTATTGCACCCTAGAAATACAGAAACCTTATGTCAGGCATTACGAAAATGAGGAATGATGAGCCACACTCTGGTCAACATAAACAGTAACACCATGGGTGAGGACGTGCAGTGACTTTCTGAGAGAGGCAGTGAGAGCAGACCTGCGAGGGTTCAGTGTATCTGGAAGTGTTCGCTGCCGTAGCTCCTGCTCTGTGTGCGGATGCTGATGACTGAGTGGAGGGTGAAACTGCTCTAGCTGCGGAGCTCTGGTTAGCCGAGTGTGTCCCAGCCCAGTGGTTGTTCTGGTTGGTGGGTGAAGCCGTTTTGTAGGTGCTGTGCGGCCAGTGATTTGCCATTTCTTTGGGTGCGGCTGTCTGGGTGGGGGAGCGTGACTGTGAAGCTGGGCTGCTGTAAAATACAGGTGAAGATGGCATCAAGGGGGAGTGCTCAGGTCTGGGGCTGAGGGAGGTGGGGGAAAATGGTGAACGTGGACAGGGTGAGTTGAGTGGACGTCCTGGACTCTGGGGTCCAGGGGAGACGGGAGACATGGGGCCTGGTGAGTAGTCGTCTGTGGAGTATTTTGTGCGAGGCATCTTGTTGACCTGGACGTAATTGACCGGGAAGATGCCGCTCCGGCTGGTCCCTGTGATCCTCCCCTCCAACCACTTTTCATCGACTTGCCTGGTAATATTGATCACCTCACCCTGAGGTGAAAATAAAGAGGATTTTGAACAGTTAGTGATTACACATACAGTTTGAAGACATGGAATCTATTTAACATTCACATATGCATGAACCGGCAAATTCTAATAAGACAGTTAATGGCCATAGTATCAGTATCTCACATTGCAAACTTGCAAAACTTTTAGTTTCTAACAGCATGAAGCTACTATTCATTGCTCACATTTTATACAGTATAAGTGTACCACTGTTGTAATTTAGGTATTTTAGTTTTAACAGTCCAACAAGTTTCATTTAACACATGAGTTGAACGTTTTTCCACACACACAAAAAACTGTGATACTTTAGCTCCAGGTGACATTTTGGCTGTGTCAATTATCAGGTATTTGTAAGAATATGCTTTAATAAAAAAGCTGATAGCCAATCTATTTTGGTCGATGTGTTGCACCTCTTTAGCTCTAAACACGGACTGTTTACCTGCAGGCAAGCAAAACCTTATCAAACATGACTGGTCAAACTAGAAATGGACACCAGAGGGCTCCCTGCTCCAATATATCTATAATCTTGTCTCTCACCTACAGGTTCTGCAGATTCACATAGATTCTCTTGATAGAGATAAGCAAATATGAAGCTGCAGCTGACAGGCAGTTAGCTTAGCTTAGCACAAACCCTGGAAACAGTGAGCACCTGGAGTCTTGTCATCATCGCCTTGAAATCATAACAATATCACATGTCTGTTTATGAGCTGAGGCTCTAGCTGAGGGATTTTTTTCTACTTACATTGGAGATTTTTACAAACGTTTTTTGGCATAAACAGGTAGCCTTCATATGACAAATGGAAAGAACAATCTTATAGAAAATGGGATGAGAAAAATTATACCAAAAATGAAACCAAAGCCAAAGCCTTTTAGCTTAATTTAGTATTAAGACGGAAAATGGGAGAAACATGTAATCCAACAACCAGTGCCTCCAACTTTCACTTATTAACAAGCTCACATTATCAAGCATCACTGTCTTTAATTTGTAAAACATGTCAAAAACACCATGCCAAAAAAACTCTATAAACTACATGAATCTCTGGTCTGTATCTGTTCTAAATATTCATGCCTCACAAGCCCTTATATTAATATATACATATTGATATTGCTATTTGTTTATTGTTGTCATATTGTTCCTTTTGAGCTGTTGCCCTTGCTTTCATTTAAGGCAGGCCCTATTTATGTCTCTTTAGTTTTTATTATATTAATATTTGTCTGTATTTTCAATGCTTTTATTCTTGATGTATGCAGTTTTATTCCCTGCACAGGAACTACAGAGGAAAATTTGCCACTGTGGCTAACATTTTCAGAAATGTTATCAATATGCACTGTCCCTGTCAAGTAAAGTAATAAAGTATAGTAACAGCTGCAAACAGCCTTTGTAACTTCTCGATGATGAAGGAAAGCGTCTTCCTGTCTGGTTGCTCCAATGAATGTTGATATTACTCACTTTACGAAAAGACAGTTCAACTGGTAGGTCGGCATTGAAGTTGAATAGAGCCACAGCTTCTCCATAGTCCAACACCTGGAGAGTGGGAGACTTGATAGGTGTCGGCTTCTCGGTAGGAGGAACAATCTATGATGGAAAAAAGAAAAGTATTTAATCACATGGGCTTAGAAAAAAAAACACACAAACTGCAAATCAAATGTGAGACATGAAATAAGTCACCTCTACATAAGATGTGGGGAAAATGCCGGCTCTTCCATGATGTTCTCCCTCAAACCAGTTGGCATCGACCTGCTTGTGGATGTAAACAATGTCACCCTTGTGCAGAGTGAGCTCCCTGAAGAAAAGAAAAAGTCAATTTAGATTTAATCCAGAGTTTTAAATTTGACATTACTATAACTTCATGTTTCCTTTCAACGATTTAAACAAGCAGGAATGTGAGATTATTGTACTAGCTCACAGTGGAACTCACTTGGGAGACTGAGCCTGGAAATTGAATTTGGCTCGTGCTGCTTTCATCTGGAAAAAAATTAGAACAGACCCCCTCATCATATAAACAATTTAGAATCTATTCAGATCACAAAAACAAAAATCGGCAAATTTCCCAGCTGTTACACAGAGGTCTCAGAAACGCACCTTCTTCTCGTCTTTCTTAGGCGGCAGCTCCATGGTTTCATTTGCAGGGGAGAGACGTTCTACTGTAGAGCACAGTAAGAGGCACGGTGGTATGAGTGGAGTCTTAAACATGCTACTTTGTTCAGCACATGTTGTTTTTGAATGTGTCGCTATAAAGGAAATCACAGCCTTGACGGCCAAAGTTCTAAAGGGTCTTGTAATTTCCAGAAAAACAATTGGTAAAAGCTAATCTTTAATCAGCTCTTTTGAGTTTAACTTCCTTTTTTTTTGTGGACTTCCTCCCCACCCATCTGCATCTGAAGCGCTTTCTCTTTCTTCAGGAGAAAAACTGCAAAAGCTTTTTACGTGCTCACATCAGACTCGTCTTAAATGTGAAATACCAGAACAGGAGACGACAGAGGCAATGAAAGAGGATCGTGAGGCCGTCAGACTACATTTGATTACTGCAAGATTGTATCAGATATATGCAGCCTGATCAACTGAAGGCTGGCTCACTGAAAGTGCATGTTTTCTTGTGTGGGTGCAAGAAACTTGTGGAGAGTACTGACAGGAATAGACTTTAAATAAGGGTTCTTTTCAAAATCATTATCAAATGGTACCGTTGGTTTATATGCATGTGTGTTTGAGGAGAAGAAAAACTCTTTGTTTACCATATGTGGGAGCAGAAGCCAGTGACGTTCCGACAGAGCGATGGACGGGCTGCTGTGATGATGGGGAACTGCTGGAAAAGTCAGGAAATTATTAGCAATGAGGAGGAAGGGGTTTCTGATTATATCAAAGGGCAGGCAGACAAACACACACTCCTTGTTGTAAGGACTTGTTTTTCTAATGGGGACAAGAAGAAAGTCCCCACAACGTAAATCATTAAGGTTTGGTGAATCCATGTTTTAACCATAGGTTTTAACCTAGGTTAAGGTTATGTTAAGTTAAGGTTAAGGTTAAGAATAAGGGTTACAGTTGGGCAAGTTGTAACAATCGTTAAGGTTAGATTAAGTCTCCCGGAAATTAATCAACATGTCCTGTGAAGACATGACTGTGTGTAGTTTTCCTGTAGATATTTGCAGCTGCTAGATTTAATACATTGGACAGAGATGAGACAAACAGTCACACAGCCTAAAAGGACATGATGATGATACTGTGTGTCTCATGTTGTTATCTTTCAACTGAGAATCTGGATTAGCTGAAGTCCGCAATTTAAAATTATCCTCACAATCCATGAAACTCAATTCATGATCAGAATCACGGGTCTGTTCTTTTTTCTTTGCCCGAGTTAAGAATGAACCCAAAAGCCCAAAGCTTCCTGCCGGGCTTCCTCCCAACTTATTTGCATATTTCCAGCCTGTTTCTGAAATGATTCCAGGGTCTGCAGCTGGATGCCCACACACACACGCACGCACACACACACAAACACACACACACACACACACACGGCTTCTCTGGATAACAGGAAACTGCAAAAAAAAAATGGACTGTTTCTTTGCTTGCTGATGCAAGATTTAATTTCATACGTTCTTAGCAACAAACTCTTAAAAATGTTAAAGCCCCTTGTCCCACCTCCCCAGTGAGGTCAAAACCCATGAGATCAACTTCGCAAACAACAGCGAGAATCCGCCAAGAATGCCTCACACACACACGGGAGAAATGTGGAATGCTGTCTGCTGTTTGAAGCAACAAATACTGTAGTTGAGCTTGTTAAAGCTCACCAGCCTCCTAACAGCGCTTAACACAGAGAGTCACCTGATCAACTAACAGGTAGCCCGCAAAGTATTACGGCTCGGTCCAATCACGGTGGTCGGTTTCCTAAAGCAGGAAGCAATGGGCCGTTTCTTCTGCTTAATGAAGCGTCATCAAAGTAGATTAGGAAGCAGAGTATTGTGCTCGGAGCTCCGTTATGTGGAGAATGACCCAGGCCTCTATATTAACCTGCCCTGCATGTCTCCCAATTATACAACCACCACTTTAATAACTGCTATGCATCTCCATGTTAAATAGGATTTAAGATTTAGGCACCCGTCTCCCTGGACTCCACTTGTTGATGATTAAACTACATCATGGCAGCACAGAGAGATAAGAAACAAACAAAAAGTAAGTTTAAGGACAAGAAACACCTCACATTCATAGTCAGAAGTGAAGGCTCTGACTCTAATTAAAACTATCCTGTATGTGTAATCTGCACACATTGAGCACAATACTTCAATAGTACTCTATCAGGTAACACAATTATCAATGACACTTTAATGCAGAAAACCACTTTGTTTTCAGTCTTTCAATGGAATCTATTGTAGAAACATACATTTTGAATAATGAAAACATGGTCCAAGAGTCAGTGAAGTCATCAAAACAAACTCTTTATCACTCGGAGTGATCACACCACATTGCTTTCTTCAGGAATGTTGCCACTGACCTGTAGTTTGCGGTTTCAGCTGCTGGATCCCTGCCTCTGGCCTCCTGCAAGCACAGTGAGCATTAAACACACAGCACTTCTGTATCTCACAGCTCGGAGGAAATCTCACAACAACTCAGACAAAGTAGAGGTGCTGACCACTCCCATGGGAGCAAGAAATCCCCTGGGTCCTATCCTCCTCATGCTAGAAACAGCACCATTTATCATCTGTCTGGGCTACATGTGATCGCAGAAAAAATGTCTGCCCATGAAGCTGATTAGATAAGACAAAAAAAAAATTGTCAGGGTTACTTCCAAGCTGCTAACGGATTGCAAAAATAATTTCAGAATCATAATTTGGATTTAAAGATGACGATTTGACTGATTTAAAAGGTTCTTCCTCTTTTGCCAGCCAGATCTACGTTTGCTGAGGGGGGTGGGTTGTTTGGGGGTGGGCGGCGTGCAGGTAGGTGATTAACACAGCAGATCGATCGGAGTGCAAGGCAGGCAGGCGATATCAGGGCTGTCATCCAGGTCAGAGAGGGAGAAACATGTCAGACGTGATCAAAGCTTTAGCAAGCAGAAGGATCTCACTGACACACAGGCTTTCATTGGGAGTGGGAGGGGGTTGAGAGTGGAGGTAGGATTCTGCTAGATTGAGGAAGGAGGGATGCTTCAGCAGAGAGAGTCAGGATGGGGGCTCAGTACCTCACCCCGGCCTCGACGCTGCTTCTTCTGGGAAAGCGTCCTCTCCAGGCCCTGGATCTCCGAGTCCAGCTCAGCCTCAAATCGACTCAGCTCAGAGACCAGACTGGCCTGAGCCCAGAGGAATGGTGGAGTTGGAAGGGCAACAATTAAAACAGAAGTACAGAGTCTGATGTTTGGAGCTTATGGTGTCCCTTATTGAATGGTTTAAAAATGTCAATCCCGAAAGACAGAAATTAAAGTTGTGTTGAAGCTGCTCACCTCAATAGAAGGAGGCTTTGGTTTCTCAGGCTGTATCTTCGGGGACAAATACGTCTGAGGACATAAAAAAGAAAAAACTGAGGAGAAGTTGCTGTTGTCACACAGTTAACTAAACTAAATTCATCTTGCTCACATACACCTGCTAACCAAGGCTGGATTACCAACCACTCAACGTGAGTAACTGTCCCAGGGCCACAGGAATCTAGGGGCCAATTATTCAAAAGTTGTTTGGGAGTTTTCACCAATATCAACGAATTGACACCATAGAGGGGCTCATAACAATTGCTTTCATCTGCCGCTCTAACAGTTAAATCCTGGCCGCATTGCTACGATTTCATGACTTTTAACCTCTGCCAAATGGGTCACGTTTTCACCCCTGTCTGTTTGTTAAAAGCAAGATTACATAAAAAAAAAAAATGGGTCAGGGAAGAACTTTTGCATTTTTGGTGTGAATCAAGATAATTTTTTTTCACTTTCTTAAGCATTGTGAGACATTATAAATATTTTCACCGTTTTCTGAGGGAATAAATCATTGATGATGAAAAAAATAAGGCTGGTTTTGGCCTTATCGCAGGTATGTGCTCTAGTTTTCTGTGTGTGAAACGCTTTGGCAGTTTCAAGTTGAACAAAAAGGGCATTAAGTATTCTAACATCCAAGGGCGTAACTCTGGGTTGAATATTGGGTGTGTTAAAGTTCATTATAATTATTATCGTTTAAAATAATTTTTTAGCAAAGAAAAATCGCTTGATATACCTAACAAATCATTATAATAATTAACACTGCAAAATAATAATAGAGGGTAGCCGAAGTACCTACAATAAAACAAAAGTTTGTCTTTGTTAGCTCTGCAAATTAATCTACTCTTTATACTCTTCTCTCATTCTTTTTATTTGTAAAAGCCTTTGAATGTGTCTCTGAATGCCAAGTCCCTCCCCTCAATGAAAGTTATCCTGACTACCTGTCGTGTCCCTGTGAAGCAGCACACACCTGATATGGTCTGTTTTTTTTCTTTCTTTTTTTTAAATGGCGTCCAAAGGATAGAACATTGGCCACTGTCATAGAAAGGAAATTAAATGAGTCACCATGCTGTGAACCATTATACACCACAAGAGGTTAACACCATAATACAGATCACAAGACACTTCAGCTCTCATGGGGGAGTGGAAACAAAGATTCCTTTACTTCACAGGCGCAGACACGCGGCACAATATGCACCCGATCCGGGACAATGTTGCAAGAGCCGTTAGAAAAACTCGGGAAGTGGACAGTTTAAACAAAGACATACTAGACGGCTGCACGCACAGTTACTGCAAGACAATAAATTACAACCCCAGAGGTTAACAAAAACTACATGAGTCAACGTGTCAAACAGCCTTTCAGTGGAGAAACACCACTAAAAATACTTTGATCGTGTCTTTTCTTGCCTGTAAATGAATGAAAGAATTGAAGGAGTGAGCACACCTGTGGTAAGCGACAGGTACCCTGGTGAATGATCACAGTTATTAAAGAGTTATTAGAACGCTCGCGTGAGAAGATGCAACACAAGGACTTAAAGTCTTAATCCTTAAAGAAAAAGGTGCACATCCTCAAACCTGTTTTTGAGATCCACACTGGAGTAAAGACTACAAGACTACAAGTGGAATTCCTGTGAACGCTGAGTAAATACGGAGGTCAAAGGGTCACACAGAGGCATTTTATTCTGCTGAAATCAGAGTGACATCAGAGCTTATTTTTTAACTGACTGCATGTGAGGTCATACCTGGCTCTGGATCTCTGAAGTGCTGCTCTTTCCCGGTTCAAAGTCGAATATGCTCTTCGGCTGAGGGTGCTGCTTTCCCAGGTCTGACAGCTTATCTACATCCTCGCTCCTGAAACATAACACCCCACGCACACACACACACACAAACACCATGGACGGCAACTTAATCATGGCTTCATTGTGAGCGCCTGTAAAAACAAATCCAAACTTGTCTCTCCCACACGTTTTCCCTCCACTCTGCCTGAGTTTTGGTTGGTATTCAGGTGAAGACGTCACTTGCAGCCTTTATCTGATGAAAAGTGGGAATGCATATGGGTGTGTGTGTAGTCTACTAGTAGTTGAAAGGAATTGAAAACTTTTGCAAAAATAAACGTCAGTGTACTGTTAAATCTCTTCTCTTGTTAAACTTTCAGAATTCAGCATTTCAGGGGTTTTGTTAGGCTTTATAAAGCCAGGCACAACTGTACCATATATATATATGCTTTTCTAGACTTGATGACCACTTAAAGCCCTTTAACTTTAACACAGGCATACAGTGCATTTATATCTCATATATATGCCTTTTACAGTATGTTTCAACACATTTGTATAGCATCAAATGCTTTTTAAACAGTATGTGACATGCAGATTTTAGTTGTGTCTTTTGAAATGTAGTTCATGTATCTATATTGCAGCCAGCCACCAGGTGGCAATTGAGGCAGATTGGCTCCACACTGTTAGTAAGCTGGAAACTCATGTCTTCCATCTTTATATACAGTCTTAGATCTGTACCCGTTTACAGTCTTTGTGCTAAGCTAAGCTTACTGGATGCTGCTGTAGTTACATATTCATACTGTATCAGAAGAGTCACTAAGCAAGTGTAAAATACGACAACATGTCTGTTCCTTAAAGTTTGGCTCCTGCCTCTGAACCCTCCTCTGCGTATGCTATTTGGCTCAGGGTTACATTTTCTTTCCATAGTGTAAAAATATTCTGCTCAGGTTGACTCACGACTTTATTAAATTGCCCTGAAAATGAGTGATTGTCAATCTGTCGGCATGTGCCGTGTGATGCTCTGGCAATTTGCCTCCGTCTTCTCTCCAGTGCATGCTGGGATATGTTAATCCACCCTGTGACCCTGAAGCAGTCATATCAAATCAGTGCAAACTCACCAGTCTGGTAGAGCGCCATACGGTGTCAGTCTGAACAGATTCTTGTCTGTGTCGCTGCTTTCTTCTGTGCTGGCGGATAACTGGAGCCCTGCAGATCAGTGCAGATTAGTCTTGAGTATAGAGTGATTATGGATCCAGGGACAAGGACAACAATGTGGACTTTTGTGAATTCACTTACGTTCGGCTGACCACCGCTCAGAATCCTCCAGCTCAGGCTCTAGTAAACAAATACAAGACCCTTTTTTGAGAGCTTTGATAAATCAATCAAAATATCATACTTGTACATTCACTAATACTCACTTACCAACACAACCTGGATTTGTCTTGTAGTGAGACCTACCCACTTTAAGGGTAGTTTATGTTTAGCTCAGTGACATCAATAAAGAATGTATAAAAGAAAACATTATACTTATTCACATTCCATATATTTATATATATATATTTTTATATATATATATATATATATATATATTCATATTTGAGCAACATTTCAAATCGTTGTCTGGAGAATTCCACATTTTCACAGATAACATAAATATCGGCTTCAATGTAATGCCTGCATATGGACATTTGAAATTATAGTTCCTATTATGGTTTGATATTATTGTAATCACATCTGTAGGTTTTCAAGTATCCTCTGCAAGTGGTGTGTTCACATTATGAGTTAGCAGCAGTATTGTCAGTGCTTTGAAAATGTGTTATTGTTGAAGAAGACAAATGACAGAGGCAGAAACGTCCCACTGAAACCTCCTCTCTGCTGTGATGGTGCCATCAACCAGACAAATAACAAGGAATGTGTTTTCTATTACGCAACACCTAACCAAGAAAATGATGAACTCGATTTTCGGGGCTGGGATCAGAACCGTGATTATTGTCAGATATAATTTAAAAAATGACATCAAACTTTATGTCTCATTTTGCCTTTGCACTGGATCCCCTCAGCTGTACCTGACACTGACGGAGAGGAATTCACTCTGGATTTGAGTGTGTGGGAGGAGGAGGAGGAGGAGGAGGAGGAGGAGGAGAAGGAGGAGAAGGAGGAGGAACATGCTTACCCTCTGGCTTCTTGTGGATCTGTCTGAACATGCTCTTGTACCAGTCTCTGGGTTTGTTCACACTCTGGTATAAGAAGAGAGGGGAGGTGCAGAAAGTAAACAAACCTGTCGAATAAGGCTTTGAGAACTGTAACATGAAGGATATATTATATATATATTTAGACTACAAATGTTGTTATATGCCTCCGTCAACTAGTGCAAATCACATACATTTATATGAATCAAACTAAATGACAACTGACCAAAAGTTAAAGAAATTCCCAGAAAAACAAAGACAGAGTTTAAGGATAAGTTTGAAGAGGTGAAGACCTTTATTGTGAAGCCATGACCTTGAACTTAGAATATCCAATCTTGATTAAAAGAGAAAGTTTGTGCAAGATTTAAAGAAATTCCCCAGTGTATCACCACGACCTGGGCCTTTGACCTTACTCCACCAAAATCGAATCAGTTAATCTTTGAGATAAAGTGAGTGTTTGTACTAAATTGGAAGGCAATCATTTTGGGCACTCTGGAGATATCGTGTTCACAAGAATGGGACGGCTAGACAACGTGAGAACATAATGCCTCCAGCAACTGGCTATGAGGGGTGCGGAGGCATAAAAATGTATTTTTAAAGGTAAATCCATAAAGCTTGTGTTTTGTTTTGTCTTACGGATCTGGAGGCAATGGGCATCCCAGTTTCATCCACTGGACCGATTCCAGAGAACTTGATGAGCCGCTCCTCCCTGGTTGGAGTCCAGCTGCGTGGTAGAGTGGCAGAGCCATGGTCACCATTGGACAGTCCACCTGAGTTACAGTCACCACAATGTGATTTTAGTATTAATGTTGTTACATTTCATTATGGAAAAGTGTTAATTTCAGGTGAAGTACGAAACCATTCATGAGCTTTCAATCTAACAATAAACCCTGGTTATATTTGAATTATCCTATGTTATATATTTCTTGATATGGCCCTGCTCTCCTTTAATGTGGACTCATTGATCACACCAGAAAGAAAGGGATTACATTGACTGTTTTTACTGAGCTCAGTAAATCCAGTATTTCTCATCATGCACCTGCAACATTGAACAACACACAGAACAATCCAAAACTCAACCACAATTTTTTGGTTTAGGCTAATTTAAGATGTTTTATCTTATCCTATTTTTCCTCTTGCTGTTTTTGTTTTAATCGATTTATATGTTTTAAATTAAATTGTGGCTACTGTATTTATTCCTAAGACTTTTACTTTTGCTCTTACTTTTCCTATTTTGCTGATTTTTCCAGTTCTTATTTGTCTTTAACTTGGTAACTTGGAAAGTTTGTTTTCCCCCGGGCTATGTTAAAAGTGAGGTATCTACCTCAATGTATTCTCCAAGCCAAAAAGTTGAATGACCATTTTTACCATGCAATTGTGAGGGGCCATAATATGATCCAAAGCTGAGAACTGTTGGGCCACTTCCATTCACTTCTGAAACCTGGAGAAAAAAAGCAGAATCATTTAAAACAGTCAAAATACACGTCTGTAATGTAAATGACAGCTGATTGTTAAAGACATGTCCATAGCCTGTGATGCTTTAGTTTACCACAGGGAGGAGCACTTGTTTACTGAATCCCACTCTCTCCACCTCAGTGTTGTTATTATCACAGCCTGCAGGTCATTTCTGTTCATACCTTGAACTCTCCAGATGGCAGTCTAGCTGAGCTAAAAGGGCTCAAGGGAGGAGTGGGGAGTCCAGGGGAGATGACCACTTCGTGGGTCATCTCTGGAGAAGTTAGTATCTGCTGCCCTGATGAAAATCCAGCCTGCCCGGAGTAGATCAGCCGGGAGCCATTCGGATCGCCAACCACTTCCGTAAGCTGCTAAACATATAAGAAAAGTGGAAATATGGATGAACAACAACAATGTGTGAACTTTGCTCCTGTCGCGTCCTCCTGCTGGCCCTGGGTAAACACCACACTCTGTAGGAGGTCATGTGGACTTGTTAGGGACTCAGCTATTCTCCAGACAATAACTGAGCTCTGTGGGGGAGCCTCTGATGAAAAGGCCTCTAATTTATTTAAAGCAGGAGCAGTGGGAAGTGGTGTTCCACCCACTTCATCATCTCTCTGGCCACAACGGCAGAAAGGCCTCATTCAAGGTGCAGAGTGGGGGCACTGAAACAGGAGAGCACCATTATGGGCTCATTAACTCTCTATTCACCGGGCTGTGCTATTCTCCAGCCGGAGGGCGGAGCCGGGGTCCGGGGAGGTTGGGAAAGGGTCGTCGATGGCAACCCTAAAGTCCAGCAGGGCTAGGAGTCGTTTTGTGGTTTCCATGGTGATCTTTTTTACCTCCCTCCCACTCATGATGGGCAGTCTAGCTCTTCTATTGGAACACTACATATTTCTATCAGGTGCTTCGGTCACTCTGTGCGGTCGCGGGGTCATGGGGGTCATGGGAAAGCCCCCGTGCCTCTCATCTACAGTGGCTAGTGGGAGAATTGTTGTCTGCACTAATGGCACATTGTTGAAGTGACGCTGGACTTGACTGACTGGTTCTCCCTGGTTATTCTGGAAATTCTGACAGTTGTTAAACAGTTTTAAATGAAATATTAAAAAGTGGCTTTACCTGAGACTGCATGTGATCTATGTAAGTCCTTGTGTGATGGATATCGAGTTCTTCTTCCCAGCATCAAAAGTATCTGCACAGACATAGAGAATTCAAACATTTTAATATCTAATTGCCCTTTTCTATTTTAATCAAAATATTTTCCAAATTCTTTCATTCTTTAATTTTAAAACATTTAATCAGTGTCTTTAAAAAAGTCACTGATAAATACGAAGGTCCATTCTGAATCTTGCTTTTTAACTCTTTGAGTCAAAGTCTCCATATCATGAATCCCATTTTACATCATGAGCAGAGCGACAACTGCTCCATTATCCCATCGCTCCAGTATTCCAAAGAGGGAAAGTTAGCGTCACCTACTTTTTCCCTGTTGCCATGGAACCCCCCCCCCCTCCCAAAAACAACGAGTGTGACGCACATGACTGCCTCATTATTCCCAGTCATACAATGGTTTAATAAGCTGGACTTGAGGGGGAGTGGATGATAGAGAAGATCAGCTACTGAAAGTTGAGACCACTGATCTAATAAGAAAAAACAGATCAGGGTCTTTAAAAAACGTGTAGGCAAAGAAAAATAAGGCCAGCATGCAGCCTTACACCCCCCCAACCCTACCCTCGACATGATAGTTTATATGCTCTGGTGAAATCTAAGGCTAAGTAGCTTGGCAAGAGAGTAATAACCAAGTGTGAGCTGGGCTACCATAGGCTGAGAGTTTGCACTGATGAGTTTTCCATGTGGCATTTGCAGCTGAACAAATGGGTCTATAATCATTGTGGTCAAGACTGAGAAAACTACATGCATTGTGTGTCTCTGTGCACGAGGTTAGGAGATATCACTGAGCCTGTGTGGTGAGAGAATCAATGTAACAGTTTGCAGACAACAGTAATCATTCTATCAGGGTCATCATCTCCCAATAAATGTCGTTACATAACAGGAAAAATATAGAAACTGGCGGTCTGTGTCTACGATAATACCATCACTGTAATCACCCAGCTGATTATCCATCTAACAATAAGCAACACTGCATACTTTCTAATGATTGGTGAGGGTTTATACTAGATCTCTCCTGAGGAGGCTGCTGCTCAGCTTGAAGGCCCCATCACACTGATGAACAAATAACTGGGTGACTTCATTGGCATTTTGAAGAATTATTATCTCCACACATGCCTCTTTAATTTAGAAAAAAAAGTTCCTTTTCCACGTTGTCACTGCTGCCATTCAAGCTTCAGCAGTAGCTGCTGGACTCCATGACAGCTGTTTACCATATTCGTGGTTCTCACAACGGGTGTGGTCACATTTGCAAATGTACTCAAGATTCTTTATTATCATTGTACTGCTGCAAACAACAACACAATAAAATTGTCATGTATTTATAATTTACAAGTATTCATGAGATGAAGCCCTCCACCAGTGTAATGTTGCAATTCTGTGCAGTTCCACAAGACACTGAAGCCACAGTGGCTGAGAGGACCTGAACCTCCCAAAACACTGGATCCTGGATTTCCCATTATGTAAGTGAAAATTATCCTGCCCGCTTCTCAAATTACCTTCAAACTCAACACACTATTTTATTATGAAAATGAGACTTTGTTTGCATGTAAATAATAATAATGATAATAATAATAATAACACGTCTAATTAATTTTTCTAAAACTTTGCTTCTGTCACGCTAGGTAGTCATTATCTAATTTTTATTTCCTCGTTGTGTTATTCTGTTTTATTATTATTTTATCATTATTATCAAATGGATGTGTGTGCAAGTTTTCGTTTTTCCAGTTTTTCATATGCAGGATTTTTTTGGCTTAATCTCTGGATAGTTGGAGCAAGTTGGGATGCTTCTAGCTTTTATATACAATCTGTAAAATAAACTGATATGGAATTTCTCATTTCAGTATATTATTACTAGCGCCACTCAGAAGTCTACAATCTAAATCACCCTGCCCCATGGAAGTTGCATTCTGACGACTGAACTTTGTCATAACAGTGTCTCTATGTCTCATTTCTGTGGGGAGCAAAAATTTAACAGAGAAGACTCCAGCACCGCACACATTCCCCCCTTCAACAAACACAATCCTACCTAATAAGGAAATATCAGTGTTGATATCGAGCAAAGAAAATCCCTGTCCAGAAGTCTGGCTCTCCCTGGGTTTCTCTGAATGCTCAGTGCATTCTTATGTAATTACTGCGACTCAGTAGCGGAGGCGGCTATGAGCTTTCACATGGGAGACAAGGCTCCAGAATTGGCTGTGTGTGAGCCCTTGATGCTATCGTCAGAAATATGTGGACGTTAAAGCCGAGGTATTTACAAGTCAAACCCCTGCTAGGTGAGAGCTCCATTATCACCACTGGGTCGGTTTTGTGATGGAAGAAAAATGAAGCCATAAAAGGCCCATGTGATGACGAGAAGAAGTCCTGCTTCAGACAAGCTTTCACCACACCAGTGTCTTGCGCTGAAAACACTTCTCATTCAGCATTCTGCTCTTGTTTCACATTTGAGCCCACAACAGGGCAAATGAGGACTTGCAAAATGAGAATCAAGGGATTTTCCAATGGAAAATTCTGCCTCTGTTCCGAGGAAACTCATCCGGTCTCTACCAGATGTTAACCTCAGTAAACTTAGTAAAAGAAGTCTAAATACCGTCATCTTTTTAAAATGAAACATTTCTGTTGTGAGATAAAAAAATAAACTTGTTTTACTTCGGAGGTTGGGAATTCTTTTCCTCTTCTTTTTATCTTAAAGGAGCGGATGTTGAACCAGACTGTTATCTGAAGCTGCTGAGCCAAACTGACTCAGCAGTGACAAGGTCGGTGAACTTCACCACACCCCTGAGTCTCCTTTGAATCACCGTGGGACGTTTCCACAGAACAAAAACACAAACATGTTACAAAACAACCACACAAAATCTGACAAGACAAAATCATTCCATTGACATTGAGTGGAAAATAACAAAGTATATTCACTTTGCTATACCTAAATACATTTTTCATAAATAGGTAGGTAAATTTATTTTCTGATACTATTCACTTTTACTTTACTGCATATACAGTAAGAGTAAAGATCTGTACTTTCTATATTCTACTACATGTTTACAATACATGTTCAGTTTATTTTATATATTTTTTAAAGTAACCAATAACCAGAGGGGAATTGGTTCACTGATCTAATCAGAGCAGGGGAGGTAACATTAGATCCCGCCCCCTGCAGCACCTGCATCACTGGTGCAGAAACACTTCCGAGACGCAGCCATTATCAACAACTATTAGTAATTAGACTCTGTATTATCCATCGATTCTTCCATCCATCATTTATCCATCTGTTATCTGTATCACTTATCCGTTTAGAGTCGCCTAGGAAGCTGGAGCCAATCCCAGCTAACATTGGGCGAGAGGCAGGATAAAACCTGGACAGGTTGCCAGCATAAGAGTCTGTACTCGTCTTGTATCAAACAAAACATTCCCTTAGGCGCAATTAATGATGAAGTAGTACATTCGGGAAGATGCTAATCTCAGCAAGTACTGTCTTTTACAAGAAGAAAAACTATTTTTCATGAGTAGATTTCTTTTCTTTAAATTTGAACTTTTTACAAAGTAAAAGAAAAATGTACCTCCTCCTCTACTGCCAGTACTACTCAAAGCTCAACTTTAACAAGTGCACTACCTATAATGCTCTTTATTTATAAAACTTTCCTCATTGCCTCTTTCTTCCACAGATGGATGAGAGCAGGTCTTTCTGAGCAAGGACTCTGACCTGAGATGACCTCCTCCTCCTCCTCCTCCACCACATACTGAGCTTCACGCATTGTTCTCACCAAGAACGAGGCTGTCAAGGTGACCACGCACGCCCTCAGGAATATATGTCACAAATTTCTAGGATCTGTTGGATCGGTGAAGTCAGGAGTTGCGGTCAGAGGGAGGATCATGTTGTCCATAAATCACAGTGTTGGAGAATGTTTTGGTGAAGAGCCGGGACAATGGACTTAAATAAAACACACAAGAGTGAACTGAGCTGATCTGCATTCATTATCACGAGTGATCTCCTCAGCTTCTGTGTCAGGGTGCTGAGCGGTTAATCATTGACTCCATGAGGTTGCACTCTGCTGCACCGTAAAAATCCTTTACACAGGTTTACACAATGAAAACCTGCCAAAATATGAGCTCAATATTTGCTGAAGGTGTTGAATTCAAACACTGTTATTGACTTATTGTGCACTCTTATAAAAAGTGCAAACAGATTCTGATCCTCTAATAAAGTATTTAATTCTTGGATATTACCCGAGAACAAGGTGACGGGTAAAGTCTTATCACCCGCTTGCATGAACACTCACTTTATGATACTGCTGCCAAACAAGTTACATAACAAGGTTATACAAGTGAAGCGATCCTGCATTAAAAAGTGGTGAAAGGAGATTGCAGGCACCTTTGGTGAATTAAAAAAAAAGCTGGCATTTATTTCTAAACAGTTGAAGTGTCTGCGGTTTACTTGAGGGATGTTTATGGTCCTTGGAGGCCGATAGCACAACCACGCTTGCCCTTCTTGCAACTTCGCAGATGTGTGTACACAGCCCATAAAAGGTCCTGGAGCCGCAAGTTCATGATATGAAGTTATTGGGGGGATACACATTTATCAGGAGGGGATTATTTCACCACCTTGTATGGTGCTCCTCCAAGCCTGAGCACCACGAGGAGTCACAGTCTGTATGTTTCTTGTCAATGTAGAGGCTGCGTGTTCCCAGGAGGAGCTGCACGCAAATAAATCACAACCTCTTTTCATGGAGAGGAGCCCAACAGTGGGGCTGAAGCACTGTGTAGTTCATCAGCTTGGCTAATCCCTGAAAATAAAATCTGCCTGAAGAAGCACAGGAAAAATACAGGCTCGAAACACAGTATCCTGAGGAAAACGTCAGAAATCCTCACGCCTGTCATTTTGTATCTTGAAAGCTGAGTGCGGTTGGTGGATATGAGCGCTGGCAGCTGGACCCCTCAGTAATATCACAAAGGGAATCAGAGTCTGCTGTGGAAATCACCCTGACAGTAAGGGGAGACTCCAGTGATGCCTGCACAGTCCAGGGGCCGTGAGGGTTGATATCTGCTATAAGGGACGGCATGTTGGGAAACACTCCCCACTGTGCCCCCTCACGCAGATGGGTCACAGAACCAATTCTGAACAGGCCCCAGCACCTAAACCAGCCCTGAACGAGCATCTCAAGGTTCACGCTGGTGGATAAGAGATAACTTCTGTGTGTCTTTCTGTGCTCAACTTAGAGCTACTCTTCCACAATCCTTTTTAAACATCAAGACTACACACATCACACGGGTCAGCTTGTTTTCAGGTGCCCTGCAAAGGCATCTCTCTAACTCTTGGGTTAGGCTACACCACTAATCCTGCAGAGCAGCGTGTACAAGCCCTGAGCATCAACCTGGGACAACAGGTTACTCAACCTTTAAAAAACACAGTAGCAAAACAGGCCAACAGAAGTAAGTTCCCATGCAATCACAATGTTATATGTCCCTCCCTCTCTCACTTGAGCTCCCATAGGAAAGAGTGCACTCACCTTCAAATCTGCACCTCAACGCCTCTCTCTCTCGCTCTCTCTCTCTCTCTCTCTCTCTCTCTCTCTGTCCTGCACGTAAGCAACGCCGCTGACCGTCCCTGCTCCTTCCACCTCTCACTCATGAAACTGGCCAGGACACGCAAGCTCCCTCTCTCTTTATCTCCCTCTCTCTCTCTCTCTCTCACTCTCACTTTGAGCCCTCGCTCTGCCTGCCACCACGAAGGACTTCCCGGTTGACAGGCATCACCATGGCAACCCACCTCGGCCCCCGTTCAAAAGCCACCCATGCTCTTGGCCCGCCAGTCCGGGGCACCTCCTTCACTGAAGCGGCCCTATTGTTGCGATAAGGTGATATTTCACAGCTCAGGGTTAACCAAGGGGGAACGCAAATAGTTCATCACCTCCATTGCCCAGACACTGACCAATGACTTCATGGACCCCCTCCTAACTTTATCTCTCCCATGCCCACCCCCTCTCCCTGTGGGTATGTGTGTTTCAGTGTGTGTCTGTTTGTGTGTGTGAGTTTGTGTGAGTTTGTGTGTGTGTGTGTGTGTGTGTGTGTCCAAAGGCCAGGTCTCAGGCACGAAAGGAGAATAGGAGCTCTGTCTGTTCCAGTAGCTCTCGAAGTGTTTCGGAGTCTTAACTCAACAACATCTAATCAACCGCTGACACCACAAGTCCTGTAGACTTTTCTCACATGATCACACACACAGCAGCAGTAGTAACGAGACGGAACGACAAAGATTAAAAAATGATTTGCTCTTTTAACAGCAAATTATTATCCAAGTTGAAGATGCAATGAGTGTATTGATAAGACAATTTCCAGTAGGATTGGCTGCTCCATCCTTCAAAGCCTGCAACAGTCAAAAAGGAATGGAGCAAATTTTCAAATCCCGTTGGCGCGCCAGCGTGCACCACTTTCCCAAATAAAACAAGGATTACCAGTTTGCCCGCATTTCTTGCCAATAGAGACGAACAACTGCAGAATCTGAAATCTAACCTGCTCACAGGCGAGTTTTTGGCACTGCGTGTGCAGCAGGAGGACTGAGTGACAAGGTCCACAGTGCAGGTGAGTGATCCGCTCACCTGCTGACACAGTCAGCTGTTCACTCACATGTCATTTAAGTCCTGGCAAAAACCTTCATGAAAAAAGACGGGACAAATGTTACATGGAAGTGTGTATGTGTGTGTGTGTGTGTGTATGTTAGTGTCCAGGTATTACTGGTGTTTTGGGGACCTAAAGCTGTTTAACACATTATGGGGACTTATGGTGACAAACGGCAAGTCCTCCTAACGTAAATCAAATACATTTTAAGATGCTTTATGGTTCGTTTACATTAAGGTTGACATTAGGTTTAAGTTAAGGTGAGGTTAAGGTTTGGGTAAGAGTTAGGGTTAGGGCAAATGGTAACTATGGTTTGAGTAAGTCTGCAGGAAATCAATGTTCAAAGTCAATGTGATGTCCTTTGAAGACATGGAGACATAACTGTGCGTGCATGTGTGTGTGTGTGTGTATGTGTGTGTGTGTGTGTGTGTTTATGTGTGTGTGTGCTGCCCAGTTCCACCTTGAAATTGAAGTCCTCAGCTTTTTTCAATAATTCAGTGGTCTGGCTTGGTGGAGCCGGGCAGATATCCATTTACTGAGCCTGTATTCCTCACTGGGTTGTTTTTGCCAAACAGTTGAGCTGCTGAACCTGAAGTGGCAAGATGGGCCAGCTAAGGCTTCAGCTCCGGAGGCTCCCCCTTCATAATCTGTGTCCCGCTGCAGCGAACCTTCTCCCGCTGTGACCACATCTGACACCCTGCCACTCCGCAGCTAACAGGGTCTAAATGAGGTAATCACGCAAGCTGTGATTACTACTTTGGCCTTGTACTCGACACGTCTCCCACACTGGATCCTTGTCTCTTTGCCAAACAAAGACAGGGCATTTATTACAGGGAAACACTGTCAGTACAGGAGGACAGAGCCTTGACCCTAACCCTCAACCCACCTCCTCACATAGATGGATTCCAGCACAGTTCTGCATAAAAGCCCCCCACACAGAGGTATGTGCCAGTACGTTACTGCAGAAGCTCATTAAATATCCTGACAGCAGAAGATTCCAGCAAGTGAATAAACCATGATATAAATCTGTTATGCAATCAAAAATGACGTTACTCAAGGATTACAGCCCTGGGCTTTCTCTTTTTACCAACTCCTTTATACTCAGAGAAAACAAGAGACAGCAAGTCTGCAAAAATCACAAGATTAAGTCATAATTAAATAGGAAGATATAAGCAGGGAGATACAAGTTCACAGATAAACGAGCCGCGGAGCACAGATAAGGAGCAGCACTGTACATCATGCACACACTGCTGTATGTGTCATTCATACCACAGGTCGCTCTCTGAGGTACGACTTGTGGAATGTCTCTGAGAACAAACACAAAAGCATCAGGGTTTATTTTAGCAGTAAACAACATTCTTCTGAGCTGTGCACGTCCCAAGACTCACAGCGTCGGAAGATGAGGACAAACATCTCGGGGATAGTCATACATCCTCATGGGACCTGCTGCTCATAGGATTCTCACTTTGAGAAGTTTGGTGAAAAAAATCCCAGAGTGGAAAATATTCACTGACGCAAATGTTCCAGACAAAAACAAGTAACACCACAGCGAGGAGGCAGCTACACAGCCACATACAATAACATATTTGACAATAATAAAATAAAGTCCCTCTCATATACCCTCATGCCATTTTCCATATAATCACTTCCAGTGTTTCTCACCAACGTTCATAGGGGAAAAGATTAAGCACAACAATGACAGGTCAAAGATAAACAGCTCTATCTATTTCATCACACTGGTTTCCAGTGATAATAAAACTCCAGTGATGAAGGATAACAACAACAACATGATGCTCAAATCTGTGTCAGGAGCAGTGCAACACAAAACTACTCAATCAGAACTCCAGTCTGTCACATGACGAGAACAGAGGAAAAGAAAAATAAACTTCTTTATGAATGGTGAAGTTTTTTTTCTCTGTGATACGAATGCTTTAGCTCGAGTGGCAGCACAAGTTGTGTAGTACTTACAGGCGAGTGCAGGCTGAGGTCTCCTCAGAGCAGACGGAGAGGGGAAGTGAATGAAAAAGAAGGAGGGAACCAGTGCCGCTCTTCTTTCTCTCTCCCACACACTCCCTCCCTTTTTTCTCTTTCTAAGACCAACACAGTGTCTTCTCTCTTTGGTGAATGATTCAGCATGGGCCTGAATGTTTGACTGGGTGCTCGTAGGACTGTGTGTGTATTTGTGTGTGTGTGTGTGTGTGTGTGTGTGTGTGTGTGTGTGAAGCTCATCATGGAGAAGGCACTCAGTAATAGTTTCCATCCACAGCTGGAAATAATAGAGCTTCCCATACAGGCCCAGGCTCAGTGGTACCGCCCTCCAGTGTTTCACATGCAGCGGAAGTGGAGGCGATCTCCACAGCAAACTCAATAAATAGGCCTAAGAGACACATGCATAATGATGGTATCAGTCACTGTCTTTAGATGTAGGGTCACTTTCAGACCGAGCCAAAAATCATTTCTAGAAGATCCAGATGTTTCAGAGTTCTTCTTCACCTGCTACATTGCAAGGTCAATCGAATCGGGACATCCAGGAGAGAGAACACACACAAACACACACAAACACACACACACACACACACACACTCAAAGATTCATTCAAGTCTCCAGAAAACATTAAACTGACTTACATTGATAACCTAGAGATTGACTCTTACTTTATTTACTACTTGCCTACCCCATACCCTTATCCTAACCTTAATCTCAAACTTAACCTTTACATTAACCTACTCTAAGGTTACCAAAACCCTCATAACCTAAACCAAATCTTAACCTAAACGTATAAGCAAACCCAAAACCACCTAACAAGAAGCTAAACATAAACGTAGACCCTAAACCCTAACCTAACCCTTACCCTTACCTTTACCGCCCCACCCTAATTTTGTAGGACATGAAGATGTAGCCAGTAAGGCACTTTCATGAGAAGCAGGATTGTGATTCCCTCCCTACCGCTCTTGTGGCCCACTTTCAACTCCTGGCCAAAGGGAGCGATAGAGCAACAGGTCCAGACTTCAAGATCTGATTAAGACGCCTCAGAGGTCATCACCGACAACCTTCCAAAAACCTATTCATCTGGAAATATTCTCCTACACCCTCTTTTGGCCATAATATAATGATGAATAAGAAAACTAGACAGATATGATGTGTACCTTGTTGCTCCTCTTGACACTTAAGGGGTCCCCTGTCCCCAACCTAACCGTAACCCTCAACTCTAATCATAACCTAAACATAAACCTAATCTAAACCTAATCTTAACTCAAACCTGAATGTAAATCTAACCCTACCCAACCCCAACCCTAACGCTGCACCTAATCATTAACCTAACCCTTACCTACTTTAACCTAACTTTAAAACATGTCTTCAACTTAAAATGTAAAGATGGAAATGTAATGATTTAATGACTATGTAACCAGATTTAGGTCCCCACAACTTTAGGAATACCTGGATCACACACACACACAGTCTCAGACTTTCCATGTTCAGTTCCAGTACCAGGCCCGATTTTCCCACCCTGCATGAGAACACCCTAAAGCACTAAAGCCAAAAGAAGTAGTGCTACTGCTTTCCTACGTCCACAGTGTCATCCCAGCAGACCATCTGTTTCTCTGGGACGACAGTGCCAGTGTGAAGCTATTGTTGAGACCCTTCATCACTGCAGTCCCCACTCCCATGTGTCCTGCTCCTGACACATTAGTCTGCAGACGCTTGCTGAATTCCTGCACCCTCTGTGCAGAAGCAGTTCTCAGCTCTGCCATCCAAAATAAATATTTAACATGGTTGGCTGCTAGATCAGAAACCAGGTCTCGTCTCTGTCTTTTTCCCTGGAGACCATCCCCAGATGGGACCCAGGAGGTGTCAGCCAACAGCTCGACATTGACTTCTTGAACCGCTTTTTCGGAGGAAAACATGAAACCTGCAGATATATTCAGTTTATTTTGCGTATTTTTCCACTGATCATCACTCATCTATTTTATGTTTATAAATAAAAAAAAAATTCTATGTTTTGTTAGGTTTTCAGCATTTAAAGCTAATACATATTTTTTAGCCCATCCATTCCTCTTAAAAACTGACACTGAAAGTTAGAAATGTTTCTGAAACAAATTCTCATTTCTGAGTCAAGGGAGCAAGATCTACTCTGTTCTTTGCCGAGGTCATTGACATGATGAGCAGTGCTACACTGCCTCCCAGTGGTGGTGAAAGGAACTGTGTGCAGCTGTGTTAAATTTGAACAGATCCACCAGCAGATGTCAGAAGAATCACAAAAATGCCACCATCAGTCTGTGGAAATAGTTTCACAACACCAACTCATAAAACAGTTGCCAGAGCAAATGTGCTTTATCAGACACATATCACACACATATCAAACAAATATCGCACACATTTCGCACACTTAAAACACATATCAACCACAAATCTCATAACCTCATGGCTTTTTTAAACTAAATACCTACTCTCATTGGCAGCAGAGTGAGAAGCTGTCATATTTGAGAACAGCATAAATTGTGGTTGCAATAAAAGGGAGAAAAAAGGAATAAAGGACTTCAAATAATACAGTGATGTCTGAATTACAAATTGCCTGTTATAAATGCATACCTATAGAAATCGGTTTTAGGCAGTGATCTAAATATATGTAGTGAGCAGGGGAGTCTAATCTCATCCGGCAGGGAGTTCCAGAGCCTCGGGGCCCTGACAGAGAAAGCACAGTCACCTTGAGTAGCCAGCCTTGACCTCGGGACAGCCAACAAGGACAGGCTGGCAGATATTAGGGTGTGATTGGGTTTGTAGGGAGTCAAGAGCTGTGATGTGTAAGTAGGGGTCAGCCCATGTGGAGCTTTAAAATGTTTTTTTAAATAAATCTTAAGGTCATAACTGAATTCAACTGGCAACCAGTGAAGGGATGCTAGGATTGGAGTGATATGAGACCTACGGTTAGGTTTAGTTAGAATATGAGCAGTAGCATTTTGAAGAAGCTGCAGACCTTGTCAACCAATCGTATCCATTAAACACAGCAAATATCTCTACTGAGATCCTCAGTGGATGACTGAGCTCCTAACGTGTTGTTGTTTTGATTGGCTGTTGCTTGAGACATACGTTAACTGGGATGCAACATCTTGATAACCACAATGGTTGCATAATATACATAGATATGCATGAATAAGATAAAATCTGCACAGTATGTCAATCAAGAGAAGGGATCCAACATCGCCGGAATGTTCTCACACCTACAGCAGAATCTATTAACATGTGGAGCTTTTTCAATTTGGAATGGAAATAAAAAGGAGTTTAAATGTGAATCAGTGGGAAAAAGTTCCTTGTACTTTCAGTCACACTGGTCTTCGAGGCCAAATTACCATCACGTGTCTGTCTAAAGTTGCACGTAAAAGTCAAATTGCTTTGACTTTGACATTGAATGGCTTCGAAAACAATTGTAAACTGTTGATATTGAAACCAACAGCAGCTGATTAAGCACTTTCATTTTGAGCGTATCTAAAAACGTGCAAAACAAATGACACAAAGGTGAATAATCAAAGACTATAAAAGTTAAATTATCAGTATGTTACCTGTCCAAGTTAATATTAATCTTTATTGACCATCATAACTGCAACGATTAATAGTCACAAGTTTGTTTCATGTGTTGTTGGTCTGTACTAAATGGATCCGGGTTGTCCAGTTCTGTTTCTTACTGTTAAAGGGAGTTTTTTTTCTCTCCACTGTCGCCAAGTGTTTGCTCATTGTGGGAACTGTTGGGTTTCTCTATAATTTTGATCTCAACTTAACTAGGTAAAGTACCTTGAGATAATGTACTTTATGAGTTGGTGCTATGCAAGTAAAATTGAATTAAATTGGATTACTATGGTTTGCAGAGATTCATTTCGTTTCACAATCTTTTATGCTTCACACATTTTACAATAACATCATATTCGATTAGTATGAAAATAATAGAAAGCAGAATAATGTAACTTTTTTTATTTCTACATGTTTGGTTTGGTAATTTAACAAGATATAACCTAAATTTCAGACAATTTTTTATTTCACAAAAAATAAAGATTGAATTAAACAGGGAAAACAACACTGTACATTAAAATTATTATTATATTACACACGACCCTTACCTTTACATTAATCTTAACCTGAACCTTTACCTTTACTCCCCCAACCCTTATTTTTGGGCCAAAAAGAAGTAGCCAGTAAGGCACTCTTATGACTAGCAGGATTGTGATTCCCTCCCTTCCGCTCTTTTGGTCCACTTTCAACTGCTTGCCACAAGGAGCGTTAGAGCAACAGGTTCGGGTTCAATATCCAATTAAGACGCCTCAGAAGTCATCACCGACAACTTTCCAAACCCCTATTCATCTGGTTATCGTCCCACACCCTCTCTGTGACATTGTATCATGTTCACAGTCAACGTGTAACCTCCCTGACGGACCAATGGGACACAAGGATGCACACCATCAGAACATCACTCTTGAACTCTGTTGGACCAATAAAATTGAAGTTTTATTGTTATTGTTATTGTTGCAATAAAAGTGAGAAAAGAGGAATAAAGGACTTCAAATAATACAGTGGTGTCTGGAATTACAAATTGCCTGTTATAAATGCATACCTATAGAAATAGGTTTTGAGCAGTGATTTAAATATAGGTAGTGAGTTGGGGAGTCTAATCACATCAGGCAGGGAGTTCCAGAGCCTCGGGGCCCTGACAGAAAGCACAGTCACCTTGAGTAGCCAGCCTTGACCTCGGGACAGCCAACAAGGACAGGCTGGCAGATATTAGGGTGTGATTGGGTTTGTAGGTAGTCAAGAGCTTTGATGTGTAAGTGGGGGTCAGCCCATGTGGAGCTTTAAAATGTGTTTTAAAAGAATCTTAAGGTCAAAACTGAATTCAACTGGCAACCAGTGAAGGGATGCTAGGATTGGAGTGATATGAGACCTACGGTTAGGTTTAGTTAGAATATGAGCAGTAGCATTTTGAACAAGCTGCAGACGTTGAACCTTGTCACCCGATCGTATCCATTAAACACAGCAAAGATCTCTAGTGAGATCCTCAGTGGATGGCTGAGCTCCTAACGTGTTGTTGGTTCGATTGGCTGTTGCTTGAGACATACGTTAACTGGGATGCAACATCTTGATAACTACAATGGTTGCATAATATACATAGATATGTATGAATAAGATGAAATCTGCACAGTATGTCAATCAAGAGGAGGGATCCAAAATCGCCGGCATGTTCTCACACCTACAGCAGAATCTATTTACATGTGGGCTCTTTCAATTTGAAATGGAAATAAAAAGTTAAAATGTGAATCAGTGAGAAAAAGCTTTGGTGCTGATGATTCCTTAAACTTTAAGTCACACTGGTCTTCAAGACCAAATTACCATCATGTGTCTGTGTCTGTCTTTTTATTTGCCACTAAAAGTCAATTTGCTTTGACTTTGACATTGAACGGCTTTGAAAACAATTGTAAACAGGTAATAATGAAAGCAACAGCAGCTGATTGAAACACTTTCACTATGAAGCGTATCTGAAAACGTGCAACACAAATGACACAAAGGTGAATAATCAGAGACTATTAAAGTTAAATTATCAGTGTGTTACCTGTCCAAGTTGATATTAATCTTTATTGACCAATGACCATCATAACTGCAATGATTAATAGTCACAAGTTAGTTTCATGTGTTGTTGGTCTGTGCTAAATGGATCCGGGTTGTCCAGTTCTGCTTGTTACTGTTAAAGGGAGTTTTTTTTCTCTCCACTGTCGCCAAGTGTTTGCTCATTGTGGGAACTGTTGGGTTTCTCTATAATTTTGATCTCAACTTAACTAGGTAAAGTACCTGGAGATAATGTACTTTATGAGTTGGTGTTATGCAAGTAAAATTGAATTAAATTGGATTACTATGGTTTGCAGAGATTCATTTTGTTCACAATCTTTTATGCTTCACACATTTTACAATAACATCATATTCGATAAGTATGAAAATAATAGAAAGCAGAATAATGTAACTTTTTTTATTTCTACATTTGTGGTATGATAATTTAACAATATAAAACATAATTAAAGACAATTTCTTTCTTTATAAAAAATAAAGATTCAATTAAAATGTACATCATCAAAAAGGGGAAACAACACTGTACAATAATATTATTATTATATAACACATAAGCATCAGTGCTGTGATTGCAAAAATCATGTTAGAACAAAACGAACAAGTACAGCAATGGATACTTTTTTCATTTTTGTATTCACTTTATAAGCCAAGATCAACTGAAGCTCATTCACACATTTTGCAACAACAACACATTCAACCAGTATAAAAATATAGAAAGTGATCTGATACTTTTTTTGTTGTAATTTAATAAGATCAAGCATCAATATTTATAAACTTTACAAAAATAAAGATTGATTTAATATTTACAATAAATTATTTAATATTTACAACATCAATCAGTGGAAACTATAATGGACATTATTATTACACTATGTGTATTATTTCATAATACATCTGACCCAGTGCAAAAATCAAATAGTCAAACAAAAGTATAGTTTTGCAATATTTTAGGTTTTTGTACATGATCAGTATCTTCACATCTATATCTCAGTAGAATATTCACATATTTAGAAATAAAGTGTTGACAAGGTTTGTTCAAAGGACAACTTTTGTTCTAAGTGTCAGCTTTATCCGCCGGGCACATTCAGGAAGTGCCACTCATAGGATATTCTTTATGACGCATTGTCTGGCTGGTGTCCTGGAGCTGTCACAGAGACGAACTCGCCCTCCCCTCAGGCTCAGATCACATGTCGACACAGCGGGCAGGTGCCGAACTCCTGGAGGACCAGAGGGGTGCAGAGCCAGCACAAACACCGGTGACCACAAGGCAGGGTGATTTCGGCCTCCCTTACCATGCACACCACACACGGTTCGTCTGTGATCACAACAGGGAAATCATCAAAACAAGTCTGGCAGCTTCAGCTCAAACACTATCACACCCTCCTCCTCCTCTGTGGACATAAACACTGGACTCAAAGAGTATTTGGAGGGAAGCAGTCTTACCTGTTGAGACGTCTGTTTCAGGACAGGTGATGTATTCAATTTCGCAGAGTCTGGAATTGTCAGATATCAAACGGCTGTCAACAGGCGAGGTGGGGAATTCAGGTGCAGGACAGGATCTGTAAGTGGACATCATCTTCTTCTTCTCTGAGCCTGCAGCGAAGAGCAAGAGAGACAATATATCATCATTTTGATGAAATTCATCCAAACAATACCCGGTCAACAAATAGATAAGAAGAGAAAGGTCATGGTAATGTGAGGGTAAACTTACCCAGGAGTGAAATAGAACACGTCTGTCCATAGATGTCTATCATGGCCCACAGTGGCCGGCTCAGGTCCACTCCTGCTAGCAGTTTGTGCTGCCTGCTGTTGTTGCTTGTGAAATACATGTTACCGCCACACGAAACCCAGAACACCAGCTCTGAGCCTGCCTGGCAGTAAGACTCAGGCACAGGAGCAGCCCAGTGGCCAGGGCGGTCGGTGAGGTTGGGAATGGCCATGATAGGCAGGGGCCGGGGTCTGTCTGAGGGAGGCACGTTTGTGAGGCCCACGCGGAGAGCCCCGTGCCACGAGATCAAATCTCTCTCCACCCTCAGACGAATCTTCTCCTGGACCTTCACAGTGCGGCTGCTGAACACCAGGCCGTTTTTGAAGGTGCCCTCGATCCTCTCTGCGCGTCGATCCCCACAGCTCAGGCGGACCTTCTCTCCCACTGCCCGTTTGTGAAAGGTCAAAGGGCCGAGGCAGCACATGCCGCACCTGTGTGATGTCTCTGATGCATCACCTGCAAGAAAAGAAGTTAAGAATGTGTTCATGAGTGTTTTTATGACAAGAAGAAGTAAATACTGGCCACTTATCCTGTTATAATTAATTATTTCCTTTTTAATGTTTAAAGGTATATTGACACTCAAGATAAAATTTGCAATAAAACTTGTGACGGTTTACAACTTTACAAATACTAAATAGGTCATTCTGAAAGTAGCTGAAGCTCATGCTTTCACTTTTGATATTTAATCAACAAGCTCACATAGACCGAACACAAGTAGGTCATCAGTGATAAGCTGCACATTTACAGTCATATCCTGTAGTTTCTTTATATGTCTTAGATCTTTAATGTTACACTTGCACATGGTCATGAATGCCTGATTCCTGATATTAATTTAATTTCTTCTCCCTCATTTGTTGCTCACCTGTACAACTGATAGGAAAAGACTTACATACATACATACATATTTACATATGATGCTAATATGTCTTAATATCTATTAAATGTTACTATTTTGTTAAAAAATAACATAAAATAAAAACCTTTACATTTTTCAACCTAAATGACAAATTCCCATTTACAGATAATCATATTAATATTTAAAGAAGTGTTGCAATTTGCACATTAAAGTAGAAGACATTATCTCACCAGAGTTTCCACTGTCCTTCACCATCACGAAGCAGCTCCCAGTAATTTTCTAAGTGTCTTGGCAGGAGATAGGTTCACGTCTCTGTCTTGGTTCTACTGTGCAGCTATGGGAATGTTGTCAGGCTTTAAGAAGGCGCACGTGTGGCTCCAAAACACAAACAGACCAAAAAGGAATTTGAAAGGGGAGGAACCCGAGGGCGGAACCAAACTTTGGAAATTTTCCTCAAGCTGAGGGCAGGGTGGCACTGGTGCCCTAATTTTTTTCTTTTCATCCCCAGTGAGGAGAATGTAAAAACACCTGTAAGTTGTTGTTGTATGTTTTAAGTTGTTGATGTCTTAGAATTTTCTGTAAATAATATAACTATCTCAGATACATCAGTTTACTGTAATCGCTTGTGTTTACTACAAAGTTGGTCATATCTCTCCTGGGATATTGAATGCTGACACTTAGTACTAATAATTGAATATGCAAACCCTAATTTGGCCTTTTTATCCAAGCCGCAGTGCAATTATGAAAAAATTACAAAAGCATAAATATATATATAAATATATATACATGTTAAAAATAAAAAAATACAGAAAAGGCTTTAAAAAGGCCTTAAATGTATTCAAGTATAAATAAATAAATAACGTTTGCGATGAAAAAGGCCTTTTCCGCATCTGCACATGTATTTATCCATTTTTATAATCATGTATTCCTTAATTTGTCCATTTATTTTTATATCTATTTATTTGTTTATGCTTTCCTTAATTTATTTATTTTTAATTTATTAATTTATTTATTTATACTTGTGTTAATTTTAATCCTTTATCTGCAATATTCTGTAATCTGATGCAGTGTGACCTTATTCTAAGTGAAACACTGTGGAAGTCCCCTATTTCAACGCATCATGGAAAATACCACCAAAGTATCAGATTTCACTTCTGCTGTGCGGCATTTGCAGAAACTTCACACAAGGCTGAGTGATTGCATATTGCAAAGGTTGATATAATTAAAAAGTTCCCCAACTGAGGTAGACCAGTGAGTCAAACAGCTCTGCCCTCTACAGCCAAACGTGTGCATTTCTTTCACTCCCCACTGACTGTCGGTCATGATCATGTGACAGGAGGCGGAGAGGGCTGGAAATCCAAAATGACATCATCACTCCTGGAAAGTTACTGAGAAACACAAGGCTTTTCCCCATAAACTCCAAATCACATGACACTCAGAGATACTGCAAGCTGCACCCACAACACACTGGAAGAGTCGGCATGTTTTATAGTACAATACACCCATCTGAACATGTTTTCACATGCATATAATGGATTTATACATTAAGCATCTGATTCTAGTCATAGAACTGAACTCTATTCATGCACCCTAACCTATTTCCCTATCGGAAAAGTAACTATCAGACAACTAGATTACTGTTATGTTCCCTTTGCATGGATACATGAATATTGCACTCATTAATTACAAATATTATATTATTATTAGTAGTAGTAGTAGGAGTATACATTTTCTCCCTTTGCACATTTCAATATAAATATAAATCACAGATCTTAATAACACAAGTTAGCATTTATTGCTTCCTTTATTGTGAACAATGATATTATTCTAAAAAGACAATAAGACTTGCCTGATGGACATGAAATAAATGTAATGCAACAAATTGTCAGCAGCAAACAAACTGCACAGAAACAACATGTAAAATTGTAAATGAAGGTAGAACTGAACCACAGGAAAAATGTGAAAACGATGACATCAACCAACTTTATACAGGGGGGGCTCATTTCAGGCAAAATCACATGAGCGGGAAACAGGACAAAGACAGGAATTAAGGCAAGAGATACCCACAAGGAAAGAAGTTTCCAAATAAAACAGGAAATGGAGGGTCACCCTGAACTCAAGGGGAGTGAAAAAAAAAAATACTGAACACAAATCTAAACACAAGAAAAACAAGGAAAATCTGTTCAACAATAACCTTTCAATAGTTCAGAGGCCAGAATCATCACACACTTATTTTCCTCAGATCCACTGGTGATCAACCCTGGAGGATCCTCACAATATCCTTCTCCACCCTGTTTTGTCGGGGGGGTTAAGGTTATAGTCCCGGACACTGGCTATGCACAGTGTTCACACGTCCTCTAACTCGAGTGATCCTGCCGACAACGACCATTTTTGTGGCAGCGATTTCTGTTGAATAAAGAGCAAAGTGAACGTTGGTCTTTCTGAGCTTTAATTCAGCATCTGCAGATGGACTCACAACATATCACAGCATGACATGCGACTAATGAGTGAATGTGTGAACAACAGTTATTCATACTTGGTAGCTGCTCCATACATTATCTATCATATGTATCACTGAGTCAGGAACACTTTACACTTTGAGGTGCATCATTCCGGTGGTGATAGGCAATCACCACCTTTCCAACATGTTAAAACTCTTTCTCCTAATCAATGTTGTAAATACTGTTGTTTTTGTTGATTTTCTCAGTTACACGTGGCATCTATTGCACTTCTGTCCATCCTGGGAGAGGGATCCCTCATGTGTGGCTCTCTCTGAGATTTCCATGTTTTCTAAAATGACTAGATTCACATTCTGTAAAACAAAAACAGATTGATATGATACAGTCATACCACTCATCGATAAGAAAAGCAAGGGTGTGTCGCCATGTTGAACCAGTAGCAGGAAGTAGAGGAGCCGTGGAAAACAAAGGGAGATTTCTAATTTAATTTCTGGTTTAATTTGATTGGGCCTGTTCCTATGATGGAAGAACTTTTTCCACAGTGACTATTCGTTCACCAATGATCTGACTATTGTCCTTATTCTGATTTAGAATTATTATAATAATCTTACATAATTTATAATAGGATTTATAATAATCTAATTCCTTTTTTTAAGAATTATGATGTTTAATTGAATTTCTTAATATTCTATTCGTATTCCTGTTTACATTTTACAGAGGATTTAATCTAAATATTGAAGTTGCTTAATGCTGTGAAAACTCCAACAGGACGTTATTTAAGAAGCATGTCAAATCTGAATACTCCACATGTTTTAATTTGCTAGTGATCTAATTCTGGTTACGGTAATCAGAAAATACTATTGGGCTGGCCTTGCTTTATTCAGAGTATTTATTCAGGATCTAAATCATGTATACACAATTTTAATTATTATAAACTGGTGCATTGTGTTATTGTGTTGTATAATTTACAATAAAACTATGTAATGTTTTTGTGTAAAATCTCCAGTGTATAAGCATAGCATGCCCTCCTCCTCCTCCTCCTCCTCCTCCTCCTCCTCCTCCTCCTCCTCCTCCTCTGTGTGCTCCAGCTGCCTCAGCTCCACCACACTTGGTCAGACATGGCAGGCCATCAAAAAATCTACTTGTTCCCACTCCACCTGTTCAAAACTCAATTAATCTGCTGCCTTCCAATAAAAGGCTTGGCTTTCACCTAGGAGCCAATAGAAAGGCATTAAAGCAGCGAGACCCAGGCCAATCCCAGGCTGAATTCTAATGTGGCCTATCTTTATCAAGGTGCCACTCCATTTCCAGATACTGCTTATTTATACGATTTCTGAGGAGCCAGGCGGCAGGAGGGATATGTCTTTGGGGGAACACTAAGATCTGTGTGCAGAGGGCTCGTCCAGAACTTCAGATATGGAGCTATCAAACGTCACACGGTGGCTGAGAAGAGGGGAAGGGCGGAAGTGAAGAGTTTATCTGCTGTTTCAACGTTTCTGATGTGGTAGCAACTTTGGCAAACACCACAGACTTTGTTAAAATTGCTATTGGTGCCCTTGATTGTTTGAGCATCTGGGAACGGTGCAGGGTGTGATCCCAGATCCTGACATCACCCGTGGCTGGGAGAACTCCTCGTGTGCCCGTCAGAGGTCTCCTCCTGCTTGGATCTCGTTTGATGTGTTGCTGAAATCTGGAGCCAGAGTTACTAACGTCCCATGGATCCAAACATCCAGGGATCCTTTCTGTTCAACAACAGCCTCAACCAGTTCCCCTCGGATCTAAAGGCGCCGGTTAACCAGTACTCAGTGCCCAACTCTTTCTACAAGCTCAACCCTGGCCTGAACAGCCAGCTGCAAGCAGGCACACCCCACGGCATCAGTGACATCCTGAGTCGCACCATGATGGGCACCACGGGCACCACCACCCTGCTGTCTGGATACTCGACCATGGGGGGGTTCAGCCCCTCCGTCTCCAACGCGTCCATGTACTATAACCGAGACTACAACTCGTCACTGGGCGGCTTCACCAAGCCGGGCGCCGAGTGCCCGATGAAGGCTCGCAGTGTGAGCTGCTGGGCCGAGAGCAGCTGTGACTGGAGAGGAGGGAGGCAGCAGTGCACCAACAGTGAGTCTCAATACTGAAGGCTGGGCTCAGCATCCAGCCCATCACTGCATTACTACATCCCTGTGTCTGTCTGTCAGCACACACCTAAGGATGCTAGCCATTAGTGAAGGAAAGAATGCTGACACCAACAAATTTCTTGCTGTGAATCAATCAGAACTATAAAACATAGATGTCAGAGATCATAAATACAATACAAATTATACATTTTACTCCTCTAAAATATAAATAAGAGTGTAGGAGTTTTGTTATTAAAAGTGTAGCATAGATAAAGAAAAAACAATAAATAAAATGTACGGATGATGGGTTCAAGGGGTGTAAGCTAAATACTAGAGAATATGCATAATACTTATATGTGTATATATATATCATGCTGCATAAATATAATTTAATTGATTCAGTCTAAAACTCAGCGTATAGGAAAACAAATAGATAGTTTGTGACTATATATAATGGATTGCCTAAATTCAAACTGAGACGATTAATATATCTTAGTAAATCCCTCTGTTTTTCACAAGTTGTACATATAACATTGCATTGCTTGTGTAATGAATTAACTCAAACAAAAGTGTGTTATGTCTGTAACATTTTCTGCGTTGATATTGTCAGGCGGTGCTCCTCTCGGGGAGATGTCTGGCAGGAAGAAACACACCAGGCCGACGTTCAGTGGACATCAGATATTTGCTCTGGAGAAAACCTTCGAACAGACCAAATACCTGGCCGGGCCTGAGAGAGCGAGGCTGGCTTATTCCCTGGGAATGACCGAATCACAAGTTAAGGTAGGATGTGAAAATTATTGTTCCCTGGGAGACGTTTGACAAATTTGAAGGATAATCTTTTTGGACACATTACTCTTTTTCTTTTTTGTTTAATTTGTCTTTGTTTGACCATCACCATGTTATTTTTTTGTTGTATTTTATGGTTTCATGTGCAGCTGTGAGTCTAATTCTGAAAGCTGCTGCATATTTCCTTAATTATTCACAACTGAAGGTAATGTAATGTGTAATTATCATGTATGATTGGTTGTTTGGTTGATTTTTATTATTGCATCGTACACATAATGTGCCCAATCTAAAACACGCTTATAAGACATTATTCAGAAAAAGAAAATACAAACCAGAGCAGCAGTGTCACTAATAAGAGTAAATAAAAATAACCATGTAAAATCCAGAGGATTTTGTTTGCTCCAAGATTTAGAAACAAAGGTAGTCAACTTATAAGTCGTAGAACTGTCATCATCAGTGCACCAGTACAATCCAGAAAGAAAACAGGATATATATAGTCCTAAATACTCCGCTTCCTCCATCCATCCATCCATCCATCCATCCATCCATCCATCCATCCTTCTACCCACTCATTCATTCATGCATTCATCCATTCGGAAACTGGGTCATGACTGATTTCCACAGCTTTCGATGTGTCACAATGTCTCCAAACATGACGCACCCTCCTCCAGCAGCAGCAGCAGCAGCAGCACAGTGAATGGCGCCTTGCTGTGTTTCAGGTGTGGTTTCAGAACCGACGCACCAAGTGGAGGAAGAAGAGCTCCACGGAGCCGAGCTCCACGCAGGGCAGCCTGCAGGCCGGGGGGGGCGAGGCCTCGGAGAACGAGGTGGAGGACGAGGAGTACAACAAGCCCCTGGACCCCGACTCCGACGACGACAAGATCCGCCTGCTGCTGCGCAAACACCGCAGAGCTTTCTCCGTGCTGCGCCTCGGGCCGCACCACGTCTGACGCGCGCACACGCACTTCAGCAACACATGCATGAGCACATGAAAAATCACATTAGTTTAGATCACAGTTAAATCCACGAAGCATGTTCAGAGCAGGACATCAGAGGGTTCAATACACAACACGAAGCTAAAAGAAGATGTTTACTTTTATAAGTTACTGATCTCTGGTCTGTTTACGGTTGTAACAAATCGCCCTGTTTCAACCCCAGGGCAAAGTTACTACGCATTAAATTTAAAGGACACGGGCGGAGCCGACCCACTGTGTTTGTTGCACGCTGCCTGAACAAGTTAACATAAACGAAAAATCCCTAATTGGACCGATAACCTAGTTATCGGTCTTACCAAAAATTAACTAAATATATATATAAACGGAAAACACTCAAACAGGTTGCTTATTATATACTGTATTTACACAAAACACCAATAACCCCCCTCGCTCATGCCCGCAAACATTGGCGGACCCGTGAACATAAACAAGCTATTTACACACACTCAAACAACAATATTTTCCCACCCCAGGTCCAAACATAATCCCCAAACAAACGTCCAAAACAAAAATGTCTGCAGGTGTGGCGAGGTGAGTGCCGCAAACAAATCAAAGTCCACGCTTTCTCACCCCCTTCCAGTGCCCAGAAAATGTTCAGTCCACGATATAAGCCATTACAAAAATCTCCCAGGTAATAATCCCGTTCCAGAGAAAAAATCCTTTCGGTTGTAAATTATATATCCAGTTCCTCGAACCACTGGCCGCACCGCCCGCCCGCAGCTCCAAAAAAAACACACACCTCCCGGCGGGACGTCACTTCCCCATATTTAACACATTTCCTTTACAAAAACCCCATATTTACATAATCACACAAATAATAAACAATCCCACAAATAATAAACAAATACATACATAGATCCACTTCCTCATTCCTATAGTTTTAAGGTGTCTGACCAATGACATATGTAGCCTTTTTTTTTTGATCCATAAAGTGCACTGCGGTGACCTTTACATTCCCCCCCCCCCAGCCAGCGGCTTATCGGGACCATAGTAGGGTTTCAGGTCGACCACATTTATATTGTCCACCTTCATTTTGTCAGACACCCAACGAACTCGGTAATTAATAGGACCTAACCTTTTCTCTACCCTTACAGGCCCTGACCATCTGGGTGCAAATTTGGCAGAGAATTTAGCTGAGGCTTTAGACAAAGGATGTGCCCTAACCCAGACCAGATCCCCAACAGCAAAGTGTACATCTTTGCGTCGTGCATTATAATATCTGGCTTGTCTAGCTTTGGCCACCCCAACATGCCTTTCAACCTCCTCCAGCAATTGTGTGTGTGAGTGTAGGATGTGATATGCTGATGAGCTAGGTGCAGGGGACTGGTGTATGAGACGCTCCAGTGGGCCTTTGAGGGTGCGACCAAGAGCTAACATTGCAGGGGTCACCCCAGTGGTCTCGTGCACTGCAGTGTTGATCGCGAACCTAAATTCTGGCAGCCACCGGTCCCAATCATAATGGTAATTCCCCACAAAAGAGGCGATCATGGTCTTCAAGGTCCTGTTGACCCTCTCTGTCAGATTGGTCTGTGGGTGGTAGGCCGTAGTGAGCTTATGGGTTACGCCCCACGACTGACAAAGGCTAGCCATCAGCTGGCTTGTGAATTGGGGGCCTCGGTCTGACACCAAGTACTTGGGAACCCCCCAGCGAGTGAAAATGTCATTTTTCAGGACCTGACAGACTTTTGGCGTCTTAGAATCCTTCAGGGCGAAAAGCTCCACCCATTTGGTGTAGTAATCCACGACTACCATCAGCACTGAATTCCGGCCTTTGCTTAGTGGTAGGGGTCCCATGAAGTCTACTCCAATCATTTCTCCTGGAACCTTGACCTCTGTGGATTGGAGTTGCCCAGCTGGTTTCTCGTTGGATGGCTTATATTGCTGGCACACAGAACAGGCTCGGACATGGCTCCACACATCTTTTCGGACCGTTGGCCACCACGCCACCTCCAATATTTTCAGGAGGGTTTTCATCCTCCCTAGATGTCCTCCAAAAGGGCTGTTGTGAAAATAAACCAGAAACTCTGGCACCAATACATCTGGGGTAACCATCTGGTAATTAAATCCCCCGTACTTTGAAGGCACACCCCGGTACAACACTCCTTGTTGGTATTCATAGTGAATGCGACCAGGTGTGGGCTGCTCGATGGAAAGGCCAAGCTCTTTACAAAGTGTGTCAGACTGCTGGGCACTTTCAATATCTTGAAGGGAGCTGGGTAAGGCAGACCAGTTTGATTTTGGAACCGCAACACAAACGTTCCCTTCTGATAATGGCGGTGCCCGGGATAGTGCATCAGGGACAATATTACAGCAGCCCTTCTTATAGTTGACTCTGAAGGAGTAAGGCTGGAGCCGCAGAGTCCATCTGGTCAGGCGAGACGACGTTTTAGGGCAGTTAAAGGCCCAGGTTAGAGCACTGTGGTCCGTGAATACTTGGAACATCTCCCCCTCTAGGTAGTGTCGCCACTTCTCCACTGCCCAGACGACAGCTAGGCACTCCTTCTCCGAGGTGGAGTATCTCAGTTCTGCACCCTGCAGTGTTCTTGAGGCAAAGGCTATGGCCTTCTCCTCCCCGTCAATAGTCTGCATCAGGACGGCCCCTAGTCCCACGTCGCTGGCATCACAGTGCACCTGGAAGCCAAGGAGCGGCTGCGGCTGAGCCAACACTGGTGGTGACTGCAACATCATCTTGAGATGTTCGAAGGCGTCTTGACATTGCTCAGTCCACTCCCACAATACCCCTTTCCTCTTGAGGTTATTCAGTGGAGCCACAATGTCCGCTAGTCTAGGTAGAAACTTGTGGTACCAGCCCACTAATCCAAGGAATCTTTGGAGACTCTTCAAGTCTGTTGGTGCTGGATAGGCTGATATGGCCACAATCTTTGCTGGGTCCACGGCTACACCCTCCCCTGATACTATATGCCCCAAAAATGTTAACTGAGTCTGAAGAAGATGGCATTTCTTCACATTGAGGGTTAGGCTGGCCTCATGCAGCTTTTGGAAGACAGCATCCAGATCTTGTAAATGCTGCTCCTGAGTCTTGGAAAAAATGATGATGTCATCTATATACACGAAACAGATTTTCCCCTTTAACTCCCCAAGGACAGATTCCATCAACCGCTGAAAAGTGGCACCTGCGTTCCGCAGTCCAAATGGCATAACTCTAAACTGGAAGAGGCCTAGATGGGTGGTCACGGCGGTCTTCCTTTTGCTTTCTTCGTCCATGGCCACCTGCCAGTAACCACTCTGGAGATCCAGTGAGCTAAAATATCGGGCCCCCTGCATGGACTCCAGAATTTCATGCACCAACGGCATTGGATATGCATCGTGATGCGTTTTGGCGTTGAGGCCTCTATAGTCCACACAGAAACGGGGTGTCCCATCCTTCCTTGGGACTAAGACCACTGGGGAGGCCCAGGCCGACGAGGAAGGCTCTATCACACCATCACTGAGCATCTTCTTAATCTGCTCCTCGATGACTGCTTGCTTATGTACCGATGCTCTATAGGCTCTCTTTCGCACTGGCAGCTCATCCGTGGTCATGATTTTGTGCCTTACGATTTCAGTTGCACCTGTGGACTCTGTCCAAACTGTAGGCCATTTCTGCAGCAGTGGCCTAACCACCACCGGTTGAGCCTCTACTAGAGGCAGGCTTGGCTGCTTGATGCTAGCCTCTTCAAATACTGCTACATAAAAATTGATTATTGAGCCTTGAAACCCCCACTGCAATGCATCCCGGGTTTTCGTTAAAAACTTGTGCTCTGTCCCCCCTGGCATGACATACTTCCTAAGGTGGGGCATTAAGACTATCTGGCTTGCACACATAAAGTCTAACCCGAGTAGTAGAGGCATATACAGCTGATCATCACTCAATATATGAACGCTGATGGAGACATGAGTGTCATTGAGGGTGAGGAGTAGGTTAGTTTTCCCTAGAGCCTTACTCTCATGTCCATTGGCCATAACGAACCTCGGGACTTCACTCACGTTCAGAGTCTCTCCAGCCCTCCTTAGGTTGTTCCATAAGGTTCTGTTCATCAATGTGTATGTGCAGCCTGAGTCAAGGACGGCATCTCCGTGTGATCCTCTGATCCTTACTGGTACGACCAGGAGGGTTGGACTGCCCAGAACCGATGCCACATCCGCACCATGTCCACGGCCCTGACAATGTTCAGGTTTCCTGCTGGATTTTTTGCTAGTACGGTCTGAAGAGTGGGACTGCTGAACGCGGTTCCAATAGTCTTTGGAGTTGCTCCAGTCTTTCTCGATCAAAGACCCCACCTTAACCAGCTGGTCGACTGTGGACACAATGCCACGTAGGCCACTGGCCAGCCGTGGATTACACGATCTGAGGATTCGCCGCACCACCTCTTCCTCTGCCATATCGGAACTCCACTTCAGGCAGAGTGCCCGGTGATCATAGGCAAAGTCCCTCAGGCACTGATCGGGTGATTGCACACTAGAACGGAGCTGCTCCTCAATCTCCGACTGGTAATCAGTGGGCAAGAAAGCTTCCAGGAATGCATTTTTGAACATCTCCCAATTAGCTATTTTGCTGCGAGCGGCTAACCACCAGCTCCGTGCTGGTCCTTTTAGAACGGCGTTAAGGGTGCCCAGGAACTCAAAGTCACTCAGTGGTCTTAAAGAAAGAAAGTTCTCACACTGTTCGATGAAATCAGTGACATCAGCTGAACTCCTCGAGTCACCAAACTGGGGAAACTCCATTCTAATAGGTGGTTTAGCTGAAGCTGCGGCCGCGGCCGGGAGTGAACCATCTCTCACAGATGTTTGGCGGCCGGCAGACAAGACCACAGCCGGAGTGGAGAAACTAACAGGCTTCCATGAAGACCGGCTTTTGTTGATGGTCTTCTTAAGTTCTTCATCCCACCGTTTATCCCTCCGCTGCAGGCAGGATACCAGAGCTTGATCAAATCTCTGCAGCCTTGTGTCAATATACTCCTTCGCCTCCTTAGCCATTGCATCAATTGCTGCTCGGAGCCCCTCCTCCCGATTGAGCGTACTATCGGCTGCTTCCTTAAACCGGTTCTCCAAAGACTCAATTTTTAACTGTAAGTCCTGCAGATGTTCCTCCACTCCAATGGCTCCATTATCATCACTGTCCTCTGACTGATGTTGATCCTCATCCTGGGGGTCAAGATACATCGATTCCAGCATGCTGGTTACCTCACTGAGGCCACTGCGGTTGTGTCTACAGGTAACATGCCGATAATTGTCATCTTCAGGAGGAGAAGGGATATTTCGAGCCAAATCGATGAGGGGCAGTGAGCTCTCTTCAGGTGCATCATCACACCTGGGTGACCCCTGCTGCCTTGAAGCCGCCATTTTACTGACAAGTGAAGCTAAGCCCTCAGGGAAATGTGTGCGTAATGTTGCAGTATTCGTTAATAAAAGGATGTATTCACTGTACTGTAGTTGCAATATACATGTATGTATATATATATATATATATATATATATATATAGGTAGGCCCGGTTTGCACAGCTACCCTGCTCTGATCCTAATCTTCACAAATCAATTAAACTTAACTGTCCCTGAATATCTAATACAGTTATTGGAAAAAACAACACAGTTATGCCACAAATCAATTAATTAAACTTAACAGTCACTGAATATCTAATACAGTTATTGGAAAAAACAACACAGTTATGCCACAAATCAATTAATTAAACTTAACAGTCACTGAATATCTAATACAGTTATTGGAAAAAACAACACAGTTATGCCACAAATCAATTAATTAAACTTAACAGTCACTGAATATCTAATACAGTTATTGGAAAAAACAACACAGTTATGCAACTTAATTCTTAATGAAATATAGATAACACGTAAAGTGCCGTGATACTGAAGAAGCTGTATCAAACACAATTTTCGGCCCGTGTTATTTTAACTTGAAACAAACAAAAGCCCGACGGGAGAAAAAAACTCCTCGGGACAAACGCACATGCTCCGTACACAGCGATATCGATTTTAATTTTATCATCCACTGGGCCCCATACTGGCCACCACTCTGTAACAAATCGCCCTGTTTCAACCCCAGGGCAAAGTTACTACGCATTAAATTTAAAGGACACGGGCGGAGCCGACCCACTGTGTTTGTTGCACGCTGCCTGAACAAGTTAACATAAACGAAAAATCCCTAATTGGACCGATAACCTAGTTATCGGTCTTACCAAAAATTAACTAAATATATATATAAACGGAAAACACTCAAACAGGTTGCTTATTATATACTGTATTTACACAAAACACCAATAACCCCCCTCGCTCATGCCCGCAAACATTGGCGGACCCGTGAACATAAACAAGCTATTTACACACACTCAAACAACAATATTTTCCCACCCCAGGTCCAAACATAATCCCCAAACAAACGTCCAAAACAAAAATGTCTGCAGGTGTGGCGAGGTGAGTGCCGCAAACAAATCAAAGTCCACGCTTTCTCACCCCCTTCCAGTGCCCAGAAAATGTTCAGTCCACGATATAAGCCATTACAAAAATCTCCCAGGTAATAATCCCGTTCCAGAGAAAAAATCCTTTCGGTTGTAAATTATATATCCAGTTCCTCGAACCACTGGCCGCACCGCCCGCCCGCAGCTCCAAAAAAAACACACACCTCCCGGCGGGACGTCACTTCCCCATATTTAACACATTTCCTTTACAAAAACCCCATATTTACATAATCACACAAATAATAAACAATCCCACAAATAATAAACAAATACATACATAGATCCACTTCCTCATTCCTATAGTTTTAAGGTGTCTGACCAATGACATATGTAGCCTTTTTTTTTTGATCCATAAAGTGCACTGCGGTGACCTTTACACGGTTACACTGACATGTGGGGGCATTAGGTCTCTTCATTTTGTAAAAACATGAGAAAGTAACATGGGGGGAAAGAAGTGCATGATGGAGCTGTTTCTGATTCTAATGAATAAAGAAGAGAACAACGGTAGTCATGTGTTCTACATTTGAACAGCTAGACTTGTTTGTGCTTATTTGAATTTCAAAATAAAACAGCAAAGTGTCATGTCATATGGACAAATAACTTTATGAAACTTTCTTTACTCATTGATATACCCAGTATGCTGGAACATTTTGAGGTTGAAATTTAAGGGAAATATAATCCGGAAAGTTACTTTGAAATAATAAAAGATTTTTGTCATGAGTTTAACATTATTGTAATGAGTTTAACGTACATGTGAGTTCTGTTACGATGTCAGGAACACATTTTAATTTACATTATTAATATAGACACAATGGAAAAATTCTTAAATGTTATATAAATACATTTTAAATCAAAGATGGTTAAAATAAAGATACACCTTTTTGATTTAATTTGTACATTGTGAAAAATGTCAATGGCCAATGCAATAAACTATTGTGCGTTATTTGTAATATCTGGTGATTTCATTCTTACTTTTAACCAAACTCAAACTGAACCATTAGTTGGCTGGGGAGGCTGGAGCCTCCGTGGGTGCATTTGCTGCCAAGTGACAGTTAAAGTGAAACCGCGAGCGACAGAAGCACAAAAGCTGGAGAGAAGTACAAGGTTCAAAGGTCAACTCTTGTGTGCTTTACCAGTGTGGCTCGGCTTAATTGAAGACAATGACCCCAGCAGCCCGCTCGACATCACGCAACACAAAATCAATAGCGGCAGAGCAGCTCATTTACCATTAAAGCTCAGTGAGTTTAGCCTCCATCTGGCCTGACATGATTGTGCCAGAGGAAGAGAGGAGAGGAATGCCGCCCAGCCAGTCACATTAAAGACAATAGAACAGGCCGGAAACTACCAGTAAATGCACTGTACACATGATCATGACCTACACTACCATCCTGCCAGTAAATGTTTTGTTTACGTCCATATTGGAGTTTTGATGCTGCAAATATTTAAAGGAAATCAGACATTATAAATCTTTTATAAGGAAACTATGATTTTTTTTCAGGTTGGAATCAGTCTTTTGATTTGTCGGCCCTTGAACATTTTCAGTCTAGAAAGCACGTCGTAAAAAACACCAGCCCTCTGCAGCTTTGGAGGGCGACTTGATTGCCTCGTCCGTTTTAGATGTGATTTCTCCTCTGCCACAAAATAAGCAAAACTCCTTCCACAACTGGATTTAGAAAAACACAGGGCAGACGTACAGTAATAAACATGTTGTTTAATGCAGGTCGGACTCCCGAGTTCTCATTAGTGTGCTATTGCATGCTCCGAATCAAAACACAGCAAAATGCGATGATATAAGTATGACGGGATTCTTCTCATATCTCGGACACTGCAGTTGACATCAGTTCAGATAGGATCATCAGAAACTAGGGTGGAGAAGTTTTTTTGATTCAAGGAAATGAGAGAAGGTGCCAACGAGAACAAAGATTGAAATCACACTATTGTGAAAAGCCTGAATTTATTTGTTATATAATGACTGTTTGTTCCCTTAACCTAAAGCTGTCAATCAACATCCCCGGCAGTGTTACAACTGGATTTAGAGTAAAAGACGTTGCTGCTAAAAGCCAATAAACAACACAACATATTTGTGAGGGTAATATTTTATTTACAAAAGTAATGTAGTGTTGGACCAGGGTTAATTTAAAGGTAATACTGGCCTTAAAACCACCTCCACTCCCATGACTGGTCCATAAATGAACTGCTACATTTATTACTTAAATTCAATCTACACGAACTGACTTGATTCACAGAGTCTGACCTTGATGTTATTATGGCAACGTTTCAAACGTGACAGATAAAACCTAATATGAATATCTGTGAATTTATGCATAAAAAAAAAGAAGCTGATGTCTAAGAATCTATACGGAGTGTTGGTTTACCACTAAGATCTTTATGACAAAATAAGTTTCACAAAACACTCAACAAAAATCAAAAACAGAATGAGCAACAAACCACAAACATGTTTTATATTCTCTCAAAGCCAGATAAAGAAAACATTAAGCCACACATCACAAACACATTATGCTACAGCTCTGGTGCTAAATATATATATATATATATATACTGTATATAAACAGGATTTTTGACTCGCACATCCACACCTAATCTTCACACATGAGGCCTGTACAGTTAAATTCTTTTGGCAATGAAATATGGTCGATGCCAACCAGAACAGAGAGAGAAATCGTTTTCTGTGACAAATGGAAAAAAATAACTAACACTTAGTGAGAACAGTAAAAACAATGTGAGGACTGCTGAGATTGTAGCTGTGGAATAAAGCACTTAGTAGGAAAGTACAGTTGGTGCACAGAATGGACATCATTGTATAATCAACAGGGTAAAAAGATTCTGGTTCTGGGTTAAAATGAACTTAACTGCTTGAGTTGGTTCGTTGTTGCTCTGACTGAATAATGAGACCAATATAAACCTCTGACACATTTCTGAGAAATTTTTCTAAAATGTTTTTTATCGTGTGATCAAAAATGTTATCAGGAGTTAAGTCCAGTGTGTTAGACAAACATGTCATCGAGAAATCCTCTCTGCGTTTTATCTAACTGGGACATCTGAGTGAAGACATCATCAGTTGACGGAGCTAGAAGCATTCCTCTGTTGTTTCTCCCGCTGTTGTTGCAGTAAATAACTTGACATTAAATACCTGAACTCACAATGGCGACAAATACAAAATAAAAGCATACATCATGTGAGCAGTCGAGCTGATTATTTCCAATTGTTGGTTACCTGCTTTTTAGTTTTCATGATTACATTTTTTACAATTCACGATAATAGTAAATTACCCTGAATCTTTAAACACTGGATTATGATTGGCTGAATTTGACCTCTAACTTACAACTGACCAGCCAGAGAGGATTTACTAAATTACACTTTTTACAGTATTAAGGGCCAAAGAACATGACTAAATTCGTGGTTTTGGCTGTGGGTTGTCTGACACTGCCTGTTAAAAAAGGCATATTTTAAAAAATACAACTAAAATCACTCTACTCACACCTTTAGGAATATTTAAATATATTACATGTACACCTACATGTAAAGGGCCCGGTCCAGAGTCACACATTCAAGTCTTCACATCAATGTTTGGTTCCCATTAAAAAAAGAAAACCTGCAGGAATTTTTCATCCTTAGTGTCACTTGGTTTTGATGTTGGTGGATTTCTGAGAAAGAGAAAAATCTGAAAAACTGCTTCAGAAATTCACAGCAGCTGTGGATAGATCAGTGTTCCGAGTCGCTAAAGCTCTGGTGGACAGGATGTGAGAGTGAGAGCAGCTCGGAGACACCGGTGATGTGAGGGTGGAGTGTCCGAGGGCACAGGGGGACTGAATCGAGCCCTGTGGCCAGCTGACAGGTGGGTATTAGTGGGTAACCATCATGCTGAAAAGTCCTCCGGTATTGACAGTGTGGAGGAGCTCCGAGGATGGGACCTGCACACACACACACACACACGCACACACGCACACACACACACACACACACCCAGATATGAGAGAAGATATACAGTTAAACTCAGTTTAAATGTGTAGGTCAGAGTGTCGGTGCAGGTCACTGTGGGTGGAGACACCAGCTCTTGCACTCAAGGAATATAAAACAAGCCTAACCTATTATTTAAAGGTAGTAAACAAGATAAACGCTAAATGGCAGCCATCCTTATCAGCCCGAGACATACCAAGTTGCTGCTTAACTGGACTGAACTTTGTCTTAAAGACTCTTCCCTGAAGCCTCTTCGTTGCATGTAACTCATCATTTTGCAGCCTAGTGAAGAAGGATTCTCATGAAAAAGCCGTCCGTCCTTAAAACAAATAAATTTGAGCGGCAGCAAAACAAAATCATGGCCATAAAAATGCCAATAGGCTGTCCGGCACAATGTATGTCTCTCTCGGCCGACCGTCCGTCTGGTAATTAATGAAAAGCGGCCCAGCGATGCACTTAGGACGGTGCCACAGTGACAGTGGAGAGGATTCAATAGACATATATCAGTGAAAGGTGCTGATCGCTCGGGCTCCAACTACACTGGGCACAAAGGAGAGCTTGTGTCCCGCAGGCACTTCATCTTAGTTCATATCCTGAGTCCACTGGGCCAGCCGGGGTTATGGCTCTCCGGGGACAGGAGCAAGATTACTATGATCGCTCTCACACTCTGAGTCCTCCTTCTGGAACCATCCCATAGACACACACACACTCTTACCCTTGACAAGGATCCAAGTCAATGGTCGTTTGTCTTCAATGAGAAGAAGAGGAAAACAGGCTAAAGGAGAAACACAAAACAGAGAGTTACACAACAGAGTTACTCTGTGTGGCTGCTTTGTTCACCTCCAGCTCACACCTTCTCCTCTGTTACCTTATGGTCTCCCATACAGACGTTAGGACCCAGTGTGTTGTAAACAATGCCCCTCTCACCATCGTCTCTCTGAAAAGACACAATTCATTTCTCTGTCATTTGTATTAATAAAGCAAATTAAAAGAAAACACAGTTGTTGAGATCTGCACATGAGCCCCCGATAGATAACACAACCGTACGATGATAACAACAATACTGTTCAAACTGGAGCCACTAGACAGAGACTAACATGTTTTCCACACTTTTCAAAGTGATGCCTTTCCCCTTGAATGCTTGCTGTTGCAAAGATGTTTTGTAAAGAAGAAATTTGTTTGTTTTTGTCACTTAGCATGTTTTTGAGCCATAATGTCGAAAAAATTTCATTAATTATTTATTTATTTCTCTAAAACTTGAAGAGAGGGTGAAGAGAGAACGTCCAGATACAGTTTTCTGTTAATTTTCTTAAACATTACAAAAAAGGGTGATTCTTTAAATATATTTTACACTTTGTGGAGATGATAATTGATGACATTCTAAGAGTTTGGGATTTCAGCTGTAAATACAACCACAGTAGGCACTGACTGACCCTGCGGATGAATTCCTGGGCAGTGTGTGACATGAGGATACGGTCGCACCAGGCAGGACAGCGAGTGTTCATGTACTGGGTGGGTTTAGTGTACTCTTCACTGTAGGGGTAGCTGAGGATGAGAGGATGAGAGTCATGAGAGGAATTAAAACAGAGTTGGAAGTTTTTATATGCAGAATGTTTCCAGTTTTACCTCGGTGGAAACTTGATTTCCTCTTCTCTAATAACATCCTGAAAGTCTGCGACTTCCTTGTCATATTTCAGAAGCTGAGGAACAAAAGACATCAATGATAATCGCTAAGGAAATCTCAACACGTAGAAAAAAAAACATCATGAGGTGAGTGAGTGCAACTTAAAACCAGGTGAAAAGCCAAATCACCGTCTCAGTTATCAGTCTTGTTTACCTCCGGACTTTTGCATTTATCATGTGTCACTCACACTGCATCATTTCCTACCGATAGGATCTAATCTATATCTGCGAAGACGTGCCAGATAGTTGCTAAGCAGCGGGTTGAATTGTAAGTATGTTACATCACTAGAGTTTCTGTGAGACTGCGGCAGAGCTGATGGGGTTTGTGTGGGTGAGAGTTGAGATGGTGCTCTCACCGACGGGACGTTGTCCTCCATGAAATAGGCCTGGTGCAGGTAGGCAAACTGCTTCTCCTTAATTTGGAGCAACACCTGCACGAGAGGCAAAGCCAAGGGATTCGGAGGCAGCACTTCAAAATAAAAAATGTCAGCTGTTTGTTTAACTGCTTCACTCACCTGGTGGTCATTGTCTTTCTCCTCCCAGGTGATTCTCTCCACTTCGTTGCTGCTGTCCTTCTTCACTGTCTGAGCCTCTGCCTTAGTGGACAGATGCTGCTCACAGACAACAAACACAAGGAAGGTGTGTGTGTTAAAATACCATAAAACACACATTTTCCACACACACACATTCTACACACACAAGCTTCAGCTGAAAACAACAGTTGTTATATCATAAATATCATAAATATATATAATGTACCTGGACTAGACTGAGAGTGTCCAGACGGAAGTTAAAATCTCCAAACAGGAAGAAAGGCAGAGGAGAGTAACGGCTGTCTGATATCCTGGAAACAAAACACACGGATTAAACCTTATTTTGAGTGTGTTTGTGTGTGTGTGTGTGTGTGTGTGTGTGTGTGCATATATATAAATAAACAGAAGCAAACACCTCTACTTGCAAAGAGAAAGGAGTATTTACAGGTTTACCCACGTTTAACAAAAACTGCAAATGTTGGTATAAATTAGGCATTAGACACAATCCATTCAAAGAGGTAATTTAATCCATGTCTTTAAAAGAGGAAAAACTGATCTGTCCAATGCGCTGTATCAACGCAGAAAATTAGTTTCATTTTGTTTTCTACTGTGCCTTCTATTGTGAACTGTGTAATGCTCTGTAAAGTAAAGTAACAAGGGTGGTACATATGGATGAGGTGCAAATACTGAGATGGCTGTTTACATATGAAACATATAAATTAGTCAGTTCCCTTGAGAAAGCCTGGGAGAGAGAAAAAGCTTGTTATCGTGTATAGATGTAATAGTTCTGTATATGATAACGTCTTTTGTTCCTCATGTTTGTTCATGTAATACCGGAAGAAGATAAATGTGTTGGTAAATTAGCTGTGTTATAATCCCAAGAAGGGATGGGCCAGCTGCTTTCACACGACACAGAAATAAAAAATATATATGTTTGTACATATATGAGCGTTTTACAGCCATGTTTATACACAGCTGCAGGGCCAACCTGTTGATGACGTATCTCAGAGCGTTTTTGCGGTTGGCTGAGTAAATGGAAGGACTGGATTCACAGGCAGTGAGGTTGGAGGCATCATGGAACAGGTGGACGTTGACCAGGTCCAAACCTCTGTGAAGCAAACACAAACACAATAAGGTGATATGAAGCAGGTGGAGGAAGAAACACCAGAGGAGAGTATGCATGTGGGTGTGTTAATATGTGTGCGCCAACACAGGTGTCACTGCAACGGTTGCTTATCAGCAAGTGCACTCGTGTTCAAAATCCGAGTCCACAAACAAGCACATTTGTCTTTTGTGTCGAGCATTCACTCCTTTTCTTCGGCTGTCGCTGGGAGACAATTAATGTGCGCCGGACAATAGGGCAGTGTTGACTCAGGACGTGATGCAGTGGCACATGGATTGTGGTCTCCTTTTGTTTTTACCCCCATGTAACACCAGGGCTGAGCAAACAGTGACTACACTACTCAGCAGCATCACTGTGTGTTTCATTCATTTTCATTCAGTGACAGAAAGATACGCTCTCTGCTTCTTAATAGTAAATAAAAATATCAATCAGCACCAGAGCAACATACTATATTTGCTACATAAACTGTATAGGTTAAATAGCTGGTAACTTGAAAGTTTAGTTCCTAAACTATAGGAATAATTCCAGTTATTGTAAAACTCTGGGGAGGGGTCAACACAGATTATATTAATAACTTGGGTGATGAGAAAACAGGAGGTCTGAGTTTGAGCTGCTGCAGCAGCACTGGAGTATTATTCCTAAACGTGGATAGAGCTCAAACAACAAATGAGGCCAAGATAGGATTTGTACCTCGCTGATTTTTATTGTATGCTTTGAAAGCGGGAATGTCAGATCAGATGTTTATTAATTAACATTTTGTGAATTACACATTATTTTATTCACAGAAAATTAAACTTGCGTTAGTTGCTTTTATTTGCCTCCTGGGTTTCGCTTGCATACACATCCAGAATACACCTGGCTATACATCCAAGATTCCCTCTGTTTTAGCTCTGTTTTGGTCTCCACCGAGTGCTGAAGGAAATATCAGCTTGTGTTGGCTGCTTGCTGTTGTATAAGGAGAGTTTTAGGGCTCCACTAAACAGCTGCATCTGAAAACAACTCTGATCATAAATGAGAACAAAACAGTAAATGTGGGTGATAAATCTTTATTGGTTTGTCACCATAAAGTTTTTTAGGTTTCTCACAAAAGTAGGCATGTGACCCATTTAAATATAAATGTTTTGATTATAGCTTTTCTTTAAATTTAAAATAAACATCTTAATGTCTTTAAGTAAGATTTGTTTTTCAAAACTTAAGGTTACTTTGGTGTGAGATTAGTGTTGGAGCTCGACATTAAAAGCAAAAAACACTTGTCCTACATTTATGAAATGTCTTTGAGTTGTTGATCAACGATCCAACACAGATGTTATCAGTGGCTTTCAGGTTTGTTGAGAAGCTTTAGGTCACAGTAGAGCCAGTTTCATTATGAGTCATCAGACGAGCTTTCCAGTAAATGCAGAAGTCCGCAAAGAACCAAAACTGAAAGCGGTTTGAGTGCGACCTTGACTGTGTTATAAAACGTGAGGTCTGTGCACGGTACATACTGGTTGCGGATGATCCAGCGGGTCCTCATGAAGCCCTTCCTGGACCACTTGAACTGCAACAGAGACAGATTAGAGTGAGTGAGTAAACAGCAGCGCTCCAAATGTTTGAAGGGCCAAACTGATCATTATTGATTCTTCCCCATAATTTGTCTCATCTCCCTGTCAGAGCAGGCAGACGGCCCCCACAGCCCCAGTAGACTCATTTGTCCCAACAACGTCTCCCTGCAGCCCACACGTACCCCTCCCTACACCTGCACACGGATGCAGCCGTACACAGATGCACACTCATGCGTGCGAACTCACATCAGGCCAGAAATTCTTTGGGAATTTTTCTTTCTCCACTGTGGTGACCCCGTCCAGGGAGCCCACGTACTTGCTCTGCCCTGACACCGCTTTAAAATCCTTAACTGCACGGAGAGGGAGAGAGATGGGGGGAGAGAAGCGTGACATGTAAAAGAGTGAGAAAACATGCAAACAGCAATCAATAAACTGGTGTTAACCTCATCAGAGCGGCATACGTGATGAGAGAATCTATAAGCGAGCCATTAGACTGCGTTCGGCGAGCAACAATCGGTTTGGGGCCACGCGGCCAGTGGCAGCTCCGGGATGTTTATGGTTCTTCCATAAGCTTTTCGGAGGAGCTTTTTCACACCTAACGTGACTGGACTATGCAGCAGGAAAATAACAGCTCCACTTTGAATTCAGGTTCTTTGCAAATACATGCTCAGGTGGGGCGGCCATCAAAGTGTCGTTACACACCGAAAGCTGTTTTGCTCTTCCTGGTTTCGAAAAATGACCTGAATCTTGTCAATCATGCACAACATTGAAATTATGAGCATTAATGTAACATTACCGAAACAGCACTTGGTAAAAGGGGAGTGGTTTACATGGAGCTAATTCTACTTCCTTTGTTTTTACAAAGAAAAAAGGGACAATTCTCTCATCAGTTAAGGAATAATGAAATAATCACAATCAATGTGAATGTCACAATTAAGCATTCTAAGTTTTTACCATTAAAGTCATATTGATAGATGTCTTTCAGCGTCTTGTGGATGAAGTACATGCTGCCCAGGGCCTGCGGAGAGACAGAAATAAAGAGTGTTCAAATTGTACAATATCCGATAAATGCAGCTGGGAGCAACACAAGTTATCGTATGCAAGATCGGTTTCTGTTAAATCACTTAGGAACTGAAGCGTCTAAAAAGTGTGAGACAAATCCCACTCAAGTGGAACATAACTCTTGTTATTTTTGTCAACACTTTTACTTTGAGACAGCTGCTGCAAGGATAAGCAGGAAAATGACCAAAAGCTAAAGTTTGATGTGAAGCCCAGAATAAGTCAACTTACCAATTTTAAATATTTTCAGTAACATCAGAATCATTTTTATTTTTATCACATCTACTAATTCTACAAAAATCTCTGTCTGTGGCTCAGATATCTCGAGAACCACTCATCCTGTGGGCTTCACACTCTGCACGTGTGTTGTTAAGGCTCAATAGTGCAGTGGTGAATTTGGTGCAATTTCGATGTGTGATACCCTCAATACTAATAACTTTAAATAAGTGAGGTCATAGAGCATAACACCAGTAACAGCAATTGATCCTCAGGTTCCTGGTTCTGCGTGAGTCAAGCTTCACAGAACTTTGAATAAACAGGTGAACAGCTCTTTGTGCAGCTGCCGTGGATTCAGGGCTCCGTGGACTGAGTCCTGCAGTCGGTCTCAATTACTGCAGTTTCACTTTGACGGTTTCAGAGAGAGATGCAACCAGCATCTGACTGAACTAGTATTTTAAATGTGGTAAATCTAAGTAGGGCCTAAACATGTGAACCACAATATTTTCATTGGAATATTTAGCAGTTTTTAAAGAAAAACGTTGCAATTTCAAATGTTGTTGGTAACAACAGAATTAATTGTCTAATGACCTGAACGTGTCCTTTTTCAAATTGCAACTTTACACTTCATCAAAACATTATATATTTTCAGCATTTTGAAATTCACCAATAGCTTGTAGAGGTTTTCTCTGCAGTGATTAACAATGAAACCAAAAGTAAGATGTCATAAACAGGAGTAATCACCTCAGCTGCTGCAATGATGGATTTAATCGTTTTATTCCCCCATCATGTGAGTTGAATTGTGAGCCTTGTATTGAACGATACAGTACGACACAGTTTATCGTTACTCTCCCAAAGACACATGAAACTTTAAAAAGAATTTCGCCGCACAAAGCCGCTGCGTGGCTGCACAACACATCCACATGCTATCCCTCAGACACACACTTCAGCGCCCAATCATCCCTGACGTGGTGCTGACAATTTTTAATGTACTAACTGCCTGCTCCACTGATCTGATTAATCATGCCCCGCGAGATCAATAGAGACAGAAAATTAAAACAATTTAAAAGGTATTAAGCAGTAGGCCTGCTGTCTGCCAGTGCTGCCGATGTGACTGGTGGAGTGGGGGGGGGGGACAAAGAAAAATAAGCCAGGGCTCGGAGGGCTCAGGGCGTGACGAGCCACGGTACACCCCCCCACCCCTTCCCCATCCAGCCAGAGCATGAGAGATCTCTCCCTGAAGAGATCATTCATCTTCGGTGCCAAAGTCCTCCTCATTTAATAAAATGGAAGAGTCTCCATTGTCGGCTCCAGTGAGCGGCAATTAGTGACCAACTCGTCCAAACTGAGGGAGCGAGGTTAGAGCAAGGCCAGACATCTCGTCTTCAGGTACAAGCCCCAAAGTTTTCTTTTGTTTTTAACTAAACTAAATCAAAACACAAATATTTCTGAGGACCAGGTCTAGAAAAAGTTAAAAATAAAATTTTTGCTTGAAAAAAAAAGAGTATATTTATTATTCTTCTGGGAAAATCAAGGAGGATATCAAGATAATTAGTTATTTTAAAAAAACCTAAGCGTGTCCTTGTTTATGTTGGATCAGTGACAACACAGAGCGCTCAAACCGTGCAGCAAAGCACACACTCAAACACAGATACACATTCTCCTCCACATACTCTGCCAAACACCTATCTTCATCAATCAGGTTTGTGCACAGTTTAATAAAAAAATATTGACTTACAAGTGATTTTTTATCAAAACACCATTTGTACTGGGAATGCATGCAAGTCAGCCCCCTCCACTCCCGCAGCCCTGAGAGGAGAACCCCCCAAACTCTCTCTTGGCCACATAACTGATGATCTGCAGCCAGGGGGAAACAAATTGAAAATCAATGCGGGTGGCACCGACGAAATGAGAATGAGGCATTAGGAGCGGCGGTGAGGGAGGGGGGGGGCGCAACCCTCTCAGGGCAAAGAGTGGAGGGTGCGAACACTCGGAGCGCAGGGGAAACTTAGTCCCAGCTGTCTTCCAACCCCCTCGCACACTTTATTTATCGTGCACAAATAGGCTGGGATCAATAGTTTTAATCTGGAGTTAAATGTATTGAGTTTGGCCTGGCCTGCCCCCCCCCTACACACACACACACACCTGGCCATTGACTTCCCCCTTTTTTACCTCCCACACCAACAGTCTACAGATGCTGCCATTGACCCCTACTGTCACACATGCAGTGTGAGGGTATCACCTGGGAGGAGTGAGGGTTAATAGTTTAAGAAGTACGCAGCCACTTTTCTCCCCTGGGGAGGGGTTACACCCACAAACCAGGGCACAAACTAACACTGGCCCTGTCCACACCCGGTATTAACATCTGTCCTGAGAGGTCCGATCATAAGGGGTCAGCGTTACGTCTGTCTGTTCACTTCTGGAATACAAATGCATCCTGAATGTGTCTCCTGTGACTGTGTGTGATTGGATCTCACTCTCTCACAGCTCTGTATGCAAATAATCACCTGCGTCATTTCTGTTCACGAGGACCAAATTATGTTTTTACCCAGTTTAAGAGTTTACAGATGTGTCCAGTGACAATGTGTGTGTGTGTGAGTGAGAAAGAGAGAAACAGAGAATGAAAGAGAGGGATTAGAGTCAGGAGGGGCTGAATGAATGACTGTGCGCAGACATATTTTACCAATACAAGAAAAAGTATCGATCATGATGTGGTAATCAGTGTTGACAATGTGGCGGTGGCCACAAACAAATCAATGAATGGTCACTAAGAAGCGCAAAAAAACCATAAAAACAGGAACGAATCAGAGGACGTCCGCTGAGTAGTTGGTTCTCATTCGTGGCCCGGGACACATTTGTGTTTACACAGCAAAAAGAATGTGTCCAGAAAGTGGATCTCAGGACGCATGGGGGTGCGGCCTCACATAAAATTATCACTGACCACTTGTGATCGAATCCCTTTAAGATGGATGTTAAAACCACATATGAACGGAATCACTGAAAAACGCATTGGGAGCAATAACACAACACAATTCAATCATACAATAGATGCTGAAAACACCCTCATGCTGTGTGAGTCACTATTATAATCTCTGTCAGGACAGATGTAGGGCATCGAGGTCGGCATCATGACCCGGGCGACGTCCTAGCAGTTGTTATGACCAGTTGGTTTCAGCTATGCAGACAGTCTCTGGGTGCAGCGATATACAATGATAAAGAGATGTAAGGTAATGGCACGACTTAACAAACCTGTCTTTAAAATATCTCCTGCCGGTGCCAGGTCTGTGCCCACATTGTGTTACTTCTACAACTTTGTTTGCCGTTGTATATCTGAGATCTATGAGCCTTACAAAAGATGCGTTTGCATACCTGAGAGTAATGTACCAAACTCAGAAACACAAACTCACAGAGGAAAACAGATTCTTGTTAGAGCAGGAATCGGCACACCTACAACAGAATGTACTAAAAACATTTTGTTTTGTTTTTCGAGAACAAAACAAAATGTCTTCATCACAAAAACTAACTTTCAATGAGACATACAGGAGAGTCTGTCTTTGATCAAATCTCCCATAATGTCCATTTTGTTTTATCAAAATAAGAAATGTTGATCAATTATTGACTTTGATACTCAAAATGACTTTGTGGTCAGATTAACAACATTTAATGAGCACAGTGTCTCACTCCAGATCTTTTATTGAATTGGATTAAATGTCTTCATCACATTTCAGCCTCTACGCAGCAGCCGGATGATGTCACCTCCATTATTAGAAAGCTGATTTTGGCCTCTATTTTCCACAGCAAATACAAACCTTTAAATGTGTTAAATACACACATATAACATACGTTAACATTCTCTGATATGGACAGTTTTACAAGTTAAAATGTGTGCTTCACACAGACCAGCACTATTTATGATGCTCCACTCTACAGCCAGCTCCTTTTCATAGCAGATCCAAGCAGTAGCTCCAAAGGCCACTGAGCACTAACATGGAGGAGGACTCCATCTAGTGGAAACAGGTGTGAACTACTCTGACTTGTCTGAGGACTTACTGTAAAGCCGTCCTCTGCTTGGAACTTGGTGTCCACATAGATGCACACCCTGTTGTAGTCTTTCATTTCCTGATGGGATTCAATGCTCCTGGAAACAACACAAGACAGATCAGTCAGGAGGCGACAACACAAACTAAAAAGCTTGTTCCTGAGGAGGAAGAGAAGAGATTAGACAATTAATCTAAAACAGTTATTAGGGATTATTAAATAATTTAACAGCATTTTTAAAATAAAAAAAGCCAAATCTTCACTTGTTCTATATTTTTAAAATGTGTCTTTTGGGGTTTAATGTTAGTATTTTTTATTTTTTTAACTATTTTCTGAAATTGTATAAACTGAACTTGTAGAGTGTGTACACCACTGCTTAAGCACGGCACTCATCTTAAACAATATGTAACCTTGGCCACTAGGGGTGTCTCACTCGAAATATTAACAAAAGATAAAACGTCCCATTACCTTGAGTAAACGTTTTGAACATTGTTGACAATATTTCAGATAATGTAAGTAGAACAAGTCAACAAAATAAATAACGTAGGTCTAGTTGTTTTTAGACATTCTAATGAATTGTTACAATTTATATTACATTCGACCAAGTGGCGCCAAATTTCACACACAGTCTTCTAAAAACCCTGTTTTTTTCATTAAGCTCTCCAAATTATTCTTTGAGAATTTACATAAAAAGGGACAAAACGGCCCTTACAGTCTTGCATCAAACAAAGTGGAAATGAAAAAGTCAAAAAGGGTTCTTCCTTGGCCCACAATCCACCAAACTACAATGAAATTCAGTTAAGTGGTTTTTGCGTAATACTGCTAACAAACAGAAAACAGCAATGAAAACATGACCTCGGTTATGTATGGTTGAGGTAACAACGTTGGTCAGTAGAGAATAATCCAACAAATTATAACAGGTCAAGGTCTGTCTGTTAGTTAGCAGAATTTTGCCAAAAACAGGTCGGATTACCATGATACCAACTTGATGGAAGGATGTGGTATGGGACAGAGAAAACACATCAAATTTTGGTGTGGATCAAGATCTGGGAGGGGATTCAGGAAGATATTTTCCTTTTCTTTAACATTGTGAGATGGGGCGAGGGTCATGAATTTTGCACATGAATCGTACCTGAAGAAGTGTTCTGCATGGCCCATGTTCGCCATGTAGTCCTTCCCTCCCACCTCCTGGAAGTGCAGGGCGATGAACTGAGGCTTGTAGATGTGGACAGTCTGTAACAAAGCAGGCGGCCCTCAGTGTACACATCTGACATTACAGAGTAACGAGGAGTGAAGAGGGTCATCGCTGTGTGTTACAGGAGGAAGTTAACCATCTATTAGAGGTCATGTGGACTTTTTATCTTATTGAGTTTCGGTGTTGGGCCCAGTGTGGCTTTGTTCTCACTTATCAGCACAGTATCTGTTTTCCAGAGGCACAGGCAGCAGGTGTGTGTGATGATGATGATGCAGCAGCAGCCTACGTAAGTGAGCTAGAAAAAACGATGTGTGACAAATGTGTTGTTGCCTGAACTGGACCAGACTAAGAGCAAAAACCTAAGAGCAACATATGACAAGAGTGCAAATGTTTGAATCTATAAATTATTGATCCAAAACCTTGGAGGACAAAACTTACCTTGTACAGCTCTAGTAACCATTCACTTTGAATTTCACCCAACTGTAAAATGACAGAGAAAACAAACCATCAAAAGCATGCATTCAACCTGTAAGAGACCAAATCAAATACTAATCCATATTAATTTATGTTCTGGCAAGAGTGGGATCAGTCAACATAACATTAACATATAATTTCTGTGGAGAAAATAATTAAAAATGGCAAACAGGTACCTAATACCACATCAGATATGGAGCAAGATTATAATTCCGTGTCTAGTACCAGGCATTGTATACAATGTTAAATCTCCATATACTTTACATAGACTATATCATCTTGATCACCCCCTGGTGGCTGGCTGCAGTATAGGCCATATCCCCTCAACGAGCGTATTGGCAAAGACAAAATGTCAAGAAAAAAGTCTAAATGTTGTGTAAATAAAGAGAAATAAATCAGGGGAGAAGATTTTTGATAAAATTTTGCATATCAAAAATAAAGTAAAAATGTCAAGAATAACCTTGATATATATATTTAAATTAAAATTTAAAAAACTAACTCACTTCAAAAGTCATGAGCACAAATATGACTGCCTGTAAAACTGCACAAACTGAATATTCTCTCTTTTAGCACATAAACAGACACTTGAGATTAGTATCAGGCCTTTGAAGAAACTGCAAAAAAACTGCCTGGTCGACTTCTCCAAATACAACACAAATCGACCTATGATTTAGTTTGACTTTATTATGAACATTTCAGCTTAAGTCTCAACATATCCAGATTATTCACAAAATGAAAAATGAGGATAGAAGTCGTACTCCATTGTTTTCGTCTCATGCTATGAAAACTTTATCACAGCTTGTGGGTTGAAGCCTATTCACAACTAATAAAAAAAACATGTCAAACTGATAGCAAGTCGCTATTAATCTCAGACAGGAAATAGTCTGAGCAGGGTTAAAACAAACAATAAGGATCGTCTGGAAATATTATATCCTGTTGGTTCCACTGGCTGTATATTCCATGAAGCTGCACCTGCTTTAATCTGGCCATGGTCCCCACACCATAGATTGGGTGTTGAGGGTGTGTTTAATATTGCATAGCCATTTCGCAGTGGGGCATACTATAAAACATATATGAGAAAAGCAGCCGGCAGTTAAACTTTACACACAGAAACGTGTCCAACCAGGCTGAAGGTTAATTAGCATATCCCTCTCTGTGAGGAGAAACAGGGAAACTCCCACACACACCGTAGTTATCAAAGATGCACAAAGCAAAAGTTGAATATTTGTTAAAGCAACACTATGTTACTTTTACTAAGCACCGCCCTCTGCAGCCACACGTGGAGATTTATTCTGTTGGGCTCCATGTACGGGTGATGGTAAACTGCTACAGTAACAAATACACCAACCAAATTTTTCAATAACTTCAAAGTCTTTTTTACGGATCTCCAGTCCAACATTACACTTGAACTTGTTGGGTCCGATTGTGGCAGTTTAAGCTGCGACTATCAGAAAGTTACAAACCTCCCACAGGAGATCACTCACCAAAGTAACATAGAGAGAAAGAAAAGGCGTTTGGGGTGAGGGTGAGAACTCTAGTGGCAGCGTTCCCCCAATTCCAACTTAGTGTACCATAAACCACCTTCTTCTCATTAGCAGGGTGTTGCACCTAAAAATGTGTTTTTAAGTGGAGACATTGGCAAGTCAGTGCAGTGATAGACTGCCGAACTCTACGTGGTGTATTTCATCTTTTGCCCAATATCAGCTGGGACTTGTTCAAGCCCCCCCTGCCCCCGCAGCCCTCTAAAGGATAAGGGAAATATAGATAATGGATCCAATGGAGCAATATTTATTTTATTACATATCGACAGAAAAAAAAAAAACTTGACTTGAGTGTCAAACATATTTCTGTTTTGTTCTGATGGTGAATACGCTTATTACATTTCGGATTCTCATGCCGAAGAATCCTCCTCAACTCTAAAACTGGGTTTTCTACAGTGATAGGCAGTTAATCAATCAACAACTGTCCTGTCAACTATCAATTTTCACGTTGTTTCTCACGCACCTGCCTCAATCTTATGCTATGTTAGGTGCGTGCATCCCGCCAGAGAAAGGGCTTTGCATAGTGTATTTGCATGGTTGTGCAGCGTGGGTTGACTCTGGCTTATAGCCACTGTGACCTGAGGGACTCCTCTTTAATTATTTGTCCATGAACACAAACACAGGACAACAGCATGCATATGTAACTCTATAGTGTTTAGAGATAAGGTTCACATGACAGTTTTACCCACAATGCAATTCTGCTTTCGAAATAAGAAGTCAGAGGCATAAGAAGACAGAACAAATTAGAAGAGGAAAACCTGAAGGACCTAAAATCCAGCAATAAAACAGCATATTCCTGCCATCTGTGTGTGTTTTCCATGACTAATCCAGCCTGTTGAACTATTGTCCATATACAGAATTAGCTGAAATGTCTTTTTCAATAAGATGTTTCCATAACAAAAGGTGAATATTTGTCTAATCATTTGTTATAGTGAAGGGAAAGACTGTATAAGAAGAAACCTAAGTCTTTACATGGCCATTAGACAAGCTGGAGGAGGCTGCGGTGCGCCATATGAGTTGAGTGTCTCGCTGGCTGAGCTGCTTGGCTGCTCCTGCACTGTGCAGCAATAGGATTTATCCTGCGAGGTGCTTAAGGACTGGCTCTTATCCCGAAGTTTGAGTGAACGTTTAGGAGCGTTTGTTTATAGAGATGGAGGGGCCTAAGTGAGTAGAAAAAGGCTCAACTCCCCTGGGGAAGATACTCATCTGTTTACATATTTCCCACAATGGGATCCAACATGTTTTCATTGGAGCCAGATCGGGCAACCGGAAACATGGTCCGGAGCCAAATTTCCATGAGCGTAAGAGCCCCTCCTCCTTCCTCGGTCTACAAGTTTCATCAAGCCAGTCAAGGCCAAAATACAAACCCCTGGATACTTAGCCAAGCGTTTAGAATACAGCCAGATCTCCTTAGTCCCTTTTTCTGTTTAACTCAGACTTGGCTTTAAACTAGAAAGCATGTAATATAATATATTGACACCAGTGAGGCTGTAAACGCAGCAAAGTATGATAAAGATAAGTGATGATAAGTGAAGTATGTAACTGATGATAAGAGACAGAACGTGAGAGGTGATGATACAGGGTAACATGTGGAGAGGGTCCACACTGAGGTTCAGTTTATACAAACACTGGATGATGTGAGGGATCATTGATACAGTGTGAGAATTTAAAACGTCTGCAGAACTCACATGAAGTAAACTGAGCCAAGACGTGTGGGTAGCGATTGATGTTTGAGACCTGTCGGATTCTTTGACTTTTAAAACCTTTATTTAACCAGGCAGTCTCTTTCATCAATTTTAGTAGGCAGCACCAAAACATTTCAATGCATTTTTACCACAATTTCACTTTATATTATATCCTCCCTGCTGAACTACCTCTCACCTGAACGCTCCTGAGATTTCTGTGTTGTTGTGAACACGCCTGTATCTCCTGTTGTGTATTGCATAAGTGAAAGACAAACTCCAGAGAAAGTCCAGACCCAATTGTTCAAACGTTCTCCGGAGTTAATATCTCAAAACGGCTTGATTTGAATAAAAGACAAGATAATGGTATGAACTAGTTTACAATTGGTTTTCTGTTAAAACGAAATGAACTGCGGTAAATTACATACAGCAAAACCCCCTTTTTAAGTGGTATCCTGTCATTTACTGTTGCCAGTTTTGTCAGGTTTTTACTTTAAATTCTTTACATATGTATATGTGTATATATGTAACTACGGCAATATGACATTCTGTTATCTGCAACTTTTTTGCCCGGTGTTTACTGTAAATTATACAGAAGGTTCATTTCAGTGTATGTTCAGGTACCAACAGCAACTTTATAATACTTTATTGTCAACTTTTTTGCCAGATGTCTACTGTAAGGCAAGACTATTTTATTTAAAAAAACACCTGTTATAGATTCAGGGAGCTGTAGATTATTTTGTGTACTTTAACGTACCAAAAGTAATTTAACTGTACTTTTCAGCAAATTCTTTGTCTGGTGTTTACTGTAAATTATACAAAAAAGTGTTTCCGTACCAAGAGCAATTTTACAATATTTCATTGGCAACATTTTTGTCATATGTTTACTGTAAATTCTACAGAAGTTTTTACGGTGTATGATTCACACCTATCTATACCTTATGAGTGTTGTTAAATGTGACCTCTCAAGGTCACAGTGTTCTCTCTCTGAGGATGTATATGTTTTTACCCCTGTTAATAGAGAATTTTGGAAGTTTCCCCTTACTCTTGTTTAGGGCTAAGAACAGAGGATGTTTGCACCGTTTTAACCCCTATGAGACAAATTATGATCTGTTAATATGGGCTATCCTAATTGAATTGATTGATTGATTGATTGGTTGGTTGATTGACTGATTGATTGATTGATTGATTGGTCCACTCGGACTGCGCATCTTCGCACAGTAACTTTGTTAATGAACGGCAGCGGATGAATACCACAGAGCACATGGGACTGACAGCTGACAGTGAAGCTCCGCTGTGAGCCACAACCGGAGTTAGAACCACCAGAGTTTCTAAGAGTAAAGCCCGGCCCGGGTGAGCCTATCCGCGCTAAGTCTAATCCCCTGGCAACGCCGCAGGTCTGGTGTAGTTTTAATATCGCGGACTACTTACATTGTCGAAGAGCGAGCCCACGTTCGCGGTGACGAGCAGCACATCGGTGAACGTGTCCATGTTGGAGGAGCAGATCCACCTCCGCGGGTCCGATGGGGGGGGCGAGACTCCGCAGCGGTCGGCGGGGAGAGGAGTAGGTCCAGGCCCGAGGCAGCAGCGGCTCCTGCCCAGGATCTTAACCCGGGTTCACCCGAGAGAGAGAGAGGGAGAGAGAGGGAGGAATCCGGTGTGCACGGTTCAGACTCACACCAGCGCCTCACTGCTCACTCTCCTGCCGCTTCCTGATGGCTGCTGCTGCTGCTCTTCATCACACACCGGAGTCATGTCCATCGTCGAGTTACTCTACCAGGCTTCATGGATTTCCCCTTCCTCCTCCTCCTCCTCCTCCTCCTCCTCCTCCTGCTCCTCCTGGTTAATTGGACTAGTGGCTTCTTAGCAGACTTAGAGTGGACGGTGCATCTGCTGCCTCCTGCACACACAAGCCAGCGCTCACACAACTACTGCTGTGAAGTGAGCTGCTCCGCCCACGAGTCTGTGCCACTCTTCCTCATGTTCAGTCACAACCTTGTTTCATGTGAGTACAATGTAACTTCGTGGACATCCGCCAGCCAGAGCCCCCCCCCCCAACCCAAAAAACAAATCTACAGAATTCCATGATCACCTGAGGCCTTAAAGAAATACCTGAAGGTCTCTAAACTCACCACTCCACATATCACATAGGCTCGGAGACCCGACCTTATACAGTCTATGGTCCCGACAGGGAGTTAACCCCTGTCAAAACCCTTTCTCTTAAAATTAATAATCCTTTCACAAGAAGAGCAACGGTCCAATTTATTCTCCACTTTATACGCCTGAAAGGCAGTGGCGGATCTAAGCTTTTTCTAGAAGAAGGTCCTTCCTTCCTGCTGCTGTCAGACTGTACAACCCGCTGTGACCCCATTGAACACACGACACAATTCGTGCAATTTGATTTATTTAATTATATTATTTAATTATTTAATTGTATTGTCCAGTTGTTCTACTACTTACCAGTTATTTGCTTATTTGACTGTTTACTTTTTTCTTTTTGCTCATTGTTGTTTTTGTTTCTTACTATGTTGTTTTGCTCTTTCTTTGCTCTTGTTGCGCTGTGCCTGCTGCTGCTGTAAAACCATCAAATTTCCCCACTGTGGGACTATTAAAGGATTCTGATTCTGATAAGTCAGGGGCCATAAAGGGGCCTCAATTTACACAGAGGGGTTGATTATATGTTCAACATCCATCCACAATTTCTGATTCAGTAAGTTTTAAAGGTTGTGTGTGTAAGATTTAGGTGAAAAGGGATTTTTCGGCAGCAATACAAAATAATTGTTATGCTTTCCCTAGTGTGTAATCAACTAAATTGTTCGAATCATTTTCTTTACCCTAGAATGAGCCCTTTATATTTAAATACTTTATATTTACATCGGGAGCGTGTGCTCTCTACGGATGCCGCCGTTTTTTTACAGTTGTCCAGACTGGACAAACACGTTTTTCTGGCAACTGAAGGCTACCACAGGTTCTCATCACTGTTTGGAAGGGGAGGGTGAGGTGAGGGGTATTCAGCGGCAAGATCAAGCTTCACCACTAGATGTCACTAAATTCTACACACTGAATCTTTAAGTCATTCCTTGTTTACTGTTAGCTCTACAGCTTCAAGCAAAGCCGCACATCATTGAATACAGTTTGAAAAGTGTCCCCTGTTCAAGCACATGGTGTACTTAATAAAAACATCGAAAATTAAAAGTCTGAAGAAATTGTCACATTTATTGATAGTATTTTTCGTAGTTCATTAAAAGAAAAGATGACAGGACAGGGGCACTTCAGTCTTATTCCACCTATTGTGAAAAAAAAAGGCACCAAGTAGAGTACATAACCCCACCAAGGCCCTACAGCACCCTGATGAACTCTCATTTAAACTCCATAGATCTGGATCTGCACTTAAATTAAATGGGTTCTTCCCCAACCCATACCACATCCGTCCAGTTTCGTGGAAACCCTTCCATTAGTTTTTCTGTAATCTGGCTCACAAACAAACATCACCTCCTTGTTAAAAGATAAAAATACGCAGCCCCATATCCTGCTATGGCGTAAAGTCCTGCACCAGCAGAAAAGGTCACATCAGTTTGGACGAGTGCAAACACAAGACGTTGTTTTGGTTTACGTGACTGTACCGTTTTGTAATTTTCTCCAGAAACTCCTTCCTCTTAGAGCTTCCAGTCAACACTCAGCAGAGTAACCACAGTGTTTTACAACACAGCTGAAGTAGCTCATTCTGTAGCTGCACCCTCATTCGGTGCAAGATGGATCTGTTCCACCTCAGTGTCTGAGCTCCAGCCTGGGCTAAAGCCAAAGACTGATGCATGTGGGGAAGTAACTTTTGCTCTCCATAGTGCTGCTAATGAGCAGTTCAACCATGGCGTGCTTTACACAGCCAAGCTTTTTGAGCTGGTCTCGCCGCTTCCTCTGACTCCACCTCTAAGCATTGAGCTCTTTATTCACCAGCGTCAACAGATCCATTGAAAACCAACACAACAGAGATGTAAAACAATGCTGCCATGTCCATCACCGGTCTGGAAAGAAAGTTAAAGGTTGGGGGGGAAACCTCTCTGAAAGGAGACTGCGACAGTCTATTTATTGCAGGCAGGAGAGGCCCCAGGTTTGGATGGAGAAGCTGCTAAAGAATCAGCAGCAGGCATCCGTGGAAAGAAATTTTACTGAGCCCCATTTCTTTGCTTGGGAAACAGATGCTAAATAATTGTTTTTCAAAAAGGTTCCTTATCATCATGCCAGACTGTTTTGTTGTAAATTGTTGCCCACTGGACAATAAATCAAACACAAAATGTAACCAGAGGCACAATTTCTCTACAAAAAAAAGCAACCGATTAAAGCAGGATGGTTGGACTAAAAACACTAAATACAAAAATAACAGATGAAAACTATTTGATTTTTGAAAATGAATGCAAGTTAAATAATGTTAGACAAGGTGGGTTAAAAGGTTTCCAAAAACTGTAAATAACATAATAGAAATGATGAGCTAAAACTAAAATATTTAACTAGTTCACACTTTTAAAGAATACGATTAAAACTGAAAGGAAAACAAATGTGATCGACAGTAAGAGAAACACATACAAAAGAAATTAATAAAAAGTCAAAGGTATAGTCACATTCTTGAACATTTATTTCCATTAACAGATTGGACATCATCTAAATGACTATCCCTGATAACAGCAAACTAGAGGGATGAACGCCTCAGGAAGGAACCCAGGAGGCCGTCCGCCATGTTCCTGGGCCTAATAGAGGAGTCTGAACCACAGCTGCACTCAGACTTTCCTTCAAATCTCCCTGAAGAGGCCGCGGAGGAGAAAGATCACTGATGAGGGGCGGGGATGATTAAGACAATAGATTTTAGAGTTCAGTTGAAATAAATTAGGCGAGATGTTCTCTGCACAGGCAGAAAGCCAATGCCAGGAAGTGTATTAGTAGGAACGTGTAACTGTTTTGGTCAGCAGACCAATTGTGATGGTAATTTTCCCATGTTGACAATGCTAAAAGCATCTAAAATAAATTCTTCATTAATGGACTATAATCCCTTTAACTGGAACAGGAACATGTGCCTCAGTCCATTAACCTCCATCAGTAACAGTGGGTGAACAATTTCTACTTCTTAATGTGACGTTTTCGACATTCTGTGAAAAAAAAAAAACACCACAAAAACAGACAACAAGAGCTTGTCTGCAACAGAAATTCGTTAGTGACCACGTGTGTTCGATACCGGCCTTAATGCAAAAACACATGAAGCTTAGAATACAATTTTTCTCTCTCTTGGAAAACGCCCATAAAAATATTTGAAATGTAACAAAATCTGGCAGAAGTGCCCCCAAACCGTGGGCATTAGCCAGTCACGCAAAACCCCCAACTCAGTCACAGGTTTTAGCTTTTGGAACCAAATCCCAGATATAAACCAGTAATGTTAACACCGTGTGGTACAAACAGGACGGTGAAATGAAATTAAAAAGTTAAAACTATTAAACAAAGACAGGATCTCAATGATAATAATAATAATAATAATGTTTTCCCGCCAAAAGGCTGCCACCGAGGAAGACAAGACTCATTTTTAATTTCTAACGCAAGCAAGGCCCCAGTCAAGCTGTTCCAACAGAAGGCAGCAGACTGAGAAAGACCCGTAGCCGCGGTGCAAACTGAACATGCCAGGCTGAGGCAGTGACCGAGGAAGCCAAATGGAGCACTGTTGACATCTGAGAGGGAAGCTTTCCAGTCCAGGAGTGTAGAGAGCGAGCCCCACTGATTGCCTACACACAGTCAGAGGTGCGTGTGTGGGTCTCTGAGCCAGTCCTCCTCCACCAATGGGTTTCAGGAGCGACTGCGGTCTTCCTGGGTCCCCACCAGCATTTTACTGTACAGTTTCTGCTGTTCTTCTTTAAAGGTTTCTTTTACCTTTCCGCGCTTCAGTCCCCCATCCCTGCAGAAGAGTGGGAAATTAGTGACAAAGGATTGAGAAGCAAATACACAGCAAAACATATGAAGGATAAAGATTGAGGTTATAATAAGCACAAATGAAAAACTATCCAACTGAGCAGTTTTTTACTGGACAGTAACTTTGTTGTTTCGAAGTAATGTTGCATTTATCTCAAATGCTGCTTTCAGACACAAACTCCAGTCCGGATTATCTCTTGAAATAATTCGGAGGAGCTGTGCCAGAATGCCCACATTATGTTCAGTATCTCTAGGTGTATGTGGAAGAATCCATTGAGCTGAATGTGTTTTCTTACCACAGGAGGTCGACCAGACCTCCTTGCCTTGCAATGGCTGCCTTTACACGATTGGCAAACTGTACGGCATCCTCTCCCTCCTGTTGGTGAAGATAATAATAACAGTAATGTAAAAAGAGGCAAACAAGTGGCCTAACAAAAGATTTAACAGAAATCACAGTCAACCATGAATTTGCGTGTATTCTCAGTGGTGTGACTTCATGAATTACAGAGAAACAAGTAGGAAAAATAAGTTCTCAGGAAAAGAAGAAGAAAACTGAGACACCGGTCAGTTTTGAAATCATTATGTAAAAAGCTTGCGTACATGCTTGGCTTGTTGCCAGAGCAAACGAAAGCAAATCCATTCCTTTGTCTTGTGAGAAAAAAAAACTGTAGGGAAGTGTAGAATTACACATAGGTCTCACCTCTCTCGACATAGGTGGGAGGTACCACACGCTGCAGACGATGGCCCAGCTGCTCATCATACGTAACAGGTAGTTCACCATGCCGAACTTGCTGCTGTTCCAGAAGGCATCTCCAAATCGGGGATCATACTGCAAGATCAAGGATTGGATCAGTGACTGCTGGCTATGAAATTTGATCAGTTTGACACAGAATCAAATGTTTACAAGTTTGAGCTATCTAAACAAGTTCGAGGTCCGTGGTGGAATCGCAAATATCCAACTACAAGTGGTCACAAAAGTATAACACAGGTCCTGGTGTTAATCACAAAGCATTTCACAGAAAACTGACTCACAAGAGTACTGCTGGCAGCTACTGCACAGGCATTAACAGGTCCTGCTCTATTTGTGCACAATAGACGAGTCTCGGAACTCTCCGATCGCCCATACTAGCATCTCAAAAGAAAAAAGACCTCTCACCTTGATGGCCACAGGGTAGACTGTGGCACCAATCTCAAAACTGCCCTTCTTAAACATCATGACTGACGTGTTGTTAATGCAGGTACCTGAGGAAGGAGAATGGTTTTTACAAAATAAATTGAGGCTTATGATCATTTCAAAGAAACCTAGATGGTTAGAGTGAAATTACAAAGTCTTTCTATCAGTTTCAGATCACTGAACAAACTCACCCTCTGGGAAAATCAGAATGGGCAGTTTGGTTTTATCCTCTATGTGGTCACTCAATCTGCAATACAAGAAGTATGTAGGTACATGTGAAAATACTTAAATACTTTGCAATATCTTACTGAATACCAAGAAACCTTGGGGAAAAATGTCAAATAAATGTAGTTTAAAAACAGGATAAAAACAAAGGTTGTAATGTTACCTTTTGGCCACTAGATGTCTGTCTTTGACTTCTGAGCGTTCGAACCAAATGTGTGGGCAGGCCTTGACCATAGATCTCTGAATGACACCCATCAGGCCACCGTGAATTTGGCCGACCTGACACCAAACAAACACAAAAATAATGATACTTCTATATCTGGGAGGGAAATGACATCTCAACAGACAAGCATGGAAGAAGGGACCAGTGCCCAAGTTGTGTGCATCCTCTGTAGTTACGGAGATGTATAGTTACCATAGCATAGCAGCTGTCGCTGGCCAGGATGATGACATCTATGGGCGAGGTGTGGTTTGCGACACAGATGCCTCCATTTTTAGGTTTATTCTCACTGGAAAAGTGGAGAGAAATGAAGTGTGAATCTATTTGGAGGATGATTTATCAAGACCCGAAACAAATGTGGTTACAATTCATATTTTCATACACTGATCTACTGCCTCCAGTCTTTCTGTCAAAAACAAAGCAGCTCATGGTGCCTAATTTAAAGGTCTAACCCCAGAGCCGGCAGGACCTGAACGTACTGACAGAACGTTCCAAAGATAGAGTTACAGAGAGAGAAACTTCCAGTGTCCCTTGTGTATTTTTAGCCCCAGACTGGGGAGGGAAATACATGTTACAACAGACCGAATCACACACATTCACAAACCAAGATGCTGGTTTAATATGATTACTGTATCAATGTGTTTTTTACCCCCAATTACTGAAAATATAAAATAAATTTCAGTCAAGCCTGCACTGCCTTTAATAACACCAGCTGTTATTTACTTCCGTTTATGGGTTCGTATGCATAGCAACAACTTCCGCCTTCACAATTCACATCCTGTTGCATCTGCAATCCTCTTGATAAGAAACCATCACTTCTCTTTCAGGTTTGTCTTTACTCTGACAATGTTCCTTTCACACCAAAACCAACACAGCACAACCAACTTAAACACAGTAAAAGGAGACTGGTGCACAGTCCACTATCTCTGTATCTAGTGATGACTGCAGCAGCTCCAAGCACTTTGTGCTTCAGAGGTTCATAATAGCCGAGAATGCGAGCAGTCTGAACTGCGCCTCAGGCATCCTCCCTTTCATACTCACACTCAGAGTCCTAACACACCCTGGTTTATGTTCTCCAAATACAAATCATCTGATATTATGTAAGCTCACATTCAGACTCAGTCACGTCACAGGAGGTGGGTCTGCGGCAGATCAGGTTTAAGGAAGAGGTATGATGAGACCATGTGGACGACATGTGCAGCAATAGAGCAACTTTGTTATTATAACCCACTGAATTCAAATTGACGCCAACTTTAAATCAAAACTTCAAGACATGATAAGAAAAGAACAGGTTATTGATGTTTTTTTTGGAGGGAGACAAATTGCCATAACCAAATGCTTATAATGGTGAACTTTAAACATGCACATTTCTATTTATGCATTTAAGTTTTTGGGGTTATTTTTATTTACTTCCACAAACTGCCAAATGACTTTTTACTGGAGGTTTTCCCCACAAGCCAGAAGTGTGTCTACATGTGATGACTAAAATAGTAAAATGTAAAACAAAACCTACAGAAGAAATGGAGAAATTGACCTAGAAGTTGAGAATCTTCTTGAATCATTGCGGACCTTTCGTGCTGAACTTTACAGTGAAAATTGACCGAACTGGTGCAAGAGGTTTAAGCAATCAGGAACCAATCAACCCTAACCAACAATCAATAGCTGTCTGCCAGGCATGAGTTCTATTATGGCAAAGACAGAGTACATTTAAAATATTTGCTTCAATATTTAACCACAGGTTCCATTTAGTCTGTACAAATATCTGCAGCAACGACACCACTTCCGCAATAGTGTTTTGTATCATTAGCCTGATATATACTATCTAAGTGACTCCACTTGTTGTTTATAGTGAGTGATCAGCCCCGTGGTTTATGTCAAGAGTGGAACTGTTCCCATCTTAAAGTCAACAAAACCGGTCTGGCTGCTCTGTGTCTTTTATGGATTTTGTTGACATCATAACCTTGAGTCATGCGTCAGACACTTGACTGTTGCATGTATTTGTTTAGTGTCTTTCCCAGAATGACTGAACTAACACTCCCACATGTGCTCCACCATCTTGTTAATCCAACTACTGATTCAATTTCAGTGGCTGTAAATATTTAAGGAGTCTAACAGCAGACTTTCTGGTAAAATACTTAAAAGGTAGTAACGTTGTTTACCTGTCATGGTAGGTTATGATGGCCGTCAGAGCTCTGACACATATTCTGTAGCACATCAAATGGACCTTCTTACTCAGAAGGTTTTTCATCCTGGAAGACAAACGACATGATTTACTTTTTGTCAAGACAGCAAATCTAAAAAAGGTTACATTCAGGGGTCTGAAAAGGTATTTTTTATAAAAAAAAACATGCTTGTCATGAGCCGTACCTTCCATTCGGCAGCAGACCGATAACACAGGTGAGGAACACAAGGAGGCCTACACCAGTGAAGGCAAGAGTTACCCTGGTGATGAGAGGGGAGATGGGTTACAGGGAATCTTCAACAGAACACAAAAAGGAGGATTTCCTTATTTAGATGCACACTTTTGATGATTAACTAATAATTTAACTAGTAGTGACTCTGAGCCATAAACCTTCTCCAACCTTTCACTGCTAAAGGGTGACTGCTCAGTTTACATGTAAAGTTCATGCCTGATGCTATCCAGTCCCACTCTCTAAAGTATCACGCTCTCCTCTACTCGCCACTGGTAATAGACTCTAGAGCCTACAGGCAGACCTATTAGGCAGACGTTAAGCTGACCAACAGGTCGCCTTAATCTGTATGGACCAATCACCCAGAGGCTGGAGAAGGTGCTGATTAAATTGGGCGAGGATTAGAAAAACACTAGAGATGAAGGTTTCATGCAGGCGGGGAGAGAGGATGTTGTTTGACTGGAAGAGTGGTTGAATGACAGAATCGATTGGATGGATGCGAGACTAGAATTGTGGTCTGTCTGTGCAGCGGTGGCCTGATTCCTCTCCCCACTGGCAACTGGACATGAGCCAACCAGGCTTATTACTGAGTCACTGTCTCTCTGCCTCTAAGCTCTGACTCTGAGGAGGAGCTCCCACTGTTTACTGTGTGTGCAGACATTAAACGTTTCATTGTGAGTTGTGGAGCAGTCTCTCCTTTATCACGTCTGACTTTTTACATCATGAATACAGATGTAAAATGTGATATTATACTTAGAAATATTTTGATTACATAACTGACGTCTGCAGCATTAACATAGCACAAATTCTTAATTTCTGTTACACACACCAAGTAAACAAAGGTCTATCCTACATAAATTAATATGTCGGGCACATTTCTACGACAGTAAAAATGCATCTAATCTATAGACTAAACAGTCACTCATCCATTCACATGTTCTTTCTTGGCCCATAACCCCAAATATGGCCTGTAGTCTTGTTTGTAATGTTGCTAACTAACAAACGCAGATGAAAACATGACCTCGTTGGCAGGGATAACAATTAAAGTGTATGATAGCTTCATTAAGTAGGATTCTGATGTCATAATGGTTTGAAACTGACCCTGCTGACAGGGGCCTATTTGCGTATGTTTTTTGCTGTGTTTTGCTGTGTTTTTTGCTTTCACTTGAACAGCAGCCTAGTTCGGTGAGTTAGGAACAAAATATTCCACAGATGTGAATGTTTTGAATTCTCAGCTAATGAAAGCCTGCAGCTTAACACATATTGGTTTGATAACTGGTTTGACTTTGTGTTCTTAATGATAATGATAATTTGTGTTGAAAGCCCTGAATGTTTGTTTTTGTATGGGTTGTTTTTCACAACATGTATGTCTCTCTCTTTAGTTGTGTTTATTCTCCATATTGGAGTTTGATCATTGAGAGAATTGTATTCATCATTACTTCTACCAAGAAGGATATGTTTTTGCCCCCGTCTGTTTGTTGTATTGTTTCTTTGTCAGCAGGATAACGCAAAAACGACTCAACAGATTTCCACGAAACTTGGAAGGACGGGACATGGGCCAAGAAAGGAACCATTAAATTTGAAGGCTGCTCTGGGTCAAAGGGCCGATCCTTTCTTTGAGAGATTGTCTTTCACCAGTTTGTCAACAACAATGCCTGCAGACCATCAGGGATTTTTACTGATATCTACGAGTGTGTGCAGAGGGACCGTTGGACCATGGCTAAGGTATAAACTCTACTGAGTCAAGTTGATCTCTTTTTATAAAGTAAAATGATCAGCTGTTGTTTTTAAGCACTGGCTATAAATGTATCTAATCTGATATATTGAATTATGTTACACTGGTGGCCACTCGTGCAAGACAGACTAAAGTTTAATTTCTAGACTTGACAGGATGTTCAGTCTTTCCAAAAAGGTTTCTGCGATCAGGGTTTCTCTTCTCAGACCCAACCTCTTTGCTGGAGGTAGAACTATTACCTAAGAGGCAGCAGGAACCCGTAGCGGATCAGCAGGCCCAGCCCCCATAGGATGGTCAGTCTCAGGCTGATATAGTGGAAGTTGTTATTGCTGCGGGTCAGCAGATTCCAGGACTCCAACTCCTCAGCAGAGAACCGCTTGGTCACCTCATCATCCATGATGCTCGCCACTCCTCGCCGAGCAAAATAGAAGATGTCTGACATCTCAAACTCAGAAGCAGAGTCCAGGTCTCTGTTGCTGCCACTCCGCCGGATCTCCTTGATCTCCTGCTCCAAGGAGGTGGGCTCCTTTGCTATGATTGCTGGAGGGAGAGAGCCAGAGAAACAGGATGTAAGCTATACTCATCTATACAGCTCTTGGACATTTGCACACAAACAAACTGATCATCAAGTCTTACCGTTTGAGTAGGGTTTGTATAAGCGGTGATTATTTTCTTTCGCTCCTCTCTCTATCCTGAGTGTGGCCCACTGGAGAAAAAACAAAGGAAATGAGTAAGGGACCCAAGAGGGACACAAAACACAAAAAGTAGTGCTCATGTTAAATCTTCTGTTGGTGGTGCAAAGACAGCATGCAAACATTTGTTTAGCAACAAGCTGCTACTATTAGCACACTGATGTGATGTTTGATCTTCCACATTTGAATCATTCTGGGCCAGTAACACCCCTGGCTTATCTGTGACCACAGCCTTGCTCTAAGAAACTTGCATAACAATGCTCATTTCTTCTTTTTATTGTAGTGCAATGCATCTCGTCTGGATGCATTAAACTACAGTCAGAGTTAAATATATACCCATCGAGGAAAAAGCCTGGCCCTCTGTGTGCACTTTGCACACTGAGAAAAAAACAACCATGTAATGTCTCCACTGAGGCAGGAACAGGACATAGTGTTCTTCTCCCAACTGCAGGCCAGTTCGGAAAATTATGGCCTGGGAGGCGCTGGATGTGTTCACAGCAGTATCAGACTACACTTCATACCACATGATGGAATATCTCTAAGGCTACATCAATCAATAATATATTTATTGATCAATCACAGCCAACGGAAACTAGAAGAACACTTGGAATGTTTAAAGGCATAATAAAATACAGTAATGTTATACCCAGCATGTTTTTGTTTGTTAGACACACTGGAATTAAGCCAGGGGGTCTTATAAAGGAATTCCAAGAATGTTGAGGGATACGGTGGTTCTGCCTGCACCTCATGGCTGCAGATATCACAACGAAGAAACTTCTGCACTTATAAACCTGAATAAACAAGCCCCCCAATTACCATTTATTGATAGTAAGTAAGCAAATTGCTGAGTAGGAATTACAATATTAACATTCTCTGTACTAAAACAATTCTCCTTTAATAACACTTTGTAAATAAGGTTTATTCTATCAAAACAAGTGTTAATGTCCAAATTACTCATAATAATAATAGTTTGGCACTTGTTAACATGCACAGGTTCACAGAATTCAACATTAATAAGTGCTTTATAATGTCTAATAAAGACCCTGTAATTTCTTCATGTGCTTGCTGTTTAGTGGTGAATGAGTCTACAATCACTGACTACATTAACATAAAGAGTTATCCCATATATGTTTTCTACATGATTCGATTAAACAAAAAGGCAATCAGTTTATGGCACAGGGTCATCTGACACCTGCGTTTATCCTACAGCAGCCATGGCTATATGAATGATCTTTATGAGTTATCATGGCTCCAACAGTATAGGTACACACATACATATTTGTTTATAGGTAGCATTTCCATGCCTTCTTTTTTTACAACTATGTTTAAATTATCTGAAGTTGTAATACTGAGTCATCGTATTAGAATGTCACCTCAGATGAAAGCGATGATTCTTTGAGTCAGGAGGAGCACAGATACAACTAAGTGCGTACGTCCTGGCTCCAGAACTTGATGTGAAAGACAAGATTTTTCCCATATGAAGTGTGTGAGAATCAGATCTTTGACAGTGAATCATGTCGATGACAAAGATTCATTCTTTTTATACACAAGCCTGCAATAGAGACTTTTGCACACAGTGAGACAGACTGTACGTACAAGTAGAAGATTGCTTCAGCTTCACACAGTCTGAACTGAATCTGTCCTTTGACCTTCAGTCTAAATCTCATGGTTCCGAGTGTAATCATGAGAAGCGAAAATCTCTCATCATATCTCCCACTCATCCATTTATTTCTGGCTCAGGATCTGCTCTCAGAGGTACGTATTGGAAAGTGATGACAGCTTCGGTTAATAAAACTACTCCAGTGGCAGCAGTTCAGAGTCCAATATGTGAGGAGACCATCAAATGATAAATCTTGAACTACCCACATTACACAAAGCAGCTGATGCACTTATGCATTGAAAAAAGGCAAATCAGGAGCAGGCTGCAAAATAAAAATCTGCTCTTAGTGCACAGGTACAAACTATACAAACTATAGCTTGTTAAACAGCAGAATGTTTGGCAAGAGCAGACAGATTAAATTATTTTGATTGGGAACTGTTCAAGTAAAGTAAGACGTAAGTTTTGATTTTCCATTCCACAGCTTCAACTAAGAAGTTAACATTTATGATTCAACTGCAGTTTCTTCAGTAGCTCTTACCTCAAAGATCTTTAGCAATGTCTTCATGTACAGACGCCGGATGCCAAAGGACACCCCTAAGATGGCAGGCACGATGATGAAGACCAGCAGCAGGGTGAACCACACGGTGAAGGAGATGCCCAGCAGGATACACACCAGGTTGTCGAAGGGGTTGAAGAAGAGCTCCATGTTGACGTCAGGAGGTAAATTATATCTATTAAAAAGCTGCAATCAATGAGCAGAGCCGGTGGTAGAGGAGGTATAACAGTCCACCTCACTAAGGGCAAGTGGCCCTGATCTATTGTCAGAAAAAGGGCTTCATCAAGAAAACTAAGGGACGGAGCTTCTCCTGGTGCTGAACACAGAATCAATAAATATAAAAGTCTCCATCTTGGCGTTGCCCTCTTGGGCAAAATTACTGAATTTCATTATTTTCACCATGAGCCGGTTTCGTGATCCTTGGTTGATTTCAAGTCCAGGGAAAGGAAGATAAAGTCTTTACAGCTGCTGCGATGGCCTCTTTCTCAGATGTTTGTTTTTTGAGCGGAGCCTCCCTCTGGAGACAGGGATGTCAACAAAGAAAAAGTGTGTGCAGCAGATGGTCCGCTTGTCTGGTGAAGATCCAGGATGTCCCTGCAGCTCAGTATCACACGATCCTGCAAACGTACACAGATGAAGAGTCAGTCTTTGCACAATATGTCCTAGAACACATCATGGGATCTGATACCAAACGGAGGGAAACCGTGGCTACGCACATTTAAACTACTGGTGTGCAAACTTAACACTGATCCCGCTGGATAAACACGACAGGCACAGATGCCATTAGCCTGCTGATCGGTGGTTGTGTAGGTAGTGTGTCCAGAGTAGGACCACATGAGGTTAGCATGTTACTGTGATCCGTCACGGTGCAGCGATAACATCACAGGGCCTCATCCCGCCGGCTGATGCAGGAGGACGGCTAACAAGCGACGCTCCATCCCGGATCACAGCACACTGGGTTAGCCTAGCTCACGGATATCTACAGTTAGCCTCCCTGTGGTCATGTAGCAACCTGCTAACCCCACGACACAATAATAAACACAAGCAGCACTCAATCTGTGACTTGGTGGCGACACTGAGGCTCCACACTGAAGGAATACACGCTTGTGTTAGCTTGTAGCCTGGGAGCTAACGGTGTGCTCCGGCTCGCTCGGCTAGCTCCACGCCGAGCCACACGCAGCGCCGCCCGGCTGCGAGTCAAGCGCTGAGACAAGCCGTTCTTTCCCGTGAGTCGGTGCCTGAAGTTCGGCGAACTTAGCGGGGTTGCACCGTTCTAACTCGCGGCGGAAACAAACGTAGCTCACCGGACGTGGTGGTGAACGGAGCTCCAGTCACTCGGACTCCCAGCGCCTCTGCAGCGGCTCCTCACTCACCTCCATCCCGGGGCTTTGTGTCTCGGACTGATTCAAACTCCACCCGGCGGACGAGAGCGGCTCCGGTCTGAGGCTGGACAGGCTCCGTGCAGCACTGACCCCTGCTGGTCACTACAGGGCACTGCGCGGGGGCTCTTTAAGGGAATGTTTTTACTACGCTGTAGGCAAGAAATGTTATTCTGTTTCTTCTGCCATACAATTTGTCCCGCTACTCCTCCCGCAGTTTTTGTCACACATCAATGGGAGCCTTCATCAAAGGAACGAGTGAGGACGATAGTGACATTTGTTTATTTGCTTAATCTGCTCTCAAAGGCACTAATGGAGGTCGTCAGACATGATTGTTTTCATCAAAACTTGTTGGCTTCGTATGAAATCTACCAGAGCTAAACTTTTGGCTCTATGAGGTCTAAAGCGGAAGGTGGTCCGATTTTTCCTCCTCTAATATTCATTTTGAGAGACAATTTCGGGAGGAGCTTTGAAGTCATACTTTTCTATCTCTAACCAAGAACCTTGTCATAGATCATAGGAACCTTTGATGAACTAGAAAGTGGCAAAGGTGAATTATTTCACCTTTTTCAAGTGGGCCAGTAGACCCGCTCAGTATCTCTTTCTCTCTCTCAAACTGAAACAGCATCTGCACCCAGCAGGAACCATGCTGCACATATTAAAAGAATTCTAGGGACGAATTTTCTAGTTCATGTTATTTCAATATCATGTGCAATATTACCACTGATATGTTATATGTGTAATATTGCTGTTGTCATTCATCATGTTATTTCAATATCATGTGCATATTCACTTTCATGATCAATATTTCAATATCATGTGTAATTTTCTGTTTCATAGCCAATATACAATATCAAAATGTATTTCTAGCTGCTTCAGAATAAATTATAGTACGTATGTAAACCATGTGTCCACACAACAGAAAATAATTTATCTTTCAGTGTTACCACCTTTTAAATGTAATTCTTCAATAATTCATGCGGCACAAACATGAGGGCATTCAGGAGATTCTAACAGGGATTGTATCTCACTTCCTGTACCTCCTGCATGGCCAAAATTATTCTTTTTTCAGTTTTGTAATTTTGTGAACAAACAATTCAAATCTATAACCTTTCAATCTTTTCAACCCACTAGACACCAACTTGAATAACACTTTTTTTATTCACACATTTACATTCATGTACAGTTTTCTCAAGTAATTTCAGATACAGAAAAATGAAAATAGTCCTGACATTTGGCACAGCATTCAACCTTCGAGCCCTGAATTAATATGATTTTTTCCTAAGAAGAAAATAAAGACTCAGTCATGACTCATATTTACAGATAGTGTATTTCATCAGGTTATTATAGTCATTCTGCAGACACAAGAGCGCAATCAACCATCCAAGAACAGTCCACAGTAACAGGGAGTATCTTTTCAACATCGCAACCCACCATAAGTGCTAACCCCTGTCATGGCTGGAGGAGGCCGTGCTGCTTTCTTGAGCATCAAGCACTGCCTTCCAGTAAAGCCTCAAAGTCTGGAGAACAAACCATTTTGTGTTGGACATTTCCCAAAACAGTCAAGTCGCCTGTTCTTCCCTCTGTCCCGACAGAGACCAGCTCCTGAGAGAAGAAGGGAAAAGCACGACAGAAAAGTTCAGAGCTCTGAATGTAAATATTTGACCCTTTATTAAATTAACTGTCCTGTGGAGAATTAAGCTGTATGATCGTTTACAAATATCCTAGTCAGTTGGTCTTTACAATTTTCCGAACTTTTACAATCAGCCCCCAGTAGTAAAATGTCCGGAAAGTGTCTGAGTGAGATCATGGCAGGATACAGCATGAAAAATGACTGGGAAGTTGGGTGAGTCTATGACACTTGTAACATGTGACAGACACAAAACTGTAATAGAAAAGTAAATAAAAAATCTCTGGATAAAAAAAAGAGGATCCATTCACGTAGGAGACGTCGAAAAAGAAGTCAACTTGGAAAGATTTGAGAGGTTTTGACGATAAGGGCTGACTCCGGTGTCAATGTGCACTAAACAAAACCATGTGATCTCTGCAGCAGAATATATACGACATGTCCTGTCCCCTGCATGCTCCACCCGAACACCACCCCTCGCCTAAATGTTCCAGACATTTTCCTGTTGTGGAGGGGATGGAACTGGACTACGTGGAGGCAGTGGCTGAACAGAGGATGAGAGGAAAACTAAAAGACATCATGGACAAGTCCTCTCATCTCTGCTGTGGTTTTGGGGGGCTCATTTGTGCCATCAGGCCGCACACCACCAAAGCATTTATGGACAAACACTAACATGTTTATTTTAAGATCGATCTCTATCCATATATAACACATTTTTTATATTTTTGTATATCAAGTATTATTTCTTATTGTTTATAGTATCTCTATTTTAATTTATATTTCTATTCTTAATATATTTCCCCCCTGCACTGCCGGGTCATTTGTGAATTTCCTCCACAGAAGGTCAATAAAAGGTAAATTGTATCTTATCTTATGTAATAGACAAACTCCAGGAAATGTCCAGATCCAATTATGAGACCATTTCTGAAGGTAATTTCTGAAAACAGCCACAATTAAAGCTGAGACGGATACAGTTTGGAGACAAACACAGACAAAGTGGAAGACACGTCAATGACTACTCTGCCATCATACCTGAAGGAAAGAGCACGATGCTCCCAGAGACACGTCCAGAGTCACTTGTCCCAGTATGAGCTGAACCCGGCCTGACTTCCGCACCAGCATCTTTCCTACAACACCCTCCCGCAGATCTTTCAGATTGCAGCAGGTCTCTTCAGCCTCCTCTTCCTGTTAAACATTCAATTTGACACATTTAACCTCAGTGCCATCATGTATTGTAACACATTAGACAGCAGCTGTACCTACTGTACCTGAGACTCTGTTTTCAGAAGCACAGACTGTCCATCCTCTGACTGCACCTCCGTCTTCTGCGGCTTGTGCTCTTTGGTGGGGGGTTGGCCGGGCAGCGAGTCGGGCAGCTGAATGAAGAACAGCTCCTCCCCTTTGCTCAGACTCCACCTATTCAGCAGGTCGTGCAGAATCTCGGGCTCAGGGATAGGAGGAGGCTTGAACGCTCCCTCGGACTTCTTTATTTCTATTTCCTCTGGCTCCTGTTTGACTGAAGAGAAGACGATGCATATTTTTGAGAGAGCAGCCATGTGACAAGATTCAGCTGCAGTATGCAAATTCACCACTAAAAAGGTCACTTCATTCTATAAACTGAACCTTTGAAATAACAAAAATCTGCCTTCACCTTTAACTGCAGGGCCAGGCTCCATAGGTTCACAATCATCCTCCATCTTCTCAATTTTAGCAGTGTTACTGAATTCCTCCTTGAATCCCCATCCTGACACAGCGAGGGGGAGCTGGACGGGGCAGCTGCTCTCCTCACTCTGCAGGAAGGGATCGTCTATAATCTGAGAACACCAAAAGGGAAAAACAATTGTTGCTGGTTTGGAAAAGGCAAAATAAGCGATTTATTATAATACTGATGAATGGGTCTCACGTTTTCTCGTTCCAGATTGCGCAGGATCTCTTTAGTCTCTTCCTCCGTCTCCCTCTTCTCCTTTTTAATATTGATGATGGGTGAGGGCGCCGCGCTCGGAGCATCTCTCTCATTTTCATAGCCACCTGCGTTTGATTCAAGAGTTTGTTGATTGCATTGATTTAAAGAACGCGTCAGCCAAAGTGGTGCACAATGTGTGTTTTTCCAGGCTGAACTCCTACCTCTCTTTTTCATCATCATCTCAGCAGGCCCCTGCTCAAAAATAGAGTGGGACTGGATGACCTCTGCACGACCCCGGCCCCTGCCTCTCTCTCTCTGACCTCGCCCTCGATTGGCATCCCTCTTGTCTCTCCTTTCCCCGCCGTCAAGTTTTGTGCTGCCGCGACAGAGAATGTGGTTGACCAACAGACAGAAAAACAGTTATATCTATTTTCTCTGGCGTTTTTTGTCTCCTTTAACATCAATAAGGAAACTTACTCCTCTTTGGCTTTTCGGCCGATGATGTTGGGTGTAAACGTTTTCTAAAAAATAACACAAAAACAGGGATCAATCATTGCAACAGTCAAATTATTAGAAAATAATTGATCAATTCATTGTGTATATATAACATCATATATATATATATATATATTCTTCAGTGTAAAACTACACCTTCTTCACTCCGCCCAGGGTGAGGTCTCTCGATCGCATTGAAGGGAGACGGACGGGAGTCATGGCACCTGAAGGTCGGCGGCCCTTCATCAGTCCGGCACTGCTCCCTCCAGGAGTTGGCACACGTTGCCCACTGGGGTCACCTGAGCCTGACTCAGCCATCCTGAACTGGAAAGTAATAATATTTAGTTTGTATAGCTTCATAGAAGCTTTTAATCATGGAAGCCATTCATAGCTTGAAAAGTTTGACTCCTAGCCGTGCCAAACTTTGTAGGAAGTTAAGTTTTTTTAATTCTATACTACATGACATTTGGTTTTAAATGAGGCCCAAGATTTGGGTTAAAAAAAGGGAAATAATATATGTTATTTATTTGACACCAACATTTGCAGTGTCCACATTAAGATAATAATATTCATGTCTGGTTCTAAAGGCTCAAAGTGCCAGTGTATTTTTGTTTCCACTCATAAATATAGACACAGATTTGAGAGCTTTAAATCTCTATGGTTATTTCAATTACAACTTTTTCTCCAAGGTTTCTTATTCATGCAAGTATTTTAAAACCCTCACAGTTATTCCTGCTTGTGCAAAACATTGTACACAAATCATTCACTCCCAACTTTAGGTGGCAGGCAAGTGTATTTCTCATGTAATGATATCTGTAGTAAGAAGAACAAATCTCCTCCAGGGCTTACAATCTTTACTTTGCATGTGGTGTCATTTAGAGCACTTTTAAACAGTTTTTAGATAATGTGTCTGCGAGCTTTGGTTATGGGTCAAGGTTTTATTCAAAAAGTAGTTTTTTCTAAAGTGGCCACTAAAGAAAGGCATAAGATAATATATTATCTGCATTCAAATCTTAAACAATTTTTGCTTTTGTTTAAATTATTCTTCAGCTCAGCACACACACGTTCATATAGCACATCAGCGAGGAAATTATAATAAATAAATGAGTACAGTAAGTTACATTACTATTTCCATGTAAAATAGGATGTATGGAGAGAAACAGTGTTCCTCTGTAACGAAGGTGTACTTCAGTGGTATAAACCACTAACAGCCATTTTAGGTGTACAAGCCAAACGGCCACTTCAAACTGAGTTTGTTTTATCACCGTGACTCTTAATTTTAAGGAATTTGTGTCAACAACAGACAAAATCCTGCAACACGTGGTCAGATCACAACATTAAATCACAGTAGACGCAGCTTTAACACTGTCAGTGCTGAGTGTCGACGCTCAGTGTTCCTCCGGATACTCACGGTTTTATTCCTGTGATTTCCTAAACAGATCCTGAGTCCAGACGAGGAGGAGAAGAGTCATTACAAGTCGTGTGGAGCTGGTTGTGACGCTGCAGGACCGTGCAGGACGCGCGGCGCCATGACACTTCCGCTCTGTCATCAGCCGGTGAGGTCACGTGGATAAACGTTGCGTCGGACGTCACCACATGGCGGCCATCTTGCTACGGGGCAACTCGCTCACCCATAACATTGTGTTGGTAGTGGTAAATAACCATAACTTGCTCAATTTTCAACCGATTTTTAAACGATCTGGTTTGTTATAAACGTCAAAGATGTTATGACACTGCATAAATTATTCATTTTTAGAGAACATTTTTTTTAGAAAATAACAAAATTATTTACTGGTATGCAGTGTCATATCTACATCTCTGACGTTTATAACAAACCAAACCGTTTAAAAATCGGTTGAACATTGAGCAAGTTATGGTTATTTACCACTACCAACACAATGTTATTGGTGAGCGATATGCCCCCTAGCAAGATGGCCGCCATGTGCGGACGTTCGTCTCCGTTGGACGGCAACGCAGACGAGATATCTAGCCCTCTGAAAGAACCAGGATGAGGAAAATACACATTCCTCTTCTCCTAAAAAAACGTTATAATAATGAAAGCAACAATAATAATAACAAGACGAATAATAATAAAGCTTGATACATATACATACATTTGTTTATTATTTATATAATTTTTATTTTTTGCTTTCTTTAATATTTTGAGCAAGGCTAGAAGGGAGTCTGTGAGCAAAGCTTTCCATTGCCAGCCATTGCTAAATGTAATTGTTGTGCACATGACAATGATGTCTTGAATCTTAGATCTACATCTGGAGAACGTTACATTTAAAGTAAATGTTGCACTGACAGACCACACTTTATACAGTATGGGCGATGTCCTTTTGATAAAGACTTTGATTCAACTTTTAGTCACCACACATGTATAGACAAACACAAACGGTGACCTCATCACATTTCATGGCATTGTAATGAACATGACCTTAACTCACATCAGGCATATCAAACAAGATGGGTAAGTGAAAAATTAGGTAGATTTTATTCTCTATTGGGTTTTTCAAAATATAAGTACGTAAATATTGAATTCATGTAGTTATGACAAACAAATGGGAAACTCCAATAAAATCTGAAAATGTTGTATTATTTAATAGCAACATCTAAGCTAACATGGAAGCTGTGTCATTAGGACCCCATGGATGGATGGACACAATGGGCACAATGGATCACAGGGTTGTAGAACGACCCCTGACCACTCCTGCAAAAGAGCAAGACAGCCAGAGTGTAAGAGAAACAACAAACCACAACTGACATGTTTCTCTGTGGATCCTTGGACTTTTTCTCAGGTCATTTCTCTTCTCTTTCTGGTCATGTTAGGTCTGTTTTGTTTGTTTTTGTGTCTCTGTTGTTGTTTAGTGTTTAGCTGTAGTTTGTGGTTGTTTAGCTCATGTGACCTGCCGGGCCCCTGGCTCCGTGCCTCGTAAGCTCAGTCAGTAATCCGTCCATGGCAATCCAGTTCATATCACAACATCAGAATAATGCACTGCTACTGTGTCACAGCTGTGGCCTGACACCGCATTTGATTTAGACGTTATATAATTATTAATGAGTGATGTGACTTTTGAAAGTCAAATTACATCGAGTGTGTAAGTGCATAGCCAACACAAAAATCAACCATTTATACATTTTTCATGTTGTGCCTGGGAGCCTTAAGATACGAGTGAAATTTATCAAAAGTTAAATAGGTTAAACAACCACTCCACCACTATGCTGGTTTCTGGTCCTGTTGATAAACCCTAGCCCTTAGTGTTGGTCTGGGATGGACTGTGATTAATCAATCCAAACAATTTTTTTTTGAGCATGCATCACTCGAACTCAATAGAAATTGTCCTTCTGGATGTTATCTGTAGTTAATGTAAATTGAGCATAAATCTATAAACACAGACAGGCAGCTCTTCCCTTTAACAAAATGACTGTTCCCATGTCTGGAGCTCAGGGGGGTGATTTGGACAGAGGCAGCCTGTCATGGCATGACTAATGATGGATGATTGCAGTTTAATTACACTCCGAGGGTATCACTTATCTACGGCTGGCTGGATATGAATCAAGCTTTTCAATAACACACACAGTCGGTGCAATTATGGCAAAAAACTGTGTCTTTGTCATTTTTCAATTTGAGTTTTTTATTATGTGCTAGTGAAGGACTGCACTCTCACTATCTCTTAATCCCTTTGTTATTTGTCTTTATTCTATGTCCATTGTTTTAGAAGCAGATTATGGCCATTAATCTGGGGAGGTTCTAATTTAAATCTAAATCCTAAATAGAGATGAGAGGCGGACGAGAGGTCGAACCAGTACAAAAACATCCCTCTGAAAATGAATGCCGGTGGAAATCTGCTTACTTTGGACTTACATCCCCCCTCCTCCCGGGGCTGGGGGGGGAGAAGGCCCGTGGAGTCGGTCCATATGGCCGAACAGTTGGCACATGTATATGTTTTGAGGTCTTCATGGTGCTTCATGTAATTTACTGGGATATCACCAACAGCATCCTCCCTTCTGAGTACTCAATGGACGGTGTGTAATTTTTTCTCTCTCACACACCCTTAGTGTCCAGGCTGACTCCTTATCTGAGAGGTGACACGTACGCACACAGCTAAATGTGCAGTTAGTGTGTGTGTGTGGATTTGGTGCCTCGGGGAGGACCACTGGAGAGTGATGAGCTGTGTGTGACTGCATGACAGGATGCTGACGAGGTTGACTGAGTTTCAGTGTATGGTCACACGCCAGTTGGAAAATCCCACCCACTCACTCACTCACTCATCTCTCTCTCTCTCTTCTCTCTCTTTTATAGGTTTTAATCCATCCTCCGTGGCTGCACAGAAGTTGAGTAAACATCCTGCAGTGCCCTGAGCAAAAATGAGATTTTATTTTTTCGGAGTAGGAGGAGGAGGAGGAGAAGGAGGAGGAGGAGGCGGAGGGGGGAGTTCAGTGGCACTGAGGGTGAGAGAGAGAAAGAGAGAGAGCTAGAGAGAGGGAAAGAGGTAGCTGTGTGTTTGTTTCACCTCCTAATCAGTTTTCTTTGGGGATCTATCATCCACTGCAGCAGAGGAGAAGGTAGTGAAGCAGAAAAAGAAGATAGAGCAATTCAGCCCCGGCAAAAATCTGCTTCCATCAGGAATTTGAGCCTCATACAAGTAAGAGATTCCTTTTGAGTCAGTCTTTCTCTTGGTGGCTGTAGAGCTCACAAGTTATGGATGCAAAATAATGCCGGAGCATTTCATTTGTTCTCTTATCAAGTCATTTTGCTATGAAGTCAGATGAATACAGTAATTCTTTTTGAATGTGTGTGATGTGTGATACCATGATATTACAGCCCTCCAATACCTCTTCACTTATTAGATCTGTCGTACAATATCACTGACATGTAATTAGATTTAGTGCGCATTTGCCCTAAGTGTTAATGCTTGGTTTAATTGTGCAAGAGGGCTGAAACTGTATTAGTCGCACATAATGTCTTTTTAACAGCATGCTGGATTCCACACAGTACAGAGTGACCGTTTCATGAACAGCAATAAACATTTAATCCTCTATAGTAACATTTTGTCATAAAATGATGTCTTTCCCTCCTCTATCATGCAGCCATCTAGTTGTGTTTTAAAGTATTCACCCTGGAGGGACAAAAAAACCCTGTCTGTGCCCTGCTCCATATGCATGAGTGCAGCATCTTCTGTCATGTTGCTGTCTCACAGAGATAGCAACATCTCTCTGTGTGTTTTGTATTTCAGCCGGTTGAGGAATTGTAACTGAGCCCTGCTCAATTTTTGATTAATTATGATTTCTAATGTGGGTCCCTTTTTAATAATTTGCGCTCCCCTTATTTGGAGCAACTGTCTATCAAAGCAAGTGTCGCAGCAAAGAATATTCTGTCCATTTACAGACAGAAATGAAGACTCAATGGTGTGTAAACCAGCTCGTGAACTGTGCTTACACGTATTCGATCCAAAAGTGGAACGCACAGACATGCATGGAGGACTTTGATGGCTTGTCCTGAGAGATTCTGCTCCTGCCCCAGTTATCATCTCTGAAAAGACGCCGTGCTAAAAACTGAGGACAGCAGCTGGAAAACGGACGCCTGGAAACACACGTGCGTGACGCAACGGCTCTCTCCCCTGGCCCGAGTGCAAACGAGCTACCGCACAGATTTCACAGTTCACAGGCTTTAATGAGCTGCTGCAGCCTGTCCATCATCCTGACTGGAGAGCACCTTACAGCAGACCTATAGCAGTCAGACAGTGACACTACACCAGGCATCTGCAGGATGTTAAGATCGTTTGTTCTAAATCGCTCGAAGGTTATTTGGGGCACATCTGTGATTTTGCACTTGCTCAGTGTAAGAGGAGTTTTAATGAGGAAAAAACATGCTGCTTTGTGCCGAGAAATAAAGCAGATGATTCTTTAAGCCACAAGATTATTTAGGAAACTCTAGGAGATTATCGCAATAACAAAACCCAAAGATGGATAGAAATGACATGCAAACGGTGAAAGAATGGACAATGCACTGATTCTCAGGGTAAAAGAAGAAGACCATTGTGCACTCACTGCAGAGACTCACCATCAGTTTACAAGAGGGTAGGTGACAGCTAATCAAACACAAATGCAGCCTGACCCAGCCTGATACTCTGGCCTGTGTGCAGCAGCCTGGATCGAAATTGCTCTTGGGCAGCTAAGGAAATATGACCATACATCACCGGCTGCTGATACAGACTTAACACTCCCCCATTTCTGCCCAAAAGCTGTTTGAAGATTTACCTCGAGCTGCAAGGAGCTCACTTGCTCAGCGGTTTAAAAATAAAGTGTGCACTTCAGCAAGGAGTGTTTTAAAAAGTTACCTTAAGTTTAAATTGCTGCTGACGGGTGCAGCAGTGATCCCTTCCTTGAGAAGCACAGGAGGAGATTGAGGGAGGCTGCAGATGTGCGGTGGTTGCCGGGAGACTGCTGTAGGTGGGTTATGAAATGCGCGGGGAAGGCAGAGCCCAGTCACTCAGCTGGGAGCGTATCTCGTTGTGTAATGGGAAATGACAGTTAAGGGCAAGGAAAGAGGGGAGGAGGAGAGAAAAGAGCAGGAAGGTAATGAAAAGATGGTACAGATGTTACCAGATGTTGTCTCCATCACTGCTATGACAGTCCCGGTTGTCTTACTATCCTCTTTTATCTCTAGGTGACAGAAATGGACGCCCCTCTCTCCACCCCATGCAACATCCAGATTTGCGAGGTCACCTGTGACTCCTTCCGCATCATGTGGGACATGACCTCGGACGACACTGCCCTAGCCACGCACTTCTTCATCGACCTGAGCCGCAAAGAGAGCAGGGACCCCAACCGCTTCAAACACAGGGTCTGACCATTTAAAACAACTACAAATGCAATCTGCTCCCTGCTGTGTTGTCTGTGCTCACTTTCCAAATTCCCACCAATCAATTTACAGCATGTGATTGGCTGAGGATTCCACCCTGTATTTTATTCTACCATAAAATAAAGCCCAAAGGTTCAGTGTGTAAGATGTAGGTGAAGGGAATCTAACCCAGGAATTGAATATAAAACAATCCTAGTGATGTTGTTACTTATATGTAATCATCTTAATTGTACAGTTGTTGTTTACTTTACCCTAGAACGGACCCTTTATATTCACATATTTTATATTGACTTTGGGGGTGGGTCGTCTCCACGGAGGCTGCCATGTTTTTTACAGTAGCCCAGACTAGACAAACTAAACACCTTCTGAGTTTTTACGACAACTGAAGGCTACCATAGGTTCTATTTCATGTTTGGAAGGGGAGGATGAGGTGAGGGGTATTCAGCTGCAAAATGTAACTTCACCTCTAGACACCACAAAATGCTACACACTGAATCTTTAAATTAAAATGAATTTTTATTCAGTTCTGCTTGGATTAACAGTTTTACTGCTTCATAGAAAACCGTGGTTGCACCCTTTCAGTCACTTCCAATACAGGCACAAAATGAAAATGAGTGCAGTCACCAGCTTCGGGCCAGTGACTCAGTTTTACATTGTTTCCTCATAGAGTGGACTAAAGCTGACAAATTCAGCTGCAGCACAAAACTGTTTTCATGTTAATTACTCTCTATGCACATCACTAAATTCAGTACGTAAGGTGTAAAGAGACAATCTGATATAGATAGTTTATCTCTTTTTAAATAAACGTGTTTCTCTGGGGACTGTCAATCACAAGCGCTGAGAGGAGATGCTTTGTACAGTTTTTTGCTGCCAGCTCCTTTTCAGCTGCAGTCGTTGGATCAGCAGATGAACTGAACCTGTTACATGAACCACATATATTTTCCAATTACCATACAGATGTCTAACTATTTTTAGCCGAGCTAGCTGCTATGCCTAATAATAACTCTGGGGATTGCAAAGTCGGTCAGTTCGCTCCAACAAGATAAATTATCCCAACAACTAATGGAGGGATTTAGATGAAATTCCATATTTTTGACCCCAGCAGATGAATCCTACTGACGGCAGTAATCCTCTGACTTTACCTCGAACCACCATTAAGTTGACATTTAGTGAAATTGTTTATGTATTCTCGGATGTTGGACTCCCATGACATTTAGACACTGTCATCCCTCTGGATAAATTAGTCACTTTGGTTATTCTCTGATTCGTCATTTATTATCTATCATGATTAATCAATTATAACTGCTTATCACCAGCATGTTAGCATTTTCATTATGCGCATGTTAGCATGCTTCGGTTAGCATTTTGGTCAAAGCATCACTGTGCCAAAGTATTTAGCAAGGCTAACACATTTTACATAATTTGGGGAAAGGAAAGGCTTTATGCACATTGATGTTAGTAATGCAATTTGTATTTCAGTGAATAATTTGATATGATGATGACGTCAGCTCCTGTAGCTGAATTGTAAAATTTATTTCAGATGCTCAACACTGACTCTAATTATGGTTCATTAGATTCAACAGCTGAAAACTGGTTTTGTGAAGTCAAGGCAGGTGTAGGACAGAGTGAGCTGTTCCTGAATGGATGATAGGCTCTCTCTGTGTTTCTCTCTCTCTCTCTGATACACAAAGTGGCACAAACAAACTTGCATCAGAGATGTTACCATGGATATATGGGCCTCTGAGTCCGTTGTAATTAGCTGCGCTTCTAAGAGGCCTTGGTCAAAACAAAGCCGCTGATTTGATTAGATGTATCCTAGTTACTGCAGCTTGGGTTTGAAGTGGAATATCAGGCTAATCAGGCAAAGTTTATGGAGGAATAGATGAATTAACAATCGCATTTACATCTGCTTTGAAATGGAAATGAAAACCACTGCAGTATGTTAAACCCTAGCATCCTGTCCCCGGTGTCAAGTCTTTTCTTGCTTTTTGCTCCAGGATGTGCCAACCAAGCTTGTGGCCAAGGCCGTTCCTCTCCCCATGGCAGTGAGGGGACACTGGTTCCTCAGCCCTCGGACAGAGTACTGCGTAGCTGTTCAAACTGCTGTCCGACAGCCAGACGGGGACTACCTGGTGTCAGAGTGGAGCCAGGTGGTGGAGTTCTGCACTGGAGGTAAGACACAGCATGTGTGACAGCTAAGGTAACCCTGATATAAGGTATGCTGCGGGATATGAGAGCAACACAAGAAAAGGACATAGAAGTACAGTGCACATAAATGGCATAATAACAATCCTGGCTGAGCACTGGGTAGTCATTAGCATATGAAAGGGGTGCAGACTTTATGTGATTACACAGTTCTTACCCGCTTTGCAGACTATGCCATGGAACACCTACAGCAGCTTCTTGACAAGGCAAAAGGCTCCGCAGGGAGGCTGCTGAAATTCTCTGTGTTTTATCGCAACCAGCACACCGAATACTTTGACTACGTCAGGTCAGTGCTGCATTCTTTTCTCTCTATTGTAAAACTAAAGCCATACCTGCAGCAGTTAAGTGTAATGCTGTTTTCCTCTTCACCTCTTGGATTAGGGGGGAATGTGGAGGACTGATGCGCCCAGCTCTGAAAGACAACAGTGGGAGTCACGGTTCTCCCATCAATGCCAAACTACAGGGAGTCTTCTTCAGCTGCAGCACTGAGTTTGACACAGGTCTACCTCCCAAAGATTCCCCTTATGGCCCGCTGCGTTACCAGATCCCGGCTGGACACCTGCTGAACCCTGACATCTGTCTGTACTTTGCAGACTTCTACTGTATGTACACAGCCTACCATTATGTGGTGTTGGTGCTAGCCCCTGTCGGCTCAGAGGGAGATACCTTCTGTCGTACCCGCCTCCCCATGCTGGACTTGGCTTCCAACCCCTTCCTGACATACACTCCCCCCCAGAGGGAAGGGGAAGAGCCTCTGTTCTGCCACTCCAGCGATGTCATCCTCGAGGTGCTTTTCACAGAGCCGGTTCATTTGGATCAGGGCAGCTTGGAGCAGATCAGTGGACATCACCAGCTGATGAGTCTGACCACAGCCAATGCCAAGAAAGACCCAAGCTGCAAAGTGTGCAACATTAGCGTGGGACGCTGAGGAGGATGTGAGACGGAGCTGGGAGTTTGTGAGCCTACAATGCTGAAAGACAGAGTTTTGCAGAGGACGAAACAGTGGAGTTCATTGTGTGTAGGTTAGAAAACAGAGGGAACAGCCCACCTCTCGAGGTGTGTGCATGGTGCTTTCCTTCTTCCCTCCTACCTGGATTAGAATAGTGAGTAACTTCCAGTGTGTCACAGGAATTTTGGAAATAGTCACAGATTGAAATAGAGAAAACTTCCACCTGTGACTAATGAACAAAACATAATTGAAAAACTAAACTAAACCTGATAGTCTTCAGTGTAATGGAGAAAATCTGTGATCCTTGTTTGTGAGAGTCATCTGTCTTCTCTGGTGTTCTTATGGCATTTCCTACCTCTTTTACATTTTCTTTCCTGTGTTCGATTTCATTTTTCCCTATGCTGGACGACTAGCTTCATGAATATATTTAAGTTTGATACAGCCAACAAGTTCAAATGCACAAAGTGTGCCCCTTTTAAAAGAAAGTGGCTTTAAATCACAGCCGCTGCTTCTTGTGATGCTCAGTGAAGTCACCGCCAGACTTTTTTTGTCTTTAAAAAAGCCTTATAGTCAAATATCTAAACATTAGGCTCTTGAATCCTTTCTTAAAAGCTAACCGAAGAGTTAAAATTGATGAATTAACTGTGCTCCTGCCCTGCAATTTGCTGGCAGCCTGTACAGGGTGTACGCCCCCTCTCCCCCACTGTCAGCTGGGATTGGCTCCAGCTCCCATCTCGACTATCAAAAGTTAAGATATTAAGATAATGGATTGATGGAATGTTATCCCTATAGACACTGTGGGATCTAAGTGGCAAAGCAGTGCCAAGATTGATGCAGCTGTCTTTACAAGTTACAGCCCTAAATTAACTTGTTCTAATCGCTGTAAACAATGAACTAAAATTGTCAAAAAAGAGCCCAATGTCTAAATGTTGCAGTGTGACAGTGAAAGTAGGGCGAGTCATTGTGTTGGGGTTCTGAACAACATAGAGAAAGATAATGGTGACGATGCCAACACAGTGAGCCCTGCCATCAGTCTCTGACAGTAAGCCTCAGCTCTATAAACAGGACCGAGCTAAGATTAGCTTCTCTCGTGTTTCTGTTTGTCGGACCACAGTAATCTATGACCTATGTTTGAATCCCAACATCCCAAACATGTGAAAAGGGATCCACTCCCTCGTGCACTTGGGCTGACGAGTTGCCAACATGTAGGAAACGACAATAGAGTGCCCCCGAAGAACAAGGTCACCTAGTTGCGGATGAAATGTGAGAGAGACCTGGGAGAGAAAATGTAGTTACACAAAAGTGACCAGAATTTAGGTTTATGGAAATATAAGATTCAATTCAGTGTGATGCAAAGGTAATAAAAACTCTCCACCTTATTTTTATCCAGAACAAATGTATTATGTATGATGAAAAAAATTATATTTTTATAAGTTCAGTAACTCATGCCCTGTCACTTAGACCCTAACCACAACAGAGATGTGAGCTCACACACACTGCAATGCTGTAATTCTGTCCATCGTTATTGTCCCAAAAAGGTTTGCTCTGCCCTCCAGGTGAATAACACAAACAGAACTCTATCTTCCTTTTGGCATCCAGCACTTTAGGAATGGCAATGTCAAATTCAAAGATGTCCGTCTGTGGTCCTCCGAATCGTTTCTGCAGGTACGTACAGGGCACGTCTTTGTAGCTCTGCCAGGAGTCAAAGGTGATGCGCACACGCACGTCCTTCTGGAAGCTGAGGTTCCTGATTCGAACGGTTCCTTGGAGGGCCTGTTCTGTGACGCTGCAGTTCTCCAGGGTAACCATGCTCTCTGCCAGCTTGGCGCGGAAGGCCTGGAAATCCGCAGCGGGTTGCGGGAAGCCCAACTTGAGCCGTGTCCCAGGACAACATGTGCTGACGGTGCAGCTGTAGCTGTTCGCTGTCATGCTTCCCATGTCAGGCAGCGACGGCAGTAGGTTGAGGTCGGACTGCTCCTCTTCATCGGAAAACTCTCGCACAGCTGTCAGGGACAATCCTATTGAGTCAGCGAAAACCACATGTCTATTCTTAATTGGGATCAAAACATCATCGTCAAAGTCGTCGTCGTCCAGAAAGGACAGAAAAGGGAGGGCTGGGTAAGATGGACTCAGGATGTCAGAGGGCAGCTGATCTGACACCTGAGCACGGAGGCACGGCCGCTGAGGTTTCAGGATGGGAACCCAAACGTGAGGACACAGTTGTTTACGCTGGTTCAAGCACAGCCTGACGGCGATCTCCACAAGTCCGGCTGACTGGGCCATTGACCCGAAGCCAGCCACTGGCAGGACACTTGCAAAGGACAAAAAAAAACAAACGGTTTCAATAAAGACTGCAGCTTTGATGATTACAATTCACCCTCACTCAAACAAATTGAAAAAATGATGAAAGATAATGCAGCAGGCACACTTATTATGGCTTACTTTCTATTGGAGATCTCCATGCCGGTGGTCGAGGCTGAATTATGGAAATATTATCCTCAATGTTTGTGTGGATTTCTAGTGTGGTGGCAATTTCTGTGAATCAAGCACAAAGTTACACACTTCAGTTCAGCATCTGACTCACAGCACAATCACCAGAATGACATGCGCAATGGGCAAAGAACAGAGGAGAGCCCTGTGTTCTCATAACTCATAACCCACAGCCCCCCTCCCCCATGGCTATGTAAAGGTCTTTATTACCCATCCTGGTTTCTTATTAGTATGGGAGACATCCTGACTTCACGCCTCTGTGAAAGAGCCCTGGAGTGACACTGCAGGTTCCAGTTTCCAACCATAAGCAATGAGACCATAAAGTTGAAGCCTCTATAATCGTATACCGAAAGTTGCCCTTTTAGATAAACAACCTGGTCAACCTTTCCACACACCAATTAAAACATTTCCATTACACTGGAAAATAGAACCACACTATTTTAACTAATCAAAATCAATGCTGTGACACATTGAAATGTCTCACCTAATTGAAAATTGTACTTACACACATGAGCAGCAGGTGGTCGCCTGTAGTCTCACTCATCCCCACAGGAGTCTGGCACAGTGTCCTATATACACTACCTCACTTGTCACGTCATGTAACTTGCTCCTCCCCCTTCACTCTCCTGACCAATCAGCTGAATGTTGTGGTTTTGTGCTCATCCTGTTTCAGCTCAGCATAGAACAATTTGAGCTCATGTACAGCAGAAGTCCTTGTTTTTAATTTTTGCCATGCTTTCATTGTATGTAGCTTAGTTCAGTTTGACTGTCACGACATGAAAATGTTATTGCATCAGTGTTTTCTGTAAAGATTTATGTGAATTTATGTCTTTGTACAGTCACCTAAGATGTGTCGTCCACTGAGATAATACCACTTACAGGTGTACTGTACTGAGGGTGTGGTCTACATGTAATTCTACCCAGTGGAAACTATTCCAGTCATCCTGGGCTCTATTCTCAGACTTGTCAATAGACACAGATCCAAGTTCACTGCTGGTTGGCTTGTGTCCTGAAAGGATCGCTGTCCTGGAATCCATAAACATGTTTGACGCATAAGGAAGAGCCGGATTACATGCCAGCCTCAGCATGCCAGTCAGCTATTCAAGAATTGAGCCAAGTATGTGCATACATATCCAGTTACATGACACTCACCTGCTATATGCAGATATGTATTTGGACACCAGATTTAATGACATTTGAATGATTTAAACCTAAGAATTTTTATGAAAGTCTTTCAGTCAAAATTTGACTTTCTGCCATTGCACAAAGACAACAAGAGATCTTACAGAGGTTGAATAATGAAGTTGATTGCTGTGCTGGATGAATAATAAACTGAAATACTCTCAACCATTCACATTTTTAAGGTTTTATTCTTTTAAATCCACATCTTGAACTATTTCCAAGGTCAATGTGAACACTGCTTCAAATTTCAAGCATTTAAATACAAATAGGAGCATTCGCGTGCTCTAAATACCTCATCTCTCCACAGAGTTTTAGGATTTGATATTAGCTAGATCTGGAAATCAAGATGATGACTGACTGTTGACGCTGTTTAGTTCAGTGCAGGCAAAAAATAGGCACTGACCGCTCCCTCTGAGATCCTTACATAACAAAGCTATTAAAACAATCTCAGAGAAGACAATGTTCCACACATCCTCTCAGGGTGAGACTACAGAGAAAAAATCTAAAGAAACTTCAATGCTGTGAAGCAGAGAGACGCTGAAAGGCAGATAAAACCGGATCTGGTAGTCAAGGTGAAAAGATCCATGAGAGTTAGGAAAGAACAACATCAATAGGAATACAATTATTTATAATGACAGTTTACATAAGTGTGAATATCACCAAAATGAAAAAATCTTTCAAATATACAAGCAAATGAATATCTGCACCAGGGAGTGATAGGCACTGTGATGCCAAGATACAATTTCACCTTCAGGTCATTTGAGGTGTCCTGTTATTGAGCAGCAAAGGAAAAAAATCCAATAATCTGCATCTGCATGTAGAATAAAAGGAATGATGACAAGCAGATTTGATAGAGTCTTTAGAGGTCTCATAAAACACCAACACACCAGAATGCATTATAGCTGTAGAAATCTAATTGAACTTATGTTATGTAATGACTTTTTTTAAAAGGCCATGATTAACACCACAGCTCTGCAAGAGCTGGTTCTGTAAACCGGGTTCTTTCCCAGCCTTCACTTCTCATTAGTGGTGATCTTATATTTGGCAGGAATAGTTTCCACCGGGTTACATCTCCTGGAGCCATGGTGCCACAACTTGGGTGTTTTCAAGGACGAGTGATCTCTGCAGGTTCATGATCACCTGGAGCCATCCACACCAACACACAGACCTGGAACAGAAAAATCACTGTGTGATGGTTGTAATTCATTGTAAACTGCAGTTAAGTTGAAAGCAAATTCTACACTAATCTTTTCATTTAATGGATTTATATGTATGAATTTATACATCTAAGAAATATATATCCTTTTTTATTTATTTATTAAATTATTTCACATATAGTATTACCTTTGTCACATCTATTTTAGCATTTTACTGTTATCTTTACCATTTTCATATCTCTCTTAGCATATGATTGTTTTATCTTTATCGTTTTATTAGCCTTTGTTGACTCTCATTTCAAATATGAGATTCACAATAACGTTTCCTCGGTTCTTGTTAATATTGTCTTGATCTGTGTATTTAAAACTGGTCACTACAGTACACGGTGCAGTAACTATATCACCTTAAATGTCCCCTTTGCTCACACTAAGCTGAGGGGTTACACAGCTTTTAAATTAAATGAGCTGCAATCTGTCCATAAACTGAAGTCTTACATTCCCATTACTGATATAAAATCTTTGTTGTCTGGTGGTTCATGATTCATGTAAATGTTTTAATTAAGTTCTTTTTGTGCTTCTTTTATTTATCAACTCTTTGTTGTGTGGTATTGATTTTCTGATTGTAAATGCCTCTTACTCCCAGGTTTTTCTTGAAAAAAGAGATAAAAAAATTAAAATAAATGGATTGGGTGGTTAAACAAGTGGGGGGTATTGCTTTTATTGCTATAATTGTGTAAAGCACCCTGTGTTGTATTGTATACAAGTAAAGTCTGACTGCTAAGTTATGTGAGATGACAAGTCTGACACATTGTAAGCATTCTTAAAAAAGGTTTCTTTCATACTGTTGCCAAGAGACAGTGAACGCTGCAAAAACAAGTGAGATCTAAAAATACATCCAGATGTCACAGCAAAGCAGCAGCTTATGTAAGATCTGCAGAAATGAATTAGCAGACGTCTGTTCAAGAGGGTGTGAGGGCAGTGTTGAGATAATGAGAAAGATGAAAACAGTTACACTTGCCGTTACTTACCTCCACATTCAAATCAACTGTACAGCTCCACTCGAAACAAGTGGTGCTATAGTTCGATACCGCATCAGGTGCTGAGAGCCCTCTTCAAGATCCACAACATATTCTCTGATAGAAGAGATGCAGCAGAGATATTATCAGTTGTTTTAGTATCTATGCAGAAACATGGAACAGTACTGAATGGGAAAGGGTAACACTGCCACCTACTGGGGGTTTTAAACAGTGACAAGGAGTCAAGTGACTACAGTACCTCTGATCGTCTGTTTCAGGCTCGACCAAGATGTTCTCCTGTCTCTCTTTCACCCGCAGAAACACAAAGGAGTCCAAGCAGGGCTGAGGCACTGGGGTTACATAAGGATACATGGGCCAGTCAGTGAAAATATCAGTGCAAATGCCACCATATAGAAGCATTTCAGGTATTGGGTCATGTCAGAGCAAATAGTGATAGAGCCTGTGTGTCAAAACTAAGAGTGATTTTTACCTGCTTTGATCATATCCACCGTCTGTAGGTTGGGGGGCATGCGCTTCAGTGCCACAGCCTTCAGATAGGTTTCTGTGTTTGCTAAATACCTGTATGACAGACAAGAGTTTTAAATCTCAGGCTACATCACATGCAGTTTGAAATGTGCATTTTAAAATGAAAACTATCTACATCCAGAAAAGCTTTTTTTAGCTCCATGTCATAAAGAATCTCCAATCAGGAAGCGAATGAGTGTGGCTTCGTCATCATTTACAAAATTTCTCCGTTTCTGCCTATCAACACTAAAATGCAGACCAAGGATTTTGATAATTTTGATCAAATGTCTTTGTTTTTCTCTGAGTAGTGTTAATGGCAGGTGTAAACGTAGCAACACCGCTCCCTTTTAAAAACTGAAATGTAGTTGTGTGGATGAAGCCACAAGTATCATAACACAGCAGTAACTTACACAAACAGCTCTGACATTGTCCTGCTATACTCACTCTTTGGCAAAGGCAAACTCTTCGGGTGAGAGCAGGGAGGGCTCCCCCTCGCCTCGAGACTTCTCTCTCTCCAGGACATGCGGGAAAAACTTCTCAATCTTGACATGAGAAAAACATAAAAAAGGAAATCTTGTCAACAAACCTGAGTGGAATGAGTTTTCATTTGCACGCTTGTATTGTTGATGTGACTGACCTTCTGCAGACGAGAGCGCAGGTAGCTGCTCAGAACGAAGCGGATCCGATCGATCTCCATGCGATGGATACTGGCCTTGGCGTCACCTTTCTTCACCCGCTGCAAGTTGGCTTCCTATTCACATTAACATCACCACCATTTCATTCATGATGACCGACAATGACAAGAACAAGAAAACTAACAACATTCACTGGTTAAATTATTTGATTATTATTATTATTATGAACGAATAAAGAAGTAAGGTCAACCTCTGTCTCCGCAGCTGCATCTGCCATAGGTATTCCAAACATTAGCAGTAATACAAGTCAGTAATCTAAGTCAAGTTGAAATATGTGTTAGTTACTCAGCATGGTAATAATAACCATTTAGAGCAGTAATATTTCCAGCTTCTCAAGTGTGAGGACTATTTTTGGTTTAACAGCTGACGACAGACATGGGTGAAAATAAAGTCAATTTCATCCTCGCTTGTACTTCGCCTAAGATTCAATTTGAAGTATATTATCAAAGTACTTTAATGTCAGTCAAGACTACAGCACTCACAGATATTTTTTTGTCTAAGTACATTTAGCTCCAATGACTGCGGTCAAGCCAGCCGACACTCACAACTCTTTGGTCAAATCAGCCGACACGGAAATTCCACTGCACCCATATACTGATATTTATGGTAAACGCATCCGAACCGCCCAGAACGGGAACGGGGAGCGAGCGATAGGGTACTCGAAGTTAGAGGAAGAACATCCGGTTTTCTAAATAAACTGTTGACATGGAGCATATACAAAATGCATAATTGAAAGTAAAATTTATTGGATTATATTCAGAAGAAGTATATATCGTATTACCTGTGTCATTTTTATGAATAGCAATTTTACTATATCAATGAAGAGATTTTACAAAATTAAAGTCACACATGTTCTGCTTCAAGTAGCTAATTTATGGATATTTCAAAGTACTATAAAAACAGTTTGCTCAATAATTCCAGAGAGACACTGACATGCCTGTGTCCAGGACCTCTCTGACTATCCACATACTGAATATCAAACATTTTTACTGTATAGATTAAGAGATTTTTCAAGGTAAAGTCAAACATGTGCCCAATCAAATCGGTTCATTTCTGGATATTTCAAAGTACTATAAAAAGACTTTGCTCAATAATTCCAAAGAGAGACGACTGATATGACTGTGTTCAGGACCTCTCAGGCTACCTACATACTGAATATCAGACATTTTTACTGTACAGATTAAGAGATATTTCAAAGTAAAGTCCAACATTTCCACTGTGGAATACATAATTTCTGGATATTTCAATATTACTTGTGCAAAGTTCACCACACAGCAGGTCTTTCCCAGCATGTTTACAGTGCACTATTAATACTTGTACGAGTGTGTGTGAACATACAGTGACGATCAGCAGCTGCATTTACCATGTGAGTGAGCTGCTCCATCACACACTCCACCACCTCCGACCTGTTCTCCATCAGCTCCGGGGAGAACTTCTCATTCAGCCAGGCCTGCGACAAGGTTGAGACGGGAGCATGAGGACCGAGGGGACAAGCTCCCCGGGGACAGAAGAGTGTGTCTGCGGCTGCACCGTGCGATCATACTCTCTGTATATTCTTTGTAAACATAAGTCTATATACACATATTTATACATGTGTACATGTTATAATTACTATTATTATATCACTATTACTATTATTATTATATATACTGTTGCTGCCATTATTATTATATACTGCTTTTATATTGGTATAATTACTATCATATATAAATGTATATTATGTTATATTATATATACTGTACTATTCTAATATACTGTCTAACAATAACATCGTATCATCATATCATCGTATCATCAGTACTATTAACATCATCTTGCCACTGCACTTTATCTGCCTATTTTATATTATTTTATCTTGTGCTTCTGTTTTTTATTCTTTCTACCTCAATATTTTTTATTTTATTCTATTGTATTGTATTTTATTGTATTCAAATATACCGGCTGCTATGACAACTTAATTTCCCTTGATGAATAAAGTACTCTCTCTATCTATCTATCTATCTATCTACATCAGCTCACCTCCTCCAGCTTGACGATCAGCTCCGCCGGGGTCATCACGTCCTCCTGGCTGTCTTCATGGCTGCCGTCGTCTGACAGCGCGTCCGACATCGTTCGCCGAGTGAAAACAAAGCACACAGAGCTCAACAGAAACTAAACATGTGTATTAACATCAGAGCTACAGTTCCAAACCACCGGAGCAGACTGAGTTACAATAGTTCAGCTCGGAAGACAAGTCACAAGGCGGCGTGTTTATCTCTGGACTTCTTGTGTTGGCGCCACTCTGACGGTAGTCTCGCGATGTTTGGTTTCTCACATATTGTCCCTGCGCTTAGTCTTGAAGGCGAGTTTTCCCCACAGTTTGGACGACCAGTGTGTAAAACCAACGCTTTATACAATTACAGCGTTTAGATATATTAAAGCTTGAGTTGTTATCATGGTTCATGTAGTGTTCGGAGCCTTTCCCACAGCCAGAGGCGAGATTGTAACACTGTTAAGGTAAAGCAGTGCTTCCTGACAGTCTGAATGCAGGGACATAATGTGTCCTAATATAGTGCGATGAACACAATGAAAGCAAGTATAGAATGTATGGAAGCCCATTTCCGCCACTGTGATGAAGAAAAACAATTGGTATCTCATAATTAATACTTAGCATCTCCTTATTATGAGATACTATCTCATTATTATGACCTAACATCTCATTATTATGAGATAGTATCTCATAATTATGACTTAGCATCTCATAATTATGAGATAGTATCTTATTATTATGACATAGCGTCTCATTATTATGACTTAGTATCTCATAATTATGAGATAGTATCTCATTATTATGACATATCATCTCATTATTATGACTTAGCATCTCATAATTATGAGACAGTATCTCATTATTATGACTAAGTATCTCATTATTATGACTTAGCATCTCATAATTATGAGATAGTATCTCATTATTATGACATAGCATCTCATTATTATGACTTAGCATCTCATAATTATGAGATAGTATCTCATTATTATGACATAGCATCTCATTATTATGACTTAGTATCTCATTATTATGCCTTGATTTCATTCATGTTACTTATATTTGATGGATTCGTCTTCTTCTTTATTTGGTTTATTGGCGGATGGAAAACTACATCAAGGTGCATTACCCCCATCTACTGTCAAGCTGCACCATTCCTAGAGGTACTGTAAGCCGCTAGGAGCAAGCCTTTAGGTTCTTCTTCTTTGTTGGTTTAATGGCGGGCGGCATTAATGTCTACTTAATTACAATGTTGGAATTTGAATCAGTGTTTTCAAGGGCCTATTTAATTATTTAGTACAATGCTGTCTCCCTCAGGTAATGGAGCATTATCCCTATCCCAATGGTAAATACAATTTCAAAGCTCAGCTCTGCCACTTTACATTCTTCACTTTTTACAGAAAATAGAAAAATCAGTAGGCGAACAGCCAGGGTTGTGTTACTGACAATGGTCTGACTGACTTGATGACTTGATGACATGTCACTGGCTACTTCTATACTGCTCTCACAGCATGAAAGAAGTACCTTTGTTGTCGGATCTCTATCTTCAGAATGCCCTTGAAGATTTGCCCAGTAGTTTCACCATCAACTGCTTCTGCCTAAAGTACAAAGGCATTCGCGCCAACCTCAACTTGAGGCAGACTCACCTACTTGCTCCTCATTCTGTTAGCTATCAAATATTAACTCACCCGCCAATAATCCAAACCAAACCTCAATTGTGATCATTAGCTTTCCAAATACACACCTTTGTTATCAACGCACACTCACTTTGTAACAGAGTGATTCACATAAAAAACAGCTGTAGAAGCATATAAACAGGGCAATTAAAACTTTGTCATTTTCTGGCAAGCAATAACTTTTTGACAAGACGTCTGAGAGTTGAGTGGTTTAGCTGTTTGTTTTAGTGGAAGAACATCATGGAGATCCAGACGACAACAACAACAACAACAACAACAACAACAACAACAGTGAACACGTGGAAGGCGATGTTTCTTGGGCTGACAAAGGAGTTCATGACAGAGTTTCTGGGGATGTTTATCCTGGTAGTGAGTACCTCCCTCTACACCTGTCATCCAGTTTAAACTGCCGCTCTTAAGCTATGAACCTGTATGCTAATAATAAGATGTCAAACTGTGTCCCCAGGGTCTCTGACTGCTGTCTCTCATATGTCTCCATCAGCAGAAATAAATCTCTCACATGTCAGAGAGTTGCTAGAATTTATAACAAGATGTGACTCATCTTTATTCATCATATCTCATCCATGGAGACCTGTTAAACAAAAAAAAACGAACAGTATTATTGTAGATGCATTAAGTAATTTCCATTCAGTTGAGGTCAGTAGAGAAATTAGCAATTGATCAATTCACTTTACACTGTAAAGCAGAATCTGTTCTTCTCTTCTTTTTTGTAAGAGTTGTTTCTGTTTCTCAGTTATTGTGTTTTTCCTGAACGTTTCCAAGTTAGACTAATCATCTTTGGCAGTCAGAGGCTGGACAAGAGGGCTAGTGTTAATGTTGGGTACAATTACAATAACCATTCTCCCATCCTCTGTGGGTTTTTTTTCCCTTTCTGTCCCAGCTCTTTGTACGTGGGTTAGTAGCCCAGGCGGTGTTCACTGGAGGGGCTTGGGGCAACGTCTTGACCTACAACACGGGAGTTACTCTGGTACTCATGTTGGCCGTTAACGTGGCAGGTGAAGTGTCAGGTAACACTCGCACCCACACTTCATATATGTATACACAGTCATTACAACACAATTACTTCTTAGTTCAGAGACAAACATTTTATCCTGTAAGTCAGTTTTGTGACTATCAGTTATTTTCATTATCATATAAGCATTAATGTTGATGATCAATGGGGCAGAAAATGCTGAAAATTGTCAGACGTAGTTTCCTGAAGCAAAATAGGCTTTTTCTGTCACACCACAATTTTTTGGTGTGTTCAGTAGTTTTCGCAGCTCTGTGTGGCAGGCACATCATGGTCAGTGTAATGACCTGCAGGCTACAGTTGCCTTATAAAGATTCAGGCAGATTATGTCAGGTCTGGCTGGTTGTCTTGGTCAGTGTTGGCGAACAGGATGGGGAGATCAACAATGGGCGCATGGCTGATATCCCAAGTGGTGTTACCACAGTGAGGTCAAAACCAAGATGCCAGAGAGTTAAATCACCCGACACACTGCCACTGCAAAGACTTTGAATATACTTGGCTTAGGCATCTCAACGAGCTTGGGGTTAGATGTTGGACCCTTTTAGTCAATTGATCAATTAATTAAGAATCAGCAGCTATTTTGTCATTTATAATTTGAGGGCTAACTCCAGTTGACCACATCTGGATGTCTTGTTGAGTTCCACTGCATGACAGAAGGGATGGAATATAAAGTTTTTTGTTGCTTTCATTCATCTGCTTTGTTGTAGGAGCCCACTTGATCCCTGCAGTCACCTTGGCCATGGTGGTCCTGAGGAGGCTGCCACTGATGAAGTTTCCTTTGTATGTGGCGGCACAGTTCCTGGGTTCTTACGCTGGAGCCCATGTCTTCTATGGGTTGTACTATGGTAGGTGTCAACATGTAAACGTCAACACTATGAGACACTATCTCAGAAAGCAGGAAAATCCGGTCATGCCCCAACTAATCTAGATATCCTGCTTCCTGATATTTCAATACAGTTTTTTTTATGTGTGATCTATTAATGATAATGATGATTGAATTTTCTTTTTCTCAGATGCATTGATGGCATATACCAATGGAGTATCCAGTGTGTCCAATGACACAGCCGACATCTTTGCATCTTGTCCCAACGAATATACCTCAGTCCTTAATGGGTTTTTGGATCAGGTAGGGGCTTATGATTTATAGAAATATAGAAATAATATAGAAATATAGATCTTATTTCAGCTATTAGCTTTGGAGGGCTTTTACCTCTTTTTATGGAATCATTGATGTAGAGCACAGAGATGCATGTGAGCCTAAAGATACTGATATGATCTGTGAGCGTGCATTTTGTGCAGTCATGAATGAATGCAATCATAAATGGAGAAAAGCCTCCAGTACTGAGAATAACTATCATCTGTTATGGATGTGAGGTGAGATTGACATGGTGGTTATTGTATTTGCGAAGGCTGCTAGGAGAGTTAAGGTCTAACACGTTTTCTTCTCTTTTACTTGTTGTTGATCATATACATTTTGTGTGCTTTCAGTTTGGGTTGTTTGTTAAAATTGCTTCCCAATTGATTTGATTTCTAAAAGGCCATGGTTTCTGCATGTAACAGCATTAGTGAAGTAAATCAAATAGCAACACCGGCAACATTAATCGTTAACCTTCAGAGTAATTATCATCTATTGACTTTTTTATGGAACTATAGTAACGCTGATTTATACAGACTGAAAGTAGGATAAAGGGGAAGCCTCATGATAAGCTTACACAAAACAACAGGGCAGATAGGGTTACTGAAAAACATCCTCTCCATAACAACATCAATGGAACGTAACTGTTGTTAATTTCCTTATGCTTTTTGAAGGTGATTGAGACAGCCGCTCTGATCGTGGCCAGACTGGCCTTCACGGGCGAGAACAACAACGGCAATCCAAAAGGCCTGCTGCCGCCTCTGGCCATCAGCCTGATGATCATAGCCATCGCAGTGTTCACGGGTCTGAACCCCGCTCCCCTCAACGCAGCTCAGGACGTCAGCCCATGGCTCTTCATGATTGCGGCTGGCTGGGGCCTGGATGTTTTCAGGTAATTTTAATGATGTAGAATCCAAAAGTGCTGGTATAATCTATGACCGGCTATGTTTAAAATGTCACCTACTCAGTGTCACCTACTCAGTACAAGTGTTTGAAAATCCTTGTATCAGACCAAGTTGTTTATATTCTTTCAATAAATGAGCAGCTTGACATTTTTGGGGATAGTTAATGTTTTTAAGGGATGCAGATAGGTAAATGTCACTTTTTGCTCAATACGCCTCAATGCAAACCAGAGAGTGATATCATTCATCTCACCTATCTTAAAGCAAAAATAGGATATAGTGTTATATTGTCCACACGAAGTCATTTCTAACCCTTGGATGAATGAGGATGTTGTCTCATATGAATGCTTACAAGGTCTTAACATGGGAGTCTTTCACCTCTCTGCTATCCTCCCATATGATAATTAACATTAGTTTCTCCCTCACTGGTAAACTTTCTTACTCCATGCACCCAGTTTGCAATCTAAGCTTTCTGTAAAGAATTAGTCTGATGTCAGACCTTGCTTCAGTAATTTCCTTAAACTTGAAAAAAGCTCTGAGCCAGAGAGAAACTAAACAGGTTGTGTTGACCTGCTCAGTGGTGGCCGACCCAATCAAGGAAGAATTTAAGGGTTTAATTCATGCAGGAAGCTGTGATAATAACTACACAGTTAATTTGTGCCTTGTCATTATTATTCATGTGTACGTGTCCCTACTGCAGAGCTGGAGATTCCTGGTTTTGGATCCAGTTGATAGGGCCCATGGTGGGTGCAGCACTTGGAGCTGGCATTTACGCTCTCTTCATTGAGTGGAACAACACTGAGCCAGCACGAGAGGACAGAACTACTTCCAGGACAATGTATGAAGTGATGGCCATGATTTAAACCTGGAGGAGACGACAAAAATGTTCATCTAGATGAAGCAGTTTTTTAGAAAGCATGTTTGTGACTGACTATCATTTCTATTATATGTATGAATAAAGTATTTTTGTAGAAGGTCTGTTTATGAGTTTCAAAATATTAAGCATGCTTATAAAATATATTATATTATATATACATATATATATATAAATATATGTTCTCATCCTGTTGTAAAAAATATTTGCCAAGCTTCTGTACAGTTTAAAATATATATATTTCTGTCTACCTCACAAAGATTGAACTGTAGGAAACAGTTGATTTTTACACTTGATTTAGCCAGTGCTTTGTGGAGTGACTCATTTGATTGATTGCTTTGTCCTGCTGCCAGCATTATAGTTTTACAAACATGTATGTTAATAAATTCAGCCTTAAAAGATTACACTGGTGTCGCTTGTGTTTTAAATTTTTTCGAAATTGCCTCTGACACACAGTCTTATATTATGCTGGATTACAGATTAATGAGATGCTGGATATCAAAGAGCCATAATTCAACATAAGATAAGTGTTTGCTTAGTCTGGCTATGCAAACACTAATTATTTACATCAGCAACTCAGATAGTTTAGGGTTATTTTTTTCCCCCCGATTTACTGTGTTCTTGTGATTAGTTATGCTGCAATCCTGTGGGCAGAGAAATGTGAAGTTGCAAAGACAATCCTGAGGTCAACAGGTTGTTTGATACATAATCCAGCCTGTAGCAATGGACGACATTCTGTGAGCACCACTGTCAGACGATATGATGCATATATAGACCTATACAGAATGTTGATGTCAATTTGTTTATTATGTCGGTGGCTCTGTTGTTCAAGTCTGTGACTTTGGGTGTGGAGGGCCCATGATTTTAGGAGCTGTGTGTGTGTGAGTCTGGTGAGTTTGTTTTTGGTGACACAGATGTTGTTTATGTGTCACCATGTATGTGTTTATGTGTTGTTTATTCATAAATACCTGAATATGAGTATACATTTAAGGCAGAGGAGAGATGGGCCCAGGGCTAAAAGCCATGGAAATAAAATGGTTGTGTGTAATGAAATTAATTGTGACAGTGATATTCTGCTGAAAACCTCTCGCCTTTAGGCATGGTAGGGAGGGATGGTTTGAGAAATGGCAATGTAGTTACTGTGCATGAAGTTTGAGGTATTTGGAATTGAATGTGTTCCATCTGAATAAATACATAATATGTATTGGAAGTAAAGAATACTACCTTTTATACAAATAGGCCTGTATAATAAAATGTGTTTGTATAGCCCGGTGGAAATGTTATTTTAACATTACTTGCAGAGTGGGATATTGAGTTCGTAGTGTAATGCGTAATAATTTTCATTAAACATTCTGACTTAACTAGAACATGAAGAGCTCAGTTATTTCAGACACAGCTCAGAAAATAAAGAGATGTAAGACAGATCATTAATTAACTAACTATATGTATAAATATGTATTTAATCATTTGTGGTTATGGATATGTTACTCAATGTCAGAATATGCATCGATACATTTCTGTATATAAACTTACAGACTAATTCATTTCATCATTAAGACGTAAAGACACATCATGGAAATAATGACATTGAACAATGTGACTGAACAAAGTTGACTCGTTTTCATATTTGAATATTTATTGTTTGTGTTGGGTCATGAGGTGAAAATAATCAGACGAATTTTCCCGTTTTGTCCACTAGGTGAAGCCATTGTTCCGTGATTGGTTTCAAAGTTGTGTCAGTGAATCATTCCTTTTTAAAATAGGAGATATGAGCCCGTTACATTGAACCGGTTGAATACGTGTTGACCTGAGGATCTGCAGCAGTTTCACATCTCAACCTCAAATATTAAGTAACATTACATTAAACACCTGCTTTCACTTCCAAACAAAGTCTGAGTCCAGCCGAGACACAAACTAACGCCTTCTACTCCTTTTGTTTCAAGCAAATATAAAAAGATTATAAAAAAAGTATAGTGAGAGAACAAATAAGCCACAATGAGAAATGACGTCATCCTCGCGCCTTCCACCCCCATGTTTTAAAAACACAGTCCCAATGACATCATAAGGCTACAAGCGACATTTCATGTTGCTTAGACGTTCACGAAGGAATTGCTGCAACTCACATGCATGAAGTTATCAAAGGAACATTTTGAGAAAATTTAAAAAAGTCATTGTGTGAAGTTTCTCTGATAAACAAGGAGCTTGTAGCTCCTCGATCTATTCATGAAACTTGGAGACAGTCCAGAGAACATCTCAAATACCTTATAAGTTCAGTTTCAGGCGTATTCAATGGATAAATGACCAAAGGTTACATTTTTTGGAATGTTGGTTTATTCATTCATGATCGTTTAATAACAATCTATTTAAATACATATAATTGAGATTTGCTTGTAACATAATTTTTTTTTAACACTGATATGAGTCAGATGTTACAGAATCATCTCTCCAGAGTACAGTACAATGAGGAACAGAAAACAAAGTTCTTAGTTTCAAAAGTATTGAAATTATGCAAGTGACGACAAACAAGGAAGAAAATCTTTATCTTTAATTGAAACTGCTGTGTTTCAGAAGTCTACTGTGAATTTGTCATATTCATAAATACATGTCATTAAAGTTTGTATACTTTAAACACATGTGCAAATGTGTGAAGTGACTGTAATTGAAATATCACAGCTTGCGAGGATAACTTGGATTCATGGCAGGCAGGTTGTATCCGGTGTGAGGGTGGTGTAACAGTGGAACAGGGTAAGGATAAGGATAAACAAAAGAGCCAGCTAGAGCAGAGGGAGCTGGACCCACTGGTATATGACGGTACATCAGCTGGGACTGTGGCAGTCTCATTCTGTTGGGGAGAAACACAGGGTGGAATGGAGGCGGATGCCGAGAGTCTCTCCCTGATTTGTCGTAGCTGGACAGGACGCACAGCACCGGCAGGGAGGAGGTGGCCTGGGACACACTCTGCTGAGAGACAGGACTTTTCTGTAGCATCGCCCTGGATTTCTCCCTCTTCTCTGTCGGATAAACCCGTGGAACCACGTTGCTCAGCTTCTTGGCATGACTCTGATGGCCGTCCTGGTGCACCAACCTGCCCTGGTGGATTTTATAACTCGGCCACATGGGAGCAGGCCGCAGAAGCTGCACCGATTTTGGAATCACTTTGGTAAAACTGGAGGAAGGAGTCGACTGGAAAGGATGGGTGAAATATTTGCTACCCACTTTGTGGACTTGTTCCCGATCTTTAATTTGGCTTTTTATTGAGTCAGCGTTTAGTGATTGGGAGCTGACCTGAGAGATGTGCTTATTTGGTCGTGCAGAGTCTTTTGACACCTGAGTACAGCTCACAGACTCATTGTCCTCACCACGGTTGGATGTAACAGAGCTACAACAGTTTTGGCTCAGCTTTGAGCTTGATGCAGGCTTATCTTCATTCCCTGTTGGTTCATCCTCCGAGGACACGGAGAGAGGGGAGGGGCTGCGGGAAGAGGAGGAGGATAAAGGCAGCGGGGAGCCATCATCGGAGGAGCTGCACTTGTGGCTGGAAGAAGCCCGGGCTGGAGACTGGGAGCAGCGGATGACCGAGGGCCTTTCTTTATCCTCGCTCTGTGGACTCGGGGGCAAATTCAAGCTGGCCTGAGCCATGCGTTTTTTTTTCTCCAGAGGAGAGATGACCTCTGCAGCAGCAGCAGAAGGGATGTGAGCAGTCCAAGGATTAGATGTGGACACTGGGAGAAGGGCGTAGACAGAAGTGCAAAGATCAGTGGGGGCTCTGATTGGCTGAGAGCAGTCTGGATATTTTCTGTCAGATGCAGCAGCCCAGAGAGCAGGGTGAGGATGAATCACTGGTTCACCTTGGCAGTCGGCCACTGGACTCCTCTGGGTCTGTAAAATACAAGGGATATTAAAGGAAACACTCTATGTACAAATTGTGGAGCATCTTTTTCAAGACTTTTCTTCAGAGGCACCTTACCTCAGAATCCATCTCTCTATCCGACTGACTCCTTTTTCTCTTCAGCTCTACTTTTTTAATCTTCCCATCCAAGTTTCTCTTGTACGGCTTCCGTGGTTTGCTTGGGGGCAGAGGTTTGTCCTCCTCTCCTTTAACGTGTCTTTCAAATGGCAGCACGAGCCTGAAGAAATACACATGTGATTATCAGTCTGATCAGAATCTGTCGTGCCGATTGAATTGACAGGTTGGGAAACAGAATAATCCTCACCTCTCATAGTGCCTACGAGTGCATGTAGCAGCACTGGTGCTTCCCGGACTTCCTCCCAGCTCGTCATACACTTTCTTCCAAAGACGCTGTGTCGTCACCTTTACACAGAAAGGGGGGGGGGGGACAGCTCAGGTCAATAATTGTTACAGTAATTTAGTTTTTTCAATGTGTGTGAGGTATAAGTGACAGCTTTTAACAAGGATCAAAACCATGACACAGTGACAGACAGAACAGGCTGTTTTTTCGCCTGCCTCCTGAACCCCTCCTCTGATTGGCTGACTGCACCAGGCCTATCACCGGTCTCATTCTGGCGCATTGACTCTCTCTAGTAAACACAGTTGAAAGTCACGTTATGTTGGCAGCTATAGAAGTCTAGCCAAATATTTACAGTCGGTGACAACAGGATGTTTCTGAACGGTTAGTTACACCGTCCTCATGCTTGTTCAAGTTTTAGCAGGAAATTTGGTCAATGTAGGACTAACACCCCGAGTAACAGTAAAGTCCCTACTGACAGTCTTCAAGTCATCACAGATAATAAAAGACAAAAAGGCGCATGGTCTCTTCTTCTCCTTAGTATAAACTAAAGGCTGTATATAACGATGGACGACATGACAGCCCCCCAATAGTGAAGCTAGAGCTAAACTGGTGGCTGGCTGCAGTATAGGTCATACATCCTGCCTCCTCCATGTAAACAGATGGGTCATCATGAACTGAATAAAAAGTCAAAATCAATGCCTAGTAAATTATTGTCAGAGATGTTTTCTCTCATTTTAGGTAGGTTTTTATCCCACTGGTTTACGTTCAAGTGCTTAGTTTGGTCATGATTTGATGCTGTAAACATGGGGTGAAACGTTTTGATTGACAGCTCAGAATGCCCTCGCTTCCGTAACTCCATCACCTGATCGCTTCTGCGCAGACCCTGGCTCCAAATATGCTAGATCTGTTGATAGTGGGAGGAAGTGGAGATGTGTCATCCAGTCTAGAGTACAAACTAAAGGGCTGCATTGGGCTGATACAGTGAGAAACAACTGTTGATAATAAATTGTTATCTTGTTTTTGTTCTGAAATTGTTCAAAAAGTTTAATTTATTACTATGTTTTACTCATTTGTATTATCTAACTTGCCCTTGTGTGCATTCTCACACTGCAAAATGAACTTGCCTTTGACCTTTGGTTTCACTTTGTATTAAGGGTTCAGGCCCGACTCTACCCGCTCTCAGGTCTACTTCCAAACTGTTTTAAAGAAAGGCGACTGCAGGTTATCATTTAAATGTCACGTCTGCTGAGAGAACACTTCCATTTTTGCATTTGTCAATGCGAAGGCGGCTTTATATTTACACCCAGGGCCGCGGTGGAGACAGAGAACAGGGTCAGCTCTACCTTTCTGCTATTTCAGTATACGAGCTTCGCTCTCTCTGAACTTGTCCCTGTGTGTCACTGTGTCATTATCAAAAACAACTGTGCCTGTGCGGTGACGCTTTGACAGCTCAGAGGAATTAATGTCCTGCAGTGTGGTACAAAACCACAACGTTTGCAGCAACTGACTTATTGCGCATTTTCCACTGACAGACAACAAAAACTTGTTCTGCATCAGCCGCACGACTGTGAACAATACAGAAGTTGAACTTACCAAATCGTAGCCTCCACGTTTCTCAACGGCTTTGTAGATCCTCCAAAGATTAACTGAGGGTGGAAAAAACACACGTGAGAAACTATTTATTTCAAGTTCCCCTTGAATATTGCGCAAGCATGGCGCTGAAGAATATAAACTCACTCTGTTTGAAGCCCAGATGTGGGATCCTCTCTATAGGTGAACCTTTTTCCTTCATGAAAGAGTGCAGACTGGACACAAAAGCCTTCTCCTCCATCTGCACTGGACTGGTTCTCGTCTCTTCCTCACATTCAGTCGTAGAGTCATGAATCTCGATAACAGCGGGAGAAGCCTAGCAGAGCATGCGAGAGCGTGTCAGGTATACAGCTCCTGTAAATATGAAAGGGTCCACTGCACTGATGTGAAACCTGTTTTACAGTTGATGGTATTTTGATGTATGGGAAAATGACACAGGCAGTCCTCTCATGGGACACAAAAGTTGAAATGAAACATCACAATCAGAGGAGGTTTTCACCGCTACTTTCTATAGATAACCGCTGCACATCCTGTCTGCAGAGATAGTAGCAGACTTGTGGGGGGTTTGGTCTGGAGTTGTCATAAATGTCACTTTGAAAAACAAATATAAGAATTTATAAATTAAGTTTTGAAAAAGGGTATTCAAGTGGTGGTAGATGAGAAGTCATCATGCTGAAACTAGAATGGTGCTCAGTAGAGGGTATTAAATAAAGAATTAAAACGTGTAAGCCACTGTAACACAGCAAATTACGTTTCATTCAAGATCTTCACTGCCAGGTAGGATGAACACAAACTTCACTCTGCACACTTTATATAAAATACCTACACACGATGTCCAGCACACAAAGGAAGAAAATTCTTAAGTTGCTCTGGAGCATTAGCACAGGCGAAGAGAACAGTCCATTCTAAACACGCAGGTATGGAATGGACACTGCACTATGGTAATATCTAAAAACACTGAACTCCTTCAGAACTTGTGTCTGTAACAGCCAAGACGTCCAGAAGTCCAGTGTAAGATATTGATAATGTCACTATTTGTGGTTTGCAGGAAAGCAGAAATGAAACAGTGAAGGCATGCACAATTAAGTACATCAGTTAGGAAGATGTCAAAAAGGGAAGTGTCAAGCAACCGAAACATAAGAAGAGAAACTGTTAATGCAGGCGACACAGTGTCTGAACACCGGTGATATTCTCGGTTTGATTTGAGGATGGTTGTTCTCAGAAAATCTGAAATGCTGAAGCTAGCTGAAAACTTGACCTTTTTGTTTTGTGATGTGGACGATATTCAGTGAATACAATGGATCCGCCTGGTTAATAAGACCTGACAGGAGAATTCTGTGCTCCATCCAGAGCTTGGAACATGAAAAAACACTCTTTACTCTTTAACGACCAGCTTCCATGTGAACTGGTTAATTTATTTTCTTCATTATAACTTGAAGTATTTTTTAAAGAGATTGCACTTATTAAGCTCAACACGATTGAACAGCTCTTTTATGGTGTTTTATTGTTTGAGTGGATGTTTGTCAGAGCGTGGCTGTATCTTCTTTCTTCGGTTTTCTTTTTATTTCCCTCAAACACAATGCCTTTGGGATTAATAAACTTGTATAGTGTTGTATTGTATGGCATTGTATAGTTATGGTATAGTATTTGTATTGTATTGTATTGTATTGTATTGTACTATATTGTATTATATTGTATTGTATTGTACACAATACAGCAACAATCTTTTTCCAGTTATGAGGACTCTGACTTAAACAGCACAACTGCCCATATAGTCACTTCTGTTATTGTAGCAGAATCACACCTGATAATCTTTCATATCAGATATTTCTATGTGAAATCTCACTTTGCCACTGTGCCGATCAATTTTCGTAGTCTGGATGTCACCGGTGACCACAATGTCAGTATTTCACGTTGAATCACCGCACGTAGCAGCTGCTTTATTTCAGTCATTGTACCACACAACGGCTCGAGGTGGTTTCATATTGAATCAAGTTCCTGTATGCGGTTCCTGGTTCCGAGAAGTAGGCCTCCAGTGAGTAATAGTGAAGGTGCAGGCCTCTAACCAAGATAACCTGACTGAGTCACAGTGCAGAGACGCCACACTGATGGACTTCACAGCTCAACCAGTCTGACTTTCCACTGTTTACTCTGCAGCGACAAGTAGAACAGCTCGTTCAAAGTGGAACATGGTGTCTACCTATATTTGCATTTGCAGACAAAGTTGTGTGAGAGTGACGACTGTACAGCAGTTGAAATTTCAAAATTTTGCTTTGGGTATTTCATCAGTAAAATTCACCAAGCTTCACTTTCAGTCAGTGATTCACAATACTTTCAGGTTCCTGCCTCAATGTCTGCCTACAGGAAACGTCTAAGCCACACAGGGTGGCCTCATGTCTGTCGAAATCTCTCTTCACCAGAAAGCAAATATCATGTTGTCACATTCAGTTCATTTCCACTGGGTGATTATATTTTGTGGAAAACCATGTGGGTGATGTTGATGTCAAAGTGTAGATATGTGACTCTCTCGGTGATTGTCATTGGCGTACTGGGCCGCTGCTATCGACAGGTCTGAGGTCACCACACAAACCACTGGGCTTTCGGCTCGCATCATCAGTCTTGGAAATTTCTCATATTGTTCGTTTCGCTTCAGTTACCAGAACAGGCTACAGGCTGGGAAGACCTCCTGCAGTCTCTGTGTGCGAGGTGAAATACCGTGTGGTGAGTTCGTGACGAGCGTGTCCTCGTCAGGATAGGAAGCAGAATCCTCTGACTCATCTCACAATCAAGACGAAACAACTGGACGCACGCAATCGGCACTTCAAAGACCAAATCTGCCACTATATCAAATTCACCAATACAGGGAAATGAAAACACAACTCGCTGCGAGGAGTCATGTCAGAAGTCCCAGATTAACTGTAAATGATTGTACGGCTTGCTAGAAGAAGGCCAACTGACACCTCATCTGAAGTTAGTACCTGGTTCATGGTGCGCTTCTCTTCCGTCTGTTGGGACGTCTCTCTCGGGTCCTCTTGAGCTTCACACATGAAACACAGACATGGGATTTACAACTCCGCTGTGAAAACAGATTCCTGTGAACTGTGTGAATTTGAATTCAGGGAACCACCGTGTCGAAACTAACCACTTCTTCATTTCTGGAAAATTCCTATGTAGCAATGCCAGTCTACACAGGTTAAAACATGGGTTATATGTATTATAAATAATTCGATTTCTTTTAAGTAGATTTTTGCTGTTGGGGTCTGATTTACTTTTTGTTCATTGATCGGGTGACCCTTCTGTGGAACCTATTGTCAACTGAGCCTGATATGATACCACAGGTTGCAAAACCACTTCCTGCTTGTTAGCTGCACAGTATGACAGTACTAAAACATCTGTGACTATAATATTACCGTCACTAGTGGAATAGAATACATAGAGAAATGTTGCACATCTAATTCGCACCGTAAATAAAGTAATAAAACATGCTGGCGCCCTGAGGATGAAATGTAATTCAGATGAAATATCACACACTCAATTCCACGTATCGCCCCCCACCCACACTGATATCATTTGTGTGCAAACCAACATACTTCTCTTTTGAGATCACTTGTTTCCTGTGCTGCGGCTTGAACCTTTAATTCTGCTTTCATTCGCTCTAACTTCTCCATTTCACATGTTGAAGAAATATTTTTGATGAACTCTTTCTAACGTGCACTGACACTTCATACATTTGTTCAACTCTAAATCCCAAAAACGTGCGTAAATTATATATATATATTATTTTATTATCAAGCGTCATATTCATCTTAGTCAAATTACTGTGATACACATTTATTTAGGGTTGATGTTAATGACAAATTCCTGAGGCATTGAAGCTTTAGTTCAATTTTCACAAATCTGTGAAATGTAAACAAGTTTACTTTTGCAAAAGCAGTTGGTAATAAGAACAAGGAAAAGGATTAAAAGTCTAATATTTATCAATGATTTTTCAGTATAACTAAAACTATTTAAGTATTTAAACCTGCTGTTTAGTAGAGCTGCGATCACTGTCTGGCTTCAGTAAAGATGAAAATAATTCTCACCCATCTCTAGAAGTTGTCCTCTAGTCTCCGGCTTGGCTGTGTTTTGTGACAATAACTCACGTGGTGCCCCAATAACTCCACACCTCGAAAAAGGAAGGTGTCTCCACAAGACAGTTTCATTGGTTGACTGGTGGTACCACAGTCCTCCCTCCCCCCCCCCCCCTCTTATTTATTGAGTCTGAGAAAGTTTGTTCTCCTCAGAAAACAGCAGCCTGGTTTAAATTGTGTATCTAAGCACAAATCAAACAGAATACAATGCTGCACAGATACATATGTTGTTTGTTGCTTCATTTCTTAAGAAATATTATGTTGATGTCATGACATTGTAATGTCATAACTTATTCTAACATATTTTACCACAAATTACAAAAAAACCAATACAGTCTTCATTATAATAATTTATAATCAATTAATAACGTTTATTTTTAAAGTAAAAAGTGACTAAATAGATTAAGATAATAAATACAAGAAGACAGGATAAAATATTAATATTAAAAAATATTAATAATACAAGAGAAAAATTAAGAAGACAATAATAAATGCCTCATCCGTCAAGTTTTTTTATTTAATATAATTTTTTGACAGAATAACACCAAAGCCAGTGGTTATAGCCTGGTCACCTTCATTGCTCAGACCGAATTTACCAAAATTTGTACATTTCAGGAAGTGAAACAAACATTCAGCCCATGCCCAGAATAAATGTTAAATGTCTCTAAATGACACATCAGTTCCCATATGTCTTTATTATTGGAACAATGTATTTGAGGAATATTTTAAATAAGGTACAAACTGTCAGATGGGGTTGTGAGGTTGTGCAACATGGAAAATCACATTGTGTTGAGCGATTTGACATGTGTGTGTTAATGCTTGAAAAAGAGGAGGAGTCACAAAACATCTTCTGAGAAGTAACACGAGAAGTAATGAACACCACAATGATTCAACACCTTTAAAGTAACTTGCTTCCTTTAATTTGTGTACAGTTAGTGTGATGATTAAAACACTGAAGATGTGGGGGGTAATTCAAGAGTTTACCAGCATCGCTCATTGGGAGAAAAGCTATTTCAGTTGATGGTGCTTTAAATATACATGTTTACAGTATGTCTGAAGAATAATTGTTAAGAAAGTGTGCTCATCGGTTTGGAGTGAATCATGTTTGAAATAAAATACAATGTTTACCATAGTCTGCCAAAATGTCATTAGCTGGTGGTTAAGCATTATTCAAACAGGAGTTGCACTTGTAGTTTTGAGTCATAACAGCTAACAGTACCAAGTTTGATTTAACAGAAAGGAGTGGGACAATAAGGAACAGACCAGCGCAGCCGTGCAATGGGTGCAAGTTAAAAACAAAGTAGAAAGAGTTTAATATAGATATGAAATAATGTAATTTAAAATTCAACAATACTAAAGATGCAGGACCTGTGTCTCTGTGTGTCACCCTCTTGCAAATGTGTGTTTCTGTGTTGCTGGTACAACTAGGAGTACCTGACCAGTCTCCCAGGAGCACAGGAAGCTGCCCAGTCTGCATGTCTTTTTGGTGGTTTGTTTGAAAAATCAATTTGTATAAATTTTCCCCGTTTATTTGTATTCTTTGTTCTGACACTATATTGGAATATGTATGTATTCCAGAGAAGTGCAACCAGGGAGGTTAACACATATGCAGAAGGGTGTTGGCTATGAATTGACAATTAATTTATTAGCTGAGTAAACACTTTCTCTAACTTGTCAGAGATGTTAGTCTTTACATTTCAAGGAAGAGGCAAAGACCATACTTCTTTAAACTGGTTTCTACTGACCATTGTCTGAAATATAGTGACTAAAAATATAATATCAGATTAATGCAGAATCAGCTTTTTCCCCTACAGTGGCGAGTGGGTAAAGAATATTATATTTGTCTGTACTGTTAGTTATGAGTCAGAGGGCGATGTCTTTAATTTTCCGGTTCCTCATGGCCACACCAGTGACCTCAGAGGGCATCAGGGTCAAATGCAAGCGTTCATGTTTGATTAAAGAGGAAGTTATTTCATCAGTGTTGCAACTAGTTGGATTTATGAGTGACAGTTATGAAGGAACACCAGATAGAATTTGCATTACTTGTGATTATAAATAATTAAAAGAGATTCAAATAATTTAATTTGATAGTTTTTTTGTTTTTACTCTTCAAGGTCGAATTTCAGACTTATTGTGTTTTCCCTCTAAAACTACACATCTCATGAGAAAAACACTGTTTCGCGAGAAAGCGGCACTCAACACTATCCACGTTTCCTCCCCATGTTTTTCGAACCTGCCTAAAAAGGGGAAACCCTTTCGGCCATCTGCTGTGGATAGAATGTGACATTTCAAAAATGATTAGCATCTAAATGTCAAATGAACCTAGAATCTACAGTCTGTCCAAATATGAGAGGGAGTTTTTGTTCTCTTTGGTTTGATAGATATGAAACTCGTTTTGGTTTTTGAGTACTTTTTGAGTGTCAAGATGGTGATTAGTGCTCTCGGCACTGCTCCTGTACAAAGGTGTAATGAAGCTGACAAGCTGGGTTACCTGTGATTCGATATGTGATTTACTTGCAAACATCAGACGTGTGATGAGAAAATAAAGTCTTGAGTGTTTATGTCATTTATGAGAGAGGTGCTTTTATTCCAGGTAACTGCAAATCTCTTGAGAAAGATTCTATCTCACATAACAAATGTGGGGACGATGAGCAAAAACATGAGAAAAAATCCCCAGCGATTCATTTCAGACTTTCACTGACATAAACACACAAGGTTGAGGTGAGGGCAGAGCAGTGTAAATGAGAACATGAGGAGAAAATATTGTGAATAAAACAGAAAAGATATTTCCTGTCTAAGTGAGTCACTTTCCTGGGAACAATCCGTAAATGTTTCAACGGGCTGATCTGATTCCCGTCACAGTGAGAAACAATCACTTTCTGGGTCAGACACTAGAGTTTCCCACAATATACGGATTTTAAAGCTGTGGCTTCTTGTTTTAGAGTTCAAAACAAAGTGACAGAAGATCTGTAATCATTTAAAGCAGAAATGTAAAGGGTGAGAGTACATGTAAACAGTTTCTGGATGGTGTAGGTGTATGTGGAAAGTATCCCTGAAACTAAGACCAGAAGACAGTTTGATTCATTTTGTGAAAAGCTAAAAAAATTAATTTATTTAAGCACAATTTCAGTTCTGATTCTATACATGATTAGATATTATTTAGACAGAATTTATTGTTAGTCAGGGTCATTAAACCCTCTGGTTATCATCGAACAAAATGAGAATTATAACAGAGAACTTTATCGAAATGAATGTAAACTTAGCACAAATTACAAGGCACAACTGGAGTTTGTTGTTTAATATTCAGTGTGTTAACCAATAAAATTGTGTTTTTGTTTTTAATTTGTCCTTTCAACTCAGGGGAAATCTATTGTGACATCTGTTAGAGCTCTAACCTGCCTGACATGACTTTATGTAGATACACTCTCATGTGTGTGTGAGGATGGGACATACCCCCAGTGAATAATGTCAAAAGGACAGAACAAGTGGGTCTGTGTGATTTGAGTGGAGGGAGCAGGCAGAGGTCAAAAATAACCAGAAATCTCATGTGTGTACATTGTTTTGTAATTATACTTATTTATTTACTTTCTTGGTTTAAATTTGTCCGACACATCCTTTCTCATTCACTTGAACAGGGTAAAGGATGTGGGCAGAGGTTAAATCAGATGTTTCGTGTGAAAATGAAACTTATACCTCAGGTAAATTCCCCCGTCTGTTGTCTAATTCCAGGAAACTGATTGTAGAACACACACATATAGTCTGTGTATACGTCTAAGTTCCTGTTAGACTTCTCTTTTCTGAGATGTCTGCAGCCGACACCAGATGTGACCGCTTAGAAATGACAAGAAAATACAAGTTTGTTTATTTATTTTAATATGAAGAATGTCTGTGCATTACAATATACTCTGGAAACACAAACATGAATAATGCAGCGGATACATTATGCCCTTTTCTATTCGTGATTGATATCAATATTTCTTTTTGTCGACTGACCTCAAAGCTTTAAAAGAACAAGAATTTACTTCCGAGATAAAAACAGTGAACTTGCATAACTTTGCCAAATGTTAAAATGACACCAAGCACTTTTCAATACCACTCATTATGGCACCGCAATATCATACATAACTCTTTGAGATCCGAACTGAGCGACACTAAAGTTGACTTAATGTCGTCCTCTCTTCAGCTTGTCCCTGAAAAGTTTATATGTTGAAATGATTTGGTTCAAACGAGGACTTGAAATGAAAACAAACCGTTGCAGACTGACAGTTTAAGGGAACTTAACCATTTTCTACATCCCCCACTAAAAGTCAATCACCCGGAGCACAGCAAACATCAGGGTTTTTTTTCTTCTTAAATATTCACTTCAAACACAGTCAGGTCAGTACAACAGGGTTTGAAATTCACACAGAATGCAAGTTAAATCGCATTAAAAAACAAAAAGGAAAATTCAGTCTCCTGGTAAAGAAAGGCAAATCAAGGCAAAAGATTACACTGTAGCTGGTACCACCATTTTAGATTTTTCTTCCTGAAATGTACAGGCGCATACAAGTAAAAACGAAATAATACCTCAAACAGAACTGAAGTAACTTTGTAAGGAATGTGAACTAGAAGTGCTTTTCAGCTCTCTACTGAATTTAAGACTGAACGAAGGCGGATACTGTACTTCATCACATTTACAGGTAAAGACTCATTTTAAGGGGGAGAAGAAGGGAGTTGTGATCAGTCTATGGGTTTTCACAAATCCATAAACTAAGCCAACAGTTTTTCCAACATCAATAATTCAATGGAATTTCTTTCTTGATATATAGAGACATTTCAAAAGATTCTGGCCCACGAGTACCATCTGTTCATTGGTCCGTGATGTGGCGGCTTGTTTGCTCCGTTTCAGCCTGATCGCTTTTGTGCGAGGACAGACGTTGCTGTGTTGTTCTGTTGCAGAGGTCCTCTGAGGCTGTCAGTGGGATGATCTGTGTGGGTGGGGGCGGGGAGCAGGGAGGGCGCTCGGCTAGATGAGCTCCACGTAATTGGCTGGAAACATTCCAAAATGGCCGTCAGGGCTATAGCCTCGCCACCAGCCCTCGTCTATCATCTCGATCCCGGCGATGAGGTCTTCGGGATCGAACGAGATTTCTGTGTCATCAGCTAAAGCAGAAAAAGAGCAGAACAAGTATGATATACAAGTTCAAACATTACAAGTAATGATATCTTATTATTATTATATATACGTCGAAAGAAATATGAACAAGTAGAACACCTAGAGAGTGCATTCCTCTGCTAAGGCTAATGCTCCATGTAAGAGTAAAAAAAAATCCTGGATCCACCCATTTATCCCCTTCAAAATACAATAGGTTCTTCCTTATGAATATAAATCTGTGAAAAACAATTACTACCACTGCTATTATTTTACCAGTAGTTTACAGTGTTGACTGAATGGTACTCAGTACAGCGCATATCTCTGCCAAGGCCCAACAGTCCCCTTAAATTCAATGAAGCTGCACTAATCTCCCAACACTCGTATCAGTCCTGTAAACATGCATATTTGTTTAAAATCATGATCCATGAATTATTCTCTTGAGAAAAGAGTGTATATGTTAAAAACATCCTCGCCATCTGCCCCCTGACGCTGATCCACACCAAAAATGAATGGGTTCTTCCCTGACACACAATGAAAAAAATCTCACCAGCCTGATAGTCATATAAGGCTCTGGCACAGACGCCTTTGTCAGAGGTCTCCTCAGGAGTCGCCTCATATGAGCTGGTCTCCTCCACCTGCGAGAGAAATGAGGTCAGGTTGTGTTCCAGTTTGATTTCGTATTATTGAAGGGAACTGTTGACTAAAATGTAAGTAAACAAGCACCTGAGCAGGCTCTTCAAACGCCGTCTCCTTGACGGAAGAGCTGACAGCTGGTGCCTCCTCTGGAAAGAGAGAACAATGTCAGTATGATATTGTCTGAGCTGCGCTGTCCCTCTACCAGCAGGTGGCAGCAGCAGCTGATCCCGGCAGCACAGTTTAGCTGGAGGGAATAACACAGTTTGTTCTTATAAACAAAGTGCAAACTGCATTTTTATAAGAAGCAGATGGGAGGGTTGGAGAGATGATGATAACACTGAGGCGGGTGTTGTGTGAAATGGGCCCCACCTTTCAACTCCTCCTGGGGGGCTGCCTCTTGCTCATCATACTCACACCTGGACTGCCCATCATCCACATCAGGCTCTTATCACCCAAAACACAAGCACAGACATGCATATTCACAGAGGAACACTATCACAAGTCCACACAGGAGGGAAACCACCACCAGTCTCAGACATGCAGGCATGTTTCACTCAGGGAGGATCAAAAACCCACAGCATTCTCCACGTTTCTTATGTACACAGAAAGAACACTGAATGGAAATATACCACATGATGAAATTCATGATGATGAGGAAAATGACGATGATGACATTCAGGAATAACAATGAGAAAAAGTGAGCTTTTAGTTTGACTCTGTGTATGCATTTGTGTGTGTGTGTGTGTGTAAAGCGCACACCTGTAGCATGGACAAGAGAGGCGGAGCCTGCTGGGACAGGCGAAGCTTGGCGCTGAGGTGAGCTGGCTGGCTCATGTTCAAAAGCTGGCTTAGAAAGAAAGGGGCTTTGCAGACGCCCTGATCAGAGACACACATGGAAGCCCAGAAACACGCAAAGTGTGGACGAGAGAGAGAGAAAAACAAAAGAGCAGAGAGGGTGAGCAGAAAAAGAGAAGACACCATGATGGAGACACCGCGTTAAGTATGACTATGAGACAACTGAGCCGTTTTCAGACATGACCATTGGCTATGGAGTGTATCGCAGTTTGCCTTTCACACATGTACAACACAGCGGGAGGTTTTCTGCACAGAGGAGTTGACAACAGCAACAAATCCTCTGCATTATTCAGGCGAGAGGTGGAGCAGCCGGGTTCAGCAGACAGGAAGTGACGTATAAACTCTGCTGCGTAGATCATGTGATTTTGAGACACCGTAGTCAGCTCTTATCACTGAAAACTCTCTTGACATCTTCGTAAGGGTTTTCTACATGCGTCACTGCTTTCTCACCGGGAGATATTTGTTTCCTATAGTTTGTTCTGTCGTGTGTTAGAAGCGTCATCAACCCCTCTCTTGATCGTGATGAATCCAGCGGGGATTCCCTGCTGTGTTCAGACATACAGCCTGGATTCCTACAGACTCTATACAAGGAGGCCAGGCTGATAAAGTCCTTAGAAACTGTGGAGTGACTCACTCTGTCATTTGTGTCAATACATGCACCTCCTCCGGAGAAAATACAGAGGAACTGCAGAGTTGAGTGCATGTCTGAAAGCAGCTCTAGACAGTCTTGATGGAGAGTTAAAGCTATAGGTTGGCGTTGGTAGCCACTGCTACCTGACAGAGGCTACAAGAGCCTCACAGAAATGTAGGAGAGGCGTTGGGATTTAAAGCAAACATTTATATGCCGAGGTCAGTGTTTCGTCTGCATGATACCTGGCTGGGGGCTGACAGGGGCAGCTGCGGGGACGTCTGGCTCAGCCGGAGCAATTCCCCTCTCTCTCTGCTTAAACATCTCTCTAGGGTTCATAGCACGCTGAGAGATGAGAGAAGCAGCCTCCTGGGAAACAAGGAAACAAATCATACGTACAATAAGCAACAATTTTTGGTTAATGTGGCGGAAAAGAGAGTTGACTGTGTCTTGTGGAAAGAGGCCATGCAATAAAGACAGGTGAGTGAGGTTGAGCTTAAAAAGAGACAAATTGTTGTCTTCAGAAAGATAAGAAAAAGAAAAAGAGTTTGGCGAAAGAGAGATCACTTTCAGGCAGGGGAACTCACGTTGGCCTTCTCCAGAGATACACCTCTTTTGACTGATTTCTTCTGCACTGCTTCCTTCTCCTCCTGCTCCTCCTGATGACGTTGACATCATTGTTGGCACTGCTGATATTCGCTACCTTCCTGACTTAAGTCTTTACAAGATGCTTGCGCTACTGACACTTACTCAACTATCAACATAATCATAGAAAAGTGGGTAACGCTCAATATAAAAGTAAACTTAAAAAAAACCAACTTGGCTCTTGTCTCAATCACATCAGTTCCTCATCTCAGTGTCAAGTTAAATCACAGTTGAAACCCATTAAATCAAAATGTAATCAAGTCAGACACTCACCCAGCGGTGCTTCTCCATCTCTTTGCTGTCGGCGTCCTGCTTCTGCTGGCTCTTCCTATTATACAAAAGGCCATTTAGAATTAAAGAGAAATATTATTTGAAACTCAACCAGAAGGTTTTTCCCTAGTTGCCACCTACTTTTGTTGATCGATTTGAGAGGACTTCTCCTTGTCCCTCGTCTCCCTCACAACCGCCTCCTTGGCCTCGCGGTCTTTCCTCTCCTTGTCCAGCTGCTGGCGCTCCTCGTCTACCCGGCGCCGGTCCTCCAGGCGACGTTTCTCCTCGTCTTTCTAAAAGCCAAACAGACCAGCCAGGTCAGCTTTGATTTATGATTTTGGCAAATATTCTAGAAAAATGTGGCCAAAAATAATTCAGTGCAGGGGAATTACTAAGACATGTATTAAAATGTTCAATTCAATATGAAACTGAAGTGGGTCAGAGGACTTCAGCTGCATAGGAGGTCCTTCAGTGTGGTCCAGGACACATTAGTGCTAAAAGAAGGTGGCTGCATCAAAGCCCACCTCCAAATGTGGTCTGAGTGATCAGATCTTAAATGTTTCCTTAATGTTTCTTGGGAGCCTTTACATCTGATCTTCTGATACCAAGTCTGAATGGAGTATTGGTGCGCTGCAGAGCAATAACTTTAAAATAGTTACAATCAAGCTTTATGCCGACTATAGTTACATTGTTTGTGAATAAAAAACTGCCTGATTATTGTTTTTCAACAGGATTTTAGGTAAATGACAGAGTATTAGGGATGTTTAAACATTGCAAATATTTCTTGAATGTTAAATTGTTACGTATACATTTTATCTTGCATATAAAACTTATTTCTTGAGAAGTATTTGTTTTTAAACTTCAGGTTCTTTCCACACTGTCTCAGAGGGGAAGTTCAAGTCAGAGTGAATTGAACCAAACTTCAATGAGCTTACCTCTGCCTGAGCCCAGAAGTTGTCTTTATTGGTCTTTCTGATTTCAGACATAGCATTGGTCTTTTGGTACACTGAGCCCTGCAGGGAGGAAAATATTATTTAGTATGATTGTGAAAACATGACAAGACAGTTTTACAAAACAAGTAAAAAATGGAGTTGTCTGTTTGACTAATTCACAAGAAACATACATACACATTATGTTCCTTATACATAGTTTGAAGTGGGAGTTTTTTTTATTATCTTTTAACAGCTAAGCAAGATAAGAACCAATGATTTAATTCTCTCCTAAAAGAAGTAAGATGAAAAAGAAAAGAGGAAAACTAAAAATTTGTTTTTAGTTTAAAAATGTGTTTTTAGGTTATCCTAGTACATTGGCATTTTCAAATGTTTTGCTTCAGTGTGTTTGAAAAATCTGTTTTCAATGGTAGAAATCCTGGCTTAGAGTGAATGGAAAGCCATAACATGGAGAAAATAAGTGACTCAAAGACATATCAATTGTCCCCATGTTTTGAGATTTGGGAGCCACGTTATAATTTAACCCAGAGTTTATCTTATCCGTCGAACACAAGCAAACAGGCGAGTGCGTACCACAGGACCCTGAGGACCACTGTCCTGGAAGCGGCTGGAAGTTTCTTTGTGGAAACTGTAGTTGGCTCCTGAGGCTTTGCCCACTTTTTGCATGATCACCTCGGGCTCCACATCCTCGTCTGCTCTGGCATTTATTGTAACATGGGCACCCTGAAACAGCACACAATGTAAGTTCCTATTCATACACGGGCAAACACCAGTTGTTGTTATCTCAGTTTCTGCCTGCACCACCCAGTAGCTTGTTTACATGCTCTGTCTGCTGGTATGATATGACATTGACCCAACTCAATAAGCCTCCTGCATTATTCATTATAAGCCTCCTGCATTATTCATTATTCTGCAATAATTGCCTGCACCATGCTACATGCTACTTTCTCCAGTCTTTGTTATCATGTAGAAATTTAAATTGATTTAAATCTACAGTCAAAATCTAGAATGGCACTCGATAGTGTAGTTCTGCATTATCCTGCTTCAAGTGAAACAAACAGACAAACTGCAATGGGAACATAACCTTTTTTGTCGAGGTAACTAGAGGAGAACTTAGGAAGCGCCAAGCTCCACCAAGGTCCAACAGTTCCCTTATGAAACCACATTTAAATTTACTAGATCCAGATTTGTATTTTTGTCAATAATATCAGTTGCCCACATATGCCTGATATGTTTCAAAATCCATGAAAAATTCTTCAATGAAATGCCCAATCCCGCAATGTTAAAGAAAAAGAAAAAAAGATCATGGATCTGCCCCCTACTCTGGATCTGTACTAAAGTTTAATGTATTCTTCATTGGTCATGCCCCACCTGCCACAAAATTTCATGGAAATTGATTGAGTAGTTTTGGTGTAATCCTGCTAACAAACATACAGACACATGAGAACATAACCTCCTCTGCTGAAGTAATAAAAGCGGTGTTACCCTGAGAAAATTGCCCATGGAGCTGACATGATTTGCACATAATCCTTTCCTGGAGTCATTCACTCCTTCCCCAGTCTGAAACACAAAGAATTGTTCTCCAAGTTCCAGGAGGGCCACAACAAAGCAAAACAAATAAATGTGCAAATTGTTGAGTGCAGCACTTACCCAGTTGATGAGGACATATTTAGGCAGCCCAGAGTTTGGATCCTCCACCCGGCAGAAAGCATACATGATTTTTCCACTGTTGAGCTCCTCAACCAACTCCTCCAGACCTCCATCTGATACATAAACATTGTGGAAAAAGTCAAATGGTTTCTGTGGTCGGTTTTGTAACTGTGGACATTTCTTCCCTCTTACAAATGGCAGGGTGAGACAGCGGAGGCAAGCGATCCTTTTGTGCTCATATTCCAGTACAGGAGCGGTTTGCTGACAATGAAATTCCTGAACATCTCTGATATTATTGAGTTAAAAAGTGTCCACTCAGTTACTCACCTCCTTTTTCTGCCAGGCGGATATCATTGCTGTTGCCCTCATAAGTGTACAAGGCCCTGGAGGAAACATCAGATAAATATCATCTTAAACAGAGGACACTGGCAGATGGAGAACTTCTTCTAATGTTGATTTGCATCTTGTCACATTGAACCAAACAATAGATGTTTTGTAAACCCATTTAAGCTTTTCTCAACAAGATACATTTTGCAGTTGAAGTATGATTGTATAAATATACTTAAGTAGAGCAGTGGTTTTTAATTCGATTTTACAGCAGCCGAATCAGTAAACTTTACAGGTTGTGTGGCCTGTACCAGTGATGAGTTTAGTCACTTTTCCTTCCTATTAAATGCAATATGAAAATTACCAGGGATTAGCAGTTTGAGAATAGCTGGATCCTTATTTAATACTGAGCCATTTTCCATATTTTCATCCCACTAGATGTTTGAGTGGGCCTAATAGGTTGTTTAAGTTAGAGATGGGTTGCAGAGTATTTTCTTTCTCTGTAGTAACTTGTAAGAAAATACCAGAAGATCACATTGATCAACAGATGATGCTGACATGCACTGACAGAGTAGGCAGGGTTAGGCAAGTCTATAAATGGAATTATGGACATTTTGTTAATCTTATACTGCCATAATCAACAATCATTCCTGACTATAAAGGGGAAAAAGCTCTTATCTAATGCCTCATGAAGAGGAGTATTTATTGATATTACGAATATTAGCTCACATTTCATAGAAGTAATATATGCATTTATGATTTAGCCTCACATTAGTGCTGCACAGAACAACCACTTGACCTGTTACATAACAAATAGGACCTAGATGACACCTGGGCTTGAGATACACTAACATGATGGGCACAGTAACACCAAATATTAGGGCTAGACAGTATAAATGTCACATGATTATAATTTATTTTAAGTGTAAAGACTGATTTTAGCTAGTGAGTGAACGTTTTACATTCCTCCTAGGTGGATGACAAAACATTTGTGGTAAAACCACCATGTGTGATACCCCCTCCCTATGCTTGCACAATGCAGAAGTAATATATCAATATATATTGTACCTGAATGAAAATTACATTTAGATAACTATTGATATTATTGTATTGCCTAGGTCTATTGGAGAACAGGCTCAGAGGCCATAAAGAGTCAATTTCTTCTGATCGATACAAGTACATCCCATCACAGGCAGTGAAGTGGAACTCACTGGCTTAAAATAAACTAATTACTTTAATATCGCATCTTTAAATGTAACCCTTTCAGATGAGATAGAGAAAGACTCTCTGTGGTGGTTCGGTTATTTGACTGAGAGACGACTGTCAGACTCTCATAACATGAATGTGGGGCAGGGACTCCCTGGACAATATCTGCCTCGGATTAATTACCTCAGGTCTTTATTAAACACCGCAGCTTTCATAAGCAGGTTTAATATGAACCTTGATACACAGAGGAAGTCCCTGGATTTGACTTTCACACATTAGTCACTCATATTCTCTGATTTACAACCAGGAAGTGAGTGAACTGGGTGAAGCTGCCAGCAACTGGTTCAGTCTCATTTTAGGACAGACAAGCTTATAAACAAAACAAGAAGATGCAGGTGAAGCATGGAGGAGAATTCTCCATGTGTTGGTTGGTTAGTTCATCCAGCTAATGTTAACTAGTGTTACTAGCTCACCTCCAAAAGAGTGACAGTGACTGTGAGAAGCCCCCTTGTAAATTAAGCTAATTCCAGTTAGCGTAATGCCTGGTTTAGTTAAGCTGAGGTGTTGTGGTTAACCGGGTCACAGGTTAAGTTTCTCTCCCGTTAGGTTAACTTAACTACTCATCGACTGGCTGTGCGCTAGCCATCGCTGCAGCTAATGCGATAGCTCCTTCGCAGGGCTAACACTGTTGTTGTTGAAAGATGCTGCTTCTTACCAGTTGGTGCTGGATTTTTCATCCACCACTTCTTTGAATGCTGCCGATAACGCGGGCCCATTTTTGCTGAGGTTGACTGCCATCGTTGTGGTGAGTCCAGCTAGCCTGCTAGCTATCCGGGATGCGCCCTTCCTACCGAGGGGAGGAGCGGCGAGGATGATGCTGACTTTCAGCTGAGCAGGAAGCTGGTGGAGCTAGCGGCTAACTCTCAGCCAGGGTGGCCTTCATATGAGGCAGCGGGACACTCCGACAGGGCGGAGCTAGATTGTGTTTGGTTTATTACCAACTCGCATGTGAATACGTTGGATACAGTTTGAAACGCATTTTTAATATGCATCATATTAACACTTTTAGACGATTAAGGTTTGATGTTGGAATGTATGGCGCAGAAACCTCGCATTACAGCCAGTTAAATCAAACGCACCCTCGCTTACAGGCATGCTTTGTCAATAGCAACTTTTTGTTGACCCCATGTGGTTGTTGTACCTACAGTGCATGAAGAAATTGTCCCATCCTTATGTTTTTCGATTAATACATATTTTTTTATATTTGGAGGCCACACTCAAAGCACACTACTTTCACAACTACATAGGCTTCTAACGCGTGAGACTGCTACCTAGAACCACATTGTGGAATAAAGCAAGAGACAGAAATGGCTGCAGACAAAGGTAAACCAAGATGAGCTTTATTCACGTCATGACAAGGTCAATAGTTAATCTTATGTAGGCTATGTGAGGACATATGGATGTTCATGGTGGCAGATCAAGCACAAATATTCCAGATTTTTAAGATGCATGTCAGCTGATCCTGCATTCAGAGAAAGCCAGGCTGAAACATTTCAACAACAAAAACAAAAGAAAAATTATACTGGTACTGTTCAAGCAGGTTTCCACATCTACTGATGAAATGATTCGCCCATATGGGGGATATACAGCCCTGATAGCAAATTTACAGTTTATGACTCTGTGTATATACAAACATGAGGGTTAAGGCTAAAATTTTTAGTCAGAGGTGTTAGGCGGATGAATTGTAACGAAATCCCTGATATCTTGCTAATGGCTGTGAGGAGGATTCTCCAGAGTGCAAAGCATGCCAAGCTGCCTAAAGAAACTCTACTGAGCAAACTGGACAATGGAAGTCAATGCAACATCACCCAGATGATGAAATGAAGAGGCTGCATTCAGTCGGAACAGCTGGAACATACCCTGCTTTCAAATAAATAAATAGCCAGATGAAGTAATGTCAATGCTTACAAAGTTTGAGCTAGCACTATTACACGCAAGTTATTTTCAATTGTGGTCTGTCAGCAAAAATACTTTTTAACAGCATTTAGAGGATACATTTTTAAAATTGTTTTAATATATACTGTATTTCAGGACAACCTGATTTGACTTTTTTCTCCACAGTAGTTAACAATCATGAAAATCTATATTCTGTGCCTAAACCATTGGGTTAATTCTACAAGCAGATCTACTAATTTCATGCTTTACTATGCATTGTTCTGTCTGAAACCATTCAATAATGCCTCAATAGCAAAAAGAACATGTTCTTCTTTCAAACATCAAATAATTCCCTTTATATTGGCAGCATCAGCACATTATGAGCATGATTAAAAAAAAAATTTGCATTTGCTAACTACTTAATCCAACAGTCACAATGGGTTACATTAAAATTAATATTATGACAAATCACAATCATGTTCAATTCTGGTGACATGAATGAATGAAACAAAAAAAGAGAACCTAAAACTAAAGCATTTAAAGATACAATACAAAAGGTCACAAATGTATCACTTAGGCAAAACTGTTTTAGTGTGGATTATTTATCCCAAAAACAAAACAAAAACTTATGCAGACCAATGATGGATTAAACTTAAGAAATAACTTCACATCACCTGATACTTAAAGCATATAAAACTGTCAAGGTAAGTTACCCAATTTGTTCACTTCAAGTAACAAGACACATATGACTTCAAATCACTTGGCTCTGCAAAAAGGTATTCTGCTCAAATTCCTCATTTTGAGTGTTACTGACACCAGCTGTAGCCAAAGGCCATTTCATTTTAGAAAAACACTAGCATGTACATGTTCAACAGCATCATTAAACAGCTTTTAACATCCAAAGTGTTGTTCAAAATGGAAATAGTGATGAAAAAAGAACTCAAGGACAACGAGTGAAAGAAGCCCTGTGTGACGAAATGACAACACAGATCACCAGGGCCTACATGCATTTAAAACCCCAGGAGTGCTGATCTGTCATTGATCAGTTTGCCTCTTCAGGAAGCATGAGCTGTTTTGTATGTGAACAAACCAGTGAACGTAGATCAGCACTCTGTTTTTTTTTAGAAACCTGGTGATATGGGCCCTGGTAATTCTTCTCAACATGGGTCACTGCATGTAAAGGCTGATGATTTGGTTTGATACCTGAGTAACTTTACTGAGGAGGCGGCATACAGCTTAGCTCTATGCCAAAGAGTAGCTATGTTCATAGCCACACAAGAAACAAGTCATACAACAGCAGTATTTTGTGCACTATGGACACCAGCCATGGGTGAGTACTTATGCAGGATATAAGGGCAATGACACCATGTGAGAAAAATGTATGTTGACATTTGCCCCATGGGGCACCACGATGGTGAGGCGAGGGCCAGCAAGCTCTTCCCAGCAGTTCCCTAATATATTCAAACCAACTAAATACTGCCACGATATGAAATGCATTGAGTGATAAGAGACCAATCCTTCTTTGCGTCTTTCACATTGTTGCGGGGTAGAGACAGTATGTGCCAACAGATCAGCTGCTGGTAATGGCACAGCACCATTTTGTGTTGAACAGGGAACATTCTGCCTCAATTGCACATACACCATTTGAAAGTAAGGACACAGAAAGGCCACTAAATACAAGGAGATATATTAATAACAAGACATCCAGTGGGACACAGACAGTACCTCAGAAATGAAGGGACAGCCAATCTCCTAAATTAATCAAACATTTTGTTTTCTGAGTAGCAAAAATGATATGACTCTTTGACAGTAACAATGATGCAAAGGAATAGCAACGATGACAGTGATGAATACAATAGCAAGAGAAACAGTTGAAAGTCTGAGTGTGGTGGCATGGACAGTGGTTAGTTTTCCAGTATTCCATATGGGGGGGGCATAAGGAGCCCATCAGGTCCTGCTCAGCAGATCCATACAAGTCATGAAGGACAGCACATGGTAGCAGCTCAGCACACGGAAAGCCAGATGGCACTGTACCTCATTGTATCGCTTCCTTCTCCAAAACGTGGGCTTTTGTCTAGTTTATTTTTCCTCTGTTGCTTATTCGTCTCAAGTTACAAATCAAACGTGTTTATTTTGTTCTCGTTTGCATTTTGATCTCCCTGGCATTTTTCACATTGCATACTTCTGGGTCCATTCTCTCGCTAATTTGTTGTACCTGTAAAACACATGCAAAGTTAAGAAGTAATGTTTAAGAATAGTAAATATTTTTAACTCCAAGAATATTAAATGCTAGTGTGTTACACTCACTTTTCCCTGTCAGCCTTGTATGTGTGGGCAATCTCTGGTACCAGTGGGTCATCCGGGTTCGGATCACAAAGAAGAGAGCAGATTGACAATAAAACTGCGGAGGAAGGAATCAGAAAGTTAAAATTAAAGATTGCAACAAATGGGGAAGAAATAGATACTACATTGATGAGTACAGGCCAATTTTTGTCAAACCTCCTAACACTAGTACAGTGATATTTTAGATAAATATGATAGTAGGGCCGGGCAATATTAAAAAACAGTATCAGTAAACACATGACCAAATAACAATAACTGGTTATATGTTGCTACCTTGTGGATATTATTGTAATCATCAGACGTACATAGTAATTTGTATGTATCCTATTTAAAATATTAAACTGAAAAACAAAACAAAAAAATAAAAGTCTGTTTTAAGGAGTGAAATAATTAATCTAGCTGCTTTCAGAAATGCACTGAATTATGCAGATCCTCTGTATTTTCTCTACGGGAGGTGCGTGTCTGAACGCAAATGTTCGAGTGAGACCCTCCAGTGTTTCTGGGGACTTTATCTACCAGCCAATTCACTATTACCCACAGTTCATGTCTGAAACAGCTCACAATACAAACCGGCTATGAACAATAAAGCAGCAACACCAGAGCCCAGTCTAAAAGTAAGCACTTCTCCTTGTCCCATCAGGTTTAGCGAGTAGCATTAATTTCTGCAATTCATTTACTGGTGACAGAGTCAGTGCCCTTACACTGTGCCTGTCAGGTCAACATTAGACTTGTTTAATAAAAAAAAGTCAACAGAGTTAGAAATGTCTTACCTTTTGATACTGTAAGTGCAGGTGACCATTGTGATCTCAGTATATCCAGACAAATACTTCCATTACTGTTGATATTAGGATGGTAAATTTTTGTGGTGAATGCAACCTGCGACAGAACAGGAAAAGAATGTTATACTTTTCCAGTGAAGCAAATTATGTTCACAGTAAATATAAAAGATGACTATTATTGAATTCGAATGAGGTGGGACATGTGATGCCACAGCCGTAGTGACACTTAAGGCATACCCTTACTCACTTTGGGTGGTTTGAAGGGGTAATCTGTCGGGAAGTGGATGGTGAGGAAAAACACTCCGCCCTGATATGGGCTGTCACCCTGATTAAATAGAAATAGAAACAAGATAAGTTTTTGTACAGCCATTTCGATGCATAATTCATTTGGTGTAAACTTCAGGGTAACCTACCGGTCCCATTATTGTTGCCTGCCAATGAAACACTGAGGGAGAAACGAGATAAGTAATACTTTAGCATATATGTTGAGATGCAAATACTTCACTGTAATCTTAGAAATGTCTCTCTACATTGAAGTTTGATTTTTATTTTCAAGCATATGCAGATGCAGCACTACTTACAATCCTCTCCGACTGGTCCAGCAGAGCACTGCGCAGGTGGGTCCCGCTGCAGATCCGACAGTTCCTAAAAATTACACAAATATAATAAATCATCTTTGATGTACTGGTCAGTTGCAGTGATGTCACAACTGTACTCTGATAAGAAATCATATTCATTTTAAATCAATGCTGCAAAAAGAAATAGTAGTTCCACATCTATTAGTATGTTCTGGTTTTAGTAGTCAGCAGAACTGAGCGAATATAATGATGCTAGAACCTCACTCAGTGGACAAATAAAGTGAGTGTCAAAACTATAGATTGGGAATTTATTGGATTCATTGTAATATAATGTCTTGCTTTGCTCCAGAAATGTTCCTTTTTCGAAACAATTTATTTATTTATTAAACAATTTCAGGCTTTATGTGCAGTGGGATAAAGAGAATTTGAGGAGTGGAATTTAATATCATTATCAGCACTACAATAAAGACAGGAAGCAATTACTATTGGTCCTTTTAATGGCTGTGATGTCTGTTTTACAATCTATATAAATGGTGGTTCATGGACAGCTGATTCCAGAAACCCTTTAGTCATCAGTTCAGTTTTTCCATAAGGATATCGACTATGAAGGTCACAGAGATTAACAGAATCAAAAGAAATAGGTTCTATAGAAATAACCAAAGCAAAACAATAATCCTATGTGTCAAATTCTATTTAATATATCAGAAATGAATGTCAACTTTCACCAAATCCCATTACAAGCTCGTCATGAAAGGACAATGAGCACAGGAGGATTGGTTTGAAAGAGACATTAAGCTCGTTATTTAACATCTCTTGTTAGGGAAGCCTATCTATTCTGTTATATAAATACACACCATGGCCTGCTCCACTGGCCCATTTGCCATTCCATATATGGCAACGCTGACACCAGGGTTCAATTTTGGCAACCAGCAGGCAGCTGTCATTCAGCGATTAAACCCATCATCATCAGCAACAAGGCTAGAGATAACGAGCTAGCAGTTCAATAACAAACCCTGTGATCGTCCACCGAGCAAACCGCAGCTCATCCTAACCTTTGCTGAATGACTGCTAGCCTAGCGCCGCACTGGGACACGACTTGTTTGGCACAAGCTAGCCACTACGGTGCTCAGTTACGTCAGGATAAAAACGAAAACACACATTGCACGTAAACAAGAGGCAGCTGTCACAACAACACGTCGGAAAAGGTCCGCGTCGGCCTGCGTTAGTGTAACCTGCACCAACAGGGCCAGCAGCGGCTAGCTCGTCTTTTGTCTCTTGTGTTATTTTGACTATTAGCACAAAAAGCCAGCACGGCTAAAGGGAGCTACACAAACAGCTAAACGCCACGGTGGATCTTCACCGAGGCTCCCACGCTTTAAAAGCAACACGTTTGCGATGTGACTGATACAAAAAAGAAACACACACTCACCTTCTGTATTCTTTTCAACGCCATTGCTCCTGTGGCTATGCTAGCTGGCCCGTTAGCTAACGGTTAGCCCCTCACACATACAATTCGGCTTTTGTGGCCGCGCACTCTCAAGTCTCACTTCGCGTAGGAGCGGAAAAGCACGTCTGACATGCAGCTGGTTTGGGCCTTTTTGGTTTCTAGGTGAACGTCTGCGAGAAGAAGTGTTAGAGCTTGATCTTTCTTTAGACTGACACTGAACAACCAAGGGATTTAGCCTCTCCTCTCATCGCTGCTCCTCTACGAGGTGTCTGACTGCCCAACTGCTGGGTAATATCGCGATACTTCACGAGGAATCACAATTGCATATGTCATGGCTGTAGTCCCCAATTCATGTATTTATTTATCCATTTATATTTCTACATGATCCATTTAACATGCTTTCAAATTACACGCTTTTTTTCTATACGTGCATACAATAAACAAGTACAATAAATGTTTTGTCTGTTTTACCGAAAGTTAAACATAATGCCATGAATCAGGTTTGATTTTACTTGTCAGTTGCAGTATTTCATAACAGCTGTACTCTTTGCTAGGGAATCACATGCATTTTAAATTTGTTATTCATAGAAAGTAATAGTTTTGAAAATATTCACAAGTATAAATAAGTAGATTTACTGTAGGTACAGAAATACTGTATTTTTTGTATCTATTTTGAGATTTTTTGGCACAACCATTTGACAAAAATTTGGTGTACTTTAATTTTGCTATAAGTGCATACTCTGTAATATAATACATTTGATATGCCGTTCTACTTTAGTTCATAGTGAATTAATGTTCAACAGTGTTTTTAAAAAATATATAAATCCATTTTTTATCACAATATAATGTTGTGAACCAAAACTCCATATAAATACTAGAAATTTGCGCCCATCCTATCCCTTCTCTACTTATTACATTATCTATCACATTCTACCAAACATAAATTAAATATATCTTAAAACATTATAAAAATTTCCATCATGATCTATACAATTCGTCACCCTCATCACTGAGTGTAGAGCACTGATACCAGATTGGAAGATAATGTTCAAACAGCATACATACATACATACAATGGCTATATAACTTTTAACATAATCATAGCCTGTGACCTGAACACAATGAGTAAGGCCAGGTGTCCACAAGATGTCACTGTTTGAAAAGAACAAAAAAGAACCCACCCAGGATTAACATGATCAAACCATGTGATATACAGCTCTGACCAGCTCTTTTGGCAAGAGTCACAGTGTCATTTATCAACCTCAATGTTACAGGCCCATGATCAGCTGATTCATGTAAAGAATTGTTTGTAAGTCATCTTGAAAAAATGCATTACAATGGAGCAGCGAAGTGCAATGAAGCCAAGCACGTGTATTATTTACACGTACATAAGAATGAACGAAAAGACTATAGGATTGTTCATTCAATACCCAATCATTGTAAAGGCATATTCATCTGAGTCAGCTGCGTGCTCCGGTTTCTGCATAGCCTTGTCTCGCAAAGCCTCATGAGCTCCCCTTTATATATCTTAAACAAGGGGGAAAAAAGAGCTCTCATTATTTTAGTGGCTATGTATGAATGGGCAGCAGTGTTCATTCTTCTTAAATGGCTGATTCAGTGTCAGGTTGAGGATCCTATCGTCAGTGTGACACTGAGAGGGACCATTTTCCTTTGGAAAGCTGAAGATTCCTTCAGATAATATCTTATTGTTTGCTCATCTCTGTGCTCTCAATGACCTGCCTGTCCTCGGGGCCTGCCTGTAATCAGATTCTGCCAGCAGCAGAGGTAGCAGTTTGGGTCGTGTGCAGCAGGGGCCTTGTGCTCCGAGTTTGTGTTCTTGGAGAGGCCATTTATCAGCATGAGGTTTTCAGACACAGTCAAGCCCACACTTTGTTGGCTTGAAGCTTCGGCTCACAAAGACTCCCACAATCGCCCTACTGTAGTTCCCTCTGATATCACATGTGTAACTGACAGAGGCGCTGGTAAGTCCCTTAGTTAGGGGGTGCATGCTACCTTGTAAACATCCGAAGCAACAAGCAAGACATGTCTTTCCTTCTTTTGGGAAACCTATCAGTGACCTGTGTGGGGAATTTCCCACCTATACCAAGAAGTTGAGTTTTTAGTTACAGGCCTGGTGCCCCAAATTCCATATTGATGTATGAGCCGAGGTGTGAAAGTGTCAGAGCTGGGATGATATGGGTGGGGGCAGAAGCTTAGCTGGCTTTTCTCATGAGGAATATAGCCCATAGTGCGGTTATTTGAAACCTTGGACTTGGCAGACAGTGATCTGTCTTTTCGGTCACATGAATCATCATCAGTTTCATTGTATAGCAGACAGCAGTGCTCTTACTGGGGCAATTATGCTAAAGCTGTGTCCGCGCTCAAGTATTATTCTCTCAATGGAACTTTTCCCATGGTTGCCATGACGAAGCACATATGCTCACTGCCGTTTTAAAAATCAACTTAACTGGGTCCTGCCAATGTCTGAATTATCCAATAAAAGCGCAACCAATTATTGTTGAGCACAAGCTGGGCTCCCAGTCCCCAGAGGTGTTTTACCTTCGGTCAGTGTATTAGCTTTCTGAGGGCTCTGTTGTGCAACAAAGATCCATTGTTCGCACATACTAAGAGATATTTGTTCACTCCTTGTATCAATTGTCTTGATTTGATTATACACTCAGGCGATATGTGCAAGCAGCGCTCATGTTTGCAGTGAAGTCAGCACTCTGCACAATCATATAATTCTTGAGCTAAGCAACTGGAAAAGGGTCATTATGAATGGAGCAATCAGCGTTTCATGGCTCATTTCCTTAGCTGTGATTTGATTTTGCTTGTCAGTGCTAAGGTGGCCTTTGACCCAGAAAACCTCTGAATCATTCTTCAAATCTTCCCCGTGCTTCTGTGAGTATCACTGTGAAAGAGTTGTAAGACTTTATATCAATATGTTATAGTCCATTATAAGTCTTGTTTTTGCTTCTACTTCTCATCTTCTTGAGTGTTGGACATTAAAACAAGCTGGTGCGGGACTGCGTGTTTGTTTTTGGCTCATAAGGTTTACATCATGAAATCATATAAACATTTACAGCTTCAAGAACGTGCTTATTAAATGGTATTACATGCTCTAATTGTGGCCATGGAGAACTATCCAGCTTTTATTGGCCTAATTGCATAGCTGGTTACTGGATGTCTCATTTACACACAGGGCTGCTAGCACCAAATATGACTTTATTTTGTCTGTGTTTTATTTTTTATTTCAGAGAAGTGACAGCCTTTTTCCCCCCTAATGAACAGTTTTTAGACTAGAAATTAAAAGATATCTCATGCCGGGTAGTTTAAAGTATTGCTGTTGATCAGATTATAGCTAATCACATGTTCTGATTTTAAAATCATTATTTGTTCTTTATTTGGAAAAGGACAATGCAATAAAATAATCAACATTCATACAAATGTAAATGCACCAGTCAGCTGAAAGGCACATTTTTTATTAGCAGTCTCTTTGCCAGATGTTCATAGGTATCCTGCTGTGATAGGGTTAATATACTTGAGAAAAAGGAAAAGTAAAGTATCACCAAATGTGAAAACTCACATGAGCCTCAAACTTAACATACGTACCATATCATTTAATTCTTTCCACATATGACTAAACACTGTGGTTATATCAGAAAGAATGACTCATGGATTCTTCATCCCAAAGATGATTAATGTTTTTTTTCTTCTCTGATTATCCGAATGTAATATCTCTCCGACGAGAGCAGAGAGAATGAGTCTGTCACCTCTGATCCACCCTTATCAGATGTGCATCTTGCCGAGCACAGACACAAATCACACATAGTCATAAAGAACCAGTAATCCTATGGGGTTAAGCACTTAAAGGACCAATCCCTGGGGCCTCTGTGACTCTTGTGTTGCAACACATTTCTGGCACGGTGATTGACAGCTCGGGAAACTGTTTTACAGTGCTGCTCTTGCAATGAGTAGCCCCCAGAGCGTAGGTAATAACCAGTCTGGAGTGTTGACTAATACATTTAGCGGCGACTCTCCGCAATCAAATGTGTTCCAGCTGTTTGAGTTCTGATGACAAATTCAGGTTTTCCCAGTTTGCTGAGCTTCCTTGAGAGACAAAGGAAGGATTTCCTCTGAAACAGACAGGCAGTGGCAGCACCAACAAATGGCCTGGTACTGTTATCAAATAGAAAGTCTGACTAAATATAAATATAATATAAATCATCTGCAGCCTGCATGTGTCAGTGCAGAAACGAAGAAGAAGAAGGCGACAACTGACACATTGTTGTCTACAGGATGTCTCCTTGGACATTGACAAAGATTCATAGACCAAAAGAGGTAAAAAAAAATATGGTGCATCATATGGTCATAGATTGTGACTTCGATGAAAGCAAAATATCCTTTTTAGCAACCACCACACACATGCATGCACTCTCGGGAGATTTGAAAAGCCTGTGACAGTTGCTGCGTGGTTCAGAAGCTGCCACCTGTTGTTTGACAGGCTTTTACTGTGCGGAGGTGTGCACTGTGTGTGATTGTGTGTGAAAGTAAGTGACTGGGACATCGGGGGGGCTGTCCATCCTGCTGCACAATAAACAGTTTGTTTCCCAGGAGCACCCCTCATGTTCCTGTTGTTGGCTCCATCGGCGCTCACTGGGAAACGTCCTGGTCTCTATTGTCCGGGAGGTCAGGGGGTCACAGGATGCTCCTAAAGGCCCAAAAGGGGAGGTAAGAGGTTGGATAGTGAGGCAAGATAAAGAGCCAACCCCCACCTCTTCCCACCACGCACCCCTTCAAAAACAAAACGTTAAAATTGCTTCTACTTCTCTGTCTCTTCTCACACCGTCTTTCGCTGGAAGGCCCAGTCCCAGTCGTTATCAAGAGTTTCAGGAAGTGGAATCAGGACAATGCACAGACTGACTATTTCTTATTGAACATCCTGATTGCCTTCAGTACATGTGTAGAGCTCTGTTCCTTGCATGCGTTCTTTGCATATCTTTAATGGAAGCTGTGGTCCATAAGCTTTCCCATATAAAATTCGGAAATTCAATCTAAGTAGCTGACAGAGGGTAAGGCACATCATTAAAAAAAAAAAAAAACGGCCAAGAAAGGAGTGGTTGTATTGTACGATTTTCACCACGCTAGTGTTATACTTGAACCACAGGAGCTGAGAAACAGATACATGCCTCTGACTGCAGTGACCTTTTAAAACAGGATAGCACATAAACAACCACGTAAATGCCGTTTTTGGCGGCACAATTAAATATATCGCCCCAGAACAGCAGACGTTTATGATGGTTAAACAGAAACACCATGCTTTCATAATGGAAACTTGTTGCACCTCTCCTGAGGCTATTACTAACCGACAGCAGCGGCCGAGGTGTATATCAGTTTAAGTTCTTGTGTCTGAGGGAAACAGCATCCACACAATATTTCCTGTGAAGATTATTCTGAAGGTTTTTGAGAAATAGTCTTATTTCTTTTATTACACTTGAACCAAGAGCTTTAAGGACCTGCAGCCCGTCCTTGTCTGTGCCTCAGCCTGCTGGAGAAATGGGATGAGGAGACATGCTATTCTCTAGACGTTCACAGGGACACTCATTTATCATTTTTACGGCGCGAACTTAGCAGCAGCTTTGAACAATATTCCAGATGTTTGTTGTTTGGCATTTTATCAGCTGTTTTCTAATGGATTGCGATGAAAAGGCTTCATATTTGTATCTGTCGCCAAATTGATTTATTTTCATTTCAGGCATGTGTTTGTCACATTTGATGCATAGTTTAAACTTTTAACAGATCGAGTAAACATTTCTAATTCATCGCACACTCATATGTTGAAACTGGACTATTTCTTTCTCACTGTAATTACAAGAGTTGAATAAGTATTGAAAACTTTTACCGATGTAAACCTGACAGTGTAAATATGCTCAAGTAAACTACAAGTACACACTGCAAGTAAAAGTCACACTACACACACACACACACAACTGATGTAGCAGAAGTTCCAACAGTATAATGTAACATAACATGGAAGCGCTCGAATAAAATCATCTGAACGTCCTTAGTTACATTCCACTGCTGCATAATTGTGTGTTTTCATTATTCTCAGGCTTGTTATTGTACGTGTGAAGACTTGTAGTGTCTCGCGTAAGATGAGCCATTAATAGAGGTAATATGAGAGACAATAGGTGCAGCACATGGCCATCCTCATTTTTCAACCACAGGCATTTATGAATATAATGCTCACAGTGTTAGTTACATGTTATGTATCCTCCTCTAGGCCTGACCCTCACCTCATCCTGCCCCATCATATCAGGTTAGTAGATACACTTGAGCAGGGACGTGACAGCTGGAAATGGTTTGAGGCTCCCTGGATAGTTTGTTTTCAGACCAAGCTGCAGGGAATGGATGAGAGACACGTGTAGGTTAGCCTTCGGCTTATGCGCCTCGTGGTGATAAAACCGTTTCTGTGCATGATATCACTGTCAAAAAATCTGCACGGCTGCACACTTAGTTGGTTCTTAGTGTTCTCTGTGAGCATGACGAGCAGATCGGAGCCGTCCAGGTATCCCGCGAATGTGTCACTGTCTGAGTTAATCAGACTCGTCTGTGTTTTGAGCACTTTGACCTGTTGGGGATTCATTTCCTGGCCCGTTGTGTTTCTAAGACTGCAGTTGGGGTTCTGGCATAACTTGCGTTCTCACTTCCCAATCCTTCTCAGATGGTGGGGTGCTTTTCGTCGCTTTATGACCAAATAAATCTGCCTGGTACCAAATGGGGGGAAAAATGGGATTAAAATTCCCCCTTTCGCTGTCTTGAGGAGCCCAGCTGCACTGCACTGTTTGTTTTCCACAGCGAGGTGCAGCTGCAGAGGCGAGCATTATGGAGAGGTGGGCCAAAGCAAAAAACAGAAATGACTTATTTTTATTGGCACGTACCCTCCTATTCGCTGAGTGATAATTTTACAGTGGAATTAGAAGGCAACAGAACAACAGTCTGGTTCAGATATTGTTAATGTGGTTAAACATGCTTTACTTGTAATATCTACTTCATACACAGCGGCTCTTTTTCTCACAGCTTAATTCTCACCACACAGCATAAATAGTGAGAATACTGACAATGATAATAACTTGTACGGCGGAGAGGTGGTGTAAACTCTGCAGAGCAACATGTGCAGCAGTTCAGTTATGCTGATATGAATAAAGCAGCTTTTTTAACAACCACAGATGAGTGGCCAGACATTCACAAACATATGGAATGAGCTGCAGAGAGAGAGAGAGAGAGGTTTTGTTGCACCAACAGATACCACAGAAAGAAATGTGGTGCAGCAGGTAAGACATGTTTGTGAGTAATATTATCCGGGCAATAGCACCACTCAGTTAATTCCCTCTAAATGCTCTCCAATGTAAATGCGCGGCAGGTTCATGAATGCTCACTCTCTCATCTGAGTGCAATCCCTAGATACCTGACCCCATCTCAGAGAAAAGTTCACCAAAGAAGAGAGGGAGGTGTTTTTATCTTTTTTTGCTGTTTTCTCAATTATCCACCCTGTCTCCTGTCATTTCCCTCAAAATGCTTTCTATCCTCCACAATCATCTCAATTTTCACTTCTTAGAGTTTTAGATGTGTCTGATCAGCGTGACTCTGGTCCTGCCCGGCACATCAATTTACTAACAGCAAAATATGGCGCCTATTACACCCCCTGCACTAATGACAGCATTCAACAAACCAGGAAAATGCATCTGTAGTTTCCACACAGTGTATTTCCTATGTTTCACTTGTAAAAAAAAAAAAACGGCACAAACTTCATCCCAAATTAGCGCTAGCCCTTACAAATGATATGTTCTAATTGATATCTATCATATAAATGGGACCTGTCGGTTATTTGTGGGCTCTCATTCTCCTCATTACCAATGGGGAAACAGAGCAAGTCAAATTGTATAGACGTTGATAGACACCCAAAAGAGCAACATGACCTGTGAATCACTATACATACTGTTCTTCTCCACGGCAACCCCTCGCTTCCTGTGTCTGTGCACACACCCCACCAGATGTGCATGTTCAAGTATGAGGCAATCACCAGCAGAGAGTTGTGCAGTTATTCTATGGAGGAGAATTTTACAGACCAACACAGATTGTGTGCTGCACACTCTCCTCGTATTACCAGAGACAGAAAAACTCAAAAGGGAACTAATAATAAGTAATCCATGTGAAAATAAAAAGCCCCCGTGGACTGGGAATAAGTTTATCTTCTCCTGTGGATACACGCTGACAAAACCAGCAAGGACGCTAAAAATATGCAAAAGACTTGTGGTGCAGTTTCCCAAGGCCAGAGAAGGGAAATAGACTGACAGTTTCTCCCTGACCCCTTAACTGCCCCCCTGTAACCTCCTAACAACCCCCACGGGGGATCCTGTCTCTATGTGTAAAACAGACAGTCAGAAAGCATCCTGGAAACTCTAGAGCCACAAAAACAAGAGGGTGTGAGGAAGTCCAATAAGCTTGTATGTAGAGGGCTCAGTCGGGAGATAATCTCGAGGCCACACAGACCAGGCGCCAAGCCTATAGAGCCTAAAAGCTCTGTGGCGCAGCCGAGCAGCGTGATCATTGTTGTCTTTGGAAAGTAAGCAGATTCAGTGAGGCCAGTGGTGAGAAAGCCACCTCTCTTCTTGAGTGTCTGCTCCAGACCCTGTTGTTGACATACTGGGCAGGTGCAGCTGCTCTCTACAACTGCATCAAGTAGAAGCCCCTTGACACACAAACATACACACACACACAAACACACACATGCACTTGGAGCAAGAGCTTGGATGTCACAAGACAGGGTTATATGGACAAAGACAAATCTACCATTTTCTTTAATATCTCAGCAACAATCAGCGAGGCACTGCTGAGTTAACACAGGGCCCACAGAGATGAAAACAATGGCTGGATTCTTCTGGCTTGAAGATGGCTATGGGAAATGGCAGGGATGCCAGGGCTGATAAGTGACTGAAGGGCTCAAGTTACTTCCAGCTGTCTGCAGCCGTGCATGCCTCAGCGGAACGTACGGTTCACGCATAATGCAAACCATTTCATTTGCGTAGTGCTCATAAAACAAAACCAAAAAAAAAAACTGCGGACATATTAAATAAAGTCAACAGCCTCTCACTTGAGCAGGGTTAACATCACAGAAAAGAATCTCCAGTCCTCGGAGGAGCGGCGCAATGCGTCCTCAGCTGAGAAAACACAGACGGTTGAAGACTGTGACCTTGTGAGCATTAATGTTAACTGGATCAATAAAACCAGGCAACAGCAGAGCGCCTGGATGCAGCATCTGGAAAGAGTCTGACGGATGCTTTGGGGACAGGAGTCAGCAACAGAGCTGTACACAGTAAACGGAGTCCATGAGGACCTGTTGGCATTGTTAGCTGGGCTTCTTTTTTCCCCTCCACCATAAAACACAGACTTCCATATAGACAGAGAAATAAAAAGTATATTAGTCTTCTTGTAATTAAAATAACGAGACATTACAGTTAATATAAAATCAAGCCAGTAAAAGATTAACAGCGTTTAATACAGACTGTGTTTTTTGTGCTGGACTACACTGAACACTAGTGCCACATTGCATTAGCATCACCTCAGTACCAGTGAGGGCCCCTTCTTGTCCATTTGGAAAATATAAGTACATTTTCAAGCTGCACTCCAAAGGGAGAGTGCTTTTGGCAGGCTTTGAAGTTCACAGAAATAATGCTCCTTAAAAGCATCCTCTGCGATACAGAAAAACATGGACATGTATTTCAGTCAAGAGGCCTGAGTGAGTACTTCTTAACAAGGATGTAAATCCGCAGTGGAAGACTCAGACGTGTTTGATGTCTTTTAAGTCTCATAATGTTTTATCCTTTGCACAAGCAGCATTGATTGGCTTTATGGAGTAATATTCAGTCATTCCACGGAAACGTGTTAAGGCCGACTATATATCATTTAATTCATTTTTGTCACAATTTTTAATTTGATCATTTAATTTAATTAATGTAATGATTTTGTTCTACTCCTGCAGATGAACTCCTTCTTGTCTCAAAACCTGCAGGACCCTTCTGGAAAAAGGATACGACAAAAGCAAGAGAACACCAGGGAGAAGGAGAAAGGCAAGAATAAAACTTTGTAACCGTCTTTTATTTTCCCTTCTCTTCACAGTTTAGTGTTTCAGTTACACCCTTTAGGCAGTAAAAACTGTCATCTAATCATATCCTCACACAGTCTTAAATGCCACATACGCCCATACCAGCCTGGAAAGGGGACCTTTCTGCGGATTCAAACGGATATGAGGTTATTTTTGTGAGATCCACGATTGCGTGCGGCACTCCCATCCATACTTAGTGTGATGACTGAGGAGTTGAGGTAATATAGCAGAGTGGTGATGCAAAGGAGTCGCGTGGGCTCGTCATCTGCATTGCATCCTGCTGTACGGTGCAAGAGACAAATCTTTTTTTTTTAAAATCTTTTGAATTTGTTGATCCTTCTGTGATGTCAGGGAGAAAGTTGACACACGGGGAAATGCATCTTGGGATGTTTTAGAAAAATGTAGATAATGGATAAATGAAAGTAGAGGTGGGACCATATATTTTTCTGTTTAAAAAGTGGATTGCTGTTTGTTTAATGGCTAAACCTTCGCCAAGGTCCAAAACAACACTTAAAATCAATAAAGCTGCATTTCACACACAAATCAGTACCCTAAATATGCCAGATTTTTTTGAAATAATACTAATACACTTTATTTGCATAGCACCTTTCATGAAATGCAGTTCAAAGTTATTAACATACTTTATTGATCAAAAATAAAAAATAACATTTATAAATATCAAACATGTTTATAAATATAAAAAAGGGGCAAATTTAATTACACAAGAAACAGATTTTTAAGTAATTTACATGACATTCAAAAGAAAAGGAAATTAAAAAGAAAAAAATTTGAATACAAAAATTCATAAAGACAGAAAAGAAAAAGAACAATGATTATAAAAGCGCTGGAGTGCAGGCAAGTTTAAAGTTGTTACTGAACTAGCTTCTATGAAACCTAGCAGCAGCCTGTTCCACAACTTTGGAGCAGATAAAGCTGCATTAGGATTTTCATCCAGATCCTGACTTATTCCTTGGGAAACTGAAAGAAAGTGAAAAAAACATTCCTAGATCCGGATCCACACCAAAATTTGATAGATTCTTCTCTGACCCATACCAAATCCTCCCAGCCTATTTTTGTGGAAATCAATTCTGTCATTTCTTTGTAATTTTGTTCACAAACAAACAACACAAACCAATAAACAAATGGAAATAGGCGACAACACAACCTCCTTGGTGAAGCTAATGTAGCATTTTATGTGAATAGGAGCATTGCAGATTTTGAGAAAGAGACCCATCTGTTACAAATCATCTAGATACGTTTTGCCCAATCTCTTTTCGCTCCATCTACCAAAATGTGAGTGGTACAAAAACCAAATGGAGACGTTGTGGAGGGCCCTCTGGATTAATGAAGGAGCATGATCAGGGTACACTTCAAAAACAATCAAGTGAAACCTTAATCTCATGAAGTGAGATGAATGGAAGCAGCAGTAGCACATTGTGTGATCTGACATGTCCTCCACACACTTTAACAAGTATTATTAGAGAGCTTGACAGGGAGGGTTTGGCCTGGCAAGACATGTTGGAAGCACTGCAGCAGATCAGAGGGAAGACGAGGGAACTGCTTGAACACCTCGGAAACAGTGGGGCGAGGAACGTGATGAGGAGATGGGAATTACTGCTGAATTAAGCACCACTTTGATTGGAAACTGATTGACCGATGGTTGGCAAAACATGAAAGGATGACCTTGAATTCTCCAAAGCGAGTATGGATTGGCACGCAGCATCGCTCCCTCCCTCTCTCTCTCTCCTCCCTCGCCTGCTTTCTTTCCCCAACTCTCGCTTCCCGTCAGACACACACGTATACACATACACACATGCACACACACGCGTGCACCCTGACAGGAACACACATGACATGCAGAGGCACACACATGTATATTGACACACAGTAGCGCTCCATCTCTGCGTTTTTTTCCCCTTCTTATAGCGAGAGGGGGAAAAATGAACACACAGGCACGTACGACAAGCCAGAGTTGAGAGAGCAACTTCAAAGTAAGGCAGATGCAGGGACAGCATCCTCTGAATAAATTTTCTGGCCACCAGTCGATCTGCCCCCGGGCTAAGATTGTGGTTGTTCGCATCTCTCCTGACCCCTCATCAACTCCCAGTTACAACCAATCCTGCTCTAACAAGGCAGTCATGGGGAGTATAGGGAGGGATACCAGCGGTACTGTAAAGAAAAAAAGGAGATATATTTCTGTTGCTGGTGTTCAGAAATACATTTTCAATTTACATTGGATTGGGAAATTAAATAAACAGTGTGCTGCTGGCTTGATGAATAAATCAGTATAAATAATAATAATAACCACATCTTTATTGATAGAGCATCTTTCAGACACAGTAACAAGAGGCTTGACAAGTTAAAAATGTAGAATGAACGGCAAATAATAGGAAATAGTTAACAAACAATAAGAAATAATTAAAAGCAATTAGAAGCAAATAAAAATGAAACTTTACAAAATAATTAAAATAGCTTTGCACCAACATAAAAAATCCTACTAAATCTAGCAGTCAGAAAATGTAGAACTATAGCGACCATTTAATGTTTTGACAATATCCATCTTCTTTTTGCCCCGCTGTCTCATTTTACAATAAAACTCCTCAGGGACAGTTTCATTTTATTATTTTATTTATCACAGAGGTGTTATATGTTACAGGTTACTGCGAACAAGACTCCCTCTGCATGCCAGTGGTGCTTCATGGCACGCTGCAGAAAGTTAGGCATGTGTGAGAAACGTCAGTGTTCAGGACATGTTCCCGTTCAGAAACTGCTTATGCATGTCATTATTCTTTTTCCCGTGTTGACTTGTTTTAATATTTGATTTCTGTATTAATCTTTTATAAGGCTGTGCTACATGAGCACAGAATGATTGTAATTGCACCTGCTGGGACATGCAGAGTCTATTACATGTGTGACATCTGATATATTATGGTGAAAATCTGTTGTATTTTCATGGGTTTTGTGTTATTTAATTTAGGATATGGAAAAATATGTTGGAGTTTGGAACCAAAGCAAAGGGTTGCATCATAAATGTGGATGAACAAATAAAACAAACTAGTCCGTGCATCTTTAGGGGGATGCACTGTTACATTCTCCGTATAGAGTAGCCCAGAAAAACAATGATGTGCAGCCCTGAGGGCAAATATTCACCTGTGTGTGTGTGTGTGTGTGTGCGCGCGTGTGTGTGTGTGCCTGTGTGTGTGTGCATGTGTGCATGTGTGTGTATGTTTGTGTGTGTGTGTGTATGAGTGTGTGTGTATATGCAAGTGCAAACTAGTATATTTATGTGGATAACAAAACCCCAATTTTAACTACCCTGCATGCAGTTAATAGAAAATGTAATATGCAACTAGTATATGTTGCTTTTAACAGAACACAAATACACACAATGTAGCGCACACACACACAGAAAACACCTTGGAGGAGTGGGGATCTAATGAGGCCCGTGGAGACACTGCCGAATTGTCAGTCAACCCTCTGCCTGCTGACATGCAGTCGACAGCATCAGTGACTTCTTTTCCCGAGCCTGTCGACTTGCATCAGAAGTTTAGAGAAGTCTGAGGTCCGGTGGATTTGGACTGAGAGCGACAAAGACAGGATGAGGAAAGTAACTTTTCCAAAAGAATAAAAACTTATCAGCAACTTATGTTTGGTACAACTTGGAAAACTTTACGAGTCCCAATGTTAAAATGTTCTTTCAATGCATTTGAAAACATGCAGTGATTCAGATGTATGTGCAGGTTATTTGACAGAGAGAGAGAGGAGAGAGAGAGAGAGAGAGAGAGAGAGAGAGAGAGAGAGAGAGAGAGAGAGAGAGAGAGAGAGAGAGAGAGAGAGAGAGAGAGAGAGAGAGAGAGAGAGAGAGAGAGAGAGAGAGAGAGAGAGAGAGAGAGAGAGAGAAAAAAAGCTGCAACCACTTCCCTTGTTCTTCCAAGGCTGCTTGCAAAATCAGGCCTCCAATCCTGTTCCTCAAATCAACAAAGGGGCCAGAGGCAAAGAATGAGAGAGAGAGAGAGGGAGAGAGAGAGAGAGAGAGAGAGAGAGAGAGAGAGAGAGAGAGAGAGAGAGAGAGAGAGAGAGAGAGAGAAAAAAAAGTGTCTTGGGTGTTCAGGGGCGTGTTGCCTCACTCTCTGTCATGCCTATAGTTGTGCCATAATAGGCCATGCTTATCCCAGGTGTTATTGAGCTTCATCTTTCCCAGCGTATTGTTTCACGACATGCAGACATGCAATTTACATGGCAGTGTATAATTAGGACTTTCTCACTGGCCTGTCATTTTCACACAGACAGAGGCCGTGTGGTCTCTGTGGCGCTCGACTTGACAACACGAGAGATATTTGGCTGCTCTCACCACATGATCCATTTTTATCTCAATTTTAAATTTACTTAAAAACATAATTAGGGACACACATCATTCGTGCATATTCTGATATGTTGATTTCAACATTTCAACATTGTCGGGTAGGCCATAAAGGGGCCACAATTTACACAGAGGGGGAAATAAAGAACCTTATCGTCTGGTCAAAAAACCCACAAACACCCATTTTACATCTGGCTTTTGTCTGCAATGGGGATTGATTCAATCTAGATTCACTCCAGGTTCAAATTACTCTGCATTAGACAAATCGGCCGTGAGGGAAACAAGACACCTGGGTGACTGCATTAATTTGGCAAGACAGCGACAAGAGAGTCTCAGTTGATGTGTTTGTGACGTAGCACAGAACCAGTTCATCCTCTTATTTTTGCGGGTTGAAAAAATTGCATGTACACACAAATGTTGGTGTAACAGCTGTAAGGATCGCTTAGCTTTATAAATGTCACACATCTTTGAATAAATTTAGACAATTATTCCCTGTTGAAGCACAATTTGTACTTACAAAAAAATATATCACAATAATAAATTGATAAATTGATAAGTTTATTTTAGTTTTAAAAAGACTTTTGACAAGACAGGGAAACTTCAGAGGGCCAATCAGAGTTCAACTGGGGCTAGTGGCCCCCTGGTCCTACTCATTGAACCGCCCCTGGATTCAATTATTTTTGATGAACATAAATTAATGTTCATAAATGAATACAATATGTATTAATATTATTAATATCATTCTTATTATTACTGTTATAATTGTTGTTTAGTTGTTGCTGTTGTTGTAATGAATCATTATAATAATAACGATGGTAATGATAAGAAGCTGCAGAGCGGGGGTTTGAGGGTTAAGACTGGGGCTGGTCTCCACGCTGCTGAACGAAGTGTCGGTTTTCAGATCTAACTCCGCCCCTGTTCGGACGGGCTGCGCTTTTTCTTCCACTTGAACAACCAAGTAGTTTTTCAGGGCGCATTCCCCGGCAGCGATGTGGAGGGAGAGGGCGACCACGTTCAGCTGAAAAACATTTTTCACACTCTCACAGATCGCATCGTAGCTTTTTTTCCCAAGTTCGTTTCTTCTTCTTCTTCTTGTTGCGGGAAAAAAAACAACTTGTGGGAAGAAACCCATCGAGAGAGAAGTGAAGACGACCGAGCTGCAGCCTTTCTTTTTTTTTCGTCCTCTTTCTGTTTTTCTACCCGAGCCATTGTTTGGATACGAGGAGATGAAATCGGACGTGTTTCTTCTTCTCGCTTGGACTTGAGTTGTGTTTCTTGAGGTCACTTGGATCTGTAAGGGGAGAGAGAGAGAAAGTCCCCCCCCCCAACCCTACACCCACCCACCACCCCCATTCCTGAGCAGCAGCAGCAGCAACAAACACGGGGGCCACAAGTTGTCCACAAGCTGCGGGAGGAGGAGGCGAAACTTTGCCAAGTTTTGTGCGCTGCGCATCCGGCCACCGACGCCATAATTATCCATCGATATTTTACCCGTCCGCGGTAGTGTCGCAACTTTAAAACTGTGGATTATTGTTGTCGCGAGGCTCTTCACCATGGACCACGGAGAATTCCGGGGATGAGAAGGGAGTTTTCTACGACGCTATATCCATATAACAGAAGTGAATAGCTGCTCCGAGCCTTTTGCTGTTTCCCCCCCCCCTGTGTGTGTGATCCTTCATCCAACATGCCTCAGCTGAACGGAGGCGGCGGGGACGACCTGGGGGCCAACGATGAGATGATCTCGTTCAAAGACGAAGGGGAGCAGGAGGAGAAGATCTCCGAGAACGTGTCCGCGGAGAGGGACCTGGACGACGTGAAGTCCTCCCTGGTGAACGAGTCGGAGAACAACAGCAGCTCGTCGGACTCCGAGGTAAGAAGAAGAAGAAGAAGAAGACCCCATCGTGCAACAGCATGCTCTATGTCCCCCAGCCCGTCCAATGCAAAGGGTGTGATTTTTTTTGTAATGCTGCTGCAAAAGTTTTCAATATAGTTTTTCTTCCCCTGCCCGTGTGTGTGTGTGTGTTTTCTCCTTGTCAGCAAGCGGAGAGGCGCCCCCAAACCAGAGTGGACTCGGACACTTATGAGAAAACAAGAGACTACTTCAGTGAAGGTAAAAAAAACAAATAAAAACACCCTCGGTACTTTCTGCGCCGGAGCTGGTGCTTGTGCCACCTTCAGCGCCTGCATTAACCATGACTCTCCTTATTCTCTGTACACCCCTGCAGCCCTGAGGAGGCAGCAAGATGGAGGCTTTTTTAAGAGTCCTCACTATCCCGGCTACCCGTTCCTCATGATCCCAGACCTCTCCAACCCATACCTATCCAACGGAGCGCTGTCCCCCAGTGCCAGAACAGTAAGTGTGGCTGTGGATGTTTCTTTATCCTCTTTCTATTGCACTCAGCGCGACGGGAGGAAGGGAAAAAAAAAGTTTGGCCTGTGCGTAAAAGTTCCTTGCACACTGACACACCGCCATATTCCCTCCGAGTGGCCTCTCAAGGAGTACTAACTACTTCTTTGTTCTTTTTTTTGAGGGGGGGATATAAATTTCTCTGTGCCACCCAGCCCTCCACCCAGGGCCTGCATTTGACAACTTCTCACTCGGCTCAAAGTTCACACACACATCAGTCATTCTAAAGGGATTAATGGCAATTTCTCAGTGAAAACACCCTGCACTGCTCTGACTGGATCTCATAATTACAGTCCTTATTGTGACCTCGCCTTGCTAAAGCTCATTTCATCGCATGTGCTGACAGATATTTTGCTGGTGTCTTTGTGAGATGTCCATTAGAGGTGCAAGGTATTATTTTCAAGTTTCCCACTGTGATCCCTTTCCTAAAGTAGGTGTATTCCTTTAGTTTGCAGCTTGGCGTATTTTGAGACTTTGTGCACACATTTTTTAAAAACAAGACATTCATATCCTGCAGTAACATCAATGTAATACCTCGCTTTGACTCATATGGGAGGGATTTCACCACAGTATCAAGGCTGAGAGTCATATGTTAGTGTTGTTGATGCACAACTTGCTGCATGACCCCAGTTGTTAATTTGGCTGTGAAAGGCCTCAAAACCCGTTCACACGCATGTTTGTTTTTTTCCTGCTGCCGCTGTGCAGTATGTTTTTTCCAGAGAAAAGTGTTTTCTAGTTATGAATATCACGTTTGACATGGCTTACAGCGAGTGAAGAGCTGGGAGTGACCATAATTTCACACCAGTTAGCAATGATGCAAACATCCACAATGAAGTCGCACAAAAACCTTCATTGTGATAAAATCCCATTTTATGGTCAAAGAACATGTCAGAGGAAGTGACGTCGGATTTAGAGAATCCGAAAAAAACACAACACATTTTTAAACAATTCAACCCAACACTGCTTGGGAGGGGAGCCCATTCAGTACAGTTTAAATGGGGCTGTGCAAACTTCCTTATAATAATCCCTGCTGGAGAGCGGAGTTCCTCCAAGCTCGTCCATCCCCCAATGCATGACCCCCCCTCCCCAAAAAAACAAACAAAAAAAGTACTTTCGTTAAGGCCTGGGAGGCATCTGACTGAAAAGACCACCCCCTCCTATTTTGTCTGTCTCCTTTTCAGTGTTCCAGGCCCACTCCCCTCTCCTCCCTGTATCTTCCATTCAATTAGAAAGGCGTTAGTTGACCATTGTTATTCTGAGCAGCCGTGATGGCTTCATTGGAGGTCTCCATTGGAGCTCATTAACTAAATGGCCACTCTGCTCACACTGGGGGATAAATACCCCCCGTGTGCATGGTCTACCTCCATGCTTCTGAGTACTTATTTTTTAGGAATAATATATTTTCCCCTCATTATATTTACTATATTTTTATTTCTGAAAACTTTGGTTGACATAATAAGGAAATACCCTAATACTTAAACTATAAATTGCTGAACTATGAAGCTACTAACAAACCAATCTAATCTCATATTTGGTTTGTCTGGTAATTGAGTGGATTTTTTTATCGGTCTATTACATTGTCTCTGCTTTGTTTTGACTTGTATCGGTCCTGTGGAACCCTCTTGTTACCTTGTGTTTCTTGTCCAGCAAAACAAAAGCTGCAAATCAAAACGGCTGTTCTGGTTCCTCGTGACAAAGTAGCAAATAATTGGAGAGGCTTTAAAATTTGAAGGTATAATCCTCCATGTTATGGAAGAAGAAATGAGGTCAATGGGACAGAGTGAGCTGGCTGTGTCAATCATCGGCGTGGCAGAAAACAAGCAGGCAGACAATGGCTGGCATACTTAGCAGATGTCTCAAGGTCTCTACATTGCCCTGTGCTCGCGGCTTAGTGTGAATGCAGTGCATTTGATTGATGAGAGGATTGTTTCAGTGCCTGTTAAGGCTCAAAGTCAGGGTTTGGTTTGTTTACACCTGTGGATAAAGTGGAATACAGTCGGATATACTGGATGATATTTACAAGTGGCTTGCCCCCACGTCAGGCCAATGACTTAGTCTCACTAATGAGCTCGGCAGTTGATCATGCAGTATTGTTCTCTGGGATATATGCTGATGGGCTTGTGAGATAAAACTTGCCCACAGGGTGAACTAATTAGTGTTGCCACCTCTCTTGGTCTTTAAATAAGATTTATTTGTCTTTGAAAGCCTTGCTGTTAGAGACAGATTTGCTTTATCACTGGTGTGGACTGAGGTGGTACGCGTGCTGCATGAGACAGTATATTCCGCATTTTTTGACGATTAAATTTAAATTTAAATTTAGGAGAGTCTAAAAATACGATAACACTGAAAGCTTTGCAAAATGAAATCAGGATCCCAGCATGTCTGCAGAGACATATTAGTTTGCGAAATGTGGCTAACATTAGCAGTGCTAGCAGCAGTAGCCCTCTTAAATTCAAGGCGAGCGTCAAGATGCAAATTAATTTGACACAGCCTACACACCACCTTATTTTCTTTAAATAAATAAACTTTGCTGATGTTACGAGATGCCATCTTTCTTCAATTTCGAACATGCTAAGTATTATTAATCTAAATTGCGCGTGGAGAGAAGCGATTTCTGCAACTCCTTCTGGTGGCAGGTGACTGCATAACATCTCGAGGGCAACCGTGAGCTAGTTTTCTACGTTAATGAAATTTAAATTATAACCTCAACCGGCCAGTATTAGTACCGATCAGACAAATTAGTGAGCGTAGGAACAGTCAATCATTTAGCCAACAAAAGGTTTGCATCCCTACATGACGCACATTCGAATAATGTTTCTCAATCACATTATGTGATGCTAGTCAACAGAGATAGATGTATTGATACTTTATTGATCCCGTGGGAAGTTAAGGAATCCATGGCTTTTATTTCCACACATCGAACCTCAGTTTCATACTGTAGTTGTGAGGCCATGTTAGACCTAAATATTATTTGGTAATTGTAGATAGAACAGTGTGTGCTTTGTGTGTATTTTTACATATCCTGCATGTATCTATTTACAACTCCCCCTTCTGGCCTGACAACGTAGTACTGTTGTGTAATGATAAAGCTATGAGGAGCAGTATAATGCTTACATACATAGCCGTATTTAAAATAACCCCGTGTTAAATAACAGATACAAGATGTTGCACAAGAGTCACCGTGCAGCAAATTTCACTCCGCAATGTGCTACATGAAGGATTTGAGGCCTGAACTTTTAAATTTGGATGTGGCAACCCTATCATGAGCAATGAGAGACAGGCCTACATGGGATCAGCTCAGAGTTCCCCTGGGGGCCAAGCATAACTGATTTAAAGCCTGCTCGGAGCTGACATTCCGCTGTAATCCACCGAGAGCTGAGGAGGAGGTTTTATGTTTGCAGAGATGTTCCACCAGACTTCTGCCTGCCATGGTCTGCGGAGCCAAAAGAGTTTTTTCCCCCTACGAAGTCAACTCGACGAATGCAGCTCATTGTTTGTCGATTCATTGATGTGATTATGGCCACATTGTTCCCGTAGCCACCGACCAGTGCCAGATTTAACTACGCTTGACGCCATCTCTTGTCAGCTTCACCCGCACTCTGAGATAATTCCGCTAGTACATCATCATCGTCACTAAAGAGTGAAATGCCTCTTGTGTGTGAGAGGTGGCGAGTGAGTGAGAGCGAGGTTAGCCACTCAAATATATCTTCATCAAATCCTGCAGTGGGACACTCCATGTACCGGGCATGAGTGTTGAATAGAAAAGAGTCTGAGATTGAAATATGAATGGAGAGCTTGTATTAGTCTGAACATGTCAGGGGCTACGTTTGCATGCCTCTCCGGCTTCTTTTTTTTTTCTTCCCTTCCCATTCTTTCTGCTGCTTTTGGTGCTTAAAAATGTGCAGACAAAGAAAAGTCAACACAGACATTGTCTCGCTGAATAAAAGGGCCTCTCCCTGCATAAGCAAAGCCTGTTTGTGTTGAGGTGTCTTTTCATCAGGTGGCTCACTTGGAATTTTGCTCACCTTGCTGTGTGTGTGTGTGTGTGTGTGTGAATGTGCACACATGCGTCCATGCGTGCTGCACGTTTGTGTGTGTGTGTGTAAAGTCTGTGGGGGTGGGGGGGCACTCAGGTGAGGCTGTGTGGATACTCTTGCAACAGAGGGAACTGTGTGCCGGACTGGGCTCACTTTCAGACAACCCTCAGTGTTGTAGCCCTGAATGTTAGCGGACAAATATTTTTGCAACCAAGCGCTGTGTCAACAGAGCGAACATTTTTGACAGGGTTTATAGTTTTTGAAAGATTTTTTTCTTCAAAGTTAAACACATCAACATCATTTCAGCGGCCCTGTTCAATTAGGAACAGATCGCCAGCGACCGCAGAAATGCCATGGCTGGCTAAGAGCTCTTGCCGGGAGTGAATTATTTTGATAATCAACTCTTTGCTTGTGCTTGAGATCATTGAATTGAAAATGGCAAAAAAAATGTTTTGAAATTTCTATGAATGCAGTTTTATTTGCGAGAGATAAGAAGATGGTTTGGATATAATTTGACATTTTAAAAAATGGGGTATTTTGATTGATTACCCTTACATTTTATTACGTATTTAAACAACCGTATATCTCAGCAACATTTATAGCACACAGGGGTTATCAGGGTCACGTGTAATTAGTGTAACACAAACCAAAGTAGAGGGTTGAGGTAATTTTATTGCCATAACATGTTTCTAATGTTCCACTTTACACATAAATCACTGGTGACGCAACCAACAGGCCACTTAAACCGTGCAGCTTTAGCAGCTTCTTGCAGAATCTTTCCTGTGGAGTTTTACAAGCAGTTTGCATTTTGTGCTCATGCTCACTTCATAACAGCACTCTTGTAGAACTATGTGAAATGGTGTCAGTCCGGGTCTGTATCCTTCCCTGTTTGGTCTCGGCGGAAAGTGTGAGCTGGCGTCAATTCCTCCTGCTACCCCATAGCCCGCTCGCTACCTAAACCCACCCGCCCACCCTTCCGCCTGACATTAGAAATTCTGTTTATAGCGCTCTCTGGCTCTCGAGCGTGGGGCCCGTCAGGAGCATCTCAGCACCCTTTGAGGAATGGATAACCAACATCTCCCCTCTCCAGCCGCAGACTCCCCATGTTCAGTGACATCAATGAATCCCTTTGATGTGCCAAGATGAATATGTGTGCAAATGTGTTTTTATCAATTTATGTGTTTTTCTCATTTGCTATGTTTGGCCAGAGCTGCTGCATAGTTTGGTACGTTGCTTCTCCTCGCGAAAGATTTTGGGGCAAACTTGTGTCTGGGTTGAGAGACAGTTGGCCAGAGGTGAACACGTCTAACACACCTGAGCTCACACCAAGATTTCCACTTTTCTTAATGCGGTTTAAGTGTTTAAAGAAGTCGACTGTGTCTGTTCAATAGGTGAACAAACAAACTCCTGTTGCAGACTTGGATATAAGAGCAAAGCGTCTACCTATTTGCAGAGGAAACTGCAGGTCATGTCCTAACACATTCAGTGGTGCAGGGTTAAGCTGGTACGAGACTCAACTGCCGAGGAGTTGAGGTTGAAGGGAATTCAAACCTCATCCTCTCCATGCGGATAAAAGTGATCAGAAAAAGTGACACAAAAGCTTTGACACATGTTGCATGATGGAGGTTGAAACGTATATCATGTGTCATGTGAATCCCAGGTTATCGTATCTGTTTAATGGCATTAACATGGAGTCTCTGTGTGGGGGAAGGGATCCTAGATTTGTCAGGAGCGGAGTCTGCCTTTCTCCCAGGTGACCGCAGTCCTTTATTTATCCCTTAAAAACAAACATGGGATCTTTGTCATGTAATAAGCTGAACAAATATTGATTTATTCTATGGTAGTCAAATCAAATTACTGAGTTTAAGTTGTTGATTATTTTCTCAGGGGTAGGAAGAGAACTAGAAATTTGTAGAGTAGAGGTACTCTTTATTAAACTATATTTTTACTCAAGTAGAATCGAAATTACTTTGAACTCAGATACATTTTTCAAAGTAAGTCAGTTTAATATCTACTCCATGCGTCACATTTTATTTGGAAAAAAAGTTGAGGTGTGAAAAGATTCAAAAATTTAAGAAAAATATGTTTTCTCCCAGGTATGTCAACACCACAGCAGGTCCATATATTTTCTATAGCAATATTAAACTATATAAATCAAATAGCTGCCACATATTGATAAACTAGCGCCAAACGACAAACACAAACAAAGAATAAGAGATTATAGATAAAGATAAAAAATAGAGATTTAAAAAATACACTATCAAGTTAAAGTACACATCCCCCTTTGCCACTGTAGTAAGAGTAAATGTGATTCGTTAAGCTGCGGGAACATTTTTTGCTTAAAAAATACTACAATAATTGTTATTCAAATAAGTACCAGATACATTTTTATGTTAATCAACACATCAGTTAATTGATTTCAGATCTAGAAGACACAATTTAGACATTCTGGATGAACAGATAATGAACATAGCTCTTACTTTCAGCCGCACACTGTATAATAAATGCAAGTGATGAAACTGCAGGGGGAATGACAGTAAACTGTGCTGTGTGGACTGTCCCATAAACGTGCATGTGGGCCTTTTTCATACCTATAACCACTACTGTTTAGCTCACATAAAGAAATGTTTTCCCTCCATAATTGTGCCTTAAATGCTTCGCTCCATGCTAATAAAACGTGATTATACAGCAGGAAGAAAAAGGAAAATCTCTAAACAGGGTTTCATCAGTCTGGTATTCCAAGCAGCTGTTTTCAGTTTAAGCTCTGCAGGCAGCGGGAGAGGGAGAGCGAGCAGGCAGGAGGAGAGATTGTTGATGAGATGTGGTGGTGGGAGCATAAACTGGGGCAGATACGGGTCCTGCGATTCCTCTGCCTGTTATCCCGAGGTGGGCCGGCTTCCAGACCTTGAGGCAGTCGCAGCCCAATCAGCAAACAGCAGGAGTCTATCAGATCATGCACGTAGCATCAGTACTATAAGATTTGTATCAGGATTCGCTTCAGTTCACGTACAGGGCATTAAACTCTCCCTCCCTGCATACGGCCTGTTAAAGGCCATGTCATACGTGTGTAGTATCACTGAGGTTGTAGTGGTCATACTAAATTAAGAAGTGGATGGATATCCGTCGAGGATGAGGTTAGTTGACAGCGAGAAGTGCAGCTGTTTCTTCTTGTTGAAGTTATAAATCAGTCTGGCTGCTTCGCTCCGAGTCTGTAACCGAGCAGCAGGTTGGGTCTGCTGGCGTGGCTCAAGTCCCCCGGCGGATAAATGTCACTTCAACATGTTGCACTTGCAATCACGTGTGGCCCACTGCACAGAGGCATTCACCAGTTCATTTGACTGGGTTCGTTTTTACGTCCCTAGATGATTATGACATTATAGCATTGTGCTGAAGTTGTAGCGTGGATCTGTCTTTGACTCCATGCCATAAAAAAAATGAAACTTACACATTCTATAAACTTACAGCTGTAACTGCCGAGAGGGACGGGCCATCTGTAATCCGATTTTACCTCTGACTCTAAAAACACATGTAGTGGATCGTATGATTGGCTTCAACAATTTTAAAGAGAGCCACAGGAGTGTTTCCATGTTAAAAACAGTACACGTGTCACTTGCGGGATACATTTACTAAGATTCTCTTCCAAACAATGATGTATTCTATGGGTTGAATTTGAATTTTGCATTTACAGTACATAATCATTGGGTTTACCAGTAGTTTTGAAGGTAGAACCAGTGTAAACTGATTTTATCGTAGTTATTTTAGCTGCTATTGTCAGCATAAATGTGTTCTCTAAACATAAATGTGTTTATTTGTACAGAATTTTCATGACCTATTTAATTTTATTTATATTGTTTTGGCTGGGTCGGCCACAGATGTCCGTGAGTGATAGTTTCTGATCATGTTACACCATTGGGGGGCCAGCTGAGTTTTCCCATTGGCCTTTGCTCTTTAAAAATGACTTGGCCAAACACTTTCTATTATTGGACACCTTAATCAACCAAATCTAGAGACGTTTCGGACAAACCTGAGACACTTTCCGAAGAAGGCAGTGTCCAGCACACCTCTCTTTATGTGTACACCCTGAACTTTTCTACATATTACCCTGAGGAGCTGTTAGTGTGAACGCCATTCAGCCAGAACGGACATTCGACGAAATTTATCCTGCCAGCTCCCAAGTAAAAAGTCCTTGCAGTGTGTCCAATAGAATCATGTGCACACAGATGAAGGTCTGATATTACACAATGAAGTCATGCATATGTTAATTTGTAATACTACGGTTCCACAAGATCTCAGCTATGTCCACAATTTTGCACGTAAATCATACACGGCTCAGATCTTGTATTGTTGAGTTACAGTGTGATTCAGCTATTTAGCTATAGGAAGAGGTAAATACATATATACGAACAATTTCTCCATGAGATGAGGCCACATATTGATAACAAGTTAACCACTGGGTGCCCCTTGCTTCCCCCAGTTACCCTCATAAACCAATTGTACTTGTTAAGAAGTCACAATGTTCTGCAGAGCATCAAATTCGATTAGAGCCCAGCAAAGGCACAAGTCATCTAAAATGTGTAGCCTCCTTATCTCCGGCCAGACTTGTGGATCCTGTTAGAATAAACAGCAGAAGCAGCAGAAACTTCTGATGGGCTGATATTTTTACATCGGGCTTGGCCTCAGGACGCATCACTCTTTCCTGACCTTATCTACTCAATTTAAAATTATGAGGTAATGTTCTTGATTAGTTATGAGTAATGGCTGTGGTTAGGGGCCTTGTGCTCCCTAGACATAAGACACTCTTAAGCGATAGCACCATTTCCCCCTTGTGACTTCCTCAGATGATCAGCATGATTGGGTTTCTTTGTTCTGAGATTTTGGGCTTCGATCACGTACTCAGGTTGATCTTTTGCGTCCTATCTTTTTGAGAATTGTGGATGATGAAGAGTCTCGTAGTAGGCGACGGCGATGGATGGAGCAGGGCTGGATGGCAGCTCCAGGCCTCCTCGGACATAATCCCTACAAATGTGACTGACTTATTTGCTTCAAATTTAGAGTAGCTACATTAGAAAAAAAGATCTAATCAGCCCTATATGACATGGAGTAGGCCAAGGAGCCCTTTTGTTTGATTTGTACATGGGATGGAGGAGCTGGCTATTGGAAATCCCTGAAGCAGGCTTTAGGGGCAGGTCTGATTCTCGTGTGAATTGGGGAGGCTCTATAGCTCTCGGCTGACTTGACTGGGGCTGTATGGGTGTGTTGGCAGGGGGAGCGCCGGTCATGAATAGGGTCTTTGACTACCTCAGACTTGCCCTGAAAGGCAGGACAAAGACCCTAGGGCAACGGCTTAGAGCCTCACAGCTGAGCTACAGAATGCTTGGCCCAGTCTTCCTCCCTCCTTGCCTGATTTAAATACTACAGTGGCTTTCAGCATTCTGGCGACGGAGGCCCGCATTCACCGGAGCACATTTACCATCAACTTTTCTCTCTGTTTGTGTTTACAGTGTGCTAATGCCGGGACCTGTTTACGTAACCCATTGTATAGACTCCGTCAGCGGCGCTGCTGAAAATGCATCAGTGACTCCTAAAACTGCCTGAAGATTATCTTCATGTTGCTCGTATTAAGCAGAATTTATTTTGCTCCACACTAACTGCTGGCATATGTGTTTGTCGCTGCTAAACACAACTCCTCTCTCATTATGGAGCATTCTTGTTGATCTCTGTTCAAGATGGCGATATTGCCCAATAAACAAGATGTAACCCGGTGCACAAGTCTAACTGCTCGATTGTTTTTGACAGATTGGTGCGACTCTTCGGCTTTCGAGATTTGCAGGGGCAGAATAAAAAGCCATAAATCTTTTCCGCAGAGTTAATGGGGTTATTTGAGTCCTGTCCAGACACTCTCTCCCCACAGAGTGTCTAGTTTCAGATGTCACTCAGAGCTTTGTTTGCCTCCCAGGGTGAAGGGTTAGAGGTTAAGGTTCAGGGCCAGTTGGCTGAGTGGCCACAAAAGCCCAGGCTTCCCCTCAGCACATCCGATCTCTTCTTCCACACCAACGTGCGGTCTCAATGAAGGGATCAGTTTGCAACATTTGTCTCTTCTTATTATAACCTCAAATTAATTTTCACTAACACGTGGTGTGATTGTTAGGGTTTGGTTCACAGTTTCACAAGGAGCTAAGATTCTGGGCTTTTAAACTGTAATTGTGTCTCAGTGGTAACTTGTGTAATTACGCAGTTACGGTTTTCGATTTGTTTAATTGCTTTTGTTGTGCAACTGTGTCGTATTATTACAGAAGAAAACATCTTTTAATTCATATTATTTGTAGAAGTCAAGATTTTCTGCTAAAAACATTCATCTTATGTTTGACGTCAGTCACATTTCTAGCAACAAAAAAAAAGACTTCTCCGTTTCTTTGTTCGAAACTTTGTGAGCCCATAGCCTCACCCTTGTCAGCCCCCACCCACAATCTCAACTTTTCTCCCTGCCCACCCCCTCCCACCCCCCACCCAAACATATCCTGCAGCCAGGTTTATTATGCCGTTTCACGCAGACCAAAATTGCAGCTGCATGGAGAACAATCTGGAGCACATTAGCTCAGGCGCTGTGATTTATAAATTGTTTCTCAGGCCATAAATCCCTGCTGTAATTGTGCACAAGCACCCCTCTCTCTCTCTCTCTCTCTTTCCCTCTCCGTTCTCTCTCTCCGTGCGTTTCTCCCTCTCTCTTGAGTAGCTTACAGTTCTTGGGTTAACACTTAATTGTTTGCAGAAGTGTGCAGTTTGCGTTGAGGAGAGGTTTGTTGCATTGTGGCTCACCTTTTTTGGGGGGCTCACCGAAAACAGAACTTCATGATAAAAAAAAACGTTTCTACTCGTATTTTTTTCTTCGCTTTTCCCTAAACCTTCTGTGTCAGGTGGTGCGAGACGAACGTCCAAAACGGGGACGTGAGCATTCGTCTTCAGCTGCATGTTGCTTTGGTTCGTGCTCTGCATTCCTGAATCCTGTGTAATTGTAAGGGGCCTCTCCTAAACTCTGTCCCTGGGAATCTGATATTTACAGCAGCCCCTGATCGTAATCACCTTGCCGTTCTCATTATATTGTATTGAAACTGAAAGATAGCAGCAGCTGTACGTATTGTATTAAATAGCATGTCCAGCCTTGAGCTCTCTGTGGGTCTGGTTAATGTAGTGAAGACATTTTCTGACTCGGAAAACCAGAACAGCCGATATTAATCAATGTGAGTTCGTCAGTAACGAATAATTCCTGTAATATCAACAGATGAGAAAATCTGACGTTCTCAAGTGTTGGCCTCATGTTTCAGCTCCGTTACGTTTGCTTCGCTTTCAAGAAACTTGATGTTCCTTGAAGAGGAAGGACTCAGCCTCATGCTCCGAAGGCTTTTCCTCCAAACCGTGAAAACCTATACGCACTTTACTAGAAAATGTATTCTATGCAAAGCTCCAGACGCGTAAGACGAGCCCTCGGATGTGAGCGTGAATTGAATTTATGGCCGAACCCCGTCGCTAGATCGTGATATAGCACTCGATACAGCAACGAGCAGCATGATGAAAATGAAGCCTCTAGATTTCAGGGGGAATGACTTTTACAAATGTTTCAGGTATAAAAACCGAATGCTCTGGCCACGTTCCAGACCTCCCTGCAGTCTGCTGACAATGCACATAACTAATCCTCGGGAATGTCATGGTAGTAACTTGTGCACTGTGTCGCACTTCGTAGGGGTTTAAAACGACCTATTAAAAATATTGTCTTATTCAGCTAGATCCAAGCATTGAGATTAATTTCTGTTTCAGCATGTTTTGTTATCAGATTTGGCCAGCTAGACGATTAGTTTCTACTGGTTAATTCAACCGATTTTTTTACTAAATTTAACATATTTACAGGTTTTATCAGTGTTATTTTGGTCATGTCCCTAAAAGCTTCTCAAAGCATTAATACATGATAGGGGTTTTTCATTTCTAACAGTCGGTGTCTGTGTCCATGTGTACGACGGGACCGGGCATACCTGTGGCTGGTGAATGTGTCTGTGTGTGTGTTTGAGTGGGACAGAGCCGGAGAGGGGAGGCGGGCGGCGGGGGGGGATGAGGAGAGCAGGAGACGCAGAGAGAGTGAAGTGAGCGTGAAGTTAGCAGTGGGGTGATAGGGATGTCAGGTAGTAAAAACTGAGATGAGGCAGAGCCCAGGAGTCTGTGGGGCCTGGAGATTTGCGCCTGCACTCGGGAGAGCAAACACAGGAGGCATCTGCAGGCAGCTGTGTGTACGTGTGTGTGTGTATGTGTGTGAGAGAGAACAGGGGGGGAGGGGCTGCCGCCGCTGCTCGGGACAGGGGGGTGGGGGTGTGGAGCTGGGTGGTGGTGAGGAGAGAGCAAGGAGGCGGGGGGGGGGGGGGGGGGGGTGGAGTGAACACAATCAGCCCTCTGTTTTCATAAGACTTGTGGTATGTGAGAGCAGAAACAAATGTGTTTAATTTAGGCCCTTTTTTTTCCCCTCCCTCTTGCCTTCTCCACCATACACCCACTTATGCCCACCTCCGTTTCACAAAACTGACTTTTTCCCTTCGAGATGCCTCAGTGCCTCTCCTCCTCCTGCCCCCGTCAGCTGCACTCGGGAAGAAGTTTTTAAGAAAAGAGCCAAGAAAAGCAACAAAAAAAAAAAAAGGGGGAAACAATCACCCACTGTGCCCTGTCAGGGGAAAAAAAGACAAACTCGTAGCAAATGTATTCAAAGTTACTCTCGGAGAAAGGGGGGTAAATATTTATCTGGAAAAAGAAGAAGAGAAGTATTATTTTTATGTCTTCGCAGAGACTTGATTGCTCTGCTGTGGTATTTGCCCTGTTCAGTGTGTGCTGGACTTATTATTGCCTCCTAAATGCCTTGGCAGCAAACTCCGTATTATACTGGTCACCCATGCTGTCTCCACTCAATTTGTGTTTGGTCATAAATGAAAAATTCAGGTCTCACTCTGGTGTCATTTGCGTAGACTTGGACGTGCAAAACACACACACACATTTGATTTCTAAGTTGAGCCTTACTGTAAACATCCAGCCAGCCTCTGCTAACCACCTCAAGTTCTGGAGTTAATTATACAGACGTTTACGGCTGTGAATGTCAATGAAACGGGGCTACTCCCCAAACAATAAAAAAAATCAGTGTTCCTGTGCGACTGGACAAACAATGTCACGGCACATGGAGGAGGAGGACGTCTTCTGACATTGGAGGTTTAGCCCGTCCTGACACCAGATCACACTGACACTGAGCGGAGCACCTTCCGCGACAATTGGAAGCAGATCTCCCAGGTACGGGAAACCGCATAACTGACTTCACATAATTGACTTGAACAGCTCCACTCTCTCCTCTCTTGTCTTTATGAGATGGCCTTGCTCTCACCAGATGCATAATTATTTTCCTGTGTTTCTAATTATACAGTGAGTTTTTATATGACCTGCTGTTGTGCCGTGTAACAGAATTACTCACTTATTCCTAAATCCAGCCTCAGTTTAAGGACTTTCCTGGAACTCCTCTCCGATTAACAGTACCTGAAAATCCTTGAGGCAGACGAGCGGCGATGGCGGCTCGGTTGAAAAACTCGTACGAGCTCTATGATAACACTCTACGGGCAGGAAGCAATAACTTAGAATCTTGTCTTGCAAAAAGTAAGAAAGAAGAAAAATAAACCCTGAAACAAATAATTGCTTGGGTTGCAAAAAAAATACAAACTCCTGCTGAAGTCGGTGCTCCCTCACTCACAGGGATAGAATGTTAAAGAAGCTTTTAAAGAGGGGTGGGGGTGGGGGGGGTACCTTGGCCCTGTTCTCTGTTAATGCTGTTTTATTACTGAAACAGCAGTAAATTCACTCCCTGGACTTTTCAAATAAACCCAGCCTGGCCTTGTGCAGAATATGTATGAGGCACTCGACTGCTCTGTGAGAATTTCTGTGTTGAATCTCGGAAATCTTTTGTTCAAAATGTGGACTGCAATTTACATGCAGCATAGCACCGCTGCAAGAATAATATTGTGTTCATTTTGGAATAAAAACAATCACCAGACCTACAATAGATTCTACCGTTGTTCTCTTAACCCCCCAGAAGGGACCAATAGAAACTATACGTGTGCTTCATATAGACGTAGATGACGCTTCGGGCCAAGTGTGGAACCATCTTGGAAAAACCTTGCCGCTGTGTTGTCGGGACCTCCCTCACGCTGCCTCCCCTCTCCTGCTCTTCTCTCTCCCTCTTTGCACTAATAGTTCTTTTGTGTACAAGAGCATGTTAAGAGGCCAATGAGCCTGGCCTTAATAGGGCCACGTTGCCATAGAAACCCCAGCACTCTGGATGTCTGACCTTTGACCCAGTTTTTTTTTACTGGCTGTGAAAAAGGGAGCAGGATGACCAACCAGGTCACAATAGATGCCCGGCGAATTGAGGGAGTAACCCTGTCATAGTCACTTAACTTCATTCCTCTATGGGCTAATGGACACTTCAAATGTGGTAGCCATTAGCAGAACGCTATTTCCACCGTAGCACCACCGGCTTGTCAGGGTTAATATCATGTAAACCAAGAGAATGGGATAACAGTGGTTCTTATCGTTATTTAATGGGTGTCTGATTAAGTACGGCTGATCTACAGAAAACCAGAAATCATCCATGGTCAGAAAAAAAACCTTACCTCTGCTCTGCACCACAATGTTTTTACGTCTCGGCCTTTCGAGATAGTTTAATTAATAACTTCCTCCGTGACTAATCTGCTTACTTCATATTGAACCGGATAATAGGACACGGTCCCCATTCAGCGGCCCAGTAGTGCATCGCGGGTCTGACCGGCTGAGCCGCTTGTCGTTTCCCCATCAATTACACAGTAATTAGCACAGTGACTGCCGAAGGTTTGCTTGAGAATTGTCAGCGCAATTGCTGCTAATGTTGGCAAACAATGAGCCTTACTGCAAACCCTAAGTCGAGGCGGGAGCTACTTATCACGCAGCCTTTGTCCCGGAAAGCTTGTAATTGTGTTTCATGCATAGATCAGGTTGAGGTGTCAATGGCCCGGCATGAGCAGCAGATATCAGCAGAGAAAACCACGGAGGGACTGTTGTGTCGGGGCCTGACTGGGCTATTGTATGGGGCTGTTGTTCATATGGGCAGGGGACAGTAATTAACACCTCGGCCAAACAGCAAGCTGTGTGGCCCATTTGTTTTCCGTTGGGGGGTAAAAGAAAACAATGGGGAGGGGTTCTCCACACAGTAGGTGATTGACATTATCTGCTGGAGCGATCCGCCGAGGCATTCCTGCTGCTCCGCTATTCACCACAACTTGGGCGAAGCCATTTCACAAGCGTCAGGCCTCGTCTGAGCCGCCACTTTATACAGAGGCGCTCTTTTATTTGTTTGCTCTTGATTGATTGAGTTAATCCAATTCAGCTCACATGTCTAGACCTATATCTGTTTAAACTAGTCATGATTTTTAGGCTTTTCCCAAAGTCAGTCTATCTTTTTAAATTTATTTCTATTTAACAATTGTTAACAAAAGTCTTATATATTTCTATTATTTGGTGGATTTAGCAGGATTATCGCTTCAGCTCTGAAGGCGGCAGATAGAAGCTAGAAAAGTTTGGGATTTTTCTCTGTCCTTTTGGCAGCGCGTGTGACTTAGTTTGACAGCAAATGTCCAGACATCTGTCTCTGCTCCATGCTCTGATGTTGGCCTGCAGTATGGCACCACACACTTCAGAGATGACAAAGACTCTTGGCTTGGTCCTCCTCCGCTCTGTGAGAGCGATGTAACAATTAGAACCCAGCTCTGGCAGGCCACATGCCCCTGAGCATATGTTGTATTCTCTCTGTACGAAAAACCAAAGGGCTCCAGTGCAGCTTCTTTGGAAAATTTCAGTGGCATCGCTGCCACCTTTGTCGCATCTGGGTCCTGTAAAAGTAGCACATTCTACTGATGTCTATTCTGAGTGTTGGAGGCAGCAGGGAAGCCTGGAAGACAATTAGAGAGCCACAGAAATGGATCAGCTAAACTTCACTTTAGCTGCACATTTCTTTCAGTTCTCTGTCCGAGTCTATTTACCACAGCTCCCATGCTGAAACTATGAGTCCCGGCCATATGTGTGTACTTTTTTTCTTCTAATAAGATAAGGGCATGTGTAAAGCATTACTAAATGTCTTCCAGTTAAATTGATTTTAGTTTTATGTTTCAATCTTTTACCGTAGTTAAATCCAGTCGTTATTAATCCTGTAGCTCTGTTCGAACTTTTCTCTCACACTTCCCTTTTTCTTGTCACTCTAACACTGAGAAAGTTTTTCGCTGTGCAGCACAGCCTGCAATTCCTCGCCTTTTGTTTCCTGAAACAACTCGTAGACCCACACCCCCCCCCCTTCCCTCTCTGTCTCATGTGTTAGTGAGCGGTGCGCTCGCTGCTTCTGGTCCGGACTGAAGCTAATGTGACAGTGTGCGGCTGGCATTACCTGGCTGGATGTTTCGGGGAGTGTGTGAACCGTTGCTCCACAGGGCACACTGGCAATTAAAAGAAAAGTAGACGCTCAGAAAAAAAAAGTGCCTGGGGGCATGTTCCTCAGTCCTGGCAGAAGCTGTCAAATAAGGGATGGATTGGGTGGGAGAGCAGCGGTGGGCACGGCTGGGCTCGACCAAACGCTCACAATAGCACTTGTTTCATTTGTGGAAGGACTCATGATTGACATAGATTAGACAGAGAAAACTGCATTGTTTTGGATTTTCTCTCTGGAGAGTAGCATTCATTAGGCACCCTGCACACAGCGGAGTAAAGTTTCAATAGGGAGCTAGCAGCCTCTAAAAGCAACTGCCTCCTGACAGTTGTATGGACTTGGGCCCATTAGTTGGAACCTACGATTCAGCCTTGAGCAGTATAGTGAAAATGAAGAGGGCTGATGTCAACTCTAAGAATTCCCCCCCTTTTTCGAAGGGAAAAAGGGTCCCCTTCCCCCTGCCTCAGAGCGCTGTTGGACCCCAGCTGTCAGGAAACAATACCCTCTGCCTGCTCCGACAAACTCATTCCTGAAAATGTTTTTTTTTCTCCCTCCTCTCCCTTTTCCTCCCTCCTGCCATAATGTCTTTTCCATTTTTAACCCACAGCCATCCAAGCTTCCTTCCTCCTTACAAATCCTGAGTGATGAATGAACTTTTAAAAATCAAATCCTGAATGCATGACTCCACCGGTTTACTTGTTTGTCATCATTTATCCTGCAGTGACTTTTGAAAAGTGGACAAAGCTTTGCATAGGTCCTTTAAGAGGGTTTGCCACTAATATGTGTGTCAGATACCATTTCTTGTCTTTCCATTCGTCAGATGTTTGCTTTGGGTGGACGCCAAACTGTTTGTGCACAGGAATTTATAAGCGCAATGCTATGTAAATGACAGGGATAGTAAACATTGCCAAATGAATGCAGTGGACGCTGGGTGAGATTGTGCAACCACCTCAGATACTCAGAATTCACTGCTCGTGACCAACTTTCATGCCCAAAAGGCAACATGAATATTAAACCACAATACTTTTATTTGTCTAGAATAAACAGAGTTGAATGAGCAAAGCATTACCTACGATAGGAAACCCATTTAATTAATTTCAAATTGTACCAGGGAGAAAATCCACATGCATGACAAGCTGCTGTATCCGGTATTTAAAGTGATTCATAAACCAGATGGTTGAGCCGTGCTTTCGGAGCTCCGGCCTCATGCTATCTGCATCGAAGGAGAATGAAAAAAAAAGAGAGAGGAAGAAGAAAAAAAGTTCAGCTTCTCGTATCGGGCTGTAAATCACAAAAACTTAGCCCCGACGCCATGTCACAGCAGCGGCAAATATGCAGGCAGCAGCAATATTGAGACCAACTGTGCTGGAAATCTTTGTGACAAGTTTGAAAAAAAAGAGGGGGGAAGGCAAACACTTTCACAACATCTTATGATAACTTTGATACATGTGTGAAAATACAGTAATAGTGACAGGAGGAGGAGTGGTGTTCGGGGTCAAATGGCCCACCCGATTGAGTCAGACAGACAGGTGTTACCTCCGAGGCCACAGCGCAACCTTTTTCGCGGCTGCTGCGTAGATGGGGCTTCCTTCCAGCTGTCTCTTCCCACCCCCTCAGCGATGGGCGCCCACAGCTGGCCTCCTGTTTTTCCTTGACAAACGGCAATTTCACAGTCTACCAGTCCGATGTGTTCACATCGTTCTCCCTGCTCTCCCCCGTGCCAGAAATGACTGTCTGACTCCAGCAGCAATGTGGCTCTCATACAGGTGTCTGCCGGAGCTCTCTGCGGGTTTGACACCATTCATAGCACTTTTCCACGCTCTATGAAAAGATGCAATCCCTGTGGTCCAGTAATTTTTAAAGTTTTAAGGAGTGATTTTCTGCACTTTTGACACTTTTGGCCGTTGGTTTTAATATCGTTCCTATTTTTCCTCCAGATTTTATTACTGAGCATGTTTTCCCTGCAGTTTGTCTGGTCTTGTTGTTTAACTCTGCTCCTCTCCTCTCACCCGCAGTACCTGCAGATGAAGTGGCCTCTTTTGGACGTTCCCGGATCTGCAGGACTAAAAGACTCCCGCTCCCCAACACCAGGACATTTAGTAAGTGGACATTTTTTTATCAAGCCCCCAAAAAATGCATAAACTGCAGGTTAAGCAGGATTCTTGTCGGAGTTAAGCTCAAGTTTCTTGTGTTGTTTCGATTCAGTGCACGCATCAGTAAGTTTGTGTGTGGGGGACGCTGCCCAAAGTGGGTTTGGCGAAAGAGAAACATGGCTGGTTGGAGGAGGAAGGAGAAAATTGCCCATAATTTCCACATTAAAATTTCACACACCAAATAACTGAACCATGGTGGTCAATAACTATGAATCGGAACACCAGCAAAATCTCACAGTTTAGCTTTCCCTCGTTTTGTGGCACTAATAAAACATTTCCCTTGGGCTACTTGCGTCGGGACTTTATCCAATTATCAAACAAATCATGTCAACTTATTGGGAGGAATCCATTTACTGTAAACCATATCAATTCTGTAATCAAACTATCACCATAATGTGGTTACTCGCAATAATTAAGTTGTGGTGTGCATGTAAATGTGCCGGTTCCCACCCATGCACCGCTACAGCACCCGCAGGACAACTGCTGAACACGCTGTCTGTCTTTGCCACATTAACTCCACCGTAAATCTCTCAAGTGTGAACCTCCCTGCCTGGACTTCACCACGCAGGTGTGAACTAGTCATCACGGTGTCTCACTCCAGTCAGACAATGCAGGGCCTCAGCAGACCTGTTTGGTTAGTGGCCGTGCTGAGGGACGTGTGTTTGGGATTCAAAAACAACAGATAACACGACGCATCTATCTCGACATCTCACTGGGCTCGATTGTTTCAGGGCGTTTTTCTTGTTCGGGGAGTCTTGTCAAACGGTGCGTGGAGCAGAAAGCCACAATCACTACACTTCAGTAATAAGAAACGTTGCGGCTCAGCCCCTTGACCTCACATACCCTGGCTAGACGCGCTGGCCGAGCTTGTGGTTGAATCCCTGCATCTGCAGCGATGCACATGACAAAGTCCTCATTCAGGGCAGTCAATAGGATCTTGTTGTGATGGGGACAAAGTTTGCTCATGGGAATCCAGGACAGACTTAAGTCTCAATGGAAACCAATTAAAGATATTTAATTAGAATAAATGCTGACCTTCCAGTGACTCTGCTGATGTTTCCCGGAGAAACAGTCAAGTCAATTTTATTTACATAGCGACAATTCATAACAGAAGTTGTCTCAGGGCACGAAGCGCAGGTCTAGACCATACAGACAGCTTTAAACCAGATTTTTATATATATAAGTCGACATTCTAAAAAAAGTGATTATGGTAATAACAAGTGCATTTGAAGGAAGTGAAAGCACAGCAATGACTGAGTTGTCTGCTGGATTGTTTCGCTTTACTTTTCAAGTGGCTCCTGTGTTTCTTATCTATGTTTCTTATTTGGCCTTCATCTCTGTGAACGTCACTGAACCAGAAAAATCAATACAGATAGAAACATTGTTGAGGACTGTAGAAAACACTTTTCTGGTAGAATTGCTATTCACATTTTCTGAATAATAAGTAGCCTTCACTTTGTGCACATAAATACAGAAACAGCCAAGATTGGAGCAGTTGTTATTTTGCGTCGTGCGTGTATATTGAAAAATGCTTGTACATGGGAAGTTATATATACTTAAACAGGATCTATGACATCATTAGAAGGCTTCTTCGTATCTTTGATTTTAACACTGTTAAAGTTAATACTTTAGCTTTATTATTACGGTTTTACAGATTTTATCCCAGTTTGATGAGACAGCTTTAATGGGCAGCCTGAGGCACAGAAATATGAGATAACATCATTGTCTTAAAACTCGTGCTACACTGTAATTTAAAAGCAGTATAAAATGTGAGGAAGTTCACAGAAAGTGTAACAGTTCTCATAATGTGAAATAAAAAAAGGAAGTCCCCATGCTTGATCTGCTGACCTGTTAGCAGAGGATCATTTGATGTGTTGTGGGAAAGGATAATACTGGGGTACAGAGGGTAGAGAGTGAAGCACCCCGGCTCTGCCCTTACCCCCCACTCTGGGCCGGGAGCCCACATGCCCCTCTGGTGTGCGGCTGCCGCTGACAGGGAGCCAGGCTGATTATGTGCTCATTACTCCAGCCGAGGAGAGAGAGAGAGAGGGAGATGTGGGAGGGGAGCAGCAGGCTGGCTCCCCAGGCCTCCAGTCTCCCCAGGCCCCAACACTGCACTAATGAGAGCAGGGGGAGCGGATGGGCACACGTGGGGGGCCAGGGATTACTGCCCAGGGCCAAGAGGAGCCGGAGAGAGAGACCTGGGGAGAGGCGGTGAGGAGACACCAGCAGGGACTCCTGAAGCAGACCTGTTCTCCTGCAGTCCTTCTGCGAGCACGGGTTCAATCTGATGTTGTGTTTGAATGACAGACCGACCTGATATTCATGATATCTTGTCGAGGGACATATTCTATTTGCAAATTTGTTTCGTGTAATGATAGCTCACTGAGAAGGGCAGTCAAATTCATAAATGTAAGACAATGCTGATATTTGATATTTTTCTTGAATGGTATCATCTCACATATGTCCGTGGAGATCCATTTGATTATTGTTGCTTAATTTAAATGGATTTCTGCTAATTCTGGCAAATATATAACAAGAGGAGACAATGTCAAAATGGAGAGCGGAGCATTCTGTGTGGACGAAGAGACCAGGGAAGGAATGTCCTGTCACTGCAGATTGGCTCCATAAGGCCTGTATGCTAATCGGAGCCTGCTCCGGCCTGAGATCCTCAATTATTCAACAGACAGGTTTGTTTAGCATTCACTTGGTATTGCTTTTTGGTAGTAATGCTGGTGGTGGTGTTAGTTGGGTAGGGTGGGAGGACTGGGAAAAAGCTTTGCTATGAATCACACCTCACCCCACCGTGCAGGCACACACACACACATGCATTCACGCACACATGTGTCCAGCCCCCCAAAAACCCCCCATATCAGCTCCTGTGTTCAGAGGGCTGCCTTCTAATGAATAATATATCAAAGGTGCTGCAGGGCTTGGTGATGCAGTATGAGGAACTTGTCAGCCCATCAGTAGTGGCCGAGCTCGGCCAGGGAGCAGCGGAGAGCAGAGCAGGAAGCAGAGGTGGTGCGGCTGTCCGAAATATCCGCCTCTCCGCCTCATCTTTCACAACGTACCCGACTCACAGTCATTCACCGTCTGCTGATAATGATGTCTGATCTGCGTGTACTCCCCTCACCGAAGTCATTCAGTCGATCGCAGTAATCTGTCCACAAGACCTATTCTCCGTGTCATTACCGACTACACTGACTGCTACTGTTGCGCCAGATCCGAAGGAGCTGTGACTCTTTAACGAGGCAGAACTGACCCGAGTGCCAGTTTCTCTCTCACCTATCAGATCACGACGCGCTCAAATATGTGCTGATCTTCACTTGACAGGGACACAAGAATCCCCCCCTTTGTTTCAGCTGCGTCCAGAGTAATACAGCCAACGAGGGACCCGGTCCTGTCAGCATGTCATAAGTCACTTAGTCACCGAATTGTTTAAGTGAATTGAAGTGACAAGGCCGAGAGCAGCATTCCATGGATGCCTTTTGTTCCCTGCATGTGTCTGGTGCAGGCGTCTGCTCTCATCAGGGCTGCAGGACAGTTTAATTCCAGATATGAACTGAAAAAGATGCATTTTTTTCCCCCACCTTCTCTCAAAGTGATACATACACTTGCTTTCGACCTATATCCGTTCAGTTAGACTTTTGACTGGGGGTCTGGTGAGACTTTCTCGTTTTGCATTAGGCAGCGAACAACCGGGATCCATCATGAAATCAAAGGCTTTGGGAGGACTGAACTGAATACTGATCTGAGGCCTGCAGCCCTGCTGGGCCACTGCAGAGACAAGATCCTCTTCAGAGAAGGAATAAGGAGCCAGTGCTTTGATTCCAGCCAAACTCAGAAATGAACAAATCTGGGATCGCAGAGCCAGTGAAAATTGCAGAGACGCTGTTTATTTGCAGCAGAAAATAATGTTTCAAAATATTTATTAGCACAGTTGATCCCAGTGAGATTAGTTTTGTGTTTGTGTCCATATTCGCTGTGCTGATTTTCTTAACCCTCTCAATTGATTTAATGACCACTGGGGATATTCACAGCAGTAATATGACGCCGCTCCGCTCTGTATTATTCTAACCTAGAATATTCCTGCCACTGACCTTTTCGGAGGCGATGACCAGACGCCGAGCCCACGTTGTCAGTGATGAATGACATAGTTTGCCATGGTTGATTTTAAAGACATACGACACGCTCTGTCCCCTCTCACGTCCGCTTCCTGTTGGCGTTGACAAACAAGGCTTGGATTTCTCAGCATGCCAGGCATTCTTTTCACCCTGTCTTTCCTGGAGTTTTGAAAGGCCTCTGAGCCTCCCACCCAGAATCGCCGAGCATAAAGCCACACAAAGCTGCGGGGTTATTCAGTTTGTTCTAAGCTCTCTTCCCCATCGGCTGTTTGCCTAGTAATTCAATTCAGATGTGCAGGATCCAAAAACATGTTTGCTTGAATGAAATCCACCCCTCCACCCACATTGACCAAGGACTGTGCTTTTCTTAGCGCCGTTCCAAGTTGGACAGCCAAATGAGGTACTGCCACCTCGGCCTTTTTAGCATCGAACCCCCTTAAGAGACAGACATCTTTTCTCTGCATCGGCTCGGCAACTTTTAGCCGTGTGTGTTTTTTTCTTCTTTTAAAACATTCCTGTTACTATGTCCAGTGGCTCTAAGACTTGTTCTGTGTGTTTTAACTCGCTGGCTGTGAGGTATGCGCCACTGCAGACATGTTTGCAACAAGCGCGTCTGTGTAAAGAGCCCGATTTCTGTCTGTCGATGCAGATACCATCTGGTTCCAGGTTGGGCTTTATCCCTCCTATCACGTCCATGTTGTTTATATTTAAAACACGGCTCATGTTCCTTGTGGTTTCCTTATTACACTTTGCTAGTGGGTCATGAAACCAGACGTATGAAGATGTCATGGGGTGGAGGAATATTACCTCTACACATAAGGCAAGTGAAAGAAGCCATTGATACATTAGTGTTTAGGTTTAAGTCACGATTGAGCCATTAGTCTAGTTTTTTCAGTTTTACTAAACCGTATCTTATGCTCTCAGAGCTCCGGGGGAAGTTGATATATTCAAATTAGTTTAAAAATTAAAAAAATTATTAAATGTTTGATAAAGCCTTTATTTCTCAGAAACAAACAAGTAGGGTAAAAGTCAGAACAGCTTTTCCCCTCCACGCTTTGTCGTGCTGCTGAAGTGAAATAGCAGCCCAGAGTTGAAACTAGTGCCTGCGAACTTAGACACATGTTACAAGCACACGATTGGTGTATTCCAGGATATGAATAATGAATGGACATCATTTCAGATTCTCACAGAACTGCTTCCCAAAATGTGTTGGCACCCAGGTCTAGAGGTCTCGAACAGCGCTCACAATATAGGGAAAAAGCAGGCGTATTGTACATGAAGTGGAACAACAAAGCACAACTTAAATATACATGACGTGTGGGACCTGGGATTTCAACTCTATCTCTGCCACGAAGCTTTATCAAAGCCTTTTTCTGTGTTGTGTGAAACCACCGTTATGTGACCTCATATGAGCTAAAGGCCAATTTATACATTTGTATTAAAGAGGCAGGTATTCTACAATGTAGCCTCACATGCACCTCTGTAAGCTACATCCATATTAAACTCTGCAGCAGTGATAATCCCCGTCCATTCTAACAAACCTGAAAATATGTATCACATGACAATGTTGGTTGCTTAAGAAAGCAGAAAATACTAAGAACGTTAAAAAATAAACAATGGTGAAAAGTCAGATAAGGGATTCATTCTCTTCGATCGAAAGCATTACTGTTTGCAATCATCTCATTCAAACTTCAACACAGCCGAGTTTTGGGACCTGTAGTGTTTCCAAACTTTTTCTGTGATTTAAAACTACCATTATTGTGGATGAAGCCTTAGAAATTTAACGGAAGCTTAACTCAAAAACTAAATCCCCCAAATGGTTACACACACACCTTCTTATCTCCTTGTCCTTATCTCTTTCAGTAATTTCACTAAAAGTAACTTTTAATAGTTATTTTGTTATGTTATTTAATTATTTAATAGCCACAACTCAGTCAGGATCTGCTCAGTTTGAAGCTCACACATAATGACATAGAAACCTGGTCGCACACCAGTGTTCTGGTGGTGTAAGCTCACTAAGGTTCAGGCCGCTTGCTCAGTGGCCGGGGTTGATCCAGTGCAGAAGCATAAAGCAGGCTTAAGTCTGGAGAAGCCAACAAAAAGAAAGAACTACTCCTGAGCAAAGTGTTCTTAATATAGCCGTGTGTAACACCAGTAAATATTTTTCCTCACTCCAACTGGAATTACCAGAATCAAAGCACGCTTTTTAGACATGGGAGAAACCAATTGAGTAAAAGATTTAAAAGGAGGAAAAGGTTGGACCCCAAAAAAAAGTGGAATGAAAAAAAAAAAAAAAAAAAGCCACACTTTGGAACAATTCTGAGCAGCGTGAGGCAGGAGAGTGTACAGACGTCTCAATGCGAACCTTGTTCCCGAGCAGACCACGTTGGGGAGAAACGAGAGGTTTGGATGGGGGTGGGGGAGGGATGTTGAAGAAAGGTTAGCTTGGAGGAACAAGACTCCTTTCTCCCCCGCCACACCACCCCTCCCCGGCCCCCACCCGTTGACCCTCCCATGTGACAAGTTGAGCCAACAAGTGCTCCATTCAGCCGGGCAGCGAGAGGAAATGACTGTGAGGCTGAGCGCTGCCTAATGAAAGTAGAGACGCTGGTTATTATTATTGTCTTCATCATCTTTGTCCCGGTTTTATTGCTGGTTGGACGTCGACCAGGACCCGAACTTATTTCAGAAAGTGTTGTTGAACTATGAAATGATCCAGACAGAGTTTCACCTATCTACTCTCTGGTCTTCGGCTCTTATCTGCAGTTACACAGGGTTTTTGGTGTTTTTTATAAGGCTTGGGTTGCCTGTGGTGTAACGCTGCGGTGCGATCCACCCATGGGTGTCTGCTTATTTCCGTCGAGAGGCTGCTGTGAGACTGAGTGGGAGATGATGTCTCCACTTGTTTACGGGTATTCAGTTTACCTTCGCCTGATTGTGTTTGTTTGTGGCCTGCTGGTGTGACTTCTGGACTCTGTGGCACCGTTGTTTTTCTTGCTGGACTGAACAAACAGTTTGCTCCTCAGCTAAATAACTGTAATGCTCTTGGCATGTCTCTGTAAGGCTTCTGAGTGTTCCTTGGTGCCGGTCCAGATTGCATCACAGGGCTGGTCACACGCACAGACTGTGATGTTTACCATGGAGGGCACACACACACACACACACACACACACACACACACACACACACACGTGATGACCTATTTACTTCATACTCTTTTGGACAATGGTCACAAGAAATCATGTGCAGTATGAGATAATAATGTACTTGTTTCAGCAAAGTAACTCTGTTCACTCTGTTTTGAATGTCGTGTCCGTCTCTGGCGCTTATTAACTGTCTGTTCTCCTCTTCCTCAACAGTCCAACAAAGTCCCAGTGGTGCAGCACGCCCACCACGTCCACCCACTGACGCCGCTCATCACCTACAGCAATGAACACTTCTCCCCCGGCACGCCGCCGTCGCACCTCTCCCCAGAGATCCTCGACCCAAAGACAGGTGACGTCTCATCAATTCACTTAACTCCACACTGAAAATCTTAAAGTGACAATAAAACTTGACTTGAAATGTGGCTGTAAAAATTGTAGTTTCTTTTTTCTTTTTTTTCTTTTTTACGGAGCTCAGAGGCTTCAGTTCTTTTCAGTTACCATGACTTCAGATAGTGATGAAAAGACTCAGCAGACAAAAGCATTGAATCATCGACAGAAAACTGCATTGAATTCAAACTAAAGTGCTCTAACGAGCCTGACAGGGTCATGAAGCAGGTTTCTGAGCTCAGTCAGTTGCTTTTCCTCCCCCCTGGAAATCACCAGAGAGAATTCACCACAGCATCTGTGGAGGATGAAACTACAATTCCTATACAAATACATTTCAAGCCGGTGCTCAAACGACAAATTAACAAGGGGTTTTGAAAAGATTTTTATTCGAGGATTAAAAAAAAGAGCTTGCATTCTAAAAGCAGTTTTTTCTGTCTGTATCACCTGCAGGTATCCCCCGGACACCTCACCCATCAGAGCTCTCTCCATACTACCCCCTGTCTCCCGGTGCTGTCGGCTCCATCGCTCACCCTCTGGGTTGGCTCATGTCACAGTAAGTCCCATATCCTGTCAGCTGATGTGTTCTGTTCCCTAAAAGTGTGAGAACTTGTTTTTTTTCCTTTTCAGAAACTATATTGACATGACATGATATTACCCGGGAATATGTTGGTCAGGCTTTTTTAAAATCACTTTGTTCTGCAAGTACAGTATGTTCACTTGATATGATGTGTCATCACTCCACAGTTAATGTTGATGATACTAATGTTGTCTATAAAAAAAAATGTTTAAAGTTCAAGTTAGGTCAAGCATGAATAAAAACATACAAAAGACACACTTTTAAGAAAAACATCAAAATATATAATGAGTTGTATCCTTCATAGTGTAAGTGCAGGTGATTCAAATCAGCACAATACTAAATGAAAACATCCAAGTTCACCAGGAGGAATTTATGAACATTTATGGGGTTTTCTACGGGTCTCATAATCAATTGCAACGGTGGTGTTGCACAAGTGGGGGATTTGAGTTGATGAGTAAAGGATTAGTGCTGGTTGGTTTGCAGTCGGCTGTGTTTGATCCACCTCTCGCCACAGCTTTCACTCACTCTGTCCCCCTCTCTGTCTCTCAGGCAGGGCCAGTCCATGTACTCCATCCCTCCGGGGGGATTCCGTCACCCCTACCCAGCGCTAGCGATGAATGCCTCCATGTCCAGGTGAGCAGATCATATTCCGCAACACCCCCCTACATCCTCCACACACATGCTGTAATCACGTCCGCCCCCTGCCCCCCTTGCAAGCCTATTTAGACGGGGTAAATAAATGGATGGTGTGCACCTAAAGTTCCCATTGTTAAGCTTTGAATACAACATTTTATGGAAATCTCACAAATCTTGTTTGGAATGATGTCTGCAGAATTTCAAAAAGTTACTTTTGAAAAAAAAAACAACTGTTGGATCACGGACAGCCGGCGGCATCAGGACTACAAAGGGATGTGAGGTCTAAGTCTATCATAGACAAGTTCAGCTTCCTAAATAGAGCGGACGCGTTATTGGCATTCAGTACCCCTCTGCTGTGTTCCCTCTCAGAGCTAAACTTCTGTGGTCAGACCAGTGTGCTGAGCCATAACACACACACAGACACACACATACACACGTAGCAGAGAGATGAAAGGGCTGAGAATCGATCAGGACAAATCAAAGCTCATCTGAACCTACACGTCCCATCAGACTAAACTCTCTGACCCTCTGTCAGAATTGGAAAGATTTGTAGCGGGCCTTCCGGTGTTGGTTTGAGATGAAATATTCAGAGAGGTGTGTCTGTGATCGATAGCATGTGCAGCTCCATCCTGAGGTGAACTCACCACGATCAGATCCTCACATGCCTTACACACATTCCAAAACTATCTACTGCGTCGGATTCAGTGCATTCCAAACATTGCACCGATCAACACACACACACACACACACAAACAAAAACACACACACCAGTCGATCAGGACATGAACCTTAATAGGAGCATTTTTTTTAAATGTGTATCTTGACTGCTTGCCGTCACTTGCAGCAGCTGCAGCCGAGTGATTCACTGGAGACTTAGCAGGATGTTTACCCACACAGTCATTATAGGTTTATTACCAAGGGAATGATATGGCACCTCCTTGTTTATACATTATAAATTATTAAATACATCAGAGCAAATAGGAAGCGAAATATCAACTCCTGATTAAGACGGTTTCACTTTATAGAGGCAGTGATAGTGAACGTTGACTGAGTGAAAAGAAGCCTTTTACCACCTTCCTGTGTGAGCTCTCGTTACCTTCAGTGCAGTTTATTGTTGTTCTTGATGGATAGAAACAGATAAAGAGCTTCAGCACAAGTTCACTGTGGGTTGATCCACACTTTTCACCTCATGCAAGTGCCTGGCCACACTGCGCATTGTCCGGTGTAACATGTTCAGAGGCTTAAATAGAGGAATTTCAACACTATAGAACTGTAACGTTAGTATGATAGAGCGGTTTGGAGCTTTGTCCATTACAATGCTCCATTGTATTAACAATTGGAAAGTGGGAGAGCCACTTTGTAAAAGGTGATCTGTGTGGACGGCTGTCAGAAAGCTCTCCACGGTCTGGAACGTGGTAAGGAAAGTGGTTTCAGGTGTCATGGCCATGCTGTCACCATGGTAACAACACACTTCACTTTTCTCCTGCCATCGCAGAATAAAGGGGCTTTTGAAAAAGTCTTTATTTGAACAAAAAGCAAGCATGAAACTCTTTGTGCATATGAATTAAGTCTAGACAGACGCAGTAGGCGCTATTGATTTTTATTTCCACCGGGTAAGGCCGGGCAGTAACATGCCAAGTTAGTCAGGCCTGCTCAGAAACGTGCTGTCAAACCCAGCCGTTAACATGTCGCCTCCCTTCGTCCTCTCAGCTTGGTGTCCAGCCGTTTCTCCCCTCACATGGTGACTCCGCCCCCGCACGGCCTCCACCAGACGGGCATCCCCCACCCTGCCATCGTGTCCCCGGCCATCAAGCAAGAGCCAGGCGGTGACCACCACGGCTCCTCGATGCATGGGTGAGGATCTTTTGTTTCGTCGTCAAAAAACTGCTTTTGTCTTTACCCGTGTTGGCCATCTTGCACCAGAGCCTCTCATTCCCCTTCACGGTTTATTAACTGCATCTTTTTAATTTTACGGATTAGCAGGAAATCCCCTGTTCCTCCCAAGAAAGAAGAGGACAAGAAGCCTCATATCAAGAAGCCCCTGAATGCTTTCATGCTGTATATGAAGGAGATGAGAGCCAAAGTGGTGGCGGAGTGCACTCTGAAAGAGAGCGCTGCCATCAACCAGATCCTTGGAAGACGGGTAAGTGGCACGGACAGAGGCGTTCATGTGAGTTTATAACGCTGTGTGTGTGTGTGTGTGTGTGTGTGTGGCAGTTCTTTGAAATATTTTGTCTCCGTTCACAGTGGCATTCCCTGTCGAGAGAGGAACAAGCCAAATATTACGAGCTGGCCAGAAAGGAGAGACAACTCCACTCCCAGCTCTATCCAGGATGGTCAGCACGGGATAACTATGTGAGTGACACACGTCCAACTTCAACTCCTAAATTTATACACAGAGAAAAAATATTGTTATTTTTTTTTACTTGTTTCAGTCAAATATAAAATGCATAATTTGAGTAACCACCCTTTTTTGCCTCGCTGAGGTGGTTTAGTTTCACTATGAAAAATAACGTTGTTTTATCTGCGCAGGGAAAGAGGAAAAAGAGGAAGAGAGACAATAAACCAGACTCAAAACCAGAAGGTAAGAGGCCCTAACTTCCTGTAAGCGATTATTTGTTTTTTTTCTCCTAACATACTTGTGTATGAAAGAACAACTGTAACAGTGAGAGGTTTATTTTTCTTGTGAAGCTTTAGGGCAACCTGGGACACTGCATGTTTTTCCTGTTATTTTTATCTGCCTCTTTTCTGCACGGAGTCTTTTCTTCACTAACACTCACTAACTTCTTTCCCTGCTTCTGTGCTTTGACAAGCAGCTTATGAGGTTCAGTGCTAATAGTGGCAGGTATGTCGGCTGTTGTGCAACTTAATGACAACTGCAATTCCTTCAGAATAACATTCAAATGTGGGCTGAAGTACACATTTGTAGTGTGTCATGTTCATAAGTCGTACACCATCTAAATATGTTGAACATCCCGTTTCACTGTCCCGATTGTGACGTGTTGTCAAGTCTATTTGAACACATCAGAACTTTCAGCGCCATTATCGTCACTGTCACTCCTTCACTGCTGTCGCCGGCAGTATTCAGGGACTTGAACCAGATTCACAGCCAGCAGCCAATCCATAATTCAGCCTCTTCGCTTCTCCTTTGTTTTCCTCCCAGACTTCTCCATAAGAAGCAAGAAGCAGTGTGTGCAGTACCTGCCCTCGGAGAAGATGTGTGACAGCCCGGCGTCGTCCCACGGCAGCATGTTGGACTCACCAGCCACTCCCTCTGCGGCCTTGGCCTCCCCCGCCGCGCCCGCCGCCACTCACTCCGCCGAGCAGGCGCAGCCGCTCTCGCTCACCACCAAACCAGAAGGACGCATGCACCACCACCACTTCTCCCTAGTCGGCAAGGCCTCTGGATCCACATCTTCTTCTTCCTCCTCCTCTTCTTCCTGCTCATCTCAACCCGCCATTTCCATCCATCATGGTTCAGGTAGCCATTCGACTACACCCATCCTTTCTCGGCCAATCCCCTTCTCCTCCCTGCACCACTCCATGCTCTCCCCACCTTCCCCTTTCCATCAGGCAGCCCTTCACTCCCATCATGCCCTGTTCCAGTCGCAGCCCCTGTCCTTGGTAACCAAACCAACTGAATAAATCCGCAAAGGCAATTTCTCTCCCATTTATTGTGCTGTATATTGCTTTTCTTTAAAATAGATATTAGAACAACTTTTTTTCTAAATGATGAAAAGGAAGAAATGTTATTGGTCAATATTTGACTGCCTCCTTTTCTACATCTCTCAATGAAACAAAGTGTATTTTTTGTAAAGTTTACTGCAGAACTGGTTTCTTTTTTTTTGATGCATTTATCCAATGAACCTCTTGTATAAAAGAACCAATGTACATAAAGTTTCTTTATAAAAACAAAAAGGAACAAAAAAATGTTTTCTTTTTAGCCAAAACCTGATTAATGTTAGTATTAAGTTTAAGTCATAGTACTGGCCAATAATTGCAGCCCCCCCCCCCTTTTCAATTCACGAGCGTGTGCCCCTTCTTTGACATGTTAAATAAACATTTGAAATTGTTTCGTAAAAAAATAAATGCCTCGCCTTGTCTTTTCACGTGCATTCACACAGTTTTCTTGTCATTTAATAAGGAGAGACGTCTTTAATGAGGTAATGTGTTATGGGTTAATATTCTCATAATAGGGACCACTGTGCATAAGAAGTCGATCACTGACTTTGTGTAGGTGTTGGGAATAAAGATTTAATGAGCAGCGTTATGTTATTACAGCCACAATGAAAGTCCATAACACACCTGTCATTTTTTAGACTTGTGTGATGTGTTAGTTCTGAACAGGGAACGTCTTCAAACCTCACTGACGGTGGTTAAATGTTTAATAAAGCAGAATTAGGCCAACAACACTGGAAAATGAGTCCCTGAACCAGCCCAGCAAAAAAACATCCAAGCCCCAAAAATAAATACAAATAAAAAAATAATAGACGACTGCTCCTTCTTGGAATACAGTGTCCGGCAAAAACAATGACAAAACAGCAGGTCAGCTCCGTCCCGGCGCTGTGATCCCCCGCCCGGGCTCCCTGTTCCTTTTTGCACTTTTCACTGCATCTTTATTCACCGTTTGGCATGCTGCTTAGGCTTTAATTAACTCAGAGGTAATGGGATGGAGCCCCTGGGACCTCATTAGGCATTTCAATTAGCGAAAAAATACACAAGGTAGGTTACAGTTTTTGGTGGCCTTGGAGATGAGGAGTAGTGCCAGGGATGGACCAATTATGTCAGAGAGGGAGGGGGGCGGTGGATCTGGGGTACTGGCCTGGTTGAGCCCACTGGCACATGGTATACATTGCACCATTAAAAAGATGCATTTCCAGATAGTAGACGGCACCAGCAGATATAATGCACCGATGCTTTAATTGATTTTCAGCAATCAGATGCTTCATAAAAGATCTTGACATTGCAGATCTATAAGAGTCAAACACATGTATCCATGCTATTTTTACTTATCATCCGTGCAACGATAATTGTCTGTAAGGGAGAAACGTACTCCTAGTTATAGACAGCGTTCAATAAAAAAAAACAGGTGGACTGAGGATGTGTTTCCAGCCGTGGCAACAAACTGTCAAGTCGCCCCCCCGCTCTGTTTTAAGCCATCGTTAGCCGTAATAAGTCTTTGCTTGTTTGCTGCTCTATCTTACATCATTCTGAGCAGAAATCACACAGTGCCACGGCTGCCTGTACTCGCAGCCACTTCACCAGTCTGTCAGGGAAATTACAGGTAATGAGTTGTCAAAACAGCCGGCAAATCTGTCTCCTCAGGGCCAAACATCTCGTGCAATGTTCAAGACAGTAGCCTTATTATCAAACTCAGAGTGTCCAAGGGAATGATTTCCAATGTGTAGTGTGATTTGCAGGTATTTTTCTGGTAAACATATCTCTATACTTCTGCCTGTTTTTCTTTCCTTTTAAACATTTATTTATTTATTGAAGGGAATCTGCTAAAACAGGATTATTACAATTTTAAAATCTTCGTAAAAAATGGGTTGCATATCAGTTTTAGATCTTAAAAAGTCTTAAATATGTACAAATATTATGCACTAGCTCTTAAATACAATTAGGTATTATATTAGTTATGTCAATGGTCATTACCCACATAACCCGAATTTTTTTTTTTTTAGAGAAATCTTTTGGCAGCATGCATGGTTTGTAATGTCTTCCTGTGTTGTATTTCTTTCTGGACAATAACAGATAGTAGCATGCTGTCATTAATCTACAAGACCAACAGGGAACTGATAACTGACATTTAGGTTACAAACAGGGTTTCTGCAGGCTCTTAAAAGGTCTTTAAAAGTCTCAAACTAATTTACCTGAATTCTAGGCCCTAAAAAAATCTTGAATATGTGAAAGACAATACGCTCTAGGTCTTAAATAAACTTTAGGTTTTAATTATGTCAACGTTTGTTGAGCACTACTTCCGTTGGACTGTAAAAAGATATTTAGTTTTTTCTAAGAGAAATGTTTTGGCAGCATGTTTGTTTTGTCCTTGTGTGTTGTATTTCTATCTCAATGATACAGATATTAGCATATAGTAACTGTAATAAACCTACAAACAAGACCAACAGGGAACTGATAACTCACATCTGAAATTTAAGGGGATTTGAGTACTGTGGGCTCTTAACAGGTTTTAAAAAGTCTGAAATGAATCATCTGAATTTTAGGCCATGAAAAGTCTTGAATACATTTAGGTATGTTTCTTAATTTTGTAAATATTAATTAGTTCATTTTAGGCTACTTCCATCGCAGTTAAAGTTTTTACATTATTAGTTTGTACTGTTGAATTGTTTCTCATTGATGCACAGATTAGCTCGCTGTAATAAAAGGCTTATTCCCCACGAGGCTCCTTCAAATGAAAAGAAATCTAATTTGATTAGTAAAGCCCATATTCAAAAATTCCATTTTGCTTAAACTTTATTTAAATTTCGGGTACTGTAAGTAATTCTGGGATACTGATATTCTTTCATATTGTGCTTGACATAAATCCTAAATTTCATTCATTGTGATCTTAAAAGGTTAAAAAATTGTAATTGTTGAAACCTGCAGAAACCCTTTACATAGCAGATAAACAAATAGGATTTCTAATACACATTCATATTTTTGAAATTGAATATAAGATGTGTTTTCTGTAAGCCCCCATGATCCACTCAGAATGTAACATGCCGCTGTTTATCTCTGATAATAACAGATCTGGTTCACATCCACTCAACATCTGCCATGTAAGCACGAGGTCAGATTTAATACATGTTAATTTTTGCTCATTAAATTCTTCCAATCTCTTGCCAAGGTTCTTTTTTTTGGGGCCTTCTTTTGATCTGTGAATTTATTCCAGGTTAACCATGTTATAGTTCACGTAATATTGCAACAAGAACTGTCATTTCACAAAAAAAGAAGAAAGACAATTGCATCAGCATCATGAGACCTCAATCCACACAATAACACATCTTGACACTATTGTGACCGCCGACTCCCTGACCTTATATTCCCGTTAATAACAGGATGCTGTGTTTGCTTCACGTGTGGTTTCCCAAAGTGTTATTAATTGATTGTTTCTGTAACATTCACAGAGCTTAGGAAGACTCAGCTGGTGCCTTTGTGGAGCCAGGTATTGCTGGCTGTGAGCTTAAGAACCTCCTTAATGTTTTATTCATACCCATTTGACCTTAAAGATGGAAATGCAAATGTGTGTCAAGAATGAGAGGGATCATTGGACTTTTCAAATGTCAAAGAGGCTGCAACAATTAAGACATATTCATTACATGGACCCACAGGTCCCCCACACCCAGCTGAGATGTAAAACACCTACAATTAACATTTGGATCATTATCTCACCTCTCCAAAGCTGCAGCAGAGGCTCAACTGTGATTCCTACAATGTTGTAACAGCAACTGGTGCTCAGCTACAAAGTTCATTGAATTTGAATTTAATTATTTTTACTTTATTGGTTATTTTTGCACAACAAAAATGTGATATTTTACAGTCCCACAACCACATGTAGATAGAGTTATCTCTCAGGGTTTGTTTTTTTAAAATTTACACTGCATATCAACACTGCCATCTGCTGATAAGGTCAAACACTGACACACTCATCTCTTCTGGAGGAAATACCCCAGTCGTGTCAGCATCTAACCAGAGGGTGGCAGCCCCACCACAAATGTTAATGTTCTGATGGGAGAATTTTTTTTTATTTTTTTATAACAGATTACAATAATACATAATTTCCCTTTTTAGCTCTACAAGTCCATTTAAGCTGTGTACAATGGGGGTGTAAACAATAGGAGGATGTCAGCCTCACATACAGAAGGAACTTTAGTATATCTGAATCTAAATATTTATTCTCCCTTTGTTTCAACATATGCCATTCAAATTAATATAAATAATGTGGTGATGATGTCGTTCAGCTGGATTCACAGACATAAATAAGTCGAGTGGGTCGGATTGTGCACACATGCATTTTTACTATGTTTTACTATGTGCAGGCTTTGTGCAGCAAGAGGGACTTCACATCGTCTCTGTTAGAAGAATTAAACACCATCACGTGGCGACAGCTGCCAGATGTGTGGCTTGTTCCAGGAGAACCTGAAGTATAAGAAGATTTCTTGTCGCCAAACTTGTGGATCTGGGGTTTCAGGTTAAGGGGCAGTGGCTGGGAGAGAAGGTGATTGTGAAAGTCAATGTTGGTACCTGAAACCTGAAACTGAAACTGTGACTTGTTTTTGTTGGTTTCAGATGCAGTTCTTTTAATAGTAAATTTGAACTTTGAATGAAATCCGTTTTAAAGAGAGGGAGGAAAGAATGGTGATCATCCGTGTGTGTTGTGTGAGGCAGCATTGGAACATTTGCTATTGAAGGTTGATGGAAAGAAGAAAAATAAGCTTAATTTAGTGGCAAACTAGAAGTACTTAGTAGAGAGAGTGCATATCTCAATCAATCTTCTCTAAATTACACCCACTAATAAACATCAATCTCCTAAATAACCATTGATAACTGTGATGAACTTGTCCTTGGGCTTTCATTTAGATCAACTTCAACTTCTGTAAATGTCATCTTAACAAGATTGAGATATAAACTACCTCGGTATATATGATTTCATCACACCGTGTGACCATGGCGTGGCGTGACATTTTGATGATTCGCCAAAAAAGAGGGATTTATTATAACTCGTTTGTGCATTGTTCTTTCACCCTCAAACCTCATTCACACATTCACAATCCCGCCCTGATCAGATCCAAATCAATATTGACTCATCATTACAGCGCCACCTGGTGGCTACAGGAAGTGACATGTTTTAAACTTTGATGAACTTCTCTTGGCTGCTTTACAATATACAGCTCAAATGAGCTGTATACATAAAAGAACACTTGAAAGGATTAATTAAATAAAATAATTCTTTGTTGTCAGTTTGCTTTAATGTCACAGTGTCAGTGATGTTAGAATACGATCTGAAGAGAGAAAAGACCTGAACAGATCTATTAGTCTAGTATAGTGATAGCACCACCTACTGCCAAAAGGAGGTAAGCCTCGTTTTAAAACTAAATTCGATTTAGATGAAGTTTTCACTATGTGCTCTGGTCCGTCAGTATTTGTATTTTGTGACTCCATGCTGTGCCTTGTAATACAGTGGTTCTTGTTATGGCTCCACTCCGCCTGCAGGTGGCAGCAGAGCCTCACGTTCGTGTTTTGAGCAGCAGAAGAAGAGCGGGCTGGCTTGTACCCGGAAGCAGGAACAAGATTTGAGTTGTCAAATCCTTCAACCTGTCGAGCCGGATTTGTCAACGCGGATTGTGACGTGTGGAGCTCGAAGCGGACACACACTGGGACACACTGGACGGTGTGTGTTATCTCTGGTGACACGATGAAGACGCTTTTCCTGCTCCTCACGATTTCTCTGTGTTTCTGCTCGTTCTCAGGTGAGTGGAGTTGGGATTCGTTCGCTTTTCTTCCTCCTTCAGACTCAATGTCAGAGAAATGTTGGTCTAATCACCCACGTTAGCTAATGAAGCTAATGTCGGACAGCAGCATCCTGACACTACGCAGACGCTGTCAGGTGAAACTTACCACAGAGGCGGAGGCCAGCCTGAATGGAAACACCAGGAGGTCCCTGTCACTCTCTGTTTAAACAGCAAACGCTTTTATTTCCTGTTACAAAACTAAAAATACAACAGTAAATAGAACTACCCACACAGTAAAACATGCTATTATTAAAATAATTTCTAGTTTGAGGGCCAGGGAATCAAACTGCCAACCACAGTCTTACTTCTATTGTTCAACATACATTCTTCTTAAAACCTGTCACCTCCAAGTTCCTATTAATTACACCTCAGCTTAATGATATTAATGATAGGACTCTTATTGTGAAATCTACCCGGCCTTACTTTTTAATTGGAGTGATTTATTTGTGATAATTAGGCTGAACCTAATTGTATGTGAGGATATGTGCATCAGGCAGTGTTGGGACAACGTATGTTTAAATAATGAATCCTCTAAAGCTAGAATTTGACCCTCACCAAGATGTGGCCATAAGATGGTGAATAATGCATGTACGCACCTCAGTTGACAATGAGCTTTTCCTGACAAATTTTCACAGGACACTTCTGTGATTTGCCTGGTTACTATCCAATGTTTGATCAGTGGTGTATGAACCTTGGGTAAACGATTAAGTGTGTTACATGGGTAGACCCACACTGTCGTATTCAGGGTACATCTACACCAGTGGTCACCAGCCTTTTCGAGCCCAAGATCACTTTTTAATTCCAAACTTAAGCCTGGATCTTAGATTACATTATATTTCATTTAGCTGACACTTTTATCCAAAGCTACTTACAATAAGTGCATTCAACAATGAGGGTACAAACCCAGAAAACGAGCTACAAAGTACTGTAAGTAACTGCCATTTAAGTACTTCTAGATTGGTACTTTAAACTTTTATTCAAGGTATAGACAGAAGAGGTGTGTTTTTAGTTTGCGGTGGAAGATGTATAGACTTTCTGCTGTCCTGATGTTGTTGTTAGAGCTCATTCCACCATTTAGGAGCCAGGACAGCAGACAGTCGTGATTTGGTTGATATCTTCCAAAAATGCACGAAGAAGGGTCATACTTATTACTTTTTGCAATTTCTGTGAAAGACTGAAAGTACAAGAAATAGATATACACAAAGAAGGGAAGATGTGCAACTTTTCCTATTCAATGCACAATATTCAATTTAATATAAATTCATATTTACAATGCAAAATATGTAGCTTCTCAGTTCCACATCATGTTCTGCAGAGGAACTGCTACAGCAGCACAATGTTTTTACATATAGGCTGATTTGAATAAAGCCACAAATATGATTATTGCCCTGTTTGAAAGAAGTCCCTTGTACTCAAATAAATACCAGTACTACACAGTACAATAATAACCCCTTTTTTAAACAAGGGAATCATTCCATCAACAGAAACGCTGGAGTGCTTTTATTTTGAAAAGGAATACAGAAAGTGTTAAAACCATTCAGGTGAAAGATCATTTTCTCAGTTTATTCTGCTGTGAACCACAATGTGTATCTCTCTATGACACAAACACATTTGCATCGCTTCCCGAACCCGTTTCAAAGTGAAAGCACTCCAGCGTTTCACCTTCTGAATCCACCTATTTGTTCCAAAGGGGCTTTGTTTGTTTTCGACAGACCTAAAGATGCGCACCTTCGTCTTGACATTTACTTAAGCACATTAACCAACTGGTTCTTTAAAGAAATGCAGGAGATAAACCTGCAACTCCACCGCGGCACCGCCAGTAGCAGACACAGCTCGTGTGAGTCCAGAGAGTTGGGGGATCCCGATCGGCGGGTCGGCGACCACTGATGTACACTCTTGTGCAATCCAATACAGTACACTGCCATACATTTATTACATTTTCAAAGCTCAGTTTTATCAAAATGTCTGCTGTCCCGCTCTGCCCTCATCGTGCATGCGATTGTCACAAAGCAGCCGAGAATGCAATACGCTCCTTTCACGTCTACCTTTTTGTTTTACTTTTTGTCCTTTTCAAACATCTCTCTCCTCTATTCACCTGTCTTTTTAAAAATGAATTATCACAGATGGCCAAAATAATGATAATGAATCTACAATAATTTTTAATAATGTAATTTGCACTCAATTATCCTGTATACAAACTACATAAATTGGTGACAAATTAAAGGAACAACACACAATTGTCTTAATAAAGTGCTGGGAACCCCATGCTGCCAGAACAGCATCAGTGCATCTTAATGTTATACCTTCAAGTCTGTGGAGCAGTGCTGGAGGGCTTTATGATAGTGGCGTCCAACGGGATGGTTCAAAATCTCCACAGGTCTGTGTAATAAATCTTGTGATCACAAAGGCCGACTCATATAATTCAAATCATTTTCATACTCTTCATGCCATTTAGTGACTCCTCGTTCCTATGGAGCCTGTATGGAGTTGTCATATTTCCATGTTTTTTGTAGCGTGCAGAGGTTGACTCCTTTGCACTGATGTCATTGCCATCATGTTATGCTTATTACTGCATATATCCAGTCAGATAATCTAATAATCCAAAATAATTTGATAAAATGGGGAAACTAACCAGTACAAGACAACTGAGGACATTAATGACAAGATGGGACAAATATTCAAAAGATTACAGTTGGAAAATAGGTTTAGTAGTGAAAGGCAAGCAAACAGAAAATGGCAGCATTGCTTTTATTATCAGATGACTTTATAGTCAGTTGTTTTAGTTTTGTTCCGTGTTCTAATGTAAATGTTAACATCTTCTTTGATGTACTTACAGCGGCTCCAGCACCAAAAGAGGTGGATCCACCTTCAAACAAAATAGGACAAAGCCCTCTTGATCAGGCGCACAGCACCGGCAATCTAGCCAAGACGGGGAAACCTGAAGAGAAGTCTGAAAACAGTCAGGCCCAGGCCAAAATACCAGATGAGGAAACCAAGACAAAACTGTCTGCGACAACGACACCAAGTCAGGATAGCAAAGACGCATTGAAAGCGGTTCAGGAGAAGGTGCCTGTTTTGACAAACCACAACGAGATTGGAGAGCCAAAAAAGGATGTCAAGAAGGAAGTGTCAACTGAGAAAAAAACAGAAGTAAAAGCAGCTGAGAGAAAAGCAGGAGAAGGAACTGATAAAAAAACAGAAGTAAAAGCAGCTGAGAGAAAAGCAGGAGAAGGAACTGATAAAAAAACAGAAGTAAAAGCAACTGACAAAAATCCAGGAGAAGAAACTGAGAAAAAACCAGAAGTAAAAGCAGCTGAGAAAAATCCAGGAGAAGAAACTGAGAAAAAAACAGAAGTAAAAGCAGCTGAGAAAAATCCAGGAGAAGAAACTGAGAAAAAACAAGAAGTAAAAGCAGCTGAGAGAAATCCAGGAGAAGAAACTGAGGAAAAACCAGAAGTAAAAGCAGCTGAGAGAAATCCAGGAGAAGAAACTGAGAAAAAAACAGAAGTAAAAGCAGCAGAGAAAAATCCAGGAGAAGAAACTGAGGAAAAACCAGAAGTAAAAGCAGCTGAGAGAAATCCAGGAAAAGAAACTAAGGAAAAACCAGAAGTAAAAGCAGCTGAGAGAAATCCAGGAGAAGAAACTGAGGAAAAAACAGAAGTAAAAGCAGCTGAGAAAAATCCAGGAGAAGAAACTGAGGAAAAACCAGAAGTAAAAGCAGCTGAGACAAATCCAGGAGAAGAAACTGAGAAAAAAACAAAAGATGAGACCAAGAAGCAAAGTCCAGACGGAGAAGTAGATGGAAATAATGGAAAAACTAAAGATATACCTCAGCATAATTTACCTGGAATGGGGGAGGAGACAGAGAGCAGTCATTTCTTTGCCTACCTTGTCTGTACAGCTGTACTGGTGGCAGTGCTCTACATCACTTACCACAACAAGCGCAAGGTACTTTTCCACTACATGTTTGGTTCCCACTCAGACCACTTTGAAGTTACTAAAACTAATTTGGGTCAACCCTTGTTGTCTGTGTATTGTTTTTTCAAAATCACTAGATGTAGAAGAATGAAACTCAAACATTTGATCGCTATTTCTGTCACGGATCTTTGTTCTATTTTCACTCCGGTATCCACCATATGTAATGGAAATCATTTTAACTCATGGTAGTGTCTAATTTTATGAATGCTAAATATCCTGTGAAGCAGGTTGCCTTTATTTTTTTTAATGGATATTTTCCCCTTTTGTTTTAAAAAAAAAAAAAAATCACTGTCCATTCAATCTTCATTTGACAAATATCTTCTAAAGATATTTACATATATCTTGTGCAGACGAGAACACAAACAATCAAACCGGCTCAATAGGTGGCGATAAAGTCTATATCCACGATCCGTCAAATCCCAGAGAAGGAAAAACATTGTGGTCCAAGTAGAATAAGTCAAGGCATATACTTGCGATCCTGGTAATGTGGTGCCGTAATGATTTATTAAGCTGAAAACTATAATAAACTGTAATTAGACCCCAGTTGTGTCAACTAAACAGACGGAAAAAACGGTATATATTGTCGTTTCTGATTCATGCTCATTACACTAAGAAACAATGGGCATACAGGAAGTACGCTGTGATGTCATCATTTGCTAAATACTCCATTTTACATGATACACAGAAACTTTAAAAAATCTGGCATTTGTAATATAGCAATGATAGTCTCAGATAAATGCATATATATAAATTGATATATATATATATATTTTTTTTTTTTTCACATTTTCTTTGAAGACTAGGCTAGCAAATTGAAAACAGACAATATTGAAGCAATTCTTTTTCTTTCTCTATTTTTTAGATTATCGCCTTTCTTCTGGAGGGAAAGAAATCCAGATCCACGCGTCGACATAATTCAACAGAATACCACAAGCTGGAACAGGAGGTAAGTTGATGATTTACCCTCCCCACACTTTTCACTCTACCTTTCTAATCTACTGTCATCAACAAAGTTGTGATTTACTTTACTTTTAATTTTCTGCATTCTCTTTCAGCTGTGACCTGAAGTCATTCTTACGAAGCTGTAACCTGGAGCAGCTGTTTGCACTATGGGTTTTGTGAGAAGTGGGCGAGTGGACATCGGCGTTAGATATTTTCTCGGGTGTTCTCCACGTTGATTTCACGTTGTGTTAATTGCTCTATTTTGTACTTTTTTTTTTTAGATGCTTATTGCATGACTATGCAGATTACATTGTTGCCTTATTGAGGGACTTAGTGAAATGCAATGAAGGTTTAAAAAGAGAGAAAAAGCATGTTCTTTTTGCACTTGCGTCGCTATTCCACGTTTGAGGCAATCATATAATTTGACCCGACTCAGGTTATTTCTGTAGCAGATAAAAAATGAGCTGTTTGGAATCCAGCCTTCTTTGTATAGTACATTAGTGATTGCACTGTGTACGTAAATAAGCCATTTGAATCTTTGAAAGCATCAGGTGTGTAAACTTCCTGTGCAGATGTTTTAGATTAAATGTATTGAGGTTCACTTTAGATGTACAGAAGTACCACAACGGGATTTCAGCTCATGGTGTTGGCCAGTTGAATGTAAAAGCAACCTTTATTTTCAGATGCTTGCAGGTTTCTTCCACTTCAGCTTCTTAAAGGCTGATTTGCAAACATGCTGACAGATAAAGATAGAAAAAATTGTTTATCTTTTAAAAAATGCTGGTTTTCTTTTTTGCTGAAGGTGGGATGAAAGGATCAACACCTCTCTCACAGCTTCTTGGTAAATATAGCTCTAATAAAGCTTTTCTGTGAGAGAAGGTAACAAAATGTACCCTCCAGCACATTTGGTATTTTTATTTTGTTTACTCCAAACCAAAACTTATGTTTTAAGTGTTGCAGTTTTACAAGGTTCTTTGTGTCAAGACCAATTGAGAAGTAGGGGGATTTGTGCTAAGGTAAGCTAGCCCTCTGCTAGTTGGAGCTTCATCTTTAGTGAACAGGCATGAGTGGTATCAATGTTCTCGTCTCAATCTTCAAGCAAAATTCCAAAAATGTTGAGCCGGTGGATTTAAATGCAGGGAAGGAACTTAAGTTTTAATTGCTGTCAGGGTGGTGGGTTTTAATCAAAACGGTGAACTGGAAGAGGAAACTGTCAAACAGCTGCATTGTTTTGTCGGTTGTGCACTTTGGACAGAAAAGGGTCTCTGGGGATAAATAGATTGACCACTAATGCATTATATTTAAACTCTCCTCTTGATTAGATGTGTGTGTCGATGTTTAATGCTGACTTGTGCCAAATTATTATTTCATGTGAATCAGTGTGTGACTTTTGTAATGTGCCTGTTTCATAATTTAATGCTGTGTTTTTTTTTACTGGGTCATAATCTATGGAAGGGCTGCTGTGTTGAAAGGAAACGTTGTCAGTTTTATCTTAGCAGAATCAAAGTATGTCCCAGAAATATATTTTTATTGTGAAATCTGCAAAGCTGTAGTTTGAATAGTCATTGGTCGTTACAGTTTGGCCAAAACCTAAAATGTTTAATGACCTTATACAGCTAAATAGCTTAAGCATAATGTTTATTTCATTTTGTTCGAAAATTTTGCATTACTCATCCAACTTAAAAGACTATTGCCTCTAAAATAAATGCTATTTGTACTTTCTGGTCTCAGATGAGTTGTATTCCTGAACTGCCTTCAAAGCTGCTTTACTAATTCACGTTCTGACTTTATGTTTTAAGATATTTATTTGAATATATGTACCAATACAATGACGTATAAAGGTATCCAGTACAAGCCAACATCCCTGTGTATATGGAAAAATATTACAATCATTTAGATTTATGGTATAAAAGTACAATTGGTCATCCACAGGTTATCAAGAAAAAAGAGGCTGTGAGATGGTTGATTGGGTCGGAAAGAAGAAACATTTCACCAGGGATGGGAAATAAAAAGATAATTATCACAATAAATTGTACTTAAGCTCATAGTATAAAGATTTATTGCTTATTCATTGTGCACAACATGTTGTAATGATCTATTTCAGATTTGTAGAATGTTTTGCTGTTTAAAACCACAACTTTCACTCAGGAGCAAAAATCTGTTTTTAAACCTAAAAGAATTCATAATTATCAGTGTTGACTTACGATCTATTTATGTTGCTAACTTTTTTGTACATTTTCGTCCAGCAGTAAATAACATGAAACTTTTCAAAGATGTATACATTATTTCTATTATTAAATAGTTAAGTATTAAACATTAAATAATGTTCTTTCTTTGGTCCTCAAATTGAATTAATTAAGAATCCTTTAGAAGGGAATTCTCTGCGAACTGAAAACTCAGACATCCAAAATGTACTAAGTGTCCCCAATTACTTTCCAGGGGTCAAAAAGCAAGAGGCAAGAAACCACTGGTCTTTTTACGAGTATGTGTTGGTTTTAATAGAACATCATTCTGAAAGTTGTAAAACATTGTTTATGTGCGGTGTTTTTTTTCCACACACAAACACAAGCACACACACCCACACACAGTATATGTACAGATTTTTACAAACACACAATAGGTCCTCACAGTGCCGTCATATTCCTGGACTCTTCCTCGTAAATGTCTGGTATCTCCCCGATGGACGAGGGCACCATTCGGACGGAGTTGCACCCGCGCAGCACCATCTCGTAGCGGATGAGCTGCTTCCAGAAGCCCACGTTGGGCCGCACCATGGGCCGGGAGGTCCTCACGGTGCCGTGGGCCTCCAGGAGAGAGAGGCCGCCGTGCCGCATGAGGAAGGCGATGCACAGCGCGGAGGAGCGGCTCACTCCCGCGTTACAGTGCACCAGCGTGCGGCCTCCGCCCTCCGCGGTCCGCTGGATGATGTCCGACACCCGGTCGAAGTGGTCGATGAGCGGGGAGCCCGGGGAGTCGGACAGCGGGATGTGGATGTGCTCCACCCCGGCGGCGGGAGGGCAGCTCCACCTCGTCTCCGTCACACTGATGATACAGGAGATCTTGCAGTGACTGACCTGAGCGGCGTCCCGGGCCGCTCGGCCATTACTGAGGTAGAGGTGCTCGGTGACCTGACACAGGCCGGACAGACCTGCAGGACCAGACGGACTCATACACACGGATCCACCGCATGGGATCCACCCACACGGTCTGTAGACGGTCTGTAGATCCACCGACGAGACGGTGAAACTGCGCGGCACGGCCTGGCAGTGGTAGGGCAAGTCAGGACGGACAAACCTTGTGTATGCGCACACGTTGTCGCCCCCTGCTGGAGGAGTTTACATTTTTTATTTTAATCATAAACAAAAAGACATTAGTGATTCATACATTGACCTAGTTACATTTGAGATGTTCAGTATGACTGATTTTTATTGATGCTGTGCCAAGCTATGATTAAAAACTATGCTAATATTCTACCAAAAAATACACACATATTTAAATAATGGGATCTCAATAATGATAAAGAACAACCATTGACATCCGGCAGCCAAAAACTCCACTACACTTGGCCTGTATCATGCTCTTTTCCTCCAAACAAGCTTTTAAATACCCTTTTCAAAAGAATTTCCTGATTCTCTTCTGTCCACTTGGCTCACGGAAGGTGGAACGTCACCAGCTGACCTGCTGACATTATTGGTCATTTGTAAAAGATGGGCTTTGAAGATTGGAAGCTACCTTTGATACAGAGGTTGAATGTCAGCCCATGTCATCTCTTCTGAGGAAGTAAAGAACACGTCAACATCTAGTACCAAACCCATAATGGAAACATTAGTTTCCCTCTGACTGCCTCACGCAGCATTATATTCTCTGACTTGTAAGAAGAAGAAGAAAGAACAAAGGTGACATACAATTAAATTAAGCCTACCTGATCGTCTGGCTTAATACTTCCAATACTTATTGATATATTGATCAAAGCCACTAAGTCTTTCCCTATTGTGTTTTTGGTTGTATCTAACTGATAGACAGTGGCTTCCCAAGTCACTCTGTGGACATTTAATAAAGATCCCTGTACAGCATTTCAACTGAATCAGAGTGTTCACAGATTCATGCACTTTGATCTGTGAAGAGAATAGATTTTTTCATGGAAATGTATCATGATATTTGAAATAATGACTTTCTCAGACTGGATTTGTCTTAGAGGTTTAATTATTGGCTCTGCAGAGGGTTACACAGTCAGCAACATGGCTCAGAGTGCAACCACGAGAAGTTAAAAAGGAAGGTTTTTAAATTAAATATGATATCAAGAATATAGTCAAGAAACAACAAACATCAATAATAAACATCAAAACATTGAAGAATATTGACGAGTCTTCAACCCATGCACTTTGTGTACGTAGAGCGTTAACATCCACCATGGAGAGGTTCTAGAACATACAATAGGGACAACAATGCAAAGAGAATCTCATAAGGTGAGGGATTAGACCTGGTTCGTTTTCTCATCCTCAGGTACATCAGCACCAGAGGCAGGAGCTTTGTCCATGTGAGACCTGTGTCTGCACAGCACTTTACAAGCTTAGTTTTGAGTGTGCCATTCTCTCGTTCCCTAGCTCCACCACTGGCCTGGTGACCACACTTGCAGTTTGTTTTGAGGCAGGAAAGGCTTCAACCCATTTTGACCACATGTGGACCATCACTAAGCAATGAGATTTACCTTCTGATGGTGATAGCTCTATGACGTCCATTATCAGATGTTCAAAAGGTCGTACAGGCGGTGGGTGTGCTGCCTGGCTGGTTACAGCCACTGGTCTGCAAACATTGTGTGTGGCGCAGATAAAGCACGCCTGACAGTATTTATGAGATAAGGTGGAGAAACCTTTCGTAAACCAATGTTCCGTGATCATCCCCATTTTAGATGTCTGATCTTTACCGTCAGCTAACTTAGCATAATGAGGGAAGAAATGTTTTGGCAAACAGGGTTTGTTGTCAGGACCATACCACACACCAGTTTGGAACATCAGGTCTTCCATAGGGAGATCTCAGGAAGAGTAACAAAGGACTGTACTACAGAGAGAGAGGAGGACATATCAGAAGTGATGGATACTGTCTGTGTATGAAAAAGAGGAAGTGACATGTCAGATGTGAGTTTGACAGCCTGTTGTTTGAAAGAGGAAGTTTCTGTTTTGCCCAAGGGCGTCAAAATCATGAGTTACACCAGATGCATATCTGGGATCAGTTTAGACTGTGAGTGTTTTACCAGTAGCCAATTGCATACTGCCGTGCTGTCTGGGCTGAGAGGTGATGAGAAAGAGAACTCGAGAGGAAAACATCGTTATCTGAACAAACAGAAAAACAAACACAGTCAGTACCAGAGACAGGGTCACGTGAGGAGGACCCATCTACATACAGAGTCAAGTCAGTGTGAGAAAGAGATTTGTAAGAAAGGTCAGGTCGTGGTGAGCACTGGACTTGAAGTTCAGCAACGCAGTTGTGTTCTTCCCCGTCGTGCAAATAAACAAACATTGGATAAGTCTACAGCCAAACAATATTGGACGCATTCAGAGAATCATCGGGAAAAAGCAGAGATTCATAAACGTGACAACAGAAAATCATATTCAAACCTTATGGGATATTCTTCAAATTTAACCTTGCACAGGAGAGATTTTGTGAAATGTTCCTTTACTGTTGCTGTTGAGCCTTTAGAGAAAATAAAGCGACTCATCATTTCAGGAGATGTGGGTAAATCTGACATCCTAACCACAGAGTCACTTTCACAGAAAGAGGAATCAAACCCAGCATACAGTTGCACAGATAAAGGTCAACAGGAGATGGAACTTTGAGGTTGCATCAGCTAAGTGCACAGAAAACATGACAGTAGTAAGACATTGATCAGTGGAATTTTCCATTAGACAGTCTGTTACTAAAACTAAATGACATATCTTTACCAGACTCTTGCATCCACTTCCAAGTCCATTGACATAAGGTTTTTGTTGTAGGTACAGTCCATGGTGCAGCGTTTTGCAGCCTGCTTTTGGATGTTGTGTTTCCGAAGTAGGATGGCATGTAGTCAACAGTATATGATGCTGTGTTCTTGAGGAATTTTTGACCAGCCTCACACATTACTTTATATGCCAATATATAAGGTATATTGTATATTACACATTATATTTGTACAGGAGAATAGTGCCTGTCCAAATTCCACAGATACTCCATTCTCTCTCGAAGCAGTATCAAAGGTTAGGTTATAGATAAAGGAGCAACCAACAGTACATTGTAGGGTCTACGTTGAGGGACTTTCATATCTAACTCAGATGTCCCAGACAGAGAGGCACCAACTTCAACTCTCACCAACTTAAACTCTTTTGGGTATTTCACCAGTGGCAAGACGTAAGGACACAATGTGATTCAGGAATGCACATTTTAGCTTTAACTATCCAATAGGATGTGAACACCTACAGTACATGTAACATAAAGAGTGACAACAATTCTAGCCATACATTGATGTGCAGTTGGAATGGGGGATGCAAGTAGAGGGAGATATTTGAAGAGGCTGTGGAAGACATCTTCAGACTTGGGGGGTGACAGCATGTTACTCACGTAGCGTTTGCATTTTGTCCCACCTTCTGGTTTCAAAAGTATCAGCTGCTGCCTGAGTTCTCTTTTCACCAGCTTCCAGAAAACGTCCATAACACTTGTCATTGTGCATCACAAACTTGTTTAATTCAGTTGTACATTGACATTAGTTCTTCAAAAATATTTAATTATTTCAGAGCTCAGTTTTCCTCTCACGAATTTGATGTGGGCCACAACTGTCTTACAGTTTATTTGTTTAGTTCATTCCATTGTTCTGATATTCCACATATGATAACAGCACAGCATCATGATTTACTCATACACAAGATATCCCCAAATCCTTCACTTTAATGTCCTTTCCTCTAGCACCACCCTTTGGCCAAAGAACACCACACAAACCTGCAAGCTCTTGTAAATCCTTTTGATTAAATGTAGAATTGAAAATATTATAAATTTAAAAACTTTTAATATATATACCAGAAAATTCAATAAATCGTGTGTGAAGCATTTGCATAGTTCTTTAAATCTCAACACAAATTACTTCTTCCTTTTCTCCTTATTGTGATTATGATTATTGTTATTATTACTAGTATTATTAAAAGCCTCTAGACCAGAGGTCTTCAACGTTTTTCAGGCCAAGGACCCCCAAACAGGTGGAGAGATGGAGCAGGGACCCCCTACTATATATATTGCATAAATTATTATTATTATAATAATTATTATATATTGTGTTTTATATTAAACTGGACCTAGTGCCATGTTCAACATAACTACCCTGATATTGTACATTCAATACTAAGCTATTCAAATATTACACGGGTTCATATATTCATGTTTTTAATTTAAACATGTGCAAGGTATAGGGTGGCCATGCCACTGCCATTTATAAACAGGGACTGGTGGAGGGCTGCAGTGATAGTTGACTTTGTGGAACTTTCTCCAATCTCCCTACTGCATCTCTGGAGCTCAGCCACAGTGATCTTTGGGTTCTTCTTTACCTCACTCACCAAGGCTCTTCTCCCACGATTGCTCAGTTTGGCTGGACGGCCAGGTCTAGGAAGAGTTCTGGTCGTCCCAAACTTCTTCCATTTAAAGATTATGGAGGCCACTGTGCTCTTAGGAACCTTGAGTGCTGCAGAAATTATTTTGTAACCTTGGCCAGATCTGTGCCTTGCCACAATTCTGTCTCTGAGCTCTTGGGGCAGTTCCTTCGACCTCATGATTCTCATTTGCTCTGACATGCACTGTGAGCTGTATGATCTTATATAGACAGGTGTGTGCCTTTCCTAATCGAGTCCAATCAGTTTAATTAAACACAGCTGGACTCCAATGAAGGTGTAGAACCATCTCAAGGAGGATCAGAAGAAATGGACAGAATGTGAGTTAAATATGAGTGTCACAGCAAAAGGTCTGAATACTTATGACCATGTGATATTTCAGTTTTTCTTTTTTAATAAAGTTGCAAAAATTTCTACATTTCTGTTTTTTTCTGTCAAGATGGGGTGCTGAGTGTACATTAATGAGAAATAAAATGAACATTTTTGATTTTTGCAAATTGCTGCAATGAAACAAAGAGTGAAATATTTATAGGGGTCTGAATACTTCCCGTACCCACTGTACGTCTTGCATACAACACTGAGCTATTAAAGTAATTCACAGATTCATGTTTTTATTTTAAACATACATGTATAAGAGACAGTGAATCCTCATCTGTGGATGGCACACATACTCCCACATTAGTGAGATGTCGGACCCTGATGGGTAGCACACAATTTATCTAATCTTGGATGGATGGAGGTTGTCCGGCAGAGGGTCAAATCAGCCTCACAATATGTTGGATGCATGTTAATGTGTATTGAAAGACAATTAAATTTGTGAAAAAAAAAAAAAAAATTATAAAAAATTTAAAAAATTGTCTAATCAACCAAAGATTTCGCGGACCCCCTGCAGTACCTCCGCGGACCCCCTAGGGGCCGCGGACCCCCTGTTGAAGACCTCTGCTCTAGACAACACTTCACTTACAATATGAGGAGCCTCATTAAGTCCCAATGAACCAGTCATTAAATATGAACCACACAGTAAACCGATGTGTGTGTGTGTGTGTGTGTGTGTGTGTGTGTGTGTGTGTGTGTGTGTGAGAGTGTGTGTGAGAGTGTGTGGGCAGAAACCAGTGGATCATGAAGTTAAAAGGAGTTATGTCACAGTGTGCCTCAGTAGAAGTGCAGCAGCAGCAGCAGCAGCACAGGGTGTAGTTTGGTTGGAGGTGGGTGCTGCTGGTGTTGGTGGCTGCAGGCGGTCGCTGCTCTGTTGCCCTGGAAACACAGATGGTGGATGAAGGGCTCGCATACAAAAGAGAGTAGAACCTGTGGCGGTGGAGGCAGCAGCTGGAGAGCGAGAGAGCACCGGCTCATTCAGTCCTGTGCTCTCTCTCTCTCTCTCCGTGGTGGAGGACGTCTCTCTCTCCCTCCCTCCCTCCCTCCCCCCTCTCGCTCTCCAACACCTTCCATCCATTTCCTTTGTCTCGGGGGTTTTCCGTCTCCACTTGTCCCTGTTTACCCAGGACTGGACCATCCCGTCAGTCAGTGCGCAGCTGCTGTTGGCACTCCCACATCTGCTGCTGGCGGCTCCACAGCCAGATAGACGACGCTCGGCCGCGGAACATGTTAGTGTGTGTCTGCGGAGAGCCGCCTCTCACTGCACACACACACACACACACACACACACACACACACACACACACACACACACACACACACACACACACACACACACACACACACTCACACACTCACAGATTTTGCGTGTGTTTGCTTGCAACACTGCTTTTTTTTGCCAGGATGGAAAAAAGAAGAAGAGAAGGAAAAGGTTTCTTTTTCACCGCGATGCTGCAGGACAGGTGCGTGATGAATGGGGGAATCAGGTAGGATAATGAAAATAATCCCGTAGTTCATTTTATTCTCTTCTTCTTTTACGTTCACATTCATTTTTACTGTGCTTAATATCAACCTATAGCACATTGGGGGATTTCAGTCCCCTGATTGGATAAACATTCACTCATTTACCATCCTGCAGCAGAGGGCCTGGTGTTAGGAGAATGTCTTGCCTCAAAGTGACACCCTTGGGGGGTTTATGAATATCAAATTATGTTTATTTATGGAAAAACAATCTCTGGTAGAATCATGCCATGTTTAGCTATACGATCTGCTTAATCTTGCTGCTGTAGGCAGTCGTAGGCTACAGCATATAGCCAATACATGCTGGGCTTTCATCAGATAGACAGTTATAGCATATATAGCATAGCTGCTGTAGCCTATTGTTGTACCTTATAAATATAGTCTAAAGTTCTTATCTTATGTGAAAATATATAATTATTTAGTTTCTGGGTCAATATAAGGCAATGTGGGTCAAAACATAGCAACAAATGTGATGTAAAAGCATAGAAGCTACACTACAGATGTCTATGATCAGCTACATATGTTTTATACATTGATTCTTTATGCTTGTATCTATTTAGGTAACCTTGTGGACACTGCTGCAGGGACACGACGCTGTACTTATCTTTGGAGCTGCTGACAGGTCACCTTTCAGGACGCCAGGAGGATCCACATGGGAACCAACAGCATGACAGGTTATGTGTATTGGCTGGATTATCTTTATTCACATCATGACAGAAGTTAATCACAGGCACATTCACAGGAGAATTTAATGGCAACTCTGTCAAGTCAGGAAGATAAATGACATCAATTAAGCCTGTTTCAAGTGATCCATCTTTTAGCATTGGGTGTGTTTCCTCCCTGTTGTCTCTAAATAAAAAGGAGAAATGAGAGAAGAGCCATTCCCTGGGGTGACATGGGAAGCCAGTTGGGTTGCGTCCCACTTTTCTGCTGCTTTGTGTTGTGTGTTCCTCTCCAGTTACACTGGAGAAAGAGCAGATCTGGGCTCGCCCTGGACCTCATTGTAAACCTGGCGACATTGCACCACCCCCCTTCCGCTGTGCTCCAAACCAAAAAGACTGGTAAATGATCTCCGGGTATATTTACACCACCCTGACTTTTATTTCCCTCATGTTCACTTTACAGCGTGACTTGTTATATAAGGGTTTTGGATGAATATAAACCGCAGAGCCCATTTCTATGGAATCTTATCTTTGCTTTGCCCACATATACTGTGTGTCCCTTCCTGTGTATATATACGTGTGTTAAGCCCCTGTGCTGGCTGAGAGTGCAGATAAATGGGGAACAGATGGAACATGAGAGATTAGTTATGTGTTAAATTGCTGCCATATTTTCTGCTATATGCCACTCTCCTTTCCAGGATTATGGTTCAGAGGGGAGATAAACCAACCTAAAAGAGTAGACCGTGACCACATCAGATTAGCATAATCTACTTTTCAGATTCGTTTATTCGACATTATGCAGGATTATCCTGTTAAAAAAAAGTGTTTGCATATTTGTTAGACTGCAAGAGAAATATGTCTTTAAAAGCATGTCTTGTAGGAGTAGTCAACAGGAATGTGAAGCTCATCATTGTTCACTTTCTTCCTTCTTTATTCCATTGTAACTGTTGTTAAATGTAATTTCCCCCACAGGGATCGATGCATGATGCCACCACTGCTCTTCTGCACCTTCAGACGGAGAGGATCCATGTTGGAGTGTTCCCCCCCCACTGACAGATGATCTCTGCTGTCTTTGTGCGTCAGTGAACGCAGCTTTGAAGAGTTAAAAAACCCGTCGCTCCTTAGTAGAGTCAGTGTGAGCACGATCAGATTAAACAGGAATGTATTTCAAATGAAAAAGTTTTCGCTGGAGCGTTGAGGTTGTTTTTTTGTCACCCCTCAAACGTCTGTATTTCTCCGCCCCCCCTACCCTCATCCCCTGCTGTGAGTAATACCAAATACAGCTTCATCCGCCCCCGCTCTCACTTTTGGCTGATCAAAACCACTGACACTGCAGCCATCGAACGCGTCACGCTCGCTTTCTTCAGCTGCCGTGTGCGGTGACCTCTTCCCGCTGTTACCTTGGTTACTCTGTCTAACGCTGTAGTCACTTCTCGCCCATGTAGGAGACACTTTTAACAACAGGGTTTCCTTGTGTGTTCATTTCTCAACAAAGCAAGAATGTATCTGTGCCAGGACCAGAATACATTGTTATACATTTATGGTATTCTAAGTGTGTGAGGATGGTTTCCACACATTTTTTCAAAGTTCGATTTACAGAGTATGTCTTTGTTTGTCTTGAATCCTCTTAATTTGAGTTACTTTATACAGAAGTTTTTTTTAACTGTCAGTGTGGGTGTGTTAGTGTGTCTGTGTGAGTGCACTTGTGTGTATGCATGTGCTCTAATCAGGTTTGTGTGTGAGTTCATCCACGTAACTGTGCATGTGTATTTGTCTGTCTGATATTTGTACAGGGCCTGGATCTATAAACTGCTTATCTGATTTCCCCATAGCCGAAAACCTTCTTTAAAAAAAATGTTTAAAATGCCACTGGATGTAACAAAAGTATTTACATATGATTCTTAGCATTTGTTACGACCTCATTGAAGAACCAGTTGGGCGATTGTGATTTAGATAATCACAAGAATGCTGCTGGAAATTAATGGTGTGTAGTTTTCTAAACGGCGCCTGCTGGCATTAATTACACTGCTCGGTTGCTCGCAGCCTCGTCATCTGATACTTAAGCAAATGACATCAAATGCTAATAATTACGTGCAAATAGCTTTTTACCCAGGTCTGGATCGTACTACTAACAGTATCTCACTAATATCTAACAGTACTAATGTGTGCTAATGATGATTACTAACCTGTCCTCTGAATGCTGATGGCTGGCCTGGTTCCTCTCTAACCCACTGACTAACCCTCTGCTTTACACACTCCTCTCTCATGACCCTGCAATCCTTCTACCGATGGCCACCTTCAGATTAATTATTAATAACAAAGAAAAATCTAAAATAAAAAAGTGGGCTCGTCAAGAAGGGTTTCAGGACATGGGAAGGGAAATGTTATTAACCACCAAAGAGGAGCAGACGCAGCTGCTGGTGTAAAGATGGGTTGACCACGCACCTAACAGAAGCTCACTCTCATCTGATTCCACGTGATCTTTACAGTTTATTCACTCGCCGAAGGCTGAATTCAAATATTCGGAGAGCAGCTTTGTGTCTGTGTCTGTGCGCTGTGTGGTCAACCTGTGCAGGTGAGTGCCTGGCTTGTTGTGCAGTGGCACACACACAAGCCAAGCTAACCTCAGCTCCACTACTAACTCCTTCTGGTGTTGATACTAACAATGGCGAGGGTGTAAAGACCCGCCTGTCTCTCTTACTAACATCTCTGTTCTCCCTGACTGAAACACTTTCAGTCCTGTTGTCTCCTTCTTAATTTCTTTGAACAGATCAGATCTATATGAGCACCAGTGATGGTCCTTAAATCGCATTGCATGGAAACCTTTATCCTAAATATCCTCTATAGTGTCATCATGAGTAAGTTCAGTGAGCCGTACGGCTAGAAACATCACGAATCCTGATGACTGAGCTCAGCTACTAACATCACCTGAAGTGAACAGTTACTAACCCGAAGAGCGTCTCAACAGCTCTCTGCAAACTAACAAACTAACCCACTAATAAACTAATAATCTAACAAAAACAACAACTAAATTTACTAACTCACTTTGTGATGAGACTAAGTGAAGCAGCCTGATTTTGAGGAGTTGCATTATTTATTGAATGTACTAACAAGAGTTAATATTTTATGAATTCATGACAGGATTGAATGTGCCTGTATGTGTGTGTGTGTGTGTGTGTCAGAGAGCACAGAAGAGCATGTGAGAGAGTGTTTGCGCAGAATATGACCATATTCATCGGAGCCAAATGTTTCCACTATTACTCTTTCAAACGAAATGAGCATTAAGATGCCTCTAAATCTCAGTTATGACAATCAGCCTGTGCATGTGAATGCATCAAGGCATGTAAAGACAAATGAGTTCAATGTATACAACTATTTTTCTACCTTACTGCTAATTCATCAGTTGTCTTTTACGATAAACTTTTGTAATAAACATACATAAACAAAACGTGTTTTCTGTCTCTCTATTATAAAAGCTAACAACCAAGTGTAATGCAAAAGGGCCCGTGCAGCCACAACATCTTCACTCTCCTGACTGTTGTTATCATACTCATTCATCATTACTGTGCCAACACACACACACACAAGGAAAAATTCAACATCATGCTCTCATACTGATAACAGTGATTGTGTCATTTAAAAGATAATAAATAAAAGGTGTTTAATTCATCTGTATCTGAATTTGATCTCTGAACCACTTGGGTCTTGGGTTTAATTTTTCCAGGTAAGAAGTTCAGTCTTCTGTGACATGCACATATATCTGGACACATTTGTTTTCTAAATGAACTAAGTTACAAGTGATCTGTGTGGAGGGAGTTTTCAAGGTTTGTTCATGTTTACAAGTGACACAGTTACATGTTTAAACACCGAATGAATCTATTTAAATTTTTGAAAATAATATTGTCTTGGTACATATGGCTACACATCAGTAGGATTTTAGATTTGTCATGGGTGCATTGTGACAGCAGGGGGCAGCAACTCATCACGATTTGATATTGTTTTGGTGCAATATGAGCTCTTCTTCTTGCTTATTGGATTTTCTGCAGCTGCTGGAAAAAGGTTTGCACTGGTGTAACGATGTCAAACTGTTTACTATTCATTTTGATTAAATTTCACGTTAATGGTTAAAACCACCCCGTTTCTGAATTTGTTTAAACCATATGTTCTTCTATGGGATTATACTAGGCGACTTTCAAATTAAAAGTGTGACATATGTGGTTTTTGATTCCGCTCCCTAGTCTGTTGAGATAAAAGGGTCAAAGGTCACAAGCAATGCAGACAGCATCAGTGTCCAATAACATCCACCAAAGTGTCCCCGGTTTGTACCAATTAAACCTATTGATGTACTTTTTTCTGTGTCTTATAAATACTTATTTTTCTGACATTTAGTTGGAGTGTAACACACACACACACACACTCACACACAAACACACACACCTCAATGACCCTTCATTCCAGCGTCCTCCTCCTTCGCTTTTGTCAGACAGACCAGGGTCTACTCTGCTCTGCCCCTCAGTTTAGCTCGATGTGATCCAGATGAGGAGGGGGTTTCCGAAGGTAGGAGCAGCGCGGGGCCTGGGGTCTTCATGGGTCAGCTGTAATTCACCACAGAGCTCAGAGAGCAGAGTCTTAACACCCACAAAACCCCTCACAGTACAGTGAGGCTCCACTTAACGTCTTAAATATCACAAAAACTCCAGTTCAAAGGGATGTATGTTGGGATGAAAAATATTAATCGGCTTAATGATGTTCTCCGGTGGATGGTTAGTTTTAAAAACACACTAATGCTCTACAGGGACGAGGATGCCACAGAGATATTTGTGGCCCATAGAGAGAAAGAGAGAGAGAGAGAGAGAGAGAGAGAGAGAGAGAGAGAGAGAGAGAGAGAGAGAGAGAGACGTAAGGGGATGAAAAAATGGGACAAGAAATAATTCTACAATTAGGCTTTCGTCTCAGAATTTCACCACTTTTTTATTTCCATTTTAGTCCGTCCATGATTGAAAAGAGGAATCTCTGAGCACAGTGCGTGTGTGTGTGTCGGTGTGTGTGTCTATGTGCGATCCAGCTCTGTGTCAACAGAGACTCCATTACAGGGAGGATGTCTACTGGAATAGTAGCTCACTGCCTCCAGTGGAATTTGTCTGTAAGCTGTAAAAGATGGCGAAGAAGAAGAAGAAAAAAGTGAACCTTCATGGGAAGTATTTCTCTCTGCAGCGGTGACGGCAGATGTTATTCATTTGAAGAAAATCACATTTATTTACATGCACTGAATGTGTTTGTGAACGGGTAGACTGTAGCATTAGGGGAAAGGCTTCTCAAGTTCTCCAATACTTTTAGTACTTTAAGTGCATTTAAAAACAAGTACTTACTTTTACTGAAGTAGAAACGTTAATGTTACACTTATAATTCTTCTTGAGTCCATTTTTGTCAATGTATTTAAATTTTAATTAAGTGAAATGCTCGAGTGCCTCATACACTGCTGGATATATTTGTCCAATAAGGTAGCTCCACTGTGATGTGGTGAGATGGTAATCCTCCCTTTTGCACGTCTCATCCGCCTTGTCTCCATGATGCATCTGCTAGTGAGGATAAATATTTCTGCTGAAGACGTCAGCGTCTCCAGAAAAAAACTTCATTCCTTCACCCTGCAAGACAGAGCCATGTGTCTATATTCAGAAAGACACACACTTCAGCAGCGCCCGGCCCTGCAGAGTTTAAAATAGTAAATCCCCTCAAAGGCAGTTCAAGGCCTAAATAGAGATTTCTCTCCCTGCAGGTGTGTGTGTGTGTGTATCTGCGTCTCTGCCTCGTAGTGAGAATGAAAACGAGAGACTATGTCATGGTTGTGATTCTCTACTTTTAGGTGATATGTCCTATTATGGCCTGCTGCATGCTCAGTGCTGTTAAAATTATCTTATGAGCCGAAAAAGAGAAGTATTATTTGTATTTATTTATTTATTTATTTATTTTATTTATTTGTTATGCAAATACAGCTGTGCAAAATATCAACTGGAAGCACATTTACAAACTCTAGTGAAACAACCCCCTCACAGAGCAGGTAAATAATAAAATGCCATGCAATGTACTCTACTAAAAGTTGTGTGTCACCTCTATAAGACTGCATAATGATGAAAATTTTGGAATGTTGGTTCACTAAAAATGTTTTCTTACAACGAAACAAAGTCTCTTTCATTTTCATTAAAGAGGATCTTGCATATTTCTTCCTGTATCATAAAATTTGCTCTCGCAGTCCACTACATAACAAATGCACACAGGGCTTGGAGCCCGTGGCCGGTTCTCATATTATTTTGGGCCCCACTACAAGTATGGGAGAGCAGGAAGGAAAGTGGAGAGCAGCAGAATTTGGGTCAAGGGTTGCAGCTCTTTAAATGTACAATAGGGGCTTTAAACATGAGGGCAGGGGGAGTTCAAGAAAATGGTTTGCAGACTTTTAAAACATTGAAAGAAGTGGGAAACGTGGCTAATCTCTATGAACAGGACGATCTTTGTATTCAGGAAAGTGCAGGTTCTTCAGTCTGACAAAAGATCCCTGGACTGACCTGACGCTATAGCAACACAATGTGCACGGTGTATTTTGGAAAATCTGACAGCACAGGTTTTTCTTCTGCATTATGCTGATGGGAAAATGACCTTCAAACTTGTAGTAGAGTTTTGTGGAATATTTTACTACAGCTATTTTCTCTCTCCCCTGTTTCTCGCCTCACACCCTTCCCCCTTTTTCTGCTTCTAAACTTTTAAATCATCTTCTATTAAACTATTCAACACATGATTGGCTTCCATTAAACTATTTGACACATGATCCACTTGGTCACACCATATCCTCCTCGCTGCCGTGCCATTCTTCCAAACACTGAATCCTTGTTAATGGTGTGAAAATTGTGATATTAAGTCAGAGACCTTGTGCTTCCTAAATGTCTTTCTTTTCCCCGCCTGCAGCCAACATCCAGAGAGCAGATAAGCAGACAGTCGGAGAGGGCCAATCTGTCCTGCTGGACGGTAAATGATGGACAGTAATTAAAAGTTAGCTAATAACCTCTTCACACCTGACATTTCAACAGGGAGGTCTTGGACACCATTATCTACATATAGATTAAACAGTATAATTGGCAGGGAGATAGGGTTAGGAGGATCGCGAGAGGAGAAGGAGCGAGAGAGAGGGAGAGAGAGAGAGAGAGAGAGAGAGAGAAAAAGGCCAGGCCATCGCCAAACCATTAAGCAGAATAGCTGAGTGACACTCTGATTTTTCTCCTCTTGCTAATGCGACAGGAATTGAGCTGAACTAAAATGCTAAATGAATGAAGCCTATCTCGGCGTGGTTATTACCAGGGCAAACATCGGCCACGGAAAATAGCTTTAATTTCATAATAATTGCTGGATGGACGTGACTCGTTAGAGACACAATGTGAGAGTGAAAAGTGAGGGAGAGAGGGAGAGAGGGGGGAGGAGGACGGGAGAAACTCTTGTGAGGATGAATGCTGTTAGTTGGGCTGCATCATTTCTGCTCCCACACACTGCAATTTAACCAAACTCATTGATACATTTCAGAGTGGACTGAGAAATTAGTCGACCAGCAATTACGATTGTGGAAATACAACATTTAGAACAAACATGATCAATCAGTTTAACACTCTCATGTTTCCCACAGGTTTGTACCCAACAATAATGTGGCATTACACATGCATCACATAATAATGTACAAAGCTCCTGGTGGCTTCACTGATAAACGTGTAATTTAAGAACCGCTCACTCTCCCAGATCAGTGGAAACTGCTGTCGTGATGAGATTGATAACGCACTGTCAGGCGGAAACCGGCAGTCAGTTAGCCTAGCTTAGCTCAAACACTGGAAGCTAAGGGAAACAGCTAGCCTGCCTGGGTCTGTCAAAACATTACACCACGTCTAACTAGATCACTGCTGCACTTCAAAACAGAGAGATCTAGAATGTCACTCAGGAGTTCACAGCCGCCTTATGAAACCACATTTAAATTCACTAGATCAAGATTTTCATACTGATCTGCACTAAATTGCACACACTCATAAATATCAGTCCTCTGCAAATACCAGATTTTTTCATCAAGATCCATGAATTATTCCCTGAGAAATCAAGGAATATGATGACAAAAAAGGATCTGCCGCCTGATCCGCATAAATGGATTCCCCCATCACCCAGACAACATCCTTCCACCAAGTTTCATGATATTTTGCGTAATCCTGCAAACAGGCAGACAAACAAAAGGCAGATGAAAACATAACGTCCTTGGCGTAGGTAACTACGACATTTAAGTGTGTTGCATTGTGTCACTCTCGGGTCTCTCCAAGAAGTATCTCAACAAAGAGACTCTTTTGGAAAGTATCTTGTTGAAGTTGTTGTATTTCTTCCACATGTATTTACAGCTTCTGTATTCCAACCTGAGGATTTGTGATCAAAAATGTATTCCGAAACAAAACTGGTGAGCCAAAATAAGGAGTAGATCCTGCACAACAGGAGAAGTTAAACAGATGGAAAGACATTGTTCATACAACACCTCTATAACAGAGGTTGAGATTGTTACAATTCTCCTAAGGAAGCGATGTAAAAGTTGAAGAGAAATCTCTGACAAACAACTGTCTGTCTTGTGCTTCTCCCAACAATAAATCAAGTTGACGTTGAAAACTGAACAATGAAGATGAAAGCGTGCAGGTACTTGATCCCTTTAAATGTGTAACACAGTTAAATGTAACCTTTAAAAACCTGCCAGGTCACTGCTGTGTTATTCCCTGACTCTCATTATTGTTCAGTGATGAATATAAAGCCTCTCCACAGCTATACGAGGGTCATTTAGGCACATTTTTGGACAGCTTTTGATTTTTGGTCAATTATTTTTCCCTGTCTGAAAAGGGGCAATTAACCTACTCCTTGACGCAATTGCTTTTACCAGTCATTCTTCTTTATATTTTTCTGCACAAGCAATTCATTGAGGGATAATAGTCCCCCTCTACCTCCAACCTTCTCAAAAAGGGAGAGAAAAACAAACATTTCAAATTGCAGATATTTGCCACTTGCTCACTTTAAGAATCAGTTGCTATATCCCACGGTATATTTTAGTGGTCAAATATGATTGGCTGGAGACAAATAATAAACAAATAACATTAAAGCATTAGCTGCTTTAATGGATTTTGAATTTGTGGGCGAAAAAGGGAAGATTATTGTTGAATTAATGAACTACATGTCACAATCTCATCAGTACAGTGGCCCTGAAGTGCAAATCACAAAGCAAAACAACATATCAAAGTTAATATCGCAAGTTAATGCCGTTGTGTTTTTTTATATGCTGTGGTTTTGCTGTTTACACTTTACACTTTAGGTCCACCATAACTTGTTCGAGTCAACATTTATAACTATACCAAAATATATAAAAAATGTAAAACATTGATTTATTAATCAGCTCAAGGGTTGATAGCCTCTCTACATTTTTAAGATGCTATTTGAAACATGAAATTTAAAACATTTGTTTGAGAATTTGGGATTACGTTTCTACCAGTTGAGGAATGTGTCGTTATGATGTAGTTACACTCTCCACCACTAGATGTCCCTCTTGCTTTAGTCTGGAGGCAGCTGTGCTGGCCTTGTGGAGAGTGTATCTGAGCCATCTGTCCATGACTTGTCTCTCCAGACCTCCGGTTCATCCATCATGTCCAGAGGTGCTAGTCTCTCTGAAACCAAACAAGAAAACATTTCTTTATTCCTCGGCTTCATCTGTCCTCTCGGCTTTTTCCTCTCACATTCTCCACATTCCCTCTCCGCCTCGTTCCCTCTCCGTCTGTCTCTTTCCGTCCCTCCGCCTTCGATAAAAGGATCACTTTACTGTTTATACAAGGGGATCGGTGTTGTTAACAGGTGTAAGGTAATGGGATCCCGACTGGCAGCCAGGCACAGAGAGGGTCGCACCCCCTCCTCTCCCCAACACCAGCGATACTCCTCTGATGGATTGCACCCACCATTCATCTAAATTATGTCACTGGCAATGAGCTATCAGTTCAATCTGGCCTAAACGAAGCACAGGGTTTGATTCTGTTGACACTTCCTCAGCACTCACTTCTCCTCCTGATTACTGTCAGGGCCGATAGGAGTTACAGAGCTGCTCAGCCAAGTTCTGGGCTGGGTCCCTATACTGTGTGTGTGTGTGTGTGTGTGTGTGTGTGTGTGTGTGTGTGTGTGTGTGTGGTTTGGCCCCTTTTTACCCTTTTACGCTGAGAAGGGATGTTGGGGACAAGGATGGAGACTTTGAATTTGGGTTCAGCATCTACAGTTTGCTGATATATGAAAACATGCAATTACTTTAGACCCTGGTTTATCTGGTAAATCTGAAAAATAGATTTGATCATTAACGTCATCAAGTGCAGTTCATCTACCACGGCAGAGTGATCCGTCCTGTACCACGTGGAAGTTGAACCAGGCTTACATGACTGTGTAAATAGTAAGGTGCTTCTTTACTTCTGCCATTTTAATCGGATCCAGCCATTTTGGATCCTGTGTTTCTCTTCTCTCCCAGCCTTCTCCGTGCGTGCCCTCCTCCTCCTCCTCCTCCTCCTCCTCCTCCTCCTCCTCCTCCTCGTGTTTAATTCCTTTTTCTCCTGTTGACCCTTAGAAATACTCCCAGCTGCAGAACAGATGTTCAATATCTCTTTCTTGCGTTCTTTCTTTCTATATAACTCCCTGATGACCTAGACAATGACTGAATTGATCATTCTGACCACACAGCAGAACATACCAGGTAAACAATAATTACCATAAAGGCTGTAACATCATTTACACTTCTTACAATTTTGTCTTTCTCTCTCCTGCCATTTCTTACCATTTTCATTCCACTGGATGTTTCTCTCAAGTTCAAAGTTGGCCTATAGGAATTCGTCCCTCCTCCAGTTGAGCTTTTGGGAAGAGGGCGAGTGCTGGGGAGCCCGGAGGGGAGTGAGAGAGCCTCAAGTGCAAACAGTGAAGTTCGCCTCTGCTCTTTCCTCTCATTGAGTAAAATTATTCCTAAGGAAAGAACGAGTTTGATTCATTGAGAGAATTCCTGAAGCTGATCATTTTACGTGAAGCTCGTTAAAGATGAAATGAAGTCTCTATTTTCATGGTGGTCGAAAACACCTCATGGTTCAGACCTCTTCACTAGAGGGGTGTAGAAAAGCAAACAAGCAGAAATTGACAAAAGGGAGAATTAAGAGAAGGCGCCGCCATTACACTGGTTTTGTGATTTGCTGGTTAATTGAGCCTATCCAACACATTGTTAGCTTGTTATTTCAGACAAACAACCCAATAAATGTTCCCTGGATTACATTATTACAGCTGTAAAAATGTACCCAGGGAATCGGATCCTCGATATAAAAAACTTGTGATCATGCCTCCCCCATACTCATTGTGTTTTATTGAGTTCTTCATCCACAGGAGCCAAAAATAGAGCTAAAGTCGCGCTGATAAAAAACAATACGCAATACTTAGTTTGGAGTCTACAGCAAGAACTTTAAAATGCACATTTCACCCATGCCTGACAGCAAGTTCACAAGACTTACAAAAGAAGGCCCTTTCACAACATTTGCGTCATTCTTTTGATGTCTAGACATTATATGTTTTTCTTTTTATTCCTGAGAAACTAAAAACCCTCCATCTGACAGGCTAGTGTGTCATCTCCTAAGAGAGAGGTACTTGACTGAAGTCACTGTGTAGACAGTACAAAGCTCCAGCGTTGGTCCATGTTCATGAAGGTGTAGCTATTACTGACATATTTTCTTATGGGAACAAATCACCACTAGGCCGTGAAGAAGCTGGGGTGTAAACCATACAGTCTCTAGAGCTTTGTCACATCCAGCTGATCTGAGTCCAGTTTTTGTGCCGTATTTTGCCGTCTTGGGAAGATCCCATGGACGGGACAGTTTTCGGTCCCTTCCCTCAGCAGAGTCAGCGGGTGGATGGTAAGAGGGAAGAGGGGAGGCTGTGTGTGTGTGTGTGTGTGTGTGTGTGTGTGTGTGTGTGTGAGAGAGAGAGCAAGGGTTGGGCTGACAGGAGCAAGGATGTGAGGTGAAGATCAATGAGGTTTGAAAGCAAAATAAAGTGCAGAAGTCAAAGAGAACTACAGAGGGAGCATCTGTTGTGTCTTCTGTTCGCAGCAGTTTGGGGTTTTGGCCTCCAGTGCGTCAGGGTTCAATCTGAATCTCATGATCTATTTTTGGGGGGAGGGTGGAAATGTCAAACGATGGGCTGTGATTCGCAGACAAAATCTCTTCTTTTGTGTTAAATTAAGCATGCGATTCTTTCTCTTCCTTTCGCAAACTACAAATTGTCACAACATTATGACAATAGAGGGATTACATCAGAAAACCTCCAGAGAGGAGACACACATTCACAGAGAAAACTTTTTTTTTCATTAATCTTTTAGATTACTCCTGCCATATTTATATAGTATTCTTTTTTCTCCGTAAAGTTACAAAAATGCAAAATGCAGAGTTTCATATTATTCCAGCAATTAGTCAGTACCAAGGGCGAGTTTTCACAATAGCACTTTGTGATAAATGCAAATAAGCTGACAATGTTAAGTGTTTGCTGACCACTTACAAACAGACGACCTTAACAATGGTGCTATTGATCAGTCGCACCGATTGTTTTTCTTGTGTTTGTTGAGAACATTCCTCTCTTTGCCAATATCCCTCCCTCCTGCAAGATGACATTGAGCATGCGACGGGTTGAGCACACACGGGAGTGAGGGTTAGCAACAAGTCAATAACTAAAACACAGCAGAACAGTGAAGGTTGTGGAGGTGTTGTATGCACGCAGACTGCTAAGTGCACGTCTACCTGTGAGCATTAGTGCTCTTGCATGGCAGGCTTCTGTAGTCTGTTACAGGGCCCAGGTATTCCTCCTCTACCTCATTAGTACTGATTTACGCCACGGCAAGGTGGAGGCAGGCAGGATGGACCTCCCACCTCCCCCCACTGTTTACACACACACACATACACACACGCACACACACGCACACACACGCACACACACACATTGCCCTGTACTTCCCCCTCTCCCCCCTTCTCCCTATCTCTCTCCTTCTCATTCTCCTGCCGTGCACAGACAATGGGGCCCTGGAGAATACCGGCTTGTGCTGAATTATTCAAATCAGCAGTGGCAGCAAGCCGGAGAGCAAAGGAGAGAGGCAAGGAGGTGGAGGAGAGAGAGGAAGAGAGAGAGAGAGAGAGAGAGAGAGAGAGAGAGAGAGAGAGAGAGAGAGAGAGAGAGAGAGAGAGAGAGAGAGAGAGAGAGAGAGAGAGAGAGAGAGAGAGAGAGAGAGAGAGAGATTGATAGAGAGAAAGGCATTGTAGAAGTGGTGGATCTCGTCTCTGCATGCAAATAGCCTCTTGCTCCTCTTTCGCTCCATCTCTCTCTCTCCCCCTCTCTAGTCACCCCCTGCCCTTCACTGCTTCATTAATACACATCTGTACCCCAGCCCTCCCATCCACCTCCTGCCTCTGCTCGCTCCTAGTGAGGAGGAGGAGAGAAACAGAGGAGAGGGGGGAAGAGGTGGAGGAGGTGATGGTGGTGGGGAGGGTGGGAGGCGGGGAGGCACTCGACAGCAGCAGCACGCTGTTGGCAGGAGGAGAATGCGCCGGTAATTAGCCAGCACCGGTACAGACGAGAGAAGAAAAAAAAACAGGAAGGAGAAAGGAGAAGAAGAGGAAAGGAGGAAAAAAAGAGCAAAGCTCTGAAAACAAGTCTCCTGCCAGGCTGAACTCCCCAGAGGCGAGACCTGGACATGACGGTGTGCAGTCTGGGAACAAAGGGAGGAGAGAAGAGCTTGGAAAGAGATGGGAGGCTGAAGAGCGGGCCCATGACAGCACCTGCAGAGATGGAGAATGTGATTGTGTGTGTGTGTGTGGGAATGTAGGCACTATTTTCTTTCATTGTGTATGCCTCTCAGTGAAGGATGGTGTCAGATGTACAGATACAAGATTCATCACCAGAATTCCCGGCCTCACACTGTAGGGTAACAACTATGTTTATTTGTCTCATATAAAAAATAATCTCTTTTAAAAATTACAAAGATATTCTGCTGTCAGGATCTCCTGTCACAATCCCTCTAACGCTGATTGGCTGTCCGCATCCACTTCCCCACCCGGCTTCACCGAGGCTGCACAGCATCACATATTTAGACGAAAAGCCAAGAGGGGCCAAGGTTTACATCTGTTATTAGGCAAGCCATGAAGCATAAGTTAATTTATAAATCATACTTATAATAATCTTAATATTCTCCCCAGCAACATAGCTGTTGAACGGGTTGCTAGGCAACATAGTGGTTTCTGGCAAACAGATTATATTTGAAGGGGGCTGTTTGGCAATTTACTTTAAACATGACTCAGCTAATCACCATTATTTATACAAACATGTAACAGACAGTTTAGTCTCGATAATGTTAGAATGGCAGGTGGCATCTCCTGAGGTCATGAAGGTTACAGTGATATGACGGAGGTATTTCTGTGCCTGTTGTTATCAAACGTAAATGACCTTGAGAAGGTAATGAAGAGACTCTGACCTGCCCTCACTAATTTGCTGAAAGCTTCTAAATTGTGCTGGTGATTTTTTCTTTGATATATACTTTGAAAAATAGTAGAGTAAGTGAAGACAGAGTGTGTATGAGAGAGAGAGAGCGAGAGAGAGAAAGAGAGAGAGAAGTTGACCCCTGAGTCCTCTGTTAGCCTCATTAGTGAGAGGACTTGGTTCATTAAATGATGAGAGCGAGCTGTGTGGTCTAAGCTCAGCTCACACACTGAGAGCCTGCGTCCCCGTGTTTCATTTCAGTTCGGTTAGTTTGAAACTTCAGATGAAATATGATTTCAACAATGAAATCCTCACACCTGAGACCTGGTCTACAGAGAAAGTCCAAGCCTTTCTCTTTGTAATCTGGCTTCACTAAACCTAACAAATGCAATCAGGCTCAACTTGAGCTGCTTTCAGACTAAACTCTGAATATTCTCCTGACGTTCTCTGGAGGTGCTGCATGTGTGGAAGCAAACGTCCGAGTCAGTCGCTCCAGACATTGTCAAGACTTTCTCCTGCCAGTCCCCCCTACAAAAACACTGCATAATATCTGAGTTGATGACGGATGCAAAACTTCCACTTAAAAGAGGTAGCTGCAAATGTTTCCATATAATACACATTTGGTAAACGTGCAAGCAGTGGTGGGAAGTAATGAAGTAGAAATACTTTGTTACTGTACTTAAGTAGATTTTTCACATATCTGTACTTTACTTGAGTATTTCTTTTCCTGACGACTTTTTACTTTTACTCGTTACATTTGAACAAAAATATCTGTACTTTCTACTTCTTACATTCTCAAACTGGCTCGTTACTTGAGCAGTGGAGGTTGGCGCACCTCTCTCTCTCTCTCTCTCGCTCTCTCATCTAGGGTTAAAAATTTGTAAAATTATACATTATATACATTATATTCATATTGTTGTTATAATTTTTCAGTCAGTTAAATCTTGAGGAGAAACATGTTGGGTTGTTTTGTGTCTGAATAGGCCTACTATAAAGAGCACTTTGCATTTTTAATTTTGGTACTTGTACTTTTACTTTTGATACTTAAGTATATTTCAACACCAGATACTTTTGATACTTAAGTACTTTTAATATGAGCTACTTTAAGACTTTTACTCAAGTCATTTTCTGACGGGTGACTTTTACTGAAGTCACTTTCAGGTAAGATATCTGTACTTTTACTCAAGTATGGCTTTCAAGTACTTTATACACCACTGCGTGCAAGTAAGTCCAACGTCCTAACACGAACATATTACAAACACTAAGAAAATGGGAAGTGGAAGACTGACATGTTTAATATGTCAAAAATCACATTGATCAAAGCTCCTCCCTCGCTATCATTGATGTGTGGTGGCCTCTCATGACTTGGCTGTGGATCAATTCTCCCCCTGTGCCTGAGCGCGTCAGGCCCTTCCAGGCATGCAGAGCCCCAGGAGAGGCTGGCTGTGGTTTGACGGGTTCCGTGCTTCCCTCCAGCAGCAGCCGTGGCATGAGCCAGCCAGCCGGCCAGCCTGCCCGGCCTCCCCACACACCGTTTGGAGTGTCAGCCCACCGTGCTCTACTGGGACCTGGGCTTGGCAGTGATGGTTATAGGGCTCAGATGGGCGGTTGATGGGGCCTTCTGCCTGGCAGCCCCATGAGGGCAAGTAGAGGGGGTGGAGGAGACAGGTGTGTTTATGTTCCACTTGTTGCCCCTCACCCCACCCTCACCCTCTGGACAGATGCCCATAACATTGATTTTTGGAAGTCAGAGAAGTCAAAGACGGGGAGTCAGTCAAAGGAAAACAAAGGGAGGCATGGGTTGGAAGGAGAGAAAGGAAAACATGAAGGGATGGCATGAAAACTGATCTAAAAAGCTGCTCAATAAAAAATCAATAGAGGAGTCCTGTAGAGTGTGGTTCTAGATAAAAGCCTCCCTCCTGTACATAGGCCTGTGCATACGATTTCCTCCGCTAACATATTCCCAGCCTAGGGCGAGAAACACACTTCCAGGAAATCCATTTTTCTCAACTCTCTCTGGGCAGTTTGAGCAGTCCCTTCATGGTCATCAGAGTCTTTTAGAAAATGGTATGAATATTACACCGTGGTCTTGGAAGAAGCATGATGCAGGGTTGACGACTGAAGCGGAGTCAAGCCGTTCGGCTCAGCAGGTTGGACGGCTTTGAGTAATCAAGGTTTGGGGATTTTAATTAGGACAATTAAGTCCTAATTACAATGTAAACACATTGTGCTGCCAAAACCCCAGACCCCCAGAGTGAGGCCTCTGTACCGGAGCCTCCCATTTTGCTCCTCTGTCTAAAGAACAGCATGGCCCCCATATTGGACAGTGAATGCTGTAAAGAACCTGTGTGAAACTATGAGGACACCGTGCGCATGATATAGATTCATCTTATATTTGAATGCATCCTTAGCGGAGTTTTATTTTAACATAACTCAGTCTAAACTAAAAGCTCTTGTTGAGCAGGTTATGTGTTCTGTACTTGCTGCTTCAGTGAGTGGACACAAGGAAAGTATTAAGATCTTGTGCTGTCACATGTTCATGTTTAGATTTAGCTTTTCCAAATGTGAATATTCTTAAAGAGCAATTCACCACTGGACTCTTAACATTGTTTGACTCACAAAGAAAAGTTCTTCTTTTTTTTTTAAAGATCAAGTCAATGCAGAAGAACCAGAGATTACATCTTTCTTATTTCATGTTTTCTTTTTTCCTCTGTAGTCTACATTACCTACTAACTTGAGGACTCGCTAAAAAAAATTTCAGTTATGCAACTGTGCTTTCCAGGACATATGAAGAGACTTAAACAACTTTGAGACATGCACTGAACTCCGTATAATCTCCTGAAATGATCTGGAGGGGCTGTATGTAAGAACGAGTCAGATGCTGCAGACATTCTGCTAAGTTTTTACTGCCAGTCCCCTTTGTAAAAACTCTGGATATCATCTGAGTGAGGCAATGTGTCAGTAAAAGATTTCTGCATTTGAAGGGAGTTGAAAAGAGTTAAAATCCTTTGAATTGCAATTTCAGAAAGGATTTGAAAAATTTTGTAGAAAGTTTTTTGTTCTTTCAAATACTAGTTTTTATATTTAACATTTTTGCAGATAATCATCTATAACATTACATTTCATTTAGCTGATGCTTTTATCCAAACCGTTATATGAGGGTTCAAACCCAGAACACAACAAGAATCAAGTGAACACGATTCTACAAAGTTCTACATGTAAGTGCCATATTAGTGCAGTTTTTTTTTAAATCCAAAGTGTCGTTCGAAGATCTGTGTCTTTGGTCTGCGATGGAAGATGTGGATACTCTCTGTCTCTGACTCTTCGGTCCTGAGCTCGTTCCACCATTTAGGAGCCAGGGCAGCAAACAGTCATGATTTTGTTGAGTGGCTAGCTCGCAGTGAGGGAGCAGCAAATATCGTTACTTAAAAACATATGAAATAGCACTGTCATGTATTTATTTATTTCTGCATCGAATACAGATATATTTGTATTATTCCTGTTCATTCTGTACATGCAGTATGTGTACTTTAATGTTCATATACACACATGCAAGATCAGCCTAGGGTGATCGTCTTTCTTCCTCTCTTGTGTGTACACAGATGCATTGCTTTTGTATGTCTTTCTCTGAATTAAATATTAAATCGCATTATCTTTCATCCTATGGTGACTGACAATTAACTCCCTGTTATGCCCATGGTAGTTTGTAATGTAGATGAAGGAATGTGCACACATGGAGGTGAGTGGAAATGTAGTGTCAGAGTGGACGTATAGGCCAGTTAAGCTATAAGTCAGAGTGAAATTAAAATACTACTGATGTAATGCTAAATGTATTGAAGTGAAATCTAATTTTCAGCGCTATAACAGATTTGAAAAACCATGCAAAGAACACCATGTGATGAAATTACTTGTGGCTGCTGCTGAATATGAGCGAGGGGACAAACACACAGGACAGTGCCCGTTGTTCTCTCCTCAGCTCTGGAGGCTCAGAGATGAGAAGGAGCTCCTCAGAGAGGGAGCAGGGAGGTGACAGGGTGTCAGGCTGCTGTCACCTCCCACAGACCCACAAGTCTTTGCAGTAGAGAAAAAAAGTGGTCTGCAGAGGTCAAAAAGCCACAATGTAAACTGTGACTGTTTGTCTTTGAGGGAAAAAAAACTATATCCTCATGTATGTCAGGCTCAGATTCCTGTTGATTTAAATTCTTGCATCATCGTCGTTCTCATAATTCATCATTGCCTTGTCCTTTTTGGCAGCTAGTCCCATGTGGATGTAATTGGTGGTGGGCCTCAGTATGATGAGGCTGCAAAGTGTTTTCAGTCCCTGATGTTCCCCACACACGAGTTACCTCCGTCAAGCAGGCTATGTTTTCTTCTGCGTTTGTTTGCCTGTCTGTTAGTTAGCAGGATTACACAACAACTACTGGACGGATAATAGGAAACTCAGCGGAAGGATACGTTGTGGGTCAGGAAAAGACGCCTTAATTCATGGTGTAGATCTGGATCAGTGGGCAGCTCGAGGAATTTTTTTCACTCTCTTTTGAGATACAGCATTAATGAATTTCGTGGTGATTTCTCCGAGAATAATTTATTTATCTTGATGAAAAAGATGATTTTTATGGGTGTGTCATTTGGTGCAGATCCAAATATAAATCTGAATCTAGTGTATTTGAATGTGGTTTCATAAGGTGACTGTTGATAAAAGACAATGAAATGCAACATATTCTTCTAACTGCAGACTGGTTTACATTTGTGGTTCAAACCCCTGCTGTAGTCCCATAGGAGGAGATATGTTCTACTATTTCTTGCTGGAGCCCTTTCGTGCCAGTTTTGAATCAGGCAGGGATCCTGGCTGCCCTTCCACACCCAGCTCACCTCCAGAACCACATAAGCACCCTAATTATGGTGCCACTTCCTATTACGCATGTCATTCCTCATGCCACACTCCCGGCCAGCTGCCCAAAAGGGGGTGCAACACGAGGGCATGGGCAGGATGCATTAGGGATCCCATCCAGCTTTGGTGATATATGCACAATAATCTGTTTTGGCTCATTTTCTCACATTTACTAAGATCTGTACATATTGTCAAAAATAAGCTGTAATCACTTTAACACGCAGTATAAGTCTCCAAAATGACCCTGTATTCAAGCAATGGTTTACTATGTGTTATCAAAGTCTTGAAATCAGTTTTTTTGAAGTTTGTGGTATTTCTCTTGTGTACGGTTTATTTTAATGTGGGAATTCTCATTTTGGATGCATCTTCACAAATCCCACATTTTGGTTTCACGCAGAGTAAAAATATGATCACTGTTGGTTCTCCGCCTCTGGGCAACAAGCGGTGTTAAGTACATGAGGAACACATCTGAATAGCCTGATGTTAGACAGGTTTTGTTCTGTCTCATTACCTTTGCAAATGTAATCCAGGACTCAAAAAGTCGACCATCTCTTTGAGTGGATGTGCTCCCTGTGATAGTATTTCCTTGCTATGCTCCTTGCTTCCTGAAAATAGCTGGACCTGACAACTCCCCCGCCCCCACCTGCCACCACTTGGACAAAGCAGAAACTATATTCGGCAAATGAGGCAGGGAGTGGAGGCAATGGTTGACTGGTCCTAAGGTGAAGGCAAAGGCTGTGTCCAGAGGGGCGGGAGAGAAGGAACCTGAAGCCTTCTCAAAATGAGACTATTTCACAGCCATCATCATGATCTCACTTCTCGCTGGGCACTGGGCAGGTCTTGTGGAGCGACCTGTGATATTGTTGCTGAGGCTGAGAGGCCGGCCTGAAGCCCCAGAGGAACAGAAGTTCTGTGCTGTGATACGGAGATAATGACACAAGAAATACACACAGACACAGAAATGTGTATATGCATATACGTGACCACAATAAGGGGAAAGGACATTCAAAATATTAAAGACATTTAACCTCATTAATCAGCCACCATTATTAAATAATTCTCACACCGTGTGTGTGTGTGTGTGTGTGTGTGTTTGTTTATTCGTGGCTAGGACACCAATGAGATTGATGTGTGAGTGAAGCCCTATGTTAACTGCTGTAGATGCTATTATTACGATGAGCATTTAATTGCTGACTTGTTCATTAACACTAAATAAAAAATATTATCTGTCGCTCATAATGAGGATGTACTGGGTGTCTGTGACTGGAGAGAAAGATGTGGACATGAAACTCCTCATTCTATTACGTAGACATTTTTGACTACGGGACACAGGATTGCCTGTGAGTGAAGTAATTGCTATTACAGCTGTTTATGCGAAGAATGTAGTGTTTTCTACCTGCTAAGCAGCAACGAGCAGGGAGCTAGAGGCCGTCTTCAGACCTAACATCCATCTCATAAGTGGCTCTGTTTAAGAGCCGGTCATTCGTGAACTGGTTCTCAGAATGTGGGCACATTCTTGTAACAGTGTGACCATGAATGCATCCTGGGCCACATCGAAGGAGTGCCTACTCAACAGATTTCCTCTGGCCTGATGCAGTGTCCACTTTGACCACCACGTATTGATTTTCAATTTTTTATTTTTTTACGATTTCAAATTAGTAAAATCTTATTTCATTGTAGAGCCCCACATATAAATATGATTCAGTCAGCATCCCCTTGCTCTGCTCTCTCTCTCTCTCTCTCTCTCTCTCTCTCTCTCTCTCTCGCCTTTTCAAACACACACACACGCACACACACACACACACTCGCAAACACACATAGGGACAATATGGCTGTCTGTCATAGCTGGACTGGCTAAAAACAACTACACATTTGGTCCTTTCAAATGGCAATGATATGTATTTATTTGCATTTAGCAACTAAGAGCCACTTATTGTCATGAGGTGGTAGAGACCATTGAGATATTAGGCTCAAACTCACCAGGTGGCCAATACTGAATAGGCAGTTGTTTGCTATCATATTTTCCACTTCAACCTGGCAACAAAAGGGCCGATATGCCAATGCTGTGTTGATACTTTGTTTCCACTTCTTCCCAGTGGCCTCAAAATCAGTTATTATATGGTTAAGGTTTTACATCTTGGTCACAACTTCTCTGCTGGTGGACACCAGATACACTCAAAGTTGCACGACTTAGAGAATAATACCTCTGGGTTAAGGTTGGAAGAAAGAGGGTTATAAACAAATTGATGTTCGACATTGAAATCAACATCGGTAAGTGCAGTTTGCAGACAACAATAAGTGTCACCAACGGAAAGTCGACATTACATGAACGTGTGGACCTTTGTTTCACTTTTTTCTTGCCAAGTTTTTGGGCTCTGGTAAGGAATCTGAAAGTTTAAAGCATTTATCTAATCTCATTCTTCAAACAAAAGAGAAATACATTAGTCTGGTTGAAAGAGCAATGTTGCATTGATTTGAGATTGTTCTGTGGCTACAGAGTACCGACAGTTGAGGAAAGATGATTATTCTGCAGATCAGAAGTCGTGTTGGCTCGAGCAGCTCAGATCCTCTTCAGGGTTTATAGGCCTTTTGTTTAACATCCTGTGAATTTATTCCTTCTCAGAAAGTTTCTGTATAATATTCAGCAATGCTTGAACATGACTGGGCTGTCCCTACAGCTGGACATAAACTTTTATTCATCTGAATAATCATCTAAGAAACGTGGTTCATAAAACAAATTGTCATTATAAAAGACATAAAGACATTTTGCGAGCAGGTTGTGGAGTGAGAGCTGGTTGAAAAGGGAGCGATGCCGTCTCCTTGTGTGTGGAGCCTTTTCTGTGCTGCTTCCTCTTTTATGGTCTGACCTTTCTCTTAATTGGCTGCCATGTCTTTACACTGAGATTCTGTTGGTCTCCCAGCCAAGTAATTTCTCCCCCTCTCCCAGCTAAAGCGTTTCCCTCTGACCCATAAATTGGAAGTGCTTTAACCTTTCCTGAGTGCTCACTTTATAGTGCTCTCTTTATTCTTTTATTATGCAGATGAAATGGATTTTTCAAATTTAAAAAAAAGTGAGTGGTGTCACTCACACCTGCGTGTTTTTAATGAAACCTTTTTTATCCTAAACTTTGGTTGCAAAGCTTGTTTTCCGAAGCGAGCACATGACAGAGTGACAGCAAAATGTTTATTAACACAACAGTTATCTAATTTAAAACACAGAATAGCATGACTGTCTGAAGAACGCTGTATTGCAGTATTGCATTATCCCCTACTCTTTATAGTCAATAATCACAATCTTACCTAAATCAGCAGGCGTGAAATAATTCCCACAAAAAACTGATGCATGAAACGATAATGATAAGAAATGATGGCCTAGTTTACCCATTTCCTCCAGTTATCTATAAAAGCCATTACGTGTGCATTAATCAACTATCTATTAGGCTAAACAAGGTTCATAATATATCTGTAAAAGTGTATGTGTGTGCTCGGGGTGTAATATACTTGATGTATTGATATGTTTATTTCAATTTATTTCAAGACCTCATCCTGCGAGTCTGACCCCGAAATCAATACCTTCATTTATGGTCCACCACCTTCAATCAATTCTGGCCCTGTCTCCTCTCCACGATGGACTGCCTCTGACTGGACACATGTAAGCAGAGCTCCATAGCTCTCTCGCTCTCTCTCTTCTGTGTCGCTGTGCAGTGGGAGGTAACTGGTCGCTCAAATCCTAGATTGGCTGCCGGTCATCATCCCACAGCCTTTCCCCGGCTCCGTACTCCTTTCTCAGCATCCTCCTCCGGCTCTCGCCTCCCTGCTTGCGCTCATGACTGGCAGCTATATAGCTCTGATTCATGATAAACAAAAGCACACAGCCACGGGCAGAATGAGAGAGGCACATACGGAACAAATGCAAATGGCCCTTAGTTCTGTCATGAGCTGCTTCTCTCTCCACACTGCGCTCTCCGTCTCACCCATTCTGGCAGACTTATCAGCAGACATGAATAATCTCATTCCTTTGAGACATAAATGCCGTTTACACAGATGTGCTTTGGCATCCCTTTGACCACATCACAGAATTGTGTTCCTACCAACTTAAAACAAAGCTGTTCAGGACAACGTCTGGGCCTTGCGAGGGAGATTTAGCCGTTAAGCCAGGTCACCTCCTTTTATAAAGGCGTAAGATTGAGGAAAGCCAGAAGGTTTTATTCTTCTTAAAAAGCATGCATGAGCTGGCAGTATTGCTCAAACCGCCTCCTCTGGATTTATTAGCCAATTTCCACTACCATTGTCTTTCACTTCAATCTCAGAAGTGAGGGTGCACCGGGCAGAATATAGGGCTGCAATCATCCGAGTGTGCGGCGACAAAACCCCCAGCACTTGCACCTGGAACTCAATAGATATTCATGAACATTCTCGTATTTAGAGAAGGAAATAACTTAATACCGACAGTGTCGATGGAATAATAGCCATTTCCTGCCTGACTTGCAGCCCCTCAGAAAATGAGATTGCGCTGGCCGTCATTTTTCTTGTCTACTGGGTGTTTCCACACCGAGGTCTATGGCTGCAGCAATGCTCCCTGCATTGGCAATGAGGTACAGATAGAGAGAGCGGCGGGAGAGAGAGGGAGTGCGAGAGAGGAAGAGCGACACAGAGAGAGAAAGCGAGGGTGACTGAGTGAGACAGGCCGACTCCAACAGGAGACAGAGGATTTTTGTCAGCTTTACTATGAATAAAAATGAAGGTTAAATAGAAAATAAAAACATAAAATGTCAGTCATAATGTCTACCATTTTCTAAAACACCAACTTGGTGTCCCTCATACCAACCTGCTTCCCTGAAGGTAACACAGCTCCTGGGCTTCAGTGTAAACAGGACAGAACTCGACCAAGCTAGGAGATGCTGCTCCCCGGCTGAACAAAGGGAAATATTTCATTTGTGCCATGATTAAGACTGATTACTTTTGCGAGACATGGGGATGCAAGTGTGTCCAAACAGGATAAGAGATGGGGGAAAAAAACTAAAACGGGAGAAGAAGAAGAAAAAGAAGATAGAGGAGGGACTTGAGTGACATAAATGGATGTCTGACCTGAGAGACAAAGGAATCTTACAAACTATTCCTTACCATTACTCGGCCTGTCACGTTACCCCCGCCACCGCTCTTATAAATGAACCATTTCACAGAGGAGCTCAATCCTGCAGCCCTCTCTCTTCTCCACAATTAGGTTTCTCCTCTTTGTAAGCCTTCCTTATCTCTTTGCTTTTACTGAGGCCTTCAGCAGCGCGGACATATATCACGATTTTCCTTTCCATTCAATTCTCATTCAGACCTTCTTCCTCACGAGTGCACAGCATACATCATCGAGTTTAGAAGGAGCTTATAAAGATTCTGGTAAAGGTTGATGCTATAAGTGTTTCTACGCAAAACCTACTGAAACTTAAAGGTAGTGTTGGTAATTTGTTTATTTGTTGAAATCTTCTTCGCGACCTGATAGCCATCATTAAATAAAGATCCTGAAAAAAAAGAAGACGGAATCTGTGCCCCTCGCAGGACTGTAATAAACAAGACCAATCATTTTATTTGGTCTGAATGCAATTATTTGCTGGTGTACCTTTTGGTCACATCTTACCTACCTGTACTCAACCTGCCGGGGCTCTCACTGCGCATGACCGGAGTCTTGAGCCAGAGAGACATTATCCGCTTTAGTAGGGACAATAGCTAGAAGTGAGCGATAGTTTCACGGAAAATTTGTCTTCTATTAGTTGTCAGTCGGTGAATGTTCATGTGTTTTGGGGGCGTAGCTTTTACGAGGGGGCCAGTGTTGGGGTCTGTGATGTATCGGTTGCAAGTTTTCCGAGTGTAGCCTGCTCTATCTAGCTTTACCAGGTTCACCTACCCTGGCTTTAAATTTAGACTAACATGTAACTGTTGAATGGACTTTCACAAAGAAAACAAATATTACATGGCATAATAGAGCAACATTTGTATTTAACCTATAACAACTTACTTCAGACATATTGTCAGACACTGCTCTTGGTCAAAAGGATCCCGGTGAAGTGCTATAAACTTTGCTCTGGCATCCCAGCAGGACTTCAACTGACCAGCACCCTAAAATCAGTCAGGAACCAAGAACATGGTAGAGGTTTAGCACCTGTGTGAAAAATCCGTGTGAAAAATAAAAATTAGGACGAGATCATCACTGGATGATATCAGCTTAAAATAGTATAGCAATGTGCAGTGCTGTTGATGTTTACTTGTTCAGTTCCCAGAAAATAAAGGCTTTAAGACAAAGCCTCAAAACCGAAAATGCACTTTTATATCATCAGTGGACTAGCTGAATCCCGTCTTTCTTCACGGTTCATCTTGACCTGTCATGTCAGCCTTTAACTTTCTCTCCTGCTGAAAGACCATAAAAAAAAATAAAAAAATAAGAACTTTTGGTACGAGCAGGTATAACAAGATTGCACTGCTGAGCACACAAGAGGCCTAATTCCCTCAGTGAGTCTCTACAGAGAGTTAGTAGACCAAATCCAGGAATGGGTGGCTGAGCTTTGGCCATTTCAGTGTGTAACTCACAGGGCACACAAACAGCAGTCTGAGGAGGAAAGTCTTGCTGTTTTTGGCTGAGTTGCAGGTCTCCTCTGTGGATTGAGGAACAGGGATGAGCGAAAGTGTGTGAGTGAGGATTTTATGTGGTATAATAATATGAAAAGAGATTTTTCTTTAGGGAGTTCAGAGATGCAATAATGGGGGGTAGGGACAATGAAAGATTGTGCGGAGGGGAAGTGGTAGTAGTACTTGGGGAGTTGGATGGGAGGGTGATGGTGGAGGAGTGGTGCTGTTTAAATTAATCTGATCTTGGATGCCTCAGAGACGGGGCCGGTGTGAGCTCGCCACGCACCCAGACAGAAATCTGAGCAGATTGCACCACTGCTTTGTATTCCAAATTAATTGGCCTCTGAAGATCACCCTCCGCTCCTCACAACACTACTGATCCACATTTTCCTCCCCTCAATTAAAAGTGTGTACCCCTCCCGTAGCCCTCGCTGCTCATTCCCGAAGACTTCTCGCTCCCCTTGTTACCAAGAACAAACTGGACCCCTACGTCTGAGCTCAGCAGGACTGTAGGGAAAAAGAACAAACTCAAAGGAGGGAGTAATTATAATAATCCATCACTCTGAGTGTATAGTAATTGTCATTAATTGAGCTTAAAAGGTGAAGCTGTCTGTTTTTTACATTTATATCCATACTAACACGTATTAGCTGTTGTTTATAAGCTGTTGCTTATTCCCTCTGTGCCACAGCAGTGTTACCCGAAAACTATAACACATGAATGAGCCATATTGTTGCATGGTCTTCATTACACTGTACATGAATACTGTTTATTTTGAGTTGATCCCAAATCCACCCTCCTGCTGCCTTGACTGCACACTAAAGGTAAAACTAAAAAACAGTTATGTGTCAACCCTGAAAAATAGTTCACAACAATTTAACTTTTTCTTCTTTGTAGATTCTATTTAATAAAATCTACAGTACCCAGCTTTCTTGCTTCTAAAAAGGCCTATATGTAGATTTTTGCATAGCCAACATTACCATTAACAGCTATTCACTTACCATTCTCACAACAATATGGAGATTAAAGTATCCTGAAATTAAACATAGTTGGTCGTGTTCTTTTCATTAATTTGATGATGGTAATACAAATATGAACTCAGTTTTTAACATACTTTATAGTAATCTAACCGTCAGAACTGTCTATTAATATTTAACTGAAAATTAGATAGTTTTGGTAGAGCAGGTTGTCTGCTCCTGGATTGGTGGGGAAGCAAAACCAATAAATGTATTGTATAAAATGTCTCTAAAGGTCCTAAAAAAGATCCATCTTCTGCTCATTCTGGCCTTATTTACTGCTATTTAAAAGTTTTACTGACACTAGGATAAATATATTTGTACAAATATCTAGTCTGCCGTGATCAGTGGCTGGTTCTAAGCGTGATAATCATGGGCAGAGTCGGTTACTATCCTAATATCCTACTGCTGGCCTCAGAGGAATTCAAGTCAATACAAGAGCATATTATCATCTTTTGTTTTCTATTCTAGGGATAATTAATAAAAAACTAAGAGTAAAAAATATTTAATGGAACAGTTTAGCACTCTTTTTACTTTCATAATAATTAGTTTTACATTTCGCTGGATGCATGACAGTGAATTGCAGTCAACATAACAGGCCTGATTGCTTGGTTGATCTGTTCTTTCTGAACTGTGTCTATAGTTCCTCGAGCAGCAGGGGGCCACATGATATGATTATGCGCCTCCTTATAACTGAAAGTCAGTCATGATACGCTCAAGGTAACAATACCAGCCATAACAAAATGGTGATGATAAACAAACAAAAAGAACCGTGTATATCCACGGTATGTGTTTGATGCTCTATATCACATTATGGGAGCCTTCTATCTATGAGCCATGAATGGCCCATGAGACATTTTGATCTGCCCCATAAATAAATTTATAAATACAAAATAGCAACAAAGAAATACAAAAGAATTGTGACGTCAGCAATTAGTTTTTGGTCTGAGATAAAAGAAAACATAAAACAGTAGACTAACATGTCCAACATGGTGGTGATGATGAGGCCAATTTTAAGTTTCATCACAGTTGCAACATGCAGCTAAACTGGCTGAGTTGCAGGACAAATGCTCCTGGTTAGAGTGAACACTCTCCAGGGGAGTTTGGGTGCCCAACAAGCACTATTCCACAAAACTGAGAGACAGTGTCAGACAGACAGTTGTGTATTGTTGCCGATGTAAAGCTGCGACATCAGACAAAAGTGAAATTATTCTGAAGTGTCAGTTTTCCTCGATGAATCATGGCAGGGGGGAATTACTGACATGGCATCAAAAATAAAACCCTTAAAGGACACCAAGATATTAAAGTTTTTTCTGAATTCTGTGATGAAACAACACACATAACAAATATTTAAACAAAATTTTTACAGAGTATAATACCGGGGAGGCTAATCTAGATAGTGAAGCTGACGCCACACCGTTTCCAACATGATGTTATAATGCCCATTGAATTTGTGGGGGCTGACACGTAAGCAGCCATGAAGTTTGTTTTGAATTATTTGTCACATCTTGGAAACCATTGGAAGTATGTTTTTTCTTTATATCATGCAATATGCAACACTGGTGATACAGCGAGGTAAAACCAGCTGTAAGTATCATCATCTTCATTGTTATCATGATCCTCATTATGATCGTCATCATCTCCATCACTACCATCTGACGTCAGACACTTTGCCAAAGAGAAGCAAGTCCAGTCATTAAAGGGAGAGTTCACCCAGCAATGAAAATCGAGAGATATCGGTGGACATTTAGTCTTAAATCAGATTGTAAAGGACCTTGTCTCAGCCCTTACATTCATATATGACTCGAAACAAGGTTATTTACATCGTGTTTTAAGCCTAAATGTCCACTGATATCTTCTGACAATGTGTATTCAGGGACTGGATTAAGTGTTTGATGGACTCAAACACTTAATCCACCCATTCATCGACATGGAGGTGAGACGATGATGAGTGAATTTCATTTCAGGGTGAACTATCCCTTTAAATCATAGAGTTTAGTGTGATATATATGTTCAATAATCAAGTTTGGCCTGAAGAGGCTAGAAACTGAGATGGCCTTTGATTGGAAAAAGGTTTGCTGCTTCCAACAATAACCTTCTCTGTAAAGTCAAGTGATGGAAGAGTGATCCATCTTGTCGTAAAAATGTGCTCACAACTGACATATTTATTTATGAGAGTTAAGAAGTTTTGCGGGGAGGTAAAAATGTCGCATGAATCTATTTATTGAACAAAGGACAGCAAAACACCACAACAAACATCAGGCGCAAACACTCAACATCCAAGATATTTCAGTCAGGAGAGATGTGAAAATGTTCTCAGAGGAGAATTGCCCCTGCGGACGACAAATGCCAAAACAACTCTGACAAAGAAAGAAAGGAGAAAAATATGAGCGAACAGAAGGAACAACAATTATTTATGTAAATAATGTGCCATTGCTGCTTATAATTAGTGGGAAAATTAAGCAGAAAAGAAAAGAGGGGGGAAAAAACATCACGCATGTCACCCAACTAATTTTTCTCATGCAAATTAACAATCGAAATTATAAATGGAAATGGTGTTGTTGTGATCGAGAGAGAGAGAGAGAGAGAGATGCCCTGCTTTTTTCCCCCCTCCCTTCTTCACTCTGTTTGGAATTCATTATCATTGTGAAGCAAGCAGAGGCAGATGCAGTTTGACACAAAGGGTGAAGTCGATAGCAGCAGCAGGAGGAGGAAATAAGTTTGGATTATTGTTTTGGACAGAACGGACTTAAAAATAAAAAAAATATGCAAAGGGACAGACAGAACAGAGTTGAGTGATTTTAATACAATAAGATATATCCATCCATCGGTCTCTGTGTTGATTGTTACACCTCAACATCTCTTTGACATCATTAAACCTTTGTCAGACACACAACTCAACACTGTTTCTTTGGTATATTTGTCCTGTTCAGGTCAATCGGTACTGTCCCTTCACAGTTAGCAGCGGACCTCTTCACTATTTGTCTCTGTACGTAACGCAACAAAGTCAGTGTCCACAGATCAGATGTGCTCAGGTGCTGACACAGTTATCAGACACCAAAATCCCTGACACTCTCCCAGCGAGAGGTGCTGGTTGCAGGAACTATAAAGGTGGTGTCAATGAGGGTGTGATAACTGTGAAAGTCTGTCTACGTGTGTCTCCCGTGTGCTCGTCTCTCTCCATACACAGACACACGCACACTCTGCGACCTGCTTTCTGCCTCCCCTCTGTCATCGGGAAGTGTTTTTAAAAGAAAGAGCTGCGATCAAACAAAGTCGGAAAATGCCTGTCTGGCGTTCATCTGACAGCCCTGCATCCTGAACCCTTTTAAAAGAGGGTGCGGAGGAAAAAAGGGAGAGAAAATAGGACATGTTTCGCACGATTTATGCAGCGTTAATTTTCCAGCCCCCGCGTCGACTGTTTACAGAGTCCTGTGCATCTCAAACCTCTCTTGTTCTCTGTGCCCCCTATGCACCCCCCTCATCACAAACCACAATTCCGCCCTTACTTTTCCCTCCCACCCCTCCACCCCTCACTTTTTTGCCTTATGTTATTCTGATTTTTTTTTTTTCTTTCCTTCCAGTCTTTTTGTGTCACTAGTGAGGATGCTTTCCCTTGGGGTGGCTAAATTTACATCTCTCCATATGACAAACACAAACAAAGAAGCAAATAAATCAAATGTGAGGTAGAGAGAGAAAGGAGCAGCAAAGGAGGAGGAGGAGGGTGAGAAGCAGGATGTTTATCAGCCTCAGAACATATACGGTATATGCCTATAGCAGCCGATTATAGTTTTGCAACGCTGTTTGGATAATGAAAGGATTGAACATTGCACGTGCGGCGTTCTTAGCTTTGTTTTTTGTTTTTTCATTCAAAGACGATGTGGATAAAGTGCCGGCATTAAAACCCCAACTGTCTTCAACAATGACACCCAATGACAGTTGGCTTGACAGCTTTTGGATAATAAGATTTGAAATAAAAACATAGAATAGAAAAGTTAAAAATAGATATGTGTGTGGTTGTTTTTCTAAGGCCTTGAGTGTTTGCGAGAACAGGGAGACTCGACCGGGCAAGAGGAGCCATTACCTCAACACCAGTGTCACCTGTCATCCGTCTCCAGGGACCAGGCTGGATGTGTGTGGGTGGTTGGGTGCGTGTCAGAGAAGCCTGCAGAAACTAACCTCCATCACTGCTCCTCGCCGCCCTCCCTATACACCAGCTAGGTTTACCATAAAATTTCACTTATGAAAATTCATGCAGCGCAAACAAAGCCCCAAAAGAATCAGCCTGCATGTGCTCAGTTCCTGTTTGTCGCTGCTTCTACACCAGAATACTAAGAGGAGATTTGGGTTGGGGGCCTCTCAAGAGGAGAGGTGGCGGGACCTGATCAGTCTCTTCTCAAATGTGTGTGTGCGGGTGTTCGGCGTGTGTGTGTGTGTGTGTGCGTGCGTCACTGCTTGTGACAAGCAGAGGAGTCCTGCTGTGTCTCAGTGCGTCCTCTCTGATACATTATTAATTAGGCAGCGTTTAGAGTAACGAGCAGAGCATTTGAGGCCCCCCCACCCCTCCACTGGTGACACACTCCCTGGGAATCTGACTGCAGATCAGAGGAAGAGACAATCCGACACTGCATCACCACCTTCCAGGAATACCAGAGAGCCAGGCTCCCAGGGAGCTGGAAGACAGGAAGTATCACAATACATCCAGCTGTAATCGCTCAGCTCACACACACTGGCAGTGGTTTGTCCACTGACGTGTTAAAACTATCTTCTGCAGAGGTGGAAAGTACAAGATTTAAAGGAATTATGTGCTTAGTTACAATGTCACTTTATTCCTATTTATTGATTTTTTTCGGCAATTTGTAAATCTTTATACCAATATGTATTCTAACAGTGATCAAGCATTTTCTGTTACCTCAAAACTCTGGGATACTTTGCCCCTCACTATTGGATTGTGTTGTGTTGCATGTTGAGTAATCTTACTAAAAACATAAGATCAGAAAATTACTCTATTTGTTTATACAGAACACTTCACAAACAAGTGTTCAACCCTTTAACAAGTCTGCTCTTTGCCCAGGTCTATATATATCCTGAATCCCTATCACAGAGTGGTAAAATAACTAAGAATAGAACTCGAACTAAAAGGTTAGAAAATGTACCTTTAATGTCATGTGCACATTTGGTAGTATTACCTGCAATTTACCTATTGGTTAGGTGCAACATTACTTCATTAAATTAAGAATGTATGCATGGTTACATTTCAAGAGTTGTTGTGAGTTGTTCAATCATTTAAATGATCCATATTTTTTATAAGATTTTTAAATCGTGTCATTATATTGCATTTATTGTGTAGGCTTAGAAGCTACAGGATTATCCTACAATTTCCTTGTCTGGTTTTAAAACAACAGATAATTTATCAAATACATCTAAAATAAAAGCTTAATTATTTTTTGTGTGTGTATGTGTTTGTGGAAAAATGGTGGGCAAGCTCGAAGGATCAACAGCATGATCCTCATTGAGCCACATATCCACATCTATCCTCTCCTCTCCTGATTTTGATTAATGAAGATTTGACAACACATCCTTCTGTTATTATACACCTCTCCCTCTGATAAATACAAATGCAGTCATCCAAATGCCTTTTTCTCTCAGCTGTTAATTCTTCTATTGTTTTGCATGATTTCATGTTTTGGGTCATAACCCCCCCCCCCTTTTCCCTCCCGCAGGTGCATGTTCACATTATACTCATCTCTTTCTGCTACTGTCGGACTTATTCAATAATTTTCTGCCCCCTTTGTCATCCCTTTAGCCCCCCTCCTTCCTTTGTCTCCTCCGACTGCCCTTCAAATCTTGTGGGTCTGGCTGGGTGTCTGTTGTCTTCCTCATTACTGACTGTTCAGCCATTTGATTTTCTGAAACGGCTGCTGTGCAGCCATGCCGGGACCTTCTCATCCCTATTATTACCCACAACACACACATACGTGTTTTGTTGTACTTGTGAAGACCATGACCCTAACCAATGTTGTGAGGACCCCTTTCTTTGCTGATACTGGGAACATTTAAAAAAAAGTTTTACCACCAGGTGGAGGTAGAAAGTCACTTCAAATGTTAAAAAAAAGGCGTTCATACAACACCTGAGTTTAGCAGTAGTTGTGAGGACCAAGCGGTTGCTAGGCAAGATCTATTTTTCTCGGTTTTTGAGCAGCAATCTTGGATAGTTATTATCTCTTTAGAGGTCCCAATCCTGTATAAGTGCAATGGCTTAATTATTAATGAATATATTTACTATATTTGGTAATTGGTTTTGTATTTATATAGCGCTTTTCTAGTCTTGATGAACACTCAAAGGGCTTTACAGTACAGTTTTACATTCACCCATTCACACACACATTCATACAGTGCATCTAATCGCAGCACTTTGTTATCCTATGGGGGGCCTTTCGGGGTTCAGCATCTTGCCCAAGGACACTTCGGCATGCAGATGGGTCAGACTCGGGATCGAACTGCCGTCCTTCAGGTTGGAGGACAACCACTCTACTAATTTAATATTTATATATATCTATATATCTATATATATATATATATATAAGTTAATATTTAACTTATTAAAACTATATCTGGATATATTATATATATATATATATATTTACTATTTTTATAGTTTTACAATCATATTTGTCCTAAGATGCTCTCAATACTCTATACTAGTGGTTTTCCAGCAATATCGGACATATACAGGCTTATAATAAACACTCAATGTACAGAAAGCACATATTGTACATATTACATATTTTATTAGAGCCTGAGCAATGACAGGCACTGACAGACAGTGAGGCCCTATTGATATTTTTAAGGATTATTATTATTATTCAGGCAAATGAATTGGGTTTTTGAGGGCTTTAAGAAGCTAAAATGTTTACCAAAAGTTGAAGAATTAGAAAGTGGTGAAAATTTACGTATTCTGGAAGAATTTTCAATGGCGTGGCAAGATGGCTCAACGTTGCCCCCGAGACCCCTGGAACGCGTTCACATTGACCCATCTTCACAAAAAATCGATACAGAGGTTTATCATGACCAGACAAACCAGACAAACAGAAAAGTCTCAGGTGCAATTGGAAAAATGCAACAGGAAGCTTGATATTTTGCATTTAGCGGCCATTTTGGCCGTATTCCACATTTTTACTTTGAGGTACTTGTACCAGGGCTTATATCAGATCAACTTCAAATTGAAATGAGTGTCCTCACAACAAGATGGAGCTACAAACAAACTCAAAGATCGTTTAATCGTCGCACGTGTGACGGTGGCGTCAAAGTTTGATTACATGGACCATGAATCCTTTGATGCTGAGCTGTAAACAAACAATTCCACTCCTGCAGTGACAGGAATCATTATGTCTTGCAATCTGACGTCTCTTTCTCTCTCTCAGAATTGGGACATTTCCTCAAACCGTGTAATCATTGAGGTACGGCGAAGGTTCATTCCTCGCCAAAGGAGACCATGTTGTCATAACTCCACTGTGCATTGTCCTATCACCACCAAACTTCTGTCTCATGATCAGAGTCCAAGCCAGAATAGCTCTATGTGTCAATATTACTGTAGACATTATTCATTTTTTTCAGGAAAAACGCTTGCAACGCTTTAAAATGCATGTGCTCGGACCCGCTCAGTGCTGCTTTGCAGTCCTAGAAATGTTAGAAATTGTATTTTATAGTTGGTACTTTCCAGGGTTGAGCAATACTGGTTATAACATGCTATTCCATGATCTGGTTTACGATTCTTGTTCATTTTATATTCACATGAGGTTTTCACTGAGATAACGTTATGGTGCTGTGGAGATGTGATTTATTATGTTGCAAAACTGAATTTTGTTTCGCATAAAGTTTGTGTTACTGTAATGTGGTATGTTCCATTGAATTGATATTGGGAATCCTCATAGATCAGCAGGTGTAACAGTTCTTCATCAATCTGTTTCTGCATTCTAATGTTGCATTGCCATTACGATTGAAAAATCAAAAATATGTTCTATTAACAATTAATTAAATAAAATATGGATAATTTAGCTAATATGCACCTAAAATGAATCAATCCCATTTTACCTACAACACTGGATATTTAATTTAACTCATTTTTTCTTTAATTTAAACTAAATTTTCTAAATTAATTTAACTCAAATATTTGATTTAATTTAACTAACTTTTTGAATTTAATTTAACTCAAATATTTATATATTATTATTAGTCATAATAGTTGGTCCTCACAAGCACAGCAAAACCAACATGCACACACACACACACACACACACACACACACACACAAACACACACACACACACACACACACACACACACACACACATAACATAACAACAACAGAACATATAAAGACACAAGCAGCCTCTCCCTTTTTTTGCTATGATACATGCAGCGTCAATGAATATGTGGACTTTCTGTGCTTCTGTTTGCTGCATGCAGAGTGCCCAAACACCGGACAGTGTTGTAGTGTAGGGTAGCGTGATAGTGACAGCTAAGATTTAGCTTTTATTTTTCCAGGGCTACTCAGCAGAATGTAAAAAGTGCCTCCATAAAGAAGTGTATCTTAGAGCGACTGCCTGTGATTCCACACCACAGTTGGCGATGACACCACCATTTCTCTTGGTGACGGATGCACTGTTGTATCCTCCCAACTCTCTGCCCCACTGTGGTTATGAATGTTGCTGGCAAAGCGTGGAAACACTGGGGCAAGGCCTTATTTTTTGTCCGAGGAAGATTTCTTTTCGAAACAAAATCAGTAAAAAAAACTCAAGAGCATGAACAACATGTGTCACCCTCATTTAAACATATTTTTAATCCTTGGCTTGGAAATTCGCTGATCCCAGCAGGCGCAAACCCTTGCATCCAGCTGGACCACTGCATGGGACGTCTCAACACCCCCCCACCAACCACCATCTCACGGCCTACAGTAGGGTTACACTATCTCTAGGAATTTGATGGCGTGCGCTTGAAGCAAAACCAGAGCTTCCTTTTCATATTTTGCTTTTCTTATATTTAATCAGCATACAAATTAGGCTCAAGTGATTGAGCAGCCAACCATAGGTTTTAAGGCCTCTTGTCTTTCCCAGTGACATGAATTTGACATATGACAGACGAGGAATCCTATGTTCATGTCCAATATCCAACTGAAATTCTGTTAACAGATTTAACATTCCAATATATATATTATTATATTCTAATAATAATATACTGTAAAAACACAATGTTCAAACAAGACCATTAAAGTTGTTATGCTGCCACATGAAACACTAAAAACATTTTTTATTCATATATGACTATGCCCCCATTCAAGGCTGTGTGACCCACCAACACACACACACACAACCCTCCTGCATTCAGTCTATTCATTATCTAACCCCCTAAAGCGGTCCAGAGGGGCAAACTGTGTGGTCACTGCAAGCCAAACATGCTTGGAGGCTGCAGGCCAGAGCCAAATGGCTCAGGCTCTGGCCTGCCCTAGGTGTCAACAGGCCCCCTTGGCCCTAAGTGCCAGGCTTCCTCCTGAAAGAGAAGAGGAGATCGAGAGCCAGATAGAGAGCCATCTCATTACCTACTCCCCGGGGCTGCAACTAAGCAGGAAAGTGTGAGGGCCATGTCACCTCTGTGGATGGCCCTCATGAATTGTGTTTAATTGAAATCTGATATATCTGAGTCCCCACTTGGCGCACTACCAGTCAAGCAGCAGACTGGGTTTCATCCTGCCAAGCGAAGTTGGAAAAAAAAACTGGAAGGACCTCCATTTTTCACATTTTCGCATCTTCCCAAACTCACATTCTTGCAATCCACAGACTTATTGATTTGTTTGTGAGCTGTGAACATGGACCATCGTTGGCGGGGCTCTAAGATAGTAAGAGCTGATCATAGAGAACAGTTTGATGCTAACTGGGTGTACTCTGTGCTGACCTTGGCTGAAGTACACAATGTAGGCTTGCTGAAATCCCAGCCTCTCACAGAGGTGATGCCAGGTGGGGATACAGGCAGTGAAGATGCATCCACACAAAGAGCTGTTTAACTGTCCAGAGGCCCTCTGGGTACTCCACCTTTCACTTTACCCTTTTAATATTTCATATCCTGGCCCCAACCACGCTCTGGCCAAATGCCTCTGTATGGGTTGCTGGAATATGGATGAGAGTGCACATTTACCCATTTACCTGGATGTCAGTCGGAAGCAGCTCTAAACATACACCTCTCCCCTCGCAACCTCACCTCTGCTCACCTCGCTGGGCCCAGAGCTCGCTTGTTAGAGAGAGTAGGATGGATCGAAAGGCGAAGAAAATAGACAGAAAAATCCTACAAACAGGAGCCCGGGGATAACAAATACACACGTGTGGAGAAGATGTTGGACATAGAGGAGGTGGATTATACAGGTGACCAACATAACTAATTCATTAGTGACTATAGCACTTTAAGTAACATTTTAGAGAGGGAGTATTTCTATTTTATGCTACTGTATAGTTCTACTTTTCTAGATCCGTTTTTAGGGGGGCCATTAATACTCAACTACATTTATCATACAGCAGGTTTCTTGCCTGCTGGTGTTGAAGCTGCTGCTGCAGATTGTCTACTGAAAATGTCACCTATACAGAAGAAAGGCCTCAAAATGAATTATTTGGGTGAAATGCTGCTCCACTCTGTGAATACCTTGCTCGGCTCATTCCTCTCTGACAAGGTCGGAGTGAGCCGTGGCGCTGGGCAGTGAACGACATGTGTCACTGCACAAAAAAATCAAGCAAAAAAAATGTAATTGCTAAACAGTCCCTTCTGTGGATTTGATTATTTACACAATAAATGGTCTAATCTCTGAGACACAAGTTACTTCTTTCACTTGTTGTGTTTTTGTATTGCATTGTGTAACTACAACGGTACCTGACAAATTTATCCATTTCTTCTCCCAGGCCTGAATAACAGAGTCCTCCTCCCTCTTGGCAACCCTGTTAACCAGTCGTTTACGTCCTCTTCTTTCTTCAGGTTTGGGGAAACCTTTGACTTGGTTGGTTTTGCTGGGGCTGGGGTCTCTGCTGGAATTCTTGAAGCAAATGTGGCACGTTCCACTCAGGGGGGGGCTTTGGAGACTTAACAGTGTCCTCTCTGCCCCTGGGCGCCTGTGAAGTGACTTGTTTACTGAAAACAAGAGCAGGTTATAACTCAGCAGTGTGGAACAGGTTTCTCCTGCCACTGTATGGTATTGTATTATATTGTGTTGTGTTCTTTCAATGGTACCTGAAACTGACAGAGCCTCCCTGCTGCTCTCTTTTCCTGCTAACAAATAGTTGTCCTCCTCCTGGATCAGTTCCATTATGGACTTTTGCTTCGTCCTTTTTATGGGGCTGAGGTATGTCTACCAGCCATGGTGGGCTTTTTCTCCAACCAGGTAAAGGAGGCTGGCTTTTCAGACTCTGTTGAACTGTCGGTCTCATCCTCCTCATGGCTTTACCAGTTAACTGAGATGTGGCGCTGAGAAGGGATAGTTGTGTTTGGTTTCTTCTCCGTGGTAGAAACACTTTTATCCAGATTGGAAAACCTGATGATAAGAAGAGAAAGTAAGATTTAATATGCACCTTAAAGCAGACAAGCCGAAAATTAACTCAATTAAAATGTAATACTTGATCCTAGCTCACAGCACAGTCAAGCCACAGTGTATCAATTTGGTCACTCAGCAGATTTGTTGTCATTAAAGTTTGAAGCACTTGCATGCAGTACAAAGTTGACAAAACTCTCACCTGTCATGGCTCTTCTCATATCTTTCAGTGACATAGATCTCTGGGAACAACTTTGATTATCTAACTCATTCTTCTTTGATGTGATGCAGCAGGTGACCAACTAACTAGTTGACGGACTCTTTTGGAAGCACCTGGGCCCGGTGTTCTCCCTGCTATAAAAGGCCCCTCCTCCTGGCTGAGACACTCTCTCTCACTCACCTGACTTTTATGCCTTGTCTTTGCTTTGTGCTCATCCATCCAACATCCTTCCCGTACAACACACACGGTTCACTCATGTATCCATGCACCCTAACTACTGATTACACTAATGAACACACATCATTGCCTTCTGAGGTCATGTTTCTTTCGTTTTCAGATTATTTTATTTAAATAAATTATTGTTTTTTGTCTTTCAACCAGCATCTCCCTTCCTGTCGTCTAGGCTTCTGAGCCGGGTCGTGACATGGATTGAAACACTTGACCCGGCCCTCCATCAGCATATTGGTGAGTAGATGATGAGTAAATTTCATTTTTGAGTGAATTTTCCCTTTAAGGACTTTGTTTGGGGTTATGAAGTCCTCACCAATAAATGAGTCAGCTAATGATTTCTCTACCAAGAGATTGAACAAAACATCAATACAATACGACATCGATACAATATTTAGATATTATATCAAATTCTGATCAATTTCATTTGTATAGAGCCAAATCAAAACATTCATAATAAGGCACTTTATATAAAGTCAAGACCAACAGTTCCTACAGCGAGCACGAACTTTGATGACTGTGGAGAGAAAAAAACCTCCTTATTAACAGGAAGAGACCTCAGGCAGAAACAGACTCAATGTGGGCGGCCATCTGCCTTGACTTGTTGGGATGAGTGGAGAAAAGTGGGGAAGAGAGGAGAGGTGGGTGGAAAAAAGGGGAGAGAAGAGAGAGGACTCTAAAGGCCAAAAGCCCCCCACAATCACTGCCATGCACAAACTAGTTTAAGATTGGACACTACACTTAATGCTGTTAGGCTGTGGTTTAATATTTCGTTAATATCTATGGTTAAAGACAATGTGTTACATAGAGTAATTATAGCTAATGATTGCAGTGTGAGAGAAGAGCAGAAAGTGTGGTGTGTTTTGAAAGAAACCAGTGAATACATTTTTGTCTAATAGACCTTTTTTTTGGGAATTGGTCCGTCCGCATGTGATAAGGGTGTTAAAAATGTATGATATATAACTATTGAGCCAGCAATTACATTTTAATTAGGCAGTAATTTATGATAATTTGTCTCCTTTCACAGCAGAACAGTTAATAATTATTAATTAGCCGTTGATGATTGGTCCTTTGAACATGTACCCTAATGGCCAATTCTCAGCCTATGAACATAGACCTCTGCAAGAACCGCCGACTATGGGTATAAACACGTATGAGAGGAAAGACGTGGAAAGAATATAGAAATATGAGACAAAAACAGAAAACAGAAACATGTCATCCCCATCTGTACTGGCACCAGATTTGTTCATGTTACCAGGCTGGCTATGTGTGCCTGCCAAGTCCATCCATCTATCTCTGCCTCAGTGTGCCAAGCCAACAGAGAGAGAAAGATGACAGGAATGCACACCAGGAAGACTTATGCCAAGTGGAGTAAAGTAGAGACAATTTAAAGGCACAGGCAGAAAGCAGAGAGCCACACCTTCCCCAGTCCTTTATCAACAACTGTTATTTGTCTAACAATTTCAAGTGGTTGAAATTATCTGTGTCTTTGGCTTTAGATATTGACCCCGGGCTACTTTCACTCATAAGTGCTAGCAGATTGCTGTTGGTGCTTTCCACTTCATGCCACTCTCTCTCAGTGATGTTTCTTATTTGCTGTCTCCATTTCCTCACTTTCCCTCTTTGCCTGTGAACCTCAGACCCTTTGGATTTACTTTGATATACTTGCACATCTTGACTTGTGGAGCTAGATTCCCACAGATAAAAGGTAGGGAGGAATATTCATCAGCACCTTTTTTGAAGATGCACATCAGTGAGGTAAGTTAGAGGGTAGAAAGCTACAGGAGGGACTGTGGCTTTGGTTTTCGCTGGACAAGTCAAGAGAGGACAGAGCTTGTCAAAACACTGCTTTTCGGCTGGATTCAAAACCAGCAAGGTGAAGTCAAGCTAACCCCTGTTAAACCCTCTCACTGATTCGAACTATTCATTCGTTCCACTATTATATTTGAGTCTTCAAAGGGGCTGTGTCAAAGAGGCAGAGAGGAGGGTGTTCAAAAGGCTGTGACAATCATGAAAGTCTGTGGCTATGAAATAAATTTGGGTTCCTTTGTACGTCCAATCCCTCTGTAGGCTGCTCCGTTTGATAAGTAAAATACATCTTTAAGATATTTAGCACATATTAAAATTAATAACAGCATTTTCCAAGTTTCAGATATATTATACATATTTTTAACTTCTCCTCCAGGACATCTCCTTTTGATTAAATATCTCTCTCCAGTTTTTGCTCATAATGCGGAGCAGATATGTGAAATGGGAGGGAGAGGGATATGGTGACTTTACTGTATATTCTAAAGACGTCTGTTCGTAAAGCTGGTTGGATCATTAAAGACAGACATTGTGTGAGTGTCTCTGCAGCGTTTTTCCCTATCTGCTGTCAACTTCCTCCTCCACCTCTGAAACTCAATTTGATGGACACAAAATCGTAGTCTCGTAGGAGCGTGTAAACTTAACGTACGAACTAAGAGTCTTCCATTAATTCATACTTGCTCACTCAGTTGTCAGTTTAGTCCTGTCTTCACACGCTCCCACCTTGTCCTTATTTCTGCTTCTCACCATCGCACACATTGGTTGTTTTTCTCCATATGGTGCAATCTTTCCACTTGAGGTCACTGTGTTAATAGTACTCGTTTGTCCCTTTGCTTTTCTTGCAAGCTCTGAAGTAAACTGAAGTCAGTATGGTCGGAAGAAGTCCCTGCAATAAGAGGGCAGGACAACAGAACCCATTGAGACAATTATTTAAATTTATTCACCTTCTAACTTCGAGAGTATTTTTGCTAACACACATTTTCAAATTTTTTTATGTGCTGCAATCCTCATTTGACAGTTACACACCAAGCTTGTGTTTTTAAAAAGTAGCCCATAATTATATTTAATGGCCTTATGACGTAGACTCTACAACTACATCTGCATGAAAAACAAGAAGTATCCTTTCAGATATTTCCTATTAAAATAATGTTTACAGCACAGCAGTTTACTTAGGGCGGCTGTGGCTCAGGGCTTTGAGTGGTTCGATCTCAGTCTTCGCCATTCCACATGCCACAGTGTGGTTGGGCAAGATACTGAACCCCAAATTGCACCTTTTATGCACTGTATAAATGTGTTTGTGGGAATTGGTGAATGTGGAACTGTACTGTAAGGTGAGTGGTCATCAAGACTAGAAAAGCGCTATATAAATACAGACCATTTATTGAGAGAACAAACAGGAACTTTGACTGCAGGTCTGTGCCGGATTGGTTTCAAGTCTGAGACGCACTGTTTCTTCACGTCCGGCTTTGTGGCCTGTGGTCCAAATACATATTTATTTGTTTCCATATGTGCAGAATTAAATGAGGCTAATTATAGTGACACAGCTAAGTGTTGTCATACGATGTGCTTTATTGACTAGACTCCTACACAGCGGAGTATATGCATCTTTTGGCTCTTTTTGTTTAAAGACATACCATAACCCTATGCACACAAGGCAAGGCAGCTGCTAATTAAATCAATATGAGATAATGAAGTGCAATTAGAGGCACTAGCTGGGCTGATCCTGTGCTGTAAGCACTGTTTCCCTCCCTTTGGGCTAGCGCCTCTTTAGAACCTGTTTTCCACTTCCAGGAGCCACAATCCCCACAGCAACCGTTTGGAGGAGTGATCACTGAGCTCCCGAGGCTGCCAACGCATTCTCACACTCAAACAGAGTTCTGCTCTCCATTTATCCTCACCTTCCTCTCTGCAAGAACAGAGCGCACACATGCTGTTTACTCCCCCCCGCACCCCCCCGCTCCTTTCTCCAGCTTCTCACATTTTCACCTCTGCCTCTTCATGCTTCCTCTGCCTCCTTCTAACCTGGCAACTTGTTATGCTGCACATTTTTAGGATCAGTGAATTTTGCATTCCAGAGAGTCGTTATAGCTTTCAATGGTTTGAAAGACGACGGGACATGCTGTGCTCTGCTGCATGAAGTCAGACTGTTAAACACTTGTGTAAATTAAACACACCGCCTGTTTTAAATTAAAATAATGGATTTGCTATTTACCTAAATTACAGATTTATTAATTACAAAAAAAGGTACCATATCACTGCCCTGCATTCTTTGATTGAGGCCTCCTGTTACTGTTCATCATCATTATTATCACTTTACATTATCACAGTAATTATCCTCTGGGTTGCCACCTGATTCTTACAAGTCACCAGATGGCACTATTTAGCTTCCACAAACGGCCTAAAGGCCTCACCAGGAGCATGATGATGGTCGTTTCCTCTTGTGCAGAGCTCCAGCAGCAGCTTCCTCCCTCAGTCCGCGGTTGACCTCTGCAGTTTCAGGATCATATTCAACCCTGTGTTGTTTCTCTCTGAGATGGGATCAGGCAGAACAAGGTGAGCTTTTTACCAGCTAAACATCTGTGTCACACTACGAATGTGAAGACATGTCAAACCCTGATGTGAGATCTGCTGCCACTCTCTTCGATATTTACCACATAAAGTGATCTGAAAAGTCAACAAACATATTCAGATGGAGGTGTGCGGGGTGGGGGGGCGGGGAGGGGATGGTGGTTCAGGTGAAAACAGGAACTGTTGTGCATCAGGTCTGTCTTCATGCTTTCCCTTTGGCATCAGGAGCACTTAGCAGTGGCATCTTCAGCACCACGTGCAGTGACGTCTAATGGGCTTTTAAGAGCTTCGCAAGGGGACTATTTGTGTACCATCAGTGGAAGCCTGTGATCGCTATGTGACAACAGTATTTTAAGCTGGCTCCACAGCGGCGGAGGATGAGTACCCTGAGCTGTGGCTTTCCCCAGGGGAGCGCTACTGCTACTGAGATCAAACAGCTCAACTTCTCTCCCACTTTCCAACTCAGGTGTCTTTTTCCAGCGAGACAAGTGAGAAGTCTTGATTCCTCCCTTTCACCAGAAAAATGCATGTTTGTGAAGAAATAGAACAACACTAAACAGGGCGTTTTCGACACCTGCTCCGCTGAAGATGGGAAAAGTTTTGATTTGTCACAGGAGATGTTTGGTTTTCCCCAGAGACCCCGGAGTTACACTTTATTATTTTTTTCAATTGACTTCCCGATGTTGAACTACTTTGCAGGTTAACTAGTGCATCTCAAGGACTTTAAATATACTAAGGAGTGATTTTATTACAGAGTATAGCCACCACACAGTGACCTCTCTTTAAGACAACAAACACAATCCTCCTATTCTCAAAGGTAAAGGAAACACAATTTACCTGAGCAGTGTCAGGATGGGCCGGTCCCATTGGCTGTGCACTGGACGTCCTGTGATCTTCATTGTGGAACTAATGTCTCTGCTCCTCAGTGTTTTATAAACTAGACCTGCTGTTAGTCATTTATCAAGCTCAGTTTATTCTTCAAAGATATAATTTTAAAGACTCTGGAAACTGTTGATTTGTGTTGGTTTTTCCTAAAAAATATTTAAATGAGACTAACTAACAAGTGTCCTGGCACCTTCAAACTCACAAGTCCATCAGGAAATGAAGCAATGAATGTACGACATAGGTCTGTTCCAAAAGCAGCGTTCAGGAAGCCACTGAGAATCTAGAACCGTTTTCAGACATGACCTCAGTCTTTTGTACGGACTTTCTCCTGCCTTTCGCCCATGAACAACACAATAGGAGATTCTCCACTCAGACACTTTCACAACAACATAGAAATCTCCAGAGCGTTCAGGTGAGGAGGGGTGCAGCAGGCAAGATGTAACGTATTAATTCTGCTGCGGAGCCTTATCACCAAATGCTCTCTTATCATCTTCATCAGTGTCTTTTACATCTACGACACCACTTTTTCATCCTCAGATATTTGTTTTTAAAAATGTTGTGTCTGTCGTCATCAAGTCACCCACTTGCTAGCAGTGAATCATGGAAAGGATCTCCTGCTGTGCCCTCACATCGGCTCCCTCGGACATTCTGCAGACTTTTTAACAGGGAGCCGGCCCGAGAAACTCAGCAGAATGGTGTGATGGTGACTTCTTACCCCCGCTGCTTTGAAATATTCAATTGCAGCTCAGTTGGTTATGAATTCTTGAAAGCGTGAGGAGTGGACTTGAGCCGGGTCTGAGATGAGAGCCAATCAATTATCACCTCCAACATTACCTCATCACAGGAGAGGAGTGGAGGAGTGAGGGATGCTGGGATTGAATCTGACACGTTATAGGACTCTAAATCACTCAGCAGTGGTGGAATAATGTCTGTCCGAACAATTTATAAGTGACTTTTCTTTTGACAAACAAAAATATTACATCGCATTGGGGCAACGCTGCTTGTTTTGTTCCTAGATGTATGTTAACAAGCATTTAGACTAAAGTGATAAGCGTTATGGTTTGTTGTTTCATTTGTTCAAAACATCTGAGCAGTTTTAACTGCAACATAAATTAGGAGAGTTATCTCAGTAGAATTGCTTTTTCTAAGAAAAGATGACACCAAATGACTCTCTGAGGCTTTCTGGCTTTTTCTTCCTTCTGGTGTAAAGTTTGTAATAGCAACCCAAGACATCGAGAAAGCTGAAAGAGAGAAAGAGAGAGATGGGAGGGAGATTAGCAGTGTAGAGTGTGTGATGTTATCTCAGCTGTGAATGAGACAATATAATTATGATATGGAAATGATGCTGAAAGAGGAAAGTTGAGCAGACTGGAGCTTATCTTGTTAGGATGGCGCTATGCCTACCATCTCCAATATCAATTACCAATGTCTCAATAACAATTACAAAATAATTCATCTATCTGGGACTCTATTCTGTTCTCCAGTAATAATATTATATACTTGGAATCAATTTGCTGTGCTTCTTGAAACAGATAAATGAGTTTGATGCGATTCTTGCATTGTTTACTTCAGTGACAGCCAATAACGCAAATTCTGATTGGCGAAACGAGAGTGAGATAGAAACAACGAAAGAGAGTTTCATTGAACTTCTCTCACCAGGGAGAACTTTTGGTGAATGTGAGCGCAGAATACACAAATAGGTCTCCTCTCAATCTGTCATTGGAGAACAAATTCAAACTCTTTTTACCCCGCATTTTAACACGCGAACACACGAGCAGGCATATACACACACACACTAACACACACACACACAGTGAATCTGCCATTTAATAATTATGAGGCGTAAAATCCTTGCCGACGGCGAGCATACTGAAGGATGTAATTATGACCTCTTTCAGAGAGCCCACGCTCAGTGGCAATGCCTACATTTCCACCCAGAGAGAGAAAAACACTCCCAAGGAATGACGGGAAAACATGCCCTTCATTGCAATTAAGGACAATAATTCTCTGCAAGAAAATTGTTTCAATTGCTTTTCAGCCCAGGAGCAAAATGGCATTGATGGGGGTGATGGTTTGAAATGGGGGTTGACTGTGGGATGAGGACTGACATTTTAGGTGGTGAAACTGTTGGTTAAGTGTAAATTAGGATTTAAACTATAGGAGAGATTGAAAAAAAAAATCATGCTTGCACAAATTAATTTGTATAAGCCTGATATGTATATTCTTATCGTAGCAATCGGTCTCAAGAGAAGTGGGGGATCTACAATATGTTCCTCTGTTCCACTAAACTGAAATGAATCTCTGCACTGTGTTGTCCCTCAGTTTTTACCTGAGTTCTTTTTTTGACATTTGAATTCTTTGTTGCTTTATTGAATTTCTAAATATCTTTTTAAGGGACTGGAAAACATTTATTGTTAAAGCTACTGAACAAATTCAAATATGAAAATCATGTATCCCGGTTGAAAATAAAGATGATTGTCCACAACAAAATGTATAGTTTTGAGAATTGTAATTTGCAGAGCTTTTGAGCAAACATCTAGCTGGATCATCCTTTGTGCTGTACTGGTCTGCTGCGTTTCTATATCACCCAGTTGTGTTTAATACTACTAGAAAGTGGGGGGAATATTCCCTAAGTTCCTTTCCAGTGCTACATAACAAATCTTGTTTAGTAACAGCCACAGTGTGGGACTGAAGGTCTATTCCACTGAGACGTTGTAAGTAGCGCTCATGCATGAGCTGATAAATAGATGTTGGGGCAGCAGCATGGTCTGTGAATAAAGAGAAAATCCTTCCCAGAGAGAAACCATACTTAAGCTCCGGCAGTGGCGATCGTCTCTCTCTGAAGCCTCTGTTAGAAAGAATCCTGAGTCCTCAAGTTCCAGAGGCAACGAGCTGTGACTGGCCCTGACCTTTGCCCTTGCTGCACAAGCCAAAGGAGAAATTCCTGTAAAGATCAATAGAGTATTGCATATTTATTGTTCTACAAAGACCACTAAATACAATCCTGAAATGATTAGGACGTATGGGATATCAGATATAAATAAAACAGTCATTTACTGCATTTTTGTGACGTCCATGCTCTTTCACTAAATGAATGATTGATTTACTGTAATCAAGTAATGTTTTAAAGCTGCTGACAATCAACCAGCAAAGAGCGAAAGCTATAATTTCATCTCTCAGCTAGCTCTTGCTACTTTAGCTGAGTATGCATCTCCCTGGTAAGCAAGCTGCAAAAAACATCTGGTTTCTTAAAGGGACTTTCCAGCATACATTCAAGTCTTGAAATGTGTCTTAATCTCTTACAAAGAGCGAAACTGTTGTCACTGTTTCCTTTACAATCAAAAGTGCTAACAGTGACGTTCTGTATTATTCAAATTAAGTGGTTTTATTGTTTCTACATTCTTCAAATGAAGTTCAATTCACCTCCAAAGCCGGATAGTCTCATTGGTTGAGATCACTGACTGTATATAAAGATAGATGATACAACGGCTCCCCAAAAGTGAAGCCAAAGCATCTTTATTGCCACCTGGTGGCTAGCTGCTATATAGGTCATGAACCTCGCCTCGTCCATGTTTTTCTCAAAGATGTTTTTTGTCGTTTTAGATTCAGATTTTCTTATGACACAGATGTATGTCAAAGTGTACAGTCTTCCTCCAAGTTTGGTTTTAATGTTGATGCTATAAGAATGGCATGAAAAATTCAAGATGACACCTGAGAAAACACGTATCATTATGTCCAGCCTACAGCTGGGATCTAGAAACCTGGGCAGGTAAAACCAGAACTATGTTGTTCGTAATATGGACAAACTATTAGACCCATTGTTATTATTTTACTTTTTACTTTGCTTTAATTTGTAATAAAAAAAAAATACTGTTCTATTCTATGTGCTCCTAAAATATATAGGCTATGGTGATTAAACATTTAGAATCCAATGAAATACAATTATGAAACAGATCTACTCCATCTGAAGGGGCAATTTCTTCTCCTGTCTTGAAATGTGACAGTATATAAAATGATTTCTGACATACTTTTATGATATAAGTATGAGATTTACCTAAAGCTCAGGCTGCTTCTTTGCAGCATGATGGTGAGGACAGCTGGACTGTTTGTGGGGAGGGCTGTAGGCAGGGGATCTGGATGCTGTGTTTGTATAGGAAATCCTGCGGTGGGATTGCATCTGTGGTAGCTGGCGGAACAAAGGTCTGAATGAGGAGAAATGGGCACCGGAGGGAAATGGAAAGCAGCTTTAGAGGAGGGAGGCATGCACACACGTGTGCTGGCTGTTTACATTGGGCTGGGACGCTACACGCCGATGCATTCCAGCGCTCACGGTGGGCTCACCAGATCCGGATCCATGTTTTCACGCTTGACTTTTCTTCACCTAAATGTGTGCATATGTGTCTCAGGATTCTGTGCTCAAAGCAGAAGGCTCTGTAGCTTCTTAGCAGGATAATATGTAGGAATCAGGGACCTCAGGTTGTAACTCTTTACAGCACTTTTTTCTTTGTTTCAGGTCATTTTTATGCAGCGTGTCTGTCATCTCGCTTTGGCTGTTGGTGGTTTGACAGGTAGCGGGCCAGCGGTTCGCAGTCGCATGCATCCCATATCCCTTTTCTGTCTCTAAACAGTTAACACAGCGCTTTCCCTCCCCTCTGCAGGCGGAGGGTCCTTTACTGCAATCAAAATTCAGAAGAAAATGGAATCCTTTATATGCAAAACAAACAATGCGGAGGAAATAAAACATTCAGGCGAGCTGTCAGGTCCTTTCAAGAATCAATATGAGGCCTTTCATCTGCATCCCAACCTCTTCCTGGTAATTATCCTGCATATTTTATGCCCCCCTCTATGCCTGCTTACACACAAACATATAATATACCACACACATGCACATAAACACACACACGTTGCCACAGTCACCGAAGCTTTCAAATGCACAAACATACCCTCATGTAAACAGATGCACATAAAAAAAACTAGTTTGCATAAATCTCTGAAATATTTTTGTTTACTGGTATTGGTGCACTTGTTATTATAACACAATAGTAATTTGCAACAATTATAGTTGTGTAACCTCAGTTAATTCTAAACCAACATATCTTGTATCTCACTCACATTAGGTCACACACAGTGAGAACGCAGCAGAAGAGCAGTGGCCAGTCCGACACCTTGATCAGGATTTAAGTGTTGTCAGTGACAGAGTGACGTGCCCTTGAACAGAATCACCCTTTAAGTGTCCTGTCATCACATTCCTGCCACCCATTACCAGGGCGGTGGGGGGCCTGTGGGACGACAGAGAGATTGGGCAAAGACGTCCCTCTCCTAACCAGGCATGAGCACCCCTGATGTCCGACCAGGGATAAAAAGGAGGGAGAATAAATGAGTTCTTATTGGTCTCGTGGCAGAGATAGTTAAAAAAAACTGTGGAGCTGAGTGTGAACTTGAGTGGCTGCTGGTTGAGGAGACACAAGTCTCCTCACCTCATCATGCTACTGCTAGGTCTATACCAATACGTTTTTTTATTATAAAGCAAATTTCCTCTCAGTCTGTAAGAACATTATAATCTTCGTCCAAACTATCACACCTGAAAACGTACATAATCTGACCATCCCTGTTCACTGGGCATGTGCTTGTCGGTGGAGACAGGAAGCACTTACACTGCAGTTGGTTGCTTAGTTACAGCAGATGCTACGAACGCGAAACAGCAATGGTGGAAAGTAAGAGCGGGAATTTATTTTCTTGATGAGGTGTTACTGAAAGTGTTTATAACGTTTTGCCTTCACTGCGAATTCATCAAGTTTTCAAACTAAAATGGAGCCAGCAATGTTTCCAGACTTACCCATTTCAGAAGTTTAAAAACTTGGAGTAGTTTGGACGGCCAGAGTAAAGGTAGTAACAGTGATGTGTTTTAAAACTAAAACATAGCAGTGTGGATGAAGCCTATTTCATCAAGAAAATGTTTAACTGCTGCCCTTTTTATTATTCATCTGTAATCTGCAACCAGCAAAGCGGGTCACATGATCGTCAGGGGCGGACTATCCAGTGCTACTGCTAGCAAGCTAATCTGCTAGCATGTCTTTACATCCGGCTGAGCTACAGGGCTAATGTTCACTTTAATCTAATGAACCACACTGGCTGTAAGTTCAAAGCTATTACAGGAAATGTTTCAATGAACATGTTATGATGAGAACTGATTATTTTAGATAATTGTAATCATAATTAGCAAGTCTTTACCTGAGCAACACAGAAACACCCATTATTATTACATAATATTTTGTTGTGTTTTTTTGTTGGGTGGCCTATGATGGAGTGAATTTATGATTAACATGAGAACAGCCAGGAGTGAGGTAACAGTTGCCTATAGAACGACATAGTCTGCCATAGATACAGAATTTTCACACAGGGGGCTACTGTTCATTTCCTGCGTGTGAAACCCATAATACCATTAATATTGTTTCTTTTATCCATGACCGTTCCACAACAACATGTTTATTATTGTTTGGACGAACCATGGTATAATCCTTCAATCCCATTTTTCTCCTCTAGTTCCGTATGTTCATGAAGTGGATTCTTAAAACTTGAGGATATAAACTCAAATTCTACAATCAAGGTGAAATATTTTCAACTCAGGGGAACAAATTCACCAAGCAGTCAGTCACTAAATAGTAAAAGTAATTCACATTGAAACAATTCTTAACATTTTTGATAAATAGGGAAGTTGGCTTTAACAAGTCTTCAATTGACGCCTTCTCTCTCGTAGGTTTTTCTAATATGAAAATGTTTGAGATTTCATTTTTGTTCAATCTCATTCTCATTCTTTGTGCTTCACCACTGTTCACCCTCTGCAATTCAAAATTGTAGCGCCGCATCGAGACCTTTTCCATACTTTTTTGGCTTCAGAAAAAAGAAATCCAAGAAAAAGAGGTATGAATGAACACTTTTACTTATGCTGTATTATATTTGCAATTGTAAGCAGATGTTCAACACTCAAATAAATCATTTCGGTGTAATGCTGACAGAGGAAAACAAAAGTGTTCAGCAACTGACAAACTGTGAACGAAGGAGAAAATCTGCGTTTCTTTCTTGTGTCTTTAGCTTGATTTTCAGGGGGTGAAACAGAAAATCGGCCCAATGACGATCCTCTGAGACACAAAGCCCACGTTGGAGTGAGTATGGGCCTGGAAGGGTGTGATGGAAGGGCTGTAATGAGGCATAGCAGACAATGAAATATTAAAGTTTCTAATTAAATAGAGAGACCTCTTCCACTCTCGTCAAGGTTGTTTGGACCATTATCTCTGCCATGTGATCAGCAGTGACCCGATCCATTTAGGAGTTCCCATGTGCTGGAACTGAAAAGAGCAGCACAGACACACACACCACTCAGTTATACTGTACACGCACACACGCACGTACACACGCACGTACACACACACAGACACACACATGTTTATACAGCTATCTTACTGAGGACACTCATTGGCATAATGCATTCCTTAGGCCCTTACCCTAACCATCCAAACTAAATGCCTAACCCTAACCTAAACCTAATTCTAATTCTAACCCTAAAACCAAGTCTTAAGCCCCAAACAGTCCATTAAAGGGGGGTCACAATGAAAGGACCGGCCGGGAGGTCCTCAATTATCCACAAAATGTCCTCACTCTGTAGGTTGTAGGCTCAAGCTGGCCCTCACAAAGATAGCTGTACAAGAGCCCACACACAAACACAAACACACACACACACACACACCTATCACAAATCTCCGTCAACCTGCTGAAGAGATATTTGCAATATCTTCAACAGAGACCTTCAGACTGTATACACTTTATACAACTGACAGCCAAGCTTTGGTTAAGAAAAGGAAAACAGTCTCTGGAACGAGGGACTGCTGCTCCTTTTCCACTGGTCAAAAAACCCACTTACAAACACTAACATCAGGCTTTTGTCTGCACTGGTAATCGGCATTCATCCCAGGTCTAATGACATGGGTATCTTTATTTTAGCAGTTTAGATGCTGACGCTACATCTTTTCTGCGTGACGTTATGCGGGCATTGGCACGTAATTATTAAAGTTAGTGAACAAAATGTGCAAACAGCAATTTTTCTTTACATCGTGCAAGTATCAAAACTGGCAGGACAGTGAGGTCAGAGGGCATCTCATTATAAGTTGCAATGTCGAACATGACTATATCGGGGGGATGACTATACCAAAGGAATTAAAGAAAATAAGGCAAACTCCTCGACTGGCAATGGGAAAGGACTCAATCCATTTCTTTAGCAGGTTTATCTGTGTTAACAAAAACAGCATATACATATGTCATAAACATCTTTTACATCAAAAGTAACAGGTATATGCCCGTGTAACTTTATGTTGTTTTCTGAAGGTGTTCAATTTCTAAAGCATGAAATGTGTCTGAAAAAGAAGGACGGACGACAGACGGACAGAAAGAATGAAAGAAAAAAAGATGCTTTCAGGAGCAGTGGACTGGACTTTGTGGGTGTCAGAGGTGAAGCAGCACTTCTTCTATAAAACTCTCCTCTGCTGTGGAGCATGCATCTGTAAGCAGCTTGTTTTCTCCAACCTGGTGAAAATGTAAAAAGACCTTGCTCTTTACAAGCACTGAGGCCTGGGACAAAGAGACCTGGGGCCAGCACACAGCTGTATATTAAGCAGCCAGCCATTGTGTGTGGAATAACTACTACTATCCTTGCTTGAATTTTAATCATACTGTTTTATTAAGCTCACTGGGGTTTTCCCTTCACATAGTTTTAATGATTTGTCTAGTATTTTGTAACCATATACACTGTAAAGGTCAAAGTCAAAGCAAAAATATATTTCTCATTCAAAAATGATTGGATTTGTGCCTTTATTGACTTTGCAAACCTTCTCTATATGTATCACATAGAATTGAATGTACTAATCCTTCATCATATGCTGTTTTATTTCATGTATCTCTACTTGCTAACCTGTTTATAACAGAATTAAAAGACATGAGAATTAACCTGACAATATTACATCATACCTAGACTATGCAATTAACCTGCAATTACACAGTTTATAGACTAAGAGACTCTTAAGTGCTAAATCAATATTTTTCGTTGCAGTGTTCACTCGCTCTGCACCTTGCACCCTAACGTATGAGCACATACTCAGCAGGGAGGAGGAATGTAGATATAACCATAGATATCATATATAAACGCTAGATGTCTCGTCTGCGTTGCCGGCCAACGGAGACGAACGTCCGCACATGGCGGCCATCTTGCTAGGGGGCAGCTCGCTCACCCATAACATTGTGTTGGTAGTGGTAAATAACCATAACTTGCTCAATTTTCAACCGATTTTAAAATGGTTTGGTTTGTTATGAACGTCAGAGATGTAGATATGACACTGCATACTTATGAATAATTATGTTATTTTCTAAAAAAAATGAATACTTTATGCAGTGTCATAACTACATCTCTGACGTTTATAACAAACCAGATTTACCACTACCAACACAATGTTATGGGTGAGCGAGATGCCCCCTAGCAAGATGGCCGCCATGTACGGACGTCCGGCTCCGACGAACGAGACATCTAGCCTTTATATATAAATCTATGGATATAACAGCCAACTGGGCACCAATTGGTGGCACTCTGTCCCCTGCAGGAGGAGTTCCCAACTACATGTACATTTGATTTAAGTGTCACTTAAAACAATGAGCTTCTCTGCAGCATGAATACGAGACCATCCTTGTGTTAGCAAAAAAGACAACATTTCAAAATGTCCTCTATCTTATTTCTTGGGGCAAAAATCTTGGCCGTTCGACTTATTTTTACATATGCAACTAAACATGGTCATGCTTTTTTAACATGCTATGACGCAGTTGGATGTAATTCCTTGTGGATCTTGGCTGTAATAGGGACATGAATACAGTCTCAGAAATGCAATACAATATTGTAAAATTCTCACGGGATAAAGAAGAACGTGCCTGAATTTCACTAACACCATCTATCCATCCATCCTTTCATCTTTCCTTTCATTCATGAATTGTCGACTCTTGCCAGAGACTCTGCTCCCCATTCACAAAGTGCTGCGAAGCAAACAAATATGATCAGATCCAAACAGAACCCTACAAACACACACACACACACACACACACACACACACACACACACACACACACACACACACACACACACACCTTTCCTGTGAACTGTCTTGATCTTGCAGGCGCATGAGGCAGCATCAGGCACGCTACACTGATCACCCGCTGCCCCTGAGCACAGCTCCAGTGGCTGCGATGGCATGCATGGACGTATACAGTGTGTGTTAAGCTCCTGTTGCTCTCTGACTCTGTGCTCCTAACTTCACTTCCTCCCCCTCCTCCCCCTCCTCCCCCTCCGCTCTGTTCTCCCTCTGGAGACTTCAGCCTGATTGGATTCTGAAAGAGAGATCGAACATAGAGGTCAAAGAGAGCCTCGAGGACGGTCCTCATCTTAGTATGTGTGTGTGTGTGTGTGTGTGTGTGTGTGTGTGTGTGTGTGTGTGTGTGTGTGTGTGTTGCCATGGGCCTCTGGTCAATTCATGTGCACCTTGACAGGAAAAAAACACTGTTCCATATCTTTTCCATGTAAGATTTCCACCTTATGAGCGAGGATCTTATGAACTGGAAACTTATACGAGTGCTGGTTATGTTGGAGTTTATTGGCATGAAGGTAACTGCAGCATAATGAGCACAAATTAAATGCATGCATGTACATTATTAACCTTTCGTTTACAATGTGTCATCAAGGTGCTTTGTCACCATGTGATCACCTTATTAATCTCACTGCACGGGACATCAGGACATGTTTTTTTTTTGCTGACTAGAATCGGGCCGCGTCCCTCCAATCTTGAGCTCTTGGAACACGCAGTACAATACTAATAGCGGCTGCCGTGCCTGGGTTAAACCTACGCTCAGCGATATAAGGACCGTGAAGTCAATTAATTTCTGGCTGCTTAATGACTTGGAACCTCGGAGGTGCAGACACCCCTCCCCTCGCCCACATCTCCAGATTGATTGAGTGGATTTCATGGACATGCTGCAGCATCCACAGAAATGCTGTGAGGAATGATCACATTCAGTTTTCTTATTACCTCCATGTTTAAATGTCATCAGGATCCTTTACTTGCACTTACAAAAATATCGGCTGAATTAATATATTCACGTCCAAAAGGTGAATTTCAAATAGGTATATTTTGCTGTAGGGAGAGCCAGCCAATCATGAGGATGTTTGTCATAACCTATAAACTATGATGCACATGACATGCAGGTATAATGTGAAGGTCACTGTGTACTCTGTGTACATGTGTGCACAGACTGGACTTTTTCCCCCCCCTGGATATCATCATTCTAACTGCGCGATGCAAGGAGGCGAATAATTACGTCACTCAGAAAACCATCAGTCCTCCACGCTTGGGTCACTTCCTTGTCCTCCCTCTTCTCCCTCTCTACCCTTCTCTGTTCTTCTGCCCCGTCGGCGCATAAATGTCCCCTTGACGGGAAGGAAAACTTCATTTCTGCATCCTGTCCTCTTGTTTGTTTCCTGTGGTTCCTGTGAGAAGCACACACACAAAAAAAAAAATGCACTGATCACTATCCCTGCTGTTCAAGGCTACTCGAAGGTTCTTGTCCTCTCGTTCTCTCCTGGGCAGGGAAGGACGGAGGGAGGGGGAAAGACAGGGGAGAGAGCGAGAGATTGAAAAAGATGGTGAGCAAGAGAGAGAGAGAGAGAGGGAAGAAAGATACGGGTGGTGCTGTGGCAGGTTGTAAGTGAATGAACGCGTGTGGGTGCGGGAAGGCGGGGTGGGCAAGCTGTGAAATTGCACCAGCGACACCGCTCTGCACACCTCTTCCACCGAGGCCTCAGCCAGTCTCCTCTACTGCCCCCCCCCCCCCACAAACTCTCAGCTCCCAAACCCCAGAACCCCCCCCCTCCTGTCTGTCTTTTTTTTCCTTTTTTTTTTCAGGTCTGCTGCACACGGGGCGGAAAAGATCGTATTTATCACCTGTCAGCATTTGGCAGCCCTGAGTTACGCGACGCAGGACAGCATAAAATTATCATACACAGGCATGAAATTACAAAACCGCCCGGGGACCCCACAACAAAATTATTTTATTATTTCCCCCCTCCCAAAAACAGGATGGAGGGTGTTTGGCTGTGAGGTGAGGAGGTGACAGGTGAGAAGTGGGGGTGACAGATGGGGAAAGAGGAGGGGGGGGATACAGTGGAGAGATGTGGGAAGTGACAGAGAGGAGAAATCCAAGAGGACATTTTGGGAAACTGTCCTTCACACTCATTGTGTGAAAAAACAAAGACGGGCTCAGTTGGTCCAAACAGTGTCCGTGAGGTCTCCATCTGCTGCCCCTGTTAATCCTGTTGTACTGAGTTTTACCACAAGCAATCAAAACATATATTACATGTCACATTAGTTATAATTAACTTGCTGTTTCGTGTAATAAGGACCATGTCTCGAATTGCAAATGCAAAAACTAGAGAAAGACTGTAACTTCCACTTTAGCAAAGAACTATCATATTTCCTCAAGCTGAGGGAACAGGCCTTTATTAGAGTCAGGCCTTTATCCCTAATTCTCTCTGTTTGATCTGTCTTTTGGTCGGGTTTTGGTGTAAAGGTTTGTTCCGATCCTTTCCAGTTTGCCCTGTAAAATGTACGACCTCCTGCTGCTGATACAAACTCAACTCTTCTTTTTATCTTTTCAAATTGAGTGTTTCAGTAGACAGTTACATTTCATTCCTCCAGCCGTTGAAGTGTGTCAACATGCTGGACACAAGAACACACAAGTCATGTCATGTTATTTGATCATCCCAGTAGTTGTAGACTCCAGAGCGTGAACAAAGCTGGGAAACAGTTGCAGCCATAACATATGCAACCAGAATGGCATTCAGAAGATCCCCTTAACTTCAATTAGGCTGCAAATACTTGTTCACACTCATAGATATCCGTTCCCTAAATATTTGTGATCTTTTTCATCGAGGTCCATGAATTATTGCCTGGCAAATGAAAATAAATGCCTAAAGTTTCACTAATCTGTCGAGTAATTTTTGTGTAATGTTACAAACAAAACATAAACCCAAAGTAAATGAAAAAAGACTTAAAATAATACTTTCTTAATTTATAAATACTAAATAACTAACTAAAAACTAAATGTTCAAAATAGCCTCATTCTGTTTTTATTCAGTCAACTAAAACAGAATAATCTACATTAAATGTAACAGGTTTGCACTTTGTCTGTTCAGTCAACAAACCTGCAGAGGATATACATGTGTGCTGATTGGGTAACATCCCTGACCCACACACACCCAAACTCAGAATATGAGAAAAATGTATCAAAGTTTGTCGCGCATTGCTTCAAATTCATAATTTGTGTCCAGAGTTGATACAATTTGTTCATGTTCTTAAAAAAATTGGATATATGATGGGTACTTGTTTCTATTTTTACCTGCAAAGGCTTTTAAACTGACCTTTTTAATCTGCATTTGTAAATCTGCTTTCTTGGCAACATAATCCATCTATTGTGGATGTGTGTGTGTGTGTGTGAGTGTGTGTGTGTGTAGGAGGGGATGGCACTGACAGAGGGAGAGGTGGCTTTACATAGGTCCTTCATAATGCTGTGGGTATACTAAATGCTTCATTAACGCCACACACAGGAAATGGCGGGGTCAATATTTATAGACCCTGCACAGAGCACTATGTAGATATGGGATCTGTTGGCTTGCATTCCAGGGAGGAGAATCAAATTAAGTCAACGAGGGACTGGAGTTTTTCTCTCCTGGTCTCTCTTCCTCTGTGAAACGGTCAATTTCCCAACGATCGACGGTGGTGGCTGGCCACCGCAGGCTTGACCCCGAAAGTGTGGAGAGGAGGAAGTGCCGCACTGATGCAGAAGACAGTCAAGGTGGAACTGAAGAGAACTCTTTAGGATGCTATTTTTTCCAGTGAGACATTTATGACACAAAAATCAGTCACTTTAAAATAATAATTCTATAATTCATTTCCTTCCTCTACCTACTTTCTGTACTTTGCTAGTTTTCACAAGTGCATTTTAAATACTTCACACATCTGGTAAAAACTCACTTTAAGTGAAAACTTTATAGATAGAGGTGGAAAAAACACAAGAAAAACCTCCCGAGCTTTGACTCCAGACGGTGGAAATGTGCAATGTAAATAGCTTTGGAAGAAGAAGTGGAGAAGATGAGACTCTGTGTTACATTCGCACAAAGAGAGGGATTGGGGAAAGGAGGAGGGGATAGGGAGAGAGAGAGAGACAGAGCGAGGCAGAAAGAGAGTGAAGGTATTGCCATAATTCCTGTGTGTCGGCATGGCTGTTAGGAGCTCAGGTGGTTGAGCGTTTGCCCCGGCCAGGCCTCATCAACGTGAAGGGCGATCTCATCCCTTCTGCATCTCTCCTCTCCTCTGCTTGATTAATTGGGTTCCAAATACGCCGGCGGAATACGTAATGTGCCCCCCCCCACCGGAGCGCCCGCCTTACCCACCCCACCCCACATCACCCTCTCCACCGACACCGACACCCTTTCTCTCCCTTCCACCTGCCTCCCAACCTCATTGCCCCCCCCACCCCCTCTTCCCTCTGTCTCACCTCCATCTCCCACTCCTCACCTCAGACCCTCTCTCATTCTCATTCCTCTCTCTACCTCTCTCTCCATCTCTGTGCGCGCTGGCAATCTCCAAAACGCATTAGCATACACTTGGTATTCTGCAGGCAGGCCGAGGTGGGGGGAGAGAGAGAGAGAGAGAGAGAGAGAGAGAGAGAGAGAGAGAGAGAGAGAGAGGGAAAAAAAATGATGAAATATGAAAAACAATTTAACAATAATAATGACGCTGATGATAAAATTAATTATGCCCGGGGAATGGCGGATGAGGAGGGGGGGAAAAAAAGAGAAGGAGGCCTCGGCGGCAGTCGCTCACTTAATTTGATTCCCAGACGCTGGCGGATATCAGGTGCCATTTGACAAGTAGACACAATGCCTATAGTGTGTGTGTGTGTGTGTGTGTGTGTGTGTGTGTGTGTGTGTGTGTGTGTGTGTGTGTGTGTATGTGTGTGTATGTGTGAGTCGTTATAAAGGTGCCATCACAAGCGCGTACGACAACACTGGCGGTCGTTCTTCTTCTCTCTCACAGTATGTGTTCATATAGTGACACAGTGGATGACGGCACACCCTGCAGACAACACGGCTAACGTGCGTGGTGGGCATGCGTACATGTCAGCCCACCCACATCTCTGCCTGCACATCCCTGTTTCTTTTTCTCTCCTCTCCTCTTTTTTTTTTTTTTTTTTTTTTTTCTTTTCTGAGAAGCCTGCGAAAAAGGAAAAACACATTCTGCTTTTCAGCTGAAAACCCACATCTGTAGCCGGCACACAACTCCGCAAACATGTTGCAGTGAGTGATGTCGCCTCCATCTACCAAATGTAGATTTTCCACAACATGTTTTTATTTCCCTAGTCCTCTGAAAAACACGCAGCTTCTCCCCCTGGGACTTTGACTGACACATACAGGCTTTAGGGGTAGGAGTCAAGCATGACTGGCTCTCTTGGGGGGGGGGGGTGGGTTTAACATTTTAGAGTATTTTTCTCCACAACGATACCGCCGCACTGATCTGTTCTGTAGAAAACGCTCTCTGGCACTGCTATAGTAACTCATCTCATTAGGATAAACGATGAGATCATCCTGGGTGGGGTCTGTTTCAATCTCCCCGCATCTCATGTTGCATTAACACGCCTGTCGTCATGAATGTGCCACGCTGTGTCCCTTTGTGTTATTTACACTGAGGCTTAACAGTTCCACTTTTTCCCCCCGCTCCACAATTCCAAAACTGCACCGCGTAGGAGCAGAGTAATAAAAACATCCTTATCTTCCTTATCCAGACAATCTCCAAGGTTTAGGCTCTCGCTCTCTGTCTTCCTCCGTGGGTATCTTTACGTCTGCGTGCGTGTGTTTTTTGTGTTAGTGTGTGTGACAGAGAGAGAGAGAGAGAGAGAGAGAGAGAGAGAGAGAGAAGAAAGATGAGAGTGGGAGAAGGAGGGGTGGGCCTTGATAGAAGTGAAAGGGGGCAGAGACCGGTGGCTGCATTGATTTAATTTGCGGAGGTTTGCACGACGGCGAGGCATCCCTTTTAACGATCACTAAATTGTTTTCTGACAGAACCCCACCAAGCAATTTCTCCCCCCCCGACATTTGATTTACATATGATCTTTAAACACCGCCGAGGCCGTGCTAGCTATTTGGTTATCATTCAAATCACTCTCCTCTGTGTCACACTCCGGGATAGGTCAGTCTTCTCGTGGCGGCTCCTGAGACGAGACATCAGAGAGAGAGAGAGAGAGAGAGAGGAATAAAGAGGAATGTATAACTAATGAAATAAATTGATTAAGGGGCAAAATCAATTGGTTTGCAGCCCGCAATGAAGATCTAGTGCTTAATTCAGCGTGGACCCTGCGAGCCGGGGCATTAGCAGCAGAAAGGGAACTGAAAATCTAATTGGTGCTAAATGAAGTAGTGTACAGTAATGGGCGCAGGGACACTAAGAGGGGTTCCCATCTTTTACCTTTTTCAAGCTCCAATCACTATCGTCTTTGAATGCACTCAAAGCACACCTCAACTTTGATTCTCCCTAATGCATTTAATAAGCCTAGTTTACTGGATAGAAGGTAAAAGACAGAGAGCGAGCTGGGAGCATTTGCATGTCTTTGAAGAATAAAGGAAGAGCAGCCCTTTAACCCCGAGAAGCAAGAACCTCAGAAATTTGAGCGCGCTGATGAAGAATGATTGCCTAGGATTTTTTTTTTTTTTCTTTTGGTGAACACATGAAATATCAGGACGGAGCTGGGTAAATTAAAATGAAAGGTGTTTCTGAGTAACAAGGTCTGCATGACAGAAACCCCTTGATTTCCTTTTCCTCCACAGGATGGCATGATGCACACGCGCGCATCACGCTTCTTAGACCGCCGCAGGAATCCACGGAGGCTTTGCAATGATTTCTTAACATTGCGTTGCTTTACAAAAGATCCATTTATAATGTCGTTTTGACTGCTGCTCGTAGGATGAAGACGCAGAAAGGTTAAGTTAAGTTTAAGCCAATTAGAATCCCGCTGAGGACGACAGGGTCTTCCTGCACACTGGCACAATTAAGGATGATCTTTAAGATGAGACACACACTGCCAGGCAAACCGCTCCCCGTCAAAATGGAGTTGCTGTAAAGCACGGCGACAAAATGACATTATCTGTCTGCTTGTTCTACACCCCGGCTAATGTAAAGTGAGGTTCTGACATTAAGAGGAGTCATTCTGAGTGTGCCTCTGCGTGTTCCAGAGCGGCCTGCTTCATGCTGACTCTTTACATTTATTCTAAATGTTAACACTAAGAGGGAAAACTACAAAATACACAATTTGGATATGATACTTTTTTTTCTTCAGCATTCGGGGAGAGCAAAGATGGTGGGAGAGGAAGAGTGGGAGTGGAGTACTCACTGCAATTTACTCGTTTTGAAGAGAATTTAAAAAGTATTCAGAAACTAACTCTAAAGATGACTGGAAAGGAAAACAGGAAATGTGCTTAATTATATTTTGATTGTTCTTCTCTTCTAGAAAATCCCAGATGTGCTGGAACATGATGATTTTCTTGTGCTTCGGCAAAGTGTGCACGCCAACTTCAAACCAACAGTGTGTTGAGACCAAGTGATCTGTCAATAAAATTCAAAGGTCTTCCGCGAACGAACCTTTCCTTCCCTGGTCGGCTTTTTACAAGACAGGTTTTAGTGAGTCGCCATAAAAGCATTGAGGAGCTACTTAAGTGCACAACAGGGACAGAGCCCTGTAAAGATCATCAACAACCGTCCCTTCACTTCCTTCAGAAGAGAGAGTGCGGAAGGAGGATATCGGAATGTCAAAGAAAAAAATAATAAAATAAGAATGAAAGTAATCGTGAAAAAGCCGTTTTCTAAATCCTGCTTTTTAGTGCCTCGCTGGTGTTCAGCAGAGTTTCTGCGTGGGTTTATTCACACACAGAGGCAATAAACCACCTGGATGTTATCTGAAGCAGACCACATGCAGCCTGATTGAAACTGCTGGTGTTTGTTTCCATCTTTTTTAGATTACAAATGCATTCGAAACTCGTGAATTGCCTCCTTTTATTGCTGTTTTTCTTTATCCACACGTCTGTAGAGAAAGCAAATAATCGTAGATTTGGGGATGTGGACTCAGGCTGTCGGTTAGGACGCCGCCTAATAAAACTTTTACTTATTGGCTTTTAATTAAACGAGTGGCACTTTTCTGCTTTTTGACAGCACGTACGTCGATCATCATTGTGACGGAACGAATGCTAAAAAACACCTGAAGTTGGTCCGCACCAACAGGAAGTTACATGACAATTATCCATTCAGTTCTGCATTTCCTTCTGCATCATTAACCAAGAGTGGATGGTATTGGACATGAAGCTCCGCAATAGTGATTTAGATAAATTATGAATCGGGGCGTGCTGTCTGTCTGGTACAGGATTTGTACAGTTGATTGTAAGTGTCTTTACACATATATATATTTATAGGAATGAAATAATAGATGGTGTGTAGAGGGTCAGGTCGAGCCACTGGGATGGAGGGAGAAGGAGAAAAAGAGATGGAGCTATTGCGAGTGGCTCAGAGTAGGAGAGTTATCAAAGTGGCCCTATGCATGTGAATGAGTCTATCGATCGAGGAGCGGATCGATGCTGTATTTATAACACATGGGAAGGCTGAATCAATGCATACTTAATGTGTGAAGAGGCGGGGATGCTGGGGCAGGGGTGCAGGACGAGGGCAGGGGGACGGGAGGGGCGTGAGGATGGAGAGGCGGAGGCTTGTTAAGTAACCGGCGTTTGCATTTTCTGTTTACTCAGCACTAGCGGGTCCGGGGGTTTGGAATGAGTTTAGTTGCGGGAGGTTACGCGTCCCTCACATCAGAGCTTGTTATTCTGAGGGGCTGTCAGTCAGAACCGCATGTGGCGATCCATGTGTGTGTGTGTGTGTGTGTGTGTGTGTGTGTGTGTGTGTGTGTGTGTGTGTGTGTGTGTGTGTGTGCCCTCGAAGCAGCAGCACATCCCAAGTCTAAACATCTACAGCAGCGCATGCATGATGCAAGGTGAAAAATATTTGAAAAATGCACAAACACCTCAGACGTCCTCTCACAGAGTTGCACAGTCTCCTCCAGCTCTCGCTCAGCAGAGGCAACAGTAGCCCATGTCGGCCGAGGCTGGTGAGAAAGCCCTGCAGACCCCCCCGCTCCACATGCTGGTACCATACAAAAACAATTAGCATTTTAATTGTTTGGTATTTTCTTTTTAATTTGTCCCTCTTTGTTTTCTTCCCTGCTGCATGGGTGTGTACCCGTAAGGATGCATAATCATAATAATATCCTCTGGTTAGAGAAACATTTTCTTTAAACGAATCATTTTTTTTTAAATCAATTTGACTGACTGTGTGCAGCAGGAAAAGAAACTAAGATTAAGATACATTTATTTGTCCAAAACACATGCACAGACATACTCATGCAAGGAGGGAAATTTAACCTCTGCTTTTAACCCATCTGGTGCAGGACACACAGAGCAGTGGGCAGCCATGTACGGCGCCCGGGGAGCAGATGTTAGGAGAGTAAGGTGCCTTGCTCAGGGGCACTAGACAGGGTAGGGAGAATCCTCTTGGATTTATGGACAGATCAATCCAGGTTCAGCTTTTTGTTGTTTCTCTGTCGAACTAGAGACCTTTTCTGCCCATACTCCAAGTTTCTGCCACTAGTCCACCGACTCTCCCAAACTAGACGTGAAGTCGATTTTGGAGAAACACACACAAACACTTATTATCAAATATTAACCTTGTGTAAAGCGGAAATTCCACAGACTGTCAACTTTAGTTCTCACATGTCTCCGATAAGACAGGAAGTGACGGATGTTACCGGCTCTCGCTTCCCCGCGGGCACATGGCACATGTTGACGACTGGAGCTGAGCTGGAGCTTCACGTCGTGTTGAGGTTCTTCCGTTCAAAGTGCTCCCAGAGAACACATAACATTTTACTGTTTTGTCCTGGCTGGGAAATTTTTTGGTAAGACGAAGACTCCTCTGGGTCTGCTTTGGTTTTTGACTTTTATAGCCTTCTACTGAAGACTGAAGGAGCGGACTCACTCACTGCCTGTCGTAAACATGTGCGCAGGTGAACACACACACACACACAGACAGACACACACACACACACACACACACACACACACACACACACACAGACACACACACACACAAATACTCACATATGTGACCATAGCCACGCAAGCTGATTTTATAGGAAGGACTATATGGACTGTTTCCTATACCTTTGAAATACCCTGAAATGTCAACTTTATTATCAGTAGAAGGATACCATCAGTGTTAAAGGCTGTAATGTTTCCTACAGTGACCATGACCTGAGGCATGAAAGTCATTAAAGTAGCAATGCATCCTGGTTAATTGAAGGTTAAGTCAATAGAGAAAACAGGCCTTGAAGCGAATAGAGCAACACCTGAGAGCTTTCCCGGTTTAGACAGGTTAAGACGCCAAATATGAGAAACATAAACATCTGGATTAGATACATTTACAGTATTTGGTGTTACTGTTCATCATAAAACAATATGATTGTATCCTTGACCAACACGTAATACGTCCAGAGCCGTTAAGGATATAGCTTCAGGCGCGTTTGAGTTTGACCTGGAAGCAGAGAGCCACCTCTCATCGCAGGTCATCACAGGCCGAGGCCGTGGAAGAGGTGCTCGGCAGTACAACTACTTCCCAGAGATTTATGTCCCTGGAAAGCCACAGGGAGGGTTCATGGAGAGCTTACAGAGGTCATGGAGCTGATTCAGTTTCAGCTCAGTGTTAATTTCTTTTCATTTGGTCCATGTGGACCTGATCACATTCTGCCAGAGAAAGGGTAGCAGAAAGTTTAAAGTTCTCAAAGCGGTGTGCAGCTTTTGTGTGCATACAAATGAGACAAATGGTACAGGAGACACAATTAAGAATAGTTTAGCAATTTACTCTGATCGTTTTTTGTGCTGTTAATATGAAACTTAGCTTTGCACCAAGTCTCAAAAACCTGGTTCTGTCCAATGGTAGAAAAACACCTTTATCCTTTAAGTTTTGTGTTTTAGTCTAAATTTGAGTTTTTTCGCAATGGGCCACGGCTACTTCATTCACATCAGCTTTTCATTTGAGAGTTTAAAAGTAGGGATGTGTTTTCTTCAGGAGCATCAGATACAGTAGCTCGTGCTGTAAAATGTTACCATCGTCACAGAAGGTTCAGAAGAGGAGGGAGTGTAACTTAAACATGTGTTTCCCCAAAAAACGAGCAGCGCTGCATATGTGCTTATCTCACAGGCCTTGACTTTGAGACTCAGTTCTGGACGTATGCTTTTTATCGCTCTCCCCCCCATTTGAAACTCACATCTAAAAAGCAAACATTTCTCTCCCTCTGTTCATGCGCACCATCCGGGTCCCTGGTCTCCTGCAAATGTTGGCGCCGCTCCAACGCCAGCATCTGCTTTTGTGCGTCCTGCGCCGCGTCCAGCACCAGGAATCCCTCCTCTGGACGGAATGTTTCTGTACATGGGAAAACTGGGCCCTTTGCAGACTCGGCGCTGGTATTCAGACTGTGTACAGCATCGCGACGCTGTAAGCTGTTCATAATGATACGACCTTTCACAACAAGGAGGGCTTTCGCACACTCAGCTGAATGTGAACTGGCAGGTTCAATAGGCCATTAGTGCAATACAGGGGGAAAAGCGGCACAAAACATGACATAAGAAGTCATAACAGCTCAATAATACTCCCTGTTATCATGATACATTACAAGCAGCTGATGCTCTCAGTCTGTGTTCTGACTGATGGTGGCTGAGCTGCCTGTTGTAAATTAATGTATAATATATCAGGTCCAGCATTATTATAAAACAAGCCTTCATTACAGCTTCCACAACGACCTCGTGAAGACAACAAAACACATTCACATTTCTCTTTGTTTTAAATGCCTGTGGTCTGAAAGGTCAGATTTGACTCTCTCTTTAATAATAATATGACAGCAAAACAAAACTTTTAGTGGTGATAGTCTATATTATGTTGGGTAGTTATATTAAGTGTCATGCAAGGGAAGCATATCAAAAAAATGTAATTCAACTGTACAGTGGCTCGCAGCAAATTCGATCCCCTACTACCACCGCCCATCCCCATCTGACCCACCCACGCGCCCACCCACCCAGTTCACATGGGGCTCAACATCATCAATTTCAAAAGTATTACTTTCTGGCCATCCAGACACAATCCTGGAGTTTTCAAGCTCTCTGTTATTTTGAAAACTAAAATGTAAAATAGGGTTTTTGCAGGTTTAAGCGGAATTTTGAATACATTTTTAAGTCCACAATATATTAAATCTAAGATCTATGTAATTCTTTTCTCTAAAAACCCTCCTAATTGTAAAGCACAACGGTGTAGCATTACATTAATGTAAACTAATGTTAATTAAGACCTATACCTACATATATTGAAGACCTAGAACGTGATATTTTAACATATTTTAAGCTTCCTAAGATCCCTGGATGTGAGTGGATGTTGCCTGTATCTTGGAAGCAACGTGTCTTTTGGCCTGTTGTCATGCTACTTCTCACAAAGGAGCCTGTGCATATCACAAAGAGGTAGAGTCAAATATGCATGCACAGTAAAGCACAACTCAGCCCACCCTCCTATAGTGCACACACACACAACACAAATACACACACACACATAAACACACACACACAATGCTGCTACGTGCAACAGCAAACATTACCTCTATAACTCAATTTAGAGAGGGATGTTAAAGTGAATACACAATGTGAAAAATGAGCACGCAGTTACAGTTGAAATATGGATGTTCACAGGTATATATATTTGTCTGCACCCTGAATCATTTAATCTCACCTCTCAGAGTCTGGAAAATCTTTTCACAAGTAAATTTATTCTGTGATTAATCCTGGAAGAGCAGAAAAAAATTATTCATGAATTTTTCAAATGTTCTAAACATTCAAGTCAGCGCGTGGAGAAACTTGTGAGATGTGCTCGGCAGGTCTGAAGAATATTGGAACGGACTGAATTTAACCCACACTGCCTCTGATCATATACGTCTTTAATCATTGAAATTACCTGCGCATGTTAACGCTGTTATCTTCAAACTCCAAGATACGCGGCAAATAGGCATGCACAAATATTTCTTTAATCCAGCCATGTTTTGAAAAAAAACGCTAAAGTTGAACTAATTGAATGGGGAAATTAACAAAAGGAAAACAGCCAGACCAGCAGCCACTACTTGTGGAAATAATTATCCGTTTAAAACATATTAAAACAGCAGGGGTGAACGGGAAGACTTGAAGAGCCGAGCGTGGCTGACAGCAGACGCCTGATGTATGGCTTAGCAAATTTCATTAAGGGTAAGAATGGCCCGGCGCTAAAGCCTCAGAAATATCACTGGTGTTTTTTTAATTTGTCAGGTAATTTGTTACAGTGTGATTGAAGAAACTGCTCATGTAATTGGAAAGAGTCAATCTATGAGGGAAGAAGGGGGCGAGGACGGCTGAGGAGAGGAAGAGAGAGAGAGAGAGAGAGATGAAGGTGGAGATGGGATGGAGGAGGCTGGTGGGGGGGGAGAAGGTGGGGCAGATAAATTGGAGGCAAAGAGCACGTTTAGCTCAGACAGCAGCAGACTGAGATATAGAGGACAGAAGGAGGGAGAGAGGGGAGATAAATAGAAAAGCCGTAGACAAAGTGAAAGTGAATAAAAGCAGAGCACGGATAAATGGGAACTCATTTTAATTCTTAACTGCAGACAGCATCTTCACCATAATGCCTACGAGGAAGACTCCCTGATACTCGCTCTATATCCTGTTAGGCAAACTTTACTCAGTGTGTGTGTGTGTGTGTGTGTGTCTGTGTGTGTGCGTGTGCGTGTGCTCTACACATGTCCCCAGGCTGTTTGGATGTGGTCACTCACAAGACTTTGATAGCTGACGCTCTCTCGGACTTGAAACATTTACAGTGGCGCTGAGATCATGGCGGTCTGCCCGAGGCTCAGGCTGGGAGTGGGCCGCACACTGAAGGACCGACTCCACTCCACTGATTAGTCACATTCAACCTTTAATAAAAAAAAAGAAAGCAGTAACTAGACTGTATGTGGTGGTGATTAGAACATTATAAAGTGTATATAGGCCAGTGTCAGTGTGGATGCCATAAATTACCCTCAGTACATGACAGACATGAGCATCTAAAATCATAAACCTAGTGTAATAATATAAAGATTGTGTCTCTCCGGCACCTGTGTCCTTCACTGTGAATGTGAAGAGGTGAACTGCTGTTAGAAAGTCAGGATATGGGGGGAAAAATATTTCTGTGACAGTCTGAAACTCTTTCAAAGTCTTTTTTCTGTTATTTTCTGAATTCCTCAGGTAAAATGACAGGTGCTTTGCATCTAATTCTTTCCAAATGCCGTCGTCTGGATGCCACTGATTGTAATCAGAAGGACTGATGACGCCGGAGGCCTTTTTCTTTCTGTAACTTCAGGGGATCTCTCCGGCAGCAGGAGGCCTGGATGTTCAAGTGCTTTAACCAACAATCAGACACAGAACAAACACAAACTAACGCAGTACAGAGCGCACTCATTTTAAATTTATGATTAGAAAACAGATGTTGCATAGTCTGAATAAAAAAGTGCCACACTCGGTGCCGGTACATAAAAACATGTTTGTTTATTTCACCTGATCAATTCATTTGAATCACCTGCAAAAACATATTTTTTATTCTGTGAATACATTGTTTGTCATTAATGTGTTTCTTGCAAAGTTAAGTGGAGGTCGGTTTGGATCATAAAGGCATATTTATACGCTCAATTAACAGATAGAGAAGTTTATCCTATTCTTGTAAACCGCCTTCACAACTAGCCTCAGATTGTTCAGTTCAACCTGAACCAAAATAGCAGGAGAGAAAGAGTTTCGACCATCGGACCAAATTCTATCCCAACCTAAAGAGATGATCTCGGTCAGGACCAAACTGACCCATGCTCCAGTTTGTTTAGTGTAAACATTTTGGGGGAATAGTTAGGGCCCAATCGCAGGAGGTTGAAACAAAATAGTAAAACCATAATGATATATATATATACTGAAAGACTACCTTTTTATCTATGGACCTTAGTCAAATAAGGTTCAAATACAGAAGCCAAATTGACCACATGCCGACATCACACACCTGTCAACACCTACAAATCAATCAATGTCAAATAAGGTGGACGCAGCCCACACACGTGATGATGGCATGACAAACATACATCATACGAAAGTCTTTAGTCTGATCGCTAAATTATAATGTGGGAGTGAAACTAAAATGTATCAAAGACATGAACCCTGGTTTAGACTTTCAAGTGTGAAAATGCTCTTGATGTATTATCAGGGATAAGACCGAAGTACCAAGTGCTTGTGGTAAAAACATCAAAATATAAAGGCACTTCGCAAAATGTTATTTTCCATACAGGGGTGAATCTAAAACTGATATATGTCATGCTTTCGGATGCAATGATGTGCATTAATTAAAAGTAAAACCATTTGTCACTGTAACTCCTGACATGGTCGTATCTCCCCACAGCTTTAAACCTGCGGTGGCCTATTTGACATGTGACAGAAAGACTGAAATATTTGAAGCTGTGGAATTGAAGCACAGTTTGTTGCATAACAGGTCGGCTGATTTGTTATGTTTACCTTATGGTAATAAAGTGCAACTCCTCCACTTGTGGTGAGTCATGCTCGCTCACATAGTGGGCATACCATTATATTTGTTTGCAACTTAGGTGTTTGTGGTTATGGATTGTTTTGCTTTTAAAGCAGCTACACTTGGATGGCAAAGAATCATTTATATAATAATTTATATAACATACTGATAAACGAACAGCAGTCAGTCTATTAGGCTACTTTGATATTTGACCACAGTGTATTCATACTGAATTTGTTGTTTTTGACAATACCCTGATGGGATTCAAAGACTTTACATCCAGGAACTGTTGATGCTGCACAGCAACAATGCAAAGCAGGCGGCTGGGGCTCCGGAGGAAGAGCGACTCATTCACTAACCAGAAGGTCAGCGGTTCGACCCCATTCTGTCTTCTGAAGTGTCCTTGAGGAAGAAACTGGACCCCAAATTGCCGGTGACGGCTTTGCCAGCATTGTGTGATGTGCGATACAGAAAGTGCTGTACACAGATGCCCTGATTGTGTGTGTGAATGGGTGGAAACCTTAGTGTAAACCCCTCTGAGTGGTCATCAAGATAGAGACCATATACCATTTTATTTACCATTCTGGAACAGCATGTTTTGGTCAAGGCTCTTCCCCGGGCCATAAGTCATCTCTAAATCAGTTTTGTACTCAGGGAAAGATAAAACATACACACAGATTTTTATTTTATTCTATTTCACATTTTATTCCACCAAGGTCTCCCCTGGTCGGGTTTTATGTCTTAGCAGAAAAAATGCGAAGTCAAAAAACATGGACTGCACTGGCATGCAAACACAGAGTCTTAATAGGTTGTGTCTGTCATTTAGGTGTATGATGCAGTGGTGGCGGTGTGATATGTTGCTATGGAAACATGGTGGCATATCTCTTGCTGTGGCGCTCTGCACATTTCATCACATTCACAACAGTAATAAGCATAATAATGGGGGTGGCGGGAGAGTATTTTAAAAACTGTAAATTGATGTCAGTTCGATCACAGTGACAGCATCTATCCCAATTTGAATCAACGTCAGCGCCTGTGAAAAGTAAAGGCTTAATGCGTGGTAAAACCACTCTCCAATCACAGAGGGAGAAGCCTGTACGCAAAAGCTGTTATTTAGCTGTAGCTCCAATTTTGTCCTTCGCCTTCTCCCCCCCCCCCCACTGCAGCTTATTGGCCTTGGCCACCCTGTAATGTGTGGTGCCTACACTGCCACAATTCCTCCTGGCTCTCGGCTGAGTACGTATCGATTGGTTGCTGGTGTGTATTACGCTGAGGGAAGGTGTCAGAGGGGGAGGGAGGGGAGGGAGGTGGCGGGGAGGGGAGGTGGAAGACAGAGTGGGAGTTAGGTGGAGGAAATGTCTTGACAGCTCACTCATATAATACGACAATAACACCTTCAGAACTTCTGTGGAGCAGCGCTGATCTGTGCTGGGTGTTTGGGCTTATCTGGTGTATCTTCATCTTTCACAACTGTTAATCCCTCTGCAGCCGGCACGATTTTGTTTAAGAAGAAACTCTGGTGATTAGAGGAATACATCGTTCATTCACTGAACCACACCACACAGAAGAAAATTAATTGGAGTTGTTAGCATCTCCGTCTCTGCGCTCTCTCTGTACTTTCTAGTCCAAACACAGAGATGAGTTCTCCATTTATAATTCAGTGATACTGAATCGGGCTCTATCTCCATGCAGCCCCTCTGCTTTCCACCGGCCTGTGATTACCACTGACTATATATAGGACAATCAGTGTACGGGACTTCCCTCATTGTCATAAAGGTAAATGAGGCGTGGGGATAGTGGAGCCTTGGTACGCTCTGCACAGCTCAGCACAACCTTGCATGCGCACACACACACACAGCCAGCATGAAGAATGCAGATGTGGGTAAAGAGGAGAGGATTCAAAGGGATTCATTTTTTAGATGTAGGAACAGGTATAAATAATAACTTGTATATGTTTGACACTTTTCAGAACACGGTTACAAAGTCCATCCATTTATTATCTATACCACTTATCCCTTGAGGGCCGGGAGGAGCTGGAGTAAATCCCAGCTGAGATGAAGCGTGATACGGGGACAGCTAGCCAGCGTATCACAGGGCCAACATACAGAAACAGCCATTCACACCTATATGGTCAATTAAGAGTCTCCAATTAACCTAACCCCAATCTGCATGTCTATGTGGGACGAGGAGCTGGACTACTTGGAGAGAAAACCCCACAGACACGGGGAGAACACACAACCCAACACAGAAAAAGCAGGAATCAGGACCCTTCTTGATGTGAGACGACAGTGCAAGTTGTGACAACCACACACCCACACAGTCAAGATAAAAACAGCAAAAGTTGGAAGATCAGACCACAATGAAACAGATTGTATACAAAAAGAAAAAGGGCTTCCAGTAAAAGCAGAAGAGTGATTATTAGAGTCTTGTAGGTGGCAGGTAAACTCATTATGACATTACACATTGGTGGGTAAACAGCCAGAAATACATACTTAGTTATAAATATAAATGAATGAACTGTAAATTAATGCATGGACTACAACAAGTTTTTTTTATGATCATATTACTTTAAATAATTTTAACTTTCGACAAGATTGTCATACTTGTCTAAATGTTTGGGCAAATGTGTCGAATTGATGTTAATTTATATGTTACAGATATGACAGGAAAATCACTTAAACTAAACTTAATAATACACTGTAATTTAATATAAATGTTTTTTTTCAGTATCGGTTTTTTTAAGGCATTTTCTACCCCGTTAATGACCCTGTATCACCGCAGTAATCATCAAAGTTCCATCTGATCTGATCTATTCTAATCTATTATGCTCAGCTATGCAGAGTAAGGCCTCTTCTCCTTCCTCCTGTCTTTTCACCTGGTGCCTTCAGAGTCTCCCACGGCAATCCAAGCCACAAAACCCTCACAACAATCAACCGAGGAGAGGATCAGGCCATGAGTATCCCTATGCAGCACACAGCGGAGAGGGAAGTCTGATTCATAGTGGGCCACTCTGCTCTTCATCACTTTAATAAATGGCCCAGGGGAGCAGGGAACATTTTTGCCTGCTACAGAGGTATACTGATCAGAACGGGGACATTTAAGCCCTCTGTCTCTGCCACTCCTTTTACCTTGCCCGCTTCCTTTTGTCTCTTCTTCTCGCTCTCTCTCTCTCCATTTCCAACATCCTTCCTGGCCTTGTCTGTCTGGGTGTCTGCCTTAAACAGGATGGATTCTCTCGGTACTTTAAAGGATGGCTACATCAGAGGGCCAGCTGGCCTCACTCCTTCATCAGCGACACTGACCTTCTGCTTGTCACCGCTTAAGCGGCCGTCACATCCACTCCACAGGCTCATCGGCCACTGCCACAGGGAAAAAAAAGCTAAAGAGCTACCTTAATCCAATACAGCGTCTGAGAGCCACGTAAACAGCCAGTGTTTTATGTACTGGGCCAGACGCGGCCTGTGTGCAGAGCTGTGCTGGGATGTGTGCTGCAGCGTAAAGGGCCAGCGGTGATCGTCCGCCAGCCCTCTCGGGTAAGATTCAAATTTAGGACTGAACTAATCAGTTTGGGATCATTTCAAAGCACAGGGCGGAATCAATGTCTATTACTGTGGCAATAATACCAGGTTTAGTTAAGATAACGTAAAATGAGACATTTCAACAATAGGTGCCTCCATCATTTTCCACAAGGCGACAGCACCTTCATCAAACTTTAACCTTGTGCAATGAAAGCAATGGGAAAAAAAAAAGATACTGGCTCTTTAACAACTCCTTCACTTACAGTGCCGGGGCTACCCTGGCTCCTGAGCACATACTGACCTAAAGATGCAGTGACACAAAAAGCTCAAAGATAATTAAATATTGATTTTTGTTTTCTAATCCTATATAAAAATTGTCCTGAGACTCCCAGCGGTAGTTTTCACCCTCAGTAAAAGAGGGGGAAAAGTCTGGATTGGCGGTTAACCTCTATTTCATGTAGGGGGGGGGTGGGTATGGGGGTGATGGGATGGGGGTGGCAGCGATGCCGATACGTTCTTGGCTCCAGCCTTGAACCTGGCCCGCACCATTACTCTCCTGCTGCTGATGACACTGATCCCCTCTCTAATCTTTCTCCTGGAGCGGACCATGGCAGGCTGCCTCTACGCTGCATGCCCGATTGATATTCTCCTCACCCAGCTCCCCCCATGTTGAATTTACACCAGCCACCCCCCCCCCCCCTTCCTCCCCCAATCCACTCCTTTTTTTTTTTTTACTACCCAGCCCTGATACCTCGCTCCATCTCTTCCCGCTCACAGAAGCAGAACTTTGAGGTGACAAGGACCTCTCTCTCTCTCTCTCTCTCTCTCTCTCTCTCTCTCTCTCTCTCTCTCTTTCTCCATCTCTCTCTCTTTCTCTCTCTCTCTCTCTCTCTCTCTCTCTCTCTCTCTCTCTCTTTCAAAGAAGAAAAAAAAACTCTCCTTCAAATGTTCTCTCTTTCTCGTTCACACACACTCAGCACAAAAACACCAAACAAACTATTTCACAAACGGGTGCCTTTGGCCATGCAGTTGGTACAATTAAAAAAAGTTGGTGATCAATAATGTAAATAAAACGGCAATAACATTAATTCTCAGACTGAGGCTGAGGGAACCTGGAGGCAGTTTGTTACAAAGTTTCATGGCAAAGCTCAATCAAAGACGTGATACAGGAAAGTTAAGCTGAATGAGAATATGAACGTCATGACTGATCCTGAGCTACATGGTCAAGTGGTGTGAATCTGTGTGTGTCTGTGTGTGTGTGTGTGTGTGTGTGTGTGTGTGTGTTATAATTTCAGGAAATAACAATGTAGTAGCACTTAATTAGCATAAAGATGTCGACGGCTTATGTTGTTAAATTTGTCTGTCAAGAGACATGGAAACAAGAGCAACAAAGAAAAAACACATCTCCAACACACACAAACACACACACACACACATTCAACATGGATCGAGCATGCCCTGCAGGGGGCAGCAGTGACCAGCCCAGTCTCCTGCTACTCAGTGCATATGCATCAACTTTTTATCCCCTCCATCATGCATGCAGACAAACAAACAGTCCTCTGGGCTTGTGGGCCGATAATAAGTGATGTTATTAGCACCCCCCCCCCACACACACACCCAATGGGCTCACGGCAGCGTCAAACCTCCTTCCCTCGACCTGTGGAACATACAGCCCAACCTGCTGTCACCGCCAACCCCCCCCCAACCACAAACACACACCAACACACGCTCTGAACTCCTGTAGCACCACCTGTACCACGTCGTGTGATGGACGCCATGCATCCGGATCCTCTACTTCATTAAATAACACTCCATGGCCTTCAGTCGCTAAGTGCTCCCCCATCGCCCCTCTTAACCCTGCTCTCCTCCTGCGTGGAACTGAAAGGATAACCCAGTTAAGAAAAGAGGGAGAGAGAGAGAGAGAGAGGGGGTGAGAGTTAGAGAGAAAGAGAGAGATTGAAGTCACAGCTCTGTGCTATTTAGTCCCAGGTAGGTCTGTCAGAAGGGGCCGTGAAGGAAGTGGCGTCTCTCGTAATAGATTATGTTAATGCCGTGAATACAGTAAAAGCAGTGTGCCTGGATTCAGGCGACATAAACACTTTTAAAACATTTCAGCGAGTTGAGACATTGCATCTTTAATTGCTGTGACATTTTTTTTCCCAAACTCAAGGAGATGTTTATTCAAGGCAGCATGCACAAGCACCCTCATGTTTTATTTACAAAGCCACCAAAGTCAAAATTAACTTATGTGGAAAAGAGTTTGTACAGGCGCCAAGGTGATCTGGGATAAGAGGGTTCTTCAAATTTCAAATGTTGTCCTCATCATTAGACAATGGCTGCAAAGCACCAGCCATCATCATCTGTTTAAATGACAGTGTCGACACTATACAGCATGTCATCAAAACAATATCCGGAGTTTTCTGGTTTGTCAAACAAAAAATTAAATATATGTGCATCTACGTGTGTTGGTTTTAGGGTCTGATAGCAATTAGTTAAGTTAGTTTTAAAGTGTTTCTGTATTTAAGTGAATACAATGTCCCCACTTTAAACATACACACAACAAAGCACATAAGTCAGGTGACACATCATGTGAATTTAATATGCAGCACTTTAGCTCTGCAGGCTGCAAGTTCGCCTATGCAGAGATAATTCAGCTTGTTAACTGCTGCTGTTCCCTGAACCTAAGATGCCATTATGTTCTCTGCAACATGTGCTGTTGGGATCATTGTATGGAATCCTTTGAAAACATTGCATCACAGTAAATGTAGAGATTATGTTTGTTACCATGCATGTGAAATGCTCTTCAGCCCTAGAAACACATGATTGAGTTGGTGGGATTAGTCTATTATCGCATGACACATGACAACCAGACTGGTTACTGGACACTTTATTTGTGGTAATCTCAATCATTTTCTATATATTTCCCAAACTTTTAAAATGGTTTATTCATATACTATATCAATTCTTCAACACATACCTCAGGTGTTAAGAAAATCATGACTTTACTTCAGCTCATCTGACACCTTCTTTTAATTCAATTAAGCCTTCTATTCATTAAAATTCCCTTTTAACAAATCTCATTTAACAATGTTTTCCATCTGTCTTTCTGAAAATATGCAACATTCGCGTGCATTATTTTCAATATTGTGACACTAATCAGTATCTTCTACAGCTCTCGCTAAAGGTTCAAGCCATTGTAGTTATACATCAGATAACAAACAATTGATTTGTGCGCATATACAAAAATATGTACTTGCTTCAATGAATGGTTTTGTTTAAACAAAAAAAGATTCACCAACTAATTAATCTATTAATTTTCCTTATATCTTAGCTGCTGTAATTACTGACCTGTCTGAGCTGCTGTAACTGCAGCCTCGTGACTCACCTCCTCTGTCGAGCTGTGATGCTTAACCCACAATGTTCTAGGTTTAACAAGAAATACAGTTAAATGCTGCCAATATAGATATTCAATGAACAACAAAATGAGATAGTGTTGCGAAGGGTCTTGCTCCAAGGCTGCATCTTTGGTTATTCACATTATTACAGATGACAGTGTGTTTTTGACTGAGGTTTTCTTACTTCTGCGGCTGAATCCGTTTCCTTTCGGCTTTCTGCAGCGTCTTCAGTGAAGGCTAATACGAAGGATGGGTGACTGACAAGACAAAAGGACGAGGAAGTGCATATAAGCATACTTTCACAATAAATTCAATCAGTTTGACGACAGGGTTTGCTGATGGACTCTGGAGTTTCAGATAATCAGTGATAAATTCAGAAAGAGAGGAGCAGAATTTAAGCATTAGTGTGACAATGCTAGCTCAGAGTGTATGTCCGTATGACAACAAGATTGGAGATGTAATTTGTTTAAATTTTGCCTTTGACCAGTCGCAGAAGGAGATGTCTACACACAATATACTGTAGACAGTAATATATATACAGATATACTAAAAAAGCATTCTTTCTGTCTTTTTGGTAATGTCTATTTTTGAAATAACAATGTCTTCTAAGTCTAATTAAGGCTGATACAGCAAAAAAAATCAATCAATCAATCGTATACATAAACAATTAAATGGTAAAAATGTTTTGCGTGAGTTTCTAAAAAGTCCATGAGGTATATTTAACAATAAGGTAAATCGTTGCTCTAAAATACACAAGGTATGTCGACTGTTTAAACAAACACACAGTTAAATCTGACATCACTTTATATTCATAAATGTAAACTTCTTAACTGCATAAATTATATTTTACAATATCAGAGTTTTTTTTTATAATGTCTCTTTGGAGGCTCTCAGTATTGTGGCGAGACATCTATCTACTCCTCTGCCTCCGCGTGACCGCAAAGACCTTGAGCATGTGCGCCTATTATAGCAAAAGTCTGACTGGATCCAAAATGAATTTGTACATGACAGCTCTGTCAAACATCCATACACCTCCCTCTCTACCCCCACCATCAGCTCGCCCACTCCCACCCACCCACAGCCCCCCCTCCAGACAGGCAGACAGGTGGACGGCACGCGCAGGGGCAGAATGGTTCTGGAGGGGGTGAGTGGGTGATATTGATTCAATGTCCACTGTACTTGGAGAGAGAGGGGGCCAACGGCGCTTCTCTTACAAGGCTAACTCTGGACCAATCTCATCACACATTCTCTCAGGGGACTTTTTTTTTCTCTTTTTTTTACCTATTCCCTCTTTTATTTTCCTTCCTGCATTGCATTTGTTCTTTCTTTCATTTTTATTCTGTTAAAGGCACAAAAAAAAACAAGGTCGACAAAGGTTGTCCTCCCTGCAGTCAACAGAGGGAGGAGGAGGGTACAGATAGCTCTCTAGAAGACAGGCCTGGGAGCCGAGATATCCCACAATGCAGCTGATAAGAAAGTGGGCCATATAACCTTTGGTGGGCACGTGACAGGAATGCAGACGGCGGACAGCTAGCGTTGTGAGGAGGATTGGGTGGGAAGATTCTGCTGCTGCTGCTGCCGCACTTGAAAGATGAAGTCAAAGTCGGGGGGAAGGAGGGAGGATGAAGAACGAAGGCGGCGATAAGCAAAAGAAGATGTTAGGTGCCAGAGAGAGAGAGGGGGAGAGGATGAAAGAGAGGAAGGATAGATAAAGAGAAGAACTGAGGGGATGGAAGTGCAGGAAAGTGGTGGATGTTGTGTCTCACTGAAAAGTAAAATTGTAACTGGCTTGGCTTTATTCCAAAAAATGAAACACGGAATAAGCCCGGTAGACAGAAAGCTGGAAAGAGGTAAAGTGAAAACATCATTTGAAGTATAATTTTATTTTCAGCTTCATTTCAGCGACGACTGCTTTTAAACTCAAATGGTGACAGTGAAGTAACACAAGTTAATTTTGGCAGCCACTCAAAGCGTCTTTTACTAAATTATCTCACGTGATATATGATACTTGACTCTGCAGAACGCTGTATTTGAATCCCTTGTTCCTAATCAGACTGGCTGAATTAAATTAATAGACTGTTGCTTTTCGCACAGGCACCACGGTGGATCATATCCATGGTAATGCTACATTCAGCAGCTCCCTTCCCTGCCGCACGCTAACACATATCAGCATGATTTGCTCCAACGTGGGAATAATTGACCCTGAACAATTATTACAATGAGAGCTCTCATTTTTCTTCTCCTCAGTTTGTCTTGTTTCCCTTCCCTCTCTCCGTTATAAACCATGCCGTGCGTGGCGAAGACTCCCCTTGGTCTCTAAACCGAGGACTTGCTGTGGCGCAGCAGAATCCCGGGAAAGACGCCTCACAAATGAAGTTCTCTCCATCTCAGGAGACTCCGCGTCATTTGTTTTCATTATTTTGACAACCCCTTTTTAAAGAGCTCTCCTCTTCAGCCTCCATTCGCTTCTCTCTCTCTCTCTCTCTCTTTCTCTCTCTCCAACGTTGCTTCTGTGCCCCCATTCCCCCCCATTTATTTGGAGCTCATCCCGAGTGAGGTGCAGCGATGTGTTTCAGTCACAGCTCTCTGCCTCAGAAGACATGAGGAGGGGGCGGGCGGGCGGGGGGGAGGCAGAGAGGCACTTCCTTACCTAGATAAATAGACACCTCCTATCTCTCTTTCTCCACCCTCGCTCCCTGTCTTTGCAGCGAGACGTTCTGAATCAGCTCCGACTGGGTCAGGTCAGCTCTCCCGCTCTTTTTCTGGCCTTTCAGCAGCTTTCAGAACAAAATCAAAAAGAGACAATATAAGCTGAAATTCACTTTTGGGGGGCGGGATGGAGGAATAAACTAATTTCTGCCATTTCCCTCTCGCTCCAAACTCATTATTTACTTTTCAGGAAATGTCTCCATCCTGCTGGAGGTCATACCGTTCTCCCAATAAATGGAGAATATGTTAATCATCCTTTTTCAATGAATATTCAACGGTTCAAGGTCATATTATTCAATATAACCATTACCTTAATTGTACTGTAATCAAAGCTAAATTGACATGCTCTTTGTTCATGTGCACGCTAAGAGGAAAGCAGCCGAAAGGGTGGAAAATATAATAGGTTGAATCTGTAACTGAAACAAAGCAATGCCCTGTTGCACATTCCCAGACGAGCTCGTTTTCAATCCAACGTTTTCTTGTTAGTCCCTAAACTGAGGTACCGAAAGTATCTCAAACAGACTGATTTGTATATTCCTGAAACAAAGACCTCAAACATCAACACTTCATGGTAAACAAATCATCCCTTCTCTCATCTGAGTTCACCTCCTCCGTTTCAAAGCTGGTCTTGATTTGTCTTCGGTTTCAGCGCTGCTTCACTACCACACTAACAGAGCAATACATGAACTCCAAAGGAAAAGTTGAAATCTTGTGGGAGAACAGGCTGTTCACACATCTGGCTCACTGCTCTACAGTCCAGTAAGTACTGTTTCTTTTTTTCTGGCATGCATATGGATGGAGTTTTACACATAGGACCGTGTAGAGAGTGCTCTGACAAAGGAAACCAATTGGACGTTAAATTAATTTCACTTCTTTTGAGCGGCTGACCTGACCTGCCTTTGCTCTCCAGTGTCAAGTGAGTTAAAAAGTCTGTGGTGTTTAAGTCCACACCCCAGTTTTAGATATGGAAAAAGTTACATGCAGCATTCTTTCTTATTAAATATATAAATCCATTTTAACTGTAACACTTTTGGGGATCAGCAATGTCTCTGATGTTTCTGCGTCCACAGTTGTGTGTTTGATTTATTATCTTGAACTCCATCGAGGAGGTTAGATTTTAGGTTAGTATGTTACCTCTGAAATGAGGTTAGCCGAAGTGTTAAAGGGACAGAGGATGTCACACCATGTAAAGATGGTTAAGTCCTATGATGCTAATTTGTCAAATTTGGATCCCTGCAAAAAATTGCTGGGTTCTTTCTTGGCCCATGTCCCGTCCTTTCACCAAGTTTCGTGGAACGCCATTGAGTAGTAAGAAACCAACCACCCAACACACATATATATAAACGGGAATACCTAACCCCCTTGACGAATATAATTAAGCAGGAAAGTTTTTCTTCATTCTCAATCTTCAGGATTAACCACAAAGCTTTGGTTTCGATCCATCAGGAAGAACTCAACTCCCTCTATAACAATCCCACAGGGAGGAATCCATCATAGAGGAGACAGGAAACCTCCGTCATAGACCCCACTGGACCTGGGAATCAGCGTCATCGAGCATTCCACTGTTTCAATATAACTGCTCTGGATTATTGCAATATTCTATATTCTGTTGTTGATGCAACAACGCAAATCATTATCCCCAGCAAACCGCGTTCATATTGAAAAAACTTGTACATTGAGATTTACTTACATCAAGAGTCAATCCTTCAGTGCAAGGAGTAGGGGTTGGAGAGAATTAGAGCAGAGTGTTACAGTAGAGTGCAGCATTCACATCCAATTTCAGACCAGCAGCCAATCACCTACTTTTTCAGGACTATAACCAAAGTCTTTCCCAAAAATCAACCAATCTAACCAAAGAATAACCATACAAATAAGAGACCACATGACTGCTTGAAGGCAAGGGACAAAAAAAAAAGTCAATGAAAGAGGTGAGTCAAAACGAAGGAGAGAGAGGCAGAGTGGAGGCAAGACAGGAATAGTTTACCACCAGCGTTCCTTTGCTCGGCGATGATAGCCAGTGAAGCAGAAAAGTGAATTACCCCTCTACTCCAGCATTTCTTAATTTAATATCTCCGATGAGTGGCTTCACTTCTGGATTGGGCCAGGGTGTGCACATTTGTGCTGTGTCACAAAACATTAGACACTGTCGCTGCTATTCATTTCTGTATGGTAATTCTGAGGCACACCTCTTACTCCGGGCATCAGGGGACGTCTCTCCAGATTTTCTATTTTGAGTATTTTATTGGGAGAATTATCATCCACTGATGTATATTTAGCTGCTTTTGGCCGAACCACAGAGGACCTTGTAATGGCTGATTGAATAAAAGGCCGTACATATTTCAATTGTTCATCTATTATGATTTCATTTTTGTTTCCCCGGGTAGGAACTTGTGCTCGAGGGTAATAAAGCAACACAAGTGTGAATGAAACTAAATGAGTTTGAGTGTTAGTCACCAGTGTTCTAGTTCATATAACAACACAGTTTTCATACATCTTGCTTTCCTTTTTTTTATACTAGCCACATTACCAGCAGTTATGAGTTAGCAAGTCAAAACAGTGGCAAAGTGCCAACATACTTCAACGGTCTAATGATTGTGTGAAAGTGAAAAAGTCACATGGTCGATTCACTCATCAAGAGTTAGAGCGACCGTGAGACACATCAGCATCGCTCTAAGGACAGTGGTGACATGGTGGTATCATTGTGGGTGGTGACTTTCTCAGCGCTGCGTGCTAAGTGTTGCTGTATGTGCTTTGGGTGATAGGGCACCCCATAACCTGCCCACCCGACCCCCCCCCCCACCACCACCACCCCTTGCTCATAGCCAGGCAATTGGCAGGCAAACAGCTGCTTGGTCTAAGCGGGCTGCATATCAATGGCTCTAATTAATTGGATTAATGGAGAGGGTTCTGGGATTTGGGGAGAGGCTGGAGGAAGCATTTCAGCGGAAACAGAATTGCCGTCCCTGAGGGCAGGGGGGTCGTGAGGGAGCTGGGAGGGGGCACACAACTGAATATGGATGAGGAAAAATTGAGTTAAAACAGAGGAGACTGCGGCATTCATTAGACCACCCACCCTCTGAAGTAGCTGCTTAATATGCGTGCTATTACTATGCAAATCAGAGATAATGAAACGCAGAGGATTTTTTTAATCAGAGGAAGAACAAGCAGATGTTGGGAGGGCTTGGAAAGAAGTGCCATGAGTGTTTGTGTGTGTATTTGTGTACGTGTGAGTGTGAATGCTGTGTGTATGTGTGTGAGTATGTGTCACTGTCTGTGAGAATATGTGAGAGTATGCACATGCCAGAGCTGGAAGGTGTCAAGTCCTCCTCTGAAAAGAAGTAAAATAATGCAATCAGTTCAGTCAAAGCTACTGTGCACAAACTCCATGTGAACACGTTATCTGGGGGCCTCACTCAGACTGATTAATCTTCTCTGCAGGAGCTGCATTAAGAAATCAGAATTAAGAACAGGTTATTTATTGGAGAGATTTGTGTTGGTACCTTGGGGAGAGATAAAGCTTGATCGACTCATACCCGACCAATCTCTGCATTGCCCATGGTGATACGCTAAATCCCTGCAGCAGTCCTCCCCAACTGAAGAGTCAACACTGGGATATTCCAGCTGTGTTGGATGGCCAAGTCCGCCTGCTGGCACCAGAGCAGAGTGTGTCTGTGTGTGTGTGTGTGTGTTGCTGTGCAATGAACTGAGAATGATGCTATGTGTTTGTGGCATCTCATATACATCAGTGAGTGTATGTATGCTCTGGTAAAGACTCCTGCATGGAAAGCTTCTCAGTGTAAGTGGCTCCCCATGGCCCCTTGCTCTCGCTGCCTAATCAAGGTGTTTCTCTGTGGGCCTGTTACATTAAGTGTTCTCTCAGCACAAGTGGAGGAATCAGGCAGACTGGATGAAGTCATCGATCATCAGGCAGCTGCCTTTTTAGCTGTAGCTGCCCTGCAGCACTAAGTCTGAGCAAGATGTTGGATAGGCTCAGGCTGCATTGACAGACCAGCCGGTGGTGTCACTCATGGGTTTTATTTCCTTTGCCGTTCAAACGGATACATGCATCCCACAGTGTTAATTGAGACAAATTAAACAAGAAACAGAGGTTGATTTTATCTGGAAGGGATCAATACTATGAGTCGTGTGGATAACAGCAGACAAGGGAGCCAACATTTGTGTTGTGTTGAGATGGACTTCAGTGGTGCAGTGGTGCAGGACAGTTATACGTGTCGTTGATATGTACACGATAGAAAGAGGAGGAAAGAGGGAGAGTAAACAAATTAATGTGTCAGCCCTTTGCCTCAATAGATTGTTATCATTAGACAGAGAATGTCAAGTGGGTCCTCCCTTGTAGGCTATATAGAATATTACAGGAGTGAATCTCCATCCTGTTTGACTCCCCATGGCACAGTAATAACAACAATCTAATGATGCACAATACATCAGGTGTACTGAAGTCCCACTATCCCGGAGCCAGGCTGGAATTTGATCTCAGCCTTGATAATGAGAATGGTGATGATGATGAGGTGGCTGAGTGATGATGATGGTGGTGTCCCTTGTTAGTGTGTCTCGGTCCTAATTAGAGTGGGTTATTACAAGGCTGGATTTAAGAGCTACAGTAGGTAGACGAGGCAGAGTCAGGCGGGTGTCGCTGATTAACAACCCCTAAATAAAATCAATTTCTGCGGTGCAGGCTCACAGTGATTATGGAAAATTATTTTGCATGCCCAAAATTTCTCTCAGCTACAAATCAAATCAATGTGTCATCCTGCTTGGTGTCTGAACACTCGTTAACAATCTAAGGAAACGGAGGTCACGCTCAGATATTTATCATGATGATTCAGTTACTTCATATCTATAATGGCACTATTCACTATTTATGTACAGGACTCAACCCAAATATATTGCAAGCCTCAAAGAAACAGTTAAAAAATCAGTGTAGCAAACTTCGAAATATCCTGACTTTTGCACCCGAGCCAACGTGAGGTTTCTGGTTTAACTTCTGTATTAACGTGAATAAAAGAACGGCTATGTACTCAACTAAGTGCCAGGACTCTACAGTGTGAAGCTGTGCATCTTCCTGTCCTGCAATAACAATAAACACCTTGTTAGAACAAATGAACGGTTTCAGTCAACAGAAACATAAGAGTGCTTTAACTCTGAAAAGGGCACAGGAAGTGTTGCAAATATTTATGACATATTCAACAGATGGACATTGAAACTGTGGCGAAAATCTATTTAGTTACGAACGGTGCAGTACATGAAAGAATTAGGCGAGGCCTGGACTCTCTGGAGGACTTGCTCGTCTCAGGCGGGCAGTGTGGCTGCTCTAACCCGATCATATGGGCACTGAAATGAAAAGCAAGACATTCTGCGACACACGAGACGCTCATGTATCCACTGGGGCCCGGGCATTAGTCCATATGGGAATTGCATGAGGACCCAACATATGAAAGACTGGATCCTATGATTACCATAATCCAATTCTGTAGTATCTTCCAGTATATTTCTCCTGCATCGCCATGCACTCCACACTTCAACATTGTAAGGTAGGCTTTATGGTAAAAATCCCAAGTCTATAACTAAGATAACCTGAAAACATCACTAAACAACAGCTCTGATTGTGAGATTCAGTTTGCTGGTTATAATCTGTAAATGTCCAGTTTATAGTCAGCATATGATTAATGGGAGCACAGTTTTTAAACTAGCTGACATCTGGGGTCATGACCAAGTTGTACAGGCTGAAAGTCCTGAGAATCAGCGATGCACTGCGCTTATTACACCCTGAGAATGAGCCATTGAGCCACAGCATTAATAAGCAGCACTTTGCTCTGCACCTTGCAACACAGATACCGACTCTTTCAGCCGAGTGGCTTCCGACTGTGAAGGTCAAAGAGGATAAATCCCGTTTCGCTCCATCGCCCCACAGGGATATGTTGGTATGTGTGCGTGAACGTATGTGTGAGAGGTGTGTGTCAGGTGCTAGAAGCAGCACATAAAATCACCACACAGCACAGCACTCTGATATAATATGGAGTAACTCCTGCTCACATTTTCCACCGTCCCTACCTCCAAAACACACAAGCCGTGTATTGGTTTAAAAAGTTGCCAAATCAATGACAGATATAGCTGCAGCCTTTTTTCCATCCACATGGCAAAGTGTTACTGCACCTTATGTCCTGCTCAAATCTTACGGTATAGTAAGAAATCCAGCCTCAGAAATGTGCCAAAAGGTTTAAAAAGCGTGGCGTAGTTTGTTGGTCTCTACCATGATCCAGGAGTTTATCTAATAGTTTCTGTGTTTTCCAGGGTGTTGTCACGAACACAGAATCTGTTTGGATGTGTGTCTGCGTGCGCTTGCCTCGGTTTTCCTTTGTTTGCATGTGGCTTTGGCATGAAGGGGCCGGGAGGTTTGGTCGGAGAGGCGCAGGCTGATGTCAGCTGGCCAGTGGGCACATGGTTCAGTCGCATCAGATTGCCATCACAGGCCGGTTTTGGCGCAACTCTGACGCTCTCTCGCACTCACTCTCCTGTCTCTACTCCCCATCCCCCTTCCCTCCTTATTAACTCCAGCCTCTTTGTCTGCCTCTTCGTGTCTCTATGTGGATTTGTGTACTGGTAATGCTTTGGAAGCAATTCGGGGCTCATTTTAAAATTACTTGACCAATTATTGCTGGTGTAATACCCAACTAATTCTGAGCAGTTGCACACAAAGCCACTGATCAAGCACATTAACTTGGGCGATGTGCAGGTGGTTCACAGTTCCAATTTCACACAAGCCAAAGTCTATTTACTTCCAGTTGAGCTTGTTTTTTTCTGCATGGGGGGAGCATGGACCTCCTTGATATCTATTCTGCTTCAATTAGCAACAGATGCCTCCTCGCAGAGCGCTAACCCTAATTGTACGTGATGAGCAAAGCTAATCGCCCTGGTGCTGCCTGACCTTCCTACAGCTGTGAGGAGGAACTACTCCCCGAGCCACTTCTCAGACCTCTGCTGAACACACACACTTGCCGGCGAACCGACACACACACAGTGCTCCCCAATATTTAAAATCAAGGGTGGCTGGGGGTGCTGGGAACGGGGCTAGCTTCGATGACCGCAAATTAGCTGCTGTAATTGCATATGCCTCCCTGTGCCTGTAATTTCTCAGGCCTGTTTGGTGCAGTGAGGAGAGTCTGTTTGTTTTGGTGTCAAGGCGATTTAGAATCAAAATGTGGACCTCCGGCACACATGTGGACCCCCAAGCCAAATGGCAGTGGCACAGCCTTAAATAGCCCCACCTCCCCGACTGAACAGTGCAGCCCAGAGGGGGACAGCGGAAAAAAGAGCACGAGGGAGGGAAGAACCAACTGTGTTCACTTAAGCATATTGCTCGGCTTTCATGGTTTTTGCTGCTGGCTAATATAAATATCCAGGAGCGCTGCAAAAAATTCTGAGACCCCCTAAGAACAATTTAACAGCAGCTATGATGTAACACATATCTAAAAATACCTGGCATGGTGGAGGGCCTCATCCAGCTGTGGGCCCCCTGAACCATTCGGTTGGTGGTAGCTCTCATTCTGTACATAGTGTACTGCCACTGGGTCTGCTGATTTTACAGTGTATGGTGTATTACATTTGCCCTTTTACTATGAACAAATGCAGAATTTGAAGTATTTTCTAAGTGGTTTCTCCTTGTAAAGTTATTCAAACACCAATAACATAGTCATCCAAGTTAGAGGGAAATTTGATCCTTGCCAAAATGGAATTTCACAAAGTCTGGAGCTTATGGTTTTGCATTAAACGTGGTAACTCTTCAGAACCCTCAGGCTTATTGCAGAAGCTTAAGCAGAGCTTACATAAGTGTGCGAGGCAGAGAAAAGCAAGCGTTGTGAGCTTGTAGACCACCGGGCGAAGGAGTGAGCCAGTGTTCGGCTCACTTGAAAAGTTCAATTTCTCTTATTTACCAAAGACAATGACTTGCAGATGATTTTTGCTCTCCTCAAAAATTTGCAAGCTAGCAAGCAACCAAACAAACATAAATCACATTAATTAGCTTTGCAGCTGTGGTGCAGTCCTGTTGATGCCTCAGTGGCTTCAGTGAGATAAGGAATCCTTATGCCATAGTGTAAATAGAAACAGCAAACCAAGATTGAACAACAAAGACCAATTAGCGCTTTGGGTTGATGATTTAGGCTCATATTTAGATTAATTATACTCTTGAGGATCTGAAAGTAAACATTTGATCTCATCCTATCTTAATCAAAGACACTAAATTACCTGCGTAAATCCTCTTTACTCTGTTCTTTAACTGGGATTTAATCTTGTTCAGTTCCTCTGCATTGGATTCTCAGAATAGATAAACAAACATGTAAAGGGTGTAAAAGCATTAAACATGTAAAACTGCACGGTAAATATTTCTATAAGCTTTAATTGTATGTGAACTAGTGTTAATAATAAAGGGATGTGTGCTCTGTCTCAGTTTGACAGTGCTTTCTCTGTTTGGATTACTATACCTGCAGCATGACAATCCAACAACAACAGATTATACACATATACAGAATATGAACTTCACAGGGAAAATGGACAGTTCACTCTTTGTATAATACATGTTAACATGGACAAAATATTCAAGTTTTATGCCCTTTTTCACATGAAAACAATTCAGTTTACATTGTTAATGAAATTTAAAGTTGTTCTATCTGAATAAATCCTTTGATAAACAGTCGGAGCAGCTAGTCCCAGTCAATAGAGGAGTTTTGGTTGTGCTCAGAAGTTTGAGCACATGCACACTTTAAAACAAACTTCACTCAAAGTTTAAGCTGCTACACAAAAACAAGAGTTAACTCAACATCAAGATAAGCTTTATTTTCCACTCACATAGTTAAGTTTTACAAGCTGTTTAATAAATGATCTGTTACTGTTTGAACACAAGGTTTTAACGTTATATATTGTCTTTGTATCCCTTATCTATATTAACTAATAATGGTAAGTTTACAACTTTCCTTAAACATCACACTGAATACACTATCAACTCAAAACTTGGAGATATCCAGAATTTCAGAAATGTGGGCTTCTCTCTTTAACATGCATCTCAGGCCCCAGCCTGACAAACTGTTGTCTAGCTGTTTTGTGTGCAACACAGAGAGCAGACCGTAAACATGAAAGAGGCAGTGTTGCAAACTGCCATAAAAACACAAATTTAGATGCATATTCAGAATGAGCTCCATACATGTCTAAATAATGCTCCTAAAACCAGAAATATTAGCATATCCCAAATGTAATCATTGGAAAATGCTGAACTCAAAATATTCAAACTGAATATGCTTTTTACATGACGTGTGTTCTACCCAAAATATCCTTGGAATATACAGTACCTGGAATCGTGCAATATTATTGTGCATGTACGTTGTATATGAAACTCACAAATTGTAACAATGGTCTCACAGACTTTTTAATGATCAGTTTTTCTGACCAGTATAAAATAATTTATCTTTATTTATCTAACAAGTCTTGGTAGCAGCAAAAATCTTAATAAAGGCTTAGTGGCTGATTAACTGTTTTCTATGTTATATATGTCGTTATTTCAGTGTATGGAGTCACTTATCCATCATCAGCCATTACAAAAGTCAAAACATTATGTACATGTGTACTTATAACTTTATCTATACATGAAGGAACAATATATATTTTTTTATTTTTTATTTGTAACCTTGCATAAGAGTAAAAATACAAAAGTGACATCAAAGCATGTCAATATCTTCAAGATGAGTTCTGGGGAAGTCACTGCCAAACACTGAAGCTTTGAATGTTTGTCACTGAAGCTGTTGCCAGAAACCACAAAAACAAAAAATGTCATGGACGTCATTCTTCACTTTAAAGAAGTTCAGCACCACCCAGTGTGTTTTCCTTTACTACCTAATGTTTTTGCTAGAATTTAATGGATCTCTTACTAAAAGCAGGGTGTAGCTGTGCAGGATTAACTCTTAACTGACTGACCTGGATGCGACTCCACACAGTGCTCACTGATCTGTGTGCCGTGATAAAAAAAAAAAGTGGAACGTGAATTCTAGAGCAGAGTTGCACTTGATCCTCACACAGTTTAGGCTGTGTGGGTGTGACTGCTGACAGTGCACTTGTCAAATGTCCAGTGTTTGACACACATCAGGGGAATCACTCACACAGATGAAAGGTTTCAAGTGAACGCTCACGTGTTAATGCTGGTCTCTGGAGCTAAATGAAGCCTGGGCACACACTGCTCATGGCCGTATCCCTTGGCCACCACAGTTAAACACCACATTGACCACTGCTGGTCAGGACTCCAACCACCATGGCCACGGAAAATTCGCAGTGGTCAACGTTTTCTCTTTTTGTTCCACTTCACTATAAAGCAAAACATATTTGCCTGTTCTGAAATGATTAGAAGTTTACAAGAGCAAAAAAAAGCTGCAGTGAAAGGTTCATGGCACAAAGCGTATCAAGTGAAACCACAAAGAGTATTTTCATGATTGTTGACATTTTGATGTAAATATTTTGATTTTGAAAGGAGCCTTTTCTACCAATAAGCCATAGTTGTGGAGTCATCTAATTTCTGATATTTTCCTCATAAACCTCCTTCTGTTGGCAGATGACTATCAGACATGAGGCTCACATCGATGCACAGTTTGGAGTCTCAACCTCATATGATGGTAACATCATCTCATTCTGACCCTGATCTGCTCTCTGTGTTCGTGAGAAAGCAAATGTTTTGAGTTAAATGAAAGTTAAAGATTCACTTAACACAGATATAAAAGTAATTTATTTTTTGACACATATCTGGTATAAATAAAAAAACTAATTAAGATACTCTTTGCTTTAAATTTATGTGTCTCCTAAAAGTCATTTAAAAAATTGTTTGCTGTGTGTTGTGCTTCAAAATGCATTTCACTATTTATGAATGTGTGTAACCATTGATTGTGGTGTGATCTCTCCTTATGACATACATTTCTAATTACTGGTGGATGCATGTAAAACATTTTAGTCACATACTAGTTGTTAACATATAAATTAATCAAATGTTACAACACATGTTTTTGTCATAATTGTGTATTATGATCAGTATATGACATTTAAGACACATTCTTTCAAATGTATTTAAATGTTCGCATACTACCAAAAATACCACCAGACTACATTTAATTTATATTTCACAGAAAATGTGACAAGCAAAGCAAAGACGTCATGATGAACACTGATCAAAGTATAAATAATTTGAGTTTTGTTTACATCGTTTTTTAGGTTTTACACTTTGATTTGTTTTGAATTTGAGACTCTCTTTGAAAATTGTAAAGCTATTTTAACACGCTTTAACCAAAAGTGAAAGCTATTTAAAAAGTTAAATATCTCCATTAGTAATTTCCCCACTCTTTCTCTGTATTCTAAGGTAGGAGGTGTTTATGAGGGGAAGTAATTACTTGTGACTGTGTTATAAAGTGGTCGCTGTGTGTGGTGGGTCATGTTAAAATGGGATTAACAGAGTGAATATATAAGCATATTTCTTCACGAGTAAAGGGCAGATGACACCTTAAATCTTCAAGGTAAAGTTGCCACATACTGTTCTGTGTTGATGTTCCATGTTGTGTGTTGTTTTCTAACCAGCATGCGATGAGTCAGTGAAGGGTTGTGTTGTTCAGCCGTAGTGAAGAAAGTGCTCTACGTGTGATTTACAGTGGCTCATAACAGTAATTAATACAGACCTTAATGATGTTGAGTGTAGCAAAGCTTCTCACACCCTTTTTTTTATAATTCATGACCTCCGTGTCGTCATTCTTCTTCTTTTCCACTCGTCTTTCCCTCCTCTATTTGTGTTCCCTGTGAAAGTTGCCGTTACCACAGAGATGGAGCAGAAAAACATATTTCTCTGGAAGCAGCTGAGAAACAGATGAATGTTAAGGACTCTGCACCGGAGTCAGGCAACTTCTCTCGTTAACGCTCTGCATCTTTCTGTTTTTCTCCAGCACATTTATCATTCTCCTTTTTTTTTGTATTTAAAATGAAAATTGCAGAAGTGGGGTAATAATAAATATGTTGTTTTCCACTTTGTCTTGGAGGCACAAATAGCGTCATGTGCCTCAGGGCATAAACACCCAAACAGATGTTGAATTTGTAAAGATGTGGAGCAAATAGCCTTCTAGCTTAGAGAACTGCAGTGCTAATCACAAACCCGTTTGTTCAACTCCAAAAACCGAGACTAAATCCTAATCTGGGACGGAACTCAAAGAAACATTTAAAAAAGTGATCTCATCGTGCTAATGACGGCTGTAATAATTTTCTAAAAGTCCCCTTGAGTTCTGCCAGTGGTGGTGCCTGTGCTCTAAAAATGTCAGTCACACTGAAGAGGTTAACGCGAGCCCTATAAGAGAGCGGATGGAATATTACACAAATAGAAGGACTGTATCTGATCCCAGCTCAGCATGTTGTAAGACCGTCCCATTCCAATCTCGCCTCTCTCTGTCACCTCATTAAAAATACAAAGAGGGCAAAGAAGGGCCAGTCCTGAGCAATCTCTGTTAAAGCTGCCAGTGAATGCAGCGGCGTTAATGTCATTTAATGCTGTTTCATCTGAAAAGCCACATTAGAGTCAGATTCAGTAATCTGGGTTTGCCCATGCTCGTCTGTATGATGTCATTATGCTAAACTGACCTTTATAGCCAGATTAGGAGGGTTGCAGGGAATAGAAGGAGGCTTTGGAAAGGGAATTAACAAGAAATGAAAAATGGTGTATTTGGCATATGGATGATGAAGTATTCAGCAGCATTTCCAACCTAAGTGCCAAATCAGAATGGGGGTGACAAAATGCCCCTTTGTGGTTTGATCAGCTCATACCCATGTCTTTAAATTAATGTTTAGCTCTTTCAGGAATTCCTGGTGTTAAATATTGGTCTTTTTCTCACCTTAATAATCCACTGCACAAGAAAGAGAATCGTGTTTATACAGTATAAAACCTCTGGGTCGCACTTTTTAAGTGCATTTGTTACGCTAAAAGGTTTTCGGATTATTTTTAGTCTGGCTGTTCTCCCTGCAGAATTATTCCTGTTCTCTTTATATTTGGACAACATCTATTATGATGACCCGGCTGAGCTCCTCCTCATACAGTCCTGAGACGAGGAGGTGCAGCACACAAAGCAATCCCTCACTTCCAGAGTCATGAGACAGGATCAAAACTTACACACAGTTCTCTTTACCTTATACACTAAATCACAACAGACAGACAAAAATGTGGCGGGAGTGAAAAAGGTTGGTTTTTTTTTGCAAAAAGATTAATAAAGCCAAACTTAATCTTAAAGTTATGCTCATATTGCTTATCAGGAGTTCTCTGAGTCCTTGTCTGTGTAACTGCACATGACTTGTGCTTTGAGAAACATCTCCACCAAGACGAGAACAAAAACAAGGTGACGATCAAGTCCACATCAACGATCCTTCAAATACCAGAGAAGAACATTGTGAGCTCGAGTCTATTCTCATTTGGTATTGTTGATATTTTCTGGTGCATGTTAATGACACAAAGCAACATTGGGCATATTCAAAGTAAGCTGTGACATCATCCTTTCCCAAATGTTCTGATTTACATAAAAACACAGATTCATAGAAAACCATCGTTTTCGAAAATATTTGAAATGTTTTGGACGGCCTCCATAAAAACCTCTGTTTTAGAGAATTAAAACTGCATTGGTGTGTGGAAAAGAGTTCCAAAAACAGAGTCAAAATGTTGCTTTGTAAAATATCCCAATTAGTTTGGACAGAGCTTGAGATCCAAGCTTGGAAAGATGGATAGACCAATCAGCTGCAATCACTACTACCTCCACACATCCGAACACTGGTTTAACCTCACACAGGGGAGGGAAAAAGAGATTTGCACATCCAATAAACACAGAGACTCAGTGTGGGAGAGACATTAGATGTGACCTTGTTCAGCTTTGGTGGGGTTGAATTACTGGGTGGTGAACTTATTTACTTTCCGTCCTTTTGGCACAATGGGGGACTCTCCCTTTTCTTCTCTGCTCCTGGTGGCTGGAGACGGGAGGTTTCAGTCTGATGGAGTTGTCTGCTGGGCTAAAGGGGAAGAAATATTGTGTTCTAGTGGAGCTTTGACACATCCACACCAGCATCACTCAAACAGCCCCAAGGTATTGGAGCAGAGGTGAAAAGAATGAAGGAAGTGGAGGCCGAACAGTGAAATGTTCATGTCCTCCTGTACTATGTATAAACACATTCACTCTACACGCCAAATCCGTGTGTTTTTTTTATCCATGATCCAGTCAAAATTGTCATTCACAGAAACCTTGGACTTTGAGTCTAACGCATTTTATTATTCTATTAGCTCAAACATTTTGCTGTCGGAGATAAAATGGAGTCATGCTGGGGGGAGGATTATTGAAAAAGAAAACATTAGCTCCATCCAATCCTGAGAATCCGTCAAGTAACAAGGAGAGTTTCATCTTCTGATCAAGGAGCTGCGAAATTATCCAGATCGATTCCAAGTCTATGTCAAGATGTCAGTTTGAAAGGAAGAAAACTAATTTCCGTGATCCAATTGATCCTGAACATCAGCTGGCAGCATGTCTGAGATAAGGACACACACACAATGACACGGACGCAACATGTACGGTGGCTCTGAGTGCTCAAACAACCTCCTAAAACGCCTTTGAGAAATGCAAAATACACCGACTGCGAAAGGTGTGCAAAGCCCTTAAATCTAAGATAAATGTCAAAACTTTGGCAGAGAACAGGACAACTCATGTTAAAGTATTGATGACAGTCACCTGATTAGGCACATGTCAACCATACATAACTGTGACACTTCACACACCTGACATGTACCCATATTTTATTACCTACCGACACTAAATGCATCTCTTGTCAGATCTGGCTCCTCCTCTGTTGACATGATAAACGTTGACTGCACAGGGGGCAGGTTCATCTTACACTTTCTTATCATATCATTATCACACTGTCGCGTCATTATCATAATTATTATCGTGTTAGGTGCTACCATGGAGAAAATAAATGACGGGTCAGCTATACTCACTAAGGAGAAGGCACCGCCTTGTTAGTGATCCCGGAGAAATTGCCCAGTGAGCATGTCTGTGGGCTTGTCTGTGACCGAGGTGTGACCGTCACCACTGAGCGGGGACCAGCAGATGGTAACACGTTCGATTTGCGGAAAGAAACTGTAAAACATACTCAGTGCTTCAGAGGGGAAATGGCAAAACAGAGCAATTTCCCACAGACCACTACTGTGCAAGCATCAGAGATTCTGAGATCTGTTTACTTGGCCCTGTGGGATTCTGGGTAAATGGACCGCCACCATCCTCCAGCAAAGCCACACCGCCGTTCTATAATGACCAATCTCCGAGTAAATTGGGCCTTTCTGAAGTGAAGCTGGACCAAGATTCAGAAACCATCTATTTGGGGCTAAATCTATTGTTTAAAAAAATGTTTTATGAAAACCAACTTCGTCTACACAAGTGTTTTAGCATTGACGAGAAAAACCAATGGCAATGAGTCAGGACTAAAGAGAACCAACCAGGAAATGAGTGCAGGTGACTTAGTCATCGCTTTACACATCTCAGTTTTTGCTCATCCACATTACCATGCACCCTCTGAATTTTCAAACAAAACAGCCCCGAACTTCAACTACATTTCCAAACTTTTCTGATAGTGTGGACAGCTTAAACGTAGTAACAGAGATATGAAACTAAAACAGGCCTGAGACACTGTAGGTTGTTCATTCCAGTGTGTGACGACTGATAATACATATTTGTGTAAATGTTCATGATGTTTTGTATTTGTAGATGTAGAAAACAGAGCTTGAAGACGGGCAGGTAAAAGATGCTTTAGATTCTTAAGCTTTGTTGCTACACACCATGATCCTGTTTGACTCACAGTTTATTGTGTCATGCTAAGCCTGGATGTTCTCTGTCATTCTGTCTGCTGCACCAAAACAAACAGTAATGCGTTGTGGGGAAAAAAACCAACAACGTGCATGCTTCCTTTTTTTTACCCATTTCCTTCACACCGCTTGTCAGAAAGATGCACTCGTCTAACTGTCGAGCCTCAGCAAAGTGCAGAGTGACAGAGACGATGACAGCAGGGGGAGTGACAGTTATGGGGACAGGAACACTCCCATGCTCAGTGCTCGTGCACTATTCCATCATTAGCCAATGAAGCCCTCATAAAAGTGAGTTATGTGCCACCAGAGGGGAGGTTCCATATGGCACAAGTGATCCAGAAAGGCAACGTGTCGCAAAGGACCCCTAGAGCCCAACAAGTCAGCTTTTACAGGGGCCTCCCTCCCCGTCATTAATTGATTTTAATAACAGGCTGCGAGGGGGCAGAATGCTCTCATTCATTGGGCTGATGGGGCTTTTCCCAGGTCCCTCAGCGAACACTGCAGCACTTAGAGCTGTTTGTTTGGATTGCCTCTAGTGTGTGTGGCTCTCAGACTGGCTCGGTTACTCAGTCAGACACATACTCAATGTCCCGGCCGCTCACCCGCTCGCTCGCTCAAACATTTGTTCATTTACCAGCTCAATAATTTCTTCACTCAATCACTGGCCCAGTCATTTATACACTCATTTATTCATTCCTCCTCCCCACCGGCTCACCAGGGCCTATCATGCTTTAAAGCAAGGGTCCATGGGAATGTGATTGGTGTTTTGAACAGGTCCTGTAACTTCAGAGCCAGACAAGATCCATGTGGTGTCAAAAATTTGTGGAGAAAAAGTCAAGAATACATGAGCAACACTCGCAGTTTCTTCTCCAACTGAAACCAGGGATCCACAATCCGGTGTGAGTTTATGGGGGAGGTGAGTTCTTTCTTTACTCTTCCTCTGATCACGTCTTTGTCTCAGTCATTCCGGAGACTCAAAGTGAAAAATCCCTCATTTTGCATATTTTTTTCCTTTGATTGTTCAGCAGTCTGACTGAAGCTGGGTTTTGGGGAGTGTGTGCCAGATGATGGGGAGGGATAGGGAGGGAGCTTGGCCTGTCATAACTGTATAATACACCCATTACTCCTGTGCAGCGGAATTACCACTGATGGAAATGGGATTTTGGAAGATATATGGAATGTAATTATTAAATACATATATGCATAGGCTTTTTTACTCTGAAAAGGAGCTTTGGAGTGATATTTTTTCAGGTGACAGTAGCTGGTGTGTGTGTGTGTGTGTGGTGTGTGTGCATGTAAACGCCATCTCTATTTCTGTGTGCATTGGAATGCCTGTTACCTTATCTTGACAAAAGTGGAAACTATATTTTGCATTTTGTTTCAGTTTTCTGCTTATAAAAGATGCTACAGTGCTTCCCACTGTCTGGATCCCTGTGACCGGCTCGTTCAGCCTCTTGCCTCTGCAGCATCCTTCCTCCGGGGTTGACCCTGTGCTGAACATCTCCCAGGAAGCTGAGGTCTGACACTCCTAAACAGGCGGAGGGGGTCACGCTGACTCATTCCAGCAGTGAAGCTGTCTGAAGAGTTAGCCGCCTCCCGAATATCAATTTTTCAAGCTCTCTCAACCAAATAGCACACGCAGAGAAACCAAATTCCCCTGCAGTGAGTAATGCGAAGATAAGAAACAGAGAATATTTGCTCGCGTACGCTCACTATCCACGTGAGCAGAGAAAAATATTACTTTTTCTTTGGATATAAATGCCATGCCGCGCGCTTCTGCCATAATGTCCTATACTGAGTTTCTGTATTATTCTAATGAGTGTGCTGCTGAGGCATGCAACACGACAGCAGGAACATGAGGCAGTGTGTATGGTTTTCTGTGTGGTGTACCTTAGGCGAGGGGCCTCTGCAGGAGGTTTTCTTTGGAAAGCCCCTGGTGTGAAAATAGGGCCTCCCAGTCTGGCCTGAGAGGCTGTGTAAACACAGGATCCAGTCGGGCCAGCCTGCTCTGGACTGGACCTCTCCAAACAGAAACCATGAGTCAGCCTCAGGAACCCATCCATATTCCTCCTTCAGGGATAATCAGCCAAATGCGGCCTGGAAAAATGTTCACGCTATAGGAGTGATGGAGGAACTAGGCCGTATAAGAACTTGTAACTCTTATCCATATGGACATTTTGTATAGAAATGTAGGATAGTGTGCTGATGTTGGACGTGATTTTAGACCAAAAAACTGGCCCCTCTCTCATATTTATTTTCCTTTTCATTGAAACCACAAAACCACCGAGCAAATACTTTTAGTTTAAAAAAGAAACGTATGACTTCATACATGACAGCCACTGCACAAATTGAGTCAACTGAAAAAAGAAGACTGAAACTTGTTCTAAATCCAAGCAGAAAGCATTGGAGTCTCTGCAGCCATCTTCACGTCAGTGTCTGAGTGGGTGGAAGACTTTATTAAGGCGTTCGGGCGTCCGAGCTCTGCAGAGAGGGAGAGAGGGAGAGTTTCCCCCTCGTCTCCGGTCTGCGTGAGTGGAGGGGCCGGGGCCTCACACTCCACTAAAGAATATTTATCTTTCCAGCTGGTTAGATGGATTAAATGACCATCCCGCAGCGAAGGGAGAAGGAAAGGGAGTTGGAGACAGAGAGAGAGAGAGAGAGAGAGAGAGAGAGAGAGAGAGAGAGGTGAGGAAACGGAGAAAGTTTGGTGGAGGAAATGTGCCACAGGGAAAGAGAGCAGAACGAGGGCGAGGAGTGGAAAGACGCTTTAGTCTTCTACTCAGAAGAGAATAAAACAATAAGAATGACTTGGCAAGTCACATTTACCCCCGACTGTGACAAATATGATTGTGACTTTGTCTTCTCTCTGTGCTGGAGGGGGGGCGAGACATACAAACCCAAACTCACGCACACACACACTTGCAATTACAAATGTACATGCACGCTCAATGACATACAAACACACAGAGCTAATTAACTTCCTGACACATTCACAGAAATTCATTTCAAAGACAGAACGCATATGTTCATGCAAATGTGATGAGAAACCGTTAAATGCTCAAATATCTGAAGCAAATGGAAAATATTTCTCAATCACACACCCCAGCATCAATTTGTTCTCGACTTGACTTTTCTTTTTTTACATTTCACACTGAAAGCCCACCTGCTGCTCCGCTGTGTTAAGGTCACCTTAAAGTCGTCCTTCATGATATTAATTGATTTGCTGTATATTCAAATATTTATTTTATATTATTGAACAGAGGGAAAGAAACCCTATTGAAGAATATACAGATAACAGCTCCTCTACAAATACACAAGATAGAGAAGCTCAACCTCAACAAAGCAAGTTTAACAAATGTTTTCTAGGAGATAAAGGACTTCTGCCAAGTCAAACAAGACAATAACTGAACAATATTTAATATGAGCTCAACAATGTTAAGCAAAGAATAACGAAGACGGAACAATTTATTAAGAGCACTGTCAAGACATCAGACTGGTGCTCAGAAAATAAATGATGATACATAAGAAAAAGAAACTACATGATTAAGAAGGAAAATTCTGACTCCTGATAATTTATGGATATATTTATACTGATGCCGAGGGAAAGTAGAGGTTGAGAACGTTGGAGTTTGTGGGAAAGTTACTGAAGGACACACTAGAAGCTCCCACAGCTACAGAGCTTGACATCTAGAGGGCACAGTAGGACTTGCCCCGAGAACCTCGGAGGACAAAAAGACAAGCCACAGTCAATAGAAGTCTGATTCCTCCGGCTGAAAACTAAAAGCAGTTTAGGGTAAATTATATTTAAAGGTGAAGCTAAACCAGAAAAATAAGAGAAGAGCTGAAGTTCTGGTTTACCTCAAGGGTATAAGCTTAGCAAAATCTAAAACAGATTGTAGTATATCAATATCCAGAAAGACATATTGTAAGATAGATTTTGTTCTATTTTATTAACTTTACTGCATTCACCCCAAAAACGTATTTTCTTTAGTCTTAGCTGAAAGTTTTATCCCTTCAAAATGTATATTTGGTTTAGACATTACACCTTTCGAGTGCGAGTGTGTAGGTTCTTTCAAAACCTTGCAGTTAAACAAAGATGAGAAGAAAGATGTGCCAGTGTACCCATCATATATATTGCTCAATGGAAAAACAGGTCTACCTTCCATCCCCATGCAGCCAATCTTAATCTTATTAATCAAAGATTAGAAATAAAAACATTAAAATGCTTAAATGATGTGCATATACCTCAGTTCTATGCAGTGCAGGTAAAGAAGGAACACAGCTCAGTTTTAAAATGCCTAAAGGTACACATTTAGAAGAAACATGACTTTTATCAATATTTACAAATGCAACATTATGTCAATACGTAGGTGGAAAAACGTGAACCCAGGGGAAATACAAGTCTAACAGAACTGTTAAGAGAAGCACGTTATTCAGCTGCTGGTCGTAGAACTACTTTACGAATCTATAGGGGTCTGAAAAATCTACGAATAGGTCTTAAAGGCCTGATTTAATTTTGACTAATTAATTCAGAAAAAGATCACTCCTTTTCATGTGTAGACAGATGGCATATATGAATACAAGGTATGTACATTCACTCTCATATCTATTTTTTTTTAAAAGTATATCTATATAAACTTATATATTTACATTCAGATATATAAAATACATATATTTGTATTATGTAGAAATAAATGTCAACGTAGAACTACTTTTAAAAAATGTGTCCCACCACTTAATCGACATATAATCACCTGCTTAGTTTTATGTAAAAAAAAAAAGTCTCATTACACGGGTTTTTTATTTTCCCATTCATCGCTCACTACTCCATTTAGCCCACTGGGCAGTGAATATAATCACCCCACTGATATAAGCACATGAACCACTAATAAAGGAGGGTAATAACATCAAAGGCCGACCCTGTGAAATGTGATGCCGGGGTATTCAGACAGGAATGTTGAATGGACGGCAGCTATGTGTGCGTGATTGTGGTTTTGCAGAGTGCAATCTAAGGAGAAGAGCTGAAGTCATGGAAATTTCCCTGTGTAAAAGTGAAGCATGACAATGGATTTGGAGCATCAAGGCCCGTGGGATTATAGGGATCACATAAATCCCCCCCCTCCCCTCCCTCCCTCCTCGCCATAATTTTAGCAAACCACATCAAACTCCATGTTAAGGGTTAATAATCCAGATCCCCACCTCTCCCCGGTCCCCTCGCACCCAAACTCAAATCCCCAACATTAACACGTGTATCCAGATGTACACGCACATATACACAAACATGCAGGACACACAACATAAACAGACCCTTGCTGGTATTCCATGCACAGGCGGCTAACCGGGCACCACAGTGAACCACACACGCATGCACACACAGCTATACACACACACACTACGCCCCTCAGCCCCCCCCCCCCCTCTGCTCCCCCCTCTCCTCACAGTGTATCATCTGGAGCTCTGAGGTATAAGAGCAGAGGATTTTGTCGGAGGAGCCTGAAATCAATCGATGCGCTACAACAACCCCGGCTTCTCTCCACCCCTCCAACACTTCACTTAACCATGTGTGTGTGTGTGTGTGTGTGTGTGTGTGTGTGAGTGTGTGTGTATGTGTACGTGCACATGTCTGTGTGTGTTTCACTTTCTCCCTCTCTTTCTCTCTCTCGTCTATGTCCACTTTAACATCTGTACTAGCAGTAATCAACAGTTTGCACGCGCACACACACACACACACACACACACCAAACACACACACACACACACACACACAGCACTGCAGGGAGAGAGGAGCGTGCTATGCGGAGAGCTGCAGCTCCTTTCCTCTATTAGCCTGCTGTCGGAGGGAAGGCAGGGATAATATATAAGCCAACAGGATTAGGAGGCAACAAAGCATCAGGCTGAAGAAATCCCTCACAGCCTTGGGGTCCAACTGAGGCCTCTGCTGCTCCTCGGCCGTGCAGAGGCTAACCGAGCCTAGCCAACCAACACCCGCATGCGCGTCTCCAGCTGTCAACCAGTCCAGTTTTCCTGGACACCACCATCATCTCTCCTACTTACCCCTCCTACTCCAATCATGATCTCTGAATACCACACATGCTTCAAATAGGAGGTCAAACCCAGGATAGGCGGGCCTTGTTTTCTGTTTCACAGACATGATTATAGCTTTGGGCCTTCTACCTGTGGGAATCACTTCCATCTGACAGTCTAAACTGCTGTAACCACGTACAGTGCATCTTGTCCAACATTTGCATTTCAAAGAAGGTGCAAGCACCTACATCATGAGCTTGATGGCTGCCTAACAGCAGCGTGGCTCCCTATATAAGGTGTTGAGCTGGAAGTAAATCCATGTGATTAATCAGGTCTGAAGCTAAAACATAATAATAACCCCCTTTATATTAATGTGCAGCTCATGGCTTGAACAGCTCCATGGAAAGGCCATTAGTCACCAGCTCCCTGCAAAGCCACAATTAAGCAGTCACATATTCCTCTCTCTCTCTCTCTCTCTCTCTTTAATCACAGTGCTGTCTCCTTCGTTATGTATTCTGTTCCTGGGTGATCGTGTCTTCGGGCGCTGACTTGGACAAGGAAATGATTTTATTTTCCTGTTTGTTAAGCTGCGTATTAACAGAAGTAGACCAATTTCCTGAGCAAAGGTGAAGAGACACTGGGTTCAACTTGTAGCTGCCATCAGAGTCACTTATACAGTTTGAGTTCATTCAATACATTTGAAGTTAAAAGGGTTTATTAAAAAAAGGTAATGTTAATTTTAGTTAAAACATATGTTCTCTTAGTAAATATAGAATGGGAATTTTTCAATATTTCCATTGCAGAACTGATCACTGGCATGTGAATGTGAGGTTGGGGTTTTAATTGTTGCGACACCCTGTGCATGCATTTGTCACTTGGGGCAGGACACCTGTTGAATTGGAACAAGATTCAGATTATCTGAAGATTTGAAAAGTTTGGATAATAAAAAGTATGTATTCATGTGTAATCTTGCTGATTGATATTAACGTGATAGCTGCTTGACACACTTTCATTTACAATGAGTGAATGAGCAGGCTAATAATATGTGAATTTGACTTCTTATTATGTAAGCAAATCTGTTGAGTTTGGTGATCATTGTCCTCCATAAGAATGCTCTGTATTTAATGGTCTTTTTATAATTTGTTGTATTTTACTTTATTTAGTTCTGATTTTACTTTCTTTAGTGATTTTGGAGGCGTGTTTGATGGAAGGACATGCCTGTAACCAAAAGAACATTTCAACTGAATGGGGGGCTACCCAAAGTAAAAAGTAAAAGTTAAGTTAATGCACCTTTCAAGGTCAACACGATCTGCAGGACAACACTGAGACTTTTCTGGAATACCTTAAAAATACATTATTATAGTTATAGATATGATTTTAGAACATTTTAGTATTGCACTTTATCACCCACTGTTCTTTCATTTGAGACAGTGGGTGTATGAAAAGGGGGGACTGACAGTTTTTATAATTGTTATAGAAATCTTATTTAAATTCAGGAGCTTACAGATTTTTTTTCTTGTGAGGGACACTTTAAAAAGCTGTCATGCAAACCAACCACAGGCATTTCCTCCTCCCTCCCCTCCCCTCTCTCCTCGGTTCTCCTTTTTTGTGATATCCTCTAATTTTGCCTGTGCCTCTGCAAATTTGTCGCGGCGCGTGGGCCCGTTTGATTTCATTAAACAGAATATTTAAGCATAAAAATTGTTTAATCGTCTCATGTCATTAGGAGATGGATTTCATTTTGCATACATTTGCATACTCCCCCCTCAAATTAAAGCAGGCGAATATGCAAATGCGGAGACCCAGGTTATGGCGGAGGTGTTTATTGTCATCACTTCAGGCAGTTCCACACTGCGGCGCCTCCGCAGAACAGGGGTGACAGCAACATCTGGAGGCCTGGGGGGTTGGGGAGGGAGGAAAGGGTAGAGGCAGAAGGTGTAGGTGTGGAGATGAAGGTGTGTAATAGGCTGCAGTTCCGTTTTGGTATTTTCAACAGCAGAACGCACTGATCCACCGCCGCAACTGCCGCGGCATCTAGTGCACCAAAAAACGGAGGATCTGTCATCACACCATACTGGCTGCTCTAATTACCAACTTCATCCCCAGTGCTTTGGACGTCCCCGCACTAAAATGTATAGTGAGCCGATGAAGACATAAAACGCAGCACTGTTCTTTCAACTGTAGCCTCTGCATGTGTTTTTATCAGCTGTTCTGCTGCTATTGTCCACATGGCTAAGCACTGCTGCTAATGAGGCAGTAATTAGCAACAGCGTAACGCTTCTTCACCCGTGCTTAAGTCCTCACTCAATTTCTCTCCCCCCCCTGCACTGTAATTTTCTCATGCTGCAATTTCAGGCATCACAGCAGAATCTGTTCTGGCACAATAAAAAGGTTTAACTGCAGATATGAACGGGGGCAGAACATTAGCACGGGCGAACGCAACTGCAAAAAGTGTCCGTCTGGATCAAACTTCATTTCATTTACAATCAGGACGAGGCAATGCTGGTGATCCACAGGAGGGCGTCACCTTTCACCTTAGATTCTATTCTCACTGGATCACACCCTGTAGTGTTGTTGCTTATTAAGAATGGAAACTAAAGGAGCGTGCCATTGTGTGCTGTGTCAATAAATACTGTACACAGCAATTGAGCATGATCCTGAGGAGGTTCACTAAAGACAAGGAATAATCATGAATGAGAATCACGGGAGGAGGCACAACCGGTGTGTTTATGTATCTGGGTAATACCCATGTTGACGCACAGCTTGAAAAATTAATGAACAACAGGACTGTGACCTGTTTGTAAGACCAACGTGAGAAAGAGGGAGCGAGTGTCCAAATAGAAACAGACTAAACATACCTCAGCAGGACCTGCCTCAGTACGTACCCCCACAGCTTCATAAACAAGCTGCAGAGACTAATGACAGATTGATTGCTGTGTGTGTGTGTGTGTGTGTGTGTGTGTGTTTGTGTGTGTGTGTGTGTGTGTGTCCTTGTGTATGTGTGCCACTCACTGAAATGGACATAAAGCCATATTCAGCGTTTCACATAATATTCCTCTTCATGTGGTCGTAGAGTGATTATCTACGTTAGCATAATGAACGCTTTGGCAACATTCGGACTGAATGACCCCCGCCGACTCTGTGTTGTAACCTTCACACGTCCGCTCTGCGTGCGCTGCCTCTCAGTCTGCAGTTACAGATGAAAAGAAGAAATAAAGATGCGACACACTGTGAGCAGCTCAAGTCTCTGCTTCATTCAGGACATCGCTGGGAGACGGATGTTTTGGCAAAGTTGCCATGGGTGTGATTTTAGTCGCCTAAACTAAAGAGAAAGGGTTTATTTAATTTGTGTTTAGAATGAATTCTTTCCCAAGGTCTTTCTTACATTTCATCTATTAAATAAACTGTTGATACTACCTCTATTTTCTCCTCATATCAAAAAACGCTTGAGGCAGTGCGAGTTCTGGACTCTGGCAAGAAGAACATGCTTCAGCTGTTTGAGAAGCGTGAACACAAAGCACAAACCTGTCTCATTTTGGAAATGCTGGACAGGAGTTTTTTTTTTAATTGTTCACAGACTGACAGTGGAAGCTACCATCTCAGTGAGATAAGAACAATAACACACCGGGTGGGACTGTGTGGCTTTATCTATTCAAGTATTATAGTGAAATTAAACTGTATTTCCTCTGCTGTACACTGGTATGGTATCTTTATCGGTCTGTGTCAGTTGTCTGTGCAGTTGCTCAGAGACTTTTACACCCTGAAGGACATCAGTGCTGTTCACTTGGACCTGAAATCAGAGACTTTAATGCTGGCAACTGTGTGCGGCCTTCAGAGGGAAACCAATAGATTTCGGCATGTCCTTCACTACCTGAGAAGAGAAACAATTCAGCCTCTGGGTTACAGGTGTGGATTAAATCTGCAAAGCTTATCCTTCATGGCACTTTCACACCTACTTTATTTAGCCACAACCACAATAACGAAAGGTGCCTCGGACCACGGTACGGTCCATCGTGTGAAAACAATATTTTTGGACAGGTCTGACTTACGGACCAATTGCAGAGAGTTGAGACAGCATAAAACAGAAACAGAAAGAGAAGCCTCCCTGTCTCTCCAGAAATTGAGTTGCCCAGGCTCACAGGATTTCCTCCAGTCTCAATGTAATGTTTGATTGACAAGGATGTTCAACTAGTGTTTGACCTTTGTGCAGCTGAAAGTCAAAACATAATGATATTTCAGTGTTAACCAAATGAACAAAAAGTTAATTCATTTTCTCCATTCAAGCGGAAAGACGTCTTTTTCCTAATCCACTTTATTCAGTAAATACAACACGCCAACGTCAGACACACGGCCGTCTGCAAATCAATCAATGTCATGTGGGCATAGACGCGGCCCACAGAGGTGAGGGCAACAGGACGCACGTGTGTCATACACAAGTCTTTAGTGCGCTCTCTGAAACAATCTGAAACCAAAATTATAGGAAGATCAAATGTAACATGAACATGAACTTTAGGTGCAGGCCAATTTAATGATTGTGTGTATGTGTGTGCGCGCGCGTGGAGAGGCGGTGGACTAGTGGCAGAAACTTGGACTATGGGCAGAAAAGGTTTCTGGTTCGTCTCTGGTCCGACTCCACGGAGAAACAACAAAAAGACGAACCTGGATTGATCTGTCCAAAAATCCAAGAGGATTCTCCCTACCCTGTCTAGTGCCCCTGAGCAAGGCACCTTACTCCCCCAACATCTGCTCCCCGGGCGCCGTACAGGGCTGCTCACTGCTCTGTGTGTCCTGCACCAGATGGGTTAAAAGCAAAGGTTAAATTTCCCTACAATTGCATGAGTGTGCTTGTGTTAGGGACAAATAAATGTATCTTAATCTTAATCTTAATGTCTACCTATAATCATGACGGCCAATTTTGGTTCAATACCATCATTGTGAGAACATTTTGGCTGGTCCTCACAAATGAAATTGGCTTTATGAAGGTTAAGATTTGGTTTGAGGGTTAGGGTTCGGCATTTAGTTGAGATTGTGAAGGATAGGGTAAGGGGGTAGGCAATGCATTATGTCAATAAGTGTCCTAACAACTATAGAAAGGCGCACGTGTGTGTGTGTGTGTGTGCGTGCGTGTGTGTGTGTGTGTGTGTGTGTGTGTGTGTGTGTGTGTGTGTGTGTGTGTGTGTGCTCTTTTATAACAAAACAAGTCTGTTACAATCAAAGAAAGGCGACACTGAGAGATTCTGACAAGCCACTAGCTCTATATGTTGCTATCTGCCCAGCATTACCTTGTGGTAACAGGTTAGACAACTGCAGAGAGCCGGAGCCCGACATGAGGTCCGGGTGAGAAACCAGGGCCCTGTAGTGACTGTGCAGAGTGGCAGAGGCCTGATGACACTCAGCCCCAGTGGCAGGGACTGGGGTAATAAATCATGGGCAGTGGCAGTCAGATAAACGGTGCTCCGAAGCTGATTGGGAGAAGAAACTATTGTGACGAGTGTGAGGTGGAGAGGAGGCATTGATGACCTGAGTGAATAAGGGTCACCACTCGGCGAAGGCAGACCCAAACAGCTCCCTGCGTCTTAATTTACCCTGAAAAGCCATTACAGCCACTCGGCTTGCCTCTCCCTGACCCTCCCCTCCTCTCTACTTCTCCTCTTGCTCGCTGAGGAACAGTCATTCTCCAGGACCTCAATGGCCCTTCAGCACAAACTCTGAAATAAGCTCTACTATCTGGAGGCAGACGTGGTTCCACACCGAGGAGCCGGTGTCTCACAGAGTGGTGGCCCCTCTGCTGGTCATACAGGTACTTCTAGACTAATTCATAATGATCTCAGAGATTGTTTATTAATGGTTTCAAGAGCTGCTTGCATTGGCCAGATATTTTTTTCAGCCCCTCAAATAAAATGTTAATGGCTCAGTTTTTCATGAATATAAAATGTTGTCATGATTGTAGTTTAAAAACATGCTTTTATATTTTGTAAAATAAACTAGCCAATTTAATTAAGTATTCATTTGAGGCACTGAGTAAATGGTGTTTCTATACTAAAACATTACTTCAACTCAACTGCATTTAACATGAAATATTACACTTTTTCACCAGAATATGCTCCAAATTAAAATTTTGTATACGAAACATTCGGTGAGTTTCTATAAGTTATAGATGCCTTAACATTCAGTTCAACAACCAAAGTCCTAGATCAGAAAAATTATAATTTCACATAAATACATTTAGGAACATAATTCCAAAAAAATATATATAAAATGATGATACTGACAGGGCCCATTTGTCTCACGAGTAGTTTTGTTCTTGATACTTTGAGTAAACTTATATAAATACTTACCTTTATAATAACAAAACTTCACTATTAATAACAAAAGACTTCTACTTTTACTTGAGTAAACTGTTTTCCTTCATCCAATGTGTTAAAGTAAAATATATAAATATTTTTATAAGCACAAAAAACTGCAATAACATAAAGCAAGCAAAACTCCTTTTTTAATTGTGTAAACATAATGCAGAAAATATGGATGATTTAACATTGATTATTATTCTAATAATAATTAGAATAATAATACTTCACTAAAAACAGTTCCGTACCTCAGCTTGCTCACTGGTGAATAACTTTTTTCCACAAGGGGATAAATTAAATTTTGATGTTGTCCATAACAGGGTTCAGTCACTTGTATTCTCTGGAATCGTATTTGAATAATATATTTATTTACACTTAAAAATGAAGTTTTATTCCTAAAGAGTGATATGTTGGCTTGTTGGCTGGTTCAATTAAGAGCTGACTCCTTTTTGTTGTTCAATAATTTGTGCCCCTAAACGTAAAACGGTTTTAAGCAAAGCTCCAGTGGCAGTGTAAAAATTATAAAGCAACCTTTATGACTCACAGTATTCATCGGAGCCAGCACTAACACAGGTGCCGTGTGCTGCTGTGCCACTTGGCAGAGCTAAAAACTACTTAGTAATCCTTCTTGATTTTTAAAAAACAATTCAAAACTACAAAATAGCTCTGAGACTTAACTTGACCAGTAAATCAGGACTCCCACTTGATGTCATGAATAAAGGACACAGTTTCCCAAACAAAAACAGCCATTAGTCTCAAATTGTAACCACCTGATATAACAGAGAGGTGGCAAAGAGAGAAGCTGATGTCAAGTATCAAAAGATTTGTGTAAAACGATTTGTGCTTTAAAAACCTGTTGTGTTACCACATGATAATCCACAGTCATGGTAATATAAATCCTCTCACAGCCGACAAAGGCAGGAGAAACCTCCTGCTTTTAAAGGAAAATGGTGAAACAGGTTCAAGGTATAATATATGTTATCTTCCCACAGTATGCACCAAATAGTTTATAAAGGAACAAACTAAAACGACAATACTGCTACTATACCTACACAATAAACTTAAGAAATAACTGAAAAATGCAGTGATGGATTTTCTTGTAACGAAAATGAGCTAGAGACAAAATTTAAAGCCTTGATTTCTTAAAAAAATTATTCCCATCATATAAGATGTGACATCATGAATAAATTACATAAGAAGTCAGACGATTACATCATGAACCCTTCAAGATAAACATTTGTCAAGGTATCTCTGCATCCTATTGGACAATAGACATATATAGAGTGAAAAATAATTCATGATCATATGGCAGGATATCATCATGACATCATTATGAGGTAATGCATTAGCTTAAGAAAGCAAAACGATTAGTGACACAACCTTAAGCTTAATTAGATAAACCAATCATCCATAATCATGAAAAAGATGATATCATGATGTTGTCCTCATGAAATTACATTATTAAAATAAACAAACAGTATATCCGCTGCGTACGTGTACTGTATCACCCCTCTGATGCTTTTAATTTAAATTTTTTGCTTTACTCTGCAGCTACTAGGATAACAGACAAAAGGAGTAAAAAGAGGTTTTCTGTTTTACTAAATCCTTTAATTACTGTTAGTCTAGTGAATGTTTCCAGAAGTCCAGTCCAGATTACAGTGACAGTCCATCACTGGTCCAAAACAATATGGGGACTGAAGCTTGTGTACAGCGCTGTGCAGAGGAGGAATTACAATGTTTGCAGTGGCTCATCCAACCAGCGCCCTGGAAAATCTCTCCCCTGAGTGACGCCTGTCAGTGACACTCTATCAGCTGCCTACATGCACCCAGCTCCCCTCTGCTCCACCCCTCTCTGAGTTCTTTCTCTCTGTGTTCCCTCTATATGTACTATCTTGCCTCCTCTTCTCTCCTAGCATTGTTTCTCTCGGTTTCTGCTCTCTCACTCTCAATCTTTTTTTTCCCTTATGTGTTTAACGCTCCTTCTCCCTCCTCTTGTCTTTCCACTCCAACTGTCTCCCTTTAAAACTCTTCCCTTATCCTCCTCTCCCCAACTTACTCCTTATCCAAGCTTTTCCTTCCTATTCCCCGTCTCATGATTAGATAGCACTGGTGTTTGTGCATTGGCTCCCAGCGGACAATCACGCTGGGAGAGAGGACGGTGGGGGGGGGAATGCAAGGGTTCCATTTTCTATTAGAACAAAACATGCCTGTGGGGCCAGCAGGCGTCAACTGGAAATGCAATCTGGGCCTTTGAGCTGACACCCAGAGTGAGGTAGAGGTGTAGTGTGGGGAGCGGGCGCTGCTGTTGTGTGGTGGTACTCCAGAGTGAATGTTATCATTCTCTGGAGATCCAAGGCTGCCTCCCGGGCCCCTCCCTCAAACCTGGACACCTCTGAGGAAAACTGGTCCCAGTGGCCTGCAGTGGGGAGTGCTAATTCTGAGCACGGTGCCCTCTAGCATTTCCCCTTTATCACAGCCACGTGCAATGTTCAGAAGTGTTTATTGATCGCAGACCACTATTTGTTGAAAAATTCTCAGTTTATATGACTATGTTATCAGATAGCAGTGTCACTCTTCACAGAGCAGGAGATAAGTGAGTAGATATGTGTAGGAAGAGGAAAGAGAAGGACAGATGAAGGGAACATATAGGTGGTTGGTCTCAGCAGGGCTGGTGTGAATGCAGATAGGGAGTTCCTGGACATGCATAATTCACCACATGGGAGATAGGAGAGGAGGTGGGTAGGAAGAAAGGGAATAGGAGGATGGGTGGGTGGGTGAGAGAGAGAGAGTGAGAGAGAGAGAGGAGGGTGGGAGAGAAGGAAAGATGGAGAAAGGAGAAAGAGGAAAATGAGCAGTGCGTCTCAGGCAGCGTCAGCGTCTACAGTGAGGAGGTAATTAGGGAGCTGTCACTTGTTCCTGTCAGGCACCACTCCTGCTGAAACATTGAGCGTGTGTGTGTGTGTGTGTGCGTTAGGTTTCTCTTGTGGGGGAGGGCTGAGCTTGTATATGACTGTGTGTACGTGTATGTGTCTGTGTGTGTTTGTGTGCGTGGCGTGAGTGCATGAGTGTGTATGTTTGTGAATGCATGCAGGGTTGCACGTGTATATAAATTGTGTGGAAGCGAGTGGGGAGGGTGCGGCGCAAGTTGAATTCAAATGAGACAGAAACACCGGAAGAAAAAACAGAATAAAGTAACAGATTTACTGCGAGGGAATTGTAATAATGGTGGATAAATATGACTCAGAAGTGCACAGCTGAAAGTATTAACAGAGGAGCTGTGGAAAGACGAACTGTTTGGACGGGGACAAGGACAGAGAGACATTTGATAAGCGATATTTGTGCCTACCATGGATTATTACACACACAGACACAGACACACACACACACACACACATACACACACACACACACACACACACACACACGCTAAGTCAGGACAAACCCCCTGAGCAACAGCCAAGTGATTTGTTGTGGTAAACATATTCATATGCATGCATTATTGACACGACTCACACACACACACTCAGTAGCCAATGTGTCTACTGTCACCCCTCTGCATGCTGATTGTAATCTCAAGTCAAAACAAAAAAAAACACAAATGTTTAAACAGTCTCCTTGTCATATCAGTGTGGGCAACGAGCATATACTTGACAGAGCCTTAAGGAAGAGAGACAGAACACGCAGAGGTAGGTACATAAACACAGACGTATATTACACACACACACACAAATGCACAGTCAGTCAGGGAATGTGATGCATGGGTATTTAAAGCTGTGAATGCCTTTATAATCTGCAGCCCCTCAGGAGACAGTAGCTCGCCATATGAGTGAACCAGTGTGGGCCTGTCTGTAGAGTTTTCACTGTGACACCAGTACTCATACCACTCACTGGGTGTTCCAATTAAAACCCTCCCCTGCCAGGAGAGCAACGGCTCTCCCACAATACTCCGCTCTCCCACATGCACGAGCACATGTGCACCGGGCACACGCACGCACACACACACACACACGCTGCTGACAGACCACAAACACAGTCAGGCTGACGATGATGGATGGTGTGCATAACCTGGCTGGTGATATAGACCTTGGCTAAACAGCTCAGGCCTTCACCAGGGGTTTGTCCTCAGGCAGGTGGCGGGCTTCCTCCACACAGGTGGTTCACTAGTGATGTGGAGGATAATTATCTCACAAGGAAAATGTACATAGTATGAGGAATGTTTTTAAGCGTTGGAATGCAGCACAATAATGCATCGCGACACTATTACACTGTTAAAGTTTAGCAGGACTGTTTTGTACTGGTTGCTGTTTTCTTTCTGGCAATAAACGCTGCTGATTATTACATGAGGTTCCTAACAGGCGAGTTGGAAGACCACACGAGTTATCAGCGACAGAGACTGTCAGCACGGAGAAAACAAGTTGACAAAACAAAACATGAATGCACGTTCTTTTCATGGGGAAGAGCATAATAACCCCGAAAACAATTTGTAAGGACTTCTGTGCATTGGTTTTCTGACTTGCCGATTCTGTGTAAACAAGGCATATTGCGCGCTAATGTCACAGAAAGAGATGTGCCATTTTCCGCGGGCTGGCCCATAAAAGGCTCATTAGGGCACTTGAGACGTATTTGCTCTGCAAGGGGCTGCCATTAAACACATCACAAGGCCTAATAAATACATTATTTAAAAGCTGTGCTCCAATTACTAATTGATTAGAGTCGAGCACCTCATCAATAACGCAGAAGCAGCCCCTTCAAATCAAAACACACATGATTTATACATGAAAGGCTTTAAAACGGATAAGTTCTCTGCTAATCAGTCATAAATGTTTTAAACACCAAATTTTATTTCTCGCGTTTTGAAAAAAAAAGAGAAAATTGAGGACCTGTCAGACAGCTTTGTGTGTGTGTGTGTGTGTGTGTGTGTGTGTGTGTGTGTGTGTGTGTGTGTGTGTGTGTGTGTGTGTGTGTGTGTGTGTGTGTGTGTGTGTGTGTAAGGGGAGAGGTTCAGTATTTGAAATGTGCACTACAGACAGAGGAACGCACACCTTTCCCATTGGGAATCAATTTCAATGAGGTGGATAACATAGAATGAAGTAACCCTTCAGTCAAACATGACAAGTATATATGAGACAAATATTACTTTAATAGAGTAAGATTTAAATAAAATTCTAACAAGTGAAAATGGCTATCACTTTTCGTTCCATCTGTATTAGCATTAGCGTCCCTATAGGCAGAGTACTCCTGTCTTTGAAGGCAATTGTTCCATTAACACTAATGCAATATTAATTACTAAACTATTTAATTAAACGTATGCTTACATGTGTCTTATACAATTGAAATGAATTATTTAATAATAGGCTCAATGACATTCATTAATAAACTATACATATTTCAATGTGACAGACCAACTGCAGCAAATAAATTGCTCTGAATAATTTTAAGAATATGTTTGGTGATTTTTTTTCTCAATCTTGGTTTTGTGAAACAGTGCAGTATATATGGCGGATGATTATCAATGCCCTGTGGGAGGTTTTGCCATTTCAGTGTGCACAAAGGAAGGCTGGTCTTCTGAAAAGAGTATGAAACATTATATGAAGCACAAATGAAAATTACCAAAGCAGCATAAATAATGCAATAGACAGTTTTTTGTGCTTCACCTTTCAAAGAGACATTGTTGTATATTTTTCCAGACATTTGAGCCCCTGTGCATAGCACTTGTTCTACGGCTGATCATAGCTGGGTAGGGTACCTGGAGGAAAGCAAGAGAGTACAAGCAGTAATGTAATGAAAAACAAAGAAGTAATCAAAGGCTGCAGCTCCAGATGAGCAGGAGGCCCAGAGGAGAGCCCAGAAATCGAGAAAAAATGCCTTACTACGGATATCAAACAGAATACAATGTAAAGATAGATTAACATGGTTGTGTCATGCATGTAATTCTCGCATGCATCCGGCACTTCTACTGCTCAATGTTATCATCTATAGTTGGTGACGACTGACGAGTAAAGAGTGTTTGAACAGGCCACCTTCACATATGGTGTGTCAGACAGTTTAATAGGCTGCGACAAGCTCTCAGAGAAGATGTACAACAGAAATACGTACAATTGAACTATGAGGTTGGTAACAACTTTATGGACAATGGCAAGCATGCTGCAAATAGCGCGGCACACAGCTATACAATGCAACAGAGCAAATCACCAAGGCATTATAAAGAAGTGTTTAGAAGAATTGGTTCTTTGTGAAACTGTGGGAGGACAAATTAGAATATGCTGGGCTGCCACAGTCTAGACTCTAGATAATTACTGGGAAACACTGGTTTGACATTTCAAGACAGGAAATAAGCCTTGATGGAGGTATGTGTCCTCAGGACGACCTTCTAGTTATTTGTTTGTTTGTTCCTCATTGTTAGCTCGCAGGATTACACAGAGGAATCTAGCCAGAGTCGGGAGAAACATATTGAAGTTTTTGTCACTTTCTTTTACATTGTGAGACACTAAAGAAAAATGCATGGTGAAGAAAATCTGGCAGATTAAGGGACTTGATTGGCAGAGGTATACTATCTACTGAGTGTCGTTCTAGTTGGTTTTGGTCTTTTTATGATACTTAATGCCGATGTAATAAATTCCACCAAGTTTTGTGTTGGATGAAAGCTTTAGATTTGTGTGTACAGTGCATCGGGTTTCAGTGGGAGAATCTAGTGTCAAGCCTGAAAAGTTTGATGTGTACTAAGTCAATAAAACTGTGGCATGAAAGGCTTCCTGTAAATAAAAGATTACACAGGTATAGACAATCACAGGGTTTTGTGTGAAAAGAAAATGTTTAGAGAGTTTGATTGTTTTCTCTATATCACCTTTTCAGTAACCTAGAACTAAACACTGGAACACACACACTAACACACACACACACACGTTACAGCCAGCAGCTATCTGATGCTCAACAAAGCATCCCAGGGAAATAGGTTAAGTCAGGTCATTCAGGTTCCTGAATTGACAGACTGGAAGGATGAAGAAGAAGACGAAGAGGGGAGGGAAGATGAAGAGGAGACAGGGGTCATGGAGCGGCTGAACCTTTGGGGGCCAGCAGACTGTGTTCTTTACTGGTAAGAGCATTCAGACGTGAATGTCTCTGTATCAGCCAACCTGAGTACACAAGACCAGTCAAATCCATCGCACCCTGTGAACAAGCTTTACATCAAGCTGCACCTGTCAGTCTGCGTGCGTTCAGACCAAGACGAGTCAGACAGCTCAGATCCTCAGGGTTGGTGTCATTGCTGATCAAATAAACTGCTTATGAGCACCACCACTGACTTTGCTAAATCATAAGGTACCTACTGTTTGTAGCCCGTAAGAGGGTTAGCTCAGTTTTAATATACATAGTGAGTTTCTATCATCTATGCTAATGAGGCTGAACAACTATTTTGTGTTTACTGCAGCAGCGGCAGCGTTCGACACTGCTGATAATGATACGGAGATAAAATGTGAAACTGCAAGTGATGGAGAATGTGATGATTATATAGCAATTAATGGTCAGGATGTGAAGATGACGGAGAAAAGGAGGATGATCGTGGTTGTGTTGGTGATGGCGATGGAGGTTGGAGAACGTGTCGCCGCTCTGGAGAGTCAGAAGCAGCTGGTCGGAGGAATTGACGAGCTGAGCGCGGCGTGCCACGGGGGGGGTTGTCACTCCGCGATGAAGAGACAGGTCCATGCCTGCGACGGAGTCTCCCAGCAGCCACCGCAGCGCCCCATGGAAGCTAAATCTAATCGCCTGCGCTGGTGTTGCCCCCCTCCCCCCCCACTGTCAGCTCACTGAGCCCCGTCCGCATCACCAGGGAGCTCCACATACACACACACACACACACACAGACACACACACTGCCATACACTGACAGCAAGCGCAGCACAGGGACATACGAAGAGGAAGATGGTGGATGAAGGATGATCCTGTGGAGTTAGGATGCACATATTCACCAGCTTGCATGATCCTCCATGTGTGTGCATAGGTGTGTGTGTGTGTGTGTGTGTGTGTGTGTGTGTGTGTGTGTGTGTGTGTGTGGTATGCATGCTTCACTGTATGCACATGCACCCACGCACGTTCACACATTTCCTGATGACACTAATGTGTGATAGTACTTTAAACATAGGCATATCATTTGTCTGTTAATGAGTAGAGGGAGATGAGCACGTTGAATATGGTAATTTGCTGCCGTATTAGACTCCAGAGGATAGCTTAGAAACTGTGAGTGTGTGTGTGTGTGTGTGTGTGTGTGTGTGTGTGTGTGTGTGTGTGTGTGTGTGTGTTTGTGTGTTTAGTAGGTAACGTACGTTGGCCTTGTTGCTCTTTGAGTCTTGATACTTGGGCTGCACCCCTTGTCTTCCCATGCTGCGGGAACTGCTGGCTCATTATTCTGCTATCTACCACTGCCTCTGTTTGCTTATTTAGGATGAGACGCCGTGCTTGTGAATGTGTCCAAGGAAGTCCCGTGATGTTTGCGTTGCCATGTTTACATGCCTGCCGCAGGGTTTATTTATCTACGGGTCTGCTAGATTTGTCTTATAGACTGCTTATGTAGTTTTTAACTGGTTTATTTGAGTATCAGCCCCGCCTGCATGCATGAGCTTTAATGTGAGAGTCTGGCTCTGCTCCAAAGTTTTTTTTTTTTTTTTTTTATATTCAGCACGGTGTTGGCCATTTCTTTTCTGTGAGCTTTTATTGCGCTTGAGCCGGAGAAGGTGACAGATTTATGAATTGTAACTCTCTGTTGTCAGCCATTGCAGCACCACAATAAATTTTTTGTTTGCTTGCTCATCAGCTAAAGAGTACAGGTTAAACACTGGTGGGCCATTGAAAAGATGCATTAGCTTTTACAGGAATTGTTAACAATCCATTGTACATCTGCACAACACTGTTAATTCTTACAATAAACGTTTGTTTTTCACCCAAGTGACCGAACAGTCATTTGTCCAATTGCATTGTTTTTAAAAAGCTCCAGTTGGCACCAGAGACTCAAGCAATCTACCAAGCTGAATGGTAAGATGATTAGCCAGAGCACTGTAGTGTAGATACCATAAACAGTCTCTCTCCTCTTTTTCTCAATACAAACGACCTTGTGTAAAGGCTGTCACCCTGGAGGCTGAATTCTATGGATGATATACTTGTGTAGAACAGCGTCCTTGTCTGCAAGATGGAGCCTATGGTGGTGGTTCATATGGATGAGAAGTGACAGGGGTCGGGAAGTGAAGAGGTGTCTGTCATATGCGTCTGTGCCTTTGACCTCATGTTCTCATAATAAGGGGTAAGGACTCTGCTTTGTCTCTCCCAGGTCAGGTGACAGCATGGCAGGCTTGGCATGGGACAAGCAGTCAAGGGTGAATCTAAACAGCTATGAAGAGACAGACACAGACTCACAAGGGTGGTGAGATATTGCATTACATTAGGTTACATTTCATTTAGCTGGGGCTTTTATCCAAAGCGACTTACAATAAGTGCATTCAACCCCGAGGGTACAAACCAAAAACAACAAGAATCAAGAAAGTACCATTTCTTCAAAAATAAAGCAAAACTACAAAATGCTATAAGTAAGTGCCATTTAAGTGCTACTAAATTGATAGTTTCAAAAATTGTTAGTAATGTTTTTTTTTTTTTTTGTATATATTATTTTTTTATTCAAGGTATAGTCGGAAGAGGTATGTTTTTAGTTTGCAGCGGAAGATGTGTAAACTTTCTGATGTCCGGATGTCGATGGGGAGCTCATTCCACCATTAAGGAGCCAGAACAGCAAACAGTCGTGATTTTGATGAGTGTTTAGCTCGCAGTGAAGGAGCAACAAGCCGATTGGCCAAAGCAGAGCGGAGTGAAGGGGCTGGGGACATACAATATACTGTACACAAACACACACACTGACACTAAGAGCAATACACATATTTTGCAAGTTGCTTTCCTTAATCCTCTTCCTTAAGACCCAAACGCCTAATGTACCCTCCCTCTTCTCCCCTTCTCCTTTACCACCCCTATAGGTCTCCTTAATATTCCAATTGGAACACATTAAAGCAATGGCCGAGAAATGGAACGATGCCAGGCGGCCAAAAGAAGCATTACTCATCGGGGTCATACTCCACTGCACAAAACACAATCCCTCATACATCATCATAACTGCCACCCAGTGACAATTACAATTGAGATGGCAAGAACTAGGAAAGAGCTACTTAATTTAACATCCAATTATTACAAGTTATCACCCCTTGATCAATGTAATATAACAGACATTCAATGTTGCATGTGACACTAGAGGTGGAGGCCTGCACGGGCTGGTTGCCTTGAGGGGTGGTAGGTGGTGGAGTTGGTGGGGAAACATACAGCACCTCCAGGATAAATAAGTTTCCTGTGATTCTGCTTATGAGTCAGTCGACACCCTTGGTGTGTATCACGTGACAAACATGGAGGGTGGAAGTCTATAAATAGCTATTTGACATTATCACATTTATGTATATGCATAAATGCTGTGAGCCAACTACCTCGGGAGGTAGTTTAAAAAACAAAGGAGCCATGAAGGCAGGAAATAGTCGGCGTATATGATAAAACTTTAGCAGTAAATATAGCTTTTTCAAGATTCCTTTTGTATCCGTGGCTGCAGCATCTTCAAACACTGTAAACTGACTGCAGGTTGTTGGGAAGCACTTGATCATAAGACAGCGGCTTGTGATGGCTTTCTGTGTGATATTCTGCCCGTCATTCAGGCGGCAGCGAAATCTTCCACATCTTCTGTAGATCAATCCAGAACAGGTCTGCAATAACATCCCAACATCCATGCTATTGATTATTTAGTGGCACAACAATAAACCGATATGACCTGTAGCCGAAATGCGTTACCACAAGAGATTAAGTCATAAAACAGCAGCCTGTGCCAATAAACTGCACTGTTTACTGGATTGATATATTCAACGGAGAGGGAGACTTTTCCTCTGTTTCTAATAGGGCTTGACACGGGCGTGTAGAGCTCCTCTGGATTACACATAAAGGTTGGTGACATATTATAGGAGGATCATCGTTACCCTAACTACTGTAGCTAATGAGGCAAATTAGAATGATGATGTAGATGATTTTGAGGACGGCAATAATCATAAAGATGAGGAGGAACTGTAGGACGGGCTTTTATTGTTTCAACGAAATGGGAAACCAGCCAAAATCCGGCAAAGTTTATCCTCTTGCATTAAATGGAGGATGTGAGTTCCTGTAAGCCTCTTTGAACATAAACTAAAACAAACATACTTGACTCACTGTGGCAAAGTAGAGTAAAATCCATTTAGTAAATCTGCATATCAATATTAGTCACTATTAGCATAGTGTATTAATGTTGAATATACAAATTCACATCCCCTTTTCAGAGTGATCCGAGGTTGGAGTCATAGTGGAATAATCAAAATAGGCCTTAAAGCCTTTTAAATCCTAATTCAAATATATATGCTAATTAATCTGGATTAATGTATAATTTATGTTAATTATGTGTCTTCTGTTAGTATTGTGTCTGTTGTTTTTTTCTTAGTAAATGTAGGCGGCAGACCGCTGACTGCACTGAGATGGTAAATGTGTATATCCACAAGTTCAATTCCTTCTTCTTTGCCTTTTTTTCTTATAACTGCTCCAATTTTTCCTTTAACTTCCTCGTTCTTTCTTCCCCTATGATTTTATCACCCTCACAACTCTGCTCTCTGAGCCCAGTGGCAGATTCCTTCAGCATTTCAATCAGGTGCTAAAAATAACCATCTTTTCTTTTATTCACACTGGCTTTGCTATAATGCAGCCACTCTGCACGGGCAGACTAGAGGTCAATCCATTATCTCACCAGTACCCATACAAGCTGCTGTCTGACTCCTCAGCGCCAAACACAGAGACAAACCGCCCCGCCCTCAGTCTGGTGCACAATCTTCTCACAGATTTAGCATTTCCACAACCTTCTTCAAAGGCAACCATCGCCATATACGCCTTTTTAGCAAGAAACCATATGCAATTTTTCAATTCTTATCCACAAAGACAGTTTATTAGCTCTGTGTTTTGTAGCACCCTTAATATATTTTGCATTATCTCAACAAAAAAAAGATAATATGATTGTGCAAGGTTTCATGTGTGCCGCATTCACTTTGCATTCGAAATTATTGCTTCCTTTCTGTTGATTTAGCTGATAACCACAGCATGTGGATTATTTATGTGGAAAATGTTGCAAATCAGCTGATCCAGTTACACTTATTAGGGAGATAAAAGCTATTAATATTCTGACATGTATTACTTTACGGCTGCATGCCACCGCTCCGTATGCTTTAATTTCCATATGGCTGTGGCACTTTATTCTCCATCTGCAATAATGTGATCCTTCCTCTGGAAAGATTAAAGATCAATATCCTCTCAGGCCTGTGAGTTAAGGGGGGAAAGCAAGAAAAATAAGACCATCCACTTCATCCCTATTGATATATGTCATAGTAAGATGGTGTAGATGATAATGAAATTGTTGGAAATGTACAATTTATGTGCCAATGAGTTACCTTCTCTGAGGTTTCCACCATACTCCCCACAGGCCATTGTCAAGCCCAAACCATTAGCACGTTCTGTGGGTAACATTAACCTTTCCACATAGGCTTACCAATATCTCATCAAAGCCCAGGTCTCTCTGCCCCGCACCTTTAAATACTGCTCGTTTATGGGATTGGCCGTCTCACGGGCCTTTAAAACATATATATGCATTAGAAAAATGATCATTGGTAAAGTCCATCATCTGCTGCTTTTTATGACAATTTCTTTGAGTTACAGCCGTTGGTCTGGCTTCCGCCTGCTCGTCTCCAGGGGCCTGGAGGAGTCAGGCCACTTTCAGCCCTAAGATCCAGGGTCTTTTTCCACAGCCATCAGCGAGGTGTCATTGTCTTTAAGAGCATGTTGCTCTTCATGTTTGGGTCAGAAGCTCGGAGGAGAAGATAGCCTCTCAATGGAACAATGATGGAAGAGTATTGATCTGTGAGCATTTGCCACCAATTCATGCACATGACCACTGGCTGGACAAGGTGAAGCTGAAACATCACATCCTACATCTTAAAAAATTTTCAAAAGCTTTAAGTCAGTTTGAGGTTTCATTTATCAATATTCAATTCATTCATTTTTCTATTTCATTCTTCAATATTTCATTTGCATTCTTCTTATCTATGTAGTTAATAAACATGGATTGTAACAATGAGTGACCAATTTTATATTCATAACCAGTGCTTATTTGGGAGTAGCTCACATGCCAGTAAGAACATTTTGCATTATTAGTGTGCTGCCTGCTTGTGAGCCTGTGTGTCTGCCTGGGTGTGTGTGTGTAGGTGTGTGTGTGTCGGTGTGCGTGTGTGTCAGGAGGTTGATTGTTGTGGTGGTCGTGATCGTGGCTGCAGGGCTCCTAATGAAGGTGTGCGTAATAAAATCAGTGCACTGGGTCCTCGTCTGCGCCCCGCCTCCCTCAAACTCCATCTGATTGAAAATGGAACAGCTGTGATGATTTAATTTACATGTTAATAACCAACGGGCCTCCAGAAAATCGTCCAATAAATGCCTTTTTATTACCGCCTGTATCTCCTGCGACGCAGGGGAATGAGTGAGTGAGTGTGTGAGTGGGGGGAGAGAAGAAGGAGAGGTGCATGGGGGGAGGGGGGGAGGGGGGAGAGAAAAGGCGACTGTAATTAATTGTTTTAAGCGATTCTATTTAAACAAAAATGATCTGGTGGAGATGTGCGCGGAATGAACATGGACTCGTTGGCGGAGATGAGCATGCAGGGCTTGGAGTGAGGCGGGGGGGGATGGCGCTGGTGATGGTGTGTGGGGGGGTGGGGGTATGAGGGGGGGCTGCAACGGTGTCTCTCCTTCTCAAGCTCAGACGTGAATTATTCTATTCTACAGATTTTCATGAGCTCACATTCAGTCTGGATTTTGGCGATATCCTGCCAATCTGATTCCATCTCGTTGCCGAGGCTGAGACAGCATTAAGTCGTCAGCTTGAAGGGAATATAGACTTATTCACAGATGTGTGTGTACATACTATTATACACTTATTCAGTACGTGTCAGTGGTGGCTTCACAGCTGGATGTATATTTCTATGACATTCAGCAGGAATGTTAAAGCTCAAGTTTGAATAGTTTAACGGCACGTTACTAACATCACCAATGTCATCACCATCTTCATCATCACCATCATCATCATCGCAGTCTTTACACCCTCTTCATTAGGGAACTCAGTGCAACACTATTCAGTGGTTGTCATCCTGTTGTTTATGGATCACCAGTACTTGCTATAGGAATGAATTCTTGACCAGTTGATTCAAAGTCTTCCATGGAGCCTGACTGGTGGCTAAATAATCCTCTGTCATTAACTTTTATTGGCCTCCGGGGCAAAGCTGTTACATCACCAGGGCTAAAACAGTGATAGAGAATCGGGATTTGTGGAAGTTCTGCCTCTTGTGTGCCTGTTCTCCTCTGTGATTTAAACCTCTTCCCCCCCCCCTCTCCTCATTCCACCTTTCTCTCTCAAACCACCCAGGGAACTGAGAATTCCTTCCCAACCGCGGAGAATAGGGGACGAAGAAATAAGGGTTGAACCAAGCCTCGCTCCGCTCATCTTTCCCACCCCCTTTTCATTCTCTCCATCTTTTCTCCTCCACCTCCCCAGCCCCCCCCACCCCTCCTCCCCCCGTGTCCCAGTCCTTGGAGAGGTGGCCCTTTCCACCGTGGCCATTCATGTCATTGTCAGCGAAGCCACATGGTCGCGTCTCCCCGCTTCTCCTGGGACATGGGGGGGGCAACGGAGACAGGGCCCTCGCTGGGTGGGAACAGTAATTAAAGAATAGAAGCAAAAAATATAAAGAGAAAGAACAAAAGGCAAATGAACAAAAGGAATAACAGATTAGGCTGGGAGGGGGAACGAGAGCAGGCTTGAGGTCCGCGGAAACCATTAGGGAATATTCCCAGGCAGTGTACAGTACTGCACAACAGCTCAGTGGTGGGATCTATTAATGATCCAAATACCTCCAAGCCTTTTTACCACCACTCACATGGAGTGCTGCAGGGGAGCTACGTATGCAAAGGGTTTGCATCACCGCCTTGTGTCGTGTTGTAGAGAAACTTGGAATTTCATCCAACTGTCACAAGCATCCTTGTCACCACTTTGATCACCGGGTGTTCATTTTATTGACTTGGCTCACTGCTGGTGTGTGACATTAGAGAACACAGGTTGGCCGGGGTCCTCCCAGCCCTCTGAGAGTTGACACAGTTAGAGCCGTAATGCACTCGGTGCCCTGAGGCCTTGTCATGCCAAGACGGAAAGCCAACCCACAAACAACACCTAAAGCTGTTTACCTTTCAATCCTGAAAGCGACGAGATCTGACTGTGACACGGCAGAAAGGCAGAGAAACAGAACCAAATTTATGCTAATAGAATATTGTTTAGTGGGCTTTAAAAGACATTCGCCTGCTATGTTGTGTTTCGCAGTTGGGACTGCCAGGGGGAGAGGGATACAGACGGAGATACTGAAGAAGAAAAAACACCGAGATAGCGAGGAGAGAGGGGAGGTAAACAGAGAGATCATGCCTACGTGTCGCACATTCCAATACAGATCGGAGAAAAGTTCTGGGGTGGTTCCCAGGAAGCGCTAACTTTGGAGAGGTAAAAGGTCACTGTATCTGGACAATGACGCCAGCTCAGCGTCTATTGACGGGGAGGGGCCAGGGGCATTGTGGGAAGGGCACAAAGTGGCTCTTACTGCCAGTCATGGTTGTGTAGTATTTGCATGGGCTGCCAATCACCTCAGAAAGGAATGCACTCGGGTCAGGAGGGTCAGGCAGGCGGAGTCTGGCCGAGAGTGAACACAACAAGCCCTGACGCATCAGGGATGATGGGCAGGAGTGTGTCTGCGTGTGTGTGTGTGTGTGTGTTACTGCTGCAGATAGTAAGATCAAACTGCAGAGCAAATAAAGACCCCCCCTATATACATTTATAGCTCTGAAAGTTCTCTATGTAAAAGTCCTATATCTTGTTTGAATATAATCAGTATTTGAAGGTAGGACTCTTATCAGGGTGGCCATACAACACCGGCACATCCCCCGGGGAAGCAAACGCTTTGCCCCTCCAGCTACTTTAACTCTGGCACCCATTTTAAAGTTTGTGTGACAATTCCAGCGGAGCCTGCAGCTCGCCCTCACCATCCTCACCCCCTCTCTCTGACCGGGAGCAGTTCTGTGAAATGGAAGGAGGAAGAAAGCAAATTGTTTGTGCCGTGGGCCCTGACAGGAGGCAACAGCACCCCAGTATTAGCTAAGGATAAAAGTAATGGGATTTGTAGTGGTGAGGCAGCGTGTGTCGCAAGGTGCTGTTGATGGGTGATAGGGGTGAATCGCCGCCTTTAAAAGCTGATAAGTATCTGTGTGAGAGAGGGGACAGAGAGCAGGGCAGCCGGCAACAGAGCCTGCCGCAGATAAATGCCGTTTCCTGTGACTACTCCTGTCTGTATAACTTGTTATCCATGTATTAGGATTCTGTCTACCATCGGTGATTAAATGATATTATATCAAATTTCTTTTTATCAGTGAAGACATGTTCAGTCCACCATAATTCTGCCAGTATAGAAATCAGCAATTCACTCACTAAGCCATAACAAAATGATTTTGTTGTCATCCAAAATTATTCATATACATTTTTAATCCTTTTCTGTCAGCTGCTATTCAGTTTATTCCTATACTTTCCTTTGTTACAAGCCTATTCACATTATAATATATTATATATTATATAGATAAACAACATAATAGTAGAGTAATATATATATGTATAGCTAATCTGTCAGGTTGCACTGTTCTCTAACACTGTCTGTACTGAGTGTCTTTGATTTCCTCTCACACTTTAGCACTTCTATCTCACCAAAGACCATAATACCACTCTGATTACACAGATGTGACCAAATATCCCGGCGGGCGGGGCGCTGTCGAGCCGGGCGGTGAGTGCCGGAGTCAAAGCGGTGAAGCGAGCTCTCTGACCACCTCGGTGGAAAAGGGTCAGTGTTGGCCGGCCTGTGGAGTTCCACACTCCAACCACAGTGGCTGCATGTGTGACTCCACAGAGCGAGAGCTGCACAGCAGGTGGAGGCATGGCCTGTACTCACTGCTACCGGAGCTGCTGTCCAACCTGCAAGCCAAGTGTGTCAGGTCAGGTGGCTTTCAGTTTGTAAAATGATTGTCAAGAGGAAACCTGAAGTTAATTGAAGTTCCTCTCATCAGCTGCAGATAGATTGTAAACTAAGCGAGAATTCATCAAACACTTCTCCTGCTTTTTGAACTGAATGAGGTGCAGAGCAGAATGGCCGCAAAAACATGTCAAATATAAATAAATACTACAATTACCTTAATAATATCAGATGAACCTTTCCTCAAGTTTAATCAAACATCTTAATGTCTTGTGTTTATTTTCTCGGGACACCAGAGCGGCGTGTCCCCTAAGAACCGATCTCGCTACCGCTCGGCTTTTCTGTCAGCCACAAACTGGAAACATTGGTTCACTCGGCTAAAAAATTTCATCCTTTTTAAATTAAACCTACAAAAGAACCCTGAACCCATACACTTGAAAAATATACAGACATGTTTTCCTTTGCATTCAAAAATACACATACTATCAGTGAATGTTTGGAGAGAGAGGTGAGGGAAGAGAGAGAAAAAAAATAAGGGAAGGGAGCAGACTTTTTCATATTGACTCAGCGGGCGCTTCGCCACGCAATTAGTCTGAACTACGAAGAGAGAGAGCGAGAGGCGGGGGAGAGTGAGATAACCCAAAAAATAAAAAGCTGTCTGTGGAAAATTTGGAGCACTTCCCAAAATACACAAACTTTCCCGACGAGCACATTTCTTAGGTATGCTGTAATCTCATATGGCTGGCCTTTTCTGAGCCCCTCCGTGAGACTTCTCTCTCCTCTCCGCTGAGCTTTCCAAGCTCCCCAGCCCCCAGACCTAACCAGTCTACTTCACAGTCTGGCCTACTCTCAGGCCCCCAGTCCCTGCCTCCACAAAATCCCCTTCCAAAACCCACTGTCCACACATGGCAATCATTAGGCAACTCTCTTAAAGAGCAACACTATACCACCAATTGCAGCCTTGCATGAAATTTTGATCACTTAAAACCATCTTAAAGAGGCAGCAGCCGCATTCTGCTCCACAATCTCCTTTTCCCTCTCTCCATGAATGGCGATGGTAACCCCCTCTCCCTCATTGTACCAGCCCAACAAAGCCAAATGAGGCTTGTAGCCACTTAAAAGAATCAGCACCATTAAGGGACACTCTTTAAATAAACCTCACGAAGAAAGAGAAAAAAATACAATGCTTTGTGATATGTGTCGGTTGGTTAAACTGAATTTTCTGCTGCATTTGCTGCCCTTGTAGTGGAATGCAAACAAGAAAAGAGCAGCTCCTGGTACAGGGGAGATGAATTTTTCCCAAATTCAAGCTCTAAAAAGCAAATCGCTATTTGCAGGACGTTGTCAAAATACTATATAGGAGAGAATAGCATAGCGCTAAATGAGTAACAAAAGAATTGCGGGTATGCCGCTAAATCGGGCCTAAGTGGAAGGTGGAGAGAGAAGAGAACAACAGCCAAAAACCCTGCGGAGCTAACTCGTAAACAATGATTAAGGCACCTCAAGCGTTGGCATGCCCACTCTTTGACACTCACCTAACACCACTGGTTCATTAGCTCGGGCTTTTCCTTTACTGCTGGCTTTAGTGTCATAAAATTAACACATTTAGCAAAACAGCAGAAACAGGCTCAAACTGTGGTGAGGGTTTAACAAGCCTCTCCTGGGTGAACCGTTTGTCTCACATAGCAGAAAGGAACAGGGTCCCTGCAGGCCAGCAAGTGCCATTTGTGGGGCAAGCAGAAACAGAGAGAGGAGGAGAGAAATGAAAGATTTAAAAGATGGGAAAGGAAAGAAAGAAGAAAGGAAAGGAAAGGAAAGGAGAAAGGAAAGGAAAGGAAAGGAAAGGAGGATGGGTGAAGAGGGGGATTAGGGCTCCATGTGGAGCCGTTTATCCTGAGGAGCACAGGGAGGAGAGATAAAGCTCCAGAGGGCCCCACACGGCCCCTCAGACAGACCCTGTGCCAGGGGAACAGCTTACCCTGCCTTGTGCCCAGCAGATGAATAGGATTTAAGCAAAAGTAGATTTAGCTGAACTCTTCCCCTTCCATTCATCTTCTGTCTAAAAAACTTTCCCCATTCTGAAGGGGGAGCCACGGTGGAGATAATGCTGTGTTGTAGATGAGTCGGGTGGAGAGGGAGACGTGGCCAGTTGCTTTACTGGTGGAAGGGTTCAACTGGCATGGCTGCCAAGATTTAGAAACACATTATTATAAAACAGACTCATAATGAAACACCCAGTGTTAATATAAAACAAAGAGTAATGTGAATCAAATGATGATTTTTTTTATTTGTATGTTCTAACTGTAGTATTAGTAGCAGAGCCTGGAAACAATAATTTTACCATCATCACTCTCGAGTCTAATTACTACACAAAATGAGCCTGGAGGAAACATGGGTTGTACAAAAAGAACATCTCAGCACAATTACATTCTATGGGTCTTCCACACACAGTACACACACGGATGGTAAGAAGGGCATTGAATACAATGACATCTAATCACTTCATATCTACACTCCGCTGCAGCACCACTAGCACCGGGCTTATCCTGCTTTAACCTGTTTGCAGAAGATTGCAGCACAGCTCTCAGCTTTAAATCAGATATTCAGCCCTTACTTGGCCTGTTCGATTTTCCCCGCTAATTTTTTTTTTTTCTTGTGTGGCTGCATATTAAGAGGCACAACGTCGTTTGGAATGCTGGTTTCTATTTTTGAAATGTTCTGAAACGATGTTTGCATACATTTGCATAGCCAAGTGCAAATTGAGCCATGAATATGCAAATGCAGAGCTGATGTCTGTGGCAGCCTCCGCTCTGCCAGGTTTATAGAAGAATTCGTTTACACACACACATGCATGCATACACATGCGCGCACGCACGCACCCGTGCACACGCTCACACACTTGCACATGCAGATTTTCTCTCACCCCTTCCAATCTCGGCACGTTTAGGGAGGACTACTTGTTTAAAACATGATTCTGAAAATCATTCATTTGCTCGTCCTGCCTTATTAACTTGGTATTTTCTGTGTGCTGTTTTTCTGTTGATGCGTTGCCCTGTATGCTTTTCCATTGCCTCATTAAGGCGTGAGATGGACTGCGTGCTTGCATAAAGGTCCTCTAGCTGACACTGAGACCAGACGCCAGCTCATGCCTGGTGCAGCCGGCCCCTCAAAATAAAGTCTGACTTAATTTGTTTACTGTATCTGTGGGCGCTCACTCTGCCACCCTCTTAGCTGCCAAATCAACCCCCCCCCCCCCCCACTCGCCAATTCTTCCACTGTCTTTCTTCATCTTTGAACCTCAGAGCCAGTAGAAGCACATGAGAGTTTTAAATAGAAATATTGCGAGCACAAAGTCTGCCTCCTGCTGAAGTTGTAGGCGTTGTTGTTGGACCTTTTGATAAAAAACACTTGAGACACGGTACTAATATAATATCTCTTTTACACCAAAATTATTGGGTACACGTGGGTTTTTTAAAAGCTGGTAAACACGCTAAAAATGTTGTGCAAAATAAGCGCATTTACCCGCCTGTCACCTTTCAATCACTGCCGGTCGGAGCCGGAGCCGATTCAAACCTGTGTCTACCGCAGAGTCATTAGAGTAAATGGGCATATCACAGAATTTCTCATAGGCTTTCTTTTACATAGTGAGATATGGCGTTAGCCTTGGCTCTCTGAACGCCCTTCTAATTTTCTCTCTTAAGTAGTTGCGCTTTTAGCTTCTTAGAAATCTGACAGGTAATCATTCCCCCTTTACAATTTTCTCAAGCCTGGTTGCTGAGAAAAATACTCAGCAAGATCTATATGTTTTACTACATTTTTTATTTTAGAGAGAAAATAATTTCAAACGTCTGCAGTCAGTCTGTAAATGTGTGTAAGCCTAATGAATCATTTCTTCTCCGCTTAGGTGGATTTTCAATGGCCCTCTGATTAGGGGTGGTCCAACATTTGTAATCCTCCATCCAGCCCTTAATGGCTTAAGTTGCAGTTCCTCACTGATTGGCACCAAGTCTGTGCACAGTGTTATTGGATAAGGGGGGAAAGACAACAGTTTAATTAGGGAATAGGGAGGAAAAAAACAAATCTTGCATTTAAGTTTTCAATTAACCCAATTAAGGGCAAATGGATGAACAGCCAGAGACACAATAGGAGCTGTGTCGCTGGCAACGCTCGCCTTTACTGGTGCACTTACGCTTCTGTAACATCTCGGAGGTTTTTCTTGTGATTCTGTGCCTCCATTTCAGATCTCAGTGGGGATCCCAAACAAAGCCGACGAAATCTGCACATGTACTCCAGAGAAATTATGCTAATGAAGGGAAAACAAAAAAAAGAACCTTATCGTGACGCTCCATTCCCCTGAGCCCCAGATTAAAAACTCATTCATTTGTTAAATATTTGACACATCTATGCTTGAGCTTTGAGCCGAGGGATTTGTGGAGTACTTCATATCAACGTGTGTGGGAGAAATGCCCCCCCCTCCACTCTGATACTGGCACAGACAGCCTGGCACGTTTACAGAAGGCCAGACGAAATGTGTGCATGTGCATATGAACACAGAATCCACGTTAACGCGCCATGAGCTGCATCGATGCAGACAATTCTTTGTCTACGGAAGCGACAATGTCTCTACTGTGTGTTGATTGTCTACAAAGTGTAGTCTCAATATTTATTTTAACATCATTATCTAATTTATTTTTCTATGTGGTTGCTGAACATACAGACTTTAAATAGGACATATTGTGTGTTGTGTTGTATACCTACAGGTTTTGACCTATAGTCCCCCAACAGTGACATTACCTAACTCCCTAGTTCCTTCGTAGTGGGTGGTGTGTAAATGCTGCAACTAAACATGAGCACCTTCAACATTTGAAACACATCAGTTGCTTGTAGCTCAGGTTAGCATGTGAACCAGATAGAGAGCTGTGCAAGCATGAAGGAGGGATGAGGAGAAACATGGGAGAAGTAATGCAGCAGGGCACAAAGCCATTACGCCTACCCCGAAAATAATTCACGAGGGACAAAGCAGCTTTACGGCTTCATTCCTGGATAAGAATAAAAGGAGGGGGTTAGGATTTTTTGTGTGTGTGGGGGGGGGGAATCAGGGAAGGGTAGGGAGGGGGTGGCATAATTAGATGATCACAAACTGTACCAGCGGCTCAGTTTTCAATCTGTGGTCCAAATTACAAACCGTCATATTTTTAAAGTCATGCTGACATTCTTTCGTTCCCAGCAGCTGCCAAGAACAACCGACGCCGGGCTTGTCTTGGCGCCGGATCAAAAAGAAGGACCTAGCTCCAGTCACACAGCAACTGAAAACATTTACACAGCTGGGACCCTCGAACCCTGAGGCTGCCCTGCCCTGCTGCAAGGACCTGTGCCGGGGCAACGGGAGAGAATAGAGGGAGGGGCTGGAGGGGGGACCAGGTGCTTCTGGGGAATGTAGGAGGTCCGAGGATGGAGCAAAGGATAATGACTGCTATGAGCTCACTGTTACTCACCCGCTGTTCCCCCTTGTCCCAAAAGTCATGTTTATCTACGCCCCTGTTCTGATGGCAGGACAAAATACAGAGCGCCAACACAAAACAAGTGTCTGCAAAGACATGCACAGACAAGCACACAAGCATCCATGCATATTTATATTCTACGGACCAGTTAAGAAAACAGGTTTTGATAAGATTCTGTCATTAGTCCGGTAAATCTGTATTTATATTTATAAGCACTCATGCATTAAATATACATTTGTGTGTTCGTGCCGAGATAAGGGAAGATTTCTTCCATGGCACTGCATGCACTAGGTCCGTAAACTTTATGCATAGGTTCATAATTATACCAGATGTTTGCATCAATGCTATTTATGGAGGATTTTGACTCCTTCACATTGTTTTTTCTGCATAATGTGAAACCATCAGGATGAAATATAATATTGCTTTGCTTTCCTCCCTGAGCAGTTACATATACGTACCGACACCTGTTATAATGAGCACTGGAAAACATGAGGCCAAAAGTGAGAAAGTCCCAGCAAAGCAAAATCGTATCCTCCAGTTCAGTTTTGCGGAAATTGTTCAAATTTGATTGCTTTAGCATACGAGTGCATTCTTAAAAGCCAAGCAAGGAGACATCCACAGGACCGTATTTGGATCTTTGCCTTGAAGCTGCTCTCCTTTTACCTGTCAGTCCTAAATAAAGAAGGGGGCTCAGGTTTAAGTCTGGGTTTAAACACTACAACCTTTGAATCCAATCCAGGTGAGCTGGAGATGGGTGAGGGGAGACCTCTGTATGAGAAACGTCTGGAGAAGAAAGGTAGTGTTTAAGTGGTGGTGGAGAAGGGGGGGCAGAGAGGAGCGATGAATCCAAGGTTGTGCTGACCCCTTGTGACCTCATCCCAGTAACTCTAAAACCCCAGAGGAACAATGACATCACTCCCTCATTCCAGGACTGAAAATCAAAGCACTGCGGTGATGAACCATCAGTCGGCGCACGCACACACACAAATACACACACACACGTACAAACACACACACACACACTAAACTATTAAACCCAATTTCTAATGTGCGTATGTGCATGTGACCATTCACCGCCGTGGAAACAAGAGACGAAGAGGGCGGGAACATCTCATAAGTAGAACCAGATTTGAATTTCAGACATTTATGCCCACCACTTCTTTTAAGGCTTGATCTCCCAGTGAAAGCTTCTCATGTGAAAAACATTTCTCAGTGAAAGGTTCAGCCTTATAAACCGACACGACCATGACCCGTCGCTTTAAACACCTTAGAACTTTTCCCCCTTATCTATGTTTCCACAGTTAATCCTATAAAAACAGGCATACGGTGCGTGGTGATTTACGATAACAAAAAGTGAGAAGACTTAAATATCTCAACAACGCAGACCACCAGTCACCAGATAAGTTATGTATCGTTGGTCACTGTAAAACTATTCAACTGATTTTATCTTATTTTCGTGTAATAATTTCGCTGTTGTTTCTCTGCAACAGAGGAGTTCAGAGCAATTGTGAAATTGTGTACGCATATTTACCATTGTTAATGTGACATGGACGAGTATCATGCTGGGACATGAACATTGAACCTTAACTTTTTATTGTGTTTAAAGTTCATCTTCCTATCTTTAAATATGATCATACGGACGAGTGTGTTTAGAAAAATCTAGAAATCATCTTTATCTTTCAACTGAGGTATTTCATTCACAATTCCTGTCAGTGTGTTTACTATGACACAGACACAATTAAATGGTTGAAGCAATGGACATGTAGTAGATGTATTAGTCCTGTCTGTGTCTGAACAGAGGACACACCAGAAAAATGAGGCAGACCTTAAGGAAAAATCCATACTACTATGTTTTCGTTTTCAAAAATCTCTGTCCACGCAAGTGTTTTTGCTCCTCATCAGTTTTAATCCCTGTCTGAAAACACATATCACGTGACCACTTACATACACTAGGCATTTGAGTACCAAGGCAAACAGGAATTACTCAATTAACAGCTCATCTCCTACACATGTAAGCAGTTGAATCAATGTAAAATGCTGAATTTGACTAAACAACAGCTGTTAGCAAAGACAACATGGTCACCAACGACTGTAATCTTCAGCCTTTTCAAAAGTTTTCAAAATAAAACGGCGTCAGCAGCATTTCAAATTGTTTCAGTTGTAGCGGCTCAAACACTCCAGAGTAGAGTAGACGCCGGGCCTATCCGTGGTAGAGTTAATGCATTTTCAAACAAAAATGTAGTAGTTTGGATGAAGCCTAGGAGAAGTAGGTTTGAAGGTGAACAGGATATATAAGGTCTCTTAATTGCGAGAGTAAGATGAGAAGGATTGGAAATGTCTCATGTCTCTCGCTTAGCTCCAAGGGATTTGGGCTTTTGGGGCGCTGGTTGGCGGAAACTTTGTGATAATTTCTGTAATTTCATATTCATCAGACAGATATGAAAGTCGTTTCCCTCTCCTCAAATAACTCTTGGCAGGAAAGCAAACTAAGTATATTTCCCAAAATGTTGAACTTTTCGTTTGAATAAAAGGCCCTGAGAACACATCATTAAGGAGGTGAGTAGGAAGGTATATATGAATAAAAATCCAAAAAACGTCTGTTTCTCTTATGTTAGTTTTAGTGGATTTATCGTAACACAGACTTCGGAGGAACGGAGGCAACATTGTTACCCTACCAACACATCATGCTGCACACGGCTTCCTCCTAACCTTCAGTGGAGACGGGGTAGGCCTGTGACAAAGAGCCTTGCAAATGGCAACATGCTAATTGTCGTAAGTATCTGATTGGTGTAATAGCGCTTTACAAGTTATGTGGTGGGTAATAAAGTGACAGTGCGTTTAGCTCCAAATCATGCGGAAGACGCATGCTGAGCTGTCTGACGCTGGCAGAAAGGACTGCTCAATTAGGGAGCAGATTTAAGATGAGAGCGTTCATTCCCCAGCCCAATTAATTAGCACTAAGAGAGGAGAGGCAGCCAGAGAGCAGAGGAGAGATTTAGCCAGGAAGTGCCCACCAGGGACTCGCTCTCCTGCTCCTATCTCCTCACCCTTACTCTATTCCATGCTCTATTTCCCCCCCTGCCCTGCTCATTCTTTTATTCTTACACTCTGCTCCTTTGACTCCTAGCTCACCTTATGCCCTCCCCCCCTCCTCTGTTATTAACTAGTCTTATAGAGGTCCAACACACCAGTGTAATGGTCTCAATTGATTACACAACCAGAATCAGAATTATTTTATTTGCCAATTATATTTACAAATAAAGGAAATTGCCTTGGTGTGGTTGGTGCACTGTACATAAAACATAAACCAACAATTGGACATAAAACAACAATAATTGCAATTTCTCATTAGATCATCAAGTTAGGTGGATCTACAGACATTGAAGCTTTCTTCCAAAACCGCTCAGTCATTTGCTGTCCCTGTAAACACATGTGATGCAACTAAAACATTCTTTAAGCTCACATTAGTATTAGTTTAAAGGTTCAGTGTGTAGAATTTAGTGACATCTAGTGGTGAAGTTGCATGTTGCAGCTGATTATCTCTCATCTCACCCTCTCCTTCCAAACATGAAAGAGAACCTGTGGAAACCTTCAGTCGCCATAAAACTCAAAAGGTGTTACTTCTGTTAAAAACCTGGACCCGCTCCCGATGTAAATATAAAGTATTTATATATAAAGGGGCCATTTGAGGGTAAGGAAAATTACAATTTGTACAATTTAGAAGAAACACACTAGTGAAAACATCACTAGGATTCGTTCATATTAATTTATTCCTTTTTGTCAATAGATCCCTTCCAACTAAATCTTACACACTGAACCTTTAAGCTCTAGCTAAGCTCTGAAGGCTCTTCAAGGCATCACATGGCCAAATTTACTAGAGAAGGCTCTAAAATCATCTAAAAATCTGCATCTAATGTAATGGCGTATTGGATTGCCAGAATGTCAAATAACTTAAAATGACCCTTAGATATTTCACACTATATATACGCATATGGCTTGTGCTTATGTGAAGTCCTGGCATAAGCAGACACAGAATATATGTATGTGTTAAATCAAACACCCACACAGAATAAAGTGTTTCAACTATCTGGCACCACTTAAACCTGCAGTAAATTATTTTATGGGCATCAAATTGATGTGTAACATGGCCATCGCAAAGAGGGGCTTATTCGTACATCTACTCAGTCTGTCTGATAAATACAACTCCAATTACCCTCATCTCTTACCTCACTTTTGTTCTCCACCAGCTCCAGAGGGAAGCGCGTGACTCCTTGTAAAGCTTGATTCTTCACTAACTAGACTATGCAAAGTTGCTAACAGGTAGTGCACAGGGGAGTTAACCCACATCTGGCTGCCTGACACATACACAAAAAAGACACTGATTGGTTAAAGAAAACCACAAAAGTTAAGTTGCAAACTTAAAGCTCACCATAAAAAAATAAATTTGATCGGTTGTTATTGTGGTTAACAGCTTTTAACGGGCACTATGTTACTTCAGTCACTAGGGATATCTCAATGCAAACAATAACAAAAGACCTAGTTTGATGATGTCGTGAAGCAACATGGGATGATGGGAGTTGCTGTCTTCGCCACCATTTCTCGCCCCATAATCTTCTTGGGTTGCAACTGTTTGCGTGTTTGCACTCCACTGGGAGAGGTTCGGCGTCAAAACGATAATAAATAGTCACGATCTATTACGAGGGACAAATACAACAGCTGACTTGCTAACTAGCTAACTGGCTAGCAGTGTCATGCTTGGTTTGCCCCGTAAGTTATGGCAGAGATAGACAAAGCCACGGGTAAAGTGCATATGAAGCAATTAAAAGACGACCAAAATTAAACATCCTGTTAAAATTGAGAATTTCTCAGGGTTGGAAGCATTTTGGATAACATGAGTAAACACGTCAGCAAAATATACAACATAGGACATTTTGATGAAGAATTGCTACATATTATATCTTTAAAGGGACACTGAGGTTCATGTGTCAACAGGGTCATGTGAGCAGACCCTAATGCCAAGGAAATACTGTGAAAAAGCATGTTTTTTTTATCTTTAAAAGGTTTTATATTAGCATATACACATACCATCCAATAATATGAAAAACTCCCTCAGTTGCTAGATGCACAGAATATGTAAAATGCAGTGGCACAACATATTTAATGGTTGTTCTAAAGTCATTCATGTCTTTGTTGTCAGAGTTAATGCAGGTTTCATCAAACCAGACCATACATTTGTTATCATAATGCTTTTCAGATTAGTTTATGATGATGTCAGACCTTTCCCTTGGGCTGGTATTTCAACAACACACTGGAAACCGATTATTTGTGCCTAAAAGGAAAAAAAGAAGAAGCATACATATTTATAATGGGACGTAGCCGATACCTGCGATGGTTTGTCAATAAGCAAGGGCTGTTAATATATTGTGTCTGGACCCGTGACCCCGCCTGCCTGAATGTCAGATAACTTACACTATTACTGCCACTGCCCACCGGCCATCTATCAAAACACAGCAAAACATCAATATCAGAAGCTCGTCCCAAAACTCTAAAAATTACCCTGGTTAGAGGCAGGAAAATAAAAACCAATCAATGTGTGGTCTGAAAGGAATGGCCAGTCCTCACTGTGCTGTATGAATTTTTGATGCCTCTGCTGCTTAAGCTCCAGACTATCAATTACGAGATAAACAGGGTCTAGGTGATTGTTGTCATGGTGCACGGGGCTGCCATCCAATTAGATCTCGCACCGATTAATGTGTTAATATCTTACATAATTGGTGTTCGGGGCTATTTTTTTCTCCCTCTCTCAAATACCACGCTGTTCCTTATAGAGACTAATATTACACCATTAGCACAATCTTATCTGGGCAAAGTAATATAGATGAAATATATAGAAAGACACTGTATAATTCAAAAACCCATTCCGGTGGCTTGACATACTATTTCTGCATGTTTCCTAATCATCACCTTTTTAAGGTCCCACTCTCTTTCCGATTGTTAAGCCAAAAATTCAATCAATAATATGAAAATAATGTTTGTGCTGCAGATCACTTGATTGTTCGGAGGAAATAAATTCTTATCAGTTTTATCACTTAGCTGTGAAAAGGCTCACAGATAAAACAACACCGGCTTTGTTGTCTGTTTTTTTAGGGAGGAGGCTGGAACAAAAAAGAGACAGGGTGAAAAAACATTTGGGACAGAAATAAGCAATGAGAGAGAGAGAGAGAGAAAGGAAAGAAACAACAGAGGAGAGAATATTTGAAAAGAGCCAAGGAAGAGTCCGGACAGAAGAAGGATAAGGAGGAAAAAAAGGGAGAAAGAGAGACGAGAGCAAGGGATGAGACGGCTGCCTGGAAAGACAATTAGTATTCATGCGGCGTGGCGCTCCAGAGAGGATTAATGGACTCTGATGCCTAATATCCTGGAGAACAATTAATTTGCCCACAGTTTTGTCATGGTTGAAAGTCAAATGCTGGAACAGATCGATGCGCACAGCCGCCAGTGAAATCGCGGCAGCCCCTTCTGCCGGGCGCAGAATTTTAATTTCATCATCATCATTTTCCCCGGCTGCCACCCTCAACGAAGCTGTCCCTGACATGGCTGAGAGGGCCGCCACGTCCCGACAGGCACGGTGCACAAGCACACATAAAAAGGACAGTGCACACACACACAAACACGCAGCAGTCACACATGCACATGATCGGTGTAGAAAACCCTCATGCATGCAGACTCACAACCATACACACACTCCTTGATACAAACATCCACACAAACCCTTTTTCTATACACTTCTGCATCAGAAATACAGACACCACGTGCCACTGTGAATCTCTCCTTTGTCCTAACTGCATGGCTGAACAGACACAGCATATATCTTTACTTTCATCCACAACAATTCTCTGAGATAAAACACAAAATCACATCACTGATAACTCACTCCAGGGTTAAATGTTGTAAATGACGTGCATATAATAAAAGACATGGTGAAAAGAATAGTAAAAACACTAGGAATTGATTGTGGATAGTGGTGGAAGGTGAATGCTGAGATACAGTGATGACATCAGTAGAGATGGGCCTGAGTCACATGGCACCTTCAAAGTCTACTGTCAAAAAAACAGTGACCGAAAAAAAGGAAAAACTCTCGGACAATCACATTGCAGTAAGAGTGACAACTAATAACCAAAAAGCGGCGTGAATCCAGAGATTCTCCAGGAGCGGGCCTATGCTAATAACATCAATAACACAATCACATGTCGACATCACCATAGGCAACACAGCGCTGATCGCCACGCGCCGCCGCACCATCGTCAAAGGCGGTAAATATTTCATCAGGGATGCAGATGTGTCAATTAAAGATATGTAGAGACACAGCAAGAGCCCTCTTCTGACTCCTCGCTTTATTTGTCTTTTAGCTTCTCTGCCTTGCTCAAGGATATTCTCATTAGCACATTAATGCAACACAAATGAGAAGGACACAGGAAACAAGCAGGGAGACAAGTGGGAAAAAATAAAGACGTGCTTTTGGAGGTCGTGCATGAGCTAGAAGCTTCACCCTGACTTCATCTGACCGGCGAGGTAATTAAATCTTAACTCAAGAGAAATAAAACATAACAACAATACACATGTTTTTAAAATGCAGCGACAATCTCAGAGAATATGTGGTTCTAGCCATCAACAGACCTGTTTTTATTTTTGCTTACTGGTATGCGTCATCCTGTCCTCAGAACCGGCCGCTCGGCTCTGTATTATCATACGCTCCTGGTTTTCACTTCCATGGTTTTTGTCACAGTTACCCTCCGAGGGGGAGAAAAAAAACCCGTAGACATCACTCTATGAATTATTAAAGGCGCTGGTGCTAATTTATTTAATGAATTAAGAAGAGTCCAGTGGGGGGTATTTCAATAATGGAGCACTGTTAGTAGTGTTTTAATAAGGATGGCACACACTGATTGGGTAATTACATCTCAGCTCTCCCTATGCTGCTCCACTCTGGGGCCACGAGAGGACGAGGCGTTGTGATGGTGGAGAAGTCGTCTGGCTTCTATATTTATCATAAAACACACATCACGACACCCAGTCCTACTCACTGGCCTGCCATTAGAGATCGAACTGGGCTGTGCCCCACAGCAGTCAATTGAAAGGGTTATTGGATAGATGAGTGCAGAGCACAATCAATCAGCAAGCAAATGTTTGTCAACATGAGCTTCTATGCATGTGTAGTGTATGCCTTTATTTTGTATATTAAGGGAAAGGGTGATTGCTTGTTTGTTTTTGTTAATTTTGACAAGTGAAATATGTTTTAAGAATTATTTTTTCCCCTGTCAATCGACATAACTTAAAAAGCTTTATTGAACATACAAAATATTAATTCAAGCAGAAGAAATAAACACGTATTTTTTTCTACATTAATGTAAATTATATCTAAGCATTTTGTGCAGGCTAGCATTTTAATTAATACTACCAATTTAATGTAATGGTGCATAGCGAAACAGCCACATTGGTAATTTCTCCGTTATAACTATGAAATAATCACCGTCATTACAGTGATGTTCAATTTAACCACAATAAATCACAGAGGAAGAGTTCAGGTGAACCGTGGAAATCAGTGGCACTAAAAGGTAATGTCAGATAACAAATCTTTATGGTAACTATGACTACCGTGCAACAGCTCACAATAAAGACACTCATATTGTGCTATGGCCAGAACTCATAATGCTCATTGATGCATTATAAGTCCTGTCATAAAACATTAAGCATTGGTGACTCGAAATGTTTGAGAACAGTTATGCACTGTTCTAAGTTTTTTTCAATTTGAGATCTGTTCGGCCTCTCGTTATGAGCAGATAAGAGATGAAACATTAGTGCATGTCCGGCTCAGCCTCATGATTTACCACAGTACGAGTTTCAGTTTAAATATTTAAATATTTAAACATGACCATCTTCAAAGTTTTCCTTTCTTGCTGTTTTTGATGAGATAAAAAAAATTAAAAGGCAATGTAGAAACAGGAGTGTTTCTATGTTTAGCTGTATTTTTGTATTTATAGAGATATATTTATGTACTCATATTAAATATGGAGATTCATTACATATGTACTATTTCCTTTGTTAAGAAAAGTAAATGTTAACAAGTTGCATATATAATGTCAATGTGATGGTTCCCCCTGAGTTTACCACTGTCACTGTGTGAAGAGGACCAAAGCACAGAAACATAAAAAAAAATAATAATAATATTAATCTTAATTAAGTCAATAGTTTGTAAACCTGACAACAGCACTGCTGCAGTAAAACACTTGTTTTAAATGGCAGGGGTAATAAAATAAATACAGTAAGTGTTAAAATACACAAGCCAGAGGATTACAGTAAATACGTCTAACCTCATATAGGTCAGAAAAACTGATCAATCCTGTTGCTGCGTGATATTTAACACTTCTGCCACTTAAACCAAAGAAATGAGAAAGATCACAAAGGAAAGTAGATGGAGGGAGGGAGGAAAATAATCATTTCTCAGCAAAAATGTCAGGCCCGGTTATGAATTTTTTAGAAAGCAATAAAGCCCACAAGCCTCGTCTGGCTCTTGTCTTACCGCTCAACACATTCAATAGCTCGCAGTGAGACACAGGGAAGGAGAGAGGGAGGAGGAGAGAAAGGAAGACAGAGACCAGCAGAGTGAAAGAGAGAGAGTGAAAGAGACTGTATATAATGGGGGCTTCATTGGTCCAGGCTGAGCCTGTAATGGGACTGGATCCCGATCAATAGAGACGCTCCTCAGGCCATTCGTTGGCGTAATGACTTTAGGTTTCTCAATAATTAAGATATTGTCACTGTGCTGACTGCAGGGTCAGCCAATCATTAACCCCATGTTAAATATGCCTTTGTTTTAATTGCTTTGCCTTAACTCCTCCAGATACGCATGCAGGCAAATTAAAGGGACAGCACCTCTTTTCCCTGCGTGGATGAGAGTCAGAGAGGGAAGGGAGGAGAGAGATAGGAGCCCTGAGGCGTACTTGTATATGTACTGTTGAGGTGTCTGTGTTCAGCACATCACCAACCTATTAACTGCCTCTATTTTTAGCTTTCAGAATAGAATCTTTCTTCTAACAAAGGCATCAACTGTGCCGTGGCATATATTCCTCTTCTCTTTAAATATAAAGATTCACTTCTGGAGGTTTGACAAGAGAGGAACCAGCCTCTTTTATTTTCTTTTGAGCGCTCAGTCTATTGAGCAAATTCGTATGGAGGCTGTGTCATTTGATTTTCATTTGGGTGTTTCAAAGATAATGCCAGCTCTAAACATTTCAAAATTCTCGGCAGCGAGGCTGAATGAGGAGCCGGCAGCGGCACAGCCTACTCAGACAGTAATATTCCTACCTCACTTCCCCCATCCCAGCAATCACTCCCACCCATTCCTGCCCCAGCTGGGTGATGAGAAACAATGAATTTATATCTGACGTGCTGCCATTCTTTTCTCCCTTCCACACAGAGTGCTGTGCTTCCCTCTGTCCCGTCTGCCGCCTTGCCATTGGCTGTTGGTAAATGGACTAAAGCGCCACTCAATAGGCCGATGCACTCCGTGAAGGCGAGGGGGCTTGACCTTTCCTGGCGTGGGGAAACGCAATTCATATCGGCCCCAGACCAGCTGCCCGCTAAACGAACATCTATTCCAATTTCCAGACGCTTGCAACACAAAAAAACAGGAGTGGGGTAGGGGGTGGGTGGGCGTGCATTGGGTGCTGGGGTAGGTGGGGTTCGGTTGGGTGGGGTTGAGGGAGAGGGGATTGTGAGAAGGGAAGTCCTGATGGATTTTAGATTGGTTTCTCAATTTCTCCTCACTCAAGAGAGGTGGGGGAGAGATGAGACAAAGAGGAAAAACAAACAGCAAATACGTGAACGTCCGCACACATGCACACAAAACAGCCTGAAAAAAAGGGAGCTAAAACTTACCCGGTGATTTACTGATTATTTATTTACTTGTCGAGGTGTTTATTATGCCGAGTTGTTAAATGATTTTATGGGATTTCACTTGATATATTTGACTGCACGCTTTTTTTTTTTACCGAGGCTAAATCATCAACACCAGACAGACTATTAATGACGGACCACCAAGAGAGACGGTTACTGTGGAGACCGCATTCCCCAAGGACCGACCCATGACAAACACACAAACAAGTATGAACACACAACACAGGATCCCACAATCAGACCCTCACAGAATGCACGCACACTCACACTTTGGACGCTTGCAAACACACAAACTCTCACGCATCCATTCGCTGTATATCGGGGAGGAGTTTTCAGCGTGTGCAGCGGTTCAGTCAACACTTGGCTGCTTTTAAAGCATGATCATTTATTAAATCACAGAAGTTGGTGCACGCTGCAAAAAGGCAGAGTAAATTAAACGTTGGATTTGTCATCATATACACATGCGACTAAGACAAGTCCATTCAGATGCAAGGCAAGCAAACTGTCTGAGAGAGAAATGAGCATCTGCCCTGAACACGGGTCTATTTTTTTTTGCAAGTGGGTGTCGGTGATGGTGTGTGTGTGTGTACGAATGTGTGAAAGCAAGAAAACCAAAGCCACACACACACACACACACACACATAGACACACAAATTAAAATGAAAGTGGCTTATGCATTAAAGCAGTTCTGTGGCCTTAACACTACATCACCACGTTGAGTCCTTCTCTGTCTTGAGGATGGCTGCATTAATTGTACTGCTGTCTATAAATATATACTGTATAAATATATATGTATGCCTGTCTTCATGTGATTGAATATTTGACGCATCATATATTATTTATCAGACACTAGCTTCATTTATCGAGTGGAAATAATATGGTACACATTTCAGTTTTGCTATGGCTGATCTACATTTTACCACTCGCTGCAGGGGATGTAAGAGACCTTGGTGGCAGAGCTGGAGAGGGCTGTTACAAAGACGCCTATACTGAGGCATGCAGACAAATGCGCTTACGCATAAACAGAGACGTATAAACAAGCACACAAACACACGTGGGCACAAGGAGGTAAACAATTCCCACTTTTGAGAGCTGGAGTTATGCCTTGGGCAACAAACCAATCATGGCTCTGCTGTATGAGCATGTTTTTTAGATAAACAACTGGTATTGGTAATTTGGCACAGCTCCCTTGGACATAGCAATGTGTAAGCAGTGTGTCCTTAAACTGTGAGTACACCAAATGAGCCACACAGCAGCACCAAGTCAGAATGGAGGACGCGGTGCCTGAGGTCTCTGGGGTGTTCTGCTTTTCCCCGTAGCCCTCTGTCTGTCTGGCAATGTCTGCATGGCATTGTAAGGCCCGGCCCAATTAAACCTATTTAGAGAGCCTTCAGCCTTGGGCTCAGCGGGGACTCAACATGTCATCCTACCTTCCACAGACATGTGACTTCCTGCCGGTAACAAAGACGGCTCATGCGGTATGATGTAACCATTCAGCATTGTAGTGAAATATGCACTTTTCCACACTCAGAGTTATTGTTTGTTATTTTTATTCCTGAAGTATCAATGATACCTGGTTAAGCAACTCTCCTCGTAGCTCCCTTCATTCCTGGTGGTACTGATGGGTGGGATGTGGGTTGGCTACATGGACGGAGATCAGATTTCCTACACCCCACAAAAGCAAACACAGCTAGTCGGCAGTGTGTGCCGTGCATCCCTGGAGTCCAACTGCTGCTCTGAAACCAATTTAGCAGCCCATGCTGGATAGAGTAAACCTCAGCCCCCTCCCTCTTTTCTTCTATCCATCCATCCTTTCCCTCCCTTTCCTTCCCTCTCCCTTCTGTCTTTACTCAGTTCTCCTCTCCCTAAGCGTTACTCTTTGGAAGACACGGTGAGGCCGAGGGAGAGGGAGGGAGGAGAGGGTGGGAGAGTTTCGGGCACAAGAAGGGGGAAAAAAGAGGGGAAAGGGTTCTCTTCTTTCTGAAATCATGCTCTGAATCAGTCTGGAGAGGCCTTGTGTGTTTGGATTGGCATGGCGGCTGGCAGACGACAGGGGGAGGTGGAGCTGGAAGAGAGTTATAAATAAACATTTCAACAGGGCTGGGGAGAGGTGTCGGCAGGCCTCAGGCCACGGACCTTCCCTGGGCTCCTTGGCGCCCCTCCAGGTCACATTACATGAGTAAACTGCTGCACAGCAACACCGTGTGTGTGTGTGTGTCTGTGTGTGTCTGTGTGTGTGTGTGTGTGTGTGTGTGTGTGTGTGTGTGTGTGTGTGTGTGTGTGTGTGTGTCTGTGTATATTCTCAATGAAGGCCTCACTATGCCAACCTGAGAGAATTTGCATATTATTACACAAAGACAAAATGTTCCAGTCAAACTTCCTTGAGTGAAGAACGGGTCTCTGGTGAAAACATTTCATTCATTCATATCAAGATAATTAATAAATTGGAAAACTGTGTTTTATTTTGGCTGTATATATCATTAAAATGTGTTCATAAAGTAAACATTTTCCTGATCTAAAATGTGTTTATGACACTATTATTCAATGGTGCTGCTCTAGGAAGGAGTTTTTTTGTTGGTTTTGAAAATGATTTTTGAAAGGCCATCATCTTAGCAATCCACTTTGTGGTACCACACTTTACAATCAATCTGCATTAGGAGTTACATTCAATATCACTTTCCATATTACGCCTTTTATTACCATTGCAGACATCAGAAAAATTAAACACAGCATAAACAGTCCTATGAAAACGAGACAATGATACATTGCATAACTGTGTATATCAACATATGCACACAATTGCAAGCAGGAATTTTCTCTGATCCATCACTGTGTTCAAAAAAGACAGAAGGCGAAAATGAAGACTCTGGCAGTTCTGCCAAGCAGCTAACAGGCATTTTGAAAGAAGCCGCGGGGGTAAAGTGCAGCACAGTGAATCCAATCCTGGGAACGAGAACAGACGCCCAGTACTTTGCCCTCCTCTGCCCAGGCTGAGAGCTGGAGTTGGGCACTGGGCTAAGAAACCCTTGGCAGCAACACTTCGCTCTGCTCTTACGTGGTTTGGAATGCGAAAATTGGATATCAGACTGAGCGGACTGAGGAATGGTTACATTTATGCACTATATCTGTATCTGTATTTACAGATCGCACCTGTACACCTCACAAAACTGAAGGGTTACTGTAAGTATGTACCGTATATGTAAGTATGAACTGTGTTTTATGACTTTGGCGTGTAGATTTCTTTGTCCAGTATAAACTCACCCTCCCAGATGGTTTTCCACCCAATCAGGCCTCAGCACGCCCCTCGAGTTCCCCTGTGTAACTCAGGTTCACGCTTGATGGACAGATCCCACAGTTCTGTTATAGGAAAAGAGGCATTTTGGTTTCATGGTTACTTATTGCAGGCAGATTTTTATGGTTGTATTTTGGCATAGAGCACTGGTGCTTTTGGCTTGAGTTTTCCACATCTGTGCTCCACGGGGGTCATCTTGTGCCTTCACTGCAACCCCTCGAAAAGAAAAATGGGGCATGGAGATCATATTCAGTTACATAGGTGTGGACAACCACCTACAGAATGGTGCTGTAGGACAAAATCATTTTTGCGACTGCACCATTACAGCAGCTAACTTTGGGACTTCTTGAACACATTAAGGCTCGGGTGAAAAATAAATCTTCCAACGGACGGCAGAAATGATAGACCACAGTTTCTAAAGGGCTGAAACAAAGAAAACTATTAGGAGGAATGGTGGATCCAGCTGCATTTTAAATTAAGATGAAAGGGGGGGGGGGGAGAGAAGCGAAAGAACTCTGAAGGAAAAAGAACTCAAAGGGAAATGTCGACCACAAAATGCTATGAAGTCAGAGCGAGCCTATCTCTTTTTAGTCAATTGTGGTTTTGCTCCACGATTTACTATAAAAACCTGGCAGAGTCCTAGGGGGCTAGTTAGCAGTTCCCATTGATATGACTGGAGCTGGGTGGCTTCACCACATGCTTGGCCAGGGGTGAAGTGACTCATAAACACTTGGAGGCTGAGGGGTGGGGGTTGTTGGATGGGTGGGGGGGCTATCCACCTGTGGAGAGACTACACAGCCTGTAGTCAAAACAGACACCACTGGCCCTCTGTTTAGGCGTTTCACATAGTAACTTTTATTTGTCTAGTGTAATCATGACAGAAATCACTCATAACTGAATAACTGGCACTGAGAACAAACTTAACACAATGTGCTAAGTTAGCAGTGACAAAACCAGTGACTCTCAAACAACTTTCCAATAGACTGCACTGTCTAAAAGCAAAAACAATAAAGTCTGATTATTCCAATTCTGGTTATGAAAACCACTGGGTAAATACAAGCTTTTCTTAAACTATAAAGTCTGCAAGTGATGGATTATTATATAGCATGTACCAAATGCTTTTTCATACATGGACTGAAACTAAGTGTAAAAACACAATGTGAACCGTTGCTGTGTTTTATGGCCTGGGTCCATTTTTCCACACATACATGTTATTACATGTCTGTTTTTTCTCCTTTTTTGTTAATTCAGACAGAGAGAGGGAGAGAATTGGGGATACAGGGGGAGGGAAAGCAGTGCAATACTATTACCATTTCCTGTTTCTGTGGAGCCCGGGGTCTTCAGGGAGCGAGCTGAGAGGAGTCCTGGCAGCCAGCCGCCTCCGTTGGGCCAAGACACACTGTGGAACGGGGAGAAAATCGTGAAACCTGCCTGCAGAGAAGCTACTTTTAAATAATCCCAACACAAGGCTCGGAGCACTCATTATACACGACTACGACCTAACGAGAAATTAACCTAACATCAGATAAGCACGCTAAATATTTACAGGAATGGCTTCATAGTGCGGCTTCTTAACTGTGGCCACATTTTCTGTGATAAATCTCTTTTCCTCCTAAATCTGGATAAAACTAGTCACCTAACGATATTTGCTCTCGGCATCTCATCTTCACACCAGTAAGGCAACTGTTTCTAATTAAATTTTAGTATCATTTTCTGGTAAGTCTTTACCGAGAAAACATTCTTGTAACTCTGAGTCTTTTACACTGTGGCTTTTCACTATAAACAGTCATAATAATCCACCACAATTCTATTGCAGAATGAAAAAAAAAGGGATGCAGAAATAGTAGCAGTGGAATTTGGTGGAGGATAGATGAATATGTGAACAGAATCTAGTGAAGCATTAACCCAAGTTCTCAAAAATACACTATTGACCCAAAACTCCATACAGTTAATGCAGCAGTATTGCTGAAGTTATTGCTACAGCGATGAGTATTTCATGCTTGTAGTCATTACACAGATATTTTTAGTATAAATATTTACACATATTATTTTGTTATAATACCAGAATTAACACAAAAAGTATTAGAAAGCTGATTTTTTTGTTTTGTTATTACAGCCCAAGGTAGGGGTTTATAGACTGAACCATCAGGTAAATGTTTTCACCTAAAAATTTGTACTTGGAAACCTGTCTTGTAAGGGATCACTTAAGTAAACAAATATAGTCAAATAAGAGACAAATGTCCAAGAGCCCCGAAACCCCTGGCCCACCCTGGAGGAGACCCCCTTTCCTCCGGTGCTACCCAACACAACCTCCAGCCCTGCCAGCATGCTGTTCTCCTGACAGGCTCCGGCTCTGAGGCCTTAAGAAAACAAACTGGCTCTGATTGTGAAAATAGTGCCGTAGGGCCCTCCCAGTGCCCCACGCTTATCTCACACAAGGCGGGCTTTGTGTACTGAGGGGGCTCCTTGATGGCCCTCAACCACCCCACCAGGTGGAGACTTCCAGGGCCAAACTTCTCATCCACCATCCACCCCCCATCGTTTGCTCTCTCTGCCCTCATGCATACAGTGCCGCCCCCTTAGAGACCTCTGTGTATATTTTTAAAGGGGAGCATCAGGAAATTGATCCAAAGGCCCCACACCGGTCTGTTGGCAAAACCCAGTTCCTCAACAGTTGGAGATGTTGAGACTTTCCAACCACGAAATGCCAGAAAATATTTCATATACAGATTATAAATGATAGATGCTTGATATATGGAATCGCATTTACTGAAAATAAGTATTAATAAAGCTCAGGATAAAAAGTGTTGGTAGTTATATTAAGTTTTTCACTAGTTTTTCAGTAGCATAGAACATTTTTAATTACTCTACCTAGCCTTTTTAAGGAAGTGATCAAGGATCTAAAAATCTAGATCTACCCCTTTATTTGGATCTGCATCAAAATTTGGTTTCAGAACATCTTTAAAATAAATATCAAGACTTCTTAAACACTTCAACAAAAACAATACTTGACTTCCTCAGGTTAAACTTATTTAGGGAGAAAATTCAACAACACAATCAGAATGAAAATAAACAACTGGTCATCTTTATAAGAAGAAGAAAGAAGAAATACTGTGAATATATGTGCCTCCCCTCAACCAAGATTGAAAATGATAGACCAGTGATATTAAAGCATTGCCACTGTGTTTGATAGGTTATTCTATTGGTGGCATATTTGACAACAATCGCACGGTTTCCTGTCCCTCTGATGTTCAGCCAAGACAAATCGTCAGCATAAGAACAGATACTCTAGTTCACTGGCTTCAGAAAAACTTAATGTGAAACTCGTATTAGCATCATTGGAAAGTCAATGATAACTCACCCACAGCTATGAGTGAAGTTTTCCCTGAGGTCACAAGCCAGGTCAAACTACCTGCTATGCCAAGCTGCTTGTATAATAATGATAGTTATCGAGGCAAATAAGTAACCTCAAAGCTTTTTTTATTGCCAGAAACTGATGAGTGTCAATAAGTTACTTTACATATAATCAAATAGGAGTATCTATGACTAACATAACCCACTATACCCACACGCTTATCACTTGTTGTATTGTAACGGGTGGCGGAAGAGAAAAGGTTCTGTTTCTTCTCTCCATTTGTAAGTATACTAGTTCATAACAAAGAAGCCTCTGTGAGAAAATCAAACACAGAATGAAACTCAAACATATCAATTGAAAGCCAATTCTGCACATTTTGTCAATTGTGTGTGTTCTATTGGCCTGGGGAAGAGGAACTGCAGATTGGCACTTGGAAGTTTCAATCTACTCAGACAGTTTTTTTTGACACAATCATATTCACAAATAAGATCCATTTAGCACCTTCTGGCCCTTAATTTCCAGCAGTCATTTATTGCAAACTACCAGAAACTGCTTTACACTGGAGTAAACTTGCCAGGTGATGGAAAGAGATTTTAGTTTAAAAAAAGGTTTTGTATTTCTTTGTACAAGGGATGAGGATATTGTAACTGCAATACTTTGCATGCTGATGTTAGCATTTATCTCAAAGCTGTTTATAACCCAGTGTCATACTAGACTGACATCAGTGGACCATCACAAAAACCATAAAGTTTTTACCATCTGTTTCTCTCTCTTTACCAGCTCTCTGCCTGTAGTTCAGGGTGTTCATGAGTGCAAGCATGTTCCAGTCAAAGCCAAGTTTCAATGCAGCGTTGCTATACAGCTTTTTACAAAACCACCTGTCAGACCCAATGGCCCGAAACCATCTATAAGCTTAACCACTTGATTGATGGAGCAAGGTGTAAGCTGTACACAGTCTTTACACTGGTTTGCATATGGATGGACAGAGTTCTAACTGTTTGATAATTGAGGCAGTTGTTGGTGAATAAATTAGTGCGTTTTAAAATGAATCTCTATTTGTGCTAGAACGACATTCCTATTTTTAATTAAAGCTCAGTGAGCAACAGCTTGGATATTACAATAGAATCAATGGTTGCTAGTGCTACAAGAATCGTCAGATGCAAATGGTACCAATGGCTCAGCCTTACCAGTACATGAGCTCGCACAAGCCAGTTTTAAGCCTTCACTTGAGTATGAAAGTAGATGGCTCAAGTAAACAAGAGGTTGTTAAAGTCAAACATTGAACAATAAAAAACTACTTTTCAGCTTTATGACCAATTATATCCATTGGCAAAGGCCGTCTTTGATCAGATACATGACTAATGGTCTCCACTAGTACAATGACCTATTTTGATATGAATGAAGTGGATCTTTATTTCTTCAATGCTAGTCTATTTGTGTTTATTTGGAAATACCGACTGTTTCTATAAGCATGTGCTGGAGTGTTTGTGGTGAGTTTAGTTTAGTCAGATGCTTAACTCACCACAAACACCAGATCACACTACTTCATCCTGTTATTTACTTCCAATATGCATCCCTCATTTCCATCTTGTGCATGTATGTTAATGGAATGGATTTGTAAAGCCCTGGGATACTTGTGAAGTTTCCACTTAAGTTAGGACATATCTAAACTTACTTGCGTGCTTACCCTTCTGTTGTATTAAATTGTGCTGCCTCAAAGGTTCCCCTCACATTCTGCCTGAGCACACTTTAAGGTCACATAATGACGACTGGGGGAAAATCTGGTTGGTCTACTTAGTTTCCATAAAGTTGAACTTGTTAAAAAAACACAAGTCCTCCTTCAACGACATATTTTGAACATCCCTTGGATTCAAGTGGAAGCTCCGTCAACAGGGAGAAAAATCTGCTTCATAATTGATTTAGTCTAATAGCTGTGATTTAGCACAGCTGCCAGCTGTGTAGACACAGACAAAGAGCACAACACAGAGAGCACCTTCACTATTCACTTATCCAGTCAACAGCAGATACTGAAGTGGGGGTGGATAAAGAAAACAGCTAAAGATCAATGACGAAGGCAAATAGTCTTTCTCTTAGGTTTTTTAAAAGTGGCCAGCAACTATAAAAAATAGAGAATAGGTGACACTCAATATATTTTCTATATCTGAGGAATTTTTCCATCTTATTCTTGAAAAAAAAATCCAATGATGAAATTTGTACAATGGCATAAGGGGAAACTAATATCTTCCATATGGAACATAAACTGAGCCTTGTTTGAGGTGGATGCTGTTGCACCAACCATATTTCAGTTGGAATTCATTAGGAAGCTGGGGTTACATATTTCTTATGGAAACCAAAAGAAATGAGAAATGTGGATGAGGTTGTTTTTTCCAAGGTCCTTGGAGAGCCTGCATGTGATCTGAGACACTCGGGGTGGCGTCTGGATGAGCATGGGTTTGGATCAGGACCCTGCATCTGGGGCACATGTGCCGTCAACAGGGACAGAGAGACGGGGATACCGAGCCAAAAACTCTCTCTCTCATTCTCTCCTTCTCTCCGTCTCTCTCTCTCTCTTTTCCTTTGTCTGAAAAAAACCTGAATGACTTTCCTGACGATGCCACAATACTTTAAACTCCCCAATGTAGTTTTAAAGCTTATTATGTGAATACGATGAAAATTGTTTTAAACAACTGTCTTTATGAAACAATGCTATTGACACGGCCAATTGAATAATGATCTCTGCAGTTTTCCCTGTGGTTGAAGTGGTTTGGTGGTTCAGAGGAAACGCAAATCTGCTATAGACAACCAATACTGGTAAAGACAAAAGAAGCAAAACTATAGAGCAGCGGTAAACAAAGAAAAGGTTGTGGTTGTTGTGGTTCCTTGGCTGAAGGAACCGCATCTAGTCCCCCCCTTGCAGTTTCTTGGCATCTCCCAGGCTCGCCGTCCATTAGCAGCATCAGGAGGCCCGGGGCAGCCGACAGGAGTGTGACCGGAGATTATTGTCCTGTGTGCTTGTTTGGGTTAAGGCTTTAGATGGGGAAATGGGATTAGGATAGGCCCGGCTGGAGGGACACACACTAATGGGAAGCAGAGGAGCACTCGCCTGATCCTCCTCGACTCAGAGAGAGCAACCCTGTTATCCCACCTGATTGGATTAGCCCCCTGTTAAATGTGCTATGATAAGGGAGGACCACTGCTGAGACTCTCCTCGGTGCTGCTGGGGTGGGAGCGCACAGATACATGAACAGGGAGCAAATAGATTCCTCCACACGCTTTTTAATATCTGCTTCGTGTTTGGCTCTGATTTGGTTGTGACGTGTAACGTGATTGTAGCATACGACACTTGGACTCTCACTGCCCTGCATCGTAGTTTTGTATTTTTCAAATTTATATAATTTTTTGCTTTCAGATATGATAGATAACAGTTTTCCAACTACATCTTTCATGTACCGTAGCTGCTTGGGTGGACCGCTGAAGTGTTTATAGCATGATTTACAGTAACCTCACCTTCCATCACGCATCTTTTTATATGTATGCAAATCTTCGAGACTCAAACTCGCTAATTGCAGCCACTCCACCAATCAGACAGTAATTACTGGTATCCTGTCTGACTTTCCTTCCAATGGCTGAGCAGCTAATTTGAGCCGCGGTTTAAACAGCTGGAAAATCGCATCTCATGACAAAACTGGCGGCCTATGTTTGACTGTGCATGCATGTGAATGTGTGATTGTGTATCTGTGCTACTCTTTATGTGTATGCCACTTTTTGGTGTGTGAGGTATATTGAAATAAACTCATAGTAAAATCTGCCTAGGAAGATGTCTGTAATGTAATATTTCTACAGGATCTCCTTCATACCTGCAGCTCTGCTCCTCTATCAATATGTTAACTATCTGACCTACCTGCCAGATTAGTCCCCCTCTCCGTGATTGATTAACATTTTATTAATGTTTCCATTTGCCACAGGTTCAGGTGATACAGCATGACACACAGTGCCTACTCTAGGTGATGATTGGATTAAAAAGGTTACTGATCCCATAATTGCTTTTAAATTACCCTCCATGTGAGTGTGTGTCATTAATGTAATGATTATCCACAGCAGACCAATGTTACCTCAGTGAATCTTTAGCCATTTAGCCTTGATAAGGTGACATGTCACACTCATCATCAAACACAGACATAATCTGCTCAGACAAAAAGATATAGAAATCCTTTTCCAGAAAACTTCAAGTGTTATTAAGAGTGACAGCAGCGACTACCCACCTGGTCAACTGGTCATTTTGGTAAAGTACAACCTCACAGCCAAACAACAGTAACAACAATTATCCCAAAGCTCCCACCTGTCCAGTTGACGGCTATTTACCAAATTAGTCCCCTGTATGTAAATCACTGTTACCTACTTAACTAAATTGTTGCTAATGGCTCGCTAATGGCCAAGTAGCTACAAATGGGTCTGATTGCTTGCAACAAAACAGTCATAACAAGGCCTGGTTGTTACAAGTTTTTCGTTACACACAGTTTTTATAGCATCAAATAACATTAAAAAACAAACTTAGCAGAAAAGACCTACCTATCTAACATGGAGGAGGCGGGATTTGTGACCTATCCTGCAGCCAGCCACTAGGTGGCTATAAAAATAGTTTTTCTTAACTTCTGGGGAGCCATCATGTCGTCCATCTTTATTTATAGTTTATGGTTAGAATACAAGCTCACTCATTGCTTAAAGGTTTCGTGGGTAGGATTTAGTGGCTTCTAGCAGTGAAGATGCACGGCTCCCCTCCCCTTCCAAGCATGTAAGAGAATCTACAATGTACAATCCAGACTCATGTAGAAGCATGGTGGTGCAACATAGCAGACTCCATTGAACGGAACGCTCTCCCAATGAATGTATAAAGGGCTCATTCTAAGTGGACAAAACTATAACAAATTTTTGTATCAGATGATTATACACCAATTAAAACGTAGGTCTGAAAACGAAATCCTCTTATAGCCATTCAAACCCAGGAACTATGACTGAAAAGGTTTTTCTGTTTATAAACTGTGACCAAGCAAGTACAACACGGAAATAAAATAGCTTGGGGCTGTGTGCGGCTGTCATGTGGGCCAGTGGTGCATCAGGCGGTGGGCAGGATTAAAAAAGAAATGTTGCAGCCTTTCCTATTGCAGCAGAGTATTTTCCACCAGCTTGTGTTTTGTTCATCCAGTAAATTCTTGGGGTAAGAAATGTTTCATGCTTATGCAACTGGATGTGTCAGTGGATTTTTTGGGCTCCGGTAGTCAAAAGAAATGGCTCAGGGTACAATAACTGTACTTGTATAAAGACCCGGAGACTGTTCCGGTGATTGAGGTAAACCTAACTTGAACCCATAACACACAGGTAACTTGTTGAACAACCTGAACAACAGCTTATTCTTCACATTATAGATGTAGGAAGATTGATACTACATATTGTCTTAGCAAGTGCATATTAGGACTTAATCTTTATTTATTAATATAGCAGTCAACATGGATTCCTTAGTTAGGAGGGTTGAGAGCCAAAACACAACAACACCCCAGCTTTACTGCTTCAGCACTGCCAGAAGACGTGCAGCAAACTCTTTCTGCTTCCCTGCAAACACAATCTCATTGGACGTTTTCCACTGGAACTAATAGAAAACAGTTCTGTTTAACCTATGACTGTTTTCCTCATTGTTGCTGTTTTATTAAACTGGATAGTTTCAGATGCGAACGCTGAACTTTTCTGACACTTCACGAAATGTAAAGAAGCAAATGTTTTTTTTAAGAATTAGATGGTAGCGTAAGCATTTTACATGGGAATGTGCACAAAGATTGGCACAGACGAGAAGCAACAAACATCTCTAACAGCGTTAAATGTAAAAATGTGAGTCATGCTGAGGTGAATATATGATGGGATGTTTCTCGATCTATTTTGTGCAGCATATTCATAGTAAAACCTCTATCTGCATCCAAATGTGTGTACCTGTGTGTGTTTGGAATGAGTGTGTGTTCATTCAGTGTTCGGGTCGAGCTGCGTATGTGTGCGTGTGTGTGTCTGTGGGTCTTTCTCATCCAGAGCAAGTCGTGAAACCTAATTGCTTGCACATGTGGAGGATTTTCAAGTGTTTAGAATAAAGTTGGTTTCAAGAAGAAGAAAAGAAAATGTAAGGAGGGAGAGGGGGTTTGGGTGGGGGGGGGGGTGAGCAGTCTTCTGCTAGAGACAGCCGCCCTGAAACCCCTCCCTCTGCTGAAACCAATGCCTTTCTCTTTCTCTACTCACGGGAGTAAAGGTCAGGGGTCACGGGGGGGAAGATCTCCGTGATTGGACACAGGCATGTAGTATCTAACATGGAGGACACAGTAAAGTTATAGAGTGAAACGTGAGACTCGCTCGCATCAGATCAAAGTGATATGAATGGAATAAAAACACGGCTAAACTTCTACCTTGTGGTCACTAAATGTAAAAGTACACACAAAGCAAATGAGGCGAAAAAAGAAAAAGGCACAGCAAAGGAAGAAAAAGCCTCACATACCTCGCCTCACCCCTCCTCTCACCCCTGAGTCCTTCTTAAGGGGGGGGGGAGATAAAGTGTTCCAGAGACGGGGAACCCAGCGCAATTTCAAAAGATGTATCAGAGGGTAAAGATGGAAAAGTGCTTTTAATCTTGTGTAACCCTATAGGGCCCTAAATGGGGAAGGGCTTCAGAGCAGGAATCCTTTAAAGAGGACATATAATCCTAATTAAAACACAGAGCAGAGCTACCACTTGATCTGCTGCGGCCTCGGATTGAGCTCGACCACGCTGCAGTTGGGGATCGTTTTATTGTTGTTGAAGACGCACTAATGAAATAATGGTCTATAGAAGCAAATGAAATGATCGTTATTGCTTTCCTACATCGCTCTAATGAATACATTCACTTTGCACAAACCGCTGTTTGTAGCAGACGCAGGCTTCAAAATCTCCAAGCATGAAAACAACTGCGATCTATCAGACACATTACGGTAAACATGATCTGAAAATAGGCTTCATCTTTAACGCAGCATCCAATGAGGTTTTTTGTCCATTTTCATCGTAATCTTTGGAATCCTATCAAAAAAACATGCTATAGTCATAATTACCTGCACAGACTTTCAGTGAGGCTAACAACTCTTAACTCTTAAAACATAACGTTATGGCAAAAGTAATACTGCTCCCCCCCCCCCACCACCACATCCTTTAAACAATCTCTCCCCAACTCTCTTTTGTCTCATTTTTAACAATCTGTGTCCTTTCTTTACAGTGGTGAGCCCCCCCCTTCTCCCCCCCCCTACTTCCATTGATCAGGGTAATTGAGAACAGTCATGTACCCCCCCACCCCACCACCCACCCCACTTCTCTGCTGTCCTCATCCCCACTGCCCCTCCCCAGCCTCATGAAAGCCCAGACATCTGGTCCACATACACCCAAAAGTCTTCACCCCCCCGCCCCCGTCACCTCCGAGCCCGTGTCCTTCTCGGGAATAACCAAACAGAGTCCCAGGACATTTGGAGTGGAGAACAAGAAAATGTAGAAGAACTAAAACACACGGATCCAACGAGGACAAAAAGATGGAGAAACCGAACACGCAAAAACTAAAGTGAGGCCACAGAGAGCCTCACAAAACATGTTGGCATGGTGTACATGTAGATGTAGATGAGAGACCTAAAATAATTAGTTTATCATTTCTTATTTCATAATTTTAATGTTAATGAAAACGCCTCCACTTCTTCCTCACAGCGCGGACTGAGAAAACACCATATGAAAGGCGACTGAGAGGCCTGGTTCTCCAGCAGCAGGATCATTAGCCTTTATGCATATAATATGGGCATAAAGGCTATGGTGTTAGGTATTATGGGACGATAAAGAAAAGTGACAATATCACCTATGAGAAAATATAGTGTGCCACCCTGTAGTTCTTTTATGTCAGGAAATGTGTGTTCTCCCACAGTCTGCAGGAGAAATGTGTGTGTGTGTGTGTGTTGTGTGTGTGTGTGTGTGTGTGTGTGTGTGTGTGTGTGTGTGTGTGTGTGTGTGTGTGTGTGTGTGTGTGTGTGTGTGTGTGTGTGTGTGTGTGTGTGTGTGTGTGTGTGTGTGAAGCGGTGTAGGTTACATGTTGCAGATAGAGATCAGCCAGGGACAGATTTAATTAACAGATATCTCTGCTTAATGTAGATTCTTCTGGCTCCCTCAGATCCTCTTGTGCTTATCCAACCAGAAATAACTTATCTTGGCTCCACACTAGTCATAATGTATTTCTTACACCATTTAAGGGAACAGGGGCTTCGGCAGAGAGACTACACTTTCATGTTTACTCACAGCAAACGGCATTTGACAAGATTAGCGCTCTGAGAATTGTCGCTAATATCTGCAGTATGTGTTACATTCACATACATTCCACATCCTATGCAGCATTTCACACATTGTCTTTGGAGACTGTGTGTGTGTGTGCGTGTGTGTATTAATTTGCTCGCCATAAACTAAAGCTAATAGAGATTTGCCCTTTTAACTATCTCTCAAGGTGACCAGATTACTGACATCAATTAAAGCAGGTCCTGCTGGCTGGATGCCCAAAGCACACGCTCACCCTGAGAGGAAGAGAAGAGATCATCATCCAATAAATCACACGAGGAAAGGAGGGAAGGGGAGAGAGGGAAAAAGGGAGGGGAAAAAAGTGAGTGAAACTGACAATACAGCAAAACAGACAGGGAGACTTTTGAGAAACTTCGGTTTCCTCGTAGAAGCTATTTGTTTCAATGATTCCTATAAAGTAAATAATGAAATAAAGTGTAATGCTCATGGATTTTATATACGGATTCTACACTAAGTACAGTCCTACTGCAGCTGCCACAGTTCAGTGATCTGGAAAGAGTCAATGGGATGGAAGAGGAAGAGAAGGCGAAATTAAAGACAAGTAGATGAGAGTGAAAAAAAAAAAGAGAAGGTCACAGACAGTTTCTTTTTATGCTGCACTGAAAAACTCAATTATCAACACAGTCGTCCGTACAACAAATGTGTGTTTTTGTTTGTCTAAGAGCATCATTTAATGCATGGGTGCATTAATAAGTGTGATTATGAGAGTGTATGTTTATTGCCTTACATTTGGTTTACAGAAATCTTTGAGCCTATTGGCGACAATGAATCAGCCACTGGTGGCAAATATTTTGAGGTTTCTGGTTGAGACAGCGGGTGTCCAGCCGTTCACTGAACACTGTTTGTAGTCCAACTACTTTCTTTTAATACACAAGTCAAAAGTTTCTTCACACAAAACACAAACAGCTATTTTTATGAATAATTTAGGTCCAGACGACATTTTGGCTCATAAATAAATAGAGATAAATCAAAATGCTGATAGCTGAAGCATTTCGGTCAATGTGCTCCACCTCTTTTGCTCTCCACACCAAAGCCAAAGCCTGCTTGAACGTGATTGGTCAAACTTGCGGCTCCAAAATCTTGTCTCTACAGATTCTTATACAACATATAGAATCTGTTCGTATAGAGATTATGGTTATAGTTATTCACATTTAGGACATTTTGAGAGTTTGTGTATGTCTGCATGCATGCGTGTCATTCTATGTGCGAGTGTGTGTGTGTGTGTGTCAGTCGAACTCTTCCCCCAGGCATTTTTTCATGTCCGCTCATTAACACTTTACACTGAAAGTCGAGAGCTAAAGTTGCCTGAGCGTGAGTCAGATTCCCTCATCCAAGTCCACCGGCAGGCAGCCCGCTCCGCTCACTCTAAACTCTGTAGATCCAAAGTATTACACATCATTTTACAGGAATGTGAGGGCCTGTGGCTCAGTGGCTTGTTCAAGAGAGAGATCCACGAGTGGAGCTCCTGCATTCACCCCCGGTCTCTTCTTTAACAGTATTTCCCTTTCGGCCGCTGGTGTAGGGTTACTTGAAACCAAATCAGTGCCTGGTGAATTCATTATGCAGGTGATGCAATGTCAACTTCTTTATGTGGGTGGGATAACTGATAGCAATCACTCCCTTAAGGCTATGCAGACTACTACATAGTGCTACTGCTGCGAATATATTACATTATGGAGTAGCACATGTCGTTTTGTGCAAGATAGCTGAATTTTAAAGTATCAAACTAGGCATGCAAGCATCTATGTGTGCACCAAGTGATGATCTAAAATCCTCAGCATGTCCATCCGGTTACACCCACGTGCGCAGACACAATGAGCCCATCATTAAAAGGACTAAAATACAATCCAATGACACATAGCACTCTGTTTAAAAGCATACTTTAAGGGGTGGGATGAGGAACTTTAATTAACCTGGGCTGCAGATAGGAGGGAAGGAGCAGTTATCCAATGGCCTCTGGCATGGTGCCTGTGCAGCCCGGAGAGCTGAAATATATTCTTATGGATCCGAAGTCAGCCCCGTGCAATATTCTCTGCCTCCACATACACATTAACCTTGCAGGTGCCAATGCGGACAAAGATTGGGACAGATGATAGAGAGAAGGGATACAAGAGATAAGGAGTCAGACGAGAGAGAAAGAAAGAGAGAGGGAAAGGGAGAGGAGAGCAATTGCCTGATCACCTCACCGCACACCGTTAGCAATTTAATCAAGGGCCTAACAAACACGGGGTTCTTTCTCTAACTGCATTGGAGTCTTCAGTTAATACAGTCGTCCCTAATTCAAAAACAACGCCTGACGACGCTGCAGACACGAGTGTGAGTGAAAAGATAATTGATTGTTTTTAATCGTTAAGACATTTTCCTTGCTTCAATGAAACTGCCCCCCCTTGTCCTAAACTTGTCAGTTCTCAATGTAACACCTGCCCCTGTGGCCTCTCCTGTCTCTGTACCCCCCCTTTCTTCAAAACAACCCCCCCACCCACTCACCCACTCACCCTCTGAGTTAGTGACTCCGTAGACCTCGGGTCCAGCTTTCCCAGACGGTGATTTAAAATAACAATTGCATGCGTATCAGGTTTCGGGCCTCTGAAATACATGCGAGATGAGGTAATGTGATCAGTCTAGAGCGCCATCCAAGCCTCTTACTCTCTCGCTGTGTGCATGTGTGCCTGCATGTGTGCACGTCTTAACTGTCTTAATGTTTATATTTTGTTAAAAGGACTCTGTGTATTTTAAACGCAGAATGTGGTGCAGGGAGAATAAATAGCGCCCAGATCTTTTAAAAACAGCCACTCTCCGTCGTGCTGGACATCGTGTCGAGCGTGAGAGCTTAGTGCCTGTTTTCAATTAGATCCCGAGTTAAAGTGGCATTAAACTCTTACATGGTTTCATTGAGTCAAAATTACAACTCAATTAATACCCCATAAAATGGTCACAGAGTTAACGATTGAGCAAAGAGACAGAGCCATAACGTTACCCATAACATTAAAATCAGAAGTCGGGGCTGCGGTGCCTGGCTGCACATGGAGAGGCACAGGACGCTTGTCGACCCAGTAAGTGCCAGTGAGTAAACACTAATAATAGCTTCCATAAACCCACTCATATGGCACTGTGGGCCAGGCCTACGGGGACCATTAAAAAATGCTGCGGCTTAGGGCATCCCTCGCAAAAAAAAAGACCTGTGCAGAAGTATTGTGCGGCGCGTGACACTGGTGGATGGCGGCGGAGCAGGGTGATAAGAGCGACTCCTGGAAACAAAGAGCCGGAGGGACAGATACGACAAGCAATTAGAGGAGAGAATAAAAGCAGCCATTATGCAGGAAAAGAAACTACAGATGAATGCTCCGCAGTGATGGAGCAGCGCTCTGATTAACAGTAATACCAGGAGAATTGTTTTTGTGATTAGGAGCGACTGCAGCTTAGCATGGCAGTTCCACTCTCCGTATGATTTGTGGACTCCTCAACCAGCTTTGCATAAAAACGCTAACAAGCTACCTGGATGCAGTAAATAAAATATTAGGAAAGAAGGCAAAAACTACAAAGTTAGAGAGGTAAAGCGGCATCGGTAGGCTCGTTTTTTTTTTGCTTCATCCACAGCCCCCGTACCACCCCCCCCTCGTCGTACATTCTCTATAATTCCCTTCCCTCATCTCTCTCTCACCCCCCCCATCCTCTACATGCCTTTAATAAACACACACTCCTGGTTTAATCTCAGCGCAACACGTTCATCTCACTGCAGAGACAGGACTGAAATCACTCACTCCTATCCTCCCCCACATGTCCCTTTTTTTTTATTCTCCCCCAGCCCCTTCCCTCCCATGACAGGTACCTTTCAATCAGGTAATCACTGGTTAAGTAGCCATTTTCCATTTCTGGGCCTATTGAGGTCTGGCCATGTAGAAAATACAGGGCCTTGTAGGTATGGCTGCTAATGGGGCAACAGACAAGGCCTCCCCATTCTGTCAAGGGGAGCTGAGAAGGAGAGTGTCTTATCAGCGAGCCACAGCCGCCATCCCTCACCAAATTGGCTTCTCCTTACCATCTCCTCCTTTCTCCTCCTCTCTCTTTCTGCTGGCCACCGTCCCCACCTGCTTATCCGTAACTTCTTCCCACCCTTGTAACTTTTTATTTTGAAAAAAAAAAATCAGAAGTCGCTTCTTTACTCCTCTTCAGATCACAGCGCTGTGTGAGGAATGATGACAGGTTAGTTTACGTATTTCATCGCCGGCTCCACGTGTAATCTCCTGTGCTGGAGAAGACCATCCACGAGCCTCAAGTCTCCCTGACTGCTCCCTCACTCTGAGAACTACAGAAATGCACTCAGTAGTTTTCCACAGCCGCTTTTCTGCTTCTCATTTTTAATTTTTCTCTCAATTTTTTCTTGCGCGGATTCCAATTTTTAAGTGAAAACACTGAAACAACTTGTTCCATAATATGCAATCGACCATTACACATAGCTCCCTTTCTCTCTGCATTTTTTCCAAATATTCCTGCTCATTCCCTTTTATCCCGGGATGTGCGGAATTAAAGTGCAATCTCCTCTCCCGCTCCCCCCCTCAGTCCCATATGTTGTCGAGTGGCGAAGCTGTTGAGAAAGAGAAGTGTTAACCTCCTCTCCAAACCGCAGGCAGAAGGGCTGCATTCCTCCCCGAGTACTCAACGTGCTGTTTATCTGCAACCATGCACTCAGTCGCCATGGCAACCCCAACCAAATACACTGGCCTGTTCAACTCTGTTTAATTTTTTCCTCCCTTTTTTTGATTTCATCATTGGGCTCCCAAGCTCACTCGCTCTAAGATAAACAGAGATGGAGCCTGTACTTAGCCAAGCCTGCGTGAGTTTATTTTGAGTCTCCGCCCGGTTCGGTCCATGACGCTGTTTCGCCATCCCTCTCACTTTTTCACAGCTTGAAAATTGGAAAATGCTCAGCGCTTGTGGAGCAGAGGAGGCCCGGGCTGCGGTTGGAGTTGGCCCGGCTCATCTGAGACATCACGCCCCAAATAGTTTCGGAGCAGCGTGTTCGTTGCATGGCTTACGACATGTCGAACTCGGAGATGAGTCTCGTCTTAAAAAACTGTGGCCTCTGGGAGCACTAAAGATTCATAATTTATCTGTTTACACACTGTCACCACCGAACGAAGTAAACAAATTTTATCACTCGCTTTCATACGCGGAGCACCCATACGCAATCACACACAAGCTTGTCATATTCAGGAAATCAGTGAGATGAGCCCTAAAACTCACATTAACGGACTATAGCCTGTAAGACGACACTTTGTTCTCTTAATTAGCACTTCTTCTACTCCATTCAGCCGACGTTCCAATGGTTGACTATTCCTTTATTAGGCAGGATTCCATCTCCAGCTTTCCAATAGGCACTTAACTCCTGTCTAATAGAGGATTTTCCCACACTTCCTCTGACAAGTCATTCAACTGAGAAGAGTTAATTTGTTTCTAATGCTTGGCTAATGGAGGATCCCGATGGCAGGAATTGAGTGCTGGATTTTTTGGGATTGACTTCCTCGCCACATCCTCGTCTAAAATGAAGTCTATAAGATGAGGATTTTTTTTTTTTTCCCTCCTTCAAACCACAGAGTTGTAGCAAGAATCAGTTTACCCTAAGGTCTTAAGAACGAGGGAGAAGACGAAAAAATGGAAATGAAAAACTATAAGGGCTAAGTTACACTCCACTAACCATTAAGCTGAATTGAATGTTGAGCCCTTAAGAGTCCAATCAGAAGTCACAATACTGCAGCGAGAAAGGACTGCCCTCCTGCAACGGTGCATACATTGTTGGTTTTTTATTATTCTCTCTTTTTTTTCTCGCTGTGGATGTCAGAGGGGGACTCGGTGGGACTATCTCAGCCCTGCAGTGGCCAGTCAGTTAGCGTGTGAGTGACAGCCTGTGGCACTATCAGCTGTCCTGCTGCACAGCAGAAGTGTCAGAGAGGGAGAGAGCCGGGGTGAGGGTGAGGATGAAAGCAGAGCCATGCCAGGCACAGGGGATGAGGCTCACCAAGGGCTATCTGGAAATAGCACTGTGGCCCAAATATGGCTCCTCTAATCAATCTAATTCCGTTTGCAAGCTCTGGCCTTCTCTCTCAGACGTTTCGCTGCGTCAAGATAACCTTATCTTAACCTGCCACATCCTTTACAATTAGCGCTCGTTCTATAGACACACACACAATAGCACACACCAGCACAGTGGAAAACACACACAAATCTACAGCCTGTGTACTGCGCGGCTAAATCAGCTTTTAACCAATTTTGTCGCTGCTTCATCTTTAGATATAGAACATTTGTAATTGAAAGTTGTGTGGAGTTGATTTGCAAAACCTCACGTCACTTCCCGAATAATGCAAACCACGTGAAAACCCTCTTTTTTAGGAGATTCGCATGGTTTCATTTCTTCGCTAATGTCCGTAGCAGCTGTCAGAGATTCAACGTGATCTGGGAAGCGGAGTGCATCCACTGGGACGGTGCATGACAATAGCTTGAAAAAGCGAAACGTTGTATAACAGAAAAAAACTTCAGCTCTGCTACTGCTCATACTTCACACCTGTGTTCTGGAAGAGCGAGTGAGCGCTAGTGGGGCATCGTACGCCGGTGATTCATGATCATCAGAGCATTTTGGTATGGCGAGTGTGGCAGAGAGGGAGGGGGGTGACGACGAAGGGGGGGGTTGTTCAAAGTGCTGTGGGCTCTGTCACGTCATCTTAGATTGGAGGGGGTAGAGGACTATGAAGATGAGACTTTAATGAGCTAGCACTCAACATGGCGACACTCACCACACCTGATCAGCTCCTGATTGCCATGGGAATCCTCTGCTCCCGAAACCTGCCGGGAGGCAAAGCAGAGACAGCAAATCCGGCTGGAAACATGGGCAGATCAAAGAGAATCTGCCAGAAATGAATATGTTTATGCTTGTGTGCATTAGCATAAGAGAGGGGAAGGGATTTTTTTTTTTCTTTCCTTTATGAGCGTAACGATCAAGTAGTGGAGTAGCTGCAATTCTTTTGTTCCATTTCTAACTTGCTCGGTGTTATCCTGGCCAATCTACAAAAATATCTCCACAGAAGATAAATCTCAGCAAGGTCAAACTAACAAAGACTTTACCTCCTGCCTGTTTTCTCTTCCCTCTGATAACTCTTTGGATTTCAAATACATTCTCGGCAGCCTTCCCTGAAGTCAGGGACACAAGCCGCCTATTGATCCGTCGCTCCGCTGTTTTATGTCTGTGCATTCAGTGTGTGTTGGTGTCTGTGCCAAGAATATATGCATGTGTGCTCCTGTGTGCTCTTACAGCTCTTTTTGTGTCTGTGAGATCAGGACACACACACACACACACACACACACACACACACACACACACACACACACACACACACACACACACACACACACACACACACACACACACACACACACACACACACACACACACACACACACACACACACACACACACACACACACACACACACACACACACAAGCCAATGGTGACTTACCAGGATAATTAGGACTAGTAATGATGTGGTGGGTGGGGAGCCTTTACCTCACCAATGCTGATGACCAGTGCCCTTGAAATCCATCACAGGGATGAAGGTGGAGAGATACAGCCTGATCAGCATACAGCCAGTCACAAAGAAAACACAGCAGCTACACCACCTCACATCCCATTCAAAAGATGTTTTATCTTTTTACACTACATAATGAAAAGGACATGATTAATCACGTCCTTTACAGAACTAAAACTACAATGATGGCATATTGCTCTGAAACACTGATAATCTCTGCCTCTTGAACATTTCTATAACAATGACGTGATTTAATGGACAAGCATATTTGGAGCTGCTCACCTCTGAAGGGGGCAAGATTATTTGAAGACTGTTAACAGTAGCACAGAGAGCAAGAGAACCAAAGCGTTTAACCCCCAGCAGTTTGCCCCTCATTTGACACCACACCAAAGAAAAAAAAAGATTAAAATAATTGATCAATTTACTCAGGGGCCAAACTGATCAATAAGATACATTATTAAAAGAAGGCTATTGATCAGGATGGAGGCAAGCCGAGTAAAATGTTTACCGCAGCAGAGAGGCCGGGATCAATTGTGCGGCCAATGCAGTTGAATAGAGCCCCATGTGGATCAATGCAAGATGGAGCAATAGGGCTTATGGATCTTCCCACTCTCCAATGTGTCTTTGTAGCAGGCTGAAAATGAAAAAGTGAAAGTTTGAGATACAGTAGAGATCAAGTCAGAGGCAGGACAGGCTCCGCCTTCTTTACCACCGCAGCGGACTTTTTTTGTGAGGAGGAAATGGATTTAATGCAGAGCTTTTATTTTGTATATGGTGAGCATTCTGTGCATTATGGATATTAGCATGACCTTTTTAGCCTCTGACATCAATGTTGATATCTTTTTGAAAAATGAGTGTCCTACAATTGCATGTTGTATAATGGAATATGACAACACAATTTTTAAAGCAAGAACTATCTTTCTCACAATATCGTCCAACTGCATTACAGTTTAGTGGCTAACTGTCACATTCTCAGTGAGTCTAAACCAGTATTTACTGTAAATGCTAAATTAGTAAGTAGACATTTCAAATGAGTCTGCACTTTCAATTGCTTCACCACATAATGATGAGGTAACTTTAACAAATATAAATGGATTTCTTATGAAAGTCAAGTTACAGGTCTCTGCAAGTCGAAGGTGGGGAAATCCCACGCAACCGTCTGCAGCTATTACATGTAAGTACATGTAAAACAATGCAAATATATTTGACAAAGCTATGTATGTATATACTGTATCGATATATGTATACATAATGACTGCATGGACTCAAATTTCCATGTACATTCCTATATGTTATGTGTGCACACAGTACTGTACACTCTATGTGTGTGTGTGTGTGTGTGTGTGTGTGTGTGTGTGTGTGTGTGTGTGTGTGTGTGTGTGTGTGTGTGTGTGTGTGTTTGTGTGTGTGTGTGTGTATGAATTTATGGGCTGTTGACTGTGGACAGGAACATTTAAAAAAAGTCAACACAGACCACTACTCCGCCATCAGTTCAAGGAGCTATTTTCCACACAAAAGAAAGCTTTGAGGAGAGAAAAGAGAAGGGCAGAAAAAAGAAACTGATTTTAAAATGTGCTCTAAAGAAAAGCAGACTCAAGGCTCCTCTCTTCGCTCCCTTCTTTTCTGGCTCCTTTCTTTGCCACTATAGAAAGGAACAGAATGATTGTGGGGTGCAATCGGAGGGGGGAGGACGGGGGTTACTGAATAGACCTCAACGCTTTTACAGATTTCCTCTCTCCCCACCATGGAGGACATCTGACCTTTGAGGGGGAAGGATGAGGGAGACAGGGGGAGACAGAGATAAAGAAGGAGGGGTTGTCGGGAGAGAGGGGAGGGAAATCATAATGAAAAGTGGTAATTCCTTAGAGAGTGAGTGAGAAAGAAATGTCTAAGGGCCAGTAATGAGATCGTCTGACTAGCGGGTTGCTATAGCAACCACCACATTATTACTATACACTACACTGTATGAATGAGAGAAAGACCATCTATTGTTGTCACAAGTGGATGGGTCAGAGAGAGAGGGAGAGAAAGACTATGAGAGAGGTGAGGAGAAGCAACTGGGAGTGAAATGGCTGATGCATTAAATGCCAATAATGGCAGAAAATGTATATAAATTGTACGGATACATTCTTTTGACCAAGTAGAGTCCATTATAATGTACTTAAAGTTATCTTATCTTATCTTAAATTGGTCAGTCACATTTAAGGCTGAGTGCAGGGAGCTCCACCTCCTGGATGATCCAGGTGGAAGACAGTGACTGTGTGCCCAGTGTCCGCGGTGTCTAATTGGTCGGCCAGGGATCCAGGTGGGGGAGAGTTAACCCTGAGCAATTGTTTGGTTGGTTGGTCAGCGCTGCGCTCCCCCAGCTCAGAGCTGAGCTGCAGATCTGATTACTGTGGTCTCTTTACAAAGCCCGCTTCCACCACCTGCTCCCACTCCACTCCTCCAGCCTCTGATAAACTATCATCACTGCAGATTGAGACAAATGATCTCCCTCTCCCTCGTAGTCCCACTGCACAACTGTTTGTGCATGTGTCATTGTGTGTGTGTGTGTGTGTGTCAAAGAGAAAGAGGGAAGGGTAGAAGTTACAGCTATAAAGAGATAACTTAATGTTTACAGTAAGTTTTTAAAGTGAATTACATGTATGCCTTGCTGTGTGAAAAAACTTGGAATAGTTTGGATTCCTGGGTGAAAGTGAAAACACATCCAGGGAGACGGCACAAACCATTTGTTTGCACACGCATTTTTTCAGTCAAACTTGCCTTTTTGGGTCTGTACGGTGGAGTCGTGTGACACTGGCCCGTGGGTAACGAACATTTCCTTCCTTGGAGGAAGTACTGGTTCATGTGAGCCCCGGAGACAGGAGGCGGTGTGGGTCAGCGATAATCATATTGAATGGACAATGCCGCAGATAGGTGTGGGCAAGCCAACACGCATGCCTGGTTTGACAGTGAGGGCCTGCAGGAACTGGCCGCGAATACACACTCACGCTACGGGGTCAACAACATAACAAAACAGCCAGATAAGGAGCACAGACATCCCACTTCCATTTCTTTTTTCCGTTGGTTTGTGTGGGTATCATGGAAAAGGCACAAAGACGTGGCATTTAGACAGAATGAGCAGCCATCATGCGCTATTCCTGTGTGTGTGTGTGTGTGTGTGTGTATGATTTGGATTTATATCCCAGTGGGGATATTAACCTGAATACACACTAACCCATGGGAACGTGTGATACCAAGTGACACCCTGAAAAAGCAGTTTCCACTATGGCGGCGGAGACTTACCTATGGATACTGACAGGATTTTGAAGATTACATTTAAGGTTTCATTGTTATGGTTAAGGTTAGGGTAAGGATCAGGGAAAGCATCATGTCAATAAGTGTCCCCCATGGGGATAGTGAAACAAATTGTGTGGGTGCGTGTGTTTGTGTGTGTGTGTGTAAGAGAGGGGAGGGGAAAGGCTCCAACCTGCTCCCTTCAGACAGATGTAATATTGAAATACCAGTCGAAGGTTTCTCTCTTGTGGGAATGATTGAGTTTTTATTTGGAGTAAAACTTTCATCTCCCCTCTCCACACAGACAAGCTACCTTAAACACAAGTTGCGAGGAAAGTCACACTCACCATATATGGCAAAAATGTAATCGACCACCTGGCCTGACATGTATTTACAGTATGCATGCATATTTTGAAATTTTTACTCCACAAGCGAGTCACACGAATTATAGTTGTTTGGATAATCAGTGTAGTATATAGGACAATATTGTCACAAAATAAGACATTTCAAGTTTTACATGTGGGAGGAGACGGAGAGAGGTCAGTGTGGAAGAATGGAGGGAAGAGGAGGAAGGGTGGACCAGCCACAGACACTGTCAGATCTGAAGATAGTTACACTTATTTACTTCAGTAGGCCATTTTTTTTTATTAGCAGACAAGTTACATATTGCAATTCTATTTAGTTGCCCTAATATAATAATTAATTTATTTTTAGCCTGTGTTACAAGATTTTTAAACGCAGCAACAGGATAGTATAGAAAAACTCTGTTAAAGGATCTTTCTATTATTATAAATACTAACTGTGTAAAAAGGCATAGTTCAGAATAAATAATGTTGATGGTTTTTAACGAGTGTATTAATGGTGGGAATAACTTTATGTATTGCAGTGTAGCTTGTGCATTTACCAGAAGATCTTGCAGTATTGTCTTATCTTAATTTAATTTGATCCTTCAGAATTTCTACATTCACTGAAAAAATGTGCTTTTATGTAATGATAATCTGTAGCTTGACATAAATATAACAAATGTACCTGGTTTGGTAGCACGGTGTATTATTAATTGTATAAAAGATCCTCTCTACTGTATTTTATAACTGGTATTCACATAAAAGTATATTGAATACTTAAATTGATTAACAATCATCTGCTGATATTGGTTTAAGGGTCATGTTGTAACTGCAGAGTCATGATCCTCTTGATATTGAAAAAGCCGTACAGTGGTAACATGGAACCACTTGCACTTACTGTCCAACCCCATTGCACAAAGAAGGGGCCTAGTCCCATCCTGCTGGATTTACACTAAGTATGACCTGCCAACCATGAAAAACTGTTGTTTAATTTTTCTAGCCGTAATAACCAGTAGATTTTTTATAGTACCCAGCAGTATATCAGAAGGTTCATCAACATTGCAGCAGATAAAGCAGTAATAAAGCACTGATCTTGACAGTTCAACATAATAAAAGTTAAAATTATGACTTTTATTAAACTAATGCTATCAGGTACAACTGGGTGTCGTCTATCTGTGTGTTAGTCAAAAGGAACACGTTCAAATTTGGACAGTGTGCAACCACATCTCTTCGAAACTTGTCCTCTGTTAAGGGCCCCAGGGAGAGCAGTGTCTTATTTGGTGCAATTAGGACACAAGATACATTCAATATTACAAAAATTGAAAAATTATGCAACCAGCAGTGGTGGTAAAAAACCAACTGTTTTTTACTTGCCGTTTCACATTTGCAGTTTCAGAAAGAAATCATAGCATTACCACAGGGCAGGAAAAACAGTCCAATTCAAACAGGCAGGTTTAAAACTGCACTTGTTAAATATAAATACAGACCCCAAGGTTGCAAGAATAATTCTTCCTGCTGTTACACTACTTGTCAATGCTGCCACCACACCACCATTGACTTAATGGAGGAAGATTGTCTCGCGCTACTCAAAAAGGCAGGCGGTGGAACCAGAGAAGAAGCACCAGTCCAAAAGCTGCGATCTTCCATACAGTCCTAGTGGATGTCATTGATGAAGTAGGCCCAGTGAGTGAAGGGAGTGACAGAACCAGTGGGAAAAACTAGAGGGATGCCAAAGTGTTGGAGAAAACTCTGTGAAGAAGGGCGGTTTTATATTTACCCGAAAAGTTTGTGAGATGTATTATTTTTCTGACCCGATGGAATTGTTGGTCTTCCATGTCTCATGAAACAAAGGAGCGATTAAGTGATAAACCCATATTCTCAACCCCTTGGACATGGGATATAAGTTTGGAATGAACACTTTCACTTGCTATTTGCCCCCCAACATTTAATGAAACGGGTAACCACGGCAACCCCAGGATGTTTTGTTTCCCCTAAGCAGTGACAGGGACATAACTGCCATTTCTATCTCTGCTCTTATCAGCCCTGGACCGGAGGACACAGACTGCCCTTCCTTGTCCCTGCGACTACAGCCTCTTTTAGGAATCTGGGGCCACCGCTTGCCATTGTGCTGTCCTACAGGAAGTACGGTTCACTGCTCACTCCCAGCATTCAATGGGTTTCCTGTGTCAGGTTACCACTTCCTGTGTTTATTTTCTTTGCTTTTTGTCTGTATCCACCCTATAGGACTTTTCTAACATCCACCAAAGCATACAAAGGGAGATGATGGCACTATCTCAGCATTTGGGAGGTGTTCCACACTGACAAATGTGTCTTTATCTGGTCAGGGATATACCTCTCCCACCACGATGGGCTCTGCCTTGTCTGACTGTGACCTGTCTTCTGGTGCGGCTTTAAATTCCCAAGTCTCTATCGGGTCGGCGGAAAAGAGTTTTTCCCCAGCTAAACCAAAAAGGACCTCAATCCATTTCAAATTAAGCAGTTCCTTCAATGGACATTGTCTTTGACAGATAAGCTTGTTACACCTTGAGAAAGGGCTAAAGGAAAGACTTTAGAACGATCTTTTCAAAGTAATTATTGCTCTGCTTAGAGTTCTTTGTCTTTCTACTCCCCTAAAACAAACAGCTTTGGAAAACTTAGCTGGGTGTGATTGATAGAGAGCATGAATGATGTATAAAGTCTATTTTACCCAGATCGATAGTGAATTTCATTAGGACACACGTCTTGTGCGCACACACACAAACACACACACACACCTCCTTTACCGAGGACATTGCAGGGTTTTCATTCTTACAACCCCTCCATTGTATTTTCATTGATGAACATAACAGGGCGAGTATGTGCCTGTTATCATTCCATATCACCGCCTCGAAACAAGGTGCCCTGTCTAATGCTGACTCTCTGAATTGGCTTGATGCGGTTAGGCTTTCCACGTGCTCCCTGCAACGAGTTCACCTGCATGCTAAGCACTGACCTCTCAACCAAAGCAACACAAGCCTTTTTTTCATTTACCCCTGTGAGATTCCCCCTGAGGATATCTCACCTCTATTGTCCTTCCTCCAACTCCTCTGTATGCCCTCAGTGATGACCACGCTGATCCTCCATTCACATCCCACATCCACCGCGGTGACTAACATCCAACTTGACAGGAGGAGTGGAGGCTGAATGTAGGTGATGGATGTGTAGGTGATTATATATTGCACCATACGTGCTGAAGTCTTGGATATACATGTCTAAATCTTTTCTCCCTAGAAAGTGTTAAACAAGGGAGAGACTAAACACGCATGGTGGACGGGGGGGGGGGGGGGGGGGGAGCCGGGTCTGGAAATCATTTCCTACTTAGTGTTTATATACACAGCCAGTGCTGGTCTTTAGATGGTGTTCAGACTCAGTGCAGTGTTATGGGACTTCATACACCCTGGCCAGACACACCAGGGACACAACCGGTGACAGATGAGGACATGAGCATTGACTCTTTTTGGACTCACTCAAACAGTTTTTGCTTTTACAGAAACAGCATTTTTATCCAACGGCTCATTTCCTTTCGGCTTATTCCTGCAATTCACGATGGATGGAAGGATAAAGAACGCAGATCAGTGAGCTCAGAGGGAGAGAAACCAAATCAGTGGCATGCTTACTCTAAAAATCTGTCCACACATAAAAATGATCCGTCTACGTAACACAAAAGAACAAGCTTTGAAAGACGCTCTTTTTAAACAAATAAATAAGAAAAAAAATTGCAATCTCCTGAAATATTTGATACACATGTGCTGAAGGGTAAATATTCCCATTTGGATGGATCCACTTGCCAAAGAATATCAAACAAAATCGGAAACAATGATAAACATACCCTACAAAGACCCACATGGCTGCACTGTACACAGAACGCTGTGGATCTGTGGACAGACAATGTGTGAACATGCATTACACTTGGCGTTTTACGACAGAGGTCAATAACTGTGACCTCGGCAAGCCTGTATTTCATGGCGGGACTGGGGCAGCGGACCGTGAGGTGCTGGTGGTGGTGGATGGGGTTTGGGGATGTTACCACTCAGGATCTCATCTCCACGACTCCCAGTGGAAGCTGTGCCAGTAATGAGAATTTGTAACTTATTTTACATTGTGCTTGCATGTATGTGTGTAGAGGTGGGGGTGATGGGGTTGTCCACTCTGTTATGATGTCACGATAAATAATGACCTTGTATCTGTCGCTTGCCAAACTGCCATTGGAAAGAAAATGGTTTTATTCCTGCACCGTAAATCTCAACCTTTGCTCCTTGTATTTGGTGATATGTGATAAAATTGTAACGGGAAATTTAGGTTTAAGATCAAAGAGAATGATGCAGTGTTTACAGTTAATTAACAGAGTTTCATACATTTTAATTCTACTCTTTTTAGGCAATTCTGTATAATTAATCATTCTGCCAAGATAAAGCAGTGAAACAGCATTGTGACACACCATCAACCACCTGCATACCTTGCACCTCGTCTGCACAGTTTTTCTAGTTTTCTTACTTATTTCTCATCTTTAGGTTCCTTTTAGCTTCCTGTCTTTTCTTTGAACTCCAATCCTTGCTTCTTAATTTGCTTCATCGTTCCCCCCTAATTTTCTCTTCAATGTTTGTTATGTATTAAACACTTGGCGATAAATCTGATTCTGATTCGGTTAAGCATGCCAAGGATGTTATTGACAAAACACATTTGAATTAATATGGTTCAGTGTATCTCTTGGCGTACAGGTTTTTTTCATTTCTAGCTGATACATACAATCACATCCTGACTTAATTCAAAGCCTCGGAGTAAGAGCACAGACACAGAGGGCAGAAATGCTGTAGGAGTCAGTAGAGAGCAGGCAAATGCATGACTGGAAAAAAAAAAAGAAGGGTGCTACAGCCACAGGAGTACACTCGGCTGCTCTTTCCGTAATGTTCACTTGTGTCTGCACACGAGCAAAAGTCTTGATCTAAACTCCATGACACCAGTTATTATATCTGTTAGGTAAGTATGCACAGAGGCGACAAAGCCAGTGAGGAAAGAGAGCCGAGCAGCAAGGGTTTACACACGTATACTCCAAGATCAGCTGCTCCACTTGCACTTTGTGCCCCCCCCCCCTTCTTCCTTACCTCCCTGCTTTCTGGGAGTTACATTCCACGCATAAAATATGCAACCCAAAAGCCTCTGGGCCCCCTAAGAAATAAAGAGGACAGTTACCGTGGCAACCTTGAACAACAGCCGCACACAACATCCCGCTGATGGACAGCGCGCTCCAGGAGGCCCGTGCACAGGTGCTATTTTCTTTCAAAACATAAAGAAAGACAGAAAGATCAAAAATTGCTAATGTTTTTAAATATTAAGAAGATTACTTTACCAAGTGCTCTATTTTTTATTACTTTCGCAGTTCAGATGTCTTGTGTCCACTGAACATTTGTGCGGTCATCGGGAAAAGAAATCATTACTTTTCTTATCGCCGACCACAGATGTTAAGACTGTTTATACTTAGCAAAGCAAGAGTTTGGAAGGCTGTACTGTAAACTCGAATTATCAGAAATTTCAGCAATCATTAGTTCTGTTGATTATGCAGGAGAAACAAAAGCGATATTCAAGTGATATTTCAACACCTTTCAGGTAAAAAAAACATCCCTCGGTCGGCGGTAAAAATGTAGCACATGTCTCCAACGCGATAATAAAAGCAGACAACAACCCTAAAGGAAGCGTGTGAAAGATAAAGGGATGCAGAGTGGGAGTGGGAGTCGTGCTTGAGGGTTTGTAAATGGCATGGAGCATGGGTCCGGTTCCCACCAAACACTTGATCAGCCTAATTAAAAGAATCTTGGCGTGATAGGTTCTGAACAGTGGGGCGTCAGGCCACGTGCCAATTCTGCACTCACCTCCTCTCTCTCCCACACACGTCCAGGCGCTGCCTTCAACCACAACAACACGGGGAATTAAAGGAGAGAAAGTACAAATTCTCAACATGCTCTGCTTAGCGATGCGGCGAACAGGAAAACGTATTTGAAGCACAGCGGAGGCTCACTGTCAGAGACGTGTCTGCTGTAACTGACCGCTGGCTCTCCTGGTCGTCCTCTTTAGTCTGAAAAGAGCATTCAGAGTCCGTTGGACAGAGTATCCTGAGTGCTAAAGTGAGTCATCTTTGGCAACTCCTGGAAAGAAAACCAGCCCTTTGGAGCACTACTGTACATATGAATCAAACTTATGTATGTGGAGGGACTGCCAGGACTTAATGCGTTGCACATTGCTGGAGCATGCAAACACATATGTACTGTATCCGCGCACACACATGCACGCACGCACACACGCACACACACACACACACACACACACACACACACACACACACACACACACACACACACACATTAAGACACAGCACACACTCGTACAAGCAGTTATCCATGTTTGTTTAAGCGTTTTTCTTTCTCTCCAAAAAAGACACACCAGGGTTGCTACAACAGTAGGACACAATCTACAAAACAACCTTGCTCAGAAGAAGAGTATCGTCTTACATGGGGGAAAAAAATCCAAATTTTTATTGGGTAAGAAAGTGGAAAATATTAGAGAGGCCTCTGGACACCATCTTTTTATGAGTTCAAAAGGAGAATCTTTTCATTCAATACTGAAAATGGTTAAAAAAATATGTCTATTAAATTATAGGAAATTATCTTTAACTGCAAGGCCATCTTTTGTCAACTATCAAGTTATTAATCATTATATATTCATTTTTATTGAAACAATACATTTGTAGGGGTTATAAATCGATGTGTTTCTTTTTTAACGGATCTTTTTCAATCATAAAATCTTCAGCCATGCAAAAAAAAAATTGCCAAGCAGCTTCTGGTGAGCAGTGCATCAGTGACACACGGTGCATCCATCCACTGTCTGACCTCCATTATCTCCACCCTCTACCTGTACCATGAAATCTCACCACACGGTTGTAATTTCAATGGTAAGTGGTTACACAGCAATGTATATTGTTCCTCGACATGTCACCTTGCCCACAGCACCACCTGTCCATTTAAAGCCCTGTTCTTCCACCGTGCTGTGGTGAGGAGACAGCAGAGGACAAGCAGGTAATGGGTTTGCCACACCCTGTTTGGGCTCAAAGACACAGAGGCTCTCAGCTGTGGGACAGCACGAAGGGATGTGTCTGGGGAGCATCACCTGGATGCTGGAATCACTCAACCTGCACAAGCTCATTGTGCACCGCTGTCTCCATCCATGTAGGAGAGGAAAACGAAAGGACAATGTAGAAGGAAAATGTCCCCACAAAACAGTGTGTGTAAATGTATGTGCATGCTAGTATGTGCATGTGCAATGTCATGACATGGCCACTTTCCCCGGAGTCGACTTCCAGGGCCTGCACCTTTGAGATAAAAGAGAACAGGAAAGCTTGTTGTTTTTTTTCTGCCAGTTCTCTAATCCTTCACTTTAACTATTATTCCCCTTTCGCTCCTTTGGTTTCTCTATCTATAGAACAGAGGTTCTTACAGTTACATTTCCAGTTTCCCAACGGCACTGAAGACCCTCGAGAATTACCTATGTTCTGAGATTAGGAGCCTATATTTCCTTTTATTGTTGAGGCTATAATGAATCACATAAGATGCTTATTTTGTGAGTATCAAGTCTGAAGGATAAGCATTTGGTCTGGGTGGGTTTTCTTCTTTTCCACCTAGCTTCGTTCTCATCCTGATACCCCACCTTCCATACAGCAATAAATCCAACAGCTCCATGCTGCATCCAGCATCGTTCTGTCCTCCCGTCCACCTTAACTTAAAAAAGAAAAAAGAAAAACTTTTCCATCTTCCAAATCCCTTCATCCATGGCCTACAGGTTATCTCTCCCCCTACTCCAGACATAATCCTGGCCCCTCTGGCAGAAAAATAGAGGTAGAGAGAGTGGGAAAGAAGAGAAAAGACCATATAGAGACAGAAACAGCAAGACAACAACACAGAGACACAGAGGGGGAGACACACATAGAGAGGGAGAGAGAGAGAAGTAGCGACGGGGGAAGAAAGACAAGGAGAGGTAAAGATACAGAGAGAAACAAGAAGTATGAAGACAAACAGCACTGCTGTTAAGTCAGTGGAGCAACAAGAGAACGTAAACATCTTCCCTTTTCCAACAGCCTTTAGCAGAGGGGGGGGGGGGCTGGGGGGGGGGGGGTAGACCTGTCAACAATTGTTAACACATGTGTCCAGGCTTCCTCTAGGCCGTTTACTTGGAGACTGGAGGAGGCTCAGCACCAAAGATTTATGGCTCCCGGGGAATAAGTGGAAGTGTGTTATTGATAAGTTGCTGAGAGGAGGTGAGGGGCGCCCACTGCAGTAATTAGAGGATGAACTTGCAGCCCATTGATTGAATGGAGTCCTGGACAGACACCAGAGCCACTTCATACAGTACCAGAGTCACAGTGCGACCTCACTGTGGACAGGTGACCTCACCTCCGGGCTGAGAGTCTGAGGATGTGTATCATAATAGATAAGGACCTAGAAAGTGTCTAATGTGTCTAGGTGTTGAGTTTGATCAACAAATGAGCCTCTAGAGCTGGTGTTGCATCAGAACTTAGTTTCGAGCAGTCGGTCCCAAATCCGCCTTTATGCAAGCTTTAGAGTACGTGTGTGCATGTGGGTGGAGGGGGGGAAGAGTGCTGCTTCTGTTAAAGCCTAGCATTATCCCAGCATTCACCAGTGTTTCCAGTGACCACAGCCTTGGAGGCTGGCCCAGTCCTTCTAGACACTGCTTAGCAATGGGACCCACCATTGTTTGATTTGGCTGCATATTCTAGTGTTTTCAACGTTGCCTGAAAGAGGAGGGGTCAGCTGAAGCAGTGAAGAAGTCTGGACTGAAAGCGGGAGGAGAAGTGAGGCTACAGTCTTCCAATTCCCTGGCTTTCCTAGAACTGAGGGAAAAAAACAACAGATGCACGAGTTGACTTCAAGTTCTGCTTCTTTCCTTTTTTTCAAATCCTCCATTCGGTACCAAAAGTAATTCTCGGCTTGTTTCGATTGGCCGTTGCATCAGATAGGTTTACTTCATAAGATGACTAAGATATTGAAAGATATCCTATCCAAAGTAATGCATTCCTGTGATGCAGGCAATAATTGGGTTATACCATTTGCCAAAAGTCCCCACATGTATGGATCTCTGCTTGCTTGACTGTCCTGTTTGTCTTTGGGATTGCAATGTATGCATTAAATTAAAAGACTTCCAGTAATAATTAATGGATCCTTTCTATTTAATTTCCCTATTTTGGTGTGTCATCTGCATTGCTGATACTGTCAAAACAAAACTCACTGAAAGTGTATTTTACCTACTCTACCTGCTCTTCATAGTAGACTTTACAGAGGAAGTGTTACAGTGCCTAAAGAGTGCTCAGTTTGAGCTGTTCATCGTAATGAACACTGAAGAACTTCCAGTACGCGCACCTACCTGAATCCTTTTGTCCCCCAGAGTCAACATTTTAACAGTGCAGAGCTCCCATGCGTAGCCAGGAGCTGCTCTGGAAATCTGAATCCCTCCATCTCATTAATAGTAGATGCCCTCTATCCAGGGTTGGAGATGCCTGAATAATTCTCTCTTGGGTTTTTATCATTCAAATGTATTCCACCCAATGAGACACCTGTTCTGCAACTTGGGTCTCCATGACTCCGGCATGAGCCTTCTTCCTGCAGCACCACAGGGACTGTTTTTGCTCACTGAGGGACCCATAGGCGAGGCAAACTTTTCTATGGACACCTAAACATGCCTATGCTGTTACAGGCCGTCTCTTCCTCCATCACAACCTGGAAGGAATCAGCATTCTGCACACAGCAGAACTCCTTCAGCAGGACCAAACCTGAATGAATCCACACTGACTTTAAAATAGATTTCACTCACGGCAGTAACTGGAGTGTACTCCTTTAACCAAACATACCACTACCCCCCCCCCCCCCCCCTAGCCCCCCACCACCACACTCTCCGTAGCTCCCACCCGCATCACGCATCCACCTTACCCTCCCCTCCTGCCCAGGTGAGTGTTGTTCAAGCTGCACCAGCAGTGGAATTACACAGGCAAGACGAAGAAAGCGGACAATTATCTTCAATATCTGTCAGACACATGACAGCAACAGCCCCCCCCCCCCACCACCCCAGCACCACCACCACCCAACCCACCCACCAACACACCAAACACACACGCTGACAAGCCAAGGGAAAGTACAAAGAATGGGGGTGTGCTGCTCTTTTGATTGTTCAGAGGCATAGAAATTGTCTCTCGCTCTCTCTGTCTCTGTCCCTCTCTCTCTCTTTCTCTCTCTCTCTCTCTCCTTCCCCCTCTTTCTCAGTGGCTTTTTCTGCTCATTACCCACCACATTTGCATGCAGGCTGCCAAAGAGCACGAAACGATGGGGAGGGAAATAAAATAAAAGGATTAGAACAATGGTAATCACTTGTGCTGTGCTGTGTGTGTGTGTGTGTGTGTGTGTGTGTGTGTGTGTGTGTGTGTGTGTATGCGTGCGTGTGTGTGTGTGTGTGTTTAAATGAGAATGTGACAGAAACTGAAGTATAGAGAAAGCACCTTACTTAAAAAAAGCATTTTGAACGATAAGAGAAAAAGGATGAAAAGCTGCAGGTGTAATTAAAATCTGGGGTCGACTCTTCTTTTTGTGACAAAACAACTCTTACACACATTATTTTCTCTAATTCGAAAATTAGGGAAATTGTGCATTAGATCCACAGTTTGGTCTAAAAACAAAAAAATTGTAAGTTTGAATGATAACATGTGTAGCTAACCTTTCAATATATGGGTGAAGTAAGAGTACGGAAAAAGTTTACAGTTGGAAACAAGCATAATTAGGAAAGAATTTATTCTGGGCTTCCCAGCACTTTACTGAGAATGTGGACTAAGTTATAATAATTTCCAACTTTTCAGTATGTCCTTGGGGTCTTTACCTTCCAGAGTTGCCAGCTAATGCCCTCTGGGTAGAGAGGCTCGGTAACTGACATGAGCTCAAGCATGCAGACAAGAGCTAATAGAGCTGGGCCATATCAGCAGGGTTGGAGGGATGGTAGGGACGAGCCATATCGCAGCCCTGGGTAAGACCTGCAGGAAAGACTCTTTCAGAACAGGGAAGGTCGATGAAAGACCCCCATGAGCCACAGAATGGATTATGTCTCCTTCCCTCTCAGCGCACTGATAACCACATCAGCTTGGAGGACCCCCTCAGGGCCAGAGCAGGTGAGGCTGGCTATCTCTCTCACTTACAATCATGAATCCTTGATGCATTAACTGTGTTTCAGATGCATGGGAATGTAGAGCGGTTCGAGCAAAAAGGAACAGATGGAGATAAAGGATGGAATGTGTTACTACCGAGGAAGTGGAGAGAGGAAACAAGAGACCAATCAGCAGACGCACAGCCGAGCTAGGGAATGCTAACCTTTGAAGGACTCGCGGTTTGAAAGAGGAGGGTGAGTGGGGATCTGTGATAATAGCACACACTTGATCACGCCATTACCTCGAATTAGGGATAATTAGCCTTGGTAAACTGGGCACGAAACACGCCTATGATGTTGGGCCCAGAAGGCATGCTGTGGTACCTTTTACAGCCCGGTGGCTGATTTGGGGCACACGCAACTGCTGCTTGCAGAACGGCAAGGAAGTGATAAAGCGAGTGGGCCCGGCTGGCTGGTAGCAAACTGGGAGCAATTATCAAAGAGAGCTTATAATCAAACATCCGAATCGCAAACACGGACTATAAAACCCCCTTTGGCTTACATCCAGGAGTCATTTTATCCAATTAGGTAAATGGCTGTAATGTGGGGGATTGAGGTGGGGATGAGGGGAGGGAGCTGAGGCAATAAGCGCATGGCGCTCGACAATTATACATTGCAGAATGATAATTGTCAATATTTTTGTCTCACAGTTATTATCTTGTTTTCTGTTGAAAGAGCACGAGAATTAGGCAACCGAGAACCTGTTTGTCAGGTACACATTTCTGTCACTTCAAATCTGGCGGCTGCGGTTGCACAGCCACATTCGTTTTTTTGGCAGTTCCAAATAGCAATCGCTGTATTTGTTTTTAATTAACAAATGTAACAGAAGAAGAAAAAGTCAATCAAACTTCTAGATCGTTTCACATTAAAAGATTTGGAACAGGATTACACCCGGTCAAGACCTGGTGACCAGTGAGCAGATGCTGGATGATCCCTGTAGCCACATTATCTGGAGCTAAATTTAGTCTCCTTGAACACTATGTGTACATACAAATCACCATCAGCCATAAAACAGCTGAGTGGGGACTGGGAGGTAAACCAGTGACTTCAGCTCTCATTTGAAAAGGTCCTGGTGGTTTTGATGAACCACAACCCTTGTCATTCCCTTTAAAGATCAGTATTCAAACACTGATTGCGACAGCTCTCACTTTAAAGAGCTCTTGCCTCACTTACCTCTCTCGGTGTGAGTTAATTGGGAGCAGGATTGTTCAGTGGTGATGAAATCCAGATACAACCCAGTGTGTGTGTGTGTGTCTGCGTGTGTGCGTGTGTGTGTGCAACAACTCTCTACCACACCAGAGAGGAATGTACCAGGCAGGGTAAAGGGAGTAAAGATGCTGAACACGTGGCCTTCAGAGCTCCTGAAACCTGAAAGTCACATTCCACATCGTCTTGACACTTCGTGGGCTACTGAACGATCCGGGGTTCCCTCTCTGTGAGTGACAAGCGCTGCACTAAGGGCTGTTGCCATGCACTTGTTAACCCTGCTCTTCTTCCCTTCTGCCATTCAAGGAACAGCTCACACTGCAGCAATACTATGTTAAGAGCTATGCAAATAGCAATTTCAGACACCACAAGCGAGAGCGGGATATTTATGGCGAAGCGTCAGAGTCGCAGAGAAAATGCAGTTAACTGGCTGACATGGTGAGACCAATGTGAATGGACGGCACAAATGTGGGGATCTGGTTTCATTCAGGCTCATTTCAAACTTTACAAAGCATATAGAGTTTAAATTTGACGGATGAAAGTTATATTCCAACATTTTGGGAGGTTTACTTATTTGATGTTTTACCACAAAATTGCAAAGATCAATAAAGATCTGCATTGATGTCTTAAGTTTTTATAAATTCCCCGACCCTCTGGACAATTTAAAGGGAGTGGACCAGTTTAAACAAATCTTCACTGAGATTATAGTATACATAATAAATACTAATATATTCAGAATGATTTTAATTGAAATGAGCCATACAGATTAAGAATACAGCCCAAAAAATAACTCTAAACAAAATATAATCACACCGAGGTAAATATGATACAGACAGATTAAATATCAACAAAACTGCTGATTATGCGTGAAAGTTATGATATGTAACCAGTCACCCGAGGTTACAAATAGAATGGGAAGCAGACAGCAAAAGACAGGTGAGCAGTAATGAGAGAGAGAGAGAGAGAGAGAGCACAATGGTGTGTCTGTTTTTGTGTCTATGCATTCCCTTTAAGTGTGTGTGCATGTGTGTGTCAATTAGGGTTGAAATGGTACAAAACAAATCACGGCTCGGTACGATTTTGGTAGAAACAATGATCCAAAAACATTAAACTGTTTTAGTTATTTTTATTCAACCCTGGTCTCCCTTGCACTATGTAATTTTTACATAAGTAAAATAACAAAATAAACCTTTTCTCAAATAACTACATAAATAAAAATAGTAAAATAAATAAATCCCCATTAAGGTGCAGCATGCAGAAAATGAGTTATACTTAAAATGCACCGTTATTGTAATGTATAATTATCATAATTAAATAAATATATTTTCTTCCATTTTTTTTCTTTGTCCACATAGTGTGCAGAGCGAGTTGGATTTATGAAGGGCTGGTGTGACTTGCTCTGAAATGCGGACGAGAGGGAACTTCTTAACGGGGCTCCATTACTTTCAGTCTGTGATTGAACTCTCATTCTCAACAACAGAGAACAGTCGCATGTCAGCTACTATAGAAAAAAAAAAAACATATGTCGCTCATTATTGCTTTGAATTATTTGCAAGCAGCAGCTTTAATGCCGCAGGGAGCTGAGTTTACACAGAACTAGATTTTCCCTTGTCCCACTCGTGTTAGTGCTATTCCCAATGTTAGTGGGACATCAGTCTGATGATCCCGTTCCAATCGATGTCCTACCAGCTACATGTCCTATAGCAGCAAGGCCATGTCGGCTTTTGTACGATCCACTTGTCTTTGTCCGTCGTCATTATAGTGACTGCGACGCTGAAGTGGTCCCACACAGCAGACTTAAATGATGAGGGAGGGTCTTCACATTCCTGTTTGTCTGCGGTCGCCATGACCACGAGCCTACAGCACATCCGGTCCTGCGCTTAAGTTAAGCACGTGGACTCACTGCATTCGTTGGGTAAACGTGCGTACCGAACCGAAAGGCCTGTACCGAAAATGTTCGGTTCCGATACATGTACCGTTACACCCTTGGTGTGTTTGTGTCAGAATGTGTGTGCGTTTCTGACAGAGAGGGAGTCGGACTCCTCCAGATGCGAAACACCTATGCTCTCGAACTCCAGCTCCTTCACTAATAAACTCCAATATTAGTTACAGCCTCTAAACTCAGGAATGTGGCACTTTAACTCTTTCCCGCCCGTACAGGCTGCACTCGGCAGCCCTCCCAGCCCAGGGCCCACCGGCAGACTCACTCAGGCATGAGATGCTGGCTGTGCGTGCGTGTACGTGGCGTGTCCTACATGAGCAGACACATACAGGGGCTGCTCAATAGTGAGGTGGCCTCTATCCCCCAGGGGGCCTGGACAGGCGAACACAAGAGCAACAGGGATGGTGTTTCCTGTAAACAACTTAGTGTTTCAGTGAAGGTGTCAAGCAGGAGTCAGAGCAACACAGTGTGTGTGTGTGTGTGTGTGTGTGTGTGTGTGTGTGTGTGTGTGTGTGTGTGTGTGTGTGTGTGTGTGTGTGTGTGTGTGTGTGTGTGTGTGTTTGTTAGAAGACATATGACACTCCTTTCCTTTTGCTCTAAGAGAAAAGAGCGGATTCTCTTTGCATAATGTTTGCAAGTAATGAAGATTCTTTGTTAAAGTCATTTAAAAATTTGTTCCATGTACAACATTTACCCTTAATCGCTTCTTCTCCTGGCTCTACTATTTCCTACAAGTTTTTTTGCATTAAAAATAGAGCAACACTGGATCTCTTCTGGTCTTGCATACAGTAGTTTGTGGTCATCAAATCACATCATCTTTCTCCACCCTCCATCAATTTGTCAGTTGATAAAGAGGAGAGGCCCGAGTGATGATTGATGGGATTTACTGCATAACCTCAAAATATTAAATCACATCCTGCTTTTTAAAAGGCATACAAGTCCTGTACAGCGAATAGCCACACTACTGCCCTATACAATTACTGGCGGCCGCTTTGGCATAACTGTGGGCACAGATCAGAAAACATGCATGTATCGTCTGTGCCATCACTCATTGGTTTCTAACAAGTTGTTGTCAAGCCTTGATGTTTATCGCCTGCCCCTGACATCATGGTGGAGCCACAGGAGAGCCGCAAAATCTAAATTTGGTCGAGAGGAAGGAAGGGTTAGCGGAGCAGAGGACGGAGGAACAAGTGGAAGCCACCAAAACAGATTGTGAATGGGCAAACAAACTGTCAATCCATGACCCCCCCCCAAAAAAAACCCTTCTTTCTAAGGCCTAAAATGTACTTAAAAACTATTATTCTGAAAATAACAACACACATTTTATCGACTTTTATCACAAGTTTTTTATTATCACCAAGGAGGTTGTGTTTTCATTACACCACTGAACAGATGGTTAATTTATTTTTTTCAGTTTTGTTCATTTCTAAATAAAAAATAATGCAGAGATCTCGATGAAAAATACTTTGAGGACTGATATTTATGAGTATGTGCAATTTGGTGTGGCTTGATTAAATTTAAGGAGACTGTCGGGCATTGGTGGAGTTTTGCGCTCGACTGAGTGTGACGCTATATTACTTATTTTATACATTTCAGAGTCTATTAATTTATCAGTTTTCTGTGTATAATCCCATATTTGGAAAGGCTATGGCTTAATTTTGAAAGAGACATGTTTACATTCATGCTCATATCTACACATAAAGTATATTGTATATGAGCATTTAGCCTATGTATACACATTTGCAAGTAAATTATCCTGTAGCCTAGTAGAAAGGGCTTTTCGTTTTTGAGTTTTTCTGTGTAAGACAATCAGGGCATCTAAAATAAGGTCATTGATCTGCACACGTAGGCGACAGATGCAATCGATGACAACTTCTGTAAGAACTGAGGAGGTGGGAGGAAGAGGCTGAGCGTGAGAGGAAGGTGATGTTTGGAAATGTTCACTATTATAAAGATTATTTATTAGATATGTTTGACAGGTAGTCTCTGGGGAACAAATAGTCAATTTGATAGTCAGGGAATTTGATCTGCAAAAGGTCAAACAAATATTGCGTGTAGTTTTTTTCATGCTCATGTTTGCATGAGTGTATCCACCTCTCTCCGAAGTGTGTAAGCGTATAACAGCAGATTTGTAAAAACATGAAATGAGCGGTACGCTGATATTGAAACGCCATTTCTGGTTGACATTCTTGAAACGAGCCGACTCCACCCTCAGGAAAGGCAGAGGAAGGATGCTCCCGGCCCTGTTGCATTACAGAGACTCACGTTATGATTCAGCTTTCACTCCTTCAGAGGTGGCAGCCAATCTGTGGGCTGGTGGCAGTGTGAATCTGGACTGTTGCAACTCCCACTATCACACGTTGAGACTGAAAATGTGTCCACTGGATATCAAGTAAGTGTGACTATCGCTGCTTGAGTGTTTTTCATGTGGCCCTAATGTGACAATGGAAACACATTTCCGGAAAACAGAATAACATTCCCTTTAGAAAAACAGTCTTCAGAAGATTTCATAACATGTCTTATGTAATAGGAGAGACACAGAGGAATATAACGGTCCTGTTTCTTTGACGTGGACAGTATCTCTATTAAGTGTTGATGCCAGACTGTCCCTCAGTGACCTTCTAACTTTGGGGATTCCTCTTCTGTTACGGCCCCGGTGCTATAAATGCTTGCTTTTGCTGCCTTTATGTTAAAAAAAAGAGATGAGTCATTTCAAACGATTTAACTCTTCATATGCCTTGTATGTTGGCATAGTTGTTAAGCAATGTTTCCGCTAGAGGGCAGCACAGAGTAAAGAGTTTCTGATAACAACAAACATGGAGGTGGTCGAGGAAGTTGTGATTATGTAACACTTAATGAAGAGGTAGAAACACACCATGTTTTTAGCCTAAATGTTCTATTATCTTTCTCGGAGGCGTGTTCATGTACACACAGGCGCACTGGAAACCCACACACATTTGGGGGGTGCGTTCGTGTGGCTATGTCCACTAGCATTGCCACTTCCGGTAGTCGACTTCAAGGCTAAAAACATGGTGTAAATGAGGCCATTTCGAGTCAAATCTGAATGTCGGGGCTGGCTGACACTTGGATGACACCACACGAGAAATATATATTTTTTTCTATTGTCTTATTACATCTGAAGAAGAGGTCGCCTTGGCTGAACATTTACCCCTGAAACTCTTGAAGTGTTTTGTGGACTCAAACACTTCACCCACCCCTCCATCGGCAGAGTGGTGAGTAGATAATGAGAGCATTTTCATTTTTGGGTGAACTATCCCTTTGACCCAGCAGAGATCAATAGAATTGTTATTGTAATACCGGATCAAGAATTGCCATCATGTAGGTAAACAATCGGATCAGAGTCTTCAGACTTTCAGAGCTTGTTCATGCACTAAGGAGCACAGTGTGCATGCATGTATGGTGAGTGGGGATATTTGGGTGTCAGATGGACTGAATGTGTCCTATGGAGCAGGCTCAACATGTTAAACTGCACGGCTGCAACAGGGCAGGCTGCAGAGGCATGACTGATCTATTGAGAGGAGCATCAGTGGGAACGCAACCATGGCTCCAATCAATATCTCCTTATTTGTTTGTGGGCATGCAAGTGTAAAATTGTGTGTTGTCTCTCTTTCAAGTCCTGTAAGTTAGAGCCTTGAATTTAGGGAGCGATGGCAGAGAGCTGAGAGCAACTAAAGGGGTGGAATAGAGAGATGGTTGGCATTTCAGTCCCACGTAGAGGCTCTGTCGTGGACAGTATTCACAAAATGAGCTCAGCCTCATTCACAAATACAAAAGCCACTCGCTCTCTCTGAGGTGACAAAGAGGCCCGCTCATTCTTTTGCATTTACCTATTTAGCATCTGGATTGTATTCCTCTGGTTTCCTTCTGTCGCTGCTATCAAGTGGTCTCTCTTGTGCCTCTTGAAGACTGAGGCTTTGAATGAGGATGAGCAGCCAAGGTGCTATAGCTGCCACCTGGGGAACCTTTAGTTTTACATCTGCTGAGGGAAGAGCCATATCCACATGATGGGTCTCAAGCCAGAGCAGTGGCCTAGAGAGACTACACACAAGCTTAACTAAAGGTTTTCTTCAGGCCACTCTTCAACCATAAATTGGATTAGAAAGAAAGCACACATTACTTTGTTAAATAAATACTGCATTACACTATGTTCTCTCATTTACTGTAACACCAACCCAGGGCCTCAATTAAGTCTCCCCGAATGTCGTGAATATCAGGGACTTAAATGAATTCTTTGCTTTTGCCCGAGGCCCATGTCTTACAGAGACTCGTTGCTTGTAAGTAACATGAATTCACATCTTCCAATGAGGTAATTTAAAACAATGGCCTTTTCAAGGTTGCAGTACTTTCATGAGGCACGCACCGTTACGAGGCAAACCCAATTATTCATCACAGAAATCTGATTTATTATATTATTTTTATTGTTACTGTGCAAAGTGGCGAATACAATAACTAGAATGGCACTCAGTAGAGCGCGTACCTCCACCAAGGCCCAACAGTCCCCTTAAATTCAATCAAGTGGCACCAAACTGCACTCACAAGATATCAGTCTATCCTAAATGTTCCTGGTTTTTTTTCTCATCGAGATTCATGAATTATTCTCTGGAAATCAGAGGATATATCCCAAAAAAAAGTATTTTAAGATCAATGGAATTGGACCAGTAGTAGTTGAGTAATCCTGCTAACTATCAAACAAATAATTGCAAATGAAAAAATAAGGGCAGAGGTCATTATTTGTTAATAATCTATAACATGTAAACACTTATTGTGAACGTATGCTTTTATTTAATTCTTGTTTTTTTTTCTTAAGATTTTCGCTAAGTTTATATATTCTTACTACAGTGTTTAACAGTCACTTATTGACCTTTGCTTGTTGGTCATTTAATTCTCCAAGTAAAATTGAATATTTAATTTAAACTTTTGAAGTTGTACAATTATTAGTTTTTTTATTTGATCAAACTTTTTAATTAACTATTGCTTAAAACACTCTGGTGTCACTGTCTCTTTCCTGATAGAGAATCTAAACAAATGTAGTGTATACTGTATACTGCCAACTTAAATAAAAGAAATGAATTCTTGATGCCCATGTACGTATACAAAAACACATAATGAACACTTGTGTGCTCCACAAACGTGTAAACACACACACACACACACACACACACACACACACACACACACACACACACACACAGCAGGTTACTATGCCATGATGTGCGACCACGATGACAGCCCTGTGATGAGAGCGGCTCAGTGCTGTAGAGCACATGACAGTCAGAGGTAGTGTCCTGTCACTCAGCCAGCGTTCCAGTGGGATGCCAGGGCTGGGAGATGGCAGTTGGTGAACTCTGTGAACGACATGCTGAAACCTGAAGCAGGCCCCCTCAAGAGCAACTCACAGAAAAAAACAGGTGCCCTGCATCGGGCGCACTGACAGTGGTTTGGGGGGGGGGGGATGACAACACCCCCTATTCTCAGCATTATGCAATGTCACCGGGCTCATGAGCAAATTACCCCTCAGGAATAGCTGCGAGCTGCTGGGACACAGTGTTCTGATGAAATAACAGCATCTTATAAACTCCAGTCCCTCCAGACAGTGACTAACCTTTGTAGACGGTCGTATTTGAAGTCCACCAAAGTATGCATTGCTACTCCAGACCATTTCAGTCCGTTGACACAGCCCACATTCAAGCAGCAGAAAGCAGCAGCCCAGCGTGCCAACACAGCCGCACAATGTGCTGTCAGACCCTCTGCTGTTTCCAGGTCTCTGACGGAGAAGACGGGTGAAAGGTCAGGGCTGGGCACACACAGAGGGGATCTCCGTGACCTGTGCACACACGGCCTCTCACCTCATTCACGTCACGGTAATACCAACAGCACACAACCCTTACTGCAACATTCAGTGGCTATGAGAGAACTATTTCTGAGAATGATGAAGAGCATCTATTATTGGCGTGGTGGTTTGACCTTGCACCTGTTCCGCGTGGCATTAATGGAATGGGGGGGGTTAGCTGTTCATGTGAGCGCCTGGCTGCGCACCCCCGGTGTCTTTCCCTTTTATATCCTCGTGTATTTCACATAAGTGCATCTTGACACCGCATTTTCAGAGTGCACCCATGCAGTACAGTATGTTTTTATGTGCATGTGTGTACTGTATGCGCGCGGTGCTCCCCCCCATCGGTAAGGCTTCGCTACCGCCGTCACCCCCCACCACCCCAACAGGGACAATGCAATCAGACATCACCACAGGAACCTGATATAATGATCGCTGTGGAGTGTGCTAATTAACACTGAATAGAGCTCATAATCGCGGCGCCTTTGCCAACAAATCCGTCGACAGAAGAGCACACAGGCGTTTTGTCAATGAGCCGAGCAGAGGCAGCCCTGCACACCAGATCCAGCTCGTTCCACGGAAAGTGCACTGGCACCTAACGACACACGAGCAGTACATTGAGAATACATGCTCCTTTATTATGGGTGTAAACTGCTTGACAGGGCACAAGACTTTGAGGGAATCGTGTCCTTATTCAAGGGCCCTTAGGCTGTTTTCACTCCCGGCTGCAGTAAACAGTATCATTATTTATATCGCCAATGCCTGGGACGGTGTGTGCATACACGGGGAGAGCACAACACTAGCTGTTAGCACACAAATCCAAACACACAACCGCTGGTCTCCTTTGAGATGTCAGCGATCTGCTCACGGTTTGGTGGAGCCATTGTTCAGTAGGGCTCATATTCTTTAACAGGGGGGGCCTTTGGTTGTTGTAAACAGCATGAATTTTTAATCCAGCCCAAGATTCTGGGCTGGTAATGAATGTGTCTCGGCAGCCAGTCTCTCTGGGGAGGGAGGCCCCTGGCTCCTGTTGCTAAGTTTCAGCAATGCCTGAGTTCTGGAGGAATCGGCCTGTTACGCCCCACCAATCTAACAGTAACACACACAAACACACACAAACACACACACACACACACACACACACGATCTACTATAAAACATCCTTTAACATTATATACACAGAACAAGCACGGACAAATACTTTATATACCATAAAGTAAAGCTCAAACACATGTAAGCTTATTTTCTAACATATACAATATGTCCTATAAATGTATTCCAACTTATAGCTTTAGAGTGAATACTTTATATGTTAACATAAAAATATATATATTAACAGTATACACATAAATGTATGTCTATATATATACACACGCACACACATATATCCATAGAAACATATACACACACATACATAGATATATAAATTATGAAGCTCATTGTAATTACACTGTAACAAATATACGTGTACACACAGGAAAAGATACATGTTTGCAGAAATAATGCCCTGACACACTCTAATTGTTGTAATCCAAAGAAAGACAGTCTCATTTTTCAATGAACTCCCTCCCTTTCTATTAGGTCTCTTCCTCTGGCCAAGCTGATTTGAAGAGTGGTTCTATGTTTTCGTTCTTCCAGCTTGCTCTTTTTTTTCTCCTCAGAGGATCCATATCTTCGATTCTGCAGCGAGAGGCTGTCACTCATTTTATTAGTCTAAAGCCTGCTCGTTCGATAGTGTCAATTCCAAGCCATGGACATTGACCTGAAGGAGTTCCTCCTCAACACCCAGCCCCAAATCAACCACTTTCTCTGCAGAAATTCTCCCCCATCAAGCGTTTTTGCCATCAGCAGCAGAATGCCCTCAAACTCCTCCCAAACAGCTTCACTCCGACCTCAGAGCTGCGGCTTGAGGAAGAAGGAGCTTATTTATCTGCATCTTTGCAGAGTTACAGACACTCTTAGATGACCAATGATGACTGTGTGCAAGCTTTGACAAAAGCAGGAGCATAATTAAAAGCGGAAGTTTTACAGTGGATTTTCTCATTTATGCCTTCCTCTATCCCTGACACATTAGCCAAGTCTCATCTAAGACTGTAGAGATTGTGTGATGTTGAGACTGAAAATAGATGTGCTCCCATTGGGGCATCTCCTGTCATAGAGAAAAGCTTCAATAAAACTGAGAGATGTATACTATATGTCAAAGGGTTAAATCAAAGTGCTGCTTTTTTAAGTAAAAAAGCGGTGGAATTCTCTCGTCCTCTTTTTTTCAGTCTCCCCCTCCTGAAGCGATTAAATTGCTGATTGATTTTTGTATCTCAGCTCAATTCCTTGCCCCTCACTCTCCGTCTCTTGCCATTGATCGTCACAAGGCTGCTGACTCCAAAGTCAGAGGACCCATCCTCTCTGGCCTCCGGAAATGAACTTGTTAGATGGGCTGTGCGATTTATTGCTCATGAGGCCGGGTGTCTGCGTGTGAATGTGTGTGTCTATAGGGGCTAGTGTGTGTGTGTGTGTGTGTGTGTGTGTGTGTGTGTGCGCCAAAGCTGCTTTCGCAGGGTTTCAAATTTATTGCATGTCTGCATTTCTCTGTACACCAGTGCATGTGCGCGTCCCTGTTGAGGGAGTTAAGTGTTGAATTTACTCCACAATGTGTACGTGTGTATGCATGTGTGTGTGGATATTATTCATCTTTGACAACATTACATATGCCGCAGGACTTCAGGTTGTTTTCTGATTTTCAATAAATCAGACGCATAATAAATCTTCTCTATTTATGGCAAGTTATGTCCCGTTTAACTTTCATTTTGCCTGATCTTGTAGCAGTGTAACATCCAAAATGCAAAATTATTGATCCTGTTGAGGTCTCGTTGAACAGTTTTCTGCTGATGTAGGATGTTGAGACTTCCTCTCAGTATTCCTCGGTGTCCTGCTCGCTGATCTACCCCGTCCACCTGTGTGTGGCGTCAGACACGGCCCTGTCCTCTGCGGCAGCCTCCTCTGACATATTGATTGGGTTCCATTTAAAAGCCCTGTTCTCCCACCGTTATTTACTCCAATAGTAAATCTTTACAATGCCGTAAAAGACTGTTTTACACAGTTAGGTTATACAATCTCCCTGCTGCAGCAGCCAGACAGGCGTGTGTCAGGAGAGGAGAGGAGAGGAGAGGAGAGGAGAGGAGGGGAGAGGAGAGGAGAGGAGAGGTTTGGGCTCATCTCTCCCTATAGGCAGATGCAGTGGCACTAGAAAGGGCCTTGGCACTACTTTAAAGGGTGCTCCAAGAGAATGAGCTGCCTGCTCTCCCTCAACTTCCCTCTCCTCTCTCCAGTGTGCTTTGGCACTTCACCATCCTTTTGTTTTAAGCTGCTGATTTTTTTTTCTTTTGCTCTCTGATCCGTAGCATTTAATTTGATGTAAGTGCCGGCCTCTGTTATTAGTTTATTAGTTTGTATTCAGCAGGAAACAATCTTGCTTAACTGACCAAGACCTCAAATTGAAGTATTGTCTTACACTATCAAACTTACTGAAGGTTTTTTTTATGTGCACATTCACACCACCACCAGTCTGTATCATGAAAAGCACGTTGTCTTTCCATGTTGATATTTTTCTCTGTAATAACCATGTCTATGATTCTTTTTCATACAGAGATATTTGTATTATTTTAGTGTGTTTGTTTGTTTTTCAGTTTTGCGTCCACAGAAACGTGGCACCCACTCGCTCGCAGTGAATCCTCCTGCTGTATTTTCACATAGGCTCATTCCGACATTATCCAGGGTTTCTCCAAGGGGGATGGCAGGAGATACTCTGGATAATGTCCGCAGCTACTGACTCAGACATTTGTGTTCCCACATAAAGCTCCTCCAGACAATTTCAGGAGATTATCCGGAGTTCAGTGCACGTCTGAAAACAGCTGCTAGGAGGATGATGATTCATTTGAAATGTGCACCACAATCTAAAGTCTAGAGAGACAACATAAAACTGGACTAAAGGACAGAATAATTAGTATTGGGACTTGCGTGCAAGGCAGTGAGGAAGTCATGCACCAGCTTTGACTCATGAGTTCTCAGAGGTCACCATGCAAGCAACGTAAATCATTCAGCTTGGATAAAGCCGAGGTCTTTATTTTTATTAGCGGACATATGCTCTGCTTGTTCCCACCAGCTCTCTTCACTGCAGACCCCAGGCCTTCAGCCCTGTCCAGGCGCAGTACTGCCGTGGTCCACAAGTCACACCAGAGGTAATAATTACTTAATTTAGGAGCAGGGAGGCGGGCCATGCCGCGGCGTTTATTGGTGTTGATGCCGAGCAGACTTCAAAAAGCCACTGGGCCCATAATTTATCTCTCTCCACGGACCCCGGAGTGTTTCAGGAACAGAGCGAGGAAGACATGGAGAAAACGAGAGGAAGAGAGGGAGAGAGAGAGAGTGAGTGTCTGTCTTTCAGTGGGTGTTTAATGCTGCTTGGCTGTTGACTTTGGTGTAGTGATTCTTTGATGTCAGTAACATGATCATCAAGGATCTTTTCCCCAACCCCCAGTGCAGTAGCTTTGCACCAGCAGCCATGCGTTCCACCTCGCAAAACTCATCCAAGTTGAACTTGGCGATCCAAATCATCCGCCGCCACGCGCTCTCACATGGGATACCCAAGCTGAAAGTGTACACTCGAAAAAAAAAGAGAAGATAATTTGGAATAAACAATAAATTATTCAGCAGAGCGGTTAAATAAGTAATAGTATGATATCTATTTCTTTGGTGGCGCTATTGCCTTGCTTTATTTATTAATGGGCTTAATAGACACCGTGTCTTGCCATGAAGAGCAAAGTCTAAAAAGTCCACAGAGAGTCTCTTGAACCGAGGTTCTTAAGGGGAAGAGAAAGTTACGGCTTCGTTTATCTTGTCTGTCCCTCCATATGCCTTTTTTCCTGTCTCTGTGAAGTGGCGAGACGCAGTGCGCAGTCTAGACTTTTTATTTTGTGGGGGAAAGGGTCAAGGAGTGACATGAGCCAGCTGTGGAATCCTGATCATAGTGGCTCCCCCAAATTCTAACCTTCCCTCCCTCACATCACACACACACACACACACACACACACACACACACTAGCGCCGTATTCCAATTCCCAGGTCTCCTGTAATAGCCATGAGATGCTCCAAAAATACCCTCCCCCACTCCATCCAGAGAAGGGTTATCCACCCGACTCTGGGGAGATAGAATGTCTCTCTCCATATCTGGCAACCATGACCACAAATTAAGTGAGTGCTCCTGTGAAATATTCCCTTCGTGTGGCTCTGGGTTCATAAGTGGCTGGAAGGATACAGAAACTCCTGAGACTTGAAACAAGCATATGTGTGAACACTTGATCATCGATGCACAATTAAGTGATACAACAGCCTCTTCAAGCCCTCTCTTACTAGAAGGGCTTACCGCCTGTGAGCCACCCAGCTTTGGCTCACAAAGTTGGGATAAGAGCATTGGGATGAATCCAGCTCGCCACACAGCACACCTCGGAGCTGAGCAGATGTGAGAAAACTCTGTTACTATAATTTCTACCATGTGGGTCGACACTTTTAGGGCACCGGCAAATTGTGAAAAGTAAAATGTGAGTAGTTAATGTTTTTTTCTTTAAATATTAAAAGGATTACAAATGAGTTCATTGAAAGCTAATTCACTCAGAATTAACCGCAAACCACAAAAACGTAACCCTGCTTTTAGCACCTCTCCTAACAGGTTCCCCTTCCTGTAATTCTCGAGTTAATAAAGATGAAAGGGTGCAAGCAGCTGTAAACTAAGGTGGGTGGGCTGAGGGGCTGTTGTTCATGTGTTGACACCATCTAATATGTTGATAAATGTGTGCTTCAGTGGCCAGTCAACAACTGGCTAATATACGGCCACAACACTTTCTGCCGCTGAGGAGGAGTGAGGCGGGAGAGACTGTGGCGCAGAGCAGAGCTGAGGAGTGTAAGCGTTTTAGCAGATAGGTGGACGAGAACATGCCGTCATCCTGAAACATGGCCGGCTACAGCCAGAGGCCGTAAATCTAGCAGCGCCTGAGTTTCAGTGCTGGCTTCAATGTGACCAGGCACCTGCAGTCTGCAATGTAGGTACTGCAGCATGGATTACTGCATAGAAAAGCCCACATTTCTTTAACTTTACTATTATTCATGCACTTTAAGTTACTCACACAACATGTTTGAACATGTGCATACCTGCAAATGCATGCACGGATACACAATGCACACATGCACACACTCACACATGCAGCCCCCCCCCCCCCCCCCCCCCCCCACCCAGGGAGATTACCTGGGGTGGAGAGAGGATAAGAAAACACAGCCAGGTCTGCCCCCTATGGCCTGCGTCTGTTAGGAGAGGATGCCTCTCGCCTCCCATTTCCCCCGGTCCACAGGAGGCCCATCTCCACACAGCCACTGACCCATCTGTCCCGCATGGCTAACTGGGCTCCTGTGTATTCACTGCAGCAGAGACACACTGAAGGGAGGGAGGGGGGGGGTGGGGGGGGTGAAGGGGCCTGCAACATCTGGGAACCATCAAGCCAAAAGAGCCTTAGATCCTGAGATTCCAGTCTCCGACCCTTCTCCTCTCCTCAGCTCCCCCCCTCCCCACCCCCCCTTGCCTCTACTCAACCCCTCCACCACCTTTCCTCTCCATCTGTCTCCCTCCATCTCTCCTCTCCTCTTCCACCCGTCTCTTCCTCTCCTCCCCTCGTCGCAGCTGCCCATCATTTCCATGTCTCTTCGGCAGTGGGCCTAATCCAAACAGATTGTCTAACTGTTTCAAAAACATACTCCCTTTCTCAGCCCCCTCTCCCTCTCGGTCATGTGTTCATCCCGAGGAACAGACACTCTCTTTCATAGCATAGGAGCTGCTGGTGTCAGTCTGGCCTGGGTTAGCAGGTTACTGCTGCACAGAACCATTTCAGAGGGAATGATCCAGCCGGGCCCCAAAGCACTTTGGCAGAGCTCAGTTTAAAACTCACTCCTGAAACTTAACACAACATCCCGCTCCTCTCCCTCCACTTCCCCATTAGGTCTGTATAGGATCGGCCACAGCTGGCCTCATAGGCACACCGTGTGTGGTTCACAGCCCATTGTCTCAGGCATATTGTCCAGCTCTGCCACCCTATTCCACAGGCGAGTGCTGGGCCAGGGAGAGCCTTTAGGGGGAAAGCCCCAGTAGGGGGTTTGGTGGCTGGTAGGTATCCCTGGAGACCACCAGGCCTCCCACTGGGGAGCCTTTCTACATCAGAGGCTCCCCCTGCCAATGCCTGCTGAACTCCTGCATATTGTGTTTTGTTTAGAAGGAAGCTCCGTCCCTATTTACCATAATTGAATTAAAAGGATTAACATGGTTCCAGTGTTGCTCACATCTGTGTTTTCTATGATTCCACCTCTTTCCCCGTGTCTTGGATTCTTGAGGGAGGGGGCTGGGGATTTGAAGCTATACTTCAACGTTTTCCTGTGAAGGATTTTTAAAACCTGTTTTACGATGTGCAAAGAGCAGCATGTGCTAAAACGCATCGATTTCAGAATGAACTTTATCAAAATCCAATTAAAACCAATTATGAAAACTTGATTTTCATAAATAGTTTGTATTCAAATTTAAATGTGAAAGCTATTTATTCTATATTGAGACATTTTCAGGGATTTAAGACGGAATCAGTTATAAGGTGATCTTGTAAAAATGGAGTGAACCTAGCAGTCAGATTCTCTGTGTTGATTTTGGCCCTTTCGTGAAGCTGTCCCAATTGGAGCGTATGGATTGTGACTGAGGGTCAGGAGAGCAGTGGCCTGCAGATCAGAGGCTGGATTAATTGTTGACACTCTCCCAGTCCAAACAAAACCCTCACAACCCCCATTACAAACACACACACGCGCACACACGCACTCGCTCCCTCCCAACTACACTGGGGTCCTGACAGACACTTTGATTTATGTCTAGCCACCAACAAAAAAAAGAGAACAAAATCAATTGGCTATTACCGCACTTAGCACTGGGCTGTCACCACCTGGGAGTGGAGTGTTGAAAATAAAAGACAGAGTCCATACAACACTTCCATACCACTCCATATACTCATTCCCACTGGGGAGACCAGATCAGTGCTCAATCTCCATATACACAGCCAGTCTCCAAACTGTGTGTCTGTAACACTTGTGTTAAGGGGCAGCGGTAGCTCGGAGGTCAGGGAAGCTGGCTTGTGACTGAAGTGACGATGGCTGAAATTACCAGACGGGCTGTAAAACTCTGGGTGGAGAAAGCATCAACCACTGCTACAACACCCCTGAGTAAGGTTCTAATCCTCATCTGGACATTTCCAGGTGTCTGTGACTGTGAGAATATGGAACACGGTGCTGAAGAAACACATCAGACATTCAACGTTTTTATATGTATATATTAAAGACCCTGTTGCACTGAATCTGTAAAAGCCGTTTTCAGACATGAACTCCGGATGATGTCCAGATATTCTTCAGAGTTTGCCTTTTACACATGATCTGAAAAGCAGGAGATTCTCCGCTCAGACAGTTCCACAACACAGCGGTAATGTATAAATTCTGCAGAAATCAAATGTTTTTTCGTTTACAGCTCATGGACACTGGTGTCGGCACAATATCTCTCTCATCATCTCGTCAGTGTCTTCTACGGCGCTACTACTACACGACACCAAAATCTGTTCAGTTCCCTGACATAGTGCAACCCTCTTAGCTGTTTATGAAACGCCCTCTCTTAACTGTTGCCGTTCCCCTTCACCTTCCCGTGACCCTTCTGTCTTACACTCATAATTGTCCTGCTGTATTTAGATATTTTTATTCCCAATGGAAGCTATTCCAGACATGCATCACCCAAGCAGAGGAGAGGGATATTTTTATGGTGAAGCTTCAGGGGGTGGGGTGCCGGGAGGTAGAGGGTTAGCTGCATGGAAAGTCCAGGGATGTTTGATTTAGGGACCAATTTCGTTACAAAACTGAAATAGAGAAGCTCTCAAGCTGTGAAGCAAGTTGTATACAGTGGAGGAGACTGTGAGAAAAAGCGATCGCGACTAGAAAAAGTTTAAGGACTGAAAGTGGAGAAGTAAGAAACAAGCGCTACAACACCTTTTTTTTCTTTTTCCCCATATAGGGGCGTGCAAAATGGAGTACAGTTGTCAGCGGTAAAATGGGCCACACTGCATCACTATCTGCCCCCCCCTCCATGTCATCGTGTCCCTAGCCAGCACAGGAACCATGTCTGACCCAACAACTGTGTGTCTGCCAACTGGAATGCAGACCAGGGTCAGTGGCGGGGGCCTCATGGCCTCCTAGGGACTATTCTGAGAGAAGGAGCTCATCTCTGTTCCAACCCTATACTGGCGTCTTGTGACTGTGGTTAAAAATGGCCCTATGTGCTCACTGACTCTAAAACACAATCACTCGCTCTCCCTCATCCTCTCTCTTGCTCTCCCACTCACAGTCAGAGACACACAAATACACATGCATGCGCTCACACACAAACGAGACATCACTGGTGAGCGGCAAATTGGAAACTTGGGGACGTGAAGCCACAGACACTTCATGTGTTTCCCTAAGTATAGATTATTCTAAGTTTTTGCAGAGCTTGTCACAGGCATCATAAACTAACAATTAAATATTAGGCTAATGATCAATTTGGGTGGAAAGTTCTATGATAAAATCTTATCGTATGGTATCACTTGTACAATCAATCACAGTCAGCATATCTTCAGAGGTGTTAAGCCAGTACAGCTTGGTACTAGGTGTACGTACAGCTACATACATGTGGACACACCCACACTTGCGGTTTGGGTTTGAGTCCCAGCACAGAAGCACATTTTCAGCCTCAGAGACATTACGCTCATACATGTCGCACAGTTAAAACTTACAAATCAACTTTGTGTCCGTCCGTATAGTACCAAGTACCAACCAACCCACTGACTATACACTGTAATCACTGTGTATTTAGCGTTATCTTTAGAGGGCTGGCCCTGTGAGTTCTCTTTACGACACAGTAAACTTTAACTGCCTGGGTCTTAGTGCTTCAGCTCCAGTCCAGCCACCCGAGGGAACCAGGGAGCTTACAGAGGGAGCTTATGGGATTGAATAGGAGAAAGCCACTGTTGTCCATCTCAACAGCAGCAGCAGCAACAGCAGTGGCAGCATGACAGCTCACAGCCAGATATTTCTGACACTGCCATGTAGTTGTTAAGGCGACCATTTTATTGGCAGCCAAGCATAACCAGAAATATATACTTGTATGGCCGAGCTGACCAATATGGCAGAAATTCAAAAAAGGAGGAAGCATCAGTCGATATTGACAATTGTCAAGACTAATGTTAATTAATTATTGCAGATCTTGGCTCCTGAGTAAAGGATGTAGTTTTAAATACATTTTTATGAGCAGAAAATAACAAACCCCAAAATATTTACAAATCTGAAGTAGATTAATTGTGTGTTATGCCTCCTTACTATACTTGCATAAATATGACTTTCATCGATATGTCTTTAGTATTTGTTGTAGAGCTATCGGGATAATTATATTGCAAAAATTATTGATATTGTTTTGTCACCCAGCCCTCCATACACCTATTAACATGGAATAAGGTATATAATATTGCTTTGTTTCACTTTTACTCAATGAATCTCAATACATACAAAAGGACAATATGAACAGAAGAAAGAGTTAACTCGTTCTAACCTCCCAACCTATTCGTCAGACACGCTCAAACAACTACTACCTGTAATCTGTTCATTCTGGATAATAGTGGATGGATAAACTGATGCCTAGTCCCATAAAATGATAGCTCAATGCCTCTTCAGCTCCAGTTGGCTTTTATTTCCAACTCTGCGTGTGATGAAGAGGGATCTTGCTGTTAAATCATCTATTTCATGAGTTGCTGGCACTCCAAGGAAAAAAGAACCTCAAGTAGGCTATTAGAGCCTGGCTGTGTTAATGCAGCCACCCATTAAAAAATCCCCATAGAGCCGAGGAAAGTGGACTCGTGCACATTATCAGTGCACATACCCACAGAATCACACCCTCGGAAAAATATGCATCCACGCGCAAAAACCTGCGCATATATATCGTTACCTTTTTTAATATGTGAAATCACGGTCACGGTCCACTGCGTCCTGGTGTATAATTACAAACATTGAACTACACAAAATATTCAACAAAAATACATTTTTTGGTGGATATTTTTCTTGCACACTAGTGATTCATTTATGTTGGGATTAAACAAAATCTGAAACAATGATACAGTGCATACACACAGAAGTTGTGCAGCACACACCCAAAGAGACACCTGTTGTGACACTCAGATTGCCACAGCCCCAAGATAGTCGGCCGACTCTGAGAGGGCTTGCTCATGTGGGTGACCTCCTGGGGGCTGGGACAGAGCCGCCTTCTGGTGCTATACAAACAGGACTTTTATAGGCATGTTTACGAGTGGCTTGTCGTAGTGTTTTGGGACAGGCTAGGCTGAGCCAGGTTGAGCCGAGCTCGGGGAGGGGGCAAGGTTTGATGTCAGGCAGGACAGTACAACCCTGTCTGGGCGTCTGGGTCATATACCCTGACCTCTGCTCTCTCTGGTTTCAGCTCAGGTTGCTGTTTCATGTGCGCTCTCCTGCAGGGGGACACTAACTATCAACATAGCTCCTCTGTGAATGGCATAGGTCATTGCACACATGTGGTTGTAGGGTGTCTACTTGGTGCACGCAATGGATCATGCGAAGAACGCACCCCACTGTGAAAATGAATCTTGTAACTAAGAGCCAAACACGCTGCAAAAAATGAGAAAACATGGTTTTATTGCTTGGGTCGATGCATTGATGTCACAACAGCATGGAGGACAGGATGAGCTTTGAGCCGGGGCACAGTTGCTTTCTAAGCCTCAATATTGTGTAGTATTACCACAGCTGTGCTACAGGCCAGACGAGGCCCTGACCTGTGGGCTGAGGAATCATTATGGGCTCATAAAGGGCCCTGCGCCAAACCTCCACTCAGTAAGCCTGGATCCACATGGAGTCAATGCAGCTGATTAATTAGTCAAGCAATCAATGGGCTGTGCCTTCCATCTACTGATTTCCACTAGTATTTTGCCCAGGTACTGCAGCAATTACTTCGCATGTAGAAACGTACGCACGCAAACACCTACAGACACACACACACACGGTATGCAAGAAAACATGCATATCTATAGACACACAAATGCACACACAAGTCATTACATGTATTTCCCTCCTTGACAAACACATATACTTGCCTACAAAAATAATAATGAGACACAAAAACAAAGAAAAACACTTTGAATGGGGGATAAGGGGCGACAAAGGGAAAAAAGCTGTGGGAATAAGTACGAAAGTTCTCACCTTCAAAGCAGTGAGAGCAGGCTGGCTGTCAGTCAGGAGAGGGAGGTGCCATTTGAAGGATCAGTCATCCTTGACAGTGCTGTCATGGAGAGCCTTAATTAGCCAGGATTACTTCCTCACTTAATGAAGCATGCGCTGCTTCGTCTCGGCCCGGATACCACTCTCCCCTCTCCCTATTTTTCCCTCCCTCAGGTTTTCTCCTCCGTCTATCTCCCTCACTCATCCTCTGTAGCCGCTCTGTGTGCTTCTCTCCAGGCAGGCTGCTCGAGCCGCTCCTCATATTGGAGACTTCTCGCATCCCCTATCATAGACGCTCTGTCACTTCCACTAACCCAAGAGGGTGTGTTCACTCCCCCTCTACTCGCTTTCTCCCTCATGCACCCTGAATTCCTCCTCAAGTGTGGCCAAGACTTTGCCAGTTTTTTTCATCCACCGCTGTCTTTGGACAGTCTGACTGGCAGACCAACACGTAGTCTGACTGACAAACTTATTGAATAATTAATTTTGTGGACACGTCGCGGTGGTGCCGCACCAGGTGATGTCGTCTTTTGTGAAACTTCAGAGGTTTCTATTGCCTCTCTCGTCTCACATGCCACTTTTATTTATTGTGGCATTTATTGGGAGAGGCGGTGGACTAGTGGCAGAAACTTGGACTATGGGCAGAAAAGGTCTCTGGCTCTGTGTGTCCTGCACCAGATGGGTTAAAAGCAGAGGTTAAATTTCCCTCCTCGCATGAGTGTGCTTGTGCATGTCTGTGCATGTGTTTGGGACAAATAAAAATGTATCTTAAATCTTATTTTTTTCACTTATAAAACACAATCATTTCAATGTTGAAATCATATGAAGTATTTAAAGCTGTAGGAGAGCAGGATAAGATGTAATAGTTGAGTGTGAGGATGGTGTGGGAAGGGAGTTGAAAGTTGTGAAAGAGATGGCTGACTAATAAAGTGGTGAGAGGATGGGCAGAGTATGAGGAGAGGAGCAGGAGGAGGAGGAGAGAAGTGAAGGCGAGGTGCAGGCTCAGAAGAGCAAGGAGAGCAATTTGCCGCCACAGCGCACACAATGTCCCCTCCATGCCTGTGGGCCATGTGAAGACTGCTCCTTCAATTACACTTCACACTGGTCAGGGGGAAAGAGATAGACGGAGAGAGACAGACAGACAGTGAGGGTAGGAGATGGAGGGGGAGACAAAAACAGATATTGGAAGAGAGATCTCAATGGAGATATAAACAATGAGCTTCCGATGAAACAATGCTAAAAGAGCAGATCAGACAGGATGTTCCTGGGTCCAAATTTAAAGTAATATTCTAAGAATATTCAGCAGTTAGCATTGATGAATTCGCCTCAATGAAGATACAGACATGTTTGGCTGTTCAGTAAACAATTGTCGAGTCAAGAAAATCTCATTTGTTTTCCTAAATACCGAACACTACTGACAAATGTTCCATGTGCCTGACAAGGACCTCTAGTGGCCATGCATTTCTGCTTTGATTTGATATTGAGAGGTTTACAGCTTGTGACACAGGAGACAGCTATAAGTCAATGTTTTCTTCTAACCACAATCGTAACTAGCTTACTGAGCTTGTGGAAGGCAAATTTAAGGAACCGACAGAGTAGGGCTCGGCAATATGGCCAAACATTATATCAAGATAAAAAATATTCATATCAGTCTACTGATCGGTAATTATCACTAGTGATGTCACATTGTCATTTCTTTTAAGTTTAGGGACAGATTTTTGCTTCTAAGTGAACGTTGTGGTTTTAAACTCTTGAAAAACAGCAAAACATTTTACAAATCTGAGGGCGTTCATATCTGTGTTGAACCTCCTCACTGTTCTTGCATAATACATGTGAAGTATATTTTAATATCTGTTGAATTTTTGTTATATTAATGAAAATAATATGCACTTCCTTAAAAGACAATGACATACAAGAAACAGATTTTAAATGGTGAAAATAGCTGCAATACAGACTAACATTTAGTCACTTGTATGGGTCACACTCCTAAAACAGCAGATACTATATTTCCCACAATGCAGCATTACTGCATATTCCCTGCCAAATAAACCACCACATCTATCAAACTCTACAGGCCAAAAGCGTAACACAGATTTTTCGGTGAACATTTATTGTCTCGTAGCTCAAACCTGGTGACATCATCAGGGGGATTTTCTCAGACTTAAAACGATCTCCATGTGTGTGTCCTTTTAAAACAATATCTAGGGCCCTGATCATATCTAATATTAACGTTCCTGTTAAGTGATCCGTTCACTAAGTAGAAGCTGGAATGTACCAAAGTTTAGAATGCATATGAGATCCAATTACTCATACCATACGCAGAGGTGATCTGGGATGTATGTGGGAATATTCTTTTAGAAGTGTCAACACAAATGCTTCAACATTGAAGGACCGACTCCTGAGCAGACGTCCTCTGGCCTGCTGCAGTTTGGGATTATCTGAAAATAGCATTACACTTCTCAGTGTTTCACATACGCTGATTTATTTGTGGCCACTTATTTTCTCAGCCCCTCCTGGCTGAGAAGACCACTGACAATGGACACATCTGTGTACTCAGATTGGCAAAAACATAATTTGGTCTTCGGGAACAGAAATTACATTAGTGTTTATTTGCATATAGAGCAGGGAAGTGAGATCTGATCACAAGTGATCACAGGAGACACTTGGAGAGGCAATGCTATGCCAGGTGTGAACTGACGTTACGTGTAATCAGACCACTTGAGATGTATGTTAGTACCAGGTCTGAGCAGGGTTTGGGATTTTTTTTTTTCCACACAAACGCATCGTTCCCATCCGTAATGATGGAAACAGGACCACCCCTGGTCCAACAAGCTTCTTCTGCATCTCACACACACAGGAGAGTGAGACATCCAGGCCACGTTGGACAGGACAACAGGCACAGAGGGACCGTGAGCAGGCTGCTGTCAGCCAGCCAGATGAAGTGATACAAGGACCACAGTGAGGTCGCTAACATGGCTAACAGATATGAAGCCAACAGAGTGGCTGAGTGAGGGTGACAGGAGGGCATGTTCTAATAGAGGCCACAGTCAAGATGGAGGCTGGCTCCCTGTCTTCCACCGCTCCCTCCCTCCTCAACACGTCTCCTCTAAAAAATGCCCACCAGGCATGGGCCAGCTGCTGAAGAAAAGGAGGAGGGATGTAGAGGGCTGGAGGGATTGAGGGATGGAGGTGGAGGTTTGGGAGTGTCGAAGGGGGCGGGGGTCTGGGGGGTGTCTGTATCAATCAGTCACAGGCTGACAGCTGACTCCTGTGCCCGCCATGGCCACGGGCAACTGACCAGAACCAGGCCAGAGCTGGCCAGCTGTGTGCGTGCGTGAATGTTTGTCTCTCATACAAACACACATTCATACACAAGCCCACAAATATATACGTCTCATCTTCCACCCAGCACTAGCCATATCCTCGCCATCTCTCTACCTCACTCTGCTCTCCCTGCCTCCCCAACCTGTCCGTGACATCTTACAAGTCAATCAATCAGTTTCAGCGAGCTGGCATGAGAGCGCTGCATTCATCCAGAGCACACCCTGCCTGTCATACTTGCTGAAGTATTTTTATTTAAACTGACCTTCAAACCAATCCACTTTTCTGCCTCTGTAGCAGCTCAAGTATGTGCAGCAACATAAGAGAGTCTTCGGCAGGAGAGAAGAATGGGAGAGGGAAGGCAGAGAGCAACATCTGGTGTCTTTCAGTTCCAGCCTCAGCAGCTTCTTACCTGGGCTCCTGGTGTCTGAGAAACCTGCTTCTGGTATGCCCTAGAAAAGTAAAACTATTGTTTCATCTCTATCCATGAGCGTGTGTGTGTGTGTGTGTGTGTGTGTGTGTGTGTGTGTGTGTGTGCTTGTGTGCATTCTCTCATGTTGAGAGGCTCTTCTGAATTTAAGTGGTAAACCAAAGGATGCAGCTTTGGTAGTTTGTTTTTAGTGCTGTATTGTGTAATGCCATACATTAAATGTATACACACACACTTATATATGTATACATATATAGACATATAGTCAAATGTTATGCAACAATGGGCATAAACAGTGACAGTTTAATTATCATAACTAGATGTTGTCTGCTGCAATTTGTCAGAACTGTCCACCTTACTCCCACTTCCATCGAGATTCTTGAGTTCCATATGTTTCATTGTTTATTCACAGAGAGAGAGAGAGAGAGAGAGAGAGAGAGAGAGAGAGAGAGAGAGAGAGAGAGAGAGAGAGAGAGAGGGAGAGGGAGAGGGAGAGGAAGAGGGGAGGGAGAGGGAGAGGGAGAGGGAGAGAGAGAGAGAGAGAGAGAGAGAGAGAGAGAGAGAGAGAGAGAGAGAGAGAGAGAGAGAGAGAGAGAGAGAGAATAGTTGCCCCCTTCCCATCCTCCCCTCGAATTTACTTCAGATTTCATGGGGGACCTTGTGTTCCTCAAGTCTGTTATTTGGCCTGATTTTACCCCCCCCCCCTCATCCCCATTCTTCAACAAACTCCCCCGCCGGCCCCTCCCTGTCGCGCCCTCACAAGCCTCCCCTCCACCACCGCCACCCCCCCCGGCTTCTGACAGTACCTCAGCGGGAGAGCGCTGCACTGATGGATGCCACAGATGGGCCTTTCCCTCGGAGCTCCCAGCCTCGGCGCAGTGTGTGCTCGGCAGGGTCAGAAGCCAGCCCTCCCCATGAAATGCATGTTGTAACAGGAAACAAAAGGAGGGTCCCCCACCCCCACCCCCCCACCATCCTCACCAACAGACATTGCAACCCCCTTTAGACCTCCTATCCCCCCCAAAAAAGAGGAGGGAAGCTGAGGAGCTGGTCAGGGAGGAGGGGGTGCTGGAGGGTTAGAAGTCGGAGAGGGAGGGTCACGGAGGAAAAAGGAGCGGCACTTTAGGATGAAAACAAGAGAAGATGTAAGAGGAGGTTTTCAGCTGGGGTGTCGCATGGACAACTTTGCTCTCTCGCACGGCTCTTTGGTTTTTTTTGGGCTCTTTGTTTGGTGTCATTGTGTCCCTGCCACTGTGTGGGAGCACAGCTTCAACGCTAATGCACAGAGTGTATTTTTAACCGGCCATCACCAAGTGTGTACATGTGCACTTGTTGTTTGTGGCACTGTGACATACAGTTGTTGTTCGGTTGGAAGTCCGCCCACACTCCATCCAGTCCTCAGCACTGACATTGCCTGTCAGTTTGCTGAATAGATCCGTTGAATGACATTGAGAGACAGGCCCTCAAAGTGCATCTCCTCCAGTGTGAAAGAAAAAAAGCTTTTGATGCTTAGATGTAGCTGCTAGCAACACTTCACACTCACTGAGGGAAGCTGCTGGATAGAGCCTCGGAAGGATTATATAATTGCCCTTTACAATCTGATGCTGTGGATTAATAAGATTGATTACTGATGGATACATGTAGATGGATGCACGGATAAATAGTCTTGTATGCACCAGAAGAATCTGAGGGACAGTGAAAACTAATAAGTAATTAGGTAACAGGTAAATACACATACAGCCAATATTTTAATCATAAAAATAGGTGGGGAGGGGGCTCAAGTACATATGTGTGTATGTGTGTGTTTCAGTACATTCCGTTTGGAGACACAAAATCCAGAGAATTGGCGACGGAGTTCACCCGTAGTTTGCCTTTCACAGATCCACAACAAAACAGGATGTTCTACTCAGATGCGTTCGCAACTCTGTTGCTGCGGAGATCACGTGATCTTCTTTACAACACACAGACACCGTTGTCAACTCTCATCACCACAAACCCGCTTGACGAAGCATCATCAACCCCACCCGACTTGCTTGTGGTGAATCTCCTGCTGTGTTCACACATTGACTTCTCCTGGATTTCTAAAGACATTATACTAGGAGGCTAGGCAGAGAAAGTCCACAGAAACTGTGGATCCTTTTACTCGGACAGCACACGCACGCACACACACACACATACACAAACACCCCTCTTGAGAACATACAGAGGAACTACGGAGTTCAGCTCATGTCTGAAAGCAGCATAACAGTCATTGTGTGTTGTCAAAGGAGGGAGGCGATTTACATCATTTGCTTGTGCATTGTCCATTTGCACATTACACAGATTGATGCGTTCATATAGTGCATAAATGGACCTCCCACCCTCTTTCTATCTCTCACTGGGTGGGTGCACTGCGCTTTGTGTGTGTGTGTGTGTGTGTGTGTGTGTGTGTGTGTGTGTGTGTGTGTGTGTGTGTGTGTGCTGCATTAGGTTGAGCTAAGCTGATCCTAGTTAGATTCCAGCCTGTTGGAGCTTTGAGTCGCACCAGGCAGCATAGCCAGCCTCTGGCTATCCACTAAATTAAAGGCCTAATGCACAATCCTTCGTGCAGGCTGACAAACTAATGAAATGGAGAAGTAGGGGCCCCTGGGAGGATTGGGCGGCAGATGAAGACGGCTCCAATGAGGGATTCAACCCAGGAGCAACCTCCCCATCGTGTCTTATCCATCCGCACCTTCCTATCATACTCCTACTCTCTTGCTCCTTCTCTTAGTTGTTCTTTATGTTCTCTCTCACATTCTCTTGCATAAAGCGGAGGATGTCAACTGCATGTCTCGGTGTACGGGTAAGGAGCCATACAGTTCTGCAGTGGGCAGCGTGTATGTTTGTGCGTGGACTGCACTGTGTATGATCATCTAGAGAGACGGGTAGATGGGGCTGATTTTTTTGGCAGCGGTCTGTTTTTTTTTTGCCACCAAACATGATGGTGTGCCCACTGAGGCCTGAACAGACTTAACCCACTAACCTTGAAAGAGGTGCATGGTCTATAAATAACTTCCACCAATTAAAGCTGTTTTTCTGAGTCCTCCCCACTGAGCCTGGCACCTCGGAGTCCCCGACGACTCATCTCTGGAGCAGCGCAGCACAGGAGCCACCACCCTGCTAATTAGAGTTGCTATCATTCACCTGCCCCTGTCTCGCTGCTTGGCCCTGCTGTCTCTCTCTCTCACACAGATACACACACACACACACACCAACACACACACACAGCTATTATACATGCACACGACATATAAATGCAAAATACCTGTGTTCACTCACAAAAAAACACGGCTATACCACAATATCTGAGGCAGAGGATTAGCCCTGAGGAGATGACTCAGTACTTTGCCCACTTGTTCGACACGGCTGTTTGATCAGAACTGCCAACAACAGGCGACACGGAGAAATGTAACATTAAAAGAGGAATGCGTCACAGGCCTCCAGTGCTTTTGGCAAGTGAGAAAAGGCAAATGGAGGCAAGAGAGAGAGAGAAAGAAAGAGCGCTACAGAGGGAAAAGGGCTGCATTACGCTTTAATTGCCATCGCTATTAATTAGAAGTCTTGGAAAATCTGTTGCGGGTTGGGTCTCCCCCCCCCTCTCCTTCCCTCCGGTTTGTCGTCCCTATGAAGCTATCTATTAACATCTTAATTGCCGCCTGGTCGGCCGTGTTGTGCTGTGGCAGCCGCACTGAGTTAAACACAGCCTCCCTGACTTCCAATTCTGGAGGCTGGCTGACTTCTTTGCTAGACGACTGGCTGAGTGGAGGAACTTTTTGGCCGCATCATTAATGCAAACAACAAACTATCTCATCTGCAGGCCTGCATGGGGCAATGACTGTCTATAAGCAGAATGAGTGAATATTTGAGACAGAGAAATGTACTTAATAGTGTCTACCAGGAGGTAAAAAGGGATAAAATGCCTCTCGCTTCGTTCGTCCCTCCACTCGTGTGTTTGTCATTGTCACGGGTGTGAAATTGGTCAGTCAGATGCTGATGATGAAGTGGCTGAAATGTAATGAATTCTATCTAGCCCATAAGTGGTTGACCTGGGGTTGATCAGAGGTTAACACCACTTCACCCCCTAAGACAGGTCCCATTAGCAATTATATTGTGCATTAACAATCGCCGTGTGTGTGGGTAAATCTTACAGTTTGCGAATTGCCTCACATGCGTGTGTTGGTGTGTCCTTCTTTGGGTGTGTTATCACTGCGTAACTTTTGCACAAATATGATGCCGGCTTCATGATTGAGCCTAAGCATGAAGAATGGTTTGTGTGTCACTGACACCCACAGACAGACCCCAGCCGGGGACTGTCAGTCAAACCCGATCTGTCCATCAGCGTCCCCTCGCCAGCCTGCAGTCGGATGTGTTGTGCTAAATGGCATTTTTACACATTAATGCATTTGATTACACTGAGGGATGGATGGAAGGCTCTGGCAGCTACACACGACGCTCTACCCCCCCCACTCTCACCAACACCATGCACCACGCCCATTAACACACACATTTGCTAATAAGCCTTGCTTTGACATTTGAAGTAACATTATTAAAGGGCTCATTTGTAGCACAGAAGCCCCAGGCAGGAGGTTCTTTTCATCAGGTAGGCCAGGGCAGCTTGAGACTGGAGGGTCAGGTAGAGAAGGGGGCATAAGGAGGGAGTGGGGGGTGGGCTTGGTGTCACCAGAGCCCCTGGGTTTGACATTCACAGCACAACACACAGCAGAGCTGGATGCTGGGTTGCATTCCATCTATGCACGCATGACAGAGGCCGTCCCTGCACACAGCTGCCTACAATCCCACATATGACCTTTCCAGAAAACTGGGGTCAACTTCAAGTTTTTGTTGTTGTTGTTGTTGTTGCTGCTGCTTCGGCATCGACTCCAAAGAATAAACGACAATATGGCAACTTTAAACTTTTGAGGTCGTTGTCCTCTCAGTAGATCTCTTGCCTGTTGGCTTCACGCTGGACAAAACCTGGTGGGCAGGCTTTCTGGATTAGTGCCGAGCTGCACACTTTTAGCACCAGTTCCAAATAGTGGCAACATGCTGGGTTGTGGGGATCAGGATCAGGGTAATCACCTCCCTATGGCTCCCTGTCTTTTCCTGGTCTTAAATTATTGGTATTTTTCGTGTGTGTGTGTGTGTGTGTAACAATCATTCAGGCAGAAAAACAAGTGTGTACATATTGTGTTGCTGCTGCATTTTGTGTATCCAAATGTGACTGTCTGAGTGTGTTTTCATGTGTGTGTGTTTGTGCGTGTGTGTGCATGCGTGTGTGCATGTATGTATACAGGTTAGATGGGGCTCACAGGGTCAGGAGATGCTGCAGGGCTCTGCTGACGGCTGCAGGAAACCAATCAACCTTGTCTGTGTATTCCCCGACCCGTCGTTTTCTTAATGACCTGCCCTGACAGGCCTGCTGCAGCCCGGGCCAAACCTCCCTGCATCGCTCAATGGATGACCGGCCCCCATCAGCAACATGCTAATGACCCAAAGAGAGGGAGGAGGAAGGGTTGAAGGGAAGTGAGGGGAGAGGAGAAGCACCCTGTATATACACTATATTACCATAAGCCGACCCGTCGTAATTCCGCCTACGCTTGCTCACACTGAACCGAACTAGCTTGCATATTTCCACCACTCGAGTGTGATTTTAGATCACATGCCAAAGTTCTGGAATCAGAGGCGTGACACGTAGTGCCACGGCATCAGCGTGTGTCCCGCTGTTCTGGTTCCGATCTATAACGCAGACATTCATTCATATCTTTTATACAGAGCGGAACAGTCGAACCTTGGAAATGGAGCTGTCAAATGATTTTCCTTGTGTGTTCCACTGGTTCAAAAGTTACTGTTTAGATAACATGGCTTCATGGTGTCTTAATTATCTTCTTCTCGGAAAGCGCCACCTCCATCACTTACACACACTGTGTCTACATCTATGTCTTTTGGATCTGGGTGCAGAGAAAAGATGATCAAACATCATGTCAATATTTATAAGTACTAGTAAGTATGAAAGTAGAAACAAGATGAACTTGACTTCTTGTAACAAATCTAATTTCAACGAGGTCAGGACACTTCTATCACTGGTGAAGGAGACACAGAGGTGGGTCTACCTATCACAGCATTTCACTGTGAAGAAACGAAGGTCAATCATCAAAGCCCATAATTACCGCTTTTATTTACAGCCACTGCTACTATAGCACATGCTTAAAGGTATTGACTGTGTGTTTTAATTAATGTCTCTCCTTGAAGTTGCCAATTTAGAAAACCATCGTCTCTTTGTCACTTGTTTTGATCTGCCCGTCTACAAATAGCACAAAGAGAAAACATGATGAAGGTGAACTCCAGCTGAGGATTCAAGTGTAGCGGAGCCAAGAGTGCTAGTGACATTGTAACATCAAGACCTTCATTATAACTGTACCAATCAAATCCAATGCTTTTTATAGTTTTGACAAGTTATATGCTTTTTAAAATATCTGTATACACGATAGGCATTGGAATATCTTTTTTGTGTTTAGTGTCTGCGCTCTAGGTCTGAATTCCTGCCAATTTTTATATAGGTTTATACCAGGACATGGCTCCAGAGTGCGACCATTTTAATCGCTCATACGACCAAAAATCTGTAAAGTGCGACTAAACATTTTCCTTGGTCGCACCGGTGCACCAAACATTTAGCTGGTGTGTCTCCTGCTGACCTGCACTCACTTTACACCCCAACAATAAACAGTAACACTAGTCACAAGTTATCAGGACCTGAACAGCACTGAAGTTTACTCTGTGTTTGTTTGATTCACTCCACAGTTCACGAGACACACATATTTATGCACATGGAAAATAAGTCAATCGTTTTGCTCTCACTCTCTGCTACACACAAGACAAGATGCACACAGCCAGGACATCAGTGTTAAAGTGACCAGAACGATCCGGATTAATGATGCGACATCAATTAATAACTAAATAAATGTGATTGTATGTGTGAAGAGCAGACGGGACGAGCAAACACACACACACACACACACACACACACACACACAATCCTAGAGCAAACGCTGGAATACTAACCTAATCAACTTCGAATAAATCATAACCATCCTGTTTACTGTTTATGTTGTCTGAATAGCAAATCCACACATTGTTGCTGCATTGCTATCTCAAAGCAGTAGAAAGGGATTGCACGACTGACCAACAAAAAATCAATTGGCCCTTGTTTTCAAGTGCAATTAGCAAACAATATGCTATTATGACAGGTTCATATTATCCGTACAGACAAGCACCACAACCAATTGCCAAGTGATGACGCACTGTGGTTTAGCAACTTTAAATCAACTCTTTTCCCCCTGGACAAATAGCCGACTGTGGTCGGGTTATTATGTCTCAATGTCTCAATGCTTTTATTTCCCACATTTTTATCTTTTGTCTCATGAAGCCCTCCGTTGTTGATTTTAATTTTATAGCCACAACCTATCATTTTCCAACAGGTCCCTTCGTAGTGAACAATACCAACACATTTATATAGCTGCCACCATTAAGCATCTCATAGAGTTTTTTTGCTATTTCTGCCCCCTTACTTACACAACTTAGATTTGCAATTAAACTATAACCAGTCTGTGCTCGATCAGACATGGAGACATCCCTTCATCCTTTCCCATGTCAGGACATCTCTCCAGCCAGCCAATAAACCAACCTCACTGCCTCCACTTCCCATACCTGTTCTGGGCTGTCTGGTCATTGAAGTCATTGACCTGAAATCTGATAGCAGTCAATGAGCCAGCTAAAATCGGAATCCACCGCTGCAAGCACACACACACTCTTAATAATACTGTTTACGTTAACAGCATTAACACAGAGGAGGAGAGAGGGCGGCTGGAGGGAGGGAGCGAGGGAAGTAGAGAAAGCATGACTGAGGATGAAAGAAAATAAAAAAAACCTTATCTATCATTGAACACGGAGATTTTTCCCTGTTGTACGAGACACAGCTGCGCATGCAATTCATCATCTTTTATTTAGAAGATGTAGGGAGACCCATAAAGCCAAGTAAGATGAAATGTGTCTCTGGAATAAATTGTGACTATTCCATGTTTTCTCTCAGTGATAGAACTGTATTTCACTCCCTGTCATTATGATGTTGCCAGAATCCCCTGGCAGGCACAGGGAGGTTTGGGACTTTTAAGCCGTTTGTTTCATCTCAGGTATTAACCCCAATTTTATACCTACGCAGTGAGATAATCATGGTTTCAAGCTGTTAGTGTTTTCTTCACTCACCAAATCTACACACTTTTAATCCCTGGAAACTAATTAAGATTTATATAATTATCATTTTCGCCAGTTTAGTTAAGTCAGTGCGTGTGTGCCTGAGTTGTGTGTGTGTGTGAGAAAATCAAGGGAGGAAAAGAGAAGGACGCTGCATAAGAAGAAACTGGGGGAAAGCTTGTGGAAAGCCAGCATCTTTGAGAGGAAAGTGAATGAAGGTAGAGCGGTAGACAAGGCTTCCTTTATGTGTTTTGGGAAGGCATCATGCTGCTGCAGTGCTTCGGGTGGGCACTGACTGACCACCCTCCTGACCCCCTTACCACACAACACACACTCACAGGTTTACGCAGCTATCCTTATTAGGACTTTGCATTGACTTCCATTCATTGTGAACAGCCAAAACACAGCCTCAACCCAAACTTTAACCCAACCACAATTCAAATCGTACCTCTAACTTTGACCAGGACCTCAGAAATTACATTTTGCCTCATTTGGTCCTCATGAGGTCCACTGGTCCTGATAAGGTCAGTGCTTATACTTGAAAAATAAGTACTCACATAAATACCTCTATCTCTGTGAGGACATTCGTTGACATAATCCATTCCCTATTCCATCCCAACTAAATCCCAAACCTCAACCCTTGCTCTCACCCACACATTAACCAAACTCCATAACCGTAACCCTAAAACCAAATCTTAACCCTTCAACAGCCGTTTGAAATTTGTAAGGAATGGCCCAAATATCCTTGCTTTCCCCAAAAAACCTGCCTCCATGTCTCCACTCACATAACTCAAACTGGTTCTCATAAAGATACAAGTACAACTACACACACAGACACACACACACCCCTGTCAGACCCTGGAAATACCTCACATTCCTTCCACTTCACTGACTGCTTTACGGCCAAGGAGAGATAACAAAGGAATGGGCAGCCATTGAATACAAGCCTGCACAGTGGACTGAGAAACCTTATTTTTTCCGACTGAAACCAGTGGACACCACACCGTATCTTGCCCATCCCACACAGTGACGGAGTGTACTGTACCGAGGTGGGGTGTACTGCACATCGGAATAAGCCAACAGCCTGGCTCACCTGTTAATCCTATTGAAGTGAAACCTCATCCTACCCTGAGCAGCATGTTGGCTCGTCCTCGTACCTGGGCTGGACTCATACCCGGCCTGACTCCAGTCCTACCACTCTCCCCTGGGATTAGGTTTTCTCTTTCTCTTGGGCTCAAGTTGCCAGCTCAGGTATCCCGGATTCCCTGGGTCTCACTCCTCCTGTTTCACCTCCTGTAACTAGCCTCCTTTCCTTTTGCCATGCTCTGGTCATCTATACTATTCACCCCCTGAGTCTTCATCAGGATGACAAAGAGGGATTGGCAAACACATGCGGTGCTATTCATCCACTTGTATGTTTTGGTCCACTGATGCACAATCAAGATCAAATAGATGATATTGCTTGCACAGGAGACAGCAGATTGATTTCCAGGGCTAGTTCATTATAGTGTAAGGGGAGAGCTTCACAGTCAGGTGATGTTCCGGCTGAAGTCTCTCCAAACCTCTGCTGTACGTTGGCCAGAAAGCAGGACTGACAGTGGACGAGCACATAGCTCGGAGGTGTGCTTCCCTACGAAACTGGCAGGTGGAAATTCACTGTGATTCAACCATCACGACCCAGCTCGGGCTGTCTCTCATCCTCACTTCACTTTCTTACCCCTACTTGACATGTGCAGCCTACCTGGTCACCAATGAAACCGAACCACAAAGCTATCTATTTATACTGTCTATTTATATCTGTCTTCAACCCAGCTCATACTGGGATCAGTTTTCCTCCATCCATCAAATCAATCCATCCAAGACACTTTCTAGTGTGTACTGTAAACTCCTGCAGGATCAGCTGCCCTATCAAGTCGGTAACCGCCAGTGCAACATGTAACCTTTACCTGGGTGGAGAATCTAAGCTGCTGATCCTGGGTTTAGTATCAAAGGTATCAATATCTCAGATTTTCTCAAATGTCTTAGAGAGCTTAGAGCTGTGTTTGGTTCAAGGTTTACTTGAATCTCTGGGTTCACTACATTAACTAAGTTTGGTAAAGAGAGAACACACGACCACAAAAAAATACTAGAAACATATTCTTTGAAAGGTTTTCTGTTCAGTATCACTTCTCTGGGAGACTGGTTTTACTTTTTTTTAACAAGTTAGCTCAATTTGACTCAAATCTACGATATAAAATATGCCATGGAAATAACATTAGAATGCAAATGTATGTACAATTAAATATAAATCATATTCAATTTGTGTATTTACTGTATATAGAGAGAAGATAATAGATTAAGATTAAATAAAGAAACCACATAAGTTTCCCATACAAACACTTCATCCACCCATCCATTAATTACACCACTTATCCTTTAAGAGTCACAGGGAGGGTGAAGCTAATCCCAGCTGGCATTGGGGGAGAGGCAGAGTGCACTCTGGACAGGTCGCCAACCCATCCAAGGTTTCTGTCAGTATCAACAAGTTAAAGACTTTCTGAGACCCTTTAAAGAGTTAATATAAGAAATTCAAGATGTATGTCCAGAACTATTTGCACTTCCCAATTATTAAAGAAAAGGTGAGGTAGCCTGAAAGAGAATAACCCTGGAAACGCTACGTTATCTCTCAAACTAAAGAAAGAGACACTCGGTCTCCACTGTCTTTCCCACAACCAAGCCAAGTGTGCTCCAATAAATTCTGAAGTGTACTCCAATAAATTCTGAACAGGATGTTCATAAACAGACAGTTATTAGTTCCATATTGGTCTAGTTGATAGTTTTAGTAAAGCACACTAATATTTGTTATCTCTGAGAAAGAGAACACACACAGAGCAATTACAAACCATGCATGCAGCCAAAGAATTTCTCTTGAAAATAACAAATGTAAGTGTGACGGAACTAGCATTAAATGAACATTGACATATTTAAACCAATATATATATAGACCAACCAAATATCTGATATTTTAATGTATTTAAGACTTTTTATGGTCAAAACTTCAGATTATAGATTTCTAGACCTAACGGAAACACTCCCATCACAGGCCTAACGTACAGAGACAACCCAATTTACTCTATGGGCGAAACAATTCAATTATCAGTCCTCTCAGTCCTTTCTTTCTTTTTATATTCCCTGAAATTAACAGACCCAGGAAAAAGAAGAGTAAATAATATTGAATTCTCCTGAGTGAAGTGTCCTTTCATTTGTTTCCTACCTGTCCTTTGGACTGCATGGAGTATCCAGATGTGTCAGCCTCCAGACAAGATCCTCGAGCAGCAGTGATGAACCAGATGACAGACGAAGAAGAAGCTCTATGTTGAATCATACAGATATTTAAATGTTCAGGGTCACTGTTAAGCATTATAGACCTGAACCCTCATGATAACTTTAATGAACTACATTGTTCTATACTCTATATAGGTTCTATATTTAACCTCAGTAAAACACCTGGATCAACCCACCTTTATTATTTCTGACAGTGTACACAAAATATTAATTATTATTATAAATAATCGAATCCATGTTTACTAGATCTACAGCTGCAGGATATGTTGCACCTAGCTTAGCTTCTAGGCCGCAATTAAACCAGCAGAGTGTAAAACAACTGAAGCTGATGAGCATGTTTACTTCACGTCACACACACATGTCTGCAATGTGTCTGCTTCAGAAACACGAGATCCATCTCTCAACTGTGAGCCGCTGACTCACCAGGAAGATCCACTTAGTCAGAAAGAAACGACTCCACGAGTTGGACTCAAACACAACTTCTCTGTCAACGGCGTCTCCACAACACTGTGAGGCGTTAATGGGACATCTGTAAATTGTAGTTACAGAAAAAAAGACTTTTATATTGGAGTTGGAAAAATCTGTACTTGGAGAAATGGGTTTTGTTGGACATTTAAGGAAACGTCCTTTCTTGAGTTAGTTTTTTATCTATATATAATAACTTAATTTTCCATAGTAGATATGAAATTCAATCAAAGTGTAAAAACAATAGTTTATGTTTTATGGCACATGACCCACCATGAAATGTCAAATTGTTATTTTAGCTCCTCATTGGTTGTTGTATGGATTAACCAGGCTGACTGTTTCTACCTGTTTCCGGTCTTTATGCTCAGGTAAGCTGTAGTCTTTCTTATCCAACTCTCCACCATTTCCCAAGTTGCTTAACATTTTATTAGTATGTTGAGTCAGTAAATGTCTTAAATCTCTTTGAGGAGAAATCAGCTGTTATTATCACAGAGAAAAATCTGAATTTCCCAACCTGAGGGACAGGAACCCCTTCAAGAGGTCTCAAGATAAATCTGAGGGGTTGCAAGTTGATTGGAACCTAATACAAAATTATATTAAAAACATATGCTAGAAAATATGGATGGCCTATTGATTATTTGCATTAAAAAGAAGATTCCTCTTTGGTTCACTTGGTCACAACAAGCAATTTCAGGTCATGCTTAAACAATGCTTAAAATTTGAGGTCACAAGCCAACAGTTTGAAAACCTTTGTGCTGTACTGTAGTTACGATGATAACCAATATATATCATGAAATACAGGAAAAATGCATAATGTACAATAACAACAATACTTTCACACCAAGTCAAGAAATGTCACAAACGATTTCTTTGTGTTCACGAAAATGTCATTTATTCGTGTTACTCATGTCCTCAGAAGATTTGAGGGGACAGACAGAGAGGAGGAGTCACTCAGATTTAGCAAAATTTGGGAGATGCATGAACAAATTGGGAGGGGGTTAGCACATCAAGTGGGGGGCTGATCTGCGGGCCCAGCAGGAGGCCATGTCCCCCTGGGGAGGGGTTTCCAGGCGTGGCAAACCCTAGGGCCAGGCGCACAGAGCCACACAGGGTTAACGTGACGGTAACACTGGCCGGCATCAGCCTTGCCTCCTCACATTGCCACGTCCTTGTAGAGCTGCCAGACCTTTGAGTTGGGTGGGAGTGGGGGGGTTTTTTTGGTTATTTTTTTGGAAGACAGTGGGTGGGGTAGTGTGGTGCTGACGTGGTCTAGTGGTAATCCCAAATGGCACAGGCAAGGCCCCAGGAAGTGTATTGGGAGCACAGTGTCATGGCCAGCCGGGGCTAATGTGTCAGCTGGGTGTTTCCCCAAATCTCCCTCGTCTTGCACCAGGACAGCCCTCAACCACAGTGGAGCGCTGAAGATGACATATGCTCCAGGCCGGGACTGACTCTGTGCGTTTGTGCAATAAGGAATCTGTGTCACTTCTCACACACGTGCATGCCTACATCCCCTTTTTTTCTCCTCATAAATAGACGCATTTATGAACGTGTATATCTGTGTGTAAATATCTGCCTGCCTGCCTGTCACTGCATGTTTGAGTGTATACAGTGCATGCGTATGAGTGTGTGTGTGGACCCAGACGGATGGTGGAGAGAGTCTCATTGATGTTGATGCAGTCCAGACATCTTTATTTAAAGCTGATGTGGTTAAAGTAGCCTCTTAAGTCGCTCTTTCCATGCCTCCATGTGAAGAGGTTCGCTAATCGCTCTGCCATGTCTGCGTGCAGGACAGGCAGAAGCGTTCCCTGTAGCCTGGCAATTTGATCACAGCTGATTAGAGCCTCTCCTATTGCCTGGAGGCGAACAGGTAGTGCTAGTAGGTTAGTGCTGAGAAGTATATAATAACAGAGCTGTTGGCTCAAAGGCAAAATGTGTCCTAAAAATGTACTTATAGTGCCAACCTGACTGAGCGGCAGTTGTGGTCCGGGACTGCAGAGCATTGCAAACATCCAGTGGGAAATCCATGGAAGTTTGACTTTTGCAGAAGCAGCAGCTCCTTCCCCTGCTCGCTTGCTCCTCTCCTGACAGAGCTGCTGCTCATCGGGCTGCCTCAGGCCTGTTGTGGCTGGATGCTGCCGTCCAAGCCTACATGTCAGTGTGAGACAGGCTCTCCCTGACCTCTCCAGCGCTGGGGGCCTCCCAGCCCCAAGGAGGGGCCCCCTGCTCCATCACATCCCTTCCAATTACTGACATCCTGCCGCCTTTGAACACACAGGAATCATAGTGAAGAATAGCAGAGGTCAGACTGCAGATGGAGAGGGGTGGAAACGGCAGAGTCTAAGTAAGAGAGAAAGAAAGAGAAAAGGGGGGAGAAGAGTTGAAAAGCTATTTGTGTCATTGATGCCTCTGTAGCCCCCTCCACCAACCCTCCATCTTTTTCAAGGCTTCTGACTGAACCCTAATCAGGAGCAACTGTTTCAACAACAAAGACCGAGGGGCAGTGAGAGTTAAAAATGGCCCCTCCGATCAGTTAAAACAGAGAAAACAAAGCACACTACATTCCTGAAAAAAGGCAAGTGTGGGTCAGTGTAACTGTGCAAAACATCTGAAAGGAACATTTTGGGATTTTCAATAAGATCCATCATTAGGCCCTCTAGGGATAGGAAATACTACAAATTGCTTTTTTTTTTATTAATATGAAATGACATTTCACAGAGTAGTGGATTATAGGGGTGGGGGGGGGCATGTACTGTAAATAAGCAGTTTGGTTATGGGAATGACAAGAGACACACAAGCTGTGACTGGTTTCAACGTACAGTATGAATGAATGAGTGACTGTGCTCGGGGGAAGCGAATGGGGGGAGGGGGTGGGTGGGGGGGGGGTGCATGCTTGAGCATGTCTGCATGTAGGCTTTGGCAAACGAGATGGGTTGGTGCGCCTGGCAAGGGCCCAGTGCCCTTAAACCCAAATTAGCCTTTCCAAACCCATATCCCCATGGCACAATGAAAAATCCCACTCGTACACATAAGCCAACACACTCACCGATACAAATATGCGCACACGCACACACTCTTAAAAAAAAAAATACACCAATGACCTCACTTTCCCAAACTGTGGTGACCACTGCCAGGCCAGAAATCCCTTTAAGGCCTCCCTTTCAGACAGTAAGCACTGTGCTGCTGAGTAGCCATACCAAGGGTCATGTTGGGGTCAGAATGAGCTGCTGTTAGACTGCAGCCATTCAAGCATAAAAAATGTAATCGTATTTGTGGTAATAGCGTTGCATCAAAGTACTTTTGACATGTTCACTGTAGTGTGGAAGGTATAAAAATAGCTTCCCTTTATGAAATAAACCTAACCATGGAAGCTTTTTTTGTATTCTTGCCTTAGCAAATTAGTTTTCGGTGTGTGTGTGTGTGTGTGTGTGTATGAGTGTGTGTGTGTGTGTGTGTGTGTGTGCGTGTGCGTGTGCGTGTGCGTGTGTGTGTGTGTGTGAGAGAAAGTAGAGTTTAAAGAGTGTTGAAAACTATTAGCCTGCTGCGGAGAGGCACTGTGCAGAGAATGAGTGATGAATTATTGAAGTGGCGCTTTGGTGTGAATGAAGTGTTGAAAATGTCCATTGCCACGGAGCACTCTGACGTTCCTGCACACGGCTTCCAATAGCACGTGAGACGATTCATGCATCGGTCCAGACGACGACACTTCCACGCCTGTTTTTTTTTTTAACCCTCAACAAAACACGTAAAAGTGGGTACCTACTCTTCCACCTCTTTCATGAATCTGCTCTCCCCTCTCCTCCTGTCATAACATTTCACTTCACTTCTTTGCCCTTTCTTCCTCCTTCTTCATCCTCTCACCGTCTCTTCCTCCGTCTGTCTCTCTCTCTCTTCGCCCCTGCTCTCTTCCAACAGGATCCTCCCGAATTTCCTCTTGTTACAGCACATCCAGTGATCAGTCACAGCGATTCCACTCTTTCAAGTCTCCCCTTTTTCAAAGAGCCATCGCCGGTGGGGGGGGAGAGAGTGAACAGGAATTTGAACCAATGCTTCTCGACAGCAGGGCCGCTCCTGCATGTTACACCGACAACAGCACCGACGGAGGAGGATGGGAGGGCGAAGGGGAGAAGAAGGAGGAGAAGGAGGAGGAAGAGGAGGAGTAGGAGGAGGAGGGCTCTCAAATACACACCGCACATGAAAGTCACCTCGCTCCAACCGGGAGAAATCACGGGGCCCTGACGGAAAGGTAACAGCCGGCCGCGGGCACTGGACGAGTTGCTAGGAGACAGGGAAGCGCTGTGTGGTTGACGGGATGCTGGTGTGCTCACTCCGACGGAGCCCACACTCAGACGGAGCCCACTGACACGTACAGACACTCTGACGACACACGGCTAAATGTAAACACACTGACACATGAAGGGAGCAGGCGTGGAACAGAAATACAGAACATGACAGCCAGATTGCATTCCTGGATTTACACGCTGCACAAAGACTTGTTTTTTATCATATGCCTTAATGTTGATTGGTTCAGCCTCCCGATATGTGCGTCATCGACTGAAGGTGAATACAAGGTGTTGATCAGCACTGTCCACGGAGATGCATGGGTGCACACACATCCGGGCGGCTCTCTCTTTCCAGTAGGAAGGTGTTTTATGGTTGCGGATAATAAGATGGCTGCCTGCCTCTCTCCTTGACCTGCCGCTGAACCTGCCACATTTGACAACCACACCGGAGAGATGGGAGATGGCAAGAGACCAGGCAACTGTACCTGACTGTGTTCAGTCAACAAGAAACCTCCGGGCTCCTGACTCATTCAAGCTCTTAATTTCAATCTCTCCCTCCGACCCAGAATTCCTTCCCCTCAATTCGACACGTTGGGTCCTGCGAGGAGAGCATCCTGGGGATTAGGCCTGACATGATGTGTTTCCGATGATTTAGCCGCCTCACTCCGGTGGTGAGAGGTGCTCTGTGGAATGAGCCAGCCTGCCCACAGATAGCGCTCTTGGATGCAGCAGTGGGGAGGCTAACTAGCCTTATCTAAAGTATTCGGAGGGGAGGACACAGGCGCCTTCGCTTCCATTATATCATTGTGTAAACACAAGGCTGTGCCACAGGTTGACGGGCTGTATTTCATAAATCGGCAGAGAACAAGCCTGTCTTGATTAAAGCAAGCTTACATCACTGGGAGAAATCAATCTATTTAATTGGTCCACTTTTGTCAAATATATTAGCTTAAGACCTGCATGAGACCATTATATTGAAGCGTGTAAATGAATATGCTTTCAGCCGATGCTGTTAAGATTCACTGAGCTTGTTGTGGTGATTTATTGTGCTTACTAAACACGTTCTCCCTCACTTGACCACAGTGCGGCTGACGAGAGAAGAAAAGATGAGAGAAAAGGTGTAAGGACCAACGCAACTCATCTTCAAAGTGGTTCATTTCATGATTGCAGTCATAATGATGCAAGATTGAGGAGTGTGGCAACACTGGCCCAACTGCATATCAAGGCTTCAAAATGTCAGAAAGTCTATTGTACGAGCTGTAAAAAAAAAACTCTATCACCTGTATTTGACGCATTAATCTCCCCCTGGCCTGTTTTGCATATGATCTTCTTTTTTTTTTTTCAATGAATCAGACCGGGTTTATCTTCCCCTCCATGGATGTGAAGTCATGTCAACCATTTTAGCATTCATGGCAGGCCACAGCAAGGCACAATAACAAGTGGTCTATTCAAATTAAATCAGTAATGGCATTGTCCATATTTCAGGCAGGTCATGCGTTTATATTTATTCAAAGAATGAAGACAGGTCGGTTCCTCTCACAATTATCTCTTTTCATTTAAAGAATGAATGTGCATGTCAGGGCTTCTTTTACTCTCTTTCTCTCTATTCTAAGTTCCCCCCCCTCCATCCTCGCTGCCCCACGCCATCACTGGGCGACAGTAGAGGTCGTTAGTGGAAGAGGGATGATGCCAAACTTGACTGGAGTCGGGCCTTATCTCTATTCTTTACACTCTCGCTTTTGTTTCAAGGGCTTTGTTTACACACGCCCCATTAATCACCTTCTGCCTTCCCACAATCCCACAGCATTTAAAGTGGGTGCTCGTCCGGGGGGACAATGTGCGGCACAGGTGCCAGTGTAAATCTCTCTTTCTTCTTCCTCTTAAGGAAGGAAATGAAGATTCCCAGACCTCTGGTCACCTTCTCCTCTCAGGTTTCTCTATTATCTTTCCTTTACTCTGCCCTTGGCCTTGATCACTATCTCGACATATCTCTACAACTCGGCCCAAGAGGGTTCTGATTACCAAGCATTTACACGCTGCGCCACTGTGCACCAACGCCACCCTATACGCTGTTTAATTCAGTCTCAACAGCTGACTGACACTGCCCTCATGTCTCGACAGCCGAGTGTGAGCGTATGCAGACAGGATGTTGTTGAACAAACATTAATCACACCGCAGGATGCCACGGGCAGAGAGGAAGATGGAGGACAGAGGAGGAACTGCCCGCCAGTGGCTCCAAGGACTGCAGGGTCACCTCTATGAGACACCTCTCCGTAAAGTGCTGTAAACCCCAAACGGTGCAGACAGTCCTCCATCTGCCTCACTGTAGGATGGAGGCCAGAGCATTGTCTGCCATGGTCCAAAGTGACCACATTTTTCCTCCTTGTCTTTTCAGGGATGGGACTAAAGGCTCCATTATGCTTCTACGTATCCGTGTCGCGGAGAGGGACGCACGGATACCAGGGAGTCTTTTTGATTTTTGCTTCTCTGACGACCGTCCGTCTGAAAACAATTCACCACCAAGCAGTAGGTGGCGCAACGGAAGACGAGCTCAGAGAAGCCTACCCCATTTCTAGGAAGAAGAAGTCCACGTGTGTTTATTTACCTCTGTCAGCTTGCCTCTAGACCTCCTCCACTAGACGCTCTTCAATGTTGCTATCCATATTCGTATCGTAGTTGTGTCCGATTTTACCATGCCCTTCTTCATTATATACGGAAGAAAACCCGAAGAAAACCAGAAGTTTGAGGTCCGGAAATGTGAAATACGGAAATGACCTTGTACGGAAATGACGTCGTACGGAAATTATGTAGTTCGCAGAGCAATCACAGCCAAGGGCTGTCCGTGGGGTCTCCGAAATAAACACGGACAGATAGAAAAATCAGAGGTGCACGAAAAGCTCTCCGAGGCGCTCGGAGAGGGCGTTCCACGGCGGATAGGGCAATCCTATCTGTCCGTGTCCGTCAAAACGCAGAAGCATAAAGGAGCCTTAAGAGACACTCAGACCCCTGCATTCATTGCTGCAATGACTTTGATACTTGGAATATCAACGAATGTGTGGAAATAGGTGCAAACAGGAGGCCTTGTTATGCCATAATGAGGATGGAACATGTGAAAATGTGTGAATTATTTTTCGGCGTGTGCCCCTTTGCAGATACATCGCTGAATTTGAATGTCGGTCTGCAAGAGTATATGTGCAGTGCGTGTACGGGAGCTCAGTGGGAGCGCTTTAATGCATAGCTCCGTTTAATTGCATAGTCAATGCATTCATCATTCAGAATGCAGAGCCTGGCTAAAATGAATTGAATTATCTGGCGGGGAGAACAAAGAGATGTACATTGAGTTTGTCCGTAATTTATTGTTGCAGAGTGTAGCGAGCGGAGAGCATGAGAGGCAGAGGGGAGGATAGAGAGACCTGGTGGAGGACAAGAGGGAGACAGAACAAAAACCCGGGAGAGATGGGCAGAAGGAGGGAAGCAGTGACGGATAAATGGGAGGAAGGGTAGAGGGGTCTGGGGGAGGAGAGAAGAGCCGAGAGACAGGGAAGGAGAGCGAGAGAGAAATGTGTAGGAGAGACAGGAGATAGGGAGGCCGTGGAGGAGCGGAGGAGGAGCAGCGAGCGAGAGAGGAAGGTAGGGAGGATGAGGAAGGAGGGAGATAATAGCGAAGCCCCGGAGGAGGAAGAGGAGGAGAGATGGCGGGAAGAAGAGAGAGAGAGAGAGAGAGAGAGAGAGAGAGAGAGAGAGAGAGAGAGAGAGAGAGAGAGAGAGAGAGAGAGAGAGAGAGAGAGAGAGAGAGAGAGAGAGAGAGAGAGAGAGAGAGAGAGAGAGAGAGAAGGGAGAGGGGCGCTTGTGTGCTGCACCAGAGATAGACCAGAGACAGACCTGACACCTTCCTCCAGATTCCTGAGGGGATAAAACATAAGCAGTGTGTGTGTGTGTGTGTCTGGTGTGTGTGCGTGTGTGCGTGTGTGTGTGTGTGTGTGTGTGTGTGTGTGTGTGTGTGTGTGTGTGTCCATTCCCACATGCCTGCACAAGTATGGAATTTGACCGAGGTTTGTGGGAGATTTCTTGTGTTGTTATACATGTAAATGTGGAACGAGTGGTTGACACCTTTCCCAGGGTGAACACCTGGACGTGTACACCTACATGACCCCCCCTCATTAAATCACTGCTTGTCCAGGGTCCCTCTCACTCAACACACACACACACACACACACACACACACACACACACACACACACACACACACACACTAACACACACACACACACAGACATTGGCACACATTTACTCTGCCAAGGCTCCATCTCCCTCCGTTGACTGTGAAGTAATTGCAGCGAGTATTGAAGGGAAAGCTTGTGCAGCCCATGGTGGTGGTGGTGGTGGTGGAGAGGGGCAAAGGGGGGGGCGGACTGAGGAAAAATCTATTTCCCAATACTATCTAACTGCAGCTTTCCTCCAATGGACTTGCATTCCTGGTACCGGCTGTGTCCCATTGATTCTTTCCCAACATCATCTGAAAATCCATGAGCATAAAGGGCAGCTCCGCAAAGTACAAAGCGCATAAGTGCACATCATGTTCTATACCGGCCACTGTAGGAGGAGACTCTCACTTTCACCTTTCTCGCGCGTTCACTTGCTCTGTGTTCTTCCTCGCTACCTCCTACCATTATTCTCACCCCCCGTCCTCAAACGGTGGCGGGGGGGTGGGCTGGGGTGGGGCGGCGAGGATGGATCCAGACAGAGGAGGGGAGGGAGAGGTGGAGGTGAGTGGGAGGGAGGGGAGGCACCGGGGGAAAGGCCGTATGGATTATTCTGCGCAGGTTGTGACATCTCCTGACAGTGCATTATACGGCAGGGGGCTAAGAAATGCATTTCCACATCCTGGTTCTGTGGAATAACTTACTCCTGGAAACCGAGCATATCCGATTTTTTGGCTTCGAGACCTGCTGATTGTTCCGTGCTTTACTTAAACAATTCTCTCGTATTTCACCGTCTAATTTTCTGTCTTCCCGTTTCCAGATGAGCGACAGTAGACACAATGGGTGCCTCTTCAAGCAGATCTATGTGTGTGTGCTTCTTTTCTGTCGAGATGCTGTGTCTAGACCTAAACCCCAGAATATGATCGTGGCAGCGGTACAACATTCCTTGGACTGATCCATACTGTCCAACACACATTCACACGGCTGGAGTGTGTGCCAAGCGGCTCAGTGCTTAGACTGGGAGCAGACTACAGTTCCTCCCACTCCGAGCACTTGCCAAGGACTTAAAATTAGACTGTGAAAAGATACACATTGTACTGCATGGTTTGGAGCCACGGCCCGAGCATAACACAACCTTTTGATAACGCGGTCTTGAAGCAAACACTCTGAGGGGGGGGGCGAGAGTGAGGGGGGTGCATTCATAATTCCTGGAAAATTGACGACGCTCAGAGAGTGTTTCAAGGGACCTTAAAAAACATTGGTATGTCAATCAGAGGCACGGCTATTGATTGCCTATACCATGTGCTACCTAATGATGATTATTTCCTGACTGCAGGCTCCCTTTAAGGCATTATAGGGGAAATATAAGGAACACTCTAATATTTATGAGCTGGTGGTCAGCAGAGCCCATGTACACCTTTCATTTATTTCCTCAGGAAGGGTCATCTGATGTGCGCCTGGTTTATTAAAAGGTCGTAGCTCTCCCTCATTGCACGGTGCACTGTAAGCAAAATGCTCTTCACCTCCATGGTACTGAGGTGGCAGCAGAGGGGCTAATGGTACAGACTTTATCAGATAAAAGCAACATAAACTGCATGGCTAGATAAGTAAGAAGGTGTTTTTTATTCTTTGGAATATCGGATGAACTGACCCTTTCAAGATAAGGTTTGATATTAAAGGAAATATGCCTTTACACTTTCTTTCAGAGAGTTACTGCGTATGAGAAGATTGAAACCACTGTGTGAAGTTACAGCCTGCAGCCTGTTAGTTCAGTTAGACTGGAAACAGGCAGGAACACTTGGCCTGGCTTGGGCCAGATGTAACAGAATCCACAAATCCACTCACAATCTCCAAATTTCATCAACTGACAAAACAAAATAAAGAGATAAAACTGTATTTAGCTGTTTTAACAAGGCCGTACATGCTGGACTCTTGTTGGCTGACAGTTTCTGTAGTGTTGTATTACTGGTAAACTCATAGACTAAATATAAAGATGGACAAAGGGTCTCCACTGACCCTAACGCCACCATCCAGAAATGTATTCAAAATATCCCAGATATGAACAATGATCATAATAATAAACTTTATTTATGCAACACTTTTCAAAATAAAGTTCTAAAGTGCTTTACATAAAGAGGGATTAGGACATGTTAGGACTAAGGCAATTCAATTTAGGCAATTCAAACGGTGCTATCTCTGTGCATTTGGATCCAGAGTCTGCACAGAAGTGATCATGGAGGGGAGGGGCATCCCGTCAACACACGCGCTCAACCAACCACGAGTCTTAGCTGTCAATCAGCTAATAACTAAAAACCAAACTTACTCTAAAAACAGATTTGATCAAACAACAGTGCTATAAAACTTCCTAAGATGTTATAGACCATCTCTGAGAAGATTTATTTGATGTGTATTTATGGAGCTTGTTTATTTTAGTTCGTGTCCCATCCTTTAACAATAGTATACAGTTTATGTCCATCTTTGTTTCCAGTCTATGGCACAAACTGCTCCCAGCCAAGAAATAGTCGTATACATAAGCCGCTCTATTGTCATATTTTACTTACGATACAGATAAAAATAAACTTGTTTCTTGTCTTTATAATTGTCTCCTTGCTGTAGCCTTCGATTTAGCACACAGACACTTTTGCACAGTTATGATGGGATTGCATTATTCAAGGTGGGACACAGAATTTGTCTCCACCTTTACAGTAAATGCGTTTTTATGTCACTGCTAATTAGCCCATATGGGGGGAGTCGGACACGCAAACAAAGGGGTGTATACGTACTGTATGCTAAGTAAATACCAAATGACACTTCACTCACAAGCAGAGGAATAACCGACAAAGAGTGTGTACATCATCCTAACTCTGGCTTACCTATGTTTGCTGCTTTACCCCCCAGGGGACATTACTGCCTCATCAGAGAAGGGGAAGAGAATGAATTGCGCCAAAATACCCAGAGGCCAGAGGTCATTTGATGAACAGAGTGAGATTAAGATGCATGAGAGGTTGGAAGCTCAGTGGCTGACGGGTCAGAGTTCGTCAGCAGCGCAGGTGTCCGTGAGTCAGGAGCAGCCGTACAGGTGAGGTCACATTCCCCTTCACAACAGGAAGCTTCCTGTGTTGTGTGCCTGGGGGGGAAACCAAACAATAAAAGGCAGTGTGCGATTGTGTGTGTTTAAAGGTGAGGACATGAATATGTCAGTGTGTGGATGTGTGGGTAGTTACACGTGGTTGTGTATCAGTATGTGTCATATGCAAACAATGTTCGATATCTATAGGTGTGGCTTCAACCCAATAAAAAATCCAATTGAAGACACTCCCCTACGTCACATGATTTGAATGAGTGGGCCTCTGTCTTCATACCTTGGTCAATTCAAAAGTAAGAGTGATCCATTTTTACACCCGTGTATGCACATGAATGATATGATGAGTTTTGACACACCCAACATGCCTACAAAATAACTATCATGCCCGATGGAATAGAAACATTGCCCTGCCTCACGCACACAAATACACACACACACACACTCCAGGCACCGATAAACAACGTGCAACACGACCGAACCACCCCGTGGCGAACAAGCAGGCATGGAGCCACAGCTGTGTCCCAAGAGATCACGTCCACCAGGGGCCTCAAAGACAACATGTCCGCGTCAAAAAAATGACAAAGCAGTGTCACACATGGCTAAGAGCTGGAGCAGGGAGACGGGGGAAGAGTGAGTTATTGTACAGTGACTTAAAGCTGCATGGAGGAGAGTAAGGAAAGAAAACGAGATGGAGAGCAAAATGGATAGAGGAGGTCAGTGGGCGGACAACCACCGGCCCTGTCAAAAGAGTTTAGTTGGACAACAGAGATCACACTGTAGGTTTAGGTTAGGCGTGTTTGGCTCACCGCTTGTGCAACTTATAGAAACAACTCTCCTGCAGTTTTTTCTCTCAAGAGAAGCTGGTGTTTTCAGAGAGGCTTAGACGAGCAGATGAATGGGGAGGAGAGAAAGAGAGGATCCTGGGCCCAGAGGAAGAATGCAGAGGAAGGATGAGTCCTTTCTAAGAAGATGGGGGACGGCCAGAGCCGGGCGCAAAGAGAAGATCCTGTTTGCTGTCCCTTGATACAGTATACACACTAAATAGTCTTTGCAGCAGATTTCAGAGACAGACCCTTGTCTTTGTTCGGCTAATAGGCAGACCACTCTAAATGGGCTGTTTTTCAACCCTCTGACACAAAGACACTTTTTCATGACTCCTCAGTGCCATCGTTTTCCTGCTCCTCTTCTTCAGATATCTGGAACAGAGCGCTCTCTGTGTCTTGATGTGTCGCTCCCACAGCACCGGAGCTTTGAGCAAACTCTCTCACACTGCTCGCCATTGCCGGGCTCACATCCCTCTAGTAAAACCACAGTGCACAGCAGACAGCAGCCAGGAGCTAGCGACTGCAGGCGCCCTTGCAGGGTCCCACGCAGTGAATACGTGGACCATTAAATGTCCAAAATGGTCAGTCATAATACCCAACGGATGAAATCAACATTTTACTGCAGCTCATAAAGTTTTTGCTCATAAAGACGGAATCAATAGTAGAACGTGATGTCCCCATGACAGCCTTATATGTGTTTATACCATCCACAGAGTGGTTCCATGACATGAACCATCATTCTGTACAATCACGGTATACATTTTAATGAGGTGTGTTGCCCTTTTCCGAGTCGGTTCTGCACTCGTGGTCGTCAGCTGCACTGTAAACCTCCGGGTTGCTGTTCCTTGACTGCTCTGAACCCTGAGGCTGCTTTGCACCTACCTGAGGTGAACTGAGTTCATTATCTAATAGCAATTTCCACCAGTGGTTTTCAGCTTCTATTCCTGCACGCAAACGGTAAACAGAGACACCCCCGACAAATACAGGTGTAGAAAAAGAGAAATTACTTACATCTATATATTTTTTATCTCAACTAGCACTGCAGGTAGTAACAGAGCACGGCTGTCAGGTACAAATCACCATTAGTTGTTGCTTTTCTTCCATTTCAACTTTGGATTTCAGAGGATTTCATGGTCCCAAGAGTCATGAAACTTGCTCCACGTATAATGAAATGTGCAAATATTCAACACAAGTTAAAACTATAAAACTGACTAAAAGTCAGGTTATAGTGGATTTATCAGACAACAGCTTCCTCCTCAGAAATATTCACTCAATTAACAAGTTGTTCAGTCTAGAATTAAGTCTGAAATGTTTGCACCTCTGCACATACATTTGTACATTTGTTGGTTTATTGGTTGGTTTACGAGCAAGATTACACAAAAACTACACAAAATTACCACAAAACTTGGTTGAAGGTTGTGGTTTGAATCGGGGAAGGACCCATTACAATTTGGTGCAGACTGGACAAGTGGGCTGATCCATTTCCTTGAACATTTGAAAAAAATCAGACACTGATATTTATGAGTGTGTGCATTTTGGTGCAGATCCACATAAAAAATTTATTTAAATGCAGTTTCATAAGGTGACTGTTGGGCCTTGGCGGTGGTGTACTCTCTCTCTCTCTCTCTCTCTCTCTCTCTCTCTCTCTCTCTCTCTCTCTCTCTCTCTCTCTCTCTCTCTCTGTCTTTCTCCCTCTCTCTCTCTTTCTCTCTCTCTCTCTCGTTATTTCTACTGAAGTGATTCATCTCATTAAATTTTTTCAGAAACAAGGTGAATTATTAAAGAGAAGATAAAAAAAAATCAAATGCTGCTGCAAAGACTATCAGCGTTGCTATTCACACTTTGCCGTATGAAGCCTTTGACCATCGATACGCTGTTTCCATGAGTTTGGAGTCAAATGTCACGCAGGCTGTCGGTGGACTTTGATAGATCAATCTCTCTCCCACCAGCCATCCCCGGGGCTTTCATCTGCTTATCTCTGACCACTGTCTGTCTGCCTGACCGCCTTTTACTCATTCACACTCGGAGGCTTCCGACGCACAGCCCTGAAGCTCTCACTCCCGAAGAGCCCACATACCACACTCAGTGACCACAGCTACCAGTGGGAGTGAAGCGTCTCCCCCCAACCCTCATCTTCACACTCTTTTGTGTGTAACCTATGTGGTATGAAGACATATACGTAAGCATGCTTCATTAAGCGACTACTCACTGCTGCTGTTGAGCCGCCCCACAAGCCCGTTCATGTCTGTGACTGGAGTCATACGTGTATAAGCAATTTGTCATCATTTTTTGCGGAAATTCAGCAGATTCCGTGCTCACGCTTCCTTCAGGGCACATCCAATATATTTGGCGCCTTTACGGCTTTACCCGGCACTCATTAGGTCCTAGGCATGTTTGCTTCATCTCTAATTTGTTGCGATAACTTTGACTCACGACTCAATTGTGTTGCCGCTCCTTCTGAGACCCAGTTCCTAAATCCCAACCACTTACAAAACGTACAGCCCCTGATCTGTCTGTATCCCACACTGGCTCGCGCTTGCACCCAATGTCTCTCTTTTTTTTTTTTTTAAAGAAGAGATTCTCATATAGACTTATTTACATATCCCACAGAGGCATATTCTGCATGTGACTGCTGCTGCTGGAGGCTTTCCCGCCCACTCCAGAGGGTCTTTTCAGCCCCGGGGCTGCTGGACTGATGGGATTAGAGGAGGCCTGGAGCGTGTCCACGTCTGGAGCCGAGCGGGACGGTGCTCCGCCGACCCACCAGCCTCAACGCTATTGTCCCGCTTCCCAGCGACCCACTCCAGGTGCCAGGCAATAGAGAAGATGCTCCAAAACTTTCCCAGGAATGAGGCGGACTGACAAAAATAGTTCATTTAGCGCCGCAACCTGGCGCTGCTCCCCCGACTCCCCCCCCTCTGCTTCTACCACCACCAGCTCACTGAGAAGCTGAAAAGGAGAGTATCGTCAAAACAGAGGCCGAGGGGATGTCTTTCTTGCTCTTTCTCTCTCTTCTCTTGCTTAGTCCCTTCACTCTTTTAAAACTAAATTCCCCTTTTTTAGGTGGGGTGTGGGGGGGCCGGTGGGAGGACAGTTGTTTTGTGTCCCTTCATTGGCTGATTTACATCTCCACAGCTTCTCTATCAAAGTGGCCATTGTCAGTTGTGACCTATGAAAATTACAGGGGACACTGGGGGCCTTTCTCCTTTGACAGGCTACTTGCTCGCACACAGACAAGCGTCCGCACGCTCGCGCACACACACACACACACATGTACACACACACACACAAAAACATAGACAAACACATTAAAGAAAACACACAACAGTATAAACACACACCCACAACATACACCGTGTGCTTTCTTTTTAATTTATTCAGATTTTACACTTCCTAAGCCATCGTCTCCACTCCTTTTTCTAAACCTACAGAGGATCCAGAAAGGAGAGATGAAGGGAGGGAGGGAGGGAGGGAGGGATGGAGGGAGGGAAGGAGGAGTCAGGTCATCCAGGAGTAGGGGAGACACATCCATTTGCACACCAATTGTTTTTCCTTCTCCCTGGGCTGCAGGGAGAAGAGAAAGACCACCTCTCTACCTCTGAGACCACCGTCCCTCCTCCTCCTCCTCCTGCTTCTCCTCCCCTTCATCCCTCCGCTCCACCCTCCCGCCCTCCCTCTTCTGTGAAATCAGCATGAATGGAGAGCCACATTCAGTGGGGATGAATGGGATGGGGTGGAAATGGGTAGGGGGTCATTCTGACCACCGCAGCCCTCCAATGCCAGAGCCACATGTGCAGCATATTAACATATGAAGCCTTGTCACTGCTGTGTCCACCCTCCCAACTGATCTCATTCACATTCACATGCACACACACACACACACACACACACACACACACACACACACACACACACACACACACACACACACACACACACACACACACACACAGACTCGGAGCCATTGGGTCAGGTGCGATGCCGTTTTATCACCAGAAATCTCTCAGCAGCTTGGGAGGATTGGGCACAAGCGGTGGGGTGAACTTATGGGCGACAGGGACACACGGGTGGCGGAGGGTGAGTGGGGCCGGGGTAAAGCAAGTGGGACTCTTGCCAAAAACATAGATTAAGGAGAAAAAAAAACAAAGCGAGCCCGATAATGGCAATGAAAGACAAAGCTTCCACTACCGGAATTAAAAGGAGGAACTGCGGAGCAATCTGCAGATCCGAAAAAAAGCATTGAACTGTAGTCAAGCAAATTTGAAAAACAAGTTCAAAAAAATGTGAGGAGAGGGCCAAAGAAAACGTACCTTGGGCCCTCGCTGCACAGGGACCTTTTTTAGACTGCCTTTCCTGTTCGACTCTCCCTCATCGAGACAGTGCGTCACACGCAGGGAGTCTGCGGGCCCGACAGATGTTAACCCTTTGCAAGCTAAACAGCAGCCTTTCCTGAGGAGAACTCCACCAGGCCTGTTCACACACCGTCTGCAGGCCGGGTCGGCAATGTTTGGACGGAGCCTCTCGCTGCTCCGCCGAACTCCCCTCAGGCTCTAATCTGTTTTACAGCACAGAGGATTTAATGATCATATTACAGCTCCTACCTCTCAGGAGTGCTTGGCTAGTATTTAAAAAAAAAAAACGGGTTTGGATCCAACTGGCACATGTTGAGCCGTCGTAGCCTTAACAGTTGCATGGTAATATCATAATGGGAAAAAAAGTTGCACCCCTCACCTCTAGCTAAGTGTTGTGTATATGGACGCATGTGTGTGTGTGTGTGTACTGGTGGGGGGGGGCGAGTTATTAATCACTGCCTGAGAGCTGACATCAGGCAGCCAGTAAACGTTAATTAGGACCACCCAATGGCCGGGCCAGTGTCATTAGCTAATTGAGTTTGTTTATGTGTTTGTGTTCGCAGGGACAGAATAAAAAAAGAAAAAAAAAATAGAGAGAGCTAGTGTGTGGAGGGAGGAGGTGAGGGAGGGAAGTTGGGAGGCAGAGGGAGGAGGAAGGAGGGAGGAAGGAGGAAGGAAGTAGGGAGGGAGAGAGAGAGAGAGAGAGAGATGCGGGCTTGTCTCTTCCAGCGCCCTGTTGTGGTGACATGTCCTTCAGCTCGATCCATAGGGAGAGAGACAGACAGAGGGGGAGAGAGGGATGGTGCAACGGAGAGGAGGAGAGGATAGAAATACAGCCCTCCCCCCCCAACCCAACACCACCACCACTCCTCTGTCTCAGCAACCTGAGGCCTCAGCCACGACCGGAAACTTCCTCCTCAGGCAAGCCACAGAAAGAAAGAGACATAAAAGAGGCATGACAACACAAACACACACACACACACACCCTGAAGTTCACAGAATCTTCCCAGACTCGGTGCGTTCTTGCCCCACTGATTTCCACAAGCATGCATGTTTGTGGAAATCAAATACATTCACACATAACACTGACGCACACACACACACATGTGAGCTCATGCAGCCCCTGGTCTTCCCCTGGTGTGTGTTTCACACACTCTGCAGCCTCCCCAGGCTGTTTAGAGTGATGCTGTGTGCACAGAGCAGCCATGCCTCACTGCTGCATGGTCTCAGATGGCCTGGTGTGGCTGGCTGTGGTTACGCCTGTTGAGTCCGCCTGACCACCACATGATGAATCACATCCCGGCTCTGTCCAAAACGACACACACACACTCGCACACACTGGCCGACCCACCAGTGCTCAACACAGCTCTGAGCGGTCCAGGCAAGAGAAACAACTGTCCTCTTCCCTCGTCGAGCAAGGAGATTAATTTTAACAAGCCAAGTCGGAGCTCTCAACAGCAGTACAGAGAGCAGGAAAAGCAGAAAATCCACCAAGGAGCAAAGGGGAGGAGGGAAAAAGCTGAGCTGCAGCCCTCCGCTGTCAGGGTCTCTCTTCTTCTCTCGCTGTGATTTGTGCCCTTGGCCAGGTCCGATTCATGTCCCACAGATAGCTCAGCTCATGCCCCAGTAGGCTTGTTAAAGCAGTTGAATGAATGCCTACATGTAAGGATTTGCCCCAAAAGCTAGGACAAAAACAACAACAAGAAAGCAAATCCAGGCGGACAGACGACAAAGTGAGACATTGGCCAGTTTGTTTTGTAACTTTCTCCTGCTGCTTTTTATAGGCAGCACAGCGGTCGTTGAGATTATTGTTGTCTGCTGTTGCAAAAAAATAAAACACTTTCAAATTCAATTACAGTCTACAATACACAAGAACCGTGATAATGTGAAAGGAAGGCAATTCCAGGAAAGCATGACGTTTTATCACTGTGTTTTCAGCTGTATAACTTTTCTGTGTAGTTACCGTCAAACCAGTAAGAACAAAACTCACTGAAAGTAAAAATCACGTTATACAATTGTCTGTTACCCATTTGTACCAGACAATGTTTATTCAAGTAATTTACAATTAAAGTGAAATATCCGGTGACAAATGTTGTTCGTTTTGAAAGTCTTGAAAAATCAAATCAAATCACCTCACTATTAATTGATATCTCTGTGTTTTTTGAATCAGTGTCAACCATTACAGCTATCAGGGACAGAGACTCTCTTTTTTTACTGTTCGGTTAACAAGCATTTTATTTTGAAAGGTCTGTTTTATTCAATGACAAGTGCAGCTCTTATTGTTTACGTTCAAGGTAAGAATGGTTTTACTGGGAACATTTCAGGAATCCTGTTGCCCATATCCTGCATAATTACACATATTGTGATTAATTTTACTTTACAGTATTTTACCCTGTAAAGTAAAATTAATCATCCAGGCTTAATACTCACATCCATGCAAGTGTGTTAATTCTGTTTTGCTTGTGCACCGGGGCGTCCCCTTTCACTTTGTCTGACAGAGATATGCTTCTAGCTGTTCACCAAACTATTTGGTGCATTAACTGCTAATATATCACAAGGGAAGCTGCTCAGCCAATCACCTGCAAGCATACACTCCTGTGAGGAGACTGTGTTGCACTCTTCCAGTGAACAGAAACGGTAAAGAGGAAAAAACAAAAACAAAGGAGTAAAAAAAATGAGAAAATAATTTATCAGACAGGTGGATTTCTGTTACCATGGCACCTTGGCACGGTTGAAGAGCACGGAGCTCTGAGCTAATCTGCCTCCACCCCACACCACCTTTTTCCAATGCTCCACCTTCCCTTCACCCCAGCACACCTTCTCAAACCCCAGAGGAGGGCTGGCGCACTCTGTGGAGCACACATCCGTGAGAGATGCTCCGGAGCAAGGACGGGAGGAGAGACACCTCCAGCTGGATGCTGGGATCCAGGGAAGGAGCTCTAAAATTAGCCCCAGCATGGGGTGTAAGAGCAGGGGAGCGGGGAAGGGCTGTGGGAGGGAGCGTGGAAGAAGAGAAGATAGAATGAGGGTGGGAAACTTGGGGAGGAGGAGGAATGCTGGGAGGTGGAGGGGGGGCGGAAGGGTGGTGACAGCACACATCCACTGAGACGCTTCTCTGCACATTCACTCGGCTGTGGCAAATTAAATGTCTGAACTAGCACTTCATAAATATACAGGCACACACACACCTCTCCACACACAATTATGCATGTTCATAACACCGACTCTCACACATCCACACATTCACTTCCACAAATACACTTTGCACAGACACCAGCAAAAGCGCTCAAATACCACACCATTAAACCATTTGCTCATTGTGAGATGACTACGCTGGAGCTTAAGCTCCATGAATGGTCCAGTGTCAATGGGCATCTGTGTCCCCATGTCCCACTTAGTCCCCTGCTGAGGAGCCCAACCTGCAGCTCAGTGTGGGAGAGCAGAGGGCAGATGGGTAGAGTCCGATTATAGAGTTGTCTGACCTCTCTCATAGGCAGCTCCCTGTGCTCCGTGCCCAGGGCCGGCACAGAAAGAGTGTTTGTTGTTGGTATTAGGAGCTAAACGGCTTAACGGTTAGCAGACGTGCTTGTAGAGGGTCGAGCACATAGTTTTGACTTGCTGCCAGACTCTGGGAAACAAGGCAATTCAGGGTCGCCTCAGTGGGCTAAAAGGGGGAAAGGGAAAAGGAGATGGAGAAGGAGAGCCAGATGGAAGAAGGACTTTTAGTTAAGAGGCACAGGTGTGGGTACAGTGAATGTTGTTCTTCAGCAAGGGAGAAATACATTTGTCATTTATTACGATCATACAACTTAACATATACAACCAGCCCGCTCACAGACAAGTGTCCAGCTACACAACTGTTTTATGATCTGTATAACTGCAGAAAGACATGCATATATTTTAGTTGTTTTATATATATATATTTTATTGTACTTTCCACTCCAGCAGCACAAGAACACTTCCCTACTGGACACTGACACTATCACATCATTGCATTCCATTCCTGTATCTGTAAATATATTCTCCGTATGTGATTTTTGTATGTATGTCAGTGTGGTGTTTAAGTGTTAACTGTATAAGCTACTGGATGATCTGAATTTCCCTCGGGATTAATAAAGTATCCATCTATCTAACTATCTATCTATCTATAAAACAGGAAACTATAAGATGTTCTGCCTCATCACCACTTTCTGCTGCGCTGCCTCCGTACCTCACTACCCCACCTGTCAATCACTCTACCGACTTCCTGTTAAATCCAATTCTCTTGATTTTACCCGGAGGTCATGTCTGAAAACGGCTCAATTGTGTTTGAGGTTGAGACATCAGGCTCATCAGAGACAAACCAGGCTCATCAGAGACAAACAAGGCTCATCAGAGACAAACCAGGCTCATCAGAGACGGCTTCGGAAGCTAAGTTGTGTCAACTTTTCCTTCAGCTAAGCCAGTTAATCACATGTGTGCTGCATGTGGTTGTAGATGTTGACAATGTCAAATATAATGCTTCCAAATATGCACTGCAACCAGAACTTAACTTCACATTACCCAGACAAGGCTTATGTTATAACGTAAATGTCCAAATTAGTTAAACAGGACAATAGAATGATCCAAATGTTTATGTCAGTTTTCAAATGTGAACTCTGGAAAACAACAGGAAAGAGTCCGGAACATTCAGGCGAGGGGTGGCGTCCGGGCAGAGCATGTAGGAGGCGGGACTTGATGTATAATTTCTGCCGCGGAGATCACATGTTTTTGTTTACGGCACATTGACACTAGCATTCGGCAATTTATTCAAAAAGTTCTCGAAGAACCAATGAGACGTTTCAGTTGGCCTCCTCTACGTGTCTGGCTCCTCTTTTTCACCCTGAGATATTTGTTTTCTTCCAGTTTCAAGTCTGTTGTGTGTTAGAAATGTCAACACTGGCTCGTTGTGAATTTTACAGAAGTTTTCCAGCTGTGTTCTCACATGGGCTCACTCCAGACATTTTACCAGTGGACTGTGAGGGAAAGTTCCAGAAAACATCCCAAGCATCTGACTTGGACACGTGCTTCCTCACATCTGCTTCCTCACCCCTCCAGAACATTTCGGGAAAATGTCTGGAACTCAGTGCATCTTATGTATCGTCTGACCGAGCTCATGTGCAGCAGGTCATTCTGCAGAGACTTGACAGCGAGCTGATGAGTGTGTTGGTGATGTAACTGGCACGCAGCAGGAAGAAAAGCAGCATCCGGAGGTGAAGAAGAAGGATCATCGCGGTGTTCCTCTTGCGTCACGTCCTGCCTCTTTTAAACCAAACAGTGTTTCCACGAGGTGAGAACGGGTCTGACACAAGCAATCTCCTGTTGCGTGCTGCAAGTGTGAAAGTGCAACTCAGGACAACGTCCAGACCTGATTCTCTGGAGATTGTCCAGAGTTCATGTGAAAAAAAAATGGCCTGTGTAGTGTGTGTGAAAGGCTGGCTTCATGCCCACAACACATGAAACTGACTACGTCTGTTATTGCTGTGGATTTTGCTACAATTAAGTCTATGTACAAACACGGCTAACATAAGCACACACAGACTAAAAAGTAAACTGCACTCAGATTAAGTTGAAGTACTGCTAACAGACTGTGTCAACTGTGAGCGCAGGCGGAGATGAAAAGGCCTACAGTAATCCCCTCTAGCCTGTCAATTTCCCTAATCTCCTGCTTTTGTTGTTGCTGGAGCACAGAGGAGGGTGTGACGGGGTCAGGGGTGAAAGTTAAGAGCCTAGATGGATGGAGGAGGAGTGGACAGATGAGGTTTCATGTCCTGAGAAGACTCTGTGCCTTTGGCTGCAACCGCTGCTTCCCCCTAGCAGAACCCCCTGCTCTCTCCCCCCCCACCACCACCAAGCTGGAGATAAGAGCGAAGGAGGAGGAGGGGTCTCTTGGAAACACAAACTAGTTTCTGACTCACACAGGTCAAGGGTCAGTGGGACAACTTCCAGCAGTGAACACCTATCTGCATTGTACATCACACACATGCACACACATGTCCTCTGACTGTGGGCTTTTGTCATTTCCTGTCTTTTGTTGAAGTCCTGTTCCACAGAAAACCACACAGCTCTCAGGCTTCATCCGTATGGTTAAGTTTTCGTTTTCAAACCAAGTTTTCAAACCAGAACCTTCTTTGTCCTCACAAGTGTTTTGGCTCCATTTCAGTTTTAATTCCAGTCCTTACTAATTCTTTAAAAACGCATGCATGAACACTGCACTCGAAACTGCTTGACAAAAGGCTTGTTTTCAGATGTTAGCAAAGACAACAGGTTCAGAAACTCTTGTAACTCAATATCCATGATGCGTTCAGCACTGGTAGCCGAGGCTAATGTGATAGAAGCCTGACCAATCAGCGAAGGCTAAATAATGACCAAAAAGACCCAATCATCATGCAGTTGTAAGTGCCTCGGTCATTGTTTCCCGACATCTCTGTTTCTGTCAGTCCAGATTAAACGCAGCACCAGAGTTTTCAAACTAAAGCAGCCAGAAACATTTCCAAACTTCTCTGTTGTAGCGTCTCTAAATCTCTGGCGTATTGGTGGATGCCAGGAGTATCTGCAGCAGAGTGGATGTGTTTCCAAACAAAACGTAGTAGCCTCATTGTATTTAGACAGGGATTACACGTGTTGGATGTTTTAATTTTCTTATAATTTGTTTAACTAGTTTCAAGCTTGTTGAGACAACCGTAGAGACAGCAGGGCTGCGAGGCAGAATTCTTTGAAAGACTTTGACTGTGCCACTAGTTGTACTACCTGATAGAACTATCTCCTGAATGTAGACTAACAGGAAACAAAAACAGAAAAGACAGACAGAATGACGTCTTTGGCTTAAACACCCGCTGCAGGAACGCCCACCCTCTTTTTCACCCTGCACCGTTTTGACAGAGGTGTGAAGGTCCCTCCCTCCAGCCAAATACCTGAGGGATTATTAACGTGCAGCCTGAAACACGTCTGTCCCCAGAGGACCAACCCACAATCTGGGTAAAAACAACACAGAAGCCAGGGAGCTGGAGAAATCCCCGGCCTTTATGTGAGAGGCGACCGGAGGAGATGAGGTTGCACTAGCACGTCTTCTCCTCTCTGACCCCGGGGGGTGATAGGTTGAGAACAGTGGCTTGCATTGTTTGACTGTACAACCCCCACCCCCACCGCTGCCTCCTCTTCACCCTGTACCCCACCCAGCTGAAGATCGAGTTAACTCTTGCCTGCGGTCACTCCACCTCTCAGGAACCCAATCCTGCGCCGCTCTGTGTCTCTCTCCTGGGGGCAGCCGGTGAGAGGTTAAAGCGTCAGCCCCCTTTCTCTTATATGATTCATTACCGGCCGGGCTTCGCTGATGAGAATAAAGGCCGTAAGTGCGAGCTGCTGCACCACAGCAGGCAGATATCAATCAGCCGTGTGTGCCGATGTTGTGCACTTTGAGCTCTGGCACTCCTGTGAGAGCTGCTGCACAAACCTACTCCGTGGGCATTGTGTAATTATCAGTTTGCGTGTCGACGTCTCAGAGTTTGCACTGTGAGAACGGTGCACCTCCACTTATCGTTGTGGGTTGTTGTGTGAGTGTGTCGGTGTCACGTGTGTACAGAAGGAAGAGGTTCCTTTGTCTTGTTTCCCGATGCTAAGGGGCAGAGCAGGGGAGCAGGGCTGGGCCAGTGGCTCGTAAATCACCGGAGAGGATAGAGAGTAACAGCTCAAATTAAGATAAAACCCCCTTAATTATCAGCTAAACAGCCTGGTGTCCCCTCTCTCCCTGGGCTATCTGTCACCCAGCAAGCAGGCAGCGTCACCAGGGGACAGACTTTAATGCTCCTCACACACAGAGTGGAGCTGCTGACACATGAACACACACACACACATACAACACACACGCAACACACACTCTCTCGCCTCTTCTCTTTACGTCAGACACGCAGAACATAAGCAAGGACTTGACCAAAACTTCTTCCGTGGCTCTAGTTCCCCCCCCCCATATCACCATCCGACATGTGGCTGTCAATCAAACTGACTTGTAACGTATCACCTCTTTGCATCTGTTGGAACACCACCCCCCCCCCTCCCCCCACATCCACACACACACACACACATGCACATACTCTCCTCCGCCTTTTCTCTCTTTGCTTATTCACCGCGCCAATTATCATTACCCTAATGACTTCTCAATGGCCCTCAGTCCTCTCCCTTTTTTCAAAGGCTATCTCTACCTTGCCCTCCTCCTCTCTCTCAATTTGCAGCCCAATGAGATGTCCTGACATTCTTGTGTGTTTTCAGTGACACACACACACACACACACACACACACACACATGCAAACACACACTCATATACACAAGCAGCGGCTCCCCAGAGGCAGTAGGTGGGGAAGTTGGGCAGCCTGGGTCTACTCAAAGCTGAAGAGAGTGGTTGAGGTGCACTGAGGCAACGTGTGTGTGTGTGTGTGTGTGTGTGTGTGTGTGTGTGTGTGTTTCAGCACACCTTTTTTCTGTCAGAGTAAGTGCAAGAGAAAGAGGAGAGGAGGGTGGGTGGAGAAAAAAAGGAGAGACCAAAGAACTCTTTTTTGGCATTGGTGGTGTTTAAATGTTTTTTGTTACAAGGCCTCTTCTTCTTCTTCTTCTTCTTTCCCCCCTCAGTTGTCTTGCAGGCAGCGTATTGATTTTATATTAGGTCTGCGCAACCATCTGGCTGCTTTTCATTCCTCTGTTTTTACAAAGCAAAGGGAACCGAGAGAGAGAGAGACAGATAGAGAGATCGAAAAGGCTGGGCACAAAATTCATTATGCTTTAAATAAGGACGGTGACAGAAAGGGGAGCATACAGATTAGTGTGTGTTTTTATGTGTGTGTGTGACAGAGACAGAGTGTGTTTGTGCTTCACCACATAGTTTATGTTTGTGAGCATTATATGTGTGTGTGTGTGTGTTTTATTTGTGCATGTGGATAAAGAAGGAATGGTGGCAATAGACAGCCAGCCTAACCAATAAAGTGCAAAGAGTTGAATTTGACAGCAGAGTATTTTCACTGAGGGACCTCTCCACACACACACACACACACACACACACTCATTCACACACCCCGACCCACAAGTCCTCTCATCCATTGCCTCATGGTTGCCCCCGTCCACTTAAAAAAGGAAAGGGAAAAAAAAACCAGATAGTCCCCGAGAGAAAAATCGGAGCCCCTGAGAGCAACAAAGCTTTATCTCCCTCCATCTCTCCTTCTCTTTCCCCCCTCGTTCCCTCAGGAGCAAGGTGACTGGCCAGTCCCGCCTCCCCCCCCCCCATCATCCATTGATTTGTTTCATCAATGTGTGATTGTCTGATGACAAATATTTAACATCCTGCCACCGTATTGATCTGAATACTGTGAGTGAAAAGGGAAGCCAGGACGCTGCTTTCCTCCATCACATGATCAGACTCTTATTTGTTTCTCCGTCTCTGGTACATTCTGTAAAACGCATGCGTGTTTGCCAGCTCATCGATGCAAAGCATTGTGGAGATTGGGCTGCAAAGTTCAACTGATGCTGTGAAATGGTACATTTAGAATTTAATATCTATTTCAGATGCCAAGAAAATGTTTTTTAATGTGTAAATACCACAGATACCAGACGGATTCAGTGTTCCTGGAGGAAAACAATGTTGGAAACCTCTGGCTGAGATGCAAAAGACAGATGAAATTCCTGTAATGCAAGATATAATAGCTGGTTTGCTCATCTCGGATAAAGTAACTGATTACATTTCTGTACAGCGAGTACATATTTCTTCGACAGATTTGTGTTATTAGTGATCGAGACTTATGAGAGACACAAAATCCAAATATGTTGGCTCGTGCATGGTCATGCTTTACACAGGGACGCCACAGCGACATGCCGGGTGCTGATGCTGAGCAAGTTGTCACCGAGCGCCGTCGTCCGGCACTGAGCCGGCACTGAGACCCGGGACTGCTCTGTGATTAATGGTAGGGGACGCGCCCCACTAATTGTGGTTCCTGACACAGGCACACGTCCCCAGACAAAGCAGGACAGAGCCGGAGCAGGGTGCCATGCTCAATCACCTTCCAGCAGAAAGCCTGTGTGCTGCTGCTGCTCTGGTGGGGGGGGGGGGGCGGGGGGTTTCGGAGGAAAGACAGGTCATAAGAAATCTGGCAGTGACAGTAGAGGAGAGCTCAGACGAGACTCAAGTATCCGACCGGTTTCGGGAAGAGGGGAGAAACGCTGAAAGTCTCGCCACTCGGCCGGGACGGGGGATTTACTCGAGACAAACGGAAAAGAGGGAGGAACAGGAAGTGGAGAGGTAGAGCGTCCTGACATGGAAGAGGGAGATTTACTGTAGGCCCTGCTTTATCCTCACTGGATTATCCTCATTGGATTTGAATTTAAAGTCTGCTTCTGTGTAACTACATGCACCTGTTGCAGCAATTTTGTATCATCAGAGAAGTATTGTATTTGCATCATTGTGAGCCTTAAAATCTTCAAAGAATATAAACATATTGAATTCATCTTTAAATATGTTATTTTTGACATTTGAGATTCCAAGAAGTCATGGAATGTTTTGGATGATTTACTTACTAACTTTTACTTTGATTTTAAAACATGAGTAAACTTTTTACTCAACTGACCCATGGTCTCTGAAACGTCAGGATACATGCCCCCCCCCACACCACCCATGCAAATGTCTTGTGCCTCTCTTCCACCTGCCGGCATCTCTTGAGAGCAAAGGACAGATGGAGGTTGTGGATCGGCGGCAGCGAGAGACTCTTCACACTCGGCTCTATCAAGAAATCCCTTCACAGGGGGAGGGAGGCAAACTGTTTTCTTATTGTTGCTATCAGCAGAGAAGGCACTGGCCAGTTCCTCAGAAAGACAAGATCTGCTGCGTCGCTGTCTTCATCACCTCTGGACATGTCATTGAAATTATAGCCTGATGGTTTTTAACATTGATATATTAGTTTTATAAGCAGCCAAACTTTTTACGTCAGCATTTATGCGTTGGCATGCGGCTACGGACGTTTCTTAATCGTACCTCGGCCTCTCCGCAGCTCTGTCGTCCCCGGGGTCCGAGTCATTCAGGCAGAGCCCCCCCCCCTTGGTCCCTCTTCGGCCCCTCAGGCCCCCCAGGCCCCTCGGAGCTTCCCACCAAAAGTCCACAATGCTATTCAAACAATAGGCCAAGGGACAAAGAGCACATTTACACAAGTGGAGCTTTCTTTGAAAGCATAAAGGCACTGTTTGGAAGATTTCCAACTAAACCCCCCCAGCACCCCCCCAACCACCCTAAAAAAAAAAAAAAAGAAGCCCCATTTGCCCCTCTTACACCCCGACTCTCCGTTTGCGAGCTTAAAAAAAGTTCACCATTCTAGTGATGGAGACGTGGGAGCCAAGTATGCTACACCAAGCCCAATCCCACCCGCCAATCCACAAGCACCCCCAATTTAGCCAAACCCCCTCTTTACAGGACAAAAGCCTTTTAGAGGCCGAGTGTATGTGAGGGGTCTGGTGGATACCATAGTGGCTTAAAGACCGTGGAGGCCTCTAAGAGACACTTCTTTTACTCCCAGTCTCCCTCCATTCCTCTCTCTCTCTCTCTCTCTCTCTCTCTCTCTCTCTCTCTCTCTCTCTCTCTCTCTCTCTCTCTCTCTCTCTCTCTCTCTCTCTCCTCTCTCGCTCAGGCACTGAAAGGTTCAGTTAGGGGTAGAAAGAGTTTGGAGAAAGATGGGAGGGGGACAGAGGAGAAGGAATGGGGGGTGTAGAGGGTGCTCTTATGTCAACATTGTGGTATTTTCCCAAAGATGCATATCGCCTCTATACAAATAGGAGATGTATTTATAGGAGTACATAGAAAGCTGCATGAGAGGAGAGTGTTTGGCCAAGCTGGCTGGCCACGGCCCCCATGGCTCCATGGATGGTCTTCATGGCTCGTGAAATTGTTATTCTTTAGATGCGCGTTGGCTGGGAAACACACAAGTTCTCAGGCGACCACACAGTACTCTCCTTCCCCAATATGGCTGCCATGCAGAGGAGGGACCATTGAAGGAAAATGCCCAGCACCATACATCTTGACCGGAGCTAATATCACAGGGACTCTTTGTCACCGGTTACATCCACACTTCTATGCTTTCATCTAAAAACATATAAACTCTGTTATGAACACACCTTGCGTCCACTCTACTTCGTAGTTTTAGAGCCACTATAACTGAGAAATTTGCTAAAGCCACTAGCCGCGTTTTAGTTTGAAAACAGGCTGCGTTTCGGTCTGGTCGGGCAGAAATGGAAACAATCACGTAGACACTAAACACCCCCCTTGATGATTTGGTATTTCCAGTTACGACGTAGCCTTAGCTGATTCGTGCGGCTCCTATCACATGACCCCCTCCAGTAAGAAAACATTAGCCTCAACTACCAGTGTACAACGTAACATGGATAATCAATAACAAGTGTTGCTAACCCTGTTGTCTTTGCTAGCGGATGTTGTGTAGGTAAATTCATTGCATTTTACAATCACACAACAGACCACTTGCATGCGCAGGAGACAAGTTTGTACGCTTGTACAAGACACCACACAATGAATGGGCAAGTTGGGTCCAAGATAATTATCACCTTCAGATACATTACAATAACACATTCTTAATGAGGCCGGTAATTGAGCGGCATGTCATTTTAGACTATAATTCATTTCCGCGAAAGCCTCACGTACACAACAACGATCCGCAATGCACAAACTGTGTGTGAGCATCAGAGACCTGTCTGCACAAGCCCTGGTCCTGCCATAAAACAGGTCAGCTAAACCAGACAGGCAGGTAATGTGTCACCACAGGAGTCTTCTGGCATAAACACACACAAACTGAGCTGAGCTGACTGTATAAGGAAATTCAGCACCTTGGCATGAAAGCACAAAGCTACAGCCTGAGCATTAGTCAACAATAGCAGAAGCACTTGAACCCTTTTTGATCCCTAAAACCAACCTGGATGTGAAAATAACAAAGCTCTTGATCCATTAAATGTTCGCCAGTCAGGCGTGCCGTTGCTATTGCTTAATACCAGTCGAACCAGTAGCATCAATGACTGTGAGCGTGTGCGCTTGTACAATGTGTCCTCTGTGAACAATGGAAAGGCGTCAGATCTAATTGTCGCACGGAATTGTGACCAAATCGCATACAACATTTTGCAAGGATTAAGTGCTTAAACATATCTGGTAAACATAATCACATACACAAAAAATGTGTTAACATAAAGGCACAAAAATGGGCTTGCAATATGTCACTGATTCCGTGACTAAACCTAACAAAGAATCTCCGGCTTTAGTTTCACAGTGAGCAGTGTAATCAGCATTTATTCCCCTGCCATCTCCCACTCCCCCCCCCCCCCCCCCGTTCTCCCTCCCTAACCAGGCCCTCCCAGGTGACATGCCAGTCTCTCATATAACCAGTCTCTGCTGTTTGCTAACGGTGCAGCTCTCTGTGCATCACATTCACAACAGGCTCTGCAATCCGACACAGCAGGCGCCCGCTACAGCAGCAAGCACAAATACACCTGAATAACACAGACAGGGTCCTGCAGGGAGCTCCTGTGTTTGTGTGTGTGTGTGTGTGTGTGTGTATGTGTGTGTGTGTGTGTGTGTGTGTGTGTGTGTGTGTGTGCGCGCTTGTATCCTAGACAGCGGTGATGCAGGTTGATCACTAGCCCTGTTAGGTAGCATTGACGTCTCCACCTCAGAGTTGGCACACAGGGGAGTTATTGATTAGCATTAAGCATCCATGCAGATGGCCAATAAAGAGCAGGTGAGCCAAAGAGGGCCTGGGGAGTGGAAAGAGGGAGGGGTGAGTGTGCGTGTGTGTGTGTGTGTGTGTGTGTGTGTGTGTGTGTGTGTGTGTGTGTGTGTGTGTGAGAGAGAGAGTGAGTGAGTGAGTGCAAGGACTGAAGGTGGAGGAGGGGGTATTAAGATGGAGCTGCGAAGCCAAAACCAGCAGAGATGATGAGGAAAACAGAAAAGAGAGAAGACTCGTCCTATAAAAAAAAATGCTAAAGATACATAAAGATTTGCATTTTCATTTTGGTTTAACACTTCGCAGTTTGACTAATAATGTAATCATTATCTTGTAGTAAAAATGTGTGCCATTGCTTATTTATCATAGACACGGAGGATTGGAGCAGAGATGTCAGAAAAGATTGGTGGATAAAATGCGACACCGGTTCCGAGCAGGAGAACATGGAATTAATTGTCTTGGTTCCCTAATCCACCAGGAAACTACTGCTCCAGCCTTCTTGAAGTTGCGGCTTCCTTTAATATGGTGCAGGTACCTGCGTGCCTGTCAGGTGGTGTGCATCCGTTCACAACATCCCTGTCATATCTGTCACTTGGAGTATACAGTACAGTAGACACCTCTGTAATTCACAGATGATCCTCAGGGTACACAGGCTTCTACAGCAGTGAATATTTCTTTTGAGTTGTGCACAAAATAAAAAAAATACACAATGTTTGATTTCCTATCTGTGAATAATAACCAAGTAAAACACAAAAGTCACCTTTAACGTCATATTTATTGTTATTTAGTTACTCAATAAAACATATACAGATATATACAATATGCAGGAAAACAGACGACTGCACTTTACATATTATTAAAAAAAGAAAACAAAAACAAAAAAAATCAGTTTGTAAATTGCCGTCACAGTCCTCCATCTATTGTTTCAGAAATTCAAATTCAACAGAAGCTTTATTTAAAGATTACAAGATTGCCTAACACACAGCAAATTTTCTCTTATTATACATGTGCAATACCAAAAGTTTTTTTTTTTTTTCAATTCCCTTTTAAAACGATTCCCTTGACCTCCAGCTGCAGTTCCCATTGGATGGATTGTATACGAGTGGTTGAGCTCATGAGGATGGAGAAGAGGAGAGAGGAGAGAGGAGAGAGGAGAGAGGAAGAAGAGTAGAGAAGAGAAGAGAGGAGAGGAGAAGACAGAAGAAGAGGAGAGAGGAGAGAGGAGAGCGGAGAGAGAAGAAAGAAGAAGAGTCAAGGCCAATATTAAGAACAGAGTACTAAAATAAATCTTAAATGATAAAGTTTAACATTTTCTTTTAAAAAGAGGGGAGGAAAAATTGTTGGATTACATTCATGCATAATCATCCCTCTTTCCATCTTCCTCTACGTCTTCTTCTAATGAACCAGTGGGCCTCATTAGAGAGTGTGAGAGTGTGAGAGAGTGTGTGTGTGTGTGTGTGTGTGTGTGTGTGTGTGTGTGTGTGTGTGTGTGTGTGTGTGTGTGTGTGTGTGTGTGTGTGTGTGTGTGTGTGTGTGTGTGTGTGTGTGTGTGTGTGTGTGTGTGTGTGTGTGTGTGTGTGTGTAGAGACTTACATTGACAGGGAGGATTTATACATCAGAGCTGCGACCATGGAAAGTAAAAGTCATGAGGTCACGGTGGCGTCACAAGACTCAACACTGGTATACAATCACAGCCAGCGACAACTGGACAAAATCTTTTCTTCTGGTTTTTCTTCTTCTTCCCCTTTTGACATTTCTTTATTTTTCTTCGACAAAGAAAAAACAAACAAAAAAAAAAATATCGATTTGAGGTTTTTTCCAGGATTGGGCCTTGTTGAGTGGAGCCCAAGCTGAATTGTCCAGCAGTATGTGAGCGAGCTTCCTAAAGTGTGACTGCATGTGTCAGAAAAAACATGGTATTTTTGCATGTGTGTGTGTGTGTGTGTGTTCTTGTGTGTGTCGTGTGTATGTACGTGTGTGTTTGTATGTTCATGTTTGCATCGATGAGTGTAAATGTCTTTCTCTCCCTGAACAGGCATCATCCTCATCATCATAAGCATAATCATCATCATCATCCTCTTCCTCATTGTCTTTTAATCTGTCATTCTTTTTATGTTGTCATCTTCTGTACTGCTTCCTGCTCGGTCCTTCTGCTTCCTGTTCAAGTCAGGGCCGCCACAAATGTCCCGAATCGATTGGAGATATCAGAGTGGAGCGAGCGCCAGGACGAGACGGGACCCCCCCGGCCCTTACTGTCCCCCAGCTCGTCTGTGCAGTGGACGGACAGGCACTGCATGTGGTTCCCGCCGCCGCCGCCGCCTCCGCCTCCGCCGGCGCCCGGGGCTCCAGTCTTACTCTGGGACAGCTCCGATTCTGCAAAACAAGCACAGAGAGGAGAAGGTTAATTGAGACTGTGAGAAAAACAAAAATAATAAAAACTTGAAGCAACTGTCCTCCTTTTGATACAGATGAACCACTTCAAATACAGACTTTTAATTCCCGTGTCATCTTCACATCCCACTCTAAATCTGCACTGTGAAATTTATTCAACACTATTCCACCCCCCCATCCAAGAGAAGGAGGGCTGTGAGCAAAGTTTCCTCTCCTCAGCACTCCTCCTCCTCCTCCTCCTCCTCATGCCTCACATACACACACGAACATGCACGCATTCATTCGCTCCTGGTCAGGCGTGCAAATCAGGAATGCTCCTGCATGACCTCCAGTCAGGGGTCAAAGAGCGCGGAGAGATCTGACCTTTCACCTTGCTTGACCCAATTTGCTGGCTGTAATGGCCAAAGCCACGGAATCAACCCTGTGTCACAGAGATGTGGAGCCTCATATTAAATGGTTGCACCGTGCTTCCAGAAAAATCGATATACAGGTTGATTATACGTCATATTAAAGAGTTAATGCTGACGCCCCAGATGCATTCTTCACATACGGACAAAAAAAAATCACTTTGTGCCATGTAACGAAAAATTAGTCAAGGGGAAGATTGACGAGGACAGGAAACGCTTGGCTTAACGATACGAAAGAGCGCAGCGACACGCTTTATCTGCCGAGGTACAGACACACGGGTGAGGACAAGAGGGTGGAAGTTAAGAAAAAATTGGAAGTAGTACACATTGGCACACGTTATCTGCCAGCATTTAGGTCAACACATGTTTTTCTCCTGTAAATACCAGTTATAATTTCATACCATGCATCATTAATATATAATTCTGTTTATTTCACTCCAATAATATCTTTTAAAGTTCTCAACAGTTTACTATTTATTCACGGCAGTATTAACAACTCAACAGTACCTTCATAAACCAAAATATCTGTATGAGTCTCCGTCTGTGCATCGCACATGTGTCACTTCCAGTCAGAAAAAACAGATATGTTTTCCTTATTTATAGCATTCATGAGTGTAGATGTTTGGCACACCTGATACAATTTAAAGTCCAAAAATGTCAAAAATTAAACCCAATTGGTTCCCAAATAAAATCTCTAACTAATCATTGTAGAGTTTAATGAAACCTAACGGAAACAAAGGAAGTTCCAGCAATACAATAATTGTTGGAACTACAAACATCAACAATCTCGTTCTCGCACATACAAACAAACAAATAGTCTTTTTGAGCTTAAACTAAATCCCATTAAAGATTTGTTTTATTTAAAAACTTTGTGACTATGTCCCACCACAGACAAAAGAAAGAGCAGGAGGAGTCGAAGCCCTGCAGGTCGGGTTCGGTATGACACCGGTGCTGCACCGTGTGGTAGTGCCGGTGCCTCCGAGCGAGCCCAGAGCAGAGAGAGGAAACGTGTGAAGATGTTACGGATCCCTCACTAAAACCGTCCCGATTCTTCTCCCATCTCCTCAGCACACAGAGCAGATCACCGCCTTGCTCCGTGTGGACGGTGGAAACAGAATCAGCGTGCGGCACAAAGACACCGAGCTCGGAGGCGCGGGGACGACTCGGCGTCTGAGTGTGGAGACAGGAGGAAAACAGCTCTGACACGCCGAGTTACGTGTGTCAGGGGGGGGGAGGAGGCTGTGATCGACAGTCCGGGCGCCGAGGCTGCAGATCACAACACTCCAGTCACTCTGCTGCTCACCTACCAGACACCAACCCCCCCACACAAACCCCCTTTTTTTGGAGCTCAGCTTAAACTGTTTTTTATTTTTTTTGCTTTGCTTAACATTTCCACACACCCTCATCCCTTGCTCCCTCTCAGATTTTTACAAGCCCTGAGGCAGCAGTGACACGGCGTTAACAAAACACAGCCAGGGAGGAGAAGGCCGACAGCCCGGGCCAGGCCAGACCAGGCCAGACCAGACCAGACCAGCCCAGACCAGACCAGGCCAGACCAGACCAGCCCAGACCAGACCAGCCCAGACCAGACCAGACCAGGCCAGACCAGACCAGACCAGCCCAGACCAGACCAGGCCGAGCCGAGCAGCTAGAGGACGACCGGAGGAAGCCAGCAGAGTCAGACATGCAGGCAGTGAGGCACGCTCGCCCCCCAGCCTGTCTGGCCTGCGACCACTGGAATGGAAAAGTGAGGGAGGGGGGCGGGGGGTTTGGTAAAAGGTCAGGCCCCCTTCTCACTGGAGACGTGGTGTAAGGGGGGGGGCTGAGGGGTGTGTGGTGGGGGTGAAGGAGAAAATGAGGATTTGCAGCAGTGGCAGCGGTGGTGGTGGCGAGGAGCTCTAACATTTGCCAGAGGGTCCAGTCACACACCTCAGCATGGCGGATCCCCACCCCCCTGCCAGGATCGCCCCCCCCCCCCCCCCCCCTATCCCCCCCGAAACCCCCCACTCCCACTCCCTCTCTCTCTTCCCAGCGCTCTCGCCCTCGAGCGCCCGCCGGCAGCTCATGCTAGCTGCAGCACAGCAGGGTCCGCACCCGGCCTGAATAGGCAGCCAAGCGTTCCCCCGGCTCACTGCTGACACACACAGCAAACTGACAACACGCACGGCCCAAAAAAAAAAACACACACAACACGCCGCCGCCACCGCCTGCCGCTGTACGGCCACATCAGCCCTCAGCTGCTGCTCCACACGAGCACGCACGCCCACATGCATATGGACACGGACGCAGAAACAAACACACACCCGGTCCCAGCTGGAGTCATCACTCAGTTTCAATGCAAGGACCAGAGAGGGAAAAAGAATCTGCACATCACAGCTCTAAGTACCAACACGCTGATTCTCTTTTCTGCCGCTCACACTCACAAATGTATCACCTGCATAAACCCAGTGTTCACCTTTGAAGCTCAAACTCATATTTGAATTTTTTTCTTTTTTTTTTTATAAATAATGTCTATTTATTATGTTTTCAGTTGCATTTTTTTTTTTTAACTCACATTGAAAATTGAAATATAAGTGTAAGACCTGCAGTCAACACAATTCACATTTGTTACGTTGCACTTTTTCCATTAACAGTGCCTGCAAAAATCCACTACTCTAAAAATAAGCCCAACACTTGACCACCACAGGATTAAAATATCACCCACTATTACAGGGGTAGCCAAAGGGGGGGATTCAGGGAATGGAATTTTTATGGAAAAAAAAAAAAAAAATGGAGACACTACAGTTAAATTGTAAGCATTATCCATGGCGGCGCATTCGTTCACAAGTGGAAACGGAGGTGTGAAATTCTGCATCACACAAGTCTAAATCCCAAATCACCGTGACATTTTACAAACAGGGAAATCTCTCCCTTTTTTCTCCCCAATAAGATCTGTCTTGTTATGGCTGTTCATTGACTAACGTAGGATTCATATCCACGGTAATATCTCAATAATAGCCTATTCGTCTGAGGGGAACAAGTGCTGAGCATCAACAAGCGAGGGGAGAAAACACCTAATAAAAAAGGAACAGCAGCAGCAGCACCGGAGCACGGATACACCTAAACATCCTTAACCACATTACAGCCAGAGCAGATTACCACAGTGATGTGTTAAGTAAATACTGCATTTAATGTGATGCACTTATATATCGCTGTATCTCTCGCCCCCAGTGCTGTACTTTGTTATTTAGTGTCTGGGGTGACGATTTCACACACAAACACCCGCATACACACACACACACACACACACACACACACACACACAGACACACACACACACAGCAGCAGGGTTTGGGAGCTGTCTCACACAGACACAGCCAGAGACGATTTACAGAGATGAGTAGAGCTCGGGATGCCGTGCAGGCAGGGAGCACGGCGCTCAGCACAGCTCCGGTTGACTGCTTGACACCGACGTGTGTGGGAGCTGACGGCCTGACACGGGTTTACATGTCACAACACACACACACACACACACACACACACACACACACACACACACACACACACACACCCAACACACTGGAAGCAGCGGCGGAAGGTAAACAATGGACGCTCGCACACTGCTTTTACTATCATATTTGTAATCCCTGCAATTATTTTCTCTCAATTAATCCTAAAAAGAAGAAAAAAACGTAGTTCGTCAGAGTTGAAATTAAAAATGTTGCGTGCTGACACAGATCTAAATGGTGGAATGAGCTCCCCATCGACATCCGGACATCAGAAAGTTGACACATCTTCCGGCGCAAACTAAAAACATACCTCTTCCGACTATACCTTGAATAAAAAATTTAAAAAAATAAAAAAATACTAACAATTTTTGAAAACTAACAATTTAGTAGCACTTAAAGGGCACTTACTTATAAAATGTTGTAGTTTTGCTTTATTTTTGAAGAATTCGTACTTTCTTGATTCTTGTTGTTCTTGGTTTGTACCCTCGGCGTTGAATGCACTTATTGTAAGTCGCTTTGGATAAAAGCGTCAGCTAAATAAAATGCAATGTAATGTAATGTAATATTGTGAGTCATACATTTGTTTCTTCAATGGCGGAGGAAGATTATTAAAGAGCGAGCCAGAAGGTTTGAATCTACGAGGCGTTGTTCTGCCCCAAGTTCCTCGGAGCCGTCACACTGATTTCCCAGGCCCCACAATCCCATGCGGCAGGCCTCTTGCCCTTTCTATCCCGAGCTCTATACTTCCATGACGACACTTCACCTTTGACCTTGTGCTCCCCGGAGGGCCGTGACCCCCATCCTCTCTGAACACAAACCAGCCCAATCAGAAGGCTCTGCTCGCTGACAAAAACACCCAAAGGCCTGCGCTCCGGTGACAGTGTGTGTCATCAGGTCAGATTCCTTTAGCATAACAACTAGCACCACCACGGCCTTGTGTGAGGACTCGGGCTTTGTCAGCAAAAAAAAAAAAAACGCCCGTCACAAATCACAGAGGAAAAGTCTGATTTAAAGAAATAAATAAATAAAAAAACGCCTCGAGAGGAGGGTCTGATTTTAACCAGCAGGGATGCAGAGCCGGAGAAAATGTTTGCTGTCTGGCTGAAACATAAGACGTGGAGGTCCCCCCCCCCCCCCAATGATGTCTCCCCTCCGTGTCAGCAGTGACGGGACGTGCAGGTCGGTGCCAAAACAATGATAGGAGGTAATTAAGACCCCCACGAAAATCAAATAACATCCTTCAGCTCCATGTGTGTGTGTGTGTTCAGGAGAAGACTTCATAAAGTGCATTGGGACTAACAGGGGTATTAGCCATGTGTCTCATGCCCCAGGGTGAGCGGGGGGGGCATGTAAGGCTCCCCTGCTAACCCCCCTCCCCCAAAAAACCCACCCATGTGCCTTATAGTGCGACCTTTCCCTCAGTGCAGAGGAGCCGATCTGTGGAGAAAGAGAAGAAGAAGAAACTTGCTCAGGCAGGCGTCGCCCCCAGCGTTCGGTACCTTTGCCTCCAACACACACACACACACACGTGAAAACACACACACACACACAAGTGAAAACACACACCCCTCTGGCCACGAGAAGTGCTTAGGAAACCAGACACAAATCAGAACATGGGAAGTGATTTAATGCCTCCTTCATAACTCACAACCATGTCCAGGCCCTGTCCAGCATGTCATCCAAGTCAGTGACATATTGATCTACTACGCCGTCTCTATTTGGTTTCAGCACAGCGCTGCACACATCGTGTTTCCACCGATTCGGGAAAAGGTCAAGCGCACAGGAAAACTGTGGCAATTTTCAGATCAGGAGCGACACTTTATGTTCTGAATAAAATGATTGTGTAATTATGGATTCAACTACAAAATATCAAACAAGGCGCAAATAGATCGTTTTACACCGTGTGATTAAATGCATAACATTTACACCTGATACTGTTGGATGAGTTATTAAGAAAGGACATATTTTAAAAAGTTATAGGCAGGTTATATATAAATAAATATGTTTATATCTTCTACATAGAGACGAGAATGAACAATAGTCATGGAGCATGGAAGTGATGGAAAAAACAGTTTTGAAATATATCATTTTCTCTTCCATAAATGAAAATGGTAGCTATTACCCAGCCACTCGTCTCATGTGGGAAACTACAGATGTTCTCTGAAGAGAGAAAAAAAACCCTTCTCTCTATCTCTGTTACTTTCTCTTTCACTCAATCAGTCTCTACTTCTGTCTCCCGGGAGAAACAGCTCCAGTGTCATAACTCATTTGTCAGTTCCTCCATACAAATTAAAGGCGTCTGACGACTACCTGTATGGCAAATAACATAACCGCTGATGGCAGCGTGACAACATCTGCACCTCCGAAAACCTGAAAACCTGATAACACACCCCCACACACACACACACACCTTTTTAAATAGTGCACTTGCATCACTGGCAACATAGGAGCCCAGTAGCACCTTTCAGGAGCTGTGTTTCCAACTGATACCTTTATTTTTTCTTCCTTTGACCGGTTTGGCCGGCTCCGGCAGACGCTCAACATGACAGTGGACATTTAGAGGCATGTCACATACGTCCACAATGGAAGGTTTGGAAATCCGCATTCTGTGCATCTCGCAGCTAAATTCAGCTTTGCATACGCTGCTGCATCCAAGCAGAATGTTTACCACATGCTGAGACAAGTTTTATTCTATTCCAACACCCTTCCCCAGGGAAAACAAAACACCGGATGAGCTGCTATTCTGAAGAGTCGAGGATCCAGCAAAGCAAAAGGCCTGACACCTTTGTTCGTCTTCCTCTCTCTTCATCAGTCACAAGCACGCTCCTTTAAAAGGCGTCTTTGAATGTCAGCAGTGCTCAATGTCTTGCAAAATCCCAGAAACATAGGGCACACATGCACACCCACACGCACACAGACACAGCAGCACATAAACAAACAGGATTGCAAACACGCTCGCAAACACATGTCTTCAAATTCAAGACACTTTAGATGCATGATAGGCATTTTTCAGTCCTGCACTATTCACAAGTCGAGTAAATGCTCTTAAATATTTTTCAACACATTAGATTTAAGTGAGCGTGTTCCACCAAGCGAGACACCTGAGATCTGCCGGCTGAAGCCCGGGAGCCTGACACCGAGTCTAAATAAATCAAACTTTATGTCTACAGCTGACAAATCCACACTATCAAGTTGCAGTGTCTACAAACCTGCCCTTCGTCACGCGCTCACGTGCACGCCATGGCGCACGGACGCACGCAATCACAAACATACAGCAAGGAGGACAAAATTCAACGTGATAACAGTAAATCGAGCGTCGTTTTCTTTGTCCATGTTTAGACAGGATGGTGTTGAGGAGGACAAGAGTTTCTCAGGTGCTGCTTTGTCGCGACAGGACTGTGTTGCTGAAATCAGCACTTACACACACAGGCCGTTCTTTGTAGCCCTGGTGAACCCGTCAATAACCAAGTCAACTTACAGGAGTAACCGGAGGATGAATTATGACTTTTGGAAACAATATAACAGAGGCTAATTGCTACGATTATCATAATGATTATCATTACCGCAGCACGGGGATGTGCGAGAGGCTGGTGGATGCGTGATGTTGAAAATGTCGATATGAAACACCTTGTAATGACAGGTAAAGAACACAGACGGCCCCGAGCTGTTTTTTTTCCACATTCAAGCACGTGTCAATCACTTTCTTCTTTTTTTGTGTGTGTGTGTGTGCGTGAAAGGAAATAGAAATTACTGGTGTGATTTGTGGGATTGTTGTCACACTGAAATGTCAAAGCCAGGTAGTCTCACAGGACTGCTCACCGCGGTGGAATATCAATACGGTTCTTTCTGTGGATTTAAACGCTTTCTAGTGGCTGCGATAAGACGCAAGTTCCCTCCTTTCAAACCTGTCAAAGTCCCAGCGACGGAGATTTGATCATTATTAGAGCTGCTTAAGGCCTGATTACTGAGAGTGAGGAGTGAAACTATTCCACAGGGTCAACTGTGAAGCGCTTGATAAAAAATAAGTCACTCACAAGGAGCGAAAAAGTAAAAATAAAAATAACCGAATCACTTCCTATGCCTGCTGGTTGCCTGTTATCAAGGCTATGCACAAGTTTCCAAATGAACGGTCGACTTCTGGCTGAGATATACACGAGTGAAGGGAAGAGGAAGAGCGTAAGAGAATTTTTTTTTTTTTTCTTTAAAAAGGGGAAATAATATTAACTGACAACGTACAGGCAAAGTTGCTTGTGTGCACCTCAACTTCTTAGGGGCAGAAGATGCCGCGTGGCTCTGGAGAATCTGCCGGCTGTGAGATTGGTAAGAGGCAGGTATGAGGGAAAGTGAAAGTACGTGATGTCACAGAGAGAGGAGGCCACAGAGAGAGGAGGCCACGGAGAGAGGAGGCCAGAGAGAGAGGAGGCCAGAGAGAGAGGAGGCCACAGAGAGAGGAGGCCACAGAGAGCCACGGCTGCAGCTCCCATCACTTTACAACAGGGACCGCAGAGAGGACGAGCCGGGCGGACGCACGCCTGCACTCTGAGGGAAATAAGCGCATGATTCACTTTTATTGGCTCCTCGTCTGCACATTAAAACATTCAGAGCAAGTTAGTTAAAAATATATAAGGTTGAATTTCTGCGCTGGGTCTTATTCGTACCGTAGCGAAGACCGATGGCTCCGAAAAACCAGGACCATCTGGTTTCACTGAGCGATGGACACTTTCACCTCATATGACAAGACTGACCCTTGACCCCTTCATAAGCTCAGGAACTGAGGAAACTCCTGAGCGTCACCAAAGTTCATCTGTTTCACTTCCCCAGCAGATAAACTTAACTTCATAAAGTACAAACACTATCTGTAAAAGACAACAAATACTCGGCGTGTGTTAACTCTCAACAGAATCACATCATCTCAGCTGAATGTCTGACAACAACATTTTATTTGCCTGTAAATAGTAAAAGTTGTGTTTATAATTATAATAAATTAAAATGCCTTTTCTACTTGTACATTTTCATTATTCATTGTGCGTCTGAAATAAGGTAGTTGTGTGTATTAATTGCTGAGCGTAAATATTGAACGTAATAACTTCTGAGTGCCCATTGTTTAATAACGACGCAACTAAGTGAGAGAAAAACAAGGCTCGTGTGTGTATATATATCAACACATATTTTATCTGCCTATATTTAAGACGTATTTATGGTTCAGATAATTTCAGGCGATGTCCTCCTGTGGTTATAATTAGAATGTTAAATTCAACTTGTAAGTGGGAAGAAATAATTTGCGCTGCTGTTGGAATTACACCCATTAATTTCAACCTGATGAAAATCATCTTTTTCTTGACCACATTATATTTGAATCTATTGGACTTGAATGAATTTGCTTAATACATTTCAAACTAGCGTCACTGATATTATCCATTAGATTTTTGTTCAGGAGGACTGAACACTAGAGTAAGGGGGATCTTTTTTGCAGTGTGAAAGCCAGTGGGATGCTGGAACTACACTGTGGGCTATGACTTTTCTTAAATTATTATGTTATTTTGCTCCCTTCTGTGTAGCCTAAGCATTAGATTCAATCTCAAAATCCCCCTCCCCTCCCAAATACACCTCCACCCTTTTTTCATCTTTGCTGTCTGAAGCACTCAAATGAGAAACTGTCAGGAGCCGTGATTTGTGCTAACTAGCTATCGATCGCTCCAGAGCTGCAAGCCTCCTGTCCATGTAGGGAGGGCTGAGAGGGAGCAGAGGAGACATGGAGAGGGAGAGAGAAGGAGGGAGGAGAGGAGGTGAAAGGAGAGCAGAAAAGACAGAATTCTGCTTTTAAATACTTACTGTTTTTGTGAATTTGTACTGTCAAATGTGCTATCAGCCCCCAGAGATAGTGAGACAGTGAAAGCAACAGGGCGAGTGTGGCTGACTGCTTATCAGTGTTGGGTTTCCTCCTCAAAAGAAGACTCATTAATCATGATCAGAAGTAATGATGTTACATATCACTCCCTGGCATCACTCTTTTTTTTTCTTTTTCAGCAATCCCCTGTGCTCTGTCTTTTATAATATTTTATTCTATATGAAAAAACATATCTCAGTTCCCTTTTTTGTTAATGACAACGGAAGGAATGACGGAAATAAAAAAGCCACAATGTTCAATGACCTTGTCATTTGTCTGTTAAATTAGCCGAGAGGACCAGAGGGGACAAGTCATGAGGAAAACAAATAGCTGCATGAAGGAGAATCTAGTTTTGATCATTCTGTTTTAAATTAATATCTTCACTGATTCTTATTTTCTATTCATTCATAGTCAGGATGAAACCTGAGATGAGCTGAAACGGTCGTTTACACACAGCTTGGTGTTCCAGCCTCAGTGTGACTCTGTGTCTGTCTCTTAGAAACAATGCGCCCGAGTCCAGACTCGGCGGTGCGCGCCCCCGCGCCTCTCTGCACCCGCACTAATCAGAACAAAGAGGCGCTCCAGACGCGCAAGGAGCTTTCCACAAATTATATATATAAAGATATATAAACATTCAGATATATCTATACAATATATATGCATCTTTACTTTCACAGTGGGTTTAGTTTAAAATAATTTAAAAATAGCCAACGTTAAAATATGACAAAACAAGAAACGCAAGAGGGAAATAAAAACACATAAATCAATATATCAATTACTATATAAATAAATAAAACCAGAAGACATATTCTGCTACATACAGCTACAAGGCTATCATACTTTTGTAACGTAAAATAATGCATTCAATTTGATATTACAAGTAAGGCATAAATTGTAATATTAATAAAATAAAATATAACCAAATAATGTAGTCAAAATAATATTAATGAAACATTACAATCATTTATTGTTTTATTTGTATTAATAATAATTATTATTATTATTATTATTATTAAGACAAGACTCTAATCTGCAGCTGAACAACGTAACACTCAAATGAGTTGTATTTTGATTTAGAGTCACCATTAAAAACATTCAAATTAATCTACACCATAAATGTGCAGATTAAAGTTATAATAATAAAATCTGTTTCTAATAGAAAAATGTTTGTTTTTTAAATTTTAGTTAAGAAACCCTGACCTGTAAGAAACTCCCAGTTTACTCTGAGTTTGATAATAGTATTAATAAATAATTTCAAAAGTGGCAAAAGTGATGAAATAAATAACAGTAAGTGTAGCAATAAGCAAATACTTAATTATTATTATTATAACTAATATTATTTAGTATGGAGGGTTTTCTAAATGGATATTAAAAGTCAAAGTTAAAGGCTGTATTAATGCCACGGTGAAATTTTTATCCTGCCAATCTAAAGCTCAGTCCACTCGCAGCAGCTCGGTACGATCCCATGATAATAACAAAAACAAACACGTAACAAGCCGAAGGAAACCCCGCTGCGCAAACGCATATCCTCAAAAAGCTATTAATCTTCTCAATGTAGTTGTTCACCCTGAAAACCGAGATAAAGAACCGCAGGAAATGTTTACTTTTCTCCAGCAGGTCTTTGTACTGTGTCTCTACGACAAAGAAACCTAAAAGAAATACACTGTAGAGGCAGTGCAGGCTTTACTGCGTTCGCTCACTATTTAAAACTGTTCTGATCATCACTTTACTTCACTAACAGCGCAACAGAGCAAGAACGAACAACAAAAGAATGAATAAAATAGGTTTAAATCTTTTTTTCCCCCTTTTTAAAGACTTAAATGCCTCTCATCATCATTAAATTAATTATCATCCTATAGGTAAACCCCCTTAAATTCAAATAGCCCAGTTAAGAGAGACGGCTTCTCTGCAACGCACAATATGCACAAGGTTCTCTATCATCAGCTCTTTGTACCTGTGTGGTGTGTCCATGCATTTCAGGTTAAGTAAAAAGCTTTTTTTTAAAGATTTATAACACAAACATTTTAAAAGGCAGAATGGATCAGTTAATGAAGCCTGAGCTGCATGTGTGAGAGTGTGAGAGACAGAGATAAAGCAAAAGTCATATAAGATTATGAAAACTCTTCAATTACCTTCTTTACTGTTGTTTTGGCTCTTGTTTTTTTCCCAGGGTCCCATGGCCTTGTCATCCTCTGACCCGTCCATCATGGCCTTGTCGCTGGGCACGTACCAGGTGGCGTGCTGCTCTGCCATGAGGGTGTCAAGGTCAATAGTGCCTATTGAGCCCTTCCCAGCGTCCGGGCTGCAGCTCACCAGCTCATTGTCTCCATTCTGCGAGGGACAGTCACCATTCTTTTTGCCATTTTTAACGGCTACAGGCTGGTCCTCAGAGATACTGAATTGCTGTCGCTGGAGCTGGATCTGGGCCTGCAGAATCTCCAGGGGATGGATTTCTTCTTGGCCAGAGGTGCTGGATGGGGTGCGTACCTGCTCCACCCCAGGAGTGCCCGGGTGGCTCGGCCCACCGGCCCCTGTGCCCCCACCAGCATTCAGTCCATAGCTGTCTGGAGTCGAGGTAGTATGATTGTTAATGCCCATGCTCAGGGCCTTCTGTCCATTTATCAACCCGTGGTCACTCCTCTGCATTTTGGGTGAGCCGGTCATCACAGGGCTGCGATTGGGCTTGGTGACCGGGGCCCCTCCGGCATCTGAGCTGGAGGACACCTCGTCCTCGTTGCCATAGTGGGTGCTGACATCGTCAGGAAAGTCCACTCGTGGTGAGCTACTGTCAGACTTGGCCACACTTTGAATGCCGCTGTCCAAAGAAGACATCAGGTCGGCCTGGTCCCCCAACATTAGGTCTCCTCCTTTCCCCCATGAGGGTGACTGGAGGTGTTTTTCATGGGGCGTGCCCCCACCCCTCTCCCCAACGCCAGCTGAGGGGGTCTGCTGGCCTGGACTTACAACAGGGTTACCATTGTCAGAGGAAAAAAAAATTCCAGGGCTCACATGTCCACTGTCTCTTTTTCTCCTCCCTCTCCCTCTCCCATTCCCTGTTGTTGCCTTCCCCTCACTGCACGGGGTAGCGTCCATGTTGTAAGTTGGGGAGAGGGCGCTGGCTTCCCCCTGCACCGGCTGGCTTTGACTTGCAGGCTTAGAGTTGCTATTCCCGGTGCCAGGCATCTGGCTGTTCTGGGAAGTGCTGCTCTGAAAATATTCAGGACCAGCACTGCCAGTCCCATTAGATGTGCTGCTATTAATGTCCTGCTCTGTCTGACTCAGTTTTCGTTTGCCCTCATTTTGGTTCTTCTTGTTGAATGTTACGTTAAGATTGGGGGCCCCTAGGCTGGCGATCATGTTCTGGCAGGCCGTGGAAAGGGCCGCCAGGCAGCTCTGCCCGAAAACACTGTCTTTAGCACTGGTTTTGCTGAAGTTCCCAAGGGACAGGGCCCCAAGCTTACTAACAGACGACCGCTGGCCTGGGGGGAACTCAGACTGAGGAGGGTAGCTCCCTGGTGAGGTGCTCACCCCCTGGGGAGCGCTGTGGGCTGACCCCTGACGGTTGGCCCCCCCATAGGGAAACGTTGGCTGTGCTCCCATTGGAGGTGCAGGGAAGTCAGCAGGCCGCCTCTCTGACGGTGCATTCGGATGCCCTGCTCCTGCTCCAGGAGACTGCATTTGTGAAAGGTTCCCCATGTTACCGCTGAACTGTGGGTGCATGCCTGGGGAATGGAGAGCCTGTACATGCCCATCTCCTGGTATCCTCATGGGCTCCTGCATGCCCATGCCTGGCCGAAACATCATCCCGGCCCCATTCTGCTGCAGACCCATGTCATGCGGTCCTGATTCATTTCCTGCTCCACCCATACGCCGTGACATCATCTCCCCAGGTGGGTGGGACCCTTGGAACCAGGAGTTCTCCTGAGGGACATGAGGATTTTGTCCATCAATGTTGGGCATCCTGCCACCAGCCTCTCTGTCGAAGTTGGGCTGAGGCATGCCCCCCACTGGGCCTCCGTGAGCCATCGGGCCAGGAGGCACTTCACCGTGGTGGCCGAGCTGCTGCAGACTGGGCTGCCTCATCCTCTGCTGCTGGTTGCGAGAGGCCATCTGTTTGATCATCATGGCTGCGTTCTGGCGCTGCTGCAGAGACTGCTGCTCAGGCCCAGGATGCTGCAGGGGACCTGGCGGGAAGCCTTCACTCACAGGTGGGGTGAACTCTCCAGGCAGGCCGGGGTATGCAGAGGGAGAGAGGTGGTTATCCATACCACCACACCAGCCTTCACCCCCATGTGCATTCGGAAAGTCAAATCTTGGCCTCTTCGCCATGTTCATATAAGGAGAGTCAAAGTGTTGAAGCCTCTGATTCGGGGGCTGTTGGGAGGGAGGAGGAGCTGGCTGTTGCATATTAAACATGGGGTCCCCATAGGGGTGCAGACCCCTATTTTCCAGTCTGTGAATGGGATATTCAAACTGGTTGTGTTGGCCAGGAATCATGACCCCTCCATCCAGAATGTTAGGGTTAGTGGAGCCGGGCTCAGCCTGAGGGGGTCGGGGGAGGCCAGGGGGGCATGAGTTCTGTCTGGCTATCAAGCTAGCCTGTTGTTGCTGTTGCATGAGAGGATGTCTTGTATTGACCCCCGGCTCCATTCCCACGGGCACCTTCCGGCCATTTCCAAAGCGCTCAAAAAACACTCCATGCTGAGGCTGCTGGGGTTGTGGCGGTGGCTGATGTCCCTTAGAGATGGCCTGCATACCTGGTGTCCGTGGCATGCCAGGGTTCCCTGGGAAATTTCCGCCAGGAACAGGCCTTCCTGGGCCAAAATGGGGTAACTGAGATTCTGATTCTGATGGGGAAAATACAGGTACATCAAAATGTCCAGATGGGGGCTCACTAGGGAAGTTATACTCTAATCCCTCCACAGCTCCCTGGTTTGGCATCCGCCGAGACTCCAGGCCATGAGACTCAGAGGAGGAGGACGAAGAGGAGGGGAGACCATGGAAGGAGGCTGCTCTGTTAGGGGACTGATCGAGGGGTAGACAGGGAGCAGGGACAGCATGGCTGCCGCTGGGAGGCCCGTGATGTTGGAAGTCAGGCATATTACCAGGCCTCTGCTGCTGCTGCTGCTGCTGCTGCTGCTGCTGCTGCTGCTGCTGCTGCTGCTGCTGCTGCTGCTGGGGAAAGCCATCCCCTGCCTGTCCCTCAGCGAGAGGATCAAATCCTTCTCCAAAGCCCTGCTGTGGTCCCATGCCATTGTTGTTGAAGCCCATTAACCTGCCACCGTGCAGGCATGATGACCCTGGCTCTGGGCCTCCAAAATTCCCACTGAAATGTGGGTGATGTTGGTGGGGGTGAGGTTGATGGCCGTGAGGATGTCCTTGATGAGGTTGCTGGTTGTTAAAAAATCCATGCATGGGTCCTTGCTGCTGCTGCTGCTGCTGCTGCTGAAGTCCGCCGCCTGCATGCATGTCCGAGTGGCCCCTCGGGTGGAAGCCGCCGTACTGCTCTCCGTTCATGTTCATATTGAGCCCCAGCATCTGCGGCTCGCTCAGAGGGCCCATGCCGGGTTCCACTGGTCCCGGGGGGCCGCCAGCGTGAAAACCGGGGCTTTTATAGTGGGATCCCATGTTCAGTCTCTGTGGGTTAATGTGTCTCTCTGACTGGCCAGGGTTTCTGCTATTAATCTGAGAACTGAACTGCTCCAGCCCAAACATACTCCCTTGCAATCAATCCCACATGACGGCCAGTTTTTCCGTCTGTCCTCAAAAAAGAAAAACGGAAGAAAAAAACATATACAAGAAACTATTAAAATGTTTGTTTAACACTGGTGAATAAACAGCTTTGCCCGCTTTAAAATTTGAAACTCACCGGATAAGTTCTCATTGTTGTGGATCAATTGTTTTTGTTTTTCCAACTTCTCCAAGTACGCGTCGGGGAGAGACGGGACAGACTGTGTCCAAAATACGCACGTAAAGTGTGTCTCTGTCCTCGTGTTTAATCGTGCACTTGACTGCTTCTCTTTTTCTCTTTGCTCAAACAGACAAATGTAAAAACAATTTTACTTAACTTTCATGCACGGGTGACTTATAATATTCCAAAGTTTTTCGGTGCGTATTTCTCCGGAGCGAACATGGCACTATCAAACTAAAAAAAAAAAAGGAGAGCGCCGGAGAAACTGGAGCGATAGAAGTGGGAATATGAAAATGTCTGACAGCTAATTCATTATTCCAGTCCAAAGTCAAATGTCCCAGAGCGACTTTTTTTATAAGGTCCCATAGTGGAAACAAGGGGGAAAAGTCCAGTCGCAGCCGTGGATAGCAAAACTACGGGGGGAATCTATCTTGGAATAAATACTGGCTGTGGGTCTCCTTCCAAATAAAAATCTCATCAACCGCTGAGCAGGCGTGAAACCAAAAAAAGTCCAATGTGACGGAAAAAGTCCTCGGCTCTTCTCCTCCTCTCCCGGTACCGGAGAACCGGAGCGGAGCGGATCGCACTACCCGCACTCCACAGCCACGGATCGGCCTGACAGCATCCCGAGCATCCTCCTCCTGGCGGCGTGCGTGTCTCTCCGTTCACCGACTGCGGTCTGGTGCCTAGCGAGCGATCCACACACACTCTCTCTCTCTCTCTCTCTCCCTCTCTCTCTCTCCCCCTCTCTCTCTCTCTGCTCTGCCGCTCTGTGTGAGACCGACGCGTCCGGAGGAGCCTGCAACAAGTTTTGCATTTCTGCAGCCACTTCCATCCGAGAGTGGCTCAGCCAATCAGAGCGAGCGGAGGGAGCTTCGAGGGGCGGGACTAAGCGCCTTTAAGGTGGTCCGCGGAGTGAATGAGACCAGATTGTGTCTGTAAATCCGATGTTTTTTAAAGGCAGATTTCACTTTCGACGTAATGTTTTGACCTTAACACACAGATGTTTTTGTTTAACAGTAAAAAAACATCATCAAATGTATTTAATTTATTAATTCTAAGCCAATGCAGGAAGCTTTCTTTGTTATCAACTCTAAGATCCTCCACTAAAATAAACAGGGCTTCAAGTGAAATTCTGCACAATCCGGTCAGAGCAGCTCTGGACCTCTTCACCTAACAAACTCTGTTTCCACGATCGGGGATCAGCCACAGTTGGAGCTGTATCATCATTGCATCATATTTACAACAACATAACAACAGCCAAACCAATAAAAAGCTGTAATTCTGTAATTGAACGTGCAGCTGGTTGTTTATTGTGTGTTTACCTGACACACGGTGGTTCCAGGTGAGTCTGTATCACTCTGTATCTATGTACACACACTATGGAACACTCATTAATGCTGCGCCCACATGCTGGATGTTACATTTGTTATCCTGTGGTTGAACAGTCAGAATCAATGTAGACTAATGAAACCACATATCTGAGCGGATGTTGGGAAGGAGGAATGAATGAGATGTATCAGTGTGTGCATCACATCCCTGTCGCTGATCCAAAGTGTAAATCCCAAAAGGGGGGGAAAAAAATCCTCCTTAAAAGACCATCTGAACTAAATCATGTGGAGG